>NW_027362761.1:897512797-898798618 GCF_046119375.1 Phyllobates terribilis | reverse complement strand
CAACCAGCTAAATCTGCAGGGGGGTTGAATACTACTTGTAGGCACTGTACACTGTTCAAAAAAATAAAGGGAACACTCAAATAACACATTCTAGATCTGAATGAATGAAATATTCTCATTGAATACTTTGTTCTGTACAAAGTTGAATGTGCTGACAACAAAATCACACAAAAATCATCAATGGAAATCAAATTTATTAACCAATGTAGGCCTGGATTTGGAGTCACTCCCAAAATAAAGTGGAAAAACACACTACAGGCTGATCCAACTGTCCTTAAAACAAGTCAAAAAGACGTTGATGGATGGAGCGAGACATGATATAACGGGAAATGTGGGCGGGGACTCGAGCATGTCACTAGAGCGCCCGCGATACATGGTGCATACCTGAGTACCCGATGCAAACTCAAGTAGCGAGCACTTGCGCTCAAGACTAATGACAACATTAGGGCATCATATTGAATAAGTTATCAAATTCTGTGTCATAGCTCTGGGTTCAAAATGTTCACTATACCCCTTGATAAAATACTTGAGGGGTCTAGTTTCCAAAATGGGGTCACTTGTGGGGGTTTCCACTATTTAGGCACATCAGGGGCTCTCCAAATGCAACATGGCGTCCGCTAATTATTCAAGCAAATTTTACAATCAAAAAGTCAAATGGCGCTACTTCCCTTCGAAACCCTGCCATGCGCTCAAACAGTGGTTTTCCCCCACATATGAGGTATCTGCTTACTTAGGAGAAATTGCACAAGTTTTGGGGTTCATTTTTTCCTGTTACTCCTGCAAAAATAAAAAAAATTGGGTCTAAAGTAACATTTTTGTGAAAAAAGTTAAGTTAATTTTTTCTTCCATATTCGAAAAAATTCCTGTGAAGCACCTGAAGGGTTAATAAAGTTCTTGAATGTGGTTTTGAGCACCTTGAGGGGTGCAGTTTTTAGAATGGTGTCACTTTTGGGTATTTTCTGTCATAAAGACCCCTCAAAGTGACTTCAAATATGATGTGGTCCCTAAAAAAATGGTTTTGTAAATTTTGTTGGATAAATGAGAAATCGCTGGTCAACTTTTTACCCTTATAGCTCCCTAATAAAAAAAAAAAAAATTTCGTTCCAAAATTGTGCTGATGTAAAATAGACATGTGGGAAATGTTATTATTTTAACTATTTTGTGTGACATATCTCTCTGATTTAGGGCACGGAAATTCAAATTTTGAAAATTGCAAAATTTTCGCCAAATTTCCCTTTTTTTCACAAATAAACGCAAGTGATATCGAAGAAATTTTACCACAATCATGAGTTACAATATGTCACGAAAAAAACAATCTCAGAATTAGGGGGATCCATTGAAGCGTTCCAGAGTAATTACCTCATAGTGACAGTGGTCAGAATTGTAAAAATTGGCCTGGTCATTAACGTGCAAACCACCTTGGGGGGTAAAGGGGTTAATGAGAAAAAAAAAAAAGAACTTTACCAAATGGCTGCAATGAAACAGTGAAAAGTTTAAAGGGGTCTGAATACTTTCCGTACTCACTGTGTATACAGTACAGACCTAAAGTTTGGCCACACCTTCTCATTTAAAGATTTTTCTGTATTTTCATGACTTTGAAAATTGTACATTCACACTAAAGGCATCAAAACTATGAATTAACACATGTGGAATTATATACTTAACAAAAAAGTGTGAAACAACTTAAAATATGTCTTATATTCTAGGTTCTTCAAAGTAGCCACCTTTTGCTTTGATGACTGCTTTGCACACTCTTGGCATTCTCTTGATGAGCTTCAAGAGGTAGTCACCGGAAATGGTTTTCACTTCACAGGTGTGCCCAGTCAGGTTTAATAAGTGGGATGTCTTGCCTTATAAATGGGGTTGGGACCATCAGTTGTGTTGTTCAGAAGTCTGGTGGATACACAGCTGATAGTCCTACTGAATAGACTGTTAGAATTTGTATTATAGCAAGAAAAAAGCAGCTAAGTAAAGAAAAACGAGTGGCCATCATTACTTTAAGAAATGAAGGTCAGTCAGTCCGAAAAATTGGGCAAACTTTGAAAGTGTCCCCAAATGCAGTTGCAAAAACCATCAAGCACTACAAAGAAACTGGTTCACATGAGGACCGCCCCAGGAAAGGAAGACCAAGAGTCACCTCTGCTTCTGAGGATAAGTTTATCCGAGTCACCAGCCTCAGAAATCGCAGGTTAACAGCAGCTCAGATTAGAGACCAGGTCAATGCCACACAGAGTTCTAGCAGCAGACACATCTCTACAACAACTGTTAAGAGGAGACTTTGTGCAGCAGGCCTTCATGGTAAAATAGCTGCTAGGAAACCACTGCTAAGGACAGGCAACAAGCAGAAGAGACTTGTTTGGGCTAAAGAACAAAAGGAATGGACATTAGACCAGTGGAAATCTGTGCTTTGGTCTGAGGAGTCCAAATTTGAGATCTTTGGTTCCAACCACCGTGTCTTTGTGCGACGCAGAAAAGGTGAACGGATGGACTCTACATGCCTGGTTCCCACCGTGAAGCATGGAGGAGAAGGTGTGATGGTGTGGGGGTGCTTTGCTGGTGACACTGTTGGGGATTTATTCAAAATTGAAGGCATACTGAACCAGCATGGCTACCACAGCATCTTGCAGCGGCATGCTATTCATCTGGTTTGCGTTTAGTTGGACCATCATTTATTTTTCAACAGGACAATGACCCCAAACACACCTCCAGGCTGTGTAAGGGCTATTTGACCAAGAAGGAGAGTGATGAGGTGCTACGCCAGATGACCTGGCCTCCAAAGTCACCAGACCTGAACCCAATCGAGATGGTTTGGGGTGAGCTGGACCGCAGAGTGAAGGCAAAAGGGCCAACAAGTGCTAAGCATCTCTGGGAACTCCTTCAAGATTGTTGGAAGACCATTTCCGGTGACTAACTCTTGAAGCTCATCAAGAGAATGCCAAGAGTGTGCAAAGCAGTCATCAAAGCAAAAGGTGGCTACTTTGAAGAACCTAGAATATAAGACATATTTTCAGTTGTTTCACACTTTTTTGTATATAATTCCACATGTGTTAATTCATAGTTTTGATGCCTTTAGTGTGAATGTACAATTTTCATAGTCATGAAAATACCGAAAAATCTTTAAATGAGAAGGTGTGGCCAAACTTTTGGTCTGTACTGTACGTACGTGTAAATAAATTTATATTATATATATATATATATACACACACACACACACACATATATATATATATATATATATACATACACACTACCGTTCAAAAGTTTGGGGTCACCCAGACAATTGTGTTTTCCATGAAAACTCATACTTTTATTTATCAAATGAGTTGCAAAATGAATAGAAAATATAGTCCAGACATTGACAAGGTTAGAAATAATGATTTTTATTTGAAAGAATAATTTTCTCCTCTTCAAACTTTGCTTTCGTCAAAGAATGCTCCCTTTGCAGCAATTACAGCATTGCAGACCTTTGGCATTCTAGCTGTTAATTTGCTGAAGTAATCTTGAGAAATTTCCCCCATGCTTCCTGAAGCCCCTCCCACAAGTTGGATTGGCTTGATGGGCACTTTTTGCGTACCATACGGTCAAGCTGCTCCCACAACAGCTCAATGGGGTTGAGATCTGGTGACTGTGCTGGCCACTCCATTACAGATAGAATACCAGCTGCCTGCTTCTTCCCTAAATAGTTCATGCATAATTTGGAGGTGTGCTTTGGGTCATTGTCCTGTTGTAGGATGAAATTGGCTCCAATCAAGTGCTGTCCATAGGGTATGGCATGGCGTTGCAAAATGGAGTGATAGCCTTCCTTATTCAAAATCCCATTTACCTTGTACAAGTCTCCCACTTTACCAGCACATTACCTCCACCATGCTTGACAGATGGCGTCAGCCACTCTTCCAGCATCTTTTCAGTTGTTCTGCATCTCACAAATGTTCTTCTGTGTGATCCAAACACCGCAAACTTTGATTCGTCTGTCCATAAAACCTTTTTCCGATCTTCCTCTGTCCAATGTCCATGTTCTTTTGCCCATATAAATTTTTTCCTTTTATTAGCCAGTCTCAGATATGACTTTTTCTTTGCCACTTTGCCCTGAAGGCCTGCATCCTGGAGTCGTCTCTTCACTGTAGACGTTGACATTGGCTTTTTGCGTGTACTATTTAATGAAGCTGCCAGTTGAGGAGCTGTGAGGTGTCGATTTCTCAAACTAGAGACTCTAATGTACTTGTCTTGTTGCTCAGTTGTGCAGCGGGGCCTCCCACTTCTCTTTCTACTCTCTGGTTAAAAATGAATACAACTAACATCAAAACCTACTACATCTAGTATTTTGTATGACCTCCAAGGACAGTACCAAGTCGTCTAGGCATAGAAAGAACAAGTTGGTGACATATTGCAACATCTTTTCCATTCTTCAAGACTGACCTCTATTAAAGCCTGGATGCTGGATTAAGAGTGATGCTCAACTTGTCTCTTCAGAATTCCCCATAGGTGTGCAGATCAGGAGACATATTTAGCCACTGAATCACTTTCACCCGCTTCTGCTTCAGAAATGCAACAGATGTGAGTTTTGGATAATTGTCATGTTGAACAAGTGCTCGTTTACCAAGGGCACAGAGTGATGGTAGCATTTTTTCTTTCAACATAGAGCAGTACATCTGTGAATTCATGATACCATCACTAATATGTAGCTCCCCGACACCAGCAGCCCCACATCAGGACACTGCCACCACCATGTTTCACTGTAGGCACCCTGCATTGTTCTAAATTCTTTTTTCAGCGTCTGTGGTCTTTAACACTGCCCATTCCTTGGTGCTTCTTCAAAACAGCTTAACAAGGAACTTGAGACACCAGTGTGCTCTGAAATCTTTTCCTAAACATGTAGACTTTTCAATAACACCACCCACTTTCGATCATGGAAGATTTAGAAAAGAAATTTCACAAACTGACCAATTGTAATGCTGGCATCCTATTACCGTACCACTTGCAAATTCAATGAGCTGTTCATTGAAATCAATACTGTCACAAATGTCTGTAAAGGCAAACTGCATGGCTAGGGGCTGGATTGGATACACCTGTGGAAATGGGACCATGTAGATATATAATGTAATTGCCTTTATACATATTTAACTGTGACTGTCATTTCAGATGAAAATGTATCAGAATATCCACGTCTGGCTCTAGCACTGTCATCTCATGCCTAAGTAACCTGAAAAACCGTATTCTCCGAGGACAGGTTTTACCAGTGAATTGAGAGTAATTCATCAGTCCAGGAGGAGAAAGAGGCTCTTTTCTCTTGTAACATATCAAAGGATTTCTTATCTTCATTTGTACTATTGATTTATGGAAAAAAAAATTAAAACGACAGTTACTCTTTAACATCCTGCGGTTTGTTTTACTACTATGTTTGTGACACTTTCACATGCCTTCCATCCTGTTGTGGTTCCTGTAACCTAACAAGAGACATTTCTTACTCAGCAGGACCACCTGATCCTGACGTCTGAGTTTAGGTATATTTCTATTACATATTTATTTCCAGGGATTGCACCATATAAACAACAGACATCGGTAAACCTAAAATAAGGGATCAGAGATTTCATTCTGTAAATGCAAAACTTTTCATCACAGAATAAATACATTTTCAATATTTTAAAAATGCTTGCCTACTGATTGGTGAACTGGAACAAGAATGTTTCCATTCACTATGTGGTAAACTTATTGCAATACAAGGGTTTCAAGGGAATCTATCAGTAGGATCAACCCTCGTAAGCAGTTCTGAAAGGAATGCGGTTCATAGAAAGTTGAATAAAATGATACCTTGATATCTGCAATCCGATGTTTTTATTCTAGAGAGATCAGTGTTTTTCTTAATATGTAAATGAGCTGTTAAGATCTACGGACCGGACATAGATCTCTCTGAGAATCTGCCTCCAGAGATTATTATAAAATGAAAGGGGGAGTTACCAGTGTGAGACATGTAATGGCTTTTAAGCCACTAAACCCCTAGTGAGGGAAAAAATCTTAGTTACTTACCGGTAACGGGATTTTACAGAGCCCATGACAGCACCACCTGAGATAGGGTATCCGCCCACCAAGGACAGGAAACCTACTGAATAAAAAAGGCGTTACCTCTCCTCCGCATCAGATTTGTTTCAGAGCATGACAGGGCGTCCGGAAAATATGTTAGTACACAGGTACCAGCAAAAACATTTCTTGTTAAACACCCATAATAGTGCACACCGTAAGTGATAAAGGGGAGGGAATTACTAGGGTGCTGTCATGGGCTCTGTAAAATCCCATTACAGGTAAGTAAGATGTTTTCCCCTTCTCCCATGACAGCACCACCTGAGAGATTTAGATAGATCAGACACAAGAGGGAGGGATCACCGTTTGCAGCACCTTTCTCCCAAAGGACAGATCAGCAGACGAGGAAAGGTGAAGCTGGTAATGGTTATATAATGTAGAGGGAGATGACCATGTTGCTGCCTTACATATGTTGTCAATAGACACCTCCGCCTTCTCAGCCCAGGAAGCAGCTACGGCCCTGGTGGAGTGGGTCTTCAGGTTCTCTGGAACTGGCACATTGCTAGAGGAATAAGCTATAGTTCCCCTAGTGACCTTAAGCCCCTTCCTAGCTCCCTGGAAGGAGATAAATAAGGCATCTCCTCCAAGGATTTGTTACCTCCAAATATTTAACCAAAACCCTCTTAAAGTCTAGAGTATGAAGCCTCTGCTCCTCTAAACTTTTGGGGTTAGGATAGAATGACGCGAGAATAATTTCCTGCATTCTGTGGAATTTGGAGGCCACTTTTGGAAGATAGGGTAACATTAAGACCAGACCCGGCCTATCCATAGAAACCTGAGTAAAGGGATGTTTTACAGATAGAGCGTGCAAGTCGCTAACCCTGCAGGCTGACATTAATGCTATTAGTATGACTGCTTTTAAGGCGAGAATCTTTCCTGTGACACTTTCTAAGGGCTCAAAGGGAGGCTTAGTTAGAACTTTTAGGACCAGATTTAGATCCCATGGAGGCATTCTCGGGGTGACAATGGGTCTAGATCTATTGCATGCTTTAATGAACCTAATGACCCAACTACTAGCTGCCAAGTTATAGTTATAGAGTGCCCCCAAACCCGACACTTGCACTTTAAGGGTACTGGTGGCTAACCCCATATCTAAGCCTCTCTGAAGAAACTCCAGGATGGCCCCGATAGGAATCCTACCCTTGGCTGACTACCCCGAGGTAGACAGGAATTTTGCCCATATCAGACCATAGATCTTAGAGTAGTGACTAGACCTGATGAAAACCCTTCCTGCGTTAGCAATGACCTTTCAAACTCCAGGCCGTCAAATGCAGGCCCGACCTCTGGGGATGGAAGACTGGGCCCTGCTGAAGGAGATCCAGAATGTCTGGAAGGATCCAAGGATCTAACTGGGACATCCTCCTCATCCAAGTGAACCATGGCCTCTTGGGCCAAAATGGGGCAATTAGTATAACTCTCACCTGCTCTTTTCAGATCTTCCTCAAGACGGTCGGAATCAGCATCAGCGGACGAAACAAGTCATCCGTGAAGAGCACAGGGTGCCAATGTGGAATCTGCCAATCTTGGTGCTCTCTAGCAAATGCCAAATCACTCTGCACGATGTTGGGCTGTAAGCACAACACCCACTTGTGGACGTCAGACTCCATGAGTGTGTTATGAGGGCCTGACAGTTTGAGCAGACACATGGATGTTAGTGGGCTGCTGGAGGTCATTTTACAGGGCTCTGTCACGGTTACTCCTTGCATAAAGGAGGATGTAGCAGTCCTGATTCTGGGTTGCTGCCCTCCTAGGGCCCACTCCACGTGTACTGGCCTGTCTCCTGGTATCTACTCCACACTCTGGACACTGTGCTGACAGACGCAGCTACCCTTCTTGCCACAGCTCTCATTGATGTGCCATCCTGGATGAGCTGCATGACCTCAGCAACTTTTGTGGGTTGTAGACACCACCTCATGCTACTGTAACTCTAGGGGTGAGAGCAATGACAAAATGCAAACGTGACCAAAACAGCCAAAAAGGATGAGAACTGAGAAATTGTCTGTGGTCACCACCTGCAGAACCACTCCTTTTTATAGGCAATGTCTTGCTAATTGCCTATCAATTCTACCTGTTGTCTGTTCAATTTGCATAACAGCAGGAGAAATTGATTCACTATCAGTGTTGATTCATAACTGGACAGGTTGATTTCACAGAAGTGCGTTGATTTCACAATGTGCCAGTATACATTGCAAACTCAAAATTGATGCAGCCAATGATATTAAAAGATTTATTAATTGCAATGCAAATTATGTTGTGTATTGCATATCTCACAAAGAATGTAAAATAAAATACATTGACTGCACAATACGTAAATTAAAGAAAAGGATGGCAGAACATGTTACCAACATCAAAAATAAAAACGCATCCTATTCAGGAGCATGCAAGCATTTTGTAGAGACATAAAGGGGAATTAAACTATTTTTCATTCTATGGGCTAGAAAAAGTAGATATTCCTATTAGAGGAGGAAAAAAAACTCCTCCCAAGAGAAATATTTTGGATCACTAAACTTGATACAAAATACCCCAATGGTATGAACCATAGGAATGATACTCTTTACCTATATTAAGTTTTAGGGATTTGAATGCAGGTTTTTTTTTTCTCCTTCTGGTTTTCCTTGTGATTTAGCCTTGTGATTATGCTAATTATTCTCTAATGTGATTGATTGTTAACATGTGTTTATTGATCAATGGTTGGTTACAATTTGTTTTTATATCATAAGGAATCTGTATCTCAGCGAATAAGGGCTTTTTGCCAGAAACACGTTGAGAAGTATTCCCAACCTGTATGATCTTTTAAATTATTTTGTAATAAATTGAGGATTTTAATTATTTTTGGGACTCACCAAAATTATTTTCTGACCTGGAGTTACATTTGTATTTCAAGTGTTCCCCTTTATATTTTTGAGCAGTGTACATATAATCCCTTTTCCTGGGTTCATATAGTGTCTGCCACTACGTTCAGTGGTTCTGCCACTACGTTCAGTGGTTCTATGTGAACCCAGCCTTAGCCTCTGCAAATGAGAGATGGATAATCTATATTTACTGTATAATAATGGCTCCTTTTTATCTAGTGAGTCTAGGTACACACTCAAATAATTTTAAGTATACAAATAACCTAAAATGGATATGAAAACCAAATGACATTTTACTACACCTCACCCATGAGAAGGTTCAGCAAAGGTCTGCAAGATATTGGCTTGTGGTTTTGGGATTGGTAGCATCAAATTTGGTTTGAGCTCTCAGAACTATAAGCAGCCCTAGATACAAAAGGTCTGTGTCTCTGTTTTTAGATTCAAAATACCTTATGCATTCTACTTTTAAGGGATTTTCCACATTTACAAAGCTGGTCTCCAAATGCTTTTCTACATGTAAAACAAACATCGCAAGTACGCATACTTCCCAAGCCCAGCGCCAGCTCTCCTGCGTTTCTCCAGTCTACTGTGTTTTGGCTGCAGCAGTAATGGCACAATTACAGTACACATTACCACTGCAATTAATCACTTAACTCTGCAACTTGTACCATCTACATCAGAAGACGCCCCGTTGAGCTCAGTGTTTGGCTGCAGCAGTAATGTTCATTGTAATCATTGTTGCAGCCAAGACAGATACCATACAATAGTAGTGGCAGAGAGCCACCGCTGGACCCAGACAAGGGGAATATGGGCCGTTTGTTATATAGCATGTAGAAAAGCTTTTGGGTACCAGTTTTGTTAATGTTGAAAATCCCTTTAACTAAATTTGGCCCACTTTAGAATCCAATGATCTAAATTAAATTGGACAAGAACAGTCATTCATATATTGCACCTAAGAGGTTTTTTTTTATGCATTCTTTTGTGTATGAGCATTCAATTGGTCTAACGGCAACCTAACATTTTACCTGGGTGACTGCATTTCCTTAGATGCATATCTACATGTAGTGAAGTGATTAATGGAAGCATTACTTATAGGTCTATACATTGGAATCAGGACCCTTGAAAAGGATATAACAAGAGAGTATAAAAACCACAACAGGAGAAAAATGTGCAAAATCAGAAAAAAAAGTAATGTGTTAGGTTTACTGAAAAGGAGATTTGGAAACAGTGTAACAAGGGAAGGCCATTAAAAGAGGTTGACAAAAACAAAATGCAACCAAATATTAGGACAATATAAAAATCTGACTGAAAATACAGCGGAAAAAACAGGCACTGTAAATTAAGGAAATCTATTTTCATTGTCACCATTACAAAAGGATTTTGTGCTTGAGGTTAGTCTGTATAATCCAGTGCCAGGGAACATCAGAGCTACACAATAATGGAAAAAGAAACCTTGATGTTTTCTTGCAAGAAGCAACAATCATTATAATAGATAAATTGAAATGAAGCAATGGATAGAAGAATCATTTTTATGCCACATTCTATAAAACTATACAAGTTTAAATTAGCAAGTGACTGATTGTTTGCTTTGGCCTGGAACATTCTGATATTATCAAGACAAACACTTTTGTACTGCAGCAATTGTAATGGTTTTCTACATGTAATTTGTAAGAATTCATTGCTGGACTGAAAATATGATGTCTACATGTAGTCAGAAGAAACCTTGATAGAGAGCCCATTTACTTATGTATATTTTCAGCAACTATTTTTTACCCTTCTCCCATGACAGCACCACCAGAGAGGATATCTGCCCACCAAGGACAGGAAACCTACTAAATAAAAAAGGAGGTACCTCTCCTCCGCATCAGTTTAGTTTCCTGTCCTTGATGGGAGCATCTCACGGTGGTACTGTGATAATTGCCTGGGGGTCCGGATCCTGGATCCCTGGGTCGATGTCTCTCCAATGGCTGGAGCCTGTGGAGAGTAGCCGTTCAGATAGGGTCCTCTCAGGCACATCCCCATCCTGCGTGCATTGGGGGGGACCCGCCGAGCCTGGGGGTTGCAGACTTGGAGCGTTTCTCAGGCGGGGTGTCCTCCAGTGGAGTGCACCGGGACCGCGCACGCACGGGGTGCCGCTCCATGCCCCGTGGCTGAGCACGCCGGCAAGTGGGACTTCTGTGCTGTACACGTCCAGGGTCGCATTTGGCGCGTCCTGCTGACATAGCGTGCCGGAGAGCTGGCCGGGACTGAGCACCCGCAGGGCACGTGTCAGGAAGTCTGACATGCCCCGGAAGCTGAGCACGCCAGAGACTGGGCCTTTGGGTCTGCGCAGAAATCTGCCATGTCTACCCGTGAGGGGGAGGAGCCGGAGGTAAGAGGTGGTATCCCTCAGCTATTTAAGTGTGCGGAGGCGACAGGTTGGCGGTGTCTGCATTCCTCTCCACTATGGATTTAGAGCTGCAGTCACCTGTGCGCCAACAGTCGCAGCAGCAGCAAAAGCAGGCCAAACAGCCGGGCCAGCAACAGCAGCACTGTCGCCAGGCCCATAGTAGTGGCAGTAGGACGACTGCCAGCAGGACCAGCCAAAAGGCAGGTCGAGAATCCACCACCTCCAGAAGGGAGCGATCAAGTGATCAGATCCAGCGACCGTCCCCAGTACCCTAAACTGAACGGCAGAGTGGCGAGTGATCTCCGAGAAAGTTCACCATGGTAATGGATCCCCCTTTTTTCTATAGGTCTTTTCTGTTAGAAGCCCCAGAAATATAGCGCCAAGAGGAATAAGGAATGTGCACTATGCGCATTTAACCTTTCCATCACCTACACTAAGAAGCTTTGCCCGGGGTGTATCCAGAAAACCATAGCAGAGGAAACACCTAGTTTTGCTAGGAATTTGAAATCCCTTATTCAAACGGAAGTCAGGGACTCCCTGAAAACATTGGCTACACATAAGAAAAGTAGGAAGCCAAGATGCCGTACATCAGACTTGGAAAAGTCAGTAGAGTCCCATGATGAGGGGGATTTCATCTCTCCTGCCTCATCATCTTCTTCAGATAGTGACGGGGGGAGACGGACAGACAGTTTCCCGGTGGAAAACACAGATAAATTGATCAGAGCCATCAGAACAACCATGGGCATAGCAGATACCAAGTCCCCCAGAACAGTTCAGGACATCATGTTTGGTGGTCTGGATCAGAAAAAGAGGCGCACTTTTCCCGTCAATGAGAGGATCAAAGCTCTTATTGGCAGGGAGTGGAAGAAGCCAGATAAGAAAGGTCAACTAACCTCATCTTCAAAACGTAGATACCCATTTGAAGGGGAGTATTCAGCCAAGTGGGATAAAACCCCAAAGATTGATGTACCCATATCAAAGTCCTCTAAAATATCCACTCTACCGTTTGAGGATTTAGGTACTCTCAAAGACCTTTGCTGAATCTTCTCATGGGTGAGCTGTAGTAAAATGTCATTTGGTTTTCATATCCATTTTAGGTTATTTGAATACTTAAATAATTGAGTGTACCTAGACTCACTAGTTAAAAAGGAGCCATCATAATACAGTAAATATAGACTATCCATCTCATTTGCAGAGGCTAAGTTCAAATAGAACCACTGAACTTAGTGGCAGACACTATATGAACCCAGGAAAAAGGATTATATGTACACTGCTCAAAAATATAAAAGGGAACACTTGAAATACAAGTGTAACTCCAGGTCAATCACACTTCTGTGAAATCAACCTGTCCAGTTATGAATCAACACTGAGAATCAATTTCTCCTGCTGTTGTGCAAATGGAACAGACAACAGGTAGAAATGATAGGAAATTAGCAAGACATTGCCTATAAAAAGGAGTGGTTCTGCAGGTGGTGACCAGACAATTTCTCAGTGCTCATCCTTTTTGGCTGTTTGTCACGTTAGCATTTTGTCATTGCTCTCACCCCTAGAGGTACAGTAGCATGAGGCAGTGTCTACAACCCACAAAAGTTGCTGAGGTCATGCAGCTCATCCAGGATGGCACATCAATGCAGCTGTGGCAAGAAGGTTAGCTGTGTGTCAGTGTCTAGAGTGTGGAGCAGATACCAGAAGACAGGCCAGTACACGTTGAGTGGGCCCTAGGAGGGCAGCAACCCAGCATCAGGACTGCTACATCCTCCTTTGTGCAAGGAGTAACAGTGACAGAGCCCTGTAAAATGACCTCCAGCAGCCCACTAACATCCATGTGTCTGCTCAAACTGTCAGGCCCTCATACCACACTCATGGAGTCTGACGTCCACAAGTGGGTGCAGGGCAATTTGGCATTTGCCAGAGAACACCAAGATTGGCAGATTCCACTTTGGCACCCTGTGCTCTTCACGGATGACAGCAAGTTCACACTGAGCACACGTAACAGTCTAGAGCCATGGAGAACGTTCTGCTGCCTGCAACATCCTCCAGCATGACCGGTTTGGCAGTGGATCAGTAATGGTGTGGGGAGGCATTCATTTGGAAGGCCGCACAGCCCTCTAGGTGCTAGCCAAAGGTACCCTGACTACCATTATGTACTGGGATTAAAATCCTCAGACCCACTGTGAGACCATATGCTGGTGCAGTGGGCCCCAGGTTCCTTCTGATGCATGACAGTGCTAGGCCTCATGTGGCTGAAGTGTGTCAGCAGTTTCTGCATGATGAAGGCATTGAGGCTTTGGACTGGCCTGCCCGTTCCCCCGACCTGAATCCAATTGAGAACATCATGTCTCGTTCCATCCACAAATGCCATGTTGCGCCACAGACTGTCCAGGAGTTGGCTGATGCTTTAATCCAGGCCTGGTAGAAGATCCCTCAGGAGCATGCCCAGGCATTGTAGGGAGGTCATACAGGCACGTGGAGGCCACATACACTACTGAGCATCATTTACTTGTCTTGAGAAGTTGCCACTGAAGTTGGATCAGCCTGTAATTTCATTTTCCACTTTGATTTTGAGTATCATGCCAATTCCAGACCTCCATGGGATATTAATTTTGATTTACATAGATCATTTTTGTTTTATTGTTATCAACATATTCCACTATGTAATGAAGATTTGCAACTGGAATATTTCATTCAGTGATCTCTAGGGTGTTTTTTTTTGTTTTTTTTTAGTGTTCCCTTTATTTTTTTGAGCAGTGTATATCGCACTTGCAGAGGCTAAGGCTGGGCTCACATGGAACCACTGAATGTAGTGGCAGACACTATGAACCCAGCCTAAAACTTAGGCCAGCTCATGCAAATTATGTTGTGATCACACTCACAGGGGTGTGATATGAAAAAAGGGCGGACTAGTCTGGGGCAACTAACTCCCCATTGACTAGTCAAAGCGGGGGGACATTAATAAATGCTTTCTTAAAGCATTTAACTGAATTATGTTATACAGGGCTGGTTTGGCAGGGAGTTTAATCACACATAGGTGAATGCTGTTGGGTTGGAGGGCATGGGGGACAGGGACCTGACAGGTTCCCTTTAAATCCCGCTGTCAAACACTGAAATTGGGATTTAACACATGCCAGCTGGAAGCAGCGCCCCTGTCACGTTACATACTAGTACTATAAACAATACATGTATTAGAGGAACAAAACCTTTAGTATTAAAATTGGCCATGTCTATGCACAGGACAAACTGAATTCATTTTAAGTTAAAGCAGTATTTGACCTTCTAGTGATTTCATGCTGGTGACTCCCTTGCAGTTAAAGGAATCTCTCAAGTTTTAAAAGTTATCCCCATCAGTGGTATAGGGCAGCGTTCCACAACTCCAGTCCTCAAGGCCCACCAACAGATCATGTTTTCAGGACTTCCTTAGTATTGCACAGGTGATGTAATCATCACTTGTGCAATACTAAGGAAATCCTGAAAACATGGCCTGTTGGTGGGCCTTGAGGACTGGAGTTCGGGAACAATGGTATAGGGAATAACTTTCCAATTGCTAGGGACTCTACCACTGTTGTCACCAATGATCCCAGAGAACTGGAACTTAAGAGTCTTGGTAGAAGGGAGCAGAGATCGATCATGCGTACTATAACTCCATTCACACTTAATGGGAGTGCCAAAGAACTGATTTTTTTGGTACTCCCATTAAAATGAATAGAGCGGCATCAGACGCCCAGCAATCGGAAAGTTATCCCCTATCCAAAAGATTCAAACACGAGAATCCCCCCTTAAGATGGTGGAGGGTAGTATACATACTAGTTACCAGTGTTTAAATCTGACACTTCACATAAAAGATGCCCATACATATTAGATAGTGGGTATCCTGACTGTCCCCATATAATGTTGTGGGGGGAGTCAGACAATAGCCACAGGTCATGGAGCAGCAAATATTGGGTAATGTGTACATCAGTCTTTGAAAATTAGTTTTAATTGTTCAATGCAATGTAAAACATTTACATAATAGGTTAACAGACAATTCTCTGAATTTAAAATATTCCTTGTGCCGTGTTCTTAAAGATAAAAGGTCTTATTTTTAAATATATTAAACTTTTGTAAAATAATCCAGTGCTATACGTCATGACTGTATATGAATAATTACAAGGCAGAGAATGGACACCAGTCCTAGAGCTTGCAAGCCGAGAAACCAAAGCATGACTCCAAAAAACAACAGGAGCACAGGTTCCACAGTCCTTTCACCAAAGTACATCCGGGAGAAGCCAGTGTCAAGTAGAATTTTGTTGATCGCACCAAAAAGTGTCCCCATTTTTTCATAGTCGTCCCTTATGATCTGCTCTGGATGGTTGTTCTGAATGGTTGAAGTCTGGGGAGACAAAACAATGGTTTAGTTTTTATTATATAGTTGTAGACACATTGTACATTACATCACAAGATAGTTGGGAGCTAAAAGAATTTCCAGGAATTTACACTGCAGGTGTCAGCTATGCAGCCAAGCCACCAGAATGGGGCTGAACGGTAGTACTGGCGCTGTAATATGTCACCACCTCAACAGGTCGGTTAGTGAGATTTCTTCCCTTTTAAAAATGTTCCACAATCAACTGCAAATGGTTTAATTGAAGTGAAATAGTTAAGAACAAAGTGGAGATCACAAAAAGTTACAGATTGGGGTCACCATATGCTAAAGCCCACTGGGGCTGTTGAATCAAAACCTTCACTTCACAAAATTGGCATAAAAGCTTTGAAAAAGTCAATGTTTTGAGCAACTCTCCATTGCGCAAAGTTTTGTGACTTTAGTTTTTTTTCCCCACCAGTTTGACTCTGCTCCCTTGAAATGGGTGTGGGATGGGGGGCTGGGGCATGGTCACGCCCACCCATCAAATTAATCAAAAATGCCAGCATGCTGTAGGCCAGAAATGCTACTCCAGTCTGATTGGAGTAGAATTTCTGGTGCAAACAAAGGGGAATCCCACTTACTAGAAGTGCCAAATTCATGAGCATAATTCCCACGACTTCAAAATATTGTAGAACACTCTCCCAGAACAGTGGAATCTGGGGAAAAAAGAGGGGAGGTGTCCCAATAACTATATGGGGAAAAGTATGTGGCCGCTTTATTGCATCAGAAAGATGTGTTTGAGTACATGTGACCATGTCTGCTAATGCAGCTCCGCAGTATGATAATGCTAGGTCATACATGCAAGTTACAGGAAGAGCTCTAGGAGCAAGACACGTGTAGTGCAATTACTATTAGAAATACAGCAAGGTATAATGGAATAAGATGTTTGGATACAAGATCATCATGAATGTCCATTATCATATAGAGGTACCGTATAGTCCTTCTGTAACTTATGAGTCAAATGATGGGATGTGTTGAACCTTATTTAAAAGGGTGGTCTGAAATACAAATTAATTTTCATCCTAAATCGAAACATTTTTTTAATATGCTTTAAATAAAACTTCCCTAACTGCTTTTCTCCCCCCCCTTAGAGGTTTTATTTCACAATCCCAGTGCTCCTGCAGCCTCTGCCCCCCGCGAAATGAGGAGTCAGTTGGTTTCAGGGGCAGGGCTAGTCTCTGTATGATGTGCACAAAGGCAGTGTGCTCTCTTGCGGACTCAGCTCCGTAGTAGCCAGCTGGCAACAGAGCACACGGTCAGTGCGTGTTGTAAAACCAATACCTGGCTTCTACTTGACATCACTTGTGGGGGCAGCGCTGGACTCTGCACAGTGGATATTAGTCTTACAATGCGTAATGACTGTTGCCAGCTTGTTACGACTGATCCGAGCTGGGGCGCGAGTGCATGGACTTTGTGCAGGGACTAGCCCAGTCCCGGTGACACAAAGGTAACGGATGATGCTTTTATGTGTCATAATTCTGGTTATTCCCTGCAAAGAAAATCAACTGAATTCATAGTTTGACAAGAAATCCTCACACCCTTATATCAAATAGGCACATAAATGTTTACGCTGCAGGACTGTAAATAACCTGTTAATCTGGATTCTACATTTTCTATAATGATATGCAAGTCTTGCGGTGGTGCAGAACTTTACAAATTCAGACGCCTGTCCCTTTCAAGAGAAATGAAAAAAAAAAATCCCAGCTGGCTGTGTTACACGTTTTTGAATAGCAAGGACAAAGTCAGGAAACAGCACTCACATCCAAACAGAAAAGTTAGCAGATTTCTCCCTAACCACTCGTATTGCAAACATTCACATATGTTAATCTGCAGGAAAAGTAAATCTGGAATAATGCTCCGTAAAGATTGAACCAAATGTCCTACATGTGCAAACATGCACGACAATGTCATAAGCACAGGATTAATAAACTATCCAGTTTATACACTTTTAAAAGGTTTCCTTTAGAGAAGTACTGAAGGTCTCAAATTAGGAGCCATAAGCCAACATTCGTGGTTACTGCGATGGCTATCCAGTCATCTGAAGCATAGTTTCCCCATGTTTGAGTGATATTTTGTAGGACTAGAGTCCTGTTACTAGTACTTTAAAAGAGGCGATCTGGTATATGAAACTTTCTAAACTGATTAGTGGACCTAATAATCCAATCTAATAAAGAGGAGTTCCCCAGCTAGAATCCTCATCCTCAACAGGAGAACATATGTAAGAAGTGTCTCATTGTAGATGAGCAGAGGCAGTGTTTTCACCAACAAAAATGGCATGTGCGGTTCCAGCCTTAGGCTGGTTTCACATCTGTTTTGCTGTCGGAATACAGACCAATGTGTTGTCTAGCTGTGGGTCTCCTAAGCTGAACTCTACAGCATCATACTGAATGCCACTGAGGGTTTGGAGTACAGGTCAGGAGACCAGCAGCCAGTCTGTACTCATAGCAGTAAGGCAGGCATTGTGGTCTATTTCCCCACAGATAACATCTTAGTGTCCCAGCTAAGGAACAGCTTATGATCAATATCAAGGCTTCAGAAAACCCTTGCAGGAAAGGCTGTTAATGGAGATCAGTGGAGTTAATGGTTTACCTGGAATAGTGAATTTCTAGCAGCCATGTCCAATATATCTCACGGCATTTCAGCCTCATTCAAGCAAATGGAACCTAGAGACAATCATGCAGTCGCCACCTATTCTATGATGCTGTGCATGGTAAATTTGAAAAGAAACCACCCCAACAAAAGAAACAAACCAAACGCACATTGTTAGAATGTCACAGCTTTCACCCTGCTGATATTAAGAAAGGCTGTCCTACCAAAAAGGACTTAAGGGGGGTATTCGCCTCCGAAAAAGCAGTGGGAGCCACATATTCTGAACATGGTTTCTAGGAGAAAACCTCTGATACACTTTCACTTAGCGATCTTACTGTGCACAATGCCAAGAGTGTCATACCTTGTTTTCAGGGAGACCATGTCAGTATATATCAATAAGCAGCTTACAAAATAGTCTGTCCACCTTGCATGTAGCACATTTAGCAGATGCAAGATATTCAGGAAATAGTTTTTTTAGGACATGCTGAGTACAGCAGAGTCTGCTGGGTGTATAGTGTATGCCACATCAGAGCAATACTGCAAAATTTAGAGCAAGTACATACACAACATGTCAGATTCAAAGACTTCCTGTTCTCCGGGATGTAGGTTATGACTAGGATATAGCAAGAAGAAAAAAAAATATAAAGATACAGCCGATACAGATGAGAATAAAGCTTTGCATATCCCTAATGGGATCTTTATCACAAATCTGCAGAGAAATGCTTTGATAGTAAACAGACAATACCGGTTACTACAAACACTTCATTCCAGAAATACCAGCAGCAAACCCAGTGTTTGCACATAAACTAAGGTCTACACAAACACATCACGTGAGCTTTGCTGTTTCATGATGTGCCATTTCGTGAGAGGTTCCATTTTTCTGCAGTTGTAGATCATGTAAAAAACGATTTAGCCATAAGGGACAATGCATTGTGGCTCTACTTGTTTACGACAGCTGTCAAACACGGTCCTAGAACAGAACAGCGGCGTAGAGTTCCTTGGGTCATCATAAGTTACCAAGCAGTGGTAGTATTTGGCTTTAGGCTCAGCTTTGCTGAGGTCTAGAGACTGCGCCAGTCGGCAGTCAGTGATCACATGTGGCTGCTAGAGCCAGAAACAATGAGGCGGATTCATCAAAGCTAGTGTCTTGTATACCACTGGAGTAAGATGCACCAACGTTTCTTCGAGAAGCATGCCTCTTAATGAATAATGGATCTTTCAGCTGCAGTGCACCGTCGCAAGAAATGTACACAAGTCAGACTGGAGTACTTTGCTGTTATTGATGCCACTTTAGCATTAATCAGGATTATTTTTCCCCACTGTTTGGCCTCCTGGCAAAACAACTTTTCAAAAAGTTGGCAGAGATTGGTATAAAAGGGGCAAAAGTTGCAAAATTTCAAGCAGGTTTATGCCCAAAAACTGTCTGCTGAATCAGTGCCATAACTCCTTGTATAGGGGATAACATGAAGCAGCAAACATCTGATAAATATGCTGACATAACATTGTGTAAGTTAGGTGATAACCAAATTAAGATGATTAGAACTGACAAATGAAGCCAGATTCTCATTCTAAAGATATGGTTTGCCTTTTTCATTTGCATATATATTTTTTTCCATGTTGATAGTGATGCGCCCCCTGGGCCATGTTGTTAGGGATACCCGGAGCCGGATCAGATGGGGGTTGTAGTCTCCGAGTGGCTGTGACCCGGTCCGTGCCCAGGGTGTCAAACTCAGTGTGCGGCAGTCCTTGCAGATGTTCTTAGTGTCGACTACGCCACCCGTTGATTTGCGGTCAAAAGGCCGCCGCTGCAGGATGGTCCGCTGAGGCTGGTGGTGTGTGTGCAGCTGTGGTAGTATAACCCCCAACGGGAGGGGTATAGCCTCAGGGGGTCAGACGTGGAGGATGGTGGTTGTGAAGGTGCAGCAAGGAGACTCAGAGGCATGAAATGCAGTTTCAGGGTTTTTACTCACTGGTGTTGCTCGGGTCACTCTGTACAGCAGTGACCACCCAAGCCGTGCTGCGTCCACCAGGTGCGGGACTCTGTCAACTCCCGGGCAATTCCCGAGTATGGTCCTGAGCTCCCTTCTCTCTCTCTCTGGCCGTTCTCACCAGGGATCCACCTATGTCCGGCTCCCTCGGGTCTCTTGGTGGTTGAACCTTCTCTGGCTTCCCTGACCCTATGCTCGGTGTGCCATTCTGGTGGATTTGGTGAGGGTCGTGGCAAATCTTGCCCACGACCTCCGGTTCCTGGCTAAGGTTTGCTTTGGCCTCTGCCAGCTTGGGATCCGGTACCCTTTTGCCGACCCTTCACCCTTTTGTCCTTATTCTGGGATCTTGGGGTCCCCTCTCGTCCTGCGCCTCTGGGTCCCTCTTCCTTCTCCTCTCCTGGAGTTACTGCTGACTCACAGACTGACTGACTGACTCTGTCCTAAGATGGTGCCCACCTTATATACTCCCTCTATGTGTGAGCTCAGGTGACCAGCACCCAATGAGCTCCTACATTTACCCAGACTACTCCCCCTATCTGCCCCTACACTACTGGGATGTTCCACCCCCCTCCCACTCCAGCCAGGGACAGACGCTGTCGTACCTGCACATAAACTGGTGGGAGTACCGTCGTTCTGTCCCCCGGAAATGGGATGTATGTAGTGCATGCAGCCTACTAGCTCAGTTCCACACTCCATCCTTACCCGGGAGTGGAATACCACACCTCTGGCTTGAGGTGTAATACCCCTGTAGCAGCCGAGTCCTCAGGGTGCTACAATAGCATTTCCAGAAAACTATAATTACAGTAGTTTGATTTTCCAGATATGACAGATCCACGAGAGCGGGTTGGTATCCTACGGCAGGAAACTTCCAGCACTGGCGTCACTGTCCGCCTTTGGAAAAACAAATATCAAAAGGAAGTCCAAGCAGCCGCAGCCCCAACTTCCTATTGATTTTGATTAGTTTGAAGGCAGCCAGCGCCAAATGAGCTCAGGGATCGTGTGACAACAACCACACGAGTATGAAATGTTTTTATTTGAACAGGAGCAAACATTCAGATTGAGAAGGAGTTGTCCTAGTAGTGGACATCCCCTTCAATGCTTTAATGATTATCTGGCAAAGGAATGTGACTCTAGTTCACCTCTCCCAGGCAATTGAAACGCCACTTCTGATCTTGAGCCATTCTGATGAGTCTTCTTAGAGACCATGTTAGGTGTGGATTTCCTCTACAACGCAGAAAGGATATCACTTCTAACCAGCTGTTTAATATTTTTAAGCACATGGTTGTCCTGAAGGAGTCTGACGCTGAAAAGCATTGACAAACCAGAATTTAACCCAATTGTGGATGTCATCTTTCCAGTAAGCACAGAATACTTCCATTGCCAATGGTTTCATCAATGTACTTTTAGCATAGTAACAGTAAGGACTCGCTCACACTAGCGTATAAATAATCGGTCTCATTTAGGAGAGTGGGGCGATTTTTCTCTCACTTGTCATTAGTGTGCTGTCCATATACAATCCTTTTTTTAGGCAGCAGCCATTAGTCTTTTACAGGACCATTCAGTTTTATGCTACAGAACAGTATTGTATCTGTAGAAATCAGATGTCATACTGATTGTCCATATGGCACGCAATTTTTTTTCTTACACCCATCCAGTTTTGGAGTGAAATCGCAGCATGCTGTGATATTATGCAGAATACTGCTAAGAAAAAATACACCGATTTGCACTCATTGAACATTGGTCCAAAAGCAATCTGATTTTTTTATCAGATTTCACTTGTCCGATGTATACGTGATGTGAACAAACCCAAAGATGAAGCAAGCTTAGTTTTACATACAGCACACTGATTTGTAGTTTTCACAGGCCTCTCCTGCCAATCTGTGGGAAGAATACAAAGCTACCTAGCAGAATATGAACTTAACTTACACAGCCACACTGTCCAAAATATAACAAAAGAGGTTGACAGATCCAGGTTACCCTCCATAGGAGAGTGGGACACAGCCTGGACCCACCTTCTTATCAGATGGAGGTTTTTTTGCAGCCAAACCAGTGATCACCTACATCTCTGAAAAGGGATAAAGGAATAAGCATTGTAAACTGGATTTTTTGCAATTTTGTTAACTAATGGTAGTCACAAAAAAACAAAAAAACCCATAACCTTAAATTATAGCCACACAAGTGACGCGCCCCCTGGGCCATGTGTGGGGAAATACCCGGAGCCGGGTCTCTGTTTAATGCTAGGGGTTGTAGTCTCCGTGGAGGCGACCCGGTCCTGTGGCTCAGGGTGGTCAAACCAGTGGCGGATCTGTTTACTTGGTTTTTAATGTTGAAATGTCAGACTACGCCACCCGTGGATTGCAGTCACTGAGAGCCGCTGCTGCGGGGCAGACCGCTGCGGCTGATGTTGGGTGCGCAGCAGAGGGTAGTATAACTCCCCATGGGAGGAGTATAGCCTCAGGGGAGCGCGTGTAGATGGTGGGGGTTGTGGTACATGGGCGCAGTAGAAATGACTCAGTCCGTGCAGTGCAGTTCAGGGTCTTTACTGCTGGTAATGAAGAAGGCCCTGCCAGGAGTACTGGCTAACATTAGAGGCCTGGTCAGTCTGTGAGCGAACAAAAGTCCCCCTGGCCAGGTGGAGGTGTAGGCCTTCCCGTCTGACTGCACTCTTCCTGGCTACCCTGCTGTAGTCGTGTAGTAGCCCACGTCCCTGAGTGTACCGTGTGGTGCTCACCCATATGGCTGGTGACTTGGGGCCTTTGGTACCTTCCGCTCCTCAGTGGCAGTGCCGGTCCATTGCGTGTGACTGAGCCTCCAGGCTTTCTATTGCCAGAGGACCTGAAATCCCCTGCCAGGTGGTTACTGCTGCTGGATGTGGATAGCCTCACAGCCTCAGACTCCGGTGTCCGGTTCTCTGTGTCTTTGGCCAGGACGAGCTCTGCTAGCTCCAGTCCCTGGCCTTCAGCTCCTGTCTCCTACAGAGCTCCTTGCTGCTCCTCTGTCCCTTCCTCTGGACTCGAACTTGACTCTACTCTACTAACTCCGCCCCAGATCCAGTTTATAAAGGGCAGGTTCTTCCCCCTCCCTGGACTGGGGCAGGAGGCGTTGCATGCAATAGTGCTCCTGACCAGGAAAACCCATGCTCGCTCCCAGAAATGGTATTTCTACCACTGTGGCAACCAGACCCCCTGGGGAGCTACACAAGCATCTTAGATATATTTATTTCATTCTCATCTCAGATTTCATAAAGGGAAATTTAGGGCTTGTGTCATATGATGCCAATACACAAGATGAAAGTAGGACAATGTTAAGTAACAGACTAATGTGCATAGGAGTTCCCCCAAGTCTCCCCTTGACAGGAAGTGGAGAAGTGGGGGGGGGGGGGAATGAAGAGAAAAAGAGGGTTGGGTATGTTCGGTTCCCATGACCTGTAGTTAGTTATCTCTATTGAAACTCCAAATACAGATTTTTGCATCTTTCAAATACAATAAATGACACAATGCTAAAGTAGTATAACAGACAAATGATCACAGCTTCAATTCCCTGACCCACCCTAATCCCATATCCCAACAAACCTATAATTTTCAACCTTAAGACGCAGTACATTCCTGCCCAGAATTTATACTCCTCTCTGCAAAGAGAACACATGCACACCCTCAGAGGAACCGTGAGGAGAAGCTGTCAGTGGATTTCAATGAATGACTTCAGTATTCATATGGGAATACATGTATGAGATACATGTAATAAACAGCACGAGATAACAGACCACAATGACGATTGGATAAACCAGTGCTTTTATGGAGAACAAAGTGGTGCACTTTTCCTGTAAACATTGTAATTAGGAGCATTGTTCATTGAAAAAGCATGCAATCTAGCCATTAGATTTTATACTGCAGGAAAAACATTAATTGTAAAAGGTTTTGTAACTGAAGAGAAATCAGACCGTAATGGGAATTTTTATTCATTAAATTTGAATGAAAAATCCACACAACCCTGACTATATTCTAGCACTGTATGATGAATACAGAGAAAAGACATTGCAATAGCTTTTTATGCAAGTACTGTACGTGCATGTTATACGGGAAAAATAAATAAAATAAGTCATTCTTAACCTGTACCCATGCCCAGAAGGCGCTCCCTGTACAACCATCATACCTGAGTCTATGGCAGTTGTGAATACAGCAGAACAAGTGTTCCACTGAGACAATGAGCCCACGACTTGTAGATTAATGGCTGCATTCAAGGCATCATTACCGGGCACCTACTGTTGATCGCATGTCCAGCTTTGATACCCATGCAATACTATACATGTACAGCATGGAACGTTAAGGGCATCATCTATGTACTATATTATTATTACCATAAGAAATAATTACCAACCGCTTTGTGACCTTTGTCTGCCCACTCAACAAGTGGATGTGGTGAAGCTGTAAATGTATTTCTGCACAAGGAAAAGGAGTATTCAGACATAGGGACAAATCTAAATACACGGGATTTAATAAGCATGCACTTTATAGATTACCCTTTTCAATTCATTGATGCAGAGCACAATTAACAATACATATGGGCATAGGTCTCCTGTCTTTAGGTATATCCCTGTGAATAGACTTAGCTATTCATTTAATTTTCAGAACATATCTAAGAAAAATGTGGGCAACCCACCTGCACGTCTCCATAACAGCCATTACATAGGGAAATGTCACCCTGAGATGAGGAGGCAAAGTACATGCCAAGAATAACAGCATGTAATATATGTAAAACATAACCAAATGAGTTTGGAAAGTACGTTAAGTAGATTCAGGGCTTCAATCAGGCACAAATATCCAATTCCCAAAAATAATGAGCTGTCCATCATTCATGTGTTGAGTATGTATTAGACAATGGTACATATTACCATTCCAGAATTAATGTTATTCCCTTTATTAGAAGCAGTGACTCCACTGCAGACCAGTGAGCAGACAATACTTATAACTGTCTGCTACATAACCCCTTCACATCATGGCTATTTTCTCCTACCCTTCTTCCAAGAGCCATCATTTTATTTTTTTGTCCATATATGTGTATGAGGGCTTTTTTTTTTTTTTTTTTGAAGAATTGTACTTTTGAATGACACCATTCATTCTACATAGTGTCCTGGAAACCTGTACGTGACCTAGTGTACTGGAAACCTTGAACGCCAAGCCCACATCTTTCCCTGTACTTGATGGCAGATTTAATTATCTTCGCCTGCGACTGTTAACCAGTGATTGACAGCAGGACTTAACTGACAGTGGGATTTAAACACGCACCAACCAGAAGTGCGTAATGATCCTGCCCATCAGCTCCACTGTCATGTGATTGAGAGGCGCCAATGGACTGTAATGATAGCTGGGGGTATAATGATGACCCCCATACATGTCATTACGATACTCCTGTGAACACTGGCCCATGGCTGGTGTTCATATGAGATTGTGATATCTGGCATTCATAACTCTGCTAAAGCACTGCTATGTATAGCACAGGCGATCGGACGATCGTAGCTTCAAGTCTCCTAGAGGGACTACTGAAGTAAGAAAAAAAATAAAATAAATCTCACCCCCCTTTGCCTGTTTTCACCTGCTGGACCAGGCCAAATTTTACAATTCTGACCAGTGTCCCTTAATGCAGTAATAACTGTGGAATGCTTGAACAAATCCCAGTGATTGAGATTTTTCTTCGTGTCACATTGTACTTTGTTAGTAGTAAATTCAGGGCGAAATTTTTAGCATTTCAAAATTTTGCAATTTTCAAACTTTCAATTTTTATATCCTTAAACTAGTTAGTCATGCTGTACAAAATTATTTATAAACATTTCCCACATGTCTACTTTACATTTGCATGATTTTTTTTTTTATCTTAACTGTTCTAACAAAAAAAAAAGTTTAAATCAGCAGTTTCTCATTTTCCCATCAAAATTTACAAAAAAGTTGTTCTAGCAGTTTAACTTTTCCGCAGATGGACCTGTATGGCGGCTTGTTTTTTTTGCGATACCATTTTTATTGAAATTTTGACAGAGTTTAATTCCACTTTTTGTTCAGCGGTACGATATTTTTTTGCCATTTTTTTTCTACAGTGTTCACTGAAGGTGTTAACTAGTGGGACAGTTATATTTCAGGTCATTCTGGATGCGGCATTACTGAATAGGTGTACTTTATTTTTGTTTTTACATAAATATGTATTTATTGGTTTAATATTTTTATATTTTTTTTTACTTTTTTTGCGATATAATTATTTTTTTATACACCAATGACCAATGGGACGTCAGCTTTCCCTGCCCTGATCAATAAGGCTGCAGTCACTCAGTAACTGCAGACATCGATATGGATTGGACAACCCCTTTAGAAGGTGTAGAAAAATCTTCAACCTCAAAAACCCATGAAAAGCTTGTCATAGGGAAAATAGCCTAAAACGGCTTGGTGAAGGTCAGTCCGTATTTGGCTGCCTGCATTAAGGCCCCGTCACACTTAGCGACGCTACAGCGATCCCGACAACGATACGACCTGTCAGGGATCGTTGCTGCGTCGCTATGTGATTGCTGGTGAGCTGTCAAACAGGCAGGCTCACCAATGATCAGGGGAGCAGCAACATCGTGGAAAGAATCCACGATGTTCTGGCTGAACCAGGAGCAGGCTGGTAACCATGATAAACAGTGGGTTACTAGGGGCACACGCACACCTAGTAACCCGCTGTTTATCATGGTTACCACTCTGCTACGGTGAGCGGGAGGTTACCACTCACCGTAACATAGTGGTAACCATGATAAACAGCGGGTTACTAAGTGCGCGTGTGCCCCTAGTAACCCGCTGTTTATCATGGTTACCAGCCTGATCGCTGGTCCCGTTGGTCACACACAGCGATGTGTGCTGACCAGAGGGAGGGCAAAGACCAAAAAATGGTCCAGGACATTTTGCAGCGATCAGCGATCTCACAGCAGGGGCCTGATCGCTGCAAAGTGTCACACATAGCGACATCGCTGGTGAGGTCGCTGTTGCGTCACCAAAACCGTGACTCAGCAGCGATCTCGCTATGCGAGACGGGGGCTTAACTTTAAGAGGGAGATCAAAAAGCAAAAAACAAACAAACAGCAAAGAACAAACTGCTTCACCATACAAATAGAGCAATAAAATTCTAAAGATAGACCTACAATGGTGTGTTTTTTTTTTGTATCAAGAAAAAACAAACAATAAAAACTGAATCATAAAAGTTATTAATAGTTAACAGAGGAAACTCTGAAGTGAATCAGCTGCTAACAATCCAGGGCACACCTCGGCCAAGTCCCTGTGATACAGGCACCATAATAAGGTTTATGAAACACTTAAGATAGATGAAAGCTACAATTAGGGATGTAAGTGGCCCCAAACAGGAACACCCACCTCCAACTAGGTTTAATGAAATCATACCTTACAAGATGACTATACCTGTGATATCACCAACTGCATCAAAGATAATCTAAGTACAGATGGCACCGATTTTTTAAGGGCGCAGTCAGACTGATGTACAACACGGATGACAATCGCACTGCAGTGCATTGACTGGCTGACAGCTCTCCTGACCATAGTAACTGCATGTATTTCCATGCAGTCATGCTCCTGCCAGTCCAAGCATTGCAATGCGATGCGATTGTCATCTGTGTTATACGGCTGCCTGACTGCGTCCTAACTTTAATTAATTACCAATATTTCCAAAGTTTATCTGAAGTTTTTTGTTTTTTAAAGCACAAATTTGTGCAACTGTGCGTTTACATAGTTTTTACAAATGCAGAAGAAAATGTAACATGCCAGAAGAGTTGTTTCCCATGGAGGGTGTTATTTTTCAGCTAAGGTTAGGCCATGTTCACACATTGCATTTTTTCTGCAGGCAAAACCCTGCTCTTGGCAGTAAAGAAGCTGCTTACAAAAAGCAGGTTTTGCTGAGTTTTTCAGGATCCCAAAGTTCAGCTTTGCTTCCACTACAGAAGCATGAACACAGGTCAGCAATGCAAGACATATGAAACCATTTTTGGAATAAAGGGCAATTTGATCAAATTATTTAGTTGAAAAAGATTTGTCTGAAAAAACAGTGACTATTCTAAAAAGTTCATAAAAAAACAGGTTAAATGTAAGGCTATGTTTACACTAGGAATGTGTTTCAGCTTTTATGCAAATTTTCAGCAGCGTTTTACAGTACCAGCAAAGTCTATGAGATTTCAGAAGTCTCACACAGCTTTGTTTTTTGTCCATGTTGCTTTTTCTCACTAAAAACACAGCAAAACCTGATACCTGCGTTTTTGTACTTACTCATTGCTTTCTATGGGTGACAAAAATGCTGAAAGAAATGACATGCTGCAATTTGTTTTCCCAATTTGGTCAGGAAAAAAAACAGTGCGTGTGCTTGAGATTTCTGAAAGCTCAGCTTTCGCTGGTACTGTAAAGCACAGCTTTTAATTTGCATTTAAAAAAAATGCAATATGTGAACATAGCCAGATTCCATTTAGCACCCATCCTGCACCAACTACAAACGTTACACAGTAACGAGGACAATTACAGCAGTGCTGATACAAAAGTTCAAATGTCATACAAATGATAATCATCATTCTATCAGTGGAGAACAATTTGGAAAACAAACCCCATACTGCGGTAATATAATAGACATGGCAGTATTATCGATTGGCTAATGTTATAGAACGGTGATACAACATACAGAGGTTGTTCACCAGATCTATGTAGGAGAGGATAGTGGAAGCACACATTATGCTTAAGGCCACGTTCACAAGTTTAGCATTTCACATCAGTATTTGTAAGCCAAAACCTTGAGTGGGTGAAAAATACAGAAGTGGTGCATGTCTTCTATTTTCCCTCTGATTGTAAGCCAAAATCAGGTTTGGAACAAATACTGAACGTGTGAATGTGGCCTAAGGGTTGGTAATAGGGTTACTTGGGCCACTTCTGGACAGGTTCTATGCATTTGGCTTTGCCATGCCAAAGAGCAAGTAAGTTTGTTTTGATGAAAATGCTGAAAAACTTGTGACCGCTTTGTGCTTACACTACCTGCAATGTGTGAGTATATACAGTGTGAAAATACTAAACCTTATGTAGTATGAACCTCAGGGGATTGTACTCCAAACGGGTCACCCATCCACACAGTGCATCATGGCAGTCATTCTCACATGTATGACCACATGATATGCAAGTGCCATGCCTACAAAAAGGGTTTCAATCTATTGTAATCACATGCTCACAAGGCCTTTTACATGGCATTGTGGGTCATAAATCTCATGAAAGGCCTAGCCATAAAGTTCAATGTATATCTTTCTTCACCCTACATAATAGCTTCTTTTATGTGGACTTTTTACACTGATGAGTGGCACATGGTGCAAACAATCAGATCGTAATGCTTACACAGGCCATACTCCACCTGACCTACACATCCAGCAAAGAACGGGTTCAGTAATTCGTATATTGTCACCCCAGGGCAAACATCTTAAAGTGTATCTTACCACAGAGAAAAGATGTGCAAGGCACGTGGGATTCTTACATACTCTAGGAGTGATGCACCAAACTCTGGTCATATGCAAGTCATGCACTTCGATAGGAAGACTGAATATTGCTGAAAGAAACTTCATTTTTGAGGATTTCATTTTAGTTTTAATAAAGATTACCTGAGCTGGTGTGAATGTGACTTTAGACGAGTAGAAGCCCTTACTGTATGATGCAAATCGTGCCGGCTCATGAATCATACCTTACAACACCATGTTTCTTGTAACAGATAAGGGGTCACACTAGTAGGTTACAAAATGATTATCTGCATAATGTGAGTCAACTGCACCTGTGCATGGGGCAGAGCCAGGTTATCAGCCACAAGCTGAGGGAACACTGACGGTATGGTGTGTGGAACCTAGGCTCAGACGTAGATTTTATATATGTGTGCACCGAGACATGAACAATCCCTGTAGACCTGGCAATTCCACCTCTCCAGGAGCCTATATGACTTCAATGTGACAGGCATGTTCTCAAAATAAAAGGGATAGTTGTTCCAGCGTCTGGTAAAATAATTCTTTTATTTTTCGTCCATTAAAAACTTGCAAAAATTACAAAGGTTGCATAGTCAGGGTAGGGGAGCAAGACGCATTTCGAAAGCTCACTTGCGTTCTTTATCACTGCAGTGATAAAGAATGCAAGTGAGCGTTCGAAACGCATCTAGCTCCCCTACCCTGTCTATGCAACCTTTATTTTTCGTCCATTAAAAACTTGCAAAAATTACAAAGAAAGAATTATTTTACCAGATGCTGGAACAACTATCACTTTTTTCTTGAGCATATTCTGGTGTGGATCCACCTGGTTCCATGCAAGCTGGATTATAAGTACTGGGTGAGCTGACTTTCCTTTTACTATATGTGATGTTCTCAAAATGGCTACCGATAAAGATAATGTGATCAGAACTTTCAGCCTCCTACAACTAAATAAACCTTTTCCATGCATTTCATGTATTGGAGGAGGCAGATGACAGCTTGGTGGTATGAGCCTCCATCAACAGCCAGGAGAGCCGTGCAGTCTGATGGAGGATGCACCATGACTGGGTTCACTAATATCTGAATTAGGTTCTGATGCATCAGTCGTCATCTGGCTTCTCCCAATGGCGTTGGATCTAGATGGGAGCTGGATTTGAAAAATGATGTATCAAACATTCTGGAATCAGACCAGCAAGTGCATCTGTCCAGTTTAGCAACAAAGGCGCTACACAGGTGGGAACGATCCTATTGAAAGTCAGGAGATCAAACCTCCATCATGTTCCATTTGAGGTTTATTAAAACACCAGATGGAAAATACAAACAGAATGTGCACGTGCCCTAGGGCTCCTTCTGACAATCTGTATGGGGAGCCCTTAAGGTCAAGTTCACACGGCAGATTTTCAGTTTGGATTTTGTACTTTACTGTGGATTTGCAGTGCAAGTTAATGGGTTTTCCAAAATTCTGTTCCCATTACAGGAACAAAAAAATCTGCAAGAAAAAGCATAGTGCGGAGTTCAAGTCTGAAGCACTCATTTACAGTTTTCACTCTTTTCAATGCTAAGTAAATTGAGCAGTGTGAAATCCACAAACATGAGGATTCTGTCCACGGATTTGGTGAAAAGTCTGCAGTGGAAATATTCCATAACATGCTCAAAATTGGCAATGGCCCCAGAGGTCTAGAAAGAAAGAAGTGGCACATGGTAGCAGCATATCCTTCATGTGAACACCTCCCTTTAATTGAAATATTGGAAATTAAAGGGTACCATCTTTTGTATTCCCCTCAATGTGCAGATCAGTAGGGGGGGGGGGGGGGGGGGTCTACTCTCCCAGGCAGCAGCTGAGTGCCTACATGTGCCATTGCACAATCGCCAGTTTTCTGGTCTGCACAAGCTTATATAGGAGCCGAGCAGCACTGCTTATAGAAGAGGGCACTTAGGAGCAAGTCGTGGGTCCCACTGATCCTATAGAACTTCGATATTCTATAGTGGCAGTTCAGGATCATCCCTTACAGACATGTGATCTTGTGGAATTGTATTAGATGCCTATTAACTATAATCTAGGACACAGAGCACTAATTAATCCACCGGGGGATAAATGGATAATGAAATTACAATGAAGCTCATAATGTGACTTTCCCATTACAACTGCTGTGTGCTCATGCACTTTTTCGCCATAAATATTCAACTGTCCAACAAAGCAAACAATTCATAGACTCCCTTTGCATTTCCACCTGTCATTCTGGGGGAACATCAGGCCATGCTCACATTGTCTGTAGACACCCTCACATTGTCTGTAGACACCCTCACATTGTCTGTAGACACCCTCCTGTTACACCACAAAGATGATTTTTTTTGTCATCACCAGGTTTATGCTGCCCATTTCCAAGGAAGAAGGAAGCAGAAAGTAGTGACAGAGACCCCCCCCCCCCCCCCCAATTCTAGCAGTTTTTGTGAAGTCTGTAGTTTCATTTTGCAATGCTGGCATCCTCTCCACATTGTGGAGGACCTGGCAGCGAGCACACATTTAATAACTAGGAGTCTTCGGAACATGGTGGTCCACATTCAGGGAATCGGGGTGTTTACTACTTTAGCCTGCACCCAGATAGGGTAGCACATAACTATACAGGGGTACTACTGACATTCATGTAGAATGTCCAAGCTAGCACAGTAATAACAGTGTTGCCCATATCATGGTGCCTACCATAGACAGCTACCCATATTGTGCCACCTACATAGTAGGGTCTTTAAATATGCCTTTATGATTCCAGAATCACAGAAAATATCTACGCTCACAACACAAAAGCTGGTTCCTGCTGCTACATTATAATCCTTTCTTGGTTCCTCCACTAACTACATTTGTAGATTTCCTGTAAGACACATGACCCCATTCATGGTTTCACAGGAGGGTTTTTCCCCCTTTTACAGTCTGAACACAAAGTTTTTGACTTTGACTTAGCATAAGCCTTTACATGGTCCAAACTCAGGAGCCAGAATCCTTATGATGGCATTCTAATGGCATATAAACCATAGCAGTAGCATTCCATATATAAATAATGGGGTCACAATAGCAGCAGAGGAGTGGGATGGGAAAATACAGTGCAGATCAAATGTTGCTCAGACTTGGGATGTCTATTTTGCACCACTGCAGTTCTGCTCAGTATTTTGTTTGGAGATGTAGGCTGGCGTTAGTGGGGTTTTCACTACAATGACATCAGTGGCCTTGTCCTTTGACTAGCTTCTCAATCATGGCTTAGTAGGAGAAAGACACCAGCACCCCACCAGTCATTACTAGTATTCTGAGTGGATCTACAGCTCTATCACACTTTAGTGGCAGCTCCCGGTTCTGCTGATCAGCTCAGTCATTTGTGACGGCAGAATATTGATAATGTGATTATATTACAGAGTTTGAGTAGTTTTAATAGGATATCTTCTTGTTTGGTGGCACTCTGCAGCCTCAGTCAGACATGGTGCAGATATTCACAAAGCCTAAGGGCTGAGAAGCTCCTTTTAACGGTTGTTATCCAGGACTTTAAAATCAATCTTATCTATAGAATATACCACCAATAAAACATCAGTGGGGGTCTCACTCTCAGGACAATGGACAATTAGCTATTTGAGAGGGCTGGAAAGCAGTGTCCCCTTCATGGCTTACCAGACAGAGCACCATACTTTTACTATTGGATGTGTCATTGCACCCAACTGTGGCTTTATCCCTAAATGACAGGTCATGAATAGAGATGAGCGAAGCAGTACTTAAAAGTTAGGGGTTCATACCAGATCGCGTCTAGTGCTAAACTCAGAACACAGACTTCTCCCAGACAGACTTTCCAGATCAAAAGTTCAGGTCTCTATTGTTTTCAATGGGGTTAGGATTCTGGTTCAAGTCTGGTACATTTCTGGTACCCACACCAGACTTTGGACTAAAGTTCTGGTTGTGTACCAGAACCAGAATTTCCACAGGCCCACTCATCCCTAGTCATGAATTTTGACAATCCGCATTATTCATTTTTTAAATACATGTAGAAAAAATATATACTACATAGCTCAAAATGTCATGTACATACAGCACACACATCTGTTAAAGACTGTCATTTTCAGTAACTCTATAATGGCTCACTTTTATAAACGTGCCCCGTCTTGTGCCCACAAAGTCAATATCATAAACCTCTCAAGCAGGAGCAAATAAAGAAGTTGTCCTTGCCATGCTTCTACTACTAATCCGTCACCTATTGAGGACTCGCAGGCAGTGCAAATACACACAGCAACCATAGATTCTCATATCAGCTTCTGGGAAATGTGTGATAACAAGTGAAAGGGAACTGACCCATAACAGACCTCTAGGCTGTGTCATAAGGCCCATTGCACCTCAGTGCTCAATCAGCAAACTGTACACCATTTCCTCAGTGCAGAAAGGCAGAAAATGCATCTTGCCCTCCATGGGGAATATACAGAAAGACTGAACCTGTAGGGTTTCCGTCAGGAATAGTAGAGAAGAATAGTAGACAGAAGTCTAGTGTCTTTTACATGGTTCCCCATGGGCATGAGCGTGATCTGAGCACCAGCATAAAATGTAATGGGCTCTTCACCAGCCACTAGAACTAGGAGACATTGGCTTGGGTTATATTCTGGAAACCCTTTCACACCCTTCTCATTTTTGTGAACGCTACAGTTGTCCACAGGGCTGTGAGCCCACAGTTTCTGTAATTTCTTGGAGCTGTAGTGCAAACACCTTTAAAGAAGACTTGTTACCAAGTTACAAGTGGCCAGTCCCCCCCCCCGCCCCCCCATCTTATTACTCCTGAAGGGCCATACTGTGTATGGAGGGGGAGCAGGTTGTAGTGAGTGATTAGGATAGGATTATCTGGGTTTCCATCTACTTTATCATTTCTTGTTTTCTGTTTCACTATAAGAAAAAAAACAAAACAAAATGACAGTGCCGATGGGCATCAACTGCATGCTGGACCCTAAACCTCTAATGGGGTTTGAGCATGGTGTGTTTCATTATAACAAACTGGTGCTGCATGCCAGGATGTTTTTGCCATCAAATGTCAACCTAGTCATTAGTATAGAAGGCTTTATACAGTGAGGTCTCCCATGGACCTCACACTACTCTCCCAATAACAAAAGTAAAATTTTAAAGGAGTTGTCCAGGACTTTAATATTGATGGCCTATCCTTAGGACACCTCATCAATATCTGATCGGTGGGGGTGCAACACCCGACACCTACACCGATAAGCTCTGTCAACTGCACAGAGGCCATGGCTTGGTGCTGCACATACGCCCCGTCAAATCAATGGGGAGGACATGCAGTACCGGGTCACTGCCACTACGCAGTTTTGTAGTTCCACTCTGCAACTGATCACATCCAGAACAGAGTCTGTCGTGTCACACCCTAATGATCAGCTATTGATGGCCTATCCTGAGATTAGGTCAGCAATATAAAAGTCCCATGCAGCCCCTATTAAGTACTCTGCATCAGATTATGGTTAAACAGACACGTGACCTCTGCAGCCAATCACTATTGATTGAATCAGTTGCAGTAGTCACATGAGGTCACTGAGGCAAAGTGATCAGCAGGGTTTTGTTGCAGATTTTGACTACCTCAATAGGGAAAATCCACATCAATCCCATAACACTGACATGCCATTTCAGAGGCAAAATTATAATATAATAATATTTCTGTGGAGTGTGAAAGACATTGGTTCAAACCACATCTACGTTGCTGATCTTGTATTTCTCTACGGATTTGCCATCAGAAAATCCAAATGGAAAAGCCGTATAAATCGGACAAGTGCTATAAAAAAATTTTATCAGATAGCATATGGGACCAATGTTATTCAATGAAGCCATGCTAATGACCTTTTTTTCCCACTGACAGAACTGGTCTGTGGAAAAAACTAAATATTCGAATGACATAAGGACCATCAGTACGGTATCTGACTTTTACAGATACATTACAATCTAGTAACATAGGAAACTGTAAATGGTTCTGTAAGATTAATCGTTGCTGAGTAAAAATAAATTGCATACAGACCTCACGCAGATGGAAGGTGAGGGAAGAACAAAAATCCTGCTATTCTGGATGAAAGTCAGACCAACATTACATACTGTGGTGTGACCCCAGCCTTAGATACAGTTTCCTATGTTAATAATTGCAATGTATTTGTTCTTGCAAATTTTATGAAATGCTGATAAATATAAAAAGATGCCATACAAATGACAGATGGAGAAAACAATCAGGGGATTTTTAATGATACAATGTGAAATTAGCTTGTTTTTTTTATTAATTCGGGTCTGATGTCCCAGGAGTCATTGGGTTCATTCAGATAAATGGACAGTTTCACCAGGGCTTTAGATCAGAGTTTGGTCCGCATTCCATCAGTGTTTCTTAGATAAAGAAAAGTTTCTCCAGCTTCTCCCATCAACCAGCCTGAGAAATCCTAACAGCAGACACATGACAGCTGAGTGCAGTCACATCTTTCTGGGATCCATAGATTAGCATTGGCAATGTTGATGTGACACTGACAAATATCGGACATGGAACACTCGGTCTGACAAATCAGAAGTGTGAACAGCTCCATAGACGATACTGGGTACAAGCTCTACCTGTGAGAACACGGATAGAACACGTACTTGAATAACTGACATGTTAACGGGCCCCTATAGTGGGGCGTTTGGCTGATCTGCCCAGGAGATAATGAGGGAGGTTGGCAGCAGCCGTCACCCCCGCCTGCCCCTCCGCAGGGAGGACGCGGCTACAGATCCCAGAGAACACCAAGAACTTTCCACTTAACTTCTATAACGGGGACAGCTGAGCGCACTGTACACAGCGCCGAGCCTCCACATAGCGGAGCAGACAGCGGCCGGGGCACGCTGGGACTAGTGGTGCCGCCGGGTACGGACGCTACTACAGCCCTGCGTGTACGGACATGTCGCTCACCTGCGCCTGTGCTGTGTGCTCGCTCCGGTGTCCGCACGGCTCCGGCCGCTTGCCCTGCTGCCTGCTGACCGGGCTGGGCTGCTCCAGTGCGGACCTTCTTGTTGGCTCCATGCCGCCTGTACACACAGAGCCGCGCCCGGCCGCAATCAGCTGAGGCTCCCGCTCGGCTGCAGCCTGCGCGTCACTCCGGGGCATGGACCTGACTGCTTCCTGCACAGGGCGCGACTGTCACTGTCACTGTCACGGGCGGCTGCCACTCAGGCTATATATAGTGCGGGCTCGTCCTGCCGGTGACATCATCACACTGACGTCATGACGTCGTCCTTCTGCTATATAAACAGAGACTGCGGAGTAGTGAGGAGCTGCTGTTACAAGGCACTGGTCAAACAGTCCTCATACCGGCTGTGCGCACAGAATTACACAGGGCAGGGAGGACGGGAATGTAATCAGTGCCCCCCGTGGGTGCAGCGACTCTGGTGATGCCAGCTATGACGTCACCGTTCTTCAGTCACCTGAGGCCTCCGATAGGCTGCAGTCATCAGGTGACCATTAGGGAAATTGGTGGCAATCCAGGGGCCAGTGATACAATTACTCACCTCAGACCACACAGGCACATGTGGACCCCTCTTAATTTTCAAGAGTTACAACTTTTTTATTTTTCTGACATTTTTGTAATGGGGTAAACTGCCCTACACGTATCCACGCCCCTAAACATCTTGGGTGTGGGTGGTGTTTCTGCTGCGGACACCTTCAGGCTTGGTTCTGCCACCGCACCCCATTAACTTCCCAATGAAGTAATCAGACAAGTTTGCAAAAATAAAGTCCTTATTACTAGCGATGAAGGTATGTACAGAGGGGAGCAGGGGCACGTTCTTCATGGTCTTGGATGGCGGCACAGTACTTGTGAGATACGTTACAGGTGAATAGGACAAATCTGGTAACTCCATCTTCCCGGTACACGGTCACACAGGTCAATGCTTTACGCTGTTACCCAGGGATGCGGAACCTCGGGCCATTTACAGCCTGCGAAGACCTTTTATCCGGCCCCCCGGGCAGATTCCTGAGGGCCACAATGCTTGGGCCCATTAATTTCTTCTTGCTCTGTGAGCGCACGCATGTAGTATTCACTACTGAACACTGAGGTGCGTGCAATGAAAGATTACGTTCTGACACTAGTGCCAGCGTCAGGACGTACTTTGGGGAGCAGTTAGTGCATGATTTGTATGGCCCCTGAAGGATGATATAAATATCCCCTTGGCAGAAAAAAGGTTCCCCACCCCTGGTGTTACCATTGCACCCTGACTGTACTCTTGTGAACGATGTAAGGGAGCTCTCACTAGCTACCACCTTACGGACATGGCTGGCTGACGCCGTATTCCTTCCAGCTGATCTCCAGGTCTGGCTAACACCACCACTTCCTTTAGCCTTTTCCAGTCCCACTTGCCTGCTAAGAGAAACTTCCGCCACTGTAGAATTCTTGCTGGAACTTGCTCCCTTTCCTTCTCTCTTTTGCTTCCACACACACTCGGTGATGATAACCTTTCTGAGGGTGTATTTTCTTGTCTCTTGCTTACTAACAACTACCTCCAAACAAGGAACTCACACACTGGTCACTATTAGAGTATGTGCACACAATCAGGAGCTGCTGCGGGTTTGAAGCTGCGTGTTTACATAGTGGATGGAATTTCTAGAAATCCCATGTCCACTATGCGTCTCTGTGCATCTGCGACTCAACCGCTTTCCAGACCACAGCATGTCAATTTCTCTTGCGGAGTCGCTAGTCTCCTCAAGAGAAATTAGATCACTACAATGTATTGAATGCGGTGAATCCGCATGGTTCAATGAACACATGTGGTTTCTCCTGCGTTCATATAACGCAACACTTTGGACGCAGCATAAAGTATACTGTGTCTAATGAACTGCCTGTCCGGATCATGTGCACATACCATTACTCTTCCCCAACCATGGGCCAACCCTACAGTTAACCATGTCACCCCTGACTAACATCAACTGCAGCCTCCAGAAGGATAAAAACATGTAATACAATACAACAAGGGTCTTCAGAGGGGGTGTTAGCCATCTTCTCCACCTTTACACACCCCCTCTTTAATGATTGCTGTCCACAGCAATCCAGGACCTATAACAAAGAGGTAAATTCATACTTTAAAACACTCGGACTAAAGTTTTGCTGTCTCAAGACGTCTTCTTCGGGGTTGTCGGCATCCCCACGGCATCCGGTTCTTCTTGATTAAGGACCCCGGAAGAATAGACAACACAGTCCTGCACAATATCCAAGTCCTTAAAACACACGGGACCCGGTCCTTCTTGGTTAGGATCCAGAAACATGTAAAAAAGTCCATAAAAATCACAGTCTCTTTTACTGACGGTATCAGACCCTCCCAGCTGCACAAGCGCCTGAAGTGCAGCAAAAAAAGGCGCAACAAAAGAAGAATAAAAGTTCAGCTTATTTGGCTTATCCAGGTATATCTCCAGCCACAAGGGTATGCAACAGTCCCTCCGGGTCCCAGGAACACAATACACACAAGCCTTCTCGGCCACGAAGGTACCAACAGTACTTCTCACAACTAAAGAGCTTCTACCTTGAACTCTTTTTTGACACTTCCCAAGACCCGACTGGTCTCCAGCCTGCAACCAGGGTTACCCGAAACTCAACCACTTAACATGACCTACTTCGGCAAACAGGAGCAATGGCTGTGGAGCGTGCTTCTGTCCACATTATTTCATGGCCTTCCAGAGGGCTTAGAATGGCCTGCCCTGAAGCTCTCCCAAGTCGCTGGGGAGCGTGGATCACCCATTTCTACGGTTAGGCCACGACCTCACTCTCAGTATTTGGTCAGTACTTTTCCTCAGCATTTGTAAGCCAAAACCAGGTGGGGAACAATCAGAGAAACAGGTGCACCGATTCTGCATTTTTGACCCACTCCTTGTTTTGGCTTACTCTAACCAAATACCGATAGTGGGGCCGTAGCCTTAGTCCGGATATCTCACCTACGTACCACCACAACTCACTAGGGTGGGGAAATAGCTGGTCACCTGAATATTCTGTTGAACTAATGTCACGCATGTAGATCACGGACCCACTGCGCCACGGTCTGAGCTTACTCTTGGAGGGGCGTAGCTAAGCGGTCATCTGGTTTTCACTAGAGCTCCTGATGGAGTTAGGCTTGAGCTGCAGGTGGCTGCCAGGTACCACCCCAAGGGCAGTCGCTGGTACTGCGGCAGCTGACCCAAAGGGTCAGGATCGCAGACATGGACTCCGAGTCCAAGGCAGGACTGCATAGTGATGTGGGTTTATTTATTTATTTAATTTTACTCACTTATTTAATTCCACAGCACTTTACAAACATTATGACATAGCTCCCAACCGTCCCATTTTCGGCGGGACTGTCACTTTACGGCTCAGCTATTCTCCCGGCTTCCATACTTGCTTCTATACTTGCTCTCTCTCCGACGTTTTCATCGCTCCGTAGCTCCACCTGCTCGGGGTGGGGCTGATCATCTCTTCTCAGTGCATAAATTAAATATTCACCTCCTCTCACTCCTGTTACCAGGTCTCACCTGGGACTCAAACTGGCATCACAGTGTCAACTTGCTGCCCAATGTTCACAGGTTGTTTGCTCTAACCACTGAGCTACAGCCAATAAAAAGATAGGAGAATTTGGTTATCTTGACTCTGCATTGCAATGAATCCAGAAGTAGAGTATACATCTCCATAGAAATACATTGTATACAGTGAAGGAAAAAATTATTTGATCCCTTGCTGTTTTTGTAAGTTTGCCCACTGACAAAGACATGAACAGTCTATAATTTTAAGGATAGGTTAATTTTAACATTGAGAAATATATAATATCCCAAAAAATCAAGAAAATCACATTGTATAAATTAGATACATTTATTTGCATTTTGCAGTGAGAAATAAGTATTTGATCCCTCTGGCAAACAACACTTAATACTTGGTGGCAAAACCCTTGTTGGCAAGCACAGCAGTCAGATGGTTTTTGTAGTTGATGATGAGGGTTGCGCACATGTCAGGAGGAATTTTGGTCCACTCCTCTTTGCAGATCATCTCTAAATCATTAAGATTTTGAGGCTGTCGCTTGGCCACTCGGAGCTTCAACTCCCTCCATAAGTTTTCTATGGGATTAAGGTCTGGAGACTGGCTAGGCCACTCCATGACCTTAATGTGTTTCTTTTTGAGCCACTCCTTTGTTGCCTTGGCTGTATGTTTTTGGTCATTGCCTTGCTGGAAGACCCAGCCACGACCCATTTTTAATGTCCTGGCGGAGGGAAGGAGATTGTCACTCAGGATTTTACGGTACATGGCTCCATCCATTCTCCCATTGATGCGGTGAAGTAGAACTTTTTGGTGATAATTCTAAATGGTATGTGTGGAGAAAACCAGGCACTGCTTATCACCTGCCCAATATAATCCCTACAGTGAAACATGGTGGTGACAGCATCATGCTATGGGGTGTTTTTCAGCTGCAGGGACAGGATGACTGGTTGCAATTGAAGGAAACATGAATGTAGCTAAGTACAGAGATATCCTGGATGAAAACCTCTTCCAGAGTGCTGTGGACCTTAGACTTGGCCGAAGGTTCAGGTTCACCTTCCAACAAGACAATGACCCTGAGCACACAGCTAAAATAACAAAGGAGTGGCTTCAGAACAACTCTGTGACCATTCTTGACTGGCCCAGCCAGACCCCTGACCTAAACCCAATTGAGCATCTCTGGAGAGACCTGAAAATGGCTGTCCACTAACGTTCACCATCCAACCTGACGGAACTCGAGAGGATCTGCAAGGAAGAATGGCTGAGGATCCCCAAATCCCCAAATCCAGGTGTGAAAAACTTGTTGCATCATTCCCAAGAAGACTCATGGCTGTACTAGCTCAAAAGGGTGCTTCTACTCAATACTGAGCAAAGGGTCTGAATATTTATGACCATGTGATATTTCAGTTTTTCTTTTTTAATAAATTTTCAAAAATTTCTACATTTCTGTTTTTTTTCAGTCAAGATGGGGTGCAGAGTGTACTTTAATAAGAAAAAAAATGAACTTTTTAGAATTTACCAAATGGCTGCAATGAAACAAAGAGTGAAAAATTTAAAGGGGTCTGAATACTTTCCGTACCCACTGATTAAAAAAATTACAATATAGAATGTGCTCTCTAAAATGAAATATAATGCATATAGTGCCTTATAAAATGAAATATAACCCATTGTGCCCCTGAAAGTTTTTTTTTTTAAATATGCTTTTCCCTCAACATAAATTAATACACACCATACCTTCAGAAATGAATTATGACATACAGTGTGTGCCCAGAAATGATTTCTAGTATACACTGCATCCTCAGAACTGAATTATAGTATACACTGCAGCCCCTGAAATTAATTATAAAGCAACGTTGTATGCCCAGAGAAATTAATTAGAATTTACATTTTGACCCCTGAAATAAATGATAATATACACTGTGCCTCTGAAAAAAATTATAATATGGTCTGTGTCCCCTGAAATGAATTTATATACAGTGCATTCCTAAAATGAATTATAATATATACTATCTCACCTGTAAAAGGAGCAAGTGTTAGAGTCAATGTGTATTGAATTGCTTGAGTCATGGGTCAGCATGAAGTTAACGACATATGTGTCTTCACATCCCCTGATAACATTCCTGAGAACATATATGAAAGTGTATTTCTACTAGTAGAGGCCAGACAGACACAGATGGAGCAGAAAGGCTGAGGAGGCGAATCTGTACAGTGTTACGGGTCTGGGTGATGGAACCTCTGTGCTGGGATGCAAGAAGGGACCAGAGGGGCGTAACTAAGCGCCTACTCGGACCGACCCTGGCCACACGGCGGCTTAGTCGACTCCGTGAACCAAGGAGGGACCGGGCAGGGGAACCAGGTGCCACTCTGGGACCGACCTTGTGTGAGAGCAGGCAACTCCCACGGGTCAGGTGGCTGAAGCTGACAGGTACTGCGGCAGGTAGCTTGACGGGTGATCTGGGTAGGCAAGCAGGCGGGTACGGCTGGTAGCCAGACAGGTGATCCGGGTAGACAAGCAGGCGGACACAGCTGGTAACCTGACAGGTGATCCGGGTAGGCAAGCCGGCGGGCACGGCAGGTACACAGGCTGGCGGGCACGGCAGATAGGCTGGCGGGCTCGGGTGATAGGCTGGCGGACACGGCTGACAAACGGACTGGCGGGCACGGCTGATAGGCAGGCGGGCACGGCTGACAGACAGACTGGCGGGCACTGGGACCTGAGGGCTGAGGGTGATCTGGGTAGGCAAGCAGGCGGGTAAGGCTGGTAGCCAGACAGGTGATCCGGGTAGACAAGCAGGCGGACACAGCTGGTAACCTGACAGGTGATCTGGGTAGGCAAGCCGGCGGGCACGGCAGGTAGACAGGCTGGCGGGCACGGCAGATAGACAGGCTGGCGGGCACGGCAGATAGACAGGCTGGCGGGCACGGCTGTTAGACAGGCTGGCGGGCACGGCTGACAGACAGACTGGCGGGCACTGGGACCTGAGGGCTGAGGAGAGTGTTAGCACACAAACAACAACCTTGCACAGGCACCTCCATTTTGGAGGAGGTGCTTTAAATAGGGGTGGTCCTCCGGCCATTGGCTGGGGACGCTTTAGGACGGCGCGCGCGGCCCCTTTAAGAGGGAGGGAGCGCGCGCACCCTAAGCACAGTGCCCTGGAAGCTGCGCGAGGTGCGACAGCAGCAGCAGGGGAGCTGGAGGACGCCAGACCAGGAACGCGGCGGTGAGGGGAGCGGCATCTCTGCCCGGCAGGTGGCAGAGACGCTGGCGCTACATACAGCCAAGATAAATGCCTGCATTTTAGTTAACTAGCAAGTAGGGGTTAGTAGCACTCGATATTAAAGTAGTTGTCCGGTCTAAATTGATAATTCTGCAGTCACTTTATTGTTACTTATGAATCCTATGTTCTATACTTTCCCTTCCCTGACAGTCTCTGTCACACCCTTACATGTATGCATGCGTTATGCATACTCTTGGCCAGAACCCGTCTAGTGGACACGGCCTCGCTCCATACACTTGTATTGAGCAAGGCTGCGCCCACTGGACGGCCAACTCACTAGACGCCATTGCTAAGCAAAAAGAATATACAAGCGTGTTTACAGTTTGATCAACAACATTAGACAAGCCTGTGAAATACCAGGAGAATATAGTCTGTTCAGATGAGACCAAAATTGAATTCTTTGGATGCCATAACGCACACCATGTTTGGAGGCCAGAAGGCACTGCATATCACCCCAAAAACACCATACCAACAGTGAAGTTTGGATGTGGGAACATCATGGTATGGGGCTGTTTTTCAGCATACTGCACTAGAAAACTTGAAGGAGGGATGAATGTGTAGCACCCTGAGGATTCGGCTGCTACAGGGGTATTGCACCTCAACCCAGAGGTGTGATATTCCACTCCCGGGTAAGGATGGAGTGTGGAACTGAGCTAGTAGGCTGCATGCACTACACACATCCCATTTCCGGGGAACAGACCGATGGTACTCCCACTAGAGAAATGTGCAGGTACGACAGTGTCTGTTCCTGGCTGGAGTGGGAGGGGGGTGGAACATCCCAGTAGTGTAGGGGCAGATAGGGGGAGCAGCCTGGGTAAAGCTAGGAGCTCATTGGGTGCTGGTCACCTGAGCTCACACATAGAGGGAGTATTTAAGGTGGGAACCATCTTAGATCAGGGTCAGTCAGTCAGTTGTCAGTCTGTGAGACGTCAGTCTGTCAGAATGTAACCTGAGAAGCAGAGCAGAGGAGAAGAGAGAGAGACCCAGAGGCGCAGAGGGGACCCCAAGAGCCCATAAGAGAGCTAATAGGGTGAAGGGTCGGCAACAGGGTACCGGATCCCAAGCTGGCAGAGGCTACAGCACACCTTAGCCAGGAACCGGAGGTCGTGGGCAGGATCTGCCACGATCACCCACTAAATCCACCCGGAAGGCAGACCAAGAATAGGGTCAGGGAGCCCAGAGGAGGCTTGACCAACAAGAGGCCCGAGGGAGCCGGACTTAGGTGGATCCCTGGTGGGAACGGCCAGAAGAAGGGAGAGACAGAAAGGAGCTCAGGACCACACTCCAGAGTTGCCCGGGAGTTGACCGAGTCCAGGACCTGGTGGACGCAGCACGGCTTGGGTGGTCACTGCTGTACACAGTGACCCGAGCAACACCAGTAAGTAAAACCCTGGAACTGCATTTTATGCCTCTGAGTCTCCTTGCTGCACCTTCACAACCACCATCCTCCACGGCTGACCCCCTGAGGCTATACCCCTCCCGTTGGGGGTTATACTACCTAAGCTGCACTCACATCATCAGCCTCAGTGGACCCTGCTGCAGCGGCGGCCGTATTGACCGCAAATCAACGGGTGGCGTAGTCGACACAAAAGAACATCTAGTAACATCATAAGGACTGCCACACACTGAGCTTGACACCCTGGGCACGGACCGGGTCACAGCCACTCGGAGACTACAACCCCCATCTGATCCGGCTCCGGGTATCCCTAACAGCACTGGCCCAGGGGGTGCGTCAAATGGACCAAGACATTCTTGATAAAAATCTGCTGCCATCTACCAGGATGATGAAGATGAAGCGAGGGTGGACATTTCAGCAAGACAATAATCCCAAACACACAGCAAAGGAAACACTCAATTGGTTCCAGAGAAAGAAAATAAAACTGCTAGAATGTCCCAGCCAATCACCTGACCTGAATCGAGTAGAAAATTTATGGAACTAAAACCCAGAGTTTATAGAAGGAGCCCACGAAACCTTAAGGATTTGAAGAGTGTTTGTGTGGAAGAATACGAGTGTAGGCCCAAATATTGAAACCCATCAGTTACTATATTCAAACCACAACCTTGTTTCCATCTCACATCTGTGCTTTTATTCAACAGCAGACAATTATTCTAATTCTAGACAACTCTTAAAATGTTTATGATGTATTTTTATTACACCTGAATAGTCAGTGAGGTTTATTCATAATCATTTTCATGTATTTTGTAATTTTTTTACATCCTTTTTGGTCAATGCATCTCTGCAGTTTGAACCTTAGAAGGTTTTACTTTAATCTGGCTTTTTCTTTTACTTGACATTTGACCAAGTGACTACCTACTTGATGGTACAATTAGAAATAAATGTTGAAATTAGAGACTTAGGTAACCAGTGTATGTGGAAATGCTTGACATAAAGCATAGGACAACACCTAAAAATTACACAAATCACATGTCATTCTAGAGAACTAGGATTATAGTGTTTATAGGGTTTATAACACTCAAGATGCATTATACACCCAATAATTTCCTAATAAGTTTATGCTTATTTACATTTTAGCAGTGTATGTATTATTTACATAGCAAACATGACAGTTTTTTATGTGCTTTTCATAACTGCTATAACAGGTATTACATAGAGACAGACTGAAATTGTTAGCTTTTGTGTAAGGCTGACTACAGCTAGCCCATTTGGCCCAGGGACATACTAAAAAGAATAAAACCTAAGAAAAAAACAACACCAAAATGAGCATATACAGTGCCTTACAGCAAGTAAATAAGTAAATAGTAGTAGTACATGTAAATAACATTTGTTACTTAGTTAACGCTATTTTTGATTAAAAAAAGCATAAAAGCCATCCCACCACAACAAGGTGTACCCATCGGGACAGTCCTAACCTATGTCTAGTATTAGAGACAGGTTAGGACATGTCTCAGTGGATGGGTGTCTCAGTTGGGGCCCTGTCCTGCTCTGCCCTTATTCACATTGATGTTGTTTGACAAATGGTTTGGTTTTAATACTAGACACAGGTTAGGAGCATTCTGATGGGTAAATCTTGTTGTGGTGGGAAGGGTTTTATGCTTTTTTGATCAAAATAGCATTAACTAAGTACCCTATATCATTTACATGTATTATTACTATTTCCTTATTTACTTCCTGTAAGATATATACTCATTTTTTTTTTCTCTTGGGTTGTGTTTGTAAAATGGCCACAGTGTGAACGTGCCCTTACACTTTGCACGTATACCAGCTTATACTTTGGCTCATTTATTTGGTTATACTAAAAAGAATGAACCAAAAGAAGTTGAACAGTATAACTAATTTGTGAAAATAAAAAGACAGGTATGTAGCTTATCAGGTAGGGAATAAACTTGGAAAATATACAGTTTTTAGTGTAATGAACACATATTCAATACAAAGAGATGTATATTGAATTCTCTGATAGGTAATGAACATTGACCATGGGCAGATATTTCATATATCCCATATACTTTACACTAGTCAATATTGTTAGGATTTTCTGTATATTAGTAAAAATGAAGCACCAATTGTTGGTTGTAACTAGGTCTATAAAGGGATTGTCTGGTACTTTTATATTGATGGCTTATTCTTAGTAGTGATGAGCGAGCACTAAAATGCTCGGGTACTCGTTGCTCGGGTCGAGTACATTGGAATACTCGGTTGCACGACCCGAGCAATGAGCCCAATGTAAGTCTATGGGAAACTCGAGCATTTTTCAGACGGCTCCCCCCGGTGGTCTGCAGAGGGCCTAAAAATTGCCCAAATCGATGGGAACAGTGCTCAAATGACATGGGAACAGCATGGGGAAGACCCCTGGAAGCATCTCTGACTCCCAGATCACTGCTGTCAACAACGTGGTCAGAGTATTACGTCACTTTTACGGACTCACAATAAAACATACAAAAACGAAACCAAAATGGATTTTCCTGGGAAATATGTTAGGAACATCCTTTCCAGGGTAATGACTTGTATATAAGGCAAAATAAATAGCCAAAAACAAAAATACTCCTTCACACCTTGGGCTATGTTCACACGTAGCGTTTTTGATACGTTTTTGCACTTTTGCATTGCTTTCAACCAAGACAAATGCATTCACCAGGAAATGTCATTTTAACATTTTACAACCTTATCTGGCCATGTGGTGTGTGACACATTATCAGACACATGCATACAGTGCTGAAAAGTCATGGGAACAGCATGGGGAAGACATCTGGAAGCATCTCTGACTCCCAGATCACTGCCTAAAAGTGTGCCCATCATAAGTGATCCTTGGCGCATGCGAAGATGTCGTTGCAGACTTGCAACAATCACCGTCCACGTCCTTGTCACAATGCAGCGTTCAGTTGTCCCTACCCCATTCCTTGGAATGCAAGCGCAAGTATGCAGCCAGCCACCCACCAACCCACAGGCTGCAATACTATACTGCCAAATTTTTGACAGCTGCTTGTACTTGAAATGTGGCCTTTTACGCTCGTGGAGGCGGAAGCTTTTCATAACCTCATGCCGGCGGCGGCCGGGTGTCCATACTCGGTCCCCAGCCGCCACTATTTCTCCCGGTGTCGTCTCCACCTTCCACAAGCACGGGTCCCACAACATTACCCGTGCCCTCCTCCCCAGTGCACTTATTGGGAAGGACCGCCTAACCACAAACACGTGGACAGGTGAATATGGCCAGGGACGGTACGGAGCCAGTCCACAGCTTTTGTTGCTGAGTTGTATTTCACCACAGCCATATTCTTTAGCTTGGTGAAAGGACTTGGGAAACCATATCTACCCAGCTGTCATTTCTCCCAGGAAGTCCTCTAAAGCTGTTTTCACACTTACTGGGAAGGACCGCCTAACCACAAACACGTGGACAGGTGAATATGGCCAGGGATGGTACAGAGCCAGTCCACAGCTTTTGTTGCTGAGTTGTATTTCACCACAGCCATATTCTTTAGCTTGGTGAAAGGACTTGGGAAACCATATCCACCCAGCTGTCATTTCTCCCAGGAAGTCCTCTAAAGCCGTTTTCACACTTACTGGGAAGGACCGCCTAACCACAAACACGTGGACAGGTGAATGTGGCCAGGAACGGTACGGAGCCATTACACAGTTTTTTTTGCTGAGTTGTATTTCACCACATTCATATTCCTTAGCTTGGTGAAAGGACTTGGGAAACCATATCTACCCAGCTGTCATTTCTCCCAGGAAGTCCACTAAAGCTGTTTTCACTTGAAATGTGGCCTTTTAGGCTCGTGGAGACGGAAGCTTTTCATAACCTCATGCTGGCGGCGGCCGGGTGTCCATACTCGGTCCCCAGCCGCCACTGTTTCTCCCGGTGTCGTCTCCGCCTTCCACAAGCACGGGACCCACAAAATTACCCGTGCCCTCCCCAGTGCACTTAATAGGAAGGACCGCCTAACCACAAACACGTGGACAGGTGAATGTGGCCAGGGACGGTACGGAGCCAGTCCACAGCTTTTTTTGCTGAGTTGTATTTCACCACAGGCATATTCTTTAGCTCAGTGAAAGGACTGGCATAGAGAGAAACCGTATCTACTCCGGCTGTCATTTCTCCGTCACCAGGTTCCGCCTATTGTCACACACGACCATGCCTGGCTGTATGTTCAGCGGTGAGAGCCACAGATCAAGCTGCTGTGTTACAGCTTTCAACAACTCTGCAGCGCTGGGCGGTTTGTCACCTAAGCATTAAGCATGTTATCTTCAGCACAGCCTGTTGCCTCTTGGCCAAGGCAGTGCTGCAGTGCTTTCAGCTTGTGACTGATGTGGTCATTTCAGAGATGGAGGAGAGGGTGCAGGAGCTGAACAATGTGATTACATTGAGGTTACATTGGCGACTCTATTTTTATACTAAAGAAAGATCCTACTTTTTTTTTTACGTTATTTTTTAAGGCAAATGCATTCACCGGGAGATGTAATTTTAACATTTTACAACCTTATCTGGGAATGTGGTGTGTGACACATCCTGTTTCATTGATGATGGAGGGACTCTGAAAGACACATAGAGCAGGGCCACAGTAACGAGTACGACATGTTCCCATTAGAAAAGAGAGAGTCTGCTATACAGTTATAGGGTATGCAGTGAGTCCAACGGCTGACCAAATTTAGGAAAAACCCCACTAAGAAATTAAAGACACATAGAGCAGGGCCACAATAACGACAAATTCCCATTAGAAAGGAGAGAGTCTGCTATACAGTTATAGGGTATGCAGTGAGTCCAACGGCTGACAAAATTTAGGAAAAACCCCACTAAGAAATGAAAGACACATAGAGCAGGGCCACAGTAACGACAGATTCCCATTAGAAAGGAGAGAGTCTGCTATACAGTTATAGGGTATGCAGTGAGTCCAACGGCTGACAAAATTTAGGAAAAACCCCACTAAGAAATTAAAGACACATAGAGCAGGGCCACAGTAACGAAAAATTCCCATTAGAAAGGAGAGAGTCTGCTATACAGTTATAGGGTATGCAGTGAGTCTAACGGCTGACCAAATTTAGGAAAAACCCCACTAAGAAATTAAAGACACAAAGAGCAGGGCCACAGTAACGAGTATGACATGTTCCCATTAGAAAGGAGAGTCTGCTATACAGTTATAGGGTATGCAGTGAGTCCAACGGCTGACCAAATTTAGGAAGAACCCCACTAAGAAATTAAAGACACATAGAGCAGGGCCACAGTAATGAAAAATTCCCATTAGAAAGGAGAGTCTGCTATACAGTTATAGGGTATACAGTGAGTCCAACGGCTGACCAAATTTAGGAAAAACCCCACTAAGAAATTAAAGACACATAGAGCAGGGCCACAGTAACGAGTCCGACATATTCCCATTAGAAAGGAGAGAGTCTGCTATACAGTTATAGGGTATGCAGTGAGTCTAACGGCTGACCAAATTTAGGAAAAACCCCACTAAGAAATTAAAGACACATAGAGCAGGGCCACAGTAACGACAAATTCCCATTAGAAAGGAGAGAGTCTGCTATACAGTTATAGGGTATGCAGTGAGGCCAACAGCTGACCACATTTAGGAAAAACCCCACTAAGAAATTAAAGACACATAGAGCAGGGCCACAGTAACGACATGTTCCCATTAGAAAGGAGAGAGTCTGCTATACAGTTATAGGGTATGCAGTGAGTCCAACTGCTGACAACATTTAGGAAAAGCCCCACTGAGAAATCAAAGACACATAGAGCAGGGCCACAGTAATGAAAAATTCCCGTTAGAAAGGAGAGAGTCTGCTATACAGTTATAGGGTATGCTGTGAGTCTAGCGGCTGACCAAATTTAGGAAAAACCCCACTAAGAATTTAAAGACACATAGGGCAGGGCCACAGTAACAAGTACGACATGTTCCCATTAGAAAAGAGAGAGTCTTCTATACAGTTATAGGGTATGCAGTGAGTCCAACGGCTGACCAAATTTAGGAAAAAACCCACTAAGAAATTAAAGACACGTAGAGCAGGGCCACAGTAACGACAAATTCCAATTAGAAAGGAGAGAGTCTGCTATACAGTTATAGGGTATGCGGTGAGTCCAACGGCTGACCAAATTTAGGAAAAACCACACTAAGAATTTAAAGACACATAGAGCAGGGCCACAGTAACGAGTACAACATGTTCCCATTAGAAAGGAGAGAGTCTTCTATACAGTTATACGGTATGCAGTGAGTCCAACGGCTGACCAAATTTAGGAAAAACCCCACTAAGAAATGAAAGACACATAGAGCAGGGCCACAGTAACGACAAATTCCAATTAGAAAGGAGAGAGTCTGCTATACAGTTATAGGGTATGCAGTGAGTCCAACGGCTGACCAAATTTAGGAAAAAACCCACTAAGAAATTAAAGACACGTAGAGCAGGGCCACAGTAATGACAAATTCCCATTAGAAAGGAGAGAGTCTGCTATACAGTTATAGGGTATGCGGTGAGTCCAACGGCTGACCAAATTTAGGAAAAACCCCACTAAGAAATTAAAAACACATAGAGCATGGCCACGGTAACGACAAATTCCCATTAGAAAGGAGTGAGTCTGCTATACAGTTATAGGGTATACAATGAGTCCAACGGCTGACCAAGTTTAGGAAAAACCCCACTAAGAAATGAAAGACACATAGAGCAGCGCCACAGTAACGAGTACAACATGTTCCCATTAGAAAGGAGAGAGTCTGCTATACAGTTATAGGGTATGCAGTGAGTGTAATGGCTGACCAAATTTAGGAAAACCCCCACTAAGAATTTAAAGACACATAGGGCAGGGCCACAGTAACAAGTACGACATGTTCCCATTAGAAAGGAGAGGGTCTGCTATACAGTTATAGGGTATGCAGTGAGTCCAACGGCTGACCAAATTTAGGAAAAACCCCACTAAGAATTTAAAGACACATAGAGCAGGGCCACAGTAACGACAAATTCCCATTAGAAAGGAGAGAGTCTCCCATAGTGTTGGCCTATGCAGTGAATGCAAGGGCTGCCAAAAATTTGGAGGCACTTCAATGCCCCTTGGAAGAGACGTGGAGGAGGGCCTCTTAAAAATGTTCCCATTAGAAAGGAGCGGGCCTCCTATACTTGTAATGCCCATGCACTAAGTGTATGTGACGCGCCCCCTGGGCCGTGTGTGGGGGAATACACGGAGCCGGGTCTCTGTGTAATGCTGGGGGTTTGTAGTCTCCGTGGCGGCGACCTGGTCCCGTGGCTCAGGGTGGTCAAACCAGTGGCGGATCTGTTTATTTGGTTTTCAATGTTTAAATGTCCGACTACGCAGACCGCTGAGGCTGATGTTATGTGCGCAGCAAAGGGTAGTATAACTCCCCACGGGAGGAGTATAGCCTCAGGGCAGTGAGTGCAGATGATGGGGGTGATGGTGCGAGGGAGCAACAGTAATGACTCAGAGTCCAGTGATGCAGTCTAGGGTCTTTACTCACAGTTTTACACTCCAAGCCACTTCTGCAGGTAATGGCTACCCACGTCGTGCTGTGCTCACCAGGTGAGGGGCTCGGCCAACTCCCAGGTATCTTTGGAATGCTTTTCAGGACCCCCTTCGTGTGTCCTTTCTCTGGCCTGTCGTACCCCACAAATGACCACGTTTCTGTCCGGCTGCCTCGGGTCTTGGCGGGCAAATGTATGTTCCGTTTCCCTGGGTCCTATATGGTGCCTTCCTAACGGGTGTAGTGAGGGGCCGTGCACGTACAATGCCACGGCCTCCGGTTACTAGCTGAGGGTAGTTGCTCTCCTCCACTAGATGAGGGATCCGGTTCCCTTTTCTTTGCCTGACCCCCCTACTCTGGTAGCGGCGGGCGTGCGGTAACGGCTGGCCGGTCCGCACCCCTGGGGTCCCTTCAGTCTTCTCCTAGAGCTTCCTCCATTCTTCTCCCTTCCTTCCTTCTCCTCCAGGCCCAGGCCTTAAGGCTTGGCCTGCTTGCGGAGCAGAGCCCATGCAGAGCCCCTGCTCCCAGCCTCCTTCTCTCTCTTCTCTCACTCTCTGACTGAACTCTAAGATGGTGCCCACCATATATTCTCCTCTATACCGTGCACCCGGGATCTACTCTCCCCACCCACACACTACCGGGTTCCCCCTTCCTAGGTGTTCCCTCCCCCCACTCCAGCCAGGGACAGGGACAGTTGTGCTCACACCCGGGAGCATTGTCGCCCTGTCCCCCGGAAATGTGGTGTAGTGCATGTGGGTGTTAGGGTCCTGAGCCATACTCCATCCTTACCTGGAAGTGAGATATCACACCTCTGGGTGAGATGCAATACCTCTGTAGCGACCGAACCCTCGGGGCACTACATATGGGCTGACAAACATTTACCCCTGGGGGTATACATGAACATACTGTATAACAATTTTTTTTACGGGCATCATAAACACCCTTTAAAAAAATTATGTGGGTGTTGCATCACGGACCACGGTCACCCTGGTGATATGGTGGTGGAGGATGAAGAGAAGGAGGAGGACAAGAGCAAATAGCCAAAATCAGGAAGCGTATACCCATGTGTGGGTGTGAAAAGGTGCATGGGAATATACCTCCCAAGAAAAGACACTGGATTTGAGTTTATGTTACGCTGCTATCATTCGGTGGTGTTGAGAAGTCTGGCCCAATTCAGCCCTTGTTCATTTTTATAAGAGTCAGCCTGTCAGCATTTTCAGTTGACAGGCGGATGCGCTTATCAGTTATAATTCCACCAGCGGCACTAAAAACCCGCTCTGATAAAACGCTGGCGGCAGGGCAGGCCAGGACCTCCAAGGCATAGAGAGCCAGTTCATTCCACGTATCCAGCCTGGATACCCAATAATTATAAGGCACAGCGGAATCACGGAGGACGTTGGTACGGTCGGCAAGGTACTCCCTCAGCATCTTCCCAAACTTTGCACTCCTTGTGAGAGTACCCCGCGCCTCAGGGCCTGTTCGATGGGAGGGGCTGAGAAAACTCTCCCAGAACTTTGACAGTGTTCCCCTGCCTCTGCTGGATTGAAGTTGTGTCTCTCTCGCCTGTACTCCTTGGTTGTCCATCGAAGTGTGCCCTCTGCCGCCAGCGTTTTCAGATGGGAATTTTTTTAATAGTTCCGCAACAAGGGCCTTCTGGTACAGCCCCATTTTTGTAGACCTGTCCGCCTCCAGAATAAGAGATATAAAGTTCTCCTTGTAGCGTGGGTCTAGAAGTGTCACCAACCAGTAATGACTGTCACCCAAAATTTTGAGAACGCGAGGGTCATAGGAAAGGCAGCGTAACATAAACTCAGCCATGCGTGCCAGACTACTAACAAGCAAGACTTCCGTGTCCTCACCAAGAGGATGACTGACCATGCTCTCCTCCTCCTCCTCTCTGTCCTCTGGCCATCCACGCTAAACAGACGGTATGACAGCTGTGCAGGTAGTACCGTCTATAGTGCATGAAACTAGCTCCTGTCCTTCCTCCTCCTCTTCTTCCTCATTGTCACCCAATCCATGTTGGGATGAGATGAGGCTTGGCTGTGTGTAATCACCCTGTATGGTTCCTTGCTCCATCTCATCGTGCTCCGACTGCAATGCATCGTCTTTGATTGTGAGCAGAGAGCGTTTCAGAAGACAGAGAAGCGGGATGGTGACGCTAATTAAGGCGTCATCGCCGCTCACCATCTTGGTGGAGTCCTCAAAGTTTTGGAGGATGGTACATATATCTGACATCCATGTCCACTCCTGAGGTCTTATGTGTGGAGTCTGAACTGAATACCGACGGCCTTGTTGATGCTGGTACTCAACAACTGCCCTCTTCTGCTCACAAATCCTTCCCAACATCTGCAATGTAGAGTTCCAACGCGTGGGGACATCACACACCAGTCTGTGAGCCGGAAGTTGCAAACGCTGCTGAAACACGGCAAGGGCGGCGGAAGCTGTAGCTAACATTCTAAAATGGGCACACAGGCGGCATACTTTAACAAGCAGATCCGGCAGCTCCAGGTAGGATTTGAGAAACCACTGAACCACGAGGTTAAGCACATGGGCCAGGCATGGTACGTGTGTGAGCTCGCCTCGCCTCTGAGCCGCCATCAGGTTCCGGCCATTGTCACACACAACCATGCCTGGCTGTAGGTTCAGCGGTGTGAGACACAGATCTGCCTGCTCTTTCAGAGCTGTCCACAACTCTTCAGCATTGTGCGGTTTGTCACCTAAGCATATTAGCTTCAGCACAGCCTGTTGCCGCTAGGCCGAGGCAGGGCTGCAGTGCTTCCAGCTTGTGACTGATGTGGTCATTTCGGAGATGGAGGCTGAGGAGGATGAGGTGCAGGAGCTGTAGACTGTGGGGGCAACCCTGATTGACCTAGGGCCCGCAATCCTTGGCGTCGGGAGGACGTGTTCCATCCCAAGGTCCGTCTGGGTCCCGGCTTCCACTATGTTAACCCAGTGTGCCGTCAGCGAGATATACTGTCCCTGCCCACAAGCACTTGTTCACGTGTCCGTGGTTAGGTAGACTTTCCCGGTAACTGCGTTGTTGAGGGCACGGCTAATGTTTTGGGACATGTGCTTGTGTAATGCGGGGGCGGCACACCGGGAGAAATAGTGGCGGCTGGGGACCGAGTACCGAGGGACGGCCGCTGCCATCAGGTTGCGGAATGCTTCCGTCTCCACGAGCCTAAAAGGCAACATTTAGAGCGCAAGTAGTCGTGAAATGTGAGAATTTAGTAGTGTGGCCTGTGGGGTGTTGGCTGCATAATTGCGCTTGCGTTCTAAGGACTGGGGTATGGACAACTGAACGCTGCGCTGGTACAAGGACATGAACGTGCTTCCTGATGCTGCTACTTGAGAGTGCGCAATGACAGGTGCAGGGCAGGAGGCATCTTCGCATGCACCATGGACAGGGGATTGGCTTGCATGCACAACAGCGGAAGAAGCAATGGTTCCACCTGCAGGCACTGTTCCTGGACCCTGGGGTTCGGCCCACAGTCGGGTGCTTTGCTGCCATGTGCCTGATCATGCTGGTGGTGGTCAGGCCGGTCGTTTTGCCACCCCTGCTGATGCTGGCCTGGCAGGTGGTTCAAATGGCCTTTTTGGGGTTATTGGCAGAGTCTTTAAAAAACAACCAGACTCGGGAAGACCTAACAATTGTACTGGCAACTTCCTTCGTGTTGGTGTTATGGGGAAAGGTTGCCTGCCTTCTGTCTGTGACCACCACACTGCTTCTTCCTGCCTGTTGGGGTGCTCTGCCTCCCTCCCCCTGTGTGCTGCTGTCCTCGCTCTGTATGTCCTCCTGCCAGGTTGGGTCAGTCACTATATCATCCATCACCTCGTCTTCCACTTCCGCACCCTGGTCCTCCTCCTGACTTTCTGGCAATTGTGTCTCATCATCGTCTACCTCTTATGATACTTTCCCACCATCGCCTTCGTGTGACCGTGGCTGCTCAAATATTTGGGCATCTTTCCACGATGTCCTGCTCCTGGTTACGAGCCTGCTGAAGCAGGAGCAGGCTGGTAACTATGGTAAACATCTGGTTACTAGGGGCACACGCGCTCCTAGTAACCCGTTGTTTATCATGGTTACCACTCTGCTACAGTGAGCGGGAGGTTACCGCTCACTTTAGCAGGCTCGTAACCATGATAAACAGCGGGTTACTAAGTGCTCGTGTGCCCCTAGTAACCCGATGTTTACCATAGTTACCAGCCTGATCGCTGCTCCCGCTGGTCACACACAGCGATGTATGCTGACCAGCGGGAGAGCAACGACCAAAAAATGGTCCAGGACACTTTGCAGCGATCAGCGACCTCACAGCAGGGGCCTGATGGCTGCAAAGTGTCACACATAGCGACATCGCTGGTGAGGTCGCTGTTGCATCACCAAAACCGTGACACAGCAGCGATCTCGCTAGCGATCTCGCTATGTGAGACGGGGGCTTAACTGGAACATAGTCCATGTTCATTCCCTACTTAATCAGTACAGGGAATTCCATCTACACCTGTTTATATGTGACAAGTGTTCAATCCACTATAATCTGCACATATTCCATGTTCATTCCATGTTTAAGATGCCCAGGAAACCTATTATACCTCTTTTTATTTTTGTACCATTTAATAATTATGATAACTTGTTTTGTTCATTCCTTTTGTTCATCCGGCTGGTGACTATTCTGATGACTACTCTGAAGCAGGTCTCCGGCACCTTCTCCTTGCCCCAATCCTGATGAATGACAGGTCTCTCCTTACACACACTCATACTGATAAACCTGTCAATTAAAGGGAGTGTGGCAGGGAGAAGTCACCAGGGACCATTTTTTTTTGTTTTAAACGATGCAGCATTTCAGAGTAACATATACATGGGTGTAATAGCATATCCAGTGTCTTATTCATGCTGCTGCATAATCTCAAGACAGATTTCCTTTAACTCCTTAACCCCTTTACCACACAGGGTGGTTTGCACGTTAATGACCAGGCCAATTTTTACAATTCTGACCACTGTCACTTTATGAGGTAATTACTCTGGAACGCTTCAACGGATCCCACTGATTCTGAGAATGTTTTTTCGTGACATATTGTACTTCATGATAGTGGTAACATTTCTTCGATATCACTTGCGTTTATTTGTGAAAAAATTGGAAATTTGGTGAAAATGTTGAAAATTTCACAATTTTCAAAATTTAAATTTTTATTCCGTTAAATCAGAGAGATATGTTACACAAAATAGTTAATAAATAACATTTCCCACATGTCTACTTTACATCAGCACAATTTTAGAACCCAAAATTTTTTTTTATTAGTGTACTATAAGGGTTAAAAGTTGATCAGTGATTTCTCATTTTTCCAACAAAATTTATAAAACCATTTTTTTAGGGACCACATCACATTTGAAGTGACTTTGAGGGGCCTTTATGACAGAAAATACCCAAAAGTGACACCATTATAAAAACTTCACCCCTCAAGGTGCTCAAAACCACATTCAAGAAGTTTATTAACCCTTCACGTGCTTCACAAGAATTTTTGGAATGGGGAAGAAAAAAATGAACATTTAACTTTTTTCACAAAAATGTTACTTTAGACCCATTTTTTTTTACTTTCACAAGGGTAACAGGAGAAAATGGACCCCAAAATGTGTTGTGCAATTTCTCTTAAGCCCGCCGATAACCCATATGTGGGAGAAAACCACTGTTTGGGTGCACAGCAGGGCTCGGAAGGGAAGGAGCGCCATTTGAGTTTTGGCTGGAGTCGATAGTGGATGCCATATCACATTTGAAGAGCCCCTGATGTGCCTAAACAGTGGAAACACCCCACAAGTGACATCATTTTGGAAACAAGACCCCTCATGGAATTTATCTAGATATGTGATTAGCACCTTGAACTCCCAGATGCTTCCCAGAAGTTTATAACGTAGAGCTGTGAAAATAAAAAAAAAATCACATTTTTCCCACAAAAAATTTTTTTTGTCTCAATTTTTTTTTATTTTCATAAGAGTAACAGGAGAAAATGGACCCCAAGATATGCTGTGAGATTTCTCTTGAGTACGCAGATACCCCATATGTGAGGGAAAACTACTGTTGGGGCGCAGGGCAGGGCTCAGAAAGAAAGGAGTGACGTTTTGGAATGCAGACTTTGATGGAATGGTCTGCTGGTGTCATGTCTTGTTTGGAGAGCCCCTGATGCATCTAAACAGTGGAAAACCCCCACAATTTTGGAAACTAGACCCCACAAGGAATTTATCTAGATGTGTGGTGAGCACCTTGAACCCACAGGTGCTTCACAGAATTTTTCAACATTGATCTGTGAAAATGAAAAAAAATATATTTTTCCCACAAAAATGTAGTTTTAGCCCCAAATTTTTTCATTTTCACAAGGATAGCAGGAGAAAATGGACCCCAAAATTTGTTGTGCAATTTCTGCTGAGTATGCTGATACCCCATAGGTGGTCGAAAACTACTTTTGAGGCACAGTGCAAAGCTCAGAAGGGAAGAAGCGCCATATTGGAGTTCATATTTTGCTGGACTGGTTTGGAGGGTGCCTTGTCCTATTGGCAGAGCCTCTGAGGTGCCAAAATAGCAGGACTTCCCAATAAAAGACCTCATTTTACAAACTGCACCTCTTAGTTCATGTAGGGGTGCAGTGATCATATTGACACCACAAATGGGTCACAGAATTTTATTCCATTGGGCAATGAAGAAAAAAATAATTACATTTTTACCACCAAAATTTTGTTTTAGTCCCAGATTTTACATTTTTACACTGGGAAAAGGATACAAATGGCACCAAAATATGTCCCACAATTTCTGCTGAATGTAGAAATACTCCATTTGTGGCTGTACAGTACTGCTTAGCCACACGGTGAGACTCAGGAGGGATGGAGCGCTATTTGCCTCCTGGAGCTCAGATTTTTCTAGAATAGTTTGCAGACTCCTTATACAGCGTTCCAAAGTGCTAGAACAGCAGAATCCCCCCTCAAGTGACCCCATTTTGTAAATTATACCCTTTTGGAATTTATCTACAGGTATAGTGACAATTTTGACTCCATGGGTGTTTCCAGAAACAAGCAGCAGTGGATGTTGCTGACTGAAAATTGCAAACTGCCGTTGTAGTGACCAGTACGTTATAGTGACCAGTATGTTGTAGTGATCAGTACGTTATGCCCAGCTCATGCTTATGTAGACACACACCCTTAAATTAGGTGGGCTCACATCGCAAAAGAAATTACAAACATATGGACGCTAACTGCGGTTTAGGCACACTGGTGCTCAGAAGGGAGGGGGCATTTGGATTTGGAAGAGCAGAATTTGCTGAATTTCTTTTGGAGGTTGAGGAGCCATTTTGCTTTTCCTTTTGTCCTAACAGTAACATGGAAGCCCCCGATATTTCCGATAACAGATGACGGACCTGAGAGGGGGCTTTTTTGGTGACATTTATCCTTTTCTCTAAGGTGAGCACTTACATCAGGGTTTCAATCTAAATCTCCATAGCATCCACAGTGCCTCCCCCTGCTTCATTATAGGGAATCTTCCGTCGGGGGTTCCATCTGAATCGTGTATTTCAGACCGGTGTAAACGTTCAGCGTAGAGTGCAAGATAAATGTGAGCAGAGCCTTACTGCGATCTTAGGGAGGGAGAATGAACAAATCATCAGCAGGCCAAGAATTTGTTCTAATTATTTTTTTACACCGTTCCTCGTGCGGTATAAGTGATTAGATGGATTTTTTGTTTGGGTCAGTGCGATTACAGCATTACCAGATTTATATCAGTTTTTATGTTTAGCTGCTGTCACACACTAAAAGATGCTTTTTTTTTGCAAAATAAAGTTTTTCCATAGCCATATTTTGAGAGCAGTAATTTTTCTATATTTCTGCTGACAGAATGATGTTAGGGCTTGTTTTTTGAAGGACAAGTTGACATTTTTATTGGTACTATTTTCGGGCACATGACATTTTTTGATCGCTTTCTATTCTTATTTTTGGGAGACAGGATGAACAAAAAACAGCAAATCAGGAATTTTTTTGCCATCCACCTTGTGGTAAAAATGATGACGCAGCTTTATTCTTCAGGTCGGTATTAGTGTTGAGCGAGCACTAAAATGCTCGGGTGCTCGAAGCTCGGGCCGAGCTCGCCGTGATACTTGGGTGCTCGACCCGAGCAACGAGCCCAATGTTAGTCTATGGGAGACCCGAGCATTTTTGCGGCGGCACCCCCGGCAGTCTTTTAAAAGCCTAACAAGTGGCCAAAACGATAGTGATAGTGCTCAAATGACATGGGGACAGCATGGGGATCGCCCCAGGAAGCATTTCTGACCCCCAGGTCACTGCTGTCAACAACGTGGTCAGAGGTATTAAGCCACTTTTAAGGGCTCACAATAAAAAGTTCAAAAACGAAACTGAAACTGCTTTCCTGTGAAATATGTTAAGGAAGTTCCTTTCCAGGGTAAAGACTTGTGTATAAGGTAAAATAAATAACCCAAAACAAAAATACTCCTCCATACCTTGGGCTATGTTCACAAGTAGTATTTTTTATGCGTTTTTGCACTTTTGTATTGCTTTCAACCGTGACAAATGCATTCACCGGGAAATGTCATTTTAACATTTTACAATATTATCTGGCCATGTGCTGTGTGACACATGCATACAGTGCTGAAAAGACATGGGAACAGCATGGGGAAGACCTCTGGAAGCATCTCTGACACCCTGGTCACTGCCTAAAAGTGTGCCCATCAGAAGTGATCCTTGCCGCATCAGAAGATGCAGACTTGCAACTATCCCCGTGCAAGTCCTTGTCCCAGGGCAGTGTTCAATTGTACCTCCCCCATTCCTTGCAATGCAAGCGCAAATATGCAGCCAATCAACCACCCACCCACCCGCAGGCTGCAATACCATATAGCTAGCTTTCACTTGAAATGGGGCCTTTTAGTTTGGAGGAGGCCAAAGCTGGCCACTACCTCATGGCTGCTTCGGCAGCGAGGTATCCATACTCAGTCCCCAGCCGCCCGGCGGCCGGGTGTCCACGCTCGGTCCCCAGGCGCCAGGGGGTGGCTGGGTGTCCATACTCGCTCCCCAGCCGCCCCGTGGCCGGGTGTCCACACACGGTCCCCAGCCGCCTGGGGGCGGCCGGGTGTCCATAAACGGTCCCCAGCCTCCCCTATTTCTCCTGTCAACTTCCCCCCACACACTTTTCTTAGCCTGGCCTGCTTTAGGTCAGCATTGGACGAGCCCACCAGAGAACCAGACTCCTCCGGTGGGCCCTGGCTTCTCCATCAGCGGAGTTGAGAGTGCCAAGGTGAGGAGCTTGATGATGATGATAGAAGTTAGCATCTGCTTTGTTTTCTTGGAATGCAAGCGCATGTATGTAGTAGCGGCTAGGCCTGAGGTGGTCAGCGTTTTGGTGCATATCCTACCTCCTCCGAGGATTGCTGGATGTTTTCCTGCTACTATCCCAGTTCTATGACTCCCGTTAAAACAAATCTTGAGGTGATAAATGATGGATGAGGTGGTGGCAAAGGAGAAAGAGCAGGAGGAACAGGGACCATTCACATCAATATCAGGCCAGTCAACCACACATGTCTTGTAGGATATGTTTCTGTACCAAAAGGAGCGGTTCGGCTACACAGTTATAGGGCATACAGTGAGTGCAATGCCTACCAAAAATTTAGAGGCACTCCAATGCCCCTTGGAAGTGACAAGGAGGTCAGAGGGCCTTAACTAAACCATTTTTTCCATTTATAGCAACTGGGTCTCCTGTGCACTGTTGGCCTAAGCAGTGAATGGAAGGCTTTCCAAAAATTATGAGGAACTGCAATGCCCCTTGAAACAGACGTGGATTACAGCGTACTAAAAACCTTCTACCCATTATTGGGGAGTGGGTCTCCCTTAGTGTTCGCCTATGCATTGAAAAGCAAAAGCTGACTAAAATTAGGAGGAAATGCAATGCCCTTTGGAAGAGTCATGGAGGTCACAGTTGCTTAACAAGATGGTTTTAATGCCCCTAGGAAGAGACGTGGAGGTCGCAGTAGCTTAACAAGACGGTTTTAATGCCCCTTGGAAAAGTGGTGGAGGTCACAGTAGCTTAACAAGACAGTTTTAATGCCCCTTGGAAAAGTGGTGGAGGTCGCAGTAGCTTAACCAGACGGTTTTAATGCCCCTTACAAGAGCCATACATTACAGCATCTTAAAAACATTATTCCCATAATTGGGGAGTGGGTCTCCCATAGTCTTTGCTTTTGCCTTCCAAGCAAAAGCTGCCAAAAATTAGGACAGAGGAACTTGCAATGCCTCTTACAAGAGCCATGCAGTACAGCATATTAAAAACATTATTCCCATTATTGGGGAGTGGGTCTCCCATAGTCTTTGCCTATGCCTTCCAAGCAAAAGCTGCCAAAAATTAGGACGGAGGAACTTTCAATAATGGCAACACAGACCACGGTCACCCTGGTGGTATAGTGGTGGTGGAGGCTGAGGATAAGGAGAAGAACATAAAACAGCCGAAATGAGGAAGCGTATACCCATGTGTGGGTGTGAAGCGGTGCATGTGAATACACCTCCCGAAATAACACAGTGGATTTGACTCTGCTGTCATTTGGTGGTGATGAGAAGTCTGGCCCAATCCAGCCCTTGTTCATTTTGATAAGGGTCAGCTTGTCAGCATTGTCAGTTGACAGGCGAGTGCGCTTATCAGTTATAATTCCCCCAGCGGCACTAAAAACACGCTCTGAGAACACGCTAGCAGCAGGGCAGGCCAGGACCTCCAAGGCGTACAGAGCGAGTTCATTCCAAGTGTCCAGCTTAGATACCCAATAATTAAAAGGCACATAGGGATCACGGAGGATGCTGGTACGGTCGGCAAGCTACTCCCTCACCATCTTTTGAAACTTTCCTCTCCTTATGAGAGTACCCCGCGCCTCAGGGTCTGTCCGAAGGGAGGGTCTGAGAAAACTGTCCCAGAATGTTGACAGTGTTCCCTTGCCTCTGCTGGATTGGAGTTGCGTCTCTCTCGCATGTACGCCTTGGTTGGGCAACGATCTGTGACCTCTGCCGCTAGCGTGTTCAGATGGGAATTTTTTTAACAGTTCTGCAGCAAGGGCCTTCTGGTACTGCCCCATTTTTGTAGACCTCTCCACCTCAGGAATAAAAGAGTGAAAGTTCTCCTTGTAGCGGGGGTCTAAAAGGGTCACCAACCAGTAATGACTGTCACCCAACATTTTGACAACGCGAGGGTCACAGTTAAGGCAGCATAACATAAAGTCAGCCATGTGTGCCAGACTGGTAATGGGCAAGACTTCCGTGTCCTCACCAAGATGACGACTGACCATGCTCTCCTCCTCCCCCCCCCCCCCCGTCCTCAGGCCACCCACGCTGAACCGTCAGTATGACAGTTGCACAGGTACTACCATCTACAGCGCATGATACAAGCTCCTGTTCTTCCTCCTCTTCCTCCTCTCCCTCATTGTCCCCCAATGCACGTTGGGATGAGATGAGGCTGGGCTGTGTGTAATCGACCGCTACGGCTTCTTGATCCATCTCATCATACTCTGGCTGCAATGCCTCCTCTTTAATTCTCTGCAGAGAGCGTTGCAAAAGACAGACAAGTGGAATGATGATGCTAATGATGGCGTCATCGCCACTCACCATCTTGGTGGACTCCTCAAAGTTTGTCAAGATGGTACATATGTCAGACATCCAGGTCCACTTCTGAGGTCTTATGTGTGGAGTCTGACCTGAATATCGACGGCCTTGTTGCAGCTGGTACTCCACTACTGCTCTTTTCTGCTCACAAATCCTTTGCTACATGTGGAGGGTAGAGTTCCAACGTGTAGGGACATCACACACCAGTCGGTGTGACGGAAGCTGCAAACGCTGCTGCAACACAGCAAAGGCGGCGGAAGCTGTAGCCGACTTGCGAAAATGAGTGGAACAGGCTGCCACGAGAGGTGGTGAGTTCCCCTTCAATGGACGTCTTCAAACAGAGGCTGGACAGATATCTGTCTGAGATGATTTAGTGAATCCTGCTTTGAGCAGGGGGTTGGACCAGATGACCCAGGAGGTCCCTTCAAACTCTACCATTCTATGATTCTATTCTATGATTCTATGAGCTGACAGGCGGCGTACTTTGACGAGCAGATCTGGCAACTCGGGGTACGATTTAAGAAACCGCTGAACCACAAGGTTAAGCACGAGCCAGGCATGGTACGTGTGTGATCTCGCCTCAGAGCCGCCACCAGGTTACGGCCATTGTCACACACGACCATGCCTGGATGTAGGTTCAGCGGTCTCAGCCACAGATCTGCCTGCTCTTTCGCAGCTGTCCACAACTCACAAGCAGTGTGAGGTTTCTCACCTAAGCCTATGAGTTTCAGCACAGCCTGTTGCCGCTTCGCGGAGGCAGTACTGCAGTGCTTCCAGCTTGTAACTGATGTGGTGATATCTGAGATGGAGGCTGAACATGAGGAGGAGGATGATGCGCAGGAGCTGTACACTGTGGGGGCAACTCTGACTGACATAGGGCCCGCAATCCTCGGTGTGGGGAGGATGTGTTCCGTTCCAAGGTCCGACTGGGTCCCGGCTTCCACTATGTTTACCCAGTGTGTCGTCAGGGAGATATACCGTCCCTGGCCACAAGCACTTGTCCACGTGTCCGTTGTCAGGTGACTCTCCCAGTAACTGCGTTGTTGAGCGCACGGCAGATGTTTTGGGACACGTGCTTGTGTAGTGCGGGGATGGCACACCGGGCAAAATAGTGTCGGCTGGGGACCGATACAGAGGGACGGCCACCGCCATAAGGTTGTGGAAGGATTCTGTCTCCACCAGCCTAAAAGGCAGCATTTCCAACGCAAGCAGTCGTGAAATGTGCGAATTTAGGACTGTGGCCTGTGGGGTGTTGGCTGCGAATTTCTGCTTTCGTTCAACGGTCTGGGATATGGACAATTGAACGCTGAGGTAGGACGTGGACATTGATGCTGCTTCTTGAGAAACTGCCATAACAAGTGAAGACTGAGAGGAGGGGGCATCTTTGCATGCAGTAAGGACAGGGGATTGCCTTGCACACACAACAGGGGGTTCTATTGCATGCACAACAGCGGAAGAAGCAGTGGTCACACCCGCTGACACTGGTCGTGGAACCTGGGGTTCACCCCACAAAGTCGAGTGCTTTGCTGCCATGTGCCTGATCATGCTGGTGGTGGTCAGGCTGGTAGTTTTGTCACCCCTGCTGATGCTGGCATGGCAGGTGGTACAAATGGCCTTTTTGGGGGTTATCAGCAGAGTCTTTAAAAAAATTCCAGACTCTGGAAGACCTACAGGTTGTACTGGCAACGTCCCTCGTGTTGGTGTTACGGGGAACTGTTGCCTGCCTTCTGTGTGCAGCCACCACACTGCTTCCTGCCTGTTGGGGTACTCTGCCTCCCTCACCCTGTGTGCTGCTGGCCTCGCTCTGCATGTCCTCCTGCCACATTGGGTCAGTTACTAGATCATCCACCACCTCCTCCTCTTTCACTTGCGCACCACGATCCTCCTCCTCACTTCCTGGCAATTGTGTCTCGTCATCGTCCACCTCTTGTGACAAATTGCCAGCGTCGACTTCCTGTGGCCGTGGCTGTTCAAATATTTGGGCATCGCTACATGTGATCTCCTCTTCCACCACTTCAAGCGGAGCAGGCGAGGGGCACAAATCTGGAAATGGACCAGTGAACAGCTCTTCAGAGTGTCCAAGTGTGGGATCAGTTGCTGTCTGACGACACTCGGCATGGTGGGAGGAAGGAGCATCAGGGTGAGGAGGAGTATGCGGTCGAGACTCACGGCTACTAAGATTTGACCGTGTGGAAGACAGACCGGAGGTGGTGGTGCCCAGGTAACTGGAAGTATTATCTGCTATCCAATTAATAACTTGTTCACACTGATCAGTTCGCAATACAGGTGTTGTTCTGTGCTTCCCTAGTAATTCGGTCAAGAAGTGGGAGCGAGAAGATGTGGCTGTTGGTTGTGGCACATTTTCACCTTGGCCACGGCCCCGTCCTCTGCACGCACAATCACCAGAAAGTCCAGTTCCACGTCCCTTGCCATGCGCCTTGCCCATTGTAAAGGAAGTAAAATAGCTTACACTCGCATTATCAATGGAAAAAGGTTAATAAAAAGTAGATTAGAACCGTGGAAGAGGAAAACCACAGTTCTATTTCTCTGGCCTACACCTGACTCTTTAAACAATCTGAACAATCAGGGAGAAACTATTTCTGTTTTTCTTTACGGATAAAATACCAAAAGCAGGATAATAGAGATTTTTCTCAGTGGAACGGCAAAACCACAGTTATAATTTACTGGTGCATACCAGACTTTTTTAAAGATATATTTGCGGCTGAACAGTGAGCGACACACTCAAACTGCTTTTTTTTTTTTTTTAGGTAAAAATGGCCCAAAAGTGGATAATACAGAGGTTTGAACCGTGGAACTGCAAAACCACACTTCTGTTTCTCTGGCTACACCAGACTATTTTAAACAGATAAATGTAGCACCCTGAGGATTCGGCTGCTACAGGGGTATTGCACCTCAACCCAGAGGTGTGATATTCCACTCCCGGGTAAGGATGGAGTGTGGAACTGAGCTCGGTAGGCTGCATGCACTACACACATCCCATTTCCGAGGAGCAGACCGACGGTACTCCCACTTAGAAATGTGCAGGTACGACCGAGTCTGTTCCTGGCTGGAGTGGGAGGGGGGTGGTACATCCCAAGTAGTGTAGGGGCAGATAGGGGGAGCAGCCTGGGTAAAGATAGGAGCTCATTGGGTGCTGGTCACCTGAGCTCACACATAGAGGGTGTATATAAGGTGGGCACCAACTAAGAACAGGGTCAGTTGCAGAGAGAAAGTCAGCGAGCTGAGGAGAAGAGAGACCCAGAGTGAGAGAGGAGAAGAAAGAGAGACCCAGAGGGGGAAACAGAAGAAAAGGACTCCAAGAACCCAACTTAAATCCCCGGGTGAAGAGTCGGCACAGGGTACCGGAACCCAAGCTGGTGGGGGCAAAAACACTCCCCAGCCAGAGACCGGAGACCGTGGGCAGCGTTTGCCACGGTCACCCACCACATCCACCACGAAGGCATACCACGAGGAGGGTCAGGGAACCCAAGGCCAAGGGTCTCCCAACAGAAGGCCCGAGGGAGCTGGACCTGGGTGGATCAATAGTGGGGACGGCCAGAGAAAGGACAGAAGGAGAGCTCAGGGTCACGCTCCGGACTTATTTGGGGGTTGGCTGGATCCAGAACCTGGTGGACGCAGCACGGCTCGGGAGGTCACTCGAAGCTGGAGTGACCAGAACATCAGCAGTGAGTAAACATCCTAAACTGCATAACCCGACTCTGTCTCTGATTGCCGTCTACACTGCATCACCACAACTCCCATCCTCTGCACCTGATCCCCCTGAGGCTATACCCCTCCCGTTGGGGGTTATCCTATCAAGCTGCACCAACACCACCAGCCTCAGCGGACCCTGCTGCAGCGGCGGCCACAGTGACCGCAACACAACGGGTGGCGTAGTCGACATTAAGAACTTATTAACATCTGTAGGACTGCCACATACAACTGAGTTTGACACCCTGGGCACGGACCGGGTCACAGCCACTCGGAAGACTACAACTCCCATCTGATCCGGCTCCGGATATTCCCCCTAAAGAATATGGCCCAGGGGGCGCGTCAACTTTGGCGTAGTCGGCAGGATTACGTGCCCGCAACACCCGGGTACTGCGTGCCTGAAGGAAAGTGCAAGTTTACCTCAAGAAGAAGTCTCCTGCCGGTTCCGGAGGGTCCCGCCATCGGACCCCATCACCAGTCGATTCCCGCCGGTTGTCCGCCATTAACAGCGTTTTCCCGCCATCTGCAGAGTTTCCCGCCACTGGGAAGCGATTCCCGCCATTTCCAAAGGTTTCCCGCCTTGGAAGAGCGGACGCCATTATGGGCGTGCCAGAGGGTGGCGAGAGGCCACCTCCCATCGTGGGCCAGGACCGAAAATGGCGCCAAAAGTGGAAACCGCCCCCACCAACAGAGACTGTGATGCTAGAGGTGTCTGTCGGCGTGAAAGAACCGCCCCTGGAGCTGACAGTCACCCAGTGGCCCCGGGACCGCCCTCGAAGTGGGAGGAGACGAAAGAAAAGAACGAAGATGGGTGCCGCCTGGAGCAGTCTGGAGCGAGCGCACCCGGAGGCAGGAAGCCTGGAGAAGAGTAGCAGAGAAGCTCACCCGGAGATGGCGAGAGAGCAGAGCAGCACCGGCCCGCTGGCCAGGAGCCTGCTGGAAGAAGAGCAGAGCAGCACCGACCCGTTGGTCAGGAGCCTGCTGGAAACCACGACCCCACTAGGCCTAGTGGAGGTCCTTGCACAACTCCCCCGAGACCGGGAGTGTGCACAGACAGCTCTGGAGGGCCTCGCACGGAGGATGGCCCGGGTACAGCGAGAGACATTGGCGGAGTGGAGCCGAGAGATGGCCCAGCAAACCAAGACCCGGAGCACGCCAGCCAAGATGAGGAGACAGACCGCCTCTGAGGACGGCGCGGGAGGACCCAAGGCCGGAGACGGCGCCGAGAAGGGAGCCGAACGCATGGAGGCAGGTAAAGGGGACGTCTATACCCCAAACCAGGACACCGCTTACCTGCCCCAGCTCCCCGTCGCAGAGCCCGAAAGTCCCCCTGCTGTGCCCAAAAACGCCGTGTCACCGACGCAGACTAGGCCCCAACCGGAAGCCGCCGCCGCGACCCCTGTGACGCCATGCGCACCGACCCCGAGCGTGGCAAGACAGGAAGTGACACCAGCCTGGTCGCAGGGCCTAGAATTCCCGGGCGTCGCAGCACCAACAGCGCCCCCTACCTCCGCGGAGCCTCCGGCCTGGCCACAAGGCCAGGTAGCCCAGGGCGCCGCCGTCCTAACGGTGCCCTTCACCTTCCAGGTGCCTCAGGCCTGGCCGCAAGGCCTGGGCAACCCGGGCGCCACCACCACCGCGCCCGCACCCGTAAAACCAAGGGTGCCGCGTCTGGGAGAGGACTTGTTTGCCCAGCACACGTGGCCGGACGGGCAGCCTTTCATCTGGCCCCAGAGATATTATGAACTGGAGCACCAGAGGAGAGTTGGGGCCATGTGTGCACCCCTGATTCCGGCTCCGAAGCCCGTGATAAGGATCTCGCCCCCGCTTGAAGAGACCCAATTTGAGTGGGACCCCACCGGAGAAGACCTAATGGGGTTCACTCAGGAAACCAGGGCAGCTGCAGCGGAGCGTGCTGAGTGCTGCCGACAGCAGCTCGAGGAGTTTGCGAGGGAGCGGAGAGAGAGGCGGGTCCGGGAACAACAGGCCCAAATAAGGAGCGCCGAGCAGAAGAGCCGAACCAGGAGGGACCCCCGTGCAGCGCACAGTCCCCGCACCACCGGGACTGTAATAAAGTTTAACCTGCAGCATGGGTGGGGCTTCATCAGAGACAACAACACCCCCGGCGACGTCTTTGTCACGCGCAGAGATGTGGAGTCCCATCTGCCGGAGGGGCACAGAGGTCGTGACCTTTATATCGGGGACGAGGTCACCTTTACCCGGCACAAGTGTGCCAAAGGACCTTACGCCCTCCATGTGCATCGCCTGACAGAGGAGGAGCTGCGATGTGAGGAGGAAGAGCAAGAGGATCCGGACGGGTCTGAAGCTAAGATCCCCAAAGAAAGAGCAGGAGGAAGACGTCGTTAAGTACAGCGGAGCAGGTGCTGTAAATAGTTACCCGACCGGGGTACAAAGAAACTGTTGTTGCTAATATAGTCCCCGTTGGGACCAGCATGTGTGAACTGTTCACCCGTTTACCCTTAATCCCACTGACCGAGGACTGAGAGCGGTCATTCCTCCCCAATACCTGGCCGAGGACTGAGAGCGGCCACACTGTCCCTTGTAAATAGTTGCGCTTCCTAAAGCGCCCCCTACTGGTTTTACTGTAAAACCACCTTAAGGAAAAGAACTGTCGCACTTTGCCCGGTCAACAGTTGCCCAGTGACCGGAGGAGGAGCCAGAGGCGACGAGAATGTTTTAAATTGAAATATATATATATAATGTTTTATATGTTTTATATGTTTTATATGTTTATGCAAAAATTTGTATGTTTTGATGTTTTTGTCTTACAGCCCGAGGACGTGCTGTGATTTACCAGGGGGGAATGTAGCACCCTGAGGATTCGGCTGCTACAGGGGTATTGCACCTCAACCCAGAGGTGTGATATTCCACTCCCGGGTAAGGATGGAGTGTGGAACTGAGCTCGGTAGGCTGCATGCACTACACACATCCCATTTCCGAGGAGCAGACCGACGGTACTCCCACTTAGAAATGTGCAGGTACGACCGAGTCTGTTCCTGGCTGGAGTGGGAGGGGGGTGGTACATCCCAAGTAGTGTAGGGGCAGATAGGGGGAGCAGCCTGGGTAAAGATAGGAGCTCATTGGGTGCTGGTCACCTGAGCTCACACATAGAGGGTGTATATAAGGTGGGCACCAACTAAGAACAGGGTCAGTTGCAGAGAGAAAGTCAGCGAGCTGAGGAGAAGAGAGACCCAGAGTGAGAGAGGAGAAGAAAGAGAGACCCAGAGGGGGAAACAGAAGAAAAGGACTCCAAGAACCCAACTTAAATCCCCGGGTGAAGAGTCGGCACAGGGTACCGGAACCCAAGCTGGTGGGGGCAAAAACACTCCCCAGCCAGAGACCGGAGACCGTGGGCAGCGTTTGCCACGGTCACCCACCACATCCACCACGAAGGCATACCACGAGGAGGGTCAGGGAACCCAAGGCCAAGGGTCTCCCAACAGAAGGCCCGAGGGAGCTGGACCTGGGTGGATCAATAGTGGGGACGGCCAGAGAAAGGACAGAAGGAGAGCTCAGGGTCACGCTCCGGACTTATTTGGGGGTTGGCTGGATCCAGAACCTGGTGGACGCAGCACGGCTCGGGAGGTCACTCGAAGCTGGAGTGACCAGAACATCAGCAGTGAGTAAACATCCTAAACTGCATAACCCGACTCTGTCTCTGATTGCCGTCTACACTGCATCACCACAACTCCCATCCTCTGCACCTGATCCCCCTGAGGCTATACCCCTCCCGTTGGGGGTTATCCTATCAAGCTGCACCAACACCACCAGCCTCAGCGGACCCTGCTGCAGCGGCGGCCACAGTGACCGCAACACAACGGGTGGCGTAGTCGACATTAAGAACTTATTAACATCTGTAGGACTGCCACATACAACTGAGTTTGACACCCTGGGCACGGACCGGGTCACAGCCACTCGGAAGACTACAACTCCCATCTGATCCGGCTCCGGATATTCCCCCTAAAGAATATGGCCCAGGGGGCGCGTCATATACACTGTGTGCAGAATTATTAGGCAAGTTGTATTTTAGAGGATTATTTTTATTATTGATCAACAACTCAATCAACCCAAAAGACTCATAAATATTCAAGCTTAATATTTTTGGAAATTGGAGTGTTTTTTTTTTTTAGATTTGGCTATCTTAGGAGGATATCTGTTTGTGCAGGTAACTATTACTGTGCCGAATTATTAGGCAACTTAATGAAAACCAAATATAATCCCATCTCACTTGTTTATTTTCACCAGGTAAACCAATATCAGTGCACAAAATTTAGAAATAAACATTTCTGACATGCAAAACCAAAAAAATTAGTAAGCAATATAGCCACCTTTCTTTGTGATGACACTCAACAGCCTTCCATCCATAGATTCTGTCAGTTGCTTGATCTGTTTTCGATCAACATTGTGTGCAGCAGCCACCACAGCCTCCCAGACACTGTTCCGAGATGTGTACTTTTTTCCCTCCCTCTAGATCTCACATTTTATGATGGACCACAGGTTCTCTATGGGGTTCAGATCAGGTGAACAAGGGGGCCATGTCATTATTTTTTCTTCTTTTAGACCTTTACTAGCCAGCCACGCTGTGGAGTAGTTGGATGCATGTGATGGAGCATTGTCCTGCATGAAAATCATGTTTTTCTTGAACGATACCAACTTTTTCCTGTACCACTGCTTGAAGAAGTTGTCTTCCAGAAACTGGCAGTAGGTCTGGGAGTTGAGCTTCACTCCATTCTCAACCCAAAAAGGTCCCACAAGTTCATCTTTGATGATACCAGCTCATACCAGTACCCCACCTCCACCTTGCTGGCGTCTGAGTCGGAGTGGAGCTCTCTGCCCTTTACTGATCCAGCCTCTGGCCCATCAAGAGTCACTCTCATTTCATCAGTCCATAAAATCTTTGAAAAATCAGTCTTAAGATATTTCTTGGCCCATTCTTGACGTTTTATCTTATGTTTCTTGTTCAAAGGTGGTAGTTTTTCAGCCTTCCTTACCTTGGCCATGTCCCTGAGTATTGCACACCTTGTGGTTTTTGATACTCCAGTAACGTTGCAGCTCTGAAATATGGCAAAACTGGTGGCAAATGGCATCTTGGCAGCTTCACGCTTTATTTTCCTCAATTCATGGGCAGTTATTTTGCGCCTTTTTTGGCCAACACGCTTCTTGCGACCCTGTTGGCTATTTGCCATGAAACACTTGATTGTTCGCTAAAAATGTCAAAAGCAGGTTAATATAGAGATTTTTTACCGTGGAACAGCAAAACCACAGTTATAATTTACTGGTGTATACCAGACTTTTTTAAATATATATATTTGCAGCTGAACAGAGAGCGACACACTCAAACTGTTTTTTTTTAGGTAAAAATGGCCCAAAAGTGGATAATACAGAGGTTTGAACCGTGGAACTGCAAAACCACACTTCTGTTTCTCTGTCCTGCACCAGACTATTTTAAACAGATATATTTGTGTCTGAACTGTCACAGACACACTTGTTTTTGGGGTGGGGGGGGTGGACACCAAAAGGTTAATAAGACGGGTATTTGTACAGTGTGAAGGAGGAAAAAAAAAAGAGGATTTAGATGAAAAAAAAAGGATTTTTCCAGGCCCCCCAGGACCTGGAGCTGAGTCCAGAAGTTTCAGCAACAGGAGCACACAGGACTGTAATGCAGCGTTTGCTGGTATAACCACTGCGTCTCCTATGCAGCCTGCCAGCCTGCCTGATATCTGAGAAGGACTGTTTGTTTGATCTGGCAGCCTTTACAGACCCTACACTAACTATTTCGCAGTATAAATCTCTCCCTAGCTCAGCAGCGCTTTCCCTACACTAGCTGATCCGGAGCGACTGTGTCCAAGATGGCGGCACCCGGTTTTAAATACTCGAGGTGACGCTGTGCGGCCAGCCAATAAATGTAATGCCCACAACCAACATGGCTGCTTCATTACAGTGACTGGCTGGCAATCCCCGCATGTTCATTGGCTCTGTAAAGAGCGCCAAACATGCAGGGCGGAGACCCGAGCTCCAGCCCGAGTAACCTGGAAATGCTTGGTGCTCGCCGATCATCCCGAGTAGCGTGATGCTCGGGCGAGTACCGAGCAGTGTCGAGCATGTTCGCTCAACACTAATAATTATCATTACTACTACAGCGACATTTATTTTGTGGCGCTTTACATGTGAAAAGGGGTCACCAACTGGTACAAGAGGAGAGAGGACCCTGCCTGCGAGGGCGCAGAAACAATCTACAATGGATGGGTGAGGATACAGTAGGTCAGGGTACAGCTAGTCGTGCGGCGGTATGCTAGAGCGAAGGTTATCGTAGATTGTACGCTTGTCAGAAGAAGTGGATCTTCAGATTCCTTTTCAAGGTTTCCACGGTAGGCAACAGTCTGATGTGTTGGGGTACAGCGTTATCATAGTAGGGGAGATGCATGGGACAAATCTGCTGAGAGCCTAAATCACGGTAAGCTTCCAGGAGCTCACAACTGAGCAGATTAACCCCTGCACCAATTAATATGAAGGCAAAAGACTTCTAATGACTGCAGGAATGGGAGGAATCAGATGCTGCGGTCTTCTGGCTCCTCTCTGTCACGGTAAACCCATGACACTTTGCAAGCTTCAACACAATGTTCACAAGGTAGACAGCAGCGATGGTCGGTCTCTTAGAGAACGAGTTAACTCCTTTATGATGATAGAGGACAATATCTGCAAGTAGTTTGTATCTTCTCCCTGTGTTTGCGGGGGTTTCCCCCAGGTTCTCCGGTTTCCTCCTCAGTAAAAAAGCAGCCATACAGGAGTATTCACAGTTCAAAAAACTAGAGCCTTACACCACCATTTCCGTGGCCAACAGATTGGAGATGTTGGAGTCCGATCTTTTAGCTTTGTGCTGAGAGAGGGCGGAGTACGGTGAAACCGACAAACTGCTGGACCGTGAGTGAGGTGCAGGCTCAGATGTTACGGTGGATTGAGAAACATGTGGTGTGCTCGGTGAAATAAAGAAAGCTGGCATATCCGCTTAAGTTACAGCTGACGGGCTTTCACTCAGCCTGACTGGAGTGGGTAGAGAACCAGTGGTTCTGCGGTGGGAGACCTGCGTGACAATACTTGGCACAGTAACAGAGGAGGAGGAAGAAACAGCGGATGCGGTTGATGGGGCAGCTGATGGTTGCTGAGGTCCGCATTTCAGAGCGGTGAGATTCCCAGTGTAACGCATGTTGTTTGCGCATGTCAACGTTCATGCATGTAGTAGTCAAATTATTGCAGTTTTTCCCTCTACTGAGCTTTTTATCGCAAAGTTTGCAGATAACGAGAGTTGGCTCATCCTTTGCGGTGACAAAAAAAAGGCCCAGGCTAGGCAACCCTTGCTGCCCCTGCAAGCGGCAGACCCGTGACCGCTGCTGGCCACAGCCACAGTTGTGGCTAAGGATGCAGTGATCCTCGTGCCTGCATCACTCCGTGTCTGCGCCATAAAGCGAAAGTAACCTCCTCGTCTTCCTCCTCCACCACCTCAGATGCGTGACTCTGGGTTAAATTTCACACCAAGTAGGATCTTCAACCTCGTCATCATCCAATGTGTTATCCCATGCCTCGCCCTCAGAGTGAACCTTCTCCTCTTGTTGCCCTGACAGCACAGTACAGTCCTCAGGTATCTGAGTCTCATCAGGATCACCTCCCTCCCCCATGGTTAACGTCTGGTGACGAGGGTCAGGAACCTGCTCGGACCCTACTTCACCCTGCCCTGAATCCAACCGAAAAAAAATTTGGGCATCGGTGCAGATGCTTTCCTCCTCTTGACTCTGTGAATATTTGGAGTACACTTCTGATGCCCATGGTATAGAATGGGTGAACAATTCTACAGACTCGCCCATCTGTGGTTCTCTACAATCAGTTGGGCAGTTGGACAGTTGTGACGTGGGGGGAAGCAAAGGTAATTGGGGTTTCACCTCTGTGGACTGTACTGTGTGTGATGTTGAGGTGGAGGAAGAAGAGGAGAGGCCACTTGAAGCAGGGCTTGCCATTCACTGGAGCACCTGCTTTTTCTGGCTCTTATCAACAAGGCGTATTGCTGTACGGCTGTCAAAGAAAGGGAGTTGAGTAGCCCATCCAGTAACAGAGGTTGTCAGTTGTCGCATAGAACATGACAGTGTTGGTTCATTAGTGCTTTCACTAACATTACCACCTACCCCATGTATACCTTGAAGATCAAGCCTATTCTCCCTTCCATTACAACCTCTCTTTTTCCCACTCATGTTGCTCAGCTACTGTGGTAGGAGCACACTATTAGCAAAACAAAATTAGATTTTTTCCTCTGCAACAGTTCTGCACACACCTGAATTTCAGCAGCACTAAATGACAAGGCAAGATATAGCTTGCTGTATAACGTTACTAACAGAACAAAGTATTGTTTTAGTGTGGATGAGGCCTAAATAACATAGGAGATATTCTCCAAACTATTTCAAACTGAGATGTCCCTGCTGTATAACGTTAGGAACCGAACAAAGTATTTTTTTAGTGTGGATGAGGCCTGTATAACATAGGAGATATTCTCTAAACTATTTCAAACTGAGATGTACCTGCTGTATAACGTTAAAAACCGAACAAAGTATTTGTTTAGCATGGATGATGCCTGTATAACATACAAAATATACTCCAAACTATTTCAAACTCAGATCTAGCCTGCTGTATCATGTTAGGAACAGCAAAAAATATATATTTTTTACTCTGCATAAGCTCTGAGTACAGCTGAATTTCACCGCCACTAAAAGACCAGGTGGCTTATAGCAGAGTGTAACACGTTTGCGACAGAAAAAAAAATATTTTTTGGACTCTGCCTAGCAAGAGAAAAAATATTTTTTTTTACTCTGAAAACAGCTGAACTTCAACGGCACTAAAATAGTAGGTGGCTTTTGGCAGACTGTATCACGTTTGCGGCACAAAACAATCTTTGGTGGACTGTGGCTAGCAAGAAAAAAATATATATATTTTTACTGTGCATACAGCTGAATTTCACCCACCAAAAATGACAAAGTGGGCTGCTATAGCTTGCACTATCACATTAGTAAATGAAAAAAAAAAGGTTTTTGTGCTGTGCACTGAGAAGACAGTTCAATTTCAATCCCTCAAAATCAAAAGGTGGGCTGCAAGGATTTGCTTGCTTTATCACATTAGCAAGTGAAAAAATAGATTGAAGGCATACTCGTGCATGGAGCATAATACAACCGGTGCACAACACACTTCTAAGGCATCTCTTTCTGTCAGGATCTCAGTAATTGCACAAGAAAAAAAAGTGCTGCAACATCAGTTTAATAGGTAAACAGCACAGGACTTTTTCTACACTATCTGACTCCCACACAAGTGCCCATCTATCTAGCTAAAATCTCTCAGTACACAGGGGCACACTGAGCAGGACCGTCTGACAGCAGAGACATGCATAAAATGGCGCTGAGGGACCATGTCCGCTCTTTATATAGAGAGGACATGTCATTTCAGCAGCCAATGGCAGAAGCCCTTGTGTCTAGACAGTGTGGATGCTTCCTGCGCTCTGATTGGCTAGCCGCGCTTTCCTGACTTAAAGTTACTGCCTACAGGAAGAAAAAAAAAATTACAAGCGCGCCGCTGATCTGACCTTTTCTGAGCTATCAACTGCTCCCCTCATCTACCACATCCCCCCGCTCATAATAAACAAGCACTATGCTAGCAAAACTGTTAAAAACTGCCCCGCAATCACGTTCCCGCATTTATTCGCCAAACGTTGCCAATTTTTCCCGAATTTAAGAAATTTTGATCGCCTTTTCGATCACGAATCTGAATGTGCCATATTCGTGTTGAATTTAAGTTGTAAGATCGGATTTCGAACAAATTCGCTCATCACTACTTGTCACTTTAACTTCCCCTAAGTCAGTTTAGAGGAACCATGGTACCTTGCTAACACATAAAGGGTATTTTGGAATCCGGGTAGGCTGTACTGGGAGACTATTCCCTCTGACCCCCTGTATGTAGGGTTAAAAGAAAGACTACTCACTGTGCCCTACCAGCTCTTGAAGGAATTACTAAGGGTAGGCCATGAGATTTCCATACACTTAAATAATTAGAATATTATTTTTTATGTATATAGCGCCAACATATTCTGCAGCACTTTACAATTAAGTGGTGACATATATAGACAATAAATTCAATACAAGGTAAGACAGTGACTAATTACATTAGGAGGGAGGGTCCTGCTCACAAGCTTACAATCTGCCAGGAAATAGGGGGGACACAGTAAGTGAAAAGTGCTTGTTATTTCAGGTCTAGCAATTATAATAAATAGGGATTTTCATATAAATCTGCAAGATCTGGTCATCAGCCAGTATGTTTAAGTGCAATTATCAAGTGCAGTTATAGTGTGCATGGAAGGTGTGGAGACAGATGAATAGGAAGGAGCAGATTCTGAATAATATTTAGAAGGAGGGAACAAGGGAGAGTTTGGTTATAGTTGAAGTGATTATCTTGTTTAAATAGATGGGTTTATATAGCGCGCTTGAAGACGTGGGGGCTAAATATCAGTTGGATCATCTAAGGTAGTGCATTCCAGAGAACTGGCGCAGCACGAGAGAAGTCTTGGAGACTGAGGTGCGAGGTTCGGATTATGGATGATGTTAGTCGTAGGTCATTTGTAGAACAGAGAGGACATGTAGGGCGATAGACAGAGATGAGGGAGGAGATATAGGGCGGTGCAGAGCTGTGGAGAGCTTTGTGGGCGAGAACGATAAGTTTACCTTGGACCCTGTAGTGAATGGGTAACCAGTACAATGACTGGCACAAGATGGAGGTATCGGTGAAGCGGCTGGACAGAAATACGACCCTGGCTGCTGCATTTGTGTCACCCCAGGCCTGGATGCCACAAACATGTAAAGGCTGTGTCTGAGAGCAGGAGGGAGGTTCTCTGGTCAGGGACCATTAGCATGCAGCACCTCCTGTCCCAGGCCAGTAGGGGGAGCAGGCTGCCCCTATAAAAGCTGGAACTGAGGGCAGGGTTAGGGAGACCAGGACCTACTTCTGAAGCATCCAGAAGGGTTCCCAGAGGAGAGGGACAGGTCAGCCGCAGCTGAGGAGTCCAGGAGGCATAGGAGGAACAGCAAGCCAGGGACCGAGGCGACGAGAGCCGGTCCTGGCTGAGAGAGAACTACACAACCGGACACTGGGGTCCGAGGCTGTCAGGGTTGCAGGTCCTGCAGCAGATAACCAACCCGCAAGGGATTTCAGGTTCCTTGGCCTAAGAAGCCTGGAGGCTCTGCCACACAGAGGGACCGGTACAGCACGGAGAAGCTACAGGTACCTAAGGCCCGAGTCGCAAGCCATACAGGCGTAGTACATGGCCAGCTCAGGGACGTGGGCTATCACATCACTAAATGGGGAGATAGTCAGCAAGGGCAGAGAGAGAACGGTAGGCCTACCCACTCACCCTGACCAGTGGAGCTTGCCCGAATGCCCTCAGACACCCAGGTCCATTCCTACCCTGTACTCCTGGTGGGTCAGTGATAATATCTGCAGTAAAAGACCCTGGACTGCATTATTGGACTCTGTGTGATTTCTGCTGCGCCTGCACCATCACCCCCAGCATCATATTACGCTGCCCTGAGGCTACACTCTTCCCGTGGGATGTTATTCTACCCCTGTGCTGCATATTTACATCAGCCTCAGCGGTCTGCCTTGCAGCGGCGGTCCTCCCTGACCGCAATCCACGGGTGGCGTAGTCGGACTTTCAAAACCTACAAATACACTGCCACAACATTTGGTCTGACCACCCTGAACCACAGGACCGGGACGCCACTACTACCCCCAGCATTGCCCTGAAGCCCAGTTCAGAGTGCCCCACGGTCCAGGGGGCGAGTCACATTCAGGACGAATTGGAGAGGAGAGAGTTTGGTTAGAGGGAGACCGATCAGTACAGAGTTGCAGTAGTCCAGACGGGAATGAATAAGAGTGACAGTAAGAGTTTTTGCAGTCTTAAGGGTGAGAAAAGGTCGGATTCTGAAAATGTTTTTAAGATACAGGTGACAAGAGCGGGTGAGTGATCGGATATAGGGAATAAAGGAAAGTTCTGTGTCAAAGATGACCCCAAGGCAGTGAGCGTGCTTCTTGAGAGTTATGGTTGAACCAACCAAGGTAATTTCAAATGTCAGATAGAGTTAGGTTAGTAGAGCGGAGAAACATAAGAAGTTCAGTTTTGGAGAGATTCAGTTTAAGGGCTCTTTCACACATCAGTATCTCCGGTACATGTGGTGACAGTTTCCATACGTACCGGATACACTGACACATGCAGACCCATTAAAATCTATGGGTCTGTGCACATATCAGTGTGTTTCCACGGACCGTGTGGCCATGTGCGCCACACGCTGACATGTCCGTTTTTTTGCGGATACACGGTCCGCAAAACTGTCTCACGCTGAACACACACGGGTGCTGAACACTGCACTCATCATGGATACCTGCCGGCGCTGCCATCAGCACCAGCAGGGACAATGATGAGGGTAGTGGTAGTCTGCTCCCGCAGTGTCTCCACCTGTAAAAATAAGAATAAAATAATAAAACACCTCTCCTAGGTGTCCTCCGCTGTAATCCATGCGACCGCTGCTGCCAAGTAGCTGGGGAAAATGAACGGCTCTGGAGCTGCAGCTCAGGAGCGGTGTCCTGTCACTCACTGAGCGCAGCTCATTCTTCCTGGCTCCTCTGTGTCAGCAGTCGCATGGATTACAGCGGGGAAAGCCTAGGAGAGGTGAGTATATGGATTTTATTATTTTATTCTTATTTTTACAGGTGGGGACACTGCTGGAGCAGACTACCACTACCCTCATCATTGTCCCTGCTGGTGATGATCGCAGCACCGGCAGGGAACCATGATGAGGTCAGTGTTCAGCATCGGCGCTTGGGAACAGCGCTAACTGTAGCGCTGATTCCCAGGAGCCGGTCCGTGTGATCCTGATGCGGCACATGGTTGCCACACGTGTTGCACACTCGGGACACACGAACACGAATATCTCCGGTACCGTAAATATCCGGACGTGTGAACCGGCTTAAGATAGAGGGAGGACATGTTGTTAGAGACAGCAGACAAACATAATCTGTGACCAAGTTTTTGCTACCTCATCTGAGAGCAGCATAATGTAGAGAAAGACCCTCATGACAACTTACTTATCACTTAGTTTACTACAGCAGTTGTGATGCAATCAGAGTTTTTAGATGTAGTTTGTAGCAGAGCTCAGAAAGCTAACCCTGCCCACACCACAGCTTTATGTGTGCACTGTTTATTGATGATAAACTGCTAATCAGTGCTGGGGGCATGGTTGGATCAGGTATCATGCTGGCACCAGTCAGTCCAATGATAATCTCCTGCTGATAATATACTAATTGTTTGAAACAACAGCACACAGACTAATAAGTGACACATTGCTGAAATCAGTGTCTCAGCCCCTACATCATGCTGCCCTCAGATTACATAGCAAAAAATCTTCTGACAGATTCCCTTTAAGGGGAACTCTGAAAAGATTTTGGAAGATGGATGCAATCGCCACTTGGCTCATTCCAGGAAAGAAAGACAGACATTAACCAACAGCAGGTAAAAAAACGAATGTACTATAGGATACAGTAGGTCTCCATAATAAGGATGGCTGCTTTTTTTGTATGGTGTTTGAATTTTGTGTCCTTTTGCTGTGTTTGTTTTTAACTTCAGTGTAGGTACTCGCAAGACAATGAGGACCCTTGACATGAGTTATGAGTTTGCGTATCTTGGCCATAAAAAAATAAATGCATCATTCTTATTATTGATCTTATTTATTTTATTGCATATTTTTTCATTTCTATGCAAGATGCAGCCAGTCCCTTTAGTGTTGGCTTTGTTAATTAGAGTAACTGTTCCTGGGGGTGCACTTATATAGTGCTGGGCAGCCCGCCATTCACACGCTGGAGGAAAAAAATCCACAGATTTCACTTTGCTCTGTGCAATGCTACATTGCCATTCTGGCAACACAGGCAGGTGGGAGTTTGTCTAGTATAGGCATTTATTCATACACAGTACCATATGTGCTAGACAAATTATGTGATTACAATGGATGACAGCAGCGGAATATGAAGCAGGGTATGGACGTTATAATGAGAGCACTGGCCAAGAATTATGGAATTATGGAGCATGATGAGAGTACATCAAGGTAAGGCTTTTGCCAGAATTCTGCATTTTTTTTTAATTTTAGTTGATATATTAGGTATTACTGTACACCAGTGGAGCAAATCTAGTCTGCAAATAGGTTTCAACTTTATGGACTGCAGCCCATGTTTGACCAAGGCATCGATAAAGATTTTATTTCCATTAGTCACTTAAAGCATTTCACAGGGGTTTCAGTTGACTTTTCTGAAAACACGGCATACATCATCTCTCATTAAAAAAATACATATTTTGCATATATATTAGAAATGATTTATTTTTCTTATATGACTAAATAGGAGGGGAGTATAATTCCAATATATCTAGTTTATAGTAACTAATATTGTACATAAGGCCTCCATCTAGTGGTCATTTTGTTGTACTACGTCCTTTTAGGGGATTTTCAGTGAATGACTAAAAAGTCAGACTGGTGGCGCTTCAACTACTTGGACCCCAAAAGTCTATACAATTTTAGTATCCAGTTACTAGTTCTTGCAAGATATGCATGCAATCACTTAATTATATTCTATCGATATAGCGCTCTCATTCATCTGATTTTAGATCTCCTAGACAGTATGAGCTGACTGCACAATCAGGGTCGGACTGGGGTGTCTGGGGCCCACAGGGAGAACTGACTCTAGGGGCCCACCTACAGCCATATGCAAATATCTGTTATCCGCTATCCCTGTTATAGTGGAGCATTGACTGGCGGCTCCCGCACATCTACTGTGCACATACTATAACTGGGACGTACAATTACGGTAGTTTGCATTAAAGGGCTTCTTTGGTTAAAACAAGTTATCACCGATCCATGGGATCCACAGGATCGGTGATCACTTATTGATCGTTTGGGTCCGAACATTGGAAAACGCGCCTATCAGAAGAATGGGGAAGTTTCATCCCTGACAGGACACTTATCCCCATTTTAAAATGCAGCTTCCAAAAAAGAGCAGCGCTCACAGTCACTGAGGGAATGAATGGATCAGTGGTCGCATCTCACATGCCGCTCCAGTCTAATGGGGAGAAAAGCTCCACATTCTGCCGATTGTGTCCCAGCAGTCAGACCCCCACCAATCAATATCATCACTGATCCTGTGGAGAGGTGATTACTTGTTTTCACCAGAGAACCCCTGTAAGTGCATCTCTGCCGCTCTGGTCCAAGTATTTAATCTCTAAGGCTGCGGCCCCACTATCAGTATTTGGTCAGTATTTTTTCTCAGGAGTGGGAGCCAAAACCAGGTGAGGAACAATTAGAGAAAAGGTATAATAGAAACAAGTCACCAATTCTGTATTTATCACCCACTCCTGGTTTTGGCAGGATTGAGGGGTTCTGCACTATTTGGTTGCCCGTCATATGACCAGCCTCTAGGTATGCTTACCATCTTCTTTACTATTTTGCATCTGCTGTGTTAGAGTTGTCCATACTCATTACTTGCAGTATAGCACCATATGGCGGTACATATATTGTATTTTTATATACTACTATGATACTGTGGCACTATACCTAAGTTGCTACCCCTCACAGTTTGGAGGTGCTTTCTATCTTATTATGCTTTTGTTTATGTATTGTACTAATAAAAATGTTTGTTTGCTGTAAAATCTGGTCTCTGACATTTCTATATACACACGTGGTCAGAATTGTTGGTACCCCTCGTTTAATGAAAGAAAAACCCACAATGGTCACAGAAATAACTTGAATCTGACAAAAGTAATAATAAATTAAAAATCTATGAAAATGAACAAATGAAAGTCAGACATTGCTTTTCTGCTTCCACTGAATTTAAAAAAAAAATTAAACTCATGAAATCGGCCTGGACAGAAATGATGGTACCCCTGAAAATAATGTGACAAAAGGGACATGTTAAATAAAGTTGTGTCCACTAATTAGCATCACAGGTGTCTACAATCTTGTAATCAGTCAGTGGGCCTGTATATAGGGCTACAGATACTCACTGTGCTATATATAGGGCTGCAGATACTCACTGTGCCTGTATATAGGGTTACAGATACTCACTGTGCCTGTATATAGGGTTACAGATACTCACTGTGCCTGTATATAGGGTTACAGATACTCACTGTGCTTGTATATAGGGCTACAGATACTCACTGTGCTTGTATATAGGGCTACAGATACTCACTGTGTTGTTTGGTGACATGGTGTGTACCACACTCAACATGGACCAGAAGAAGCAAAGGAAAGAGCTGTCTCAGGAGATTAGAAAGAAAATTATAGAAAAGCATGTTAAAAGGTAAAGGTTATAAGACCATCTCCAAGCAGCTTGATGTTTCTGTGACTACAGGTGCACATATTATTCAGAAATTTAAGATCCATGGGACTGTAGCCAACCTCCCTGGACGTGGGTGCAGGAGGAAAATTGATGACAAATCAAAGAGACGGATAATATGAATGGTAACAAAAGAGCCCAGAATAACTTCTAAAGAGATTAAAGGTGAACTTCAAGCTCAAGGAACATCAGTGTCAGATCGTACTATCCACCGTTGTTTGATGCAAAGTGAACTTCATGTAAGACGACCAAGGAGAACACCATTGTTGAAAAAAAAAAAAATAGTAAAAAAGCCAGAATGGAATTTGCCAAACTACATGTTGACAAGCCACAAAGCTTCTGGGAGAATGTACTATGGACAGATGAGACAAAAATTGAAGTTTTTGGCAAGGCACATCAGCTCTATGTTCACAGATGGAAAAATGAAGCATATCAAGAAAAGAACACTGTCCCTACTGTGAAACATGGTGGAGGCTCTGTTATGTTCTGGGGCTGCTTTGCTGCACCTGGCACAGGGTGTCTTGAATCTGTGCAGGGTACAATGAAATCTCAAGACTATCAAGGGATTCTAGAGAGAAATGTGCTGCCCAGTGTCAGAAAGCTTGGTCTCAGTCGCAGGTCTAGCAACAGGATAATGACCCAAAACACACAGCTAAAAACACCCAAGAATGGCTAAGAGGAAAACATTGGACTATTCTGAAGTGGCTTCTATGAGCCCTGACCTAAATCCTATGGAGCATCTTTGGAAAGAGCTGAAACATTCTGGAAAAGGCAACCTTCAAACACGAGACAACTGGAGCAGTTTGCTCATGAGGAGTCGGCCAAAATACCTGTCGAGTGGCGCAGAATTCTCATTGACAGTTACAGGAATAGTTTGATTGCAGTGATTGCCTCAAAAGGTTCAACAAAATATTAAGTTAAGAAGAACCATCATTTCTGTCCAGGCCGATTTCATGAGGTTAATTTTTTTTAAATTCTGTGGAAGCAGAAAATCAATGTCTGACCTTCATCTCTTCATTTTCAAAAATTTGTAATTTATCAGATTGAAGTTATTTCTGTGACCATTGTGGGTTTTTCTTTCATTAAACGAGGAGTACCAACAATTTTGACCACGTGTGTAGTGTAAGTGTACATGTAATACACTGACTCACCAGTGATGTCTCTAGGTGAAGTCCTTAATCTTCGCTTTTCTTCTTCATCTGGCACAGACAGCCATCACTTCTTCCAGCCAGGAATCATCTCTGCAGAAAATAACACACAGTTATTAATAACTGATCTCTTCTAGAGAATATTCCCACTTTCCCCCCCCCCGACCTCTAAACTACACCAGTTGAAGAAAAAAAGCAACATAGTGCCGTCCTGCACAGTAACAGGACCTCTCTTTTGTCCCATCCCATGGAAAACAATTTCCTAAAAAGTAAATTATATTACAGAAGTAATAATGTAATAATAATTGGAATCTAAAGTAATAATGTTCCCCACTGGTCACCATAAACTAATAAAGTATGTTCCTCAATCTGGCTCCCAAACAGTAATTAAGTCCCTTGTCTAGCCAGGCACCCCCATATGTCCCTTCTGGCCACCATTTGTCTAGTGTGACCCCTCCATATATTTATCCTAGCACATGTGTATCGAGCCTGCCCCCTCCCATATACCCATCCTAGCCCCCCAATGTGCCAGTCAGCCCCCCCACATATCCATCCTTGCCTCCATGTTTCCAGCCTGCGTCCCCATATGTCCCCCCCATATATCCTCCATGCGTCCAGCCTGCCCTCTACATATTCATCCTGGCCTCCATGTGTCCAGCCTCTCCCCTCATATATCCATCCTGCCCTTACCCCCTGCATATATCCATCCTGACACCCCCCATATATCCAGCGTGCCCCTCCATATATTTATGCTAGCCCATGTGTATCGAGCCCGCCCCCCCCACATATTCATCCTAGCCCCCCCCATATATCCATCCTGGCCTCCATGTGTTCAGCCTGCCCCCCCCCCATATATCCATCCTGGCCTCCATAAGTCCAGCTTGCCCCCCCATATATCCATCCTGGCCTCCATATATCCATCCTGCCCCCCCCATATATCCATCCTGCCCACCCCCCTTTGCCTGGGTCCACCTTGGTTCCCCCTTGTGTGTCCAGCCAGGGCTCCCCCTTGTGTGTCCAGCCAGGGCTCCCCTCCCTTGCGTGTCCAGCCAGGGCTCCCCTCCCTTGCGTGTCCAGCCAGGGCCCCCCCCTCGTGTGTCCGTCCAGCTGGGCCCCCCCGTGTGTCCGTCCAGCTGGGCCCCCCCCTCGTGTGTCCGTCCAGCTGGGGCCCCCCCTCGTGTGTCCGTCCAGCTGGGCCCCCCCCTCGTGTGTCCGTCCAGCTGGGCCCCCCCCTCGTGTGTCCGTCCAGCTGGGCCCCCCCCTCGTGTGTCCGTCCAGCTGGGCCCCCCCCTCGTGTGTCCGTCCAGCTGGGCCCCCCCCTCGTGTGTCCGTCCAGCTGGGCCCCCCCCTCGTGTGTCCGTCCAGCTGGGCCCCCCCCTCGTGTGTCCGTCCAGCTGGGCCCCCCCTCGTGTGTCCAGACCATTACACACACACACACACACACACACACACCTCTTACCTTCCTGCGATCCCGTGCGGTGTCCTCCTTCTCCTGAGTTGCGCGCCTCCTTCACAGCAGGCGCATGAAGGGAGACACGCAGCTTCAGCTGCTTCACTGGGACGTGCGCCACGGTGGTTCAGGTAATGAACGCTGCGTGCGCGCGTCCCTGCATACACTGTGCCTGCTCTTTTAAAGGGCCCGTGCCCCTTAAAACCGCAGGATTTTTTTTTGTTCTCTTCTCCCCCCTCTACTCTGCAGCAGGGGCGGGGCCCACCGGGAAATTTCCCGGTATCCCGCCAGCCCAGACCGACCCTGTGCACAATTGATGGCTTCTTTGCAAAAGGCAAGTGCTACACTTGGATTTTCTGTAGTAAGGCTGTTTTTACTAAAGGGCAATCAAACCTTAAACAAGCAATTTTTATATGACTCTGTATGTGTTTGTCTCATCTTCTTAAATGGGTAAAATTGCAAAGGGCTTGTAAAAGTTAGCAACTTTGCAATTTATCTTTTATTAAAAAAATCAAGAACAAATGCATTTTATAGCTTACTAATTTTTTTCTAGGTGATCGGACACCTCTGCAGCCTATAAGAAGTGGCCATTTTCCTAGACATGGAGCACTGTGCTTGCAAACTCCTCAGCCCAAAGTGCTCTTCTGATGCTGTAGAGACAAAGCAGAATTTGCTTGCAGCATGGGAAAGCGCACAAAAGGGATTCATAGCTCAGCCATTCATCAGGTCTGAACTGCCAATCATCAAGAATTCACCGCTTTTTGTCAAGCATGATACTCTAATGCTTAATTGCTCTCCTAAAGATTGAAGATGCAAAAAAAAACCTCTAAAATTCTAAAGTCGGGTTCATACAAAGCATAAATATTGCACTGGCCCATGTAACAAAATCCATGACTAAATCTGCATTGGTTATATGCTGCCTTTTGTTTACATGAATTTACAGATTTCATTTGGCTCTGAAAATCTGTATTTCCACTGATGTAGAATATATGCATTGGTGTAGACATATGCACGGATAGCACATGAGGTTCTTAGTTTAACATTCTGATTAGACTGTATAAAGCCCACTGCCACGTCACAGAGAACCTCTCAGTGGGTCACTAAGGCCACGGTCCCACTATCAGTATTCAGTTAGTATTTTTTCTCAGGAGTGGGAGCCAAAATCAGGAGTGGGTGATAAATGCAGAATTGGTGACTTGTTTCCATTATACATTTTCTCTGATTGTTCCTCACCTGGTTTTGGCTCCCACTCCTGAGAAAAAATACTGAACAAATACTGATAGTGGGGCCGTGGCCGAACTTTTTTGCCTTAAAGGTGTGGCGCTGTGGGCCAACCATCGCCTCAGCGTCAAATCACCAGCAAGGAGGATAACCTGGTGCCTCACAACACCCACCCATGCTGCAAGCAAGGCCGAGCCCCCATATGACTCCAGGCTACACCGCCCCACAGGCACAATACCATACCAACAATGGCTACGACACAACACCAACACCAAGTGAAAGGAGCTACAAAAGTCACCTTCCATAAACTCTCAGAGTGTGAACTAAGAGCAAAAATAGGCAGAACCCCTATTGAGGTCTTCTGCTAATTTAAAACACTTGTGCCAAATGGGAGGTGTGCTGGTCCAAGTTAAAACAAAAGGGACCAGTGTAGTAGTCAGTACATAGCTGCCATGATTTTAAGTGGTTAACTCTAAGTTTATCTGTTCTGGTAAGAGTTTCCTGACATTTCTTAATTATATGTTACAGTAAAAGAAATGATCTGTAGACAGTTTACAACACAGCAAAGGGAAAACATTGTTGAAAGTGAACAAGCAGAGAAGGGTACCAAATTTTTTCCAAGGCATTGAAAATCTATGAGTTGATCTGCTAATATCTGCAGGGCTGTGCACAGGAGATGCCTGCACAATATGACAGATCTGGGGTGCTACTGCAAGAAAAATATTGCCAGTTCTAGATATGCCATGCTGACTTCTGCCCAAAAATGCAGAATACTGCCAAAAATTCAATGGGTACTTCAAGAAAGTAATAGTTCAAGGCCATGGTCACATGTTCAGTATTTCATCAGTATTTCACATCAGTATTTGTAAGCCTAAACAAGAAGTGGGTGATAAATACAGAAGCGGTGACGTGTTTCTATTATACTTTTCCTCTGATTATTTGTAAGCCAAAACCAGGAGTGGAACACTGATGTAAAATACAGACCAAATGCTCAACGTGTGAACATGGCCTTAGGGTATATGTAGCACCCTGAGGATTCGGCTGCTACAGGGGTATTGCACCTCAACCCAGAGGTGTGATATTCCACTCCCGGGTAAGGATGGAGTGTGGATCTGAGCTCGGTAGGCTGCATGCACTACATACATCCCATTTCCGAGGAACAGGCCGACGGTACTCCCACTTAGAAATGTGCAGGTACGACCGAGTCTGTTCCTGGCTGGAGTGGGAGGGGGGTGGAACATCCCAAGTAGTGTAGGGGCAGATAGGGGGAGCAGCCTGGGTAAAGATAGGAGCTCATTGGGTGCTGGTCGCCTGAGCTCACACATAGAGGGTGTATATAAGGTGGGCACCATCAGAGAACAGGGTCAGTCTGTCAGAATCAGGAAGAGGAGCAGAGCAGAGCCCTAGAGAGAGAGAGAGTGGAGCAGAGAAAGAGAGACCCAGAGGGGGAAGCAAAAGAGAGGACTCCAAGATCCCAAATTAAAACAACGGGTGAAGAGCCGGCATCAGGGTACCGGAACCCAAGCTGGTGGGGGCAAAAACACACCCCAGCCAGAGACCGGAGGCCGTGGGCAGCGTCTGCCACGGCCACCCACCACATCCACCACGAAGGCATACCACACGGAGGGTCAGGGAACCCAAGGCCAAGGGTCACCCAACAGAAGGCCCGAGGGAGCTGGACCTGGGTGGATCAATAGTGGGGACGGTCAGAGAAAGGACAGAAGGAGAGCTCAGGGTCACGCTCCGGACTCGCTTGGGGGTTGGCTGGATCCAGGACCTGGTGGACGCAGCACGGCTCGGGAGGTCACTTGAAGCTGGAGTGACCGGAACATCAGCAGTGAGTAAACACCCTAAACTGCACAACCCGACTCTGTCTTCATTTAACACCTTTGCTGCACCACCACAACCCCCATCCTCTGCACCTGACCCCCTGAGGCTATACCCCACCCGTTGGGGGTTATACCATCACAAGCTGCACCTACACCATCAGCCTCAGCGGACCCTGCTGCAGCGGCGGCCATAGTGACCGCAACACAACGGGTGGCGTAGTCGACATTAAGAACTTAATAACATCTGTAGGACTGCCACATACAACTGAGTTTGACACCCTGGGCACGGACCGGGTCACAGCCACTCGGAGACTACAACCCCCATCTGATCCGGCTCCGGGTATTCCCCTAAAGAATATGGCCCAGGGGGCGCGTCAACTTTGGTGTAGTCGGCAGGATTACGTGCCCGCAACACCCGGGTACTGCGTGCCTGAAGAAAAGAACGAATTTACCTCAAAAAGAAGTCTCCTGCCGGTTCCGGAGGGTCCATGCCATCGGACTCCATCACAGGTCGATTCCCGCCGGTTGTCCGCCATTAACAGCGTTTTCCCGCCATCTGCAGAGTTTCCCGCCACTGGGAAGCGATTCCCGCCATTTCCAAAGGTTTCCCGCCTTGTCAGAGCGGACGCCATTATGGGCGTGCCAGAGGGTGGCGAGAGGCCACCTCCCATCGTGGGCCAGGACCGAAAATGGCGCCAAAAGTGGAAACCGCCCCCACCAACAGAGACTGTGATGCTAGAGGTGTCTGTCAGCGTGAAATAACAGCCCCTGGAGCTGACAGTCACCAAGTGGCCCAGGGACCGCCCTCGAGGTGGGAGGAGACGAAAGGAGAGAACAAAGATGGGTGCCGCTTGGAGCAGTCCAGAGCGAGCGCACCCGGAGGCAAGAAGCCTGGAGAGGAGTAGCAGAGAAGCTCACCCGGAGATGGCCAGAGAGCAGAGCAGCACCGGCCCGCTGGCCAGGAGCCTGCTGGAAGAAGAGCAGAGCAGCACCGACCCGTTGGTCAGGAGCCTGCTGGAAACCACGACCCCACTAGGCCTAGTGGAGGTCCTCGCACAGCTCCCCCGAGACCGGGAGTGTGCGCAGACTGCCCTGGAGGGCCTCGCACGGAGGATGGCCCGGGTACAGCGAGAGACATTGGCGGAGTGGAGCCGAGAGATGGCCCAGCAAACCAAGACCCGGAGCACGCCAGCCAAGATGAGGAGACAGACCGCCTCTGAGGATGGCGCGGGAGGACCCAAGGCCGGAGACGGCGCCGAGAAGGGAGCCGAACGCATGGAGGCAGGTAAAGGGAACGTCTATACCCCAAACCAGGACACCGCTTACCTGCCCCAGCTCCCCGTCGCAGAGCCCGAAAGTCCCCCTGCTGTGCCCGAAAACGCCATGTCACCGACGCAGACTAGGCCCCAACCGGAAGCCGCCGCGACCCCTGTGACGCCATGCGCACCGACCCCGAGCGTGGCAAAACAGGAAGTAACACCAGCCTGGTCGCAGGGCCTAGAATTCCCGGGCGTCGCATCACCAACAGCGCCCCCTACCTCCGCGGAGCCTCCGGCCTGGCCGCAAGGCCAGGTAGCCCAGGGCGCCGCCGTCCTGACGGTGCCCTTCACCTTCCAGGTGCCCCAGGCCTGGCCGCAAGGCCTGGGCAACCCGGGCGCCACCACCACCGCGCCCGCACCCGTAAAACCAAGGGTGCCGCGTCTGGGAGAGGACTTGTTTGCCCAGCACACGTGGCCGGACGGGCAGCCTTTCATCTGGCCCCAGAAATATTATGAACTGGAGCACCAGAGGAGAGTTGGGGCCATGTGTGCACCCCTGATTCCGGCTCCGAAGCCCGTGATAAGGATCTCGCCCCCGCTTGAAGAGACCCAATTTGAGTGGGACCCCACCGGAGAAGACCTAATGGGGTTCACTCAAGAAACCAGGGCAGCTGCAGCGGAGCGTGCTGCGTGCTGCCGACAGCAGCTCGAGGAGTTTGCGAGGGAGCGGAGAGAGAGGCGGGTCCGGGAACAACAGGCCCAAATAAGGAGCGCCGAGCAGAAGAGCCGAACCAGGAGGGACCCCCGTGCAGCGCACAGTCCCCGCACCACCGGGACTGTAATTAAGTTCAACATGCAGCATGGGTGGGGCTTCATCAGAGACCACAACACCCCCGGCGACGTCTTTGTCACGCGCAGAGATGTAGAGTCCCATCTGCCGGAGGGGCACAGAGGTCGTGACCTTTATATCGGGGACGAGGTCACCTTTACCCGGCACAAGTGTGCCAAAGGACCTTACGCCCTCCATGTGCATCGTCTGACAGAGGAGGAGCTGCGATGTGAGGAGGAAGAGCAAGAGGATCCGGACGGGTCTGAAGCTGAGATCCCCAAAGAAGGAGCAGGAGGAAGACGTTGTTGAGTACAGCGGAGTAGGTGCTGTAAATAGTTACCCGATCGGGGTATAAAGAAACTGTTACTGCAAATATAGTCCCCGTTGGGACCAGCTGAGTGAACTGTTTACCCGTTTTTCCCTAAATCCCACAGGCTGAGGACTGTGAGCAGCCATTCCCTTTCCCTTCTTAACTGGCCGAGGACTGAGAGCGGCCATATCCCTGTATATAGTTGCGCGTCCTAAAGCGCCCCCTACCGGTTTTATAGGAAAACCAGTTTTCAAGAAAAGACTGTCGCACTTTACCCGGTCACACGTTGCACAGTGTCCGGAGGAGGAGCCAGAGGCGACGAGAATGTTATTAATATGAAAAGTTTTATATGATGTTTTATTATGTTTATGTTTATGAAAAAAAATGTATGTTTGGTGTTGTTTTTATCTTACAGCCCGAGGACGTGCTGTGATTTACCAGGGGGGAATGTAGCACCCTGAGGATTCGGCTGCTACAGGGGTATTGCACCTCAACCCAGAGGTGTGATATTCCACTCCCGGGTAAGGATGGAGTGTGGATCTGAGCTCGGTAGGCTGCATGCACTACATACATCCCATTTCCGAGGAACAGGCCGACGGTACTCCCACTTAGAAATGTGCAGGTACGACCGAGTCTGTTCCTGGCTGGAGTGGGAGGGGGGTGGAACATCCCAAGTAGTGTAGGGGCAGATAGGGGGAGCAGCCTGGGTAAAGATAGGAGCTCATTGGGTGCTGGTCGCCTGAGCTCACACATAGAGGGTGTATATAAGGTGGGCACCATCAGAGAACAGGGTCAGTCTGTCAGAATCAGGAAGAGGAGCAGAGCAGAGCCCTAGAGAGAGAGAGAGTGGAGCAGAGAAAGAGAGACCCAGAGGGGGAAGCAAAAGAGAGGACTCCAAGATCCCAAATTAAAACAACGGGTGAAGAGCCAGCATCAGGGTACCGGAACCCAAGCTGGTGGGGGCAAAAACACACCCCAGCCAGAGACCGGAGGCCGTGGGCAGCGTCTGCCACGGCCACCCACCACATCCACCACGAAGGCATACCACACGGAGGGTCAGGGAACCCAAGGCCAAGGGTCACCCAACAGAAGGCCCGAGGGAGCTGGACCTGGGTGGATCAATAGTGGGGACGGCCAGAGAAAGGACAGAAGGAGAGCTCAGGGTCACGCTCCGGACTCGCTTGGGGGTTGGCTGGATCCAGGACCTGGTGGACGCAGCACGGCTCGGGAGGTCACTTGAAGCTGGAGTGACCGGAACATCAGCAGTGAGTAAACACCCTAAACTGCACAACCCGACTCTGTCTTCATTTAACACCTTTGCTGCACCACCACAACCCCCATCCTCTGCACCTGACCCCCTGAGGCTATACCCCACCCGTTGGGGGTTATACCATCACAAGCTGCACCTACACCATCAGCCTCAGCGGACCCTGCTGCAGCGGCGGCCATAGTGACCGCAACACAACGGGTGGCGTAGTCGACATTAAGAACTTAATAACATCTGTAGGACTGCCACATACAACTGAGTTTGACACCCTGGGCACGGACCGGGTCACAGCCACTCGGAGACTACAACCCCCATCTGATCCGGCTCCGGGTATTCCCCTAAAGAATATGGCCCAGGGGGCGCGTCATATACATACTCATACAGCTGCATTATTTTAGTTATTTCTTTTTCCACCCCAAAAAAATTCAGTTTATTTTTCAATTGAATTGTACAGATTATAGCTGACAATAAAGGTAGAAAAAATATTTTTGGTATGATTTTTTACATGACAAAAACCTTGCATTTTAACAGGGGTGTGTAGACTTTTTATATCCACTGTATTATGGCATGTGCATGTTCGATACAAAGGTAATTGTTATTTCATCATGGCATTAAGGTGGGTGGTAGCTATCATTCCCAGCTGTTCCCACGAGTAATTGTTCAGGCATAATCGATATGCTGATGGGGTCATAGTGCTGTATGGCTGGTTTCACACGATTGTGGGAAAACGTTAGTGTTTTTGTCATGATCTTTTGAAAATAATGGCAAAACAATGCATTTTTTTTGTTGAGGTTGCAGAAAAAAAATGCACTGTGGCTGCATTCTGTGAACACAGCCTAATTGTATGACAATGTTTTAAAAACCTTCTCCATATGCACTATACTACAGTTTGCTGTTCATTTTCAGGGCAAAATTTGTGCTAAAAATCCACAGCAATTGTGCTGTGTGTGGACTTTGTTTAAGGTACTTTCACATTGGTGTCATGGTTCTGTTTTTACCAATATAATGGCTGCTGGAAAAGCAGCAGCAGTGACTTCAAACTGCTTCATTAGTATTCAGGGTTTGTTGTCTGTTGGTAAGAAACAAATAGTTAAATTTAAATTTTATATGGATCATTTCTACCAAATTAAACCTTTTAAATAAAAACCTTTGCAACTAAATATGGGAATAGAGAGAGTTTTTTTTTTTTAAAACAAAATAATATGCATTGCCAGCTCCCAGAAAAACAGATTATCCACCACCTAGAGAGCTATTTATAAAAAAAAAATCAGCCTTATTCAAATAGAGACATTAACCCCTTTAAGCCCCGAGGGTGGTTTGCACGTTAATGACCGGGCCAATTTTTACAATTCTGACCACTGTCACTTTATGAGGTAATTACTCTGGAACGCTTCAACGTATTCCCCTGATTGTGAGATTGTTTTTTCGTGACATATTGTACTTCATGATTGTGGTAAAATTTCTTCGATATCACTTGCGTTTATTTGTGAAAAAAATGGAAATTTGGCGAAAATTTTGAAAATTTAGCAATTTTCAAAATTTGAATTTTTATGCCCTTAAATCAGAGAGATATGTCACACAAAATAGTTAATAAATAACATTTCCCACATGTCTACTTTACATCAGCACAATTTTGGAACCAAAATTTTTTTCTGTTAGGGAGCTATAAGGGTTAAAAGTTGACCAGCGATTTCTCATTTTTCCAACAAAATTTACAAAACCATTTTTTTAGGGACCACATCACATTTGAAGTCACTTTGAGAGGTCTTTATGACAGAAAATACCCAAAAGTGACACCATTCTAAAAACTGCACCCCTCAAGGTGCTCAAAACCACATTCAAGAACTTTATTAACCCTTCAGGTGCTTCACAGGAATTTTTTGAATGTGGAAGAAAAAAATGAACATTTAAATTTTTTCACAAAAATGTTACTTTAGACCCAATTTTTTTTTATTTTCACAGAGGTAACAAGAAAAAATGGACCACAAAATTGGTTGTGCAATTTCCCCTGGGCACGCAGATACCCAATATGTGGGGAAAAAACACTGTTTGGGCGCACGGCAGGACTCGGAAGGGAAGGAGCGCCATTTGACTTTTTGATTGTAAAATTTGCTTGAATAATTAGCGGACACCAAGTTGCGTTTGGAGAGCCCCTGTGTGCCCAAACTTTGGAGCTCCCCCACAAGTGACCCCATTTTGGAAACTAGACACCCCAAGGCACCTATCTAGATGCATAGTAAGCACTTGGAACCCCCAGGTGCTTCACAAATTGATTCGTAAAAATGAAAAAAAAAAACACTTTTTCATATTTATGAATCAATTTGTGAAACACCTGGGGGTTCCAAGTGCTCACTATGCATCTAGATAGGTGCCTTGGGGGGTCTAGTTTCTAAAATGGGGTCACTTGTGGGGGAGCTCCAATGTTTGGGCACACAGGGACTCTCCAAATGCAACATGGTATCCGCTAGCAAATTGTCGGCTCAAATTGTTAGCGGACATCATGTTGCGTTTGGAGAGCCCGTGATGTGCCTAAACAGTGGAGCTCCCCCACAAGTGTCCCCATTTTGGAAACTATACCCCTCAAGGATTTTATCAAGGGGTATAGTGAACATTTTGAACCCAGAATTTGTTTACATTAGGTCATCATATTGAATAAGTTGTCATTAGTCTTGAGCGCAAGTGCTCGCTACTTGAGTTTGCATCGGGTACTCAGGTATGCACCATGTACAGCGTGTGCTCGAGTGACATGCTCGAGTCCCTGCTCCGCATGTTTCACGGTTATTAGACACCCAAAAAAAAAACATGCGGGGATCACTCGTGCATGGCAGGCAATCCCCGTAAAGTTTTTTTGGCCGCGAAGCATATGGGGCAGAGACTCGAGCATGTCACTCAAATACCCACGATACTCAATGCATACCAGAGCACCGGATGCAAACTCAAGTAGCGAGCACTTGCGCTCAACACTAGTCACCATATCGTCATCTTTTTTCTTACTTTTGAAAAAAATCCCAACCCCATCACAACCCTAACCCCAACCCCAGCCCTAACCGTAGCACAACCCTAACCCCAAACCCAGCCCTAACCCTAGCCCAATCCTAACCCAAGAGTTTATTTTTGACGCCGTTCCTCGTGCGGTATAAGTGATTAGACGACTTTATTCTTCGGGTCGGTGTGATTACAGCAATACCAGAATCATATGGGGTTTTTATGACTGACAGCTGTCACACACTAAAAGACGCATTTTTTGTAAAATCTAGTTTTTGCATCGCCATATTTTGAGAGCTATAATTTTTCCAGATTTTGGCAGACAGTCATGTGACGGCTCGTTTTTTGCGGGATGAGTTGGAGTTGACGTTGTTATTGGTGCCATTTTCAGGCACGTGACATTTTTTGATCGCTTTCTATTCTGATTTTTGGGAGGCAGAATAAACAAAAACCAACAATTCAGGAATTGTTTTTTTTTTTTTATTCTGTTCCGCGTGTGGTAAAAGTGATAAGGCAGCTTTATTCTTCGGGTCAGTACGTTTACAGCGGTACCACATTTATATCGTTTTTCTATGTTTTGCACTTTTACATAAAAGCAATTTTATAGAAAAAAATATTTTTTAGCATAGCTTTATTCTGAGAGCTATAACTTTTTTATTTTTTGGCTGATGGAGCTGTATGTCAGCTTGTTTTTTGCGGGACGAGATGACGTTTTCAGCGGTACCATTTTTATTTATATTCGTCTTTTTGATCGCGTGTTATTCCATTTTTTATTTGGCGGTATGGTGATAAAGCATTGTTTTTTGCTTCGTTTTTTTTTTTTTTTTTACCGTGTTCACTGAAGGGGTTAACTAGTGGGACAGTTTTATAGGTCAGGTTGTTCCGGACGCGGCGATACCAAATATGTGCACTATTGTTTTTTTTGTTTTTTTTTATAATAATATTTATTGATGGGTACATTATATTTTTTATTTTTGGTGGATTATTATTTTTTTTATTTATTTTTTTTTAATATTTTTGCAATTTTTTTTTTTTTTTTTCACTTACTGACAGTTTTTATACTTTATTACTTTGTCCCACTATGGGACTTTCACTTTTTTTTCTTTGATCGCCTGCATGGCACTGGAATGCAGCACCATCCCTGTGTCATACAGGCTATCAGCGCTGCACAGTGAGAAGATTGTTTGGAGATGCACTGCGCATGTCCAAACAATCTTCCTGCTGTCTGGTGACCTGGATGTTGTCATGACGACATCGGGTCGTCATGGCAACACCCGGGAAGCCTTTGCAGACAGCGCTGGAAGCCGGAAGAGGAGGTGAGTATCTGCGATCACCTCCCCTTGCCCCCGCAATGCTGCGATCGGCTGCGATCGACTTCGATCGCAGCATCGCAGGGGTTAATGTGCTGGGAGCGGTGCAGGACCTCTCCCTGCACATAGTACCGGGTGTCAGCTGTGACAATCAGCTGACACCCGGCGGCGATCGCGCCCGCACAGCCTGTGTGCGCGCACGATCGCGATGACGTACTAATACGGGTCTGGCTCTTAAGTCCTAGGGCACAGACGCGTATTAGTATGTCAGATGTTATTAAGGGGTTAAGGCTGTGTGCCCACGATGCGTTTTTTAAGCGTTTCCGCAGCGGCAAAAGCGCTTAAAAAACGCATGGTAGAAGGTCTGCCATGTTCCCCAATGATAATCCGCATGTGCTATGCACATGCTGCGGAAATTTCCGCTGCGGATTATCATTGCGGAATAAAACGCTGCACTACCAATTATTTTGCGGAAGCGCTGCGTTTTCACCGCCATTGACTTCCATTAGAACGCATGTATTTTGCTTCACTAGATAAGCACATGCGGAATACATGCGTTTCAATGTGCGGATGGTACCCGGGTGTGGAGGACAGGAGACTCTCCTCCGGACCCGGGTACCATAGAACCTGTAAAAAAAATAAAAAATAAAATAAAAAATAAATGTTATACTTACCTTCTGGCGGCTCCCGCTGCGCTCGTCCTCTCATGCTGGCAGATCGCGATGGACTGGAGGACCTGCGCTGATGTCATAGTCATGTGACGGGTCACGCGACGCTGACATCGGCAGGTACTTCAGTGTACCGCGATCTACCGGCATGAGAGGACGAGAGTGGAGCAAGACTCCGGGGGCCATCGGAAGGCAAGTATAGATTTTTTATTTTTTACCATTCTTTCGGTCACACTATATACAGTACAGACCAAAAGTTTGGACACACCTTCTCATTTAAATATTTTTCTGTATTTTCATGATTTTGAAAATTGTACATTCACACTGAAGGCATCAAAACTATGAATTAACACATGTGGAATTATATACTTAACAAAAAAGTGTGAAACAACTGAAAATATGTCTTATATTCTAGGTTCTTCAAAGTAGCCACCTTTTGCTTTGATGACTGCTTTGCACACTCTTGGCATTCTCTTGATGAGCTTCAAGAGGTAGTCACCGGAAATGGTCTTCCAACAATCTTGAAGGAGTTCCCAGCGATTCTTAGCACTTGTGGGCCCTTTTGCCTTCACTCTGCAGTCCAGCTCACCCCAAACCATCTCGATTAGGTTCAGGTCTGGTGACTGTGGAGGCCAGGTCATCTGGCATAGTACCCCATCACTCTCCTTCTTGGTCAAATAGCCCTTGCACAGCCTGGAGGTGTGTTTGGGGTCATTGTCCTGTTGAAAAATAAATGATGGTCCAACTAAACGCAAACCGGATGGAATAGCATGCCGCTACAAGATGCTGTGGTAGCCATGCTGGTTCAGTATGCCTTTAATTTTTAATAAATCCCCAACAGTGTCACCAGAAAAGCACCCCCACACCATCACACCTCCTCCTCCATGCTTCACGGTGGGAACCAAGCATGTAGAGTCCATCCGTTCACCTTTTCTGCGTCACAGAAAGACATGGTGGTTGGAACCAAAGATCTCAAATTTGGACTCCTCAGACCAAAGCACAGATTTCCACTGGTCTAATGTCCATTCCTTGTGTTCTTTAGCCCAAACAAGTCTCTTCTGCTTGTTGCCTGTCCTTAGCAGTGGTTTCCTAGCAGCTATTTTACCATGAAGGCCTGCTGCACAAAGGCTCCTCTTAACAGTTGTTGAAGAGATGTGTCTGCTGCTAGAACTCTGTGGGGCATTGACCTGGTCTCTAATCTGAGCTGCTGTTAACCTGCGATTTCTGAGGCTGGTGACTCGGATAAACTTATCCTCAGAAGCAGAGGTGACTCTTGGTCTTCCTTTCCTGGGGCGGTCCTCATGTGAGACAGTTTCTTTGTAACGCTTGATGGTTTTTGCAACTGCACTTGGGGACACTTTCAAAGTTTGCCCAATTTTTCGGACTGACTGACCTTCATTTCTTAAAGTAATGATGGCCACTCGTTTTTCTTTACTAAGCTGCTTTTTTCTTGCCATAATACAAATTCTAACAGTCTATTCAGTACGACTATCAGCTGTGTATCCACCAGACTTCTGCACAACACAACTGATGGTCCCAACCCCATTTATAAGGCAAGAAATCCCACTAATTAAACCTGACAGGGCACATCTGTGAAGTGAAACCCATTTCCAGTGACTACCTCTTGAAGCTCATCAAGAGAATGCCAAGAGTGTGCAAAGCAGTCATCAAAGCAAAAGGTGGCAACTTTGAAGAACCTAGAATATAAGACATCTTTTCAGTTGTTTCACACTTTTTTGTTAAGTATATAATTCCACATGTGTTAATTCATAGTTTTGATGCCCTCAGTGTGAATGTACAATTTTCATAGTCATGAAAATACAAAAAAATCTTTAAATGAGAAGGTGTGTCCAAACTTTTGGTCTGTACTGTAAATCCATGCCGGTTGCATGGATTTATATAGTGTGACCAAGTTGTCAAGCACTTTCCAGGTGATGCTAAAAATCGCTTGGAAAGCGCTTGTCAACCCACATGCGGAAATGCAAGTGAAGAACGCTTCACATCTGCATGTCCCTGGCAGGAAAAACGCATGCACAATTGTGGCGCCCTGAGGGTTGAGTCGCCCAGGGGTACTGCACCTCAGAATGAGGTGTGGTATCTCCTCTCTAAGGTAAGGATGGAGCACCACACAGGACCCCATCCACACACTCAACACTACACCACTCCAGTTCTGTAGGGGGCCTAAAGCGCCATAGTGCAGCCCTGGGCCGGAATGGAGGAGTTAGGGGGGAACCAAAGTCAGGGGGAACCATGCAGTGAGTGAGGGTGGAGGAAGCATTTACTTAGACACTTAATGAGAATTCTGTATAACTGGAGGCCATATTAATAACCGGGTCTTTTGTCGTGGTCCTTTTGGAAGGTTAGGCAGCACAAGGCTGCGGCCTGCTTAGGGGTCCACGGTTCCCGGTCTCAGGCCTCGAGATGGGGGATTGGGGCAGAGTTCTACCCGGCTCTGTCCCCGGTCAGAGTCCAACCAAGAAGGCCCAGGAGGGGAGCAGAGGAGATAGGCTCCACAGGCGAAAGGATCTCAGGGGGTGCGGACGGAGCGGAGTCGCCACCTGCATGCCTTATTCTGGCCCTGCCAGAGAGACCCTGCCGCAAGAGGGGGTACCGGTCCCCGATTATCTGACTTTGCACTTCACATATCTGTTGGAAAATTCCGGAGGCTTATGTGGATCCCAGGGGGATACGGACAGAGCGGAGTCACCACCTGTATTCCCTAATCTGAGTTCATCCAGAGGGACCCGGCCTTACGCCACGCTCTCTCCACTAGTAACCAAGAAGGGCACCCAGTCGGTCTGGGAACCACACGCTACCCATCAAGGACATCGCAGTGCCCGTACGGGACACAGTGGGGGACACAAGGCGGGAAAAGCTTCACAAGGAGAGGAACACTTTAGAGCGGGGGTCCTGTCTAGCGCACCTGAACTACCTGGAGTGTGCTGAACCCCACCCTGGCGGCCGCAGCTTGCCATGTGACAGCAGAGAGGCGCTCTGAGCTGAGAAAGCACCACCGTGAGTAAAGACTCGGATGACTTCAAAGACTGTCTCTGTCTAATCCTTTCTCCGCGGCCATGCACCCGCCAATACTCTATCCTGCATCTCTCCTTCTGCTGCCCTGAGGCCCTGCTTCACCTGTGGGGAGCCGCGCCAACTAAGCTGCCTGATCACCGGCCTCAGAGGACTGTAGCAGCGCTGGTGATCCTCACCAGACACCACGAGTGGCGTCACGAACAATTTCCCCTATCCCACGCTTTTAAGAGTGACCCCAGGGTACGGGCCCGGGAGCCGGCCACCGCGACATCCCCCAGATCTAACAACAAGGCCCGGGCGCCGAGTCGTTCCCCAACACCCTGGGCACGTCACAATCTGCATGCGGTTTTTCTGCCAGGGTAGATGCAGAAACGCTCAGGAAAAATCCGGAGCATTTCTGCATCGTGGGCACATAGCCTTATTGTGCAGATTTGTTTTAGTGTACCTTCTTAAGTCTATATCCACTGTTATTGGCTAAAATATGTCGAACATAATTTTTTGGCAGCATCCACCCATTTGACGTGGGCACCAAGATGCAGTTGACCACATCTTGTTGCCCACCTCAAATAAGCAAATACTACCAGAAATGATGTCTGACAGCACAATTTGACTCTGTCTGCATCATTTAAGTCAATTGGCCCATCAGCACATATGCCCGAATCCCATTTTCCAGGGCTTCAGATGTAAAGCCCAATGGATCCACTGACAGTAGGCTAAAATGCAATGTGAACCTAGCCTAAGTAGTCAAATTAGGCCATGGCCCCACTATCAGTATTTGGTCAGTATTTTTTCTCAGGAGTGGGAGCCAAAACCAGGTGAGGAACAATCAGAGAAAAGGTATAATAGAAACAAGTCACCAATTCTGCATTTATCACCCACTCCTGGTTTTGGCTCCCACTCCTGAGAAAATACTGACTGAATACTGACCAAATACTGATAGTGGGGCCGTGGCCTTAGAGACATGTACATGTCACACTGATTCGGGCAGGCTATTGTTACATTAGCCTTTTCGTCTGTCACGTGTTCCTTACCTAGTATTTCTGCTTGATTCCGTATATTTCATGGTCAGATAAGTGTGGTAAAATTTGTTTGCAAATATTATATGGTAAACCAAAAAGTGGCACTGGCAATGGATGTGTTGATATGAGAGAAAAAAGAAAACAATACCACAGCAAAAAACTTGGGAGCGGCTAATAACAGCAGAAGCACCACTGGGACTAGCTGTCCTGGAAGTAGTATTGCCAAATGCATATTACATTTGGTCCCCTTTGCTCCTGCAAACCTATTAGTGAGGAGGAAGCGGAGGGCCTAATGGAATATATATATATATATATATATATATATATATATATATACCTATACACATACACATACACACACACACACACACACACACACACACACACACACACACACACACACACACATACACTGCTAAAAAAAATAAAGGGAACACTCAAATAACACATCCTAGATCTGAATGAATGAAATATTCTCATTAAATACTTTGTTCTGTACAAAGTTGAATGTGCCGACAACAAAATCACACAAAAATCATCAATGGAAATCAAATTTATTAACCAATGGAGGCCTGGATTTGGAGTCACCCCCAAAATTAAAGTGGAAAAACACACTACAGGCTGATCCAACTTTGATGTAATGTCGTTAAAACAAGTCAAAATGAGGCTCAGTATTGTGTGTGGCCTCCACGTGCCTGTATGACCTCCCTACAACGCCTGGGCATGCTCCTGATGAGGTTGCGGATGGTGTCCTGTGGGATCTCCTCCCAGACCTGGACTAAAGTATCCGCCAACTCCTGGACAGTCTGTGGTGCATGGTGCACATCACGTTGGTGGATGGAGCGAGACATGATGTCCCAGATGTGCTCAATCTGATTCAGGTCTGGGGAACGGGTGGGCCAGTCCATAACTTCAATGCCTTCATCTTGCAGGAACTGCTGACACACTCCAGCCACATAAGGTCTGGCATTGTCCTGCATTAGGAGGAACCCAGGGCCAACCGCACCAGCATATGGTCTCACAAGGGGTCTGAGGATCTCATGCCGGTACCTAATGGCAGTCAGGCTACCTCTGGCGAGCACATGGAGGGCTGTGCGGCCCTCCAAAGAAATGCCACCCCACACCATTACTGACCCACTGCCAAACCGGTCATGCTGAAGGATGTTGCAGGCAGCAGATCGCTCTCCACGGCGTCTCCAGACTCTGTCACGTGTGTCACATGTGCTCAGTGTGAACCTGCTTCCATCTGTGAAGAGCACAGGGCGCCAGTGGCAACTTTGCCAATCCTGTTGGCAAATGCCAAGCGTCCTGCACGGTGTTGGGCTGTGAGCACAACCCCCATCTGTGGATGTCGGGCCCTCATACCACCCTCATGGAGTCGGTTTCTAATCGTTTGTGCAGACACATGCACATTTGTGGCCTGCTGGAGGTCATTTTGCAGGGCTCTGGCAGTGCTCCTCCTGTTCCTCCTTGCACAAAGGCAGAGGTAGCGGTCCTGCTGCTGGGTTGTTGCCCTCCTACGGCCCCCTGCACGTCTCCTTGTGTACTGGCCTGTCTCCTGGTAGCGCCTCCAGCCTCAGGACACTACGCTGACAGACACTGCAAACCTTCTTGCCACAGCTCGCATTGATGTGCCATCCTGGATGAGCTGCACTACCTGAGCAACTTCTGTGGGTTGTAGAGTCCGTCTCATGCTACCACGAGTGTGAAAGCACAACTAACATTCAAAAGTGAGCAAAACATCAGCCAGAAAGCATTGGTACTGAGATGAGGTCTGTGGTCCCCAGCTGCAGAACCATTCCTTTATTGGGTGTGTCTTGATAATTGCCAATAATTTCCATCTATTGTCTATTTCATTTGCACAACAGCATGTGAAATTGATTGTCAATCAGTGTTGCTTCCTAAGTGGACAGTTTGATTTCACAGAAGTTTGATTTACTTGGAGTTATATTCTGTTGTTTAAGTGTTCCCTTTTTTTGAGCCGTGTATATAACATCAGTGTATATAACATCTAAGTTACAGCAGGATAATAATTACCTATGGTACCGACACTATCAGCTTAAGTAAACTGAGAGCTATATCGGTTTCCACTGGCAGTGACAGTCATCTGTCTCCTCCTACACATCCTCCACATCCTACTTAACAGACATGACCCCATGCCCAACAGCAATAGGGCACATCATTGATTCCACACACCGCCCTCATTCTTTTTCTTCATGCCATGTAAAGTACTGCTAACAAGTTTTACACCATGAAAGTGACGCGCCCCCTGGGCCAGTGTTGTTGGGGATACCCGGAGCCGGATCAGATGGGGGTTGTAGTCTCCGAGTGGCTGTGACCCGGTCCGTGCCCAGGGTGTCAAGCTCAGTGTGTGGCAGTCCTTATGATGTTACTAGATGTTCTTTTGTGTCGACTACGCCACCCGTTGATTTGCGGTCAGTACGGCCGCCGCTGCAGCAGGGTCCACTGAGGCTGGTGATGTGTGTGCAGCTTAGGTAGTATAACCCCCAACGGGAGGGGTATAGCCTCAGGGGGTCAGTTGCAGAGGATGGGGGTTGTGGTGGTGCAGCGGGGATGGAAATGAGACTCAGAGTCGGGCTGTGCAGTTCAGGGTTTGTTTACTTACTGCAGTTGTTCTGGTCACTCCGGCCTTAAGTGACCACCCGAGCCGTGCTGCGTCCACCAGGTCCTGGACTCGGCCAACCCCCAGGTGATTCTGGAGCGTGGTCCTGAGCTCCCTTTCTGTCCTGTCCTCTTCTCTGGCCTTCCCCACCAGGGATCCACCTATGTCCGGCTCCCTCGGGCCTCTTGATGGTAAACCCTTGTCTCTGGGTTCCCTGACCCTATTCCTGGTCTGCCTTCCGGGTGGATTTGGTGGGTGATCGTGGCAGATCGGTCCTGCCCACGACCTCCGGTTCCTGGCTAAGGTGTGCTGTAGCCTCTGCCAGCTTGGGATCCGGTACCCTGTTGCCAACTCTTCACCCTCTGGTCTAATTTGGGCTCTTGGAGTTCCTTCTTTTTCCCCCTCTGGGTCTTTCTTTCTCCTCTCTCTCTCTCTTGGCCTTGGAGCTGCTCTTCTCCTCTGCTCTCTTCCTCTACAAAGACTGACGTCTCACTGACTGACCCTGATCTAAGATGGTTCCCACCTTATATACTCCCTCTATGTGTGAGCTCAGGTGACCAGCACCCAATGAGCTCCTAGCACTACCCAGACTGCTCCCCCTATCTGCCCCTACACTACTGGGATGTTCCACCCCCCTCCCACTCCAGCCAGGAACAGACACTGTTGTACCTGCACATTTCTCTAGTGGGAGTACCATCGATCTGTCCCCCGGAAATGGGATGTATGTAGTGCATGCAGCTAACTGAGCTCAGTTCCACACTCCATCCTTACCCGGGAGTGGAATATCACACCTCTGGCTTGAGGTGCAATACCCCTGTAGCAGCCGAATCCTCAGGGTGCTACATTCCCCCCTGGTAAATCACAGCACGTCCTCGGGCTGTAAGATATAAACATCCACAAACATACATTTTTTTTCATAAAACATAAACATATAAAACATATAAAACATCATCAGCAGCAATAAACTTTTCATATAAACATTCTTGTTTCCTCCGGCCACGGTGCAACTTGTGACCGGGTAAAGTGCGACAGTCTCTTGTAGTAAAAACAACAGTTTCCTATAAAACCAGTAGGGGGCGCTTTAGGAAGCGCAACTATATACAAGGGGATATGGCCGCTCTCAGTCCTCGGCCAGGTATTAGGAAAGGAATGACCGCTCTCAGTCCTCGGTCAGTGGGAATAGGGACACACGGGATTAACAGTTCACTCTTGGCTGGTCCCAACGGGGACTATATTTTAACTAGAACAGTTCTTATACCCTGACGGGTAACTATGTACAGTCTCTTCTCTACCGTACTCAACGACGGCGTCCTCCTGCTCCTTCTTGTTGGTTGGTTTCAGTTTCAGACCCGTCCGGGTCCTCTTGCTCCTCCTCACACCGCAGCTCCTCCTCCGTCAGGCGATGTACATGGAGGGCGTAGGGTCCTTTGGCACACTTGTGCCGGGTGAAGGTGACCTCGTCCCCTAAATACAGGTCACGACCTCTGTGTCCCTCCGGTAGGTGGGACTCAACGTCTCTCCTGGTCACGAAGACGTCGCCTGGGGTGCGGTGATCCCTGATGAAACCCCACCCATGCTGCAGATTGAACTTTATCACAGTCCCGATGGTACGGGGACCATGCGCTGCACGGGGGTTTCTCCTGGTCCGGCTCTTCTGCTCCGCGCTCCTTATTTGGGCTTGTTGTTCCCGGACCCGCCTCTCTCTCCGCTCCCTCTCAAAGACCTCGAGCTGCTGGCGGCAGCACTCTGCACGCTCCGCTGCGGCTGCCCGAGTCTCCTGAGTGAACCCCATGAGGTCTTCTCCGGTGGGATCCCACTCAAACTGGGTCTCTTCTAGCGGGGGCGAGATCCTCTTCATGGGCTTTGGAGCCGGGATCAGGGGTTCGCACATGGCCCTTGCTTTTTGCAGCTCCAGCTGGATGTATTCCTGGGGCCATACGAAGGGCTGCCCATCCGGGCACGTATGCTGGGCGAACAGGTCCTCACCCAGGTGCGGTACTTTAGGTGTTATGGGCGCCGTGGTGGTAGTGGCGCCCGGGTTAACCAGGCCTTGCGACCAGGCCTGGGGCACCTTAAAGGCAAAGGGCACCGTAAGAACGGCGGCGCCCTGGGTTATTCGGCCCTGCGACCAGGCCGGTGGCTCCGCGGAGGTAGGGGGCGCTGTTGGAATTGCGGCGCCCGGAGGTACTAGGCCGTGCGACCAGGCCGGTGGTATTTCCTGCTTGGCCACGCTCGAGGTCGAGGTGTGTGACGTCACAGGGGTCGCGGCCGCGGTTTCCGGTTGAGGCCTAGTCGGCGGCGGTGACGATGCAGCGACGGGCACGGCAGGGGGAACTTCAGGCTCTGCGACGGGGAGCTGGGGCAGGCACGCGGTTTCCCGGCTCGGGGTAGTGACGTCCCCTTTACCTGCCTCCATTCGTTCGGCTCCCTTCTCAGCGCCGTCTCCGGCCTTCAGTCCTCCTGCGCCATCCTCAGAGGCGGTCTGTCTCCTCGTCTCGGGTGGCGTGCTCCGCTGACGGGTCTCGGTCTGCTGGGCCATCTCTCGGCTCCACTCCGCCAACGTCTCTCGCTGCACCCGGGCCATCCTCCGTGCGAGGCCCTCCAGCGCGGTCTGTGCATGCTCCCGGTCTCGGGGGAGCTGTGCTAGGATCTCCAGCAGGCCTTCTGGAGTGGCGACCTGCAACAGGCTCCTGACCACTGGGTCGGTGCTGCCTGGAGTGGCGGCCCGCATCAGGCTCCTGACCACTGGGTCGGTGCTGCCTGGCTCTCCCTCCATCTCCGGGTAGGCTCTCTCTGGACCCTCTTCCAGACGTCTTGTCTCCGGGTGCGCTCTCTCCAGACTGCTCCAGGCGACACCCATCTTTGTTCTCTTCTTCTGTCTCCGCCCACATCGAGGGTGGTCCCGGGGCAACTTCAGTTCCAGGGGCTGTTCTCTTACGCTGATGGACACTTCCAGCATCACAGTCTCTGTTGGTGGGCGCGGTTTCCGCTTTTGGCGCCATTCTTCGACCTGGCCCACGATGGGAGGTGGCCTCTTGCCACCCTCTGGCACGCCCATAATGGCGTCCGCTCCCCCAAGGCGGGAAATCCTTGGAAATGGCGGGAATCGTCTCCCAGTGGCGGGAAACTCCATGGATGGCGGGAAAAAGCTGCAAATGGCGGACAACCGGCGGGAAACGACCTGTGATGGGGCCCGATGGCGGGGACCCTCCGGAACCGGCAGGAGACTTCTTTTTAAGGTAACGGTGTACTTTTCTTCAGGCACGCAGTACCTGGTTGTTGCGGGCACGTTATCCTGCCGACTACGCCAAAGTTGACGCGTCCCCTGGGCCAGTGTTGTTGGGGATACCCGGAGCCGGATCAGATGGGGGTTGTAGTCTCCGAGTGGCTGTGACCCGGTCCGTGCCCAGGGTGTCAAGCTCAGTGTGTGGCAGTCCTTATGATGTTACTAGATGTTCTTTTGTGTCGACTACGCCACCCGTTGATTTGCGGTCAGTACGGCCGCCGCTGCAGCAGGGTCCACTGAGGCTGGTGATGTGTGTGCAGCTTAGGTAGTATAACCCCCAACGGGAGGGGTATAGCCTCAGGGGGTCAGTTGCAGAGGATGGGGGTTGTGGTGGTGCAGCGGGGATGGAAATGAGACTCAGAGTCGGGCTGTGCAGTTCAGGGTTTGTTTACTTACTGCAGTTGTTCTGGTCACTCCGGCCTTAAGTGACCACCCGAGCCGTGCTGCGTCCACCAGGTCCTGGACTCGGCCAACCCCCAGGTGATTCTGGAGCGTGGTCCTGAGCTCCCTTTCTGTCCTGTCCTCTTCTCTGGCCTTCCCCACCAGGGATCCACCTATGTCCGGCTCCCTCGGGCCTCTTGATGGTAAACCCTTGTCTCTGGGTTCCCTGACCCTATTCCTGGTCTGCCTTCCGGGTGGATTTGGTGGGTGATCGTGGCAGATCGGTCCTGCCCACGACCTCCGGTTCCTGGCTAAGGTGTGCTGTAGCCTCTGCCAGCTTGGGATCCGGTACCCTGTTGCCAACTCTTCACCCTCTGGTCTAATTTGGGCTCTTGGAGTTCCTTCTTTCTCCCCCTCTGGGTCTTTCTTTCTCCTCTCTCTCTCTCTCTTGGCCTTGGAGCTGCTCTTCTCCTCTGCTCTCTTCCTCTACAAAGACTGACGTCTCACTGACTGACCCTGATCTAAGATGGTTCCCACCTTATATACTCCCTCTATGTGTGAGCTCAGGTGACCAGCACCCAATGAGCTCCTAGCACTACCCAGACTGCTCCCCCTATCTGCCCCTACACTACTGGGATGTTCCACCCCCCTCCCACTCCAGCCAGGAACAGACACTGTTGTACCTGCACATTTCTCTAGTGGGAGTACCATCGATCTGTCCCCCGGAAATGGGATGTATGTAGTGCATGCAGCTAACTGAGCTCAGTTCCACACTCCATCCTTACCCGGGAGTGGAATATCACACCTCTGGCTTGAGGTGCAATACCCCTGTAGCAGCCGAATCCTCAGGGTGCTACAAAAGCATCAAAAGCCATACAGCAGAGAGTTGCTGTAGCACCCTGAGGATTCGGCTGCTACAGGGGTATTGCACCTCAACCCAGAGGTGTGATATTCCACTCCCGGGTAAGGATGGAGTGTGGAACTGAGCCCAGAAAGCTGCATGCACTACACACATCCCATTTCCGAGGAGCAGACCGACGGTACTCCCACTTAGAAATGTGCAGGTACGACCGAGTCTGTTCCTGGCTGGAGTGGGAGGGGGGTGGTACATCCCAAGTAGTGTAGGGGCAGATAGGGGGAGCAGCCTGGGTAAAGATAGGAGCTCATTGGGTGCTGGTCACCTGAGCTCACACATAGAGGGTGTATATAAGGTGGGCACCATCAAAGAACAGGGTCAGTCAGTCAGTCTTTGCAGAGCAGAGGAGCAGAGCAGCCCGAGAGAGAGAGAGAGAGGAGAAAGTCAGAAAGACCCAGAGAAAACAGAAAAGGAACTCTGAGAACCCAAAGTCCATCAGCGGGTGAAGAGTCGGCATCAGGGTACCGGAACCCAAGCTGGTGGGGGCAAAAGCACACCCTAGCCAGAGACCGGAGGCCGTGGGCAGCGTCTGCCACGGCCACCCACCACATCCACTCCGAAGGCATACCACGTGGAGGGTCAGGGAACCCAAGGCCAAGGGTCTCCCAACAGAAGGCCCGAGGGAGCTGGACCTGGGTGGATCACTAGTGGGGACGGCCAGAGAAAGGACAGAAGGAGAGCTCAGGGTCACGCTCCGGACTCGCTTGGGGGTTGGCTGGATCCAGGACCTGGTGGATGCAGCACGGCTCGGGAGGTCACTTGAAGCTGGAGTGACCGGAACATCAGCAGTGAGTAAATACCCTAAACTGCATAACCCGACTCTGTCTTCCTTTAACATCTATGCTGCACCACCACAACCCCCATCCTCTGCACCTGACCCCCTGAGGCTATACCCCACCCGTTGGGGGTTATACCATCAAAAGCTGCACCTACACCATCAGCCTCAGCGGACCCTGCTGCAGCGGCGGCCATAGTGACCGCAATACAACGGGTGGCGTAGTCGACATTAAGAACTTAATAACATCTGTAGGACTGCCACATACAACTGAGTTTGACACCCTGGGCACGGACCGGATCACAGCCACTCGGAAGACTACAACCCCCATCTGATCCGGCTCCGGGTATTCCCCTAAAGAATATGGCCCAGGGGGCGCGTCAACTTTGGCGTAGTCGGCAGGATACCGTGCCCGCAACACCCGGGTACTGCGTGCCTGAAGAAAAGAACAAGTTTACCTCAAAAAGAAGTCTCCTGCCGGTTCCGGAGGGTCCCCGCCATCGGACTCCGTCACAGATCGATTCCCGCCGGTTGTCCGCCATTAACAGCTTTTTCCCGCCATCTGAAGAGTTTCCCGCCACTGGGAGACGATTCCCGCCATTTCCAAAGGTTTCCCGCCTTGTCAGAGCGGACGCCATTATGGGCGTGCCAGAGGATGGCAAGAGGCCGCCTCCCATCGTGGGCCAGGACCGAAAATGGCGCCAAAAGTGGAAACCGCCCCCACCAACAGAGACTGTGATGCTAGAGGTGTCTGTCAGCGTGAAAGAACTGCCCCTGGAGCTGACAGTCACCAAGTGGCCCCGGGACCGCCCTCGAGGGGGGAGGAGACGAAAGGAGAGAACAAAGATGGGTGCCGCCTGGAGCAGTCTAGAGCGAGCGCACCCGGAGGCAAGAAGCCTGGAGAAGAATATCGGAGGAGCTTACCCGGAGATGGCGAGAAAGCAGAGCAGCACCGGCCCGTTGGCCAGGAGCCTGCTAGAAACAGAGGAGGGAGAGCAGAGCAGCACCGGTCCGCTGGCCAGGAGCCTGCTGGAGACGACTGTAGGAGAGCAGAGCAGCACCGACCCGTTGGTCAGGAGCCTGCTGGAAACAACGACCCCACTAGGCCTAGTGGAGGTCCTAGCACAGCTCCCCCGAGACCGGGAGTGTGCACAGACCGCTCTGGAGGGCCTCGCAAGGAGGATGGCCCGGGTGCAGCGAGAGACGTTGGCGGAGTGGAGCCGTGAGATGGCCCAGCAGACCGAGACTCGTCAGCGGAGCACGCCACCCGAGACGAGGAGACAGACCGCCTCTGAGGATGGCGCAGGAGGACTCAAGGCCGGAGACGGCGCCGAGAAGGGAGCCGAACGAGTGGAGGCAGGTAAAGGGGACGTCTATACCCCAAACCGGGAAACCGTGTACCTGCCCCAGCTCCCCGTCGCAGAGCCCGAAGTCTATCCTGCCGTGCCCGTAGCTGCAACGTCACCGCCGCAGACTAGGCCTCAAACGGGAGCCGCGACCCCTGTGACGTCACACGCCTCGACCCCGAGCGTGACCAAGCAGGAAGTACCACCAGCCTGGTCGCAAGGCCTAGTACCCCCGGGCGCCGCAATACCAACAGCGCCCCCTACCTCCGCGGAGCCCCCGGCCTGGTCGCAGGGCCAAGTAGCCCAGGGCGCCGCAGTCCTTACGGTGCCCTTTACCTTCCAGATACCCCAGGCCTGGCCGCAAGGCCCGGGCAACCCGGGCGCTAACATCACCGCGCCCATAAGACCAAGAGTGCCGCATCTGGGAGAGGACCTGTACGCCCAGCATACGTGCCCGGATGGGCAGCCATTTATATGGCCACCGGAGTTTCACCATCCCCGACTCCGGAGAGAGAGACCCCTGGATGAACCCCTGATCCCGGCTCCAAAGCCCGTAAAGAGGATCTCGCCCCCGCTAGCGGAAGCGCAGTTTGAGTGGGACCCCACCGGAGAAGATCTTATGGGGTTCACTCAAGAGACTCGGGCAGCTGCAGCGGAGCGTGCTGAGTGCTGCCGCCAACAGCTCGAGGACTTCGAGAGGGAGCGGAGAGAGAGGCGGGTCCGGGAACAGCAAGCTCAAGTAAGGAGCGCGGAGCAGAAGAGCCGGGCCAGGAGAGACCCCCGTGCAGCGCATAGTCCCCGCACCACCGGGACTGTGATAAAGTTTAACATGCAGCATGGTTGGGGCTTCATCCGAGACCACCGCACCCTAGGCGACGTCTTCGTGACCAGGAGAGACGTTGAGTCCCACCTACCGGAGGGACACAGAGGTCGTGACCTTTACATCGGGGATGAGGTCACCTTCACCCGGCACAAGTGTGCCAAAGGTCCCTACGCCCTCCATGTGCATCGCCTGACGGAGGAAGAGCTGCGGTGTGAGGAGGAAGAACAAGAGGACCCGGACGGGTCTGAAACTAGAGTTAGAGGTAACCATAAAGAAAGAGCAGGAGGACGCCGTCGCTAAGTACAGCGAAGCAGAAGCTGTATATAGTTGCCCGTCGGGGCACAGTGAACTGAAACTGTAACTGTTGCTAATATAGTCCCCGTTGGGACCAGCAAGTGTGAACTGTTTACCCGTTTAACCCTTAAATCCCACTGACCGAGGACTGAGAGCGGTCATTCCTCCCCAATACCTGGCCGAGGACTGAGAGCGGCCATAATCCCTGTATATAGTTGCGCGTCCTAAAGCGCCCCCTACCGGTTTTATAGGAAAACCAGTTTTCCAGAGAGACTGTCGCACTTTACCCGGTCACACGTTGCACAGTGACCGGAGGAGGAGCCAGAGGCGACGAGAATGTTTTATATTGATATATATATATATATAATGTTTTATATGTTTTATATGTTTATGAAAAAAATTTGTATGTTTTTGGTGTTATGTCTTACAGCCCGAGGACGTGCTGTGATTTACCAGGGGGGAATGTAGCACCCTGAGGATTCGGCTGCTACAGGGGTATTGCACCTCAACCCAGAGGTGTGATATTCCACTCCCGGGTAAGGATGGAGTGTGGAACTGAGCCCAGAAAGCTGCATGCACTACACACATCCCATTTCCGAGGAGCAGACCGACGGTACTCCCACTTAGAAATGTGCAGGTACGACCGAGTCTGTTCCTGGCTGGAGTGGGAGGGGGGTGGTACATCCCAAGTAGTGTAGGGGCAGATAGGGGGAGCAGCCTGGGTAAAGATAGGAGCTCATTGGGTGCTGGTCACCTGAGCTCACACATAGAGGGTGTATATAAGGTGGGCACCATCAAAGAACAGGGTCAGTCAGTCAGTCTTTGCAGAGCAGAGGAGCAGAGCAGCCCGAGAGAGAGAGAGAGAGGAGAAAGTCAGAAAGACCCAGAGAAAACAGAAAAGGAACTCTGAGAACCCAAAGTCCATCAGCGGGTGAAGAGTCGGCATCAGGGTACCGGAACCCAAGCTGGTGGGGGCAAAAGCACACCCTAGCCAGAGACCGGAGGCCGTGGGCAGCGTCTGCCACGGCCACCCACCACATCCACTCCGAAGGCATACCACGTGGAGGGTCAGGGAACCCAAGGCCAAGGGTCTCCCAACAGAAGGCCCGAGGGAGCTGGACCTGGATGGATCACTAGTGGGGACGGCCAGAGAAAGGACAGAAGGAGAGCTCAGGGTCACGCTCCGGACTCGCTTGGGGGTTGGCTGGATCCAGGACCTGGTGGATGCAGCACGGCTCGGGAGGTCACTTGAAGCTGGAGTGACCGGAACATCAGCAGTGAGTAAATACCCTAAACTGCATAACCCGACTCTGTCTTCCTTTAACATCTATGCTGCACCACCACAACCCCCATCCTCTGCACCTGACCCCCTGAGGCTATACCCCACCCGTTGGGGGTTATACCATCAAAAGCTGCACCTACACCATCAGCCTCAGCGGACCCTGCTGCAGCGGCGGCCATAGTGACCGCAATACAACGGGTGGCGTAGTCGACATTAAGAACTTAATAACATCTGTAGGACTGCCACATACAACTGAGTTTGACACCCTGGGCACGGACCGGATCACAGCCACTCGGAAGACTACAACCCCCATCTGATCCGGCTCCGGGTATTCCCCTAAAGAATATGGCCCAGGGGGCGCGTCATTGCTACTGTGCATCAAGTGCAAATCTCACATTGGATGATGCCCCATCAAATGCAGCAGAGAATTATTGTGAGCAACAATGTTTGGAACATTCTGACTGCGTTACACATGGTCAAAGAAACACATGCTCCCGGCATGGCACACGTCCTGAATTGTGCAAGGTTTCTTTAAGTAATATTGCAGCTTGAGGAGGGTGGTGGCTATGGCCAGGAAAGTGTCTGCTCATTTCAACCATTTTTACTTAGCACAGCACGCTGTTGCTGGCCCTTCACTGCAAAGCATCTCCTTGACTGCCTCCTTATATATTTCTGCCATGTGAATTCTGCTGCTGACACTGCCTTTGCACAGTCATGCCAGCTACTCATCTGATTGCCCACTAAGTGCTACACTGTAATGTTGCTGCTGTTGTGGACCCTATGGTGCCAAACATCTTTTTTCCTGTCCTGTCATATTTTTCTACTATGCGGCTTCTGCCACTGCCACTACGCCAGTCACACATTCCCTGGTTGTCCATTATGTTTTATAGTGCTATTCCACACTGCTGGAGATGCTGTTGATGACCATACACTGCAAGACATCTTCCTTCCTGTCCAGTTATATTTTTAAAGGTTGCGGTTTCCGTCACTGCACAACCATGCCAGACACACCTCTTCCGCTGCCCGCTTTGTTGTATAGTGCTAGGCTGTACTGGTGCTGCAGATGCTGCTGTTGATGGCCCTACAGTGCCGGACATATCCTTGCCTGCAATATCATATTCTACACTTAGAAGTGGCTGTCTGTCGGTAGACATCCTTACACATCCCCTGAACTTGTCTGGTGTATATCTATACTGTACTGCTGCTGGGAAGCATACCCTCTTCAGGGTACCCAAACATGAAATGGCTCCCAAAGTAGGAATAATTTTCACATGGCTTTTTAAAAAGTCATGGCTTTCTTACTTTAAAAAATCTCTAACCTCTTTCTAATCCCTAAATAGCGGGATCATTTTGGACGGCTTGTAAGAAAGCTATTGTTTCTTCATTTAGTAAAAAACAAAGCTCTTAATACTTCCTAAACAAAAAATGTTTTGTACCACCCTTGTGAAAAAGCCACAGCTTCTTCCGTTTGCACTGCCTGTGTATAATCACTAGCAGGCCAGGCATCCCCCCTCCCCCCCAAAAAGGGATATTTTTGGACTGTTTTAACAATTTAAGATGCCTAAAAAGTCTGTCAGTGCTGTGTGTTATTAAACAGTATGAGGCAGTGACCGGGATCGTATATGAGGGACGTTATATCTCCCCCAAGAATGTGTACAGAGACCTATTAAATCCATTGGAGTGCATTGCAGTCACAGACACCTGCGGCTGCAATGCAGGAATGAAGGTGAGTAGTGTTGAGCGAACATGCTTGACACTGCTCGGTACTCGCCCGAGCATCACGCTACTCGGGATGTTCGGCGAGCACCGAGCATTTCTGGGTTACTCGGGCAGGAGCTCGGGTCTCCGCCCTGCACGTTTGGCGCTCTTTACAGAGCTAATGAACATGCAGGGATTGCCAGCCAGTCACTGTAATGCTGCAGCCATGTTGGTTGTGGGCATTACATTGATTGGCTGGCCGCACAGCGTCACCTCGAGTATTTAAAACCGGGCGCCGCCATCTTTGACACAGTCGCTCCAGATCAGCCAGTGTAGGGAAAGCGCTGCTGAGCTAGGGAGAGATTTATACTGCGAAATAGTTAGTGTAGGGTCTGTAAAGGCTGCCAAATCAAACAAACAGTCCTTCTCAGAACTAATATCCATCCCAAATATCAGGCACGCAGGCAGGCTGTATAGGAGAGACAGTGGTTATACCAGCAAACGCTGCATTACAGTCCTGTGTGCTCCTGTTGCTGAAATTGCTGGAAAATCCTTTTTTTTCATCTAAATCCTCATTTTTTTTCCTCCTTCACACTGTACAAATACCCGTCTTATTAACCTTTTGGTTAAAAAGCCACACCAAATACACTTAGCTCAGAACTCCAAAATACCACGATCCGCTCTGTATGAAATGCTTTCACCGACACTTCCCTAACAGACCGGCAGGTATTTGAAGGAGTCCCACTACTGCAGCATTGATTGCAGCTGGGCGAGGCTGGACCTCGTCTAGCACAGAGAGAGAGAGTTAACTCCCTCACTGCCGAAAAACACAAAACACCAAAAACTCAGCTGCGAGAAGTCAGGCTGTGTAATCGTGACGATCTTCGTGGCGACACACCCGTGACAGTAACTGTACCCAATAGGCAGCATAGGTCCCGAATAGGCAGGTAGATGTCCCCAATAGGCAGGTAAATATCTCCAATAGGCAGCATAGGTCCCCAATAGGCAGCATAGGTCCTCAATGGGCAAATGTTCCCAATAGGCAGGCTGTTTCCCCCTTATAATGCCCCATGCAGGCTGTTCACCCCCTTATAATGCCCCATGCTGGATGCCACCCCCCCATATAATGCCCCATGCAGGATGTCCCTTTCTCACACCATATAATGCCCCATGCAAGATATCACTCCCCTGTCTTTATAATGCCCCATGCAAGATGTCCCTTTCCCCCCCATATAATGCCCCATGCAGCATGTCACTCCCCCATATAATGGCCCATGCAGCATGTCACTCCCCCATATAATGCCCCATGCAGCATGTCACTCCCCCATATAATGCCCCATGCAGCATGTCACTCCCCCATATAATGCCCCATGCAGCATGTCACTCCCCCATATAATGCCCCATGCAGCATGTCACTCCCCCATATAATGCCCCATGCAGCATGTCACTCCCCCATATAATGCCCCATGCAGCATGTCACCCCCATATAATGCCCCATGCAGCATGTCACCACCCCATATAACGCCCCATGCAGCATGTCACTCCCCCATATAACGCCCCATGCAGCATGTCACCCCCATATAATGCCCCATGTAGCATGTCACTCCCCCATATAATGCCCCATGCAGCATGTCACCCCTCCATATAATGCCCCATGCAGCATGTCACCCCTCCATATAATGCCCCATGCAGCATGTCACCCCCCCATACAATGCCCCATGCAGCATGTCACCCCCCCATATAATGCCCCATGCAGCATGTCACTCCCCCATATAATGCCCCATGCAGCATGTCACTCCCCCATATAATGCCCCATGCAGCATGTCACTCCCCCATATAATGCCCCATGCAGCATGTCACCCCCCATATAATGCCCCATGCAGCATGTCACCCCCCATATAATGCCCCATGCAGCATGTCACCCCCCCATATAACGCCCCATGCAGCATGTCACTCCCCCATATAACGCCCCATGCAGCATGTCACTCCCCCATATAACGCCCCATGCAGCATGTCACCCCCCATATAATGCCCCATGTAGCATGTCACTCCCCCATATAATGCCCCATGCAGCATGTCACCCCTCCATATAATGCCCCATGCAGCATGTCACCCCTCCATATAATGCCCCATGCAGCATGTCACCCCCCCATAATGCCCCATGCTGCATGTCACCCCCCCATATAATGCCCCATGTAGCATGTCACCCCCCCATATAATGCCCCATGCAGCATGTCACCCCCCCATATAATGCCCCATGCAGCATGTCACTCTCCCATATAATGCCCCATGCAGCATGTCACTCTCCCATATAATGCCCCATGCAGCATGTCACTCTCCCATATAATGCCCCATGCTGCATGTCACTCTCCCATATAATGCCCCATGCAGCATGTCACTCCCCCATATAATGCCCCATGCAGCATGTCACTCCCCCATATAATGCCCCATGCAGCATGTCACCCCCCCATATAATGCCCTATGCAGCATGTCACCCCCCCATATAATGCCCCATGCAGCATCTCACCCCCCCATTTAATGCCCCATGCAGCATGTCACCCCCCCATATAATGCCCCATGCAGCATGTCACCCCCCCATATAATGCCCCATGCAGCATGTCACCCCCCCATATAATGCCCCATGCAGCATGTCACCCCCCCATATAATGCCCCATGCAGCATGTCACCCCCCCATATAATGCCCCATGCAGCATGTCACCCCCCCATATAATGACCTATGCCTCCATACATAAAAAAAAAAAAAATCCAATACTCACCTCACTTCTCACTTGCTGCCGCTGCTCTACTCTGGTCCGGACTCCAGCGTCGCGGCGGCGTTGTCCCGCTCTGCGCTGCCTGTGACGGCACTCGGGAGGGCGCAGTGACCGCGCCCTCGGACCTGAGACGTCACAGGAAGTGCAGAGCAGGAAGACAGCGGATCTGCGGAGGCACGGGGAGAGGTAAGTATCCGCCTGCCGGGGCCCTGAGCAAGCGGGGGGAAGGGCGGGCGCTGACACCGCTCCCCTCTCCTCCGCCCATAGCCCGGCGGGCCGGATAAAAGTCCTCCGCGGGCCGCATGTGGCCCGCGGGCCGTAGTTTGAGGACCCCTGGTGTAGGGTCTGTAAAGGCTGCCAGATCAAACAAACAGTCCTTCTCATTACTAATATCCATCCCAGATATCAGGCAGGCAGGCTGTATAGGAGACGCAGTGGTTATACCAGCAAACGCTGCATTACAGTCCTGTGTGCTCCTGTTGCTGAAATTTCTGGACTTAGCTCCAGGTCTCGGGGGCCAGGTAAAATCCTTTTTTTTTAATCTAAATTCTCTTTTTTTTTTTTTTCCTCCTTCACACTGTACAAATACCCATCTTATTAACCTTTTGGTGTCTCCCCCCCCCCCAAAAAAAAAGTGTGTCTGTGACAGTTCAGACACAAATATATATTTTTTAAAGAGTCTGGTGTAGCCAGAGAAACAGAAGTGTGGTTTTGCAGTTCCACGGTTCAAACCTCTGTATTATCCACTTTTGGGCCATTTTTACCTAAAAAAAAAAAACAGTTTGAGTGTGTCGCTCACTGTTCAGCGGCAAATATATCTATTTAAAAAAGTCTGGTATACACCAGTAAATTATAACTGTAGTTTTGCAGTTCCACGGTAAAAAATCTCGGTATTATCCTGCTTTTGGCATTTTTTGCCGTAAAGAAAAACAGTAATAGTGTCTCCTGATTGTTCAGACACAAATATATCTGTTGAAAATAGTCTGGTGTAGGCCCGAGAAATAGAACTGTGGTTTTGCAGATCCACGGGTCAAATCTCTGTATTATCCTGCTTTTGGCATGTTTTGCCGTAAAGAAAAACAGTAATAGTTTCTCCCTGATTGTTCAGATTGTTTAAAAGAGTCAGGTGTAGGCCAGAGAAATAGAACTGTGGTTTTCCTCTTCCACGGTTCTAATCTACTTTTTATTAACCTTTTTCCATTGATAGTGCGAGTGTAAGCTATTTTTTACTTCCTTTACAATGGGCAAGGTGCGTGGCAAGGGACGTGGAACTGGATGTTCTGGTTATGGTGCGTGCAGAGGACGGGGCCGCGGCCAAGGTGAAAATGTGGCCACAACCAACAGCCACATCTTCTCGCTCCCACTTCTTGACCGAATTACTAGCGAAGCACAGAACAACACCAGTATTGCGAACTGTTCAGTGTGAACAGGTTATTAATTGGATAGCAGATAATACTTCCAGTTACCTGGGCACCACCACCTCCGGTCTGTCTTCCACACGGTCAAATCTTAGTAGCCTTGAGTCTCGACCGCATACTCCTCCTCACCCTGATGCTCCTTCCTCCCACCATGCCGAGTGTCGTCAGACAGCAACTGATCCCACACTTGGACACTCTGAAGAGCTATTCACTGGTCCATTTCCAGATTTGTGCTCCTCGCCTGCTCCGCTTGAAGTGGTGGAAGAGGAGATCCCATGTAGCGATGCCCAAATATTTGAACAGCCACGGCCACAGGAAGTCGATGCTGGCAATTTGTCACAAGAGGTGGACGATGACGAGACACAATTGCCAGGAAGTGAGGAGGAGGATCGTGGTGCGCAAGTGGAAGAGGAGGAGGAGGTGGTGGATGATCTAGTAACTGACCCAACGTGGCAGGAGGACATGCAGAGCGAGACCAGCAGCACACAGGGTGAGGGAGGCAGAGTACCCCAACAGGCAGGAAGAAGCAGTGTGGTGGCCGCACACAGAAGGCAGGCAACAGTTTCCCGTACCACCAACATGAGGGACGTTGCCAGTACTTCCAGAGTCTGGAATTTTTTTAAAGACTCTGCTGATAACCCCAAAAAGGCCATTTGTACCACCTGCCATGCCAGCATCAGCAGGGGTGACAAAACTACCAGCCTGACCACCACCAGCATGATCAGGCACATGGCAGCAAAGCACTCGACTTTGTGAGGTGAACCCCAGGGTCCACGACCAGTGTCAGCGGGTGTCACCACTGCTTCTTCCGCTGTTGTGCATGCAATAGAACCCCCTGTTGTGTGTGCAAGGCAATCCCCTGTCCTTACTGCATGCAAATATGCCTCCTCCTCTCAGTCTTCACTTGTTATGGCAGTTTCTCAAGAAACAGCATCAACGTCCACGTCCGCGTCCCACCGCAGCGTTCAGTTGTCCATATCCCAGACCTTTGAATGAAAGCGGAAATTCGCAGCCAACGCCCCACAGGCCACAGTCCTAAATTCGCACATTTCCCGACTGCTTGCGTTGGAAGTGCTGCCTTTTAGGCTGGTGGAGACTGAATCCTTCCGCAACCTTATGGCGGTGGCCGTCCCTCGGTACTCGGTCCCCAGCCGACACTATTTTGCCCGGTGTGCCATCCCCGCACTACACAAGCACGTGTCCCAAAAGATCTGCCGTGCCCTCAACAACGCAGTTACTGGGAGAGTCCACCTGACAACGGACACGTGGACAAGTGCTTGTGGCCAGGGACGGTACATCTCCCTGACGGCACACTGGGTAAACATAGTGGAAGCCGGGACCCAGTCGGACCTTGGGACGGAGCACATCCTCCCCACACTGAGGATTGCGGGCCCTATGTCAGTCAGAGTTGCCCCCACAGTGTACAGCTCCCGCGCATCATCCTCCTTCTCATGTTCATCCTCCATCTCAGATATCACCACATCACTTACAAGTTGGAAGCACTGCAGTACTGCCTCCGCCAAGCGGCAACAGGCTGTGCTGAAACTCATAAGCTTAGGTGAGAAACCTCACACTGCTTGTAAGTTGTGGACAGCTGTGAAAGAGCAGGCAGATCTGTGTCTGAGACCGCTGAACCTACATCCATGCATGGTCGTGTGTGACAATGGCCATAACCTGGTGGCGGCTCTGAGGCGAGGCGAGATCACACACGTACCATGCCTGGCTCATGTACTTAACCTCGTGGTTCAGCGATTTCTTAAATCATACCCCGAGTTGCCAGATCTGCTTGTCAAAGTACGCCACCTGTCAGCTCATTTTCGCAAGTCGGCTACAGCTTCCGCCGCCCTTGCTGTGTTGCAGCAGCGTTTGCAGCTTCCGTCACACCGACTGGTGTGTGATGTCCCCACACATTGGAACTCTACCCTTCACATATTGCAAAGAATTTGTGAGCAGAAGAGAGCAGTTGTGGAGTACCAGCTGCAACAAGGCCATCGATATTCAGGTCAGACTCCACACATAAGACCTCAGGAGTGGACCTGGATGTCTGACATATGTACCATCTTGACAAACTTTGAGGAGTCCACCAAGATGGTGAGTGGCGATGACGCCATCATTAGCGTCAGCATTCCACTTGTCTGTCTTTTGCAACGCTCTCTGCAGAGAATTAAAGAGGAGGCATTGCAGCCAGAGTATAATGAGATGGATCAAGAAGCCATAGCGGTCGATTACACACAGCCCAGCCTCATCTCATCCCAACGAGGAGGAAGAGCAGGAGCTTGTATCATGCGCTGTAGACGGTAGTACCTGTACAACTGTCATACCGTCGGTTCAGCGTGGGTGGCCTGAGGACAGGGGGGAGGAGGAGTAGAGCATGGTCAGTCGTCATCTTGGTGAGGGCACGGAAGTCTTGCCCGTTACCAGTCTGGCACGCATGGTTGACTTTATGTTGCGCTGCCTTAACCGTGACCCTCGCGTTGTCAAAATGTTGGGTGACAGTAATTACTGGTTGGTGACACTTTTAGACCCCAAGGAGAACTTTCACTCTCTTATTCCTGAGGTGGAGAGGTCTACAAAAATGGGGCAGTACGAGAAGGCCCTTGCTGCAGAACTGTTAAAAAAATTCCCATCTGAACAGGCTAGCGGCAGAGGTCACAGTTCGCTGACCAACCAAGGCATACATGCGAGAGAGACGCGGGGTACTCTCACAAGGAGTGGAAAGTTTCAAAAGATGGTGAGGGAGTACCTTGCCGACCGTACCAGAGTCCTCCGTGATTCCTCTGTGCCTTTTAATTATTGAGTATCCCAGCTGGACACTTGGAATGAACTCGCTCTGTACGCCTTGGAGGTCCTGGCCTGGCCTGCCCTGCCGCTAGCGTGTTATCGGAGCGTGTTTTTAGTGCCGCTGGGGGAATTATAACTGATAAGCGCACTCGCCTGTCAACTGACAATGCTGACAAGCTGACCCTTATCAAAATGAACAAGGGCTGGATTGGGCCAGACTTCTCATCACCACCAAATGACAGCAGAGTAACATAAAGTCAAATCCACTGTGTTATTTCGGGAGGTGTATTCACATGCACCGCTTCACACCCACACATGGGTATACGCCTCTCATTTCGGCTGTTTTATAATCTTCTCCTTATCCTCGGCCTCCACCACCACTGTACCACCAGGGTGACCGTGGTCCGTGTTGCCATTATTGAAAGTTCCTCCGTCCTTATTTTTGTCAGCTTTTGCTTGGAAGGCATAAGCAAAGACTGTGGGAGACCCACTCCCCAAAAATGGGAATAATATTTTTAAGATGCTGTACTGTATGGCTCTTGTAAGGGGCATTAAAAGCATCTTGTTAAGCTACTGGGACCTCCACGTCTTTTCTGAGGGGCATTAAAATCGTCTTGTTAAACCACTCTGAACTCCACAGCTCTTCCAAGGCGCACTGAAATGTTGCTTTTAATTAACTCTAACCTCCACGACTCTTCGAACGGGCATTGCATTTCCTCCTAATTTTTGGCAGCTTTTGCTTGGAAGGCATAAGCAATGACTATGGAAGACCCACTCCCCAATAATGGGAATAATGTTTGAAATATGCTGTACTGCATGGCTCTTGTAAGGGGCATTGCAAGTTCCTCCGTCCTAATTTTTGGCAGCTTTTGCTTGGAAGGCATAAGCAAAGACTATGGGAGACCCACTCCCCAAAAATGGGAATAATGTTTTTAAGATGCTGTACTGTATGGCTCTTGTAAGGGGCATTAAAACCGTCTTGTAAAGCTACTGCGACCTCCACCACTTTTCCAAGGGGCATTCAAACCGCCTTGTTAAGCTACTGTGACCTCCACCACTTTTCCAAGGGGCATTTAAACCATCTTGTTAAGCTACTGCGACCTCCACGACTCTTCCAACGGGCATTGCATTTCCTCCTAATTTTAGTCAGCTTTTGCTTTTCAATGCATAGGCGAACACTAAGGGAGACCCACTCCCCAATAATGGGTAGAAGGTTTTTAGTACGCTGTAATCCACGTCTGTTTCAAGGGGCATTGCAGTTCCTCATAATTTTTGGAATGCCTTCCATTCACTGCTTAGGCCAACAGTGCACAGGAGACCCAGTTGCTATAAATGGAAAAAATGTCCTCCATGTCACTTCCAAGGGGCATTGGAGTGCCTCTAAATTTTTGGTAGGCATTGCACTCACTGTATGCCCTATAACTGTGTAGCCGAACCGCTCCTTTTGGTACAGAAACATATCCTACAAGACATGTGTGGTTGACTGGCCTGATCTTGATGTGAATGGTCCCTGTTCCTCCTGCTCTTTCTCCTTTGCCACCACCTCATCCATCATTTATCACCTGAAGCTTTGTTTTAACGGGAGTCATAGAACTGGGATAGTAGCAGGAAAACATCCAGCAATCCTCGGAGGAGGTAGGATATGCGCCAAAACGCTGACCACCTCAGGCCTAGCCGCTACTACATACATGCGCTTGCATTCCAAGAAAACAAAGCAGATGCTAACTTCTATCATCATCATCATGCTCCTCACCTTGGCACTCTCAACTCCCCTGATGGAGAAGCCAGGGCCCACCGGAGGAGTCTGGTTCTCTGCTTTGTTTTATTGTGGGTGGGGCAAGGGGACCCCGGCACACTCAAGCTGGAAGTGTCCCGGGACACGTTTGGGATGGCTCAGCTACAGGATCCCACCCTGACTCAGGCGCGGGAAAGGGTGGTAGAGGTAAATGGCATAGCTCAATAGCCCGGTGCAGATACTGTATTTCCACGCATGGTAGTCAATGGTGAGTTGCTCTATAGAGTAGACAAAATCAGGGAAGAGGTAGTGGAACAGTTAGTGGTACCTCAGTCGTACCGTTGAGCGGTTTTGGAATTGGCACACACACACTTGCTGGGTGGACACTTAGGGGTTAAAAAGACGCAAGAGCATATCTTGCAGCGGTTCTTTTGGCCGGGGATTTACGCGGAGGTCCAAAAGTACTGCGAATCCTGCCCCGAATGTCAGTTGACCACACCCACTGCAAGTTTCCATAGCCCATTGGTACCCCTGCCAGTGATAGAGGTCCCTTTTGAACGGACTGCATTGGACTTGGTAGGGCCCATTGTAAAATCCGCCCGTGGCCACCAACATATACTGGTAGTCGTCGACTATGCCACCGGGTACCCCGAGGCTATACCGCTACGCCACACCTCGGCAAAACTGATTGAACGGGAGCAGTTTGCCATGTTCTGTCGCCTTGGACTATCTAAGGAGATCCTGACGGATCAAGGGACCCCTTTTATGTCCAAGGTGACAAGAGAACTGTGCAAACTGCTAAAAATTAAACAATTGCCCACCTTGGTGTACCACCCTCAAACCGACGGGCTAGTAGAATGGTTTAATAAAACCCTCAAGTCCATGTTAAAAAAGGTGGTTTCTAAGGACGGTAGGGATTGGGACATGTGGCTATCCTATTTGATGTTCGCCGTCCCTGAGGTACCCCAGGCTTCCACAGGGTTCTCTCCCTTTGAGTTATTGTACGGCAGACACCCTAGAGGTCTGTTGGACGTAGCCAAAGAGACATGGGAACAAGAGCCGACTCCACATAGGAGTATAATTGAACACGTGGTTAGTATGCAGGACCGGATCGCGGCGGTCATGCCCATTGTGAAAGAACATCTGTTAGATGCCCAGGCAGCCCAGAGGCGCACATATAATAAAAAAGCCACAGTCAGGTCTTTTGACAAGGGCGATTGGGTGTTCGTACTGGCACCCGCAGCCGAGAGTAAACTCATGGCCAAGTGGCAAGGGCCATATGAGGTTTGAGAAAAGGTGGGGGAGGTAAATTACCTGGTGTATCAGCACGGAAGGAGGAAACCTGAGCAGCTTTATCATGTAAACCTGCTAAAACCTTGGAAAGATCGAGAGTGTTTAGTTACAGACGTCACTTCGGGCATATCACCAGAGAGTTCTCTACCTTCAGCTAGGGATGCGTCCGGAGAGGTCAGGATAAGTGATGCTCTCACTAAACAGCAGCAACGGGAGGCTCGCTCGCTGGTACAGCAGAATACCGATGTGTTCTCAGAGCTACCAGGTACGACTACGGTTCTCCAACATGACATTGTCACCGAACCAGGGGTACGGGGGAGAACGAGACCGTACCGGGTACCCGAAGCCCGAAGGCAAGCCATCACGGCTGAGGTAAAACAGATGCTCCAGTTAGGCATCATCGAGGAATCACGGAGTGAGTGGGCTAGCCCCATCGTACTGATTCCGAAACCAGACTGATCGTTACGCTTCTGTACCAATTTCCAAAAACTAAATGAAGTGTCGAAGTTTGACCTTTATCCGATGCCCAGGGTGGATGAGCTGATTGAGAGACTGGGGCAGGCCCAGTACTTTACCATGCTCGATCTCACCAAGGGTTACTGGCAGGTACCTCTCACAGAATCGGCGAAGGAAAAGACTGCCTTCATAACTCTAGAGGGTCTATATCATTATGTGGTCTTACCTTTTGGGTTACATGGGGCCCTGGCTACATTCCAGAGGTTGATGGACATAGTGCTCAAGCCTCATCAGGAGTACGCGTCCGCGTATCTAGATGATATTATCGTCTTTAGCACCGACTGGCATACGCACCTATCACAGGAACAAGCGGTGCTGGATTCTCTCAGAGCCGCGGGGTTAAAGGCAAACCCAAAAAAATGTGCGATAGGGCTAGAGGAAGCCCAATATTTGGGGTATGTGATGGGCCAAGGAGTTATCAATCCCCAAATCAATAAAGTTGAGGCCATAAAAAACTGGCCTAAACCGTCAAGTACAAAGCAGGTGAGGGCGTTCCTTGGCATCCTTGGGTATTACCACTGGTTTATACCTATATTTGCCGGGAGAATGGCAGCCCTGACCGATCTCTTGAAAGGAAAAAAATCGGTAATGGTTCGGTGGAACCCTCAGGCAGAAGAAGCCTTTCAGTCCATGAAGTTGGCCCTGTGTGGATAGCCAGTCCTCATCAGACCCAACTTCAAGGAAACCTTCATTGTACAGACAGATGCCTCGGAGGTAGGTCTAGGGGCGGTATTGTCACAAAAAGTGAATGGTGAAGAACACCCACTCATCTACTTGAGTAGAAAACTTGTCCCGGCAGAGAAAAACTATAGCGTGTTTGGCTATTAAGTGGACCTTGGAATCGCTACATTATTATTTACTCGGGCGTCAGTTCCGCCTGTTGACGGACCATTCACCCTTGGTATGGTTGAGGAATGCCAAGGAGAGGAATGCGCGAGTCACCAGGTGGTTCCTGTCACTGCAAAATTTCAGTTTCTCTGTAGAACATCGCCCTGGGAAGTTGCAAGCAAACGCGGATGCCCTGTCCCGGGCATCCTGTATGGTGGCAAATGTTCAACCCCACAAGTTTGAACAGAGAGGGGGGGGATATGTGAGGCAGTGACTGGGATCGTATATGAGGGATATTATATCTCCCCCAGAATGTGTACAGAGACCTATTAAAACCATTGGAGTGCATTGCAGTCACAAACTCACCTGCAGCTGCAATGCAGGAATGAAGGTGAGCATTGACCTAGTCAGGCTATCTGACTAAGGCAGATTAGTAAAAACCCGGCAAGGCCTTCATTTCTTGGAGGAGGTCACAGGAGGCAGTGGGGCGGCCTCCTCCCTCAAACCCGGGTTTTCCAGTGGCTCTTGCCACAGGTCCTTTAAAAACCCTGCACTAAGGATTAGTGTTATTCTATGTTGGAACCTGCTAGGAGCACAGCAGGAAAGCTCAGCAGGATTGAGGGTGGCTGAAACCACGCCTGGGAAGGCTCTGCACCTCTCAGGCTCTGAGCGGCCCGGCACGGCCGTTGCCCACGGCAACCGTTGTTTAAAGACTCGTGTTAACCTGGCTGCGAACCGGAGGACTGTCCTGTTTACCCGTGAGTTGCTGAATAAAGCTGTTTATGTTGGACTTGCTTGGGTCACAGCCTCAGTTACTGCACGGTGTGAACACCGCCGTCTTACAACAGGTTATTGGTTTGTATCGGTTACCATTCGTTTTTCTATAGCTGGATGTATTTGCATTAAAGAGTTATATCTTCAAGCAGGGCAAGAGGAGATTGCATGCAGCGATGTCCAAATATTTGAGCAGCCACAGTCACATGAAGGCAACAGTGGGAAACTGCAATTACTGTCGCAAGAGGTGGATGATGATGAGACACAATTGCCAGCAAGTCAGGAGGAGGCCCAGGGTGCGTACGTGGAAGACGAGGTGGTAGACGATGGTCACTGACCCAACCTGGCAAGGTGAAATGCATAGCGAGGACAGCAGCACAGAGTGGGAGGGAGGCCTAGCACCACAACACGCAGGAACAAGCAGTGGGGTGGCCACAGACACAAGGCGGGCAACAGTTCCCAGGAACACCAACACGACGGAAGTTGCCAGTACAATTGTTAGATCTTCCAGAGTCTGGCTCTTTTTTTAAAGACTGTTCAGTTAACCCCAAAAAGGCCATTTTTAACATCTGCCATGCCAGCATCAGCAGGGGCAGCAAAACTACAAGCCTGACCACCACCAGCATGCTCAGGCACATGACAGCAAAGTACCCGACTAGTTGGGCAGAACGCAAGGGTCCAGAAACAGTGTCTGCGGGTGACACCACTGCTTGTTCCGCTTGCACGCTGTAGCATCGGTGTCTGCCCCCTGCCAGGCTGAGACGCCGTCCCTCTCACTGCCGCGCTCCCTGCCCGGCGTCCTCCAGCGCTCCTCTTCCTGCTTCTGCTGCCGGTGCCCGCAGCTTCCCGGGCACTGTGCTTAGGGCGCGCGCGCGCTCCCTCCCTCTTAAAGGGGCCGCGCGCGCCGCCCTAAGGAGTCCCCGGCCAATTGCCGGAGGTCCTCCCATATATAAGGCACCTCCTCCAAAATGGAGGTGCCCGAGCAATAGTTGATGCACAGTGTACTTACCTCTGCTTCAGCCCTCAGGTCCCACTGCTAGCTAAACTACTAGTCCTGCCCGCCAGCCTATCAGTCCAGTCCGCCAGCCTGACTACTCTCCAGCCCGACAGTCTGTCTTCCGTTCAGTCCGCCAGTCTGTCTATGGGCTTTGCCGCCTGCTTACCTGGAAGCACCTGCCTGTTACCTGTCAGCCTACCTGGAGGCTCCCGCCTGTCACTTACCGTGACCGCCTGTCTGCATACCTGGAGGCTCCTGCCAGTCACTTGCCGTGACCACCTGACAGCCTACCTAGAGGCACCTGCCTGTCACTTGCCGTGACCACCTGTCAGCCTACCTAGAGGCTCCTACCTGTCACTTGCCGTGACCACCTGACAGCCTACCTAGAGGCTCCTGCCTATCACTTGCCGTGACCACCTAACAGCCTACCTAGAGGCTCCTGCCTGTCACTTGCCGTGACCACCTGTCAGCCTACCTGGCGGCTCCTTCCCGTCACTTGCTGTGACTACCTGACAGCCTACCTAGAGGCTCCCGCCTGTCTCCTGCTGTCTCTGCCTGTTCATCTACTCTGATCTCTCGTCAGCCTGCCTGCTGTGCCCATCTGCAGTATCGGTCAGTCTCAGCCATCTGACCCGAGGGAGTCACCTGCTCTCTTACAAGGTCGTCCCCAGAGTAGTACCTGGAGGCGACCCCGCTCTAGCTCGGGTTTCATAAACCAGTGCATCCTGCACTTTGAACTTTTGGCACATCAGTTTCCTTCCGACCGTGCCAAGGTTGCTTTCATCATGTCTCACCTCACTGGGGAAGCACTGGCATGGCTAAATCCCCTCTGGGAGAGAGGGGATCCCCTGGTGTCCGATCTATCGTCTTTCCTCGCTGCTTTCTGGAAAGTCTTCGACGAACCAGGACGAAAATCCTCTACTGCCTCCTCTCTGCTTCGTATCCGCCAAGGGAGTCTCACCGTGGGCCAATATGCCATACGGTTCCGTACCCTCTCTTCTGAGCTTGCCTGGGACAACGAGGCCCTGGTGTCCATCTTCTGGGAGGGCCTTTCCAGCCGGATTAAGGATGTTAGCCGGCCGGGACATTCCTACCACCCTGGATGACCTGGTGTCGCTAGCTACCCGGATCGACATCCGTTTCCTGGAACGTGCAAAAGAGACTACCCGGGAGCGAAGATTTCCTCGTCTTGCTCCTACTTTCCAGAGACCTGTCTCTCAATTACCAACTCCACAGGCACGCTCGCCCGAACCTATGCAGGTCGACCAGACCAAGATGGTCAAATCTCGCCAAGGGTCACGCCGAGCCGAGGGGAGCTGTTTCTATTGTGGCAGTAAGGAACACTTCATCCCTTCCTGCCCGGTGAATCCGGGAAACGCCAGTATCTAGGACCGCTCGGAGAGGTCGTCCTAGGCAAAAGTAAACCCTCTCCTTCCCTGACTTTGTCTGTCTCCATCTCCTGGGGAGAGAACCGCTACTTTGAAATTGCACACCTAGATTCCGGAGCTGCTGGGAACCTCATTTCCCAGTCCCTGGTAGAGAAATATCACATTCCCACCAAACCTCTGGCTGAACTGTAGCACCCCGAGGGCTCGGTTGCTACAGAGGTATTGCACCTCACCCAGAGGTGTGATATCCCACTTCCAGGTAAGTATGGAGTGTGGATCAGGACCCCGATACCTGCATGCATTACACCACATTTCCGGGGGGCAGGGCGACCTATATGCTCCAGGTAGAGCACGACTGTCCCTGTCCCTGGCTGGAATGGGGGGAGGGAACACCTAGGAAGGGGGAACCCTGTAGTGCATGGTAGGGAGAGAGTAGTTCCTGGGTGCACAGTTAGGAAGTATAAAAGGGAGGAGCCATCTTGGGTTCAAGGCTCAGTCTGAGGAGAAGTGACAGGGAGCAGAGGCTCTGCACGAGCTCTGCTCCAGAGGCGGGCCTAGTCTAGAGGTCAGAGCCTGGAGAGGAGAGGGAAGGAAGAGGAGTGGAGGAGGCTTCAGGAACAGAAAAGAAGGGACCCCAGGGTGCAGACCGGCCAGTCGCCACTGCACGCCCGAATCTACCTCAGTGGAGGGGTCAGGCCAAGAGATGGTACCGGATCCCTTACTAGTGGAGGCGCGAAACTACCCTCAGCTTGGAACCGGAAGCTGCGACATTTTAACTGGCGCAGCCCCCTTGCTACACCTGCTAGAAAGGCACCACATAGGGTCGGGGGAACGGAGGCCAACGTTTGCCCGCCAAGGCCCGAGGCAGCTGGACAGAAGCGTGGTCACTGTTGGGGTATGAAAGGCCAGAGAAAGGACACACAAAGGGGGTCCTGAGAAGCGCTCCAAAGAGACCTGGGAGTTGGCCGAGCCCCTCACCTGGAGAGCACGGCACGACGTGGGCAGCCTTTACCTGTACAGGAGTGGCTTGGAGTATACGAACTGTGAGTAAAGAACCTGGACTGCAACACTTTGTCTCCGTGTTTCTTACCGCACCAGCACTAACGGTACTGGGACGTCCTGCACCACAACCCTCATCACCCCCATCCTATCTGCACACTGTCCTGAGGCCACACTACTCCCGTGGGGAGTTATACTATTCTCTGCTGCACCCACAACACTTGCTTCAACGGACTGTCCTGCAGCGGCGGTTCACTCTGACCGTGATCCACGGGTGGCGTAGTCGGACATTTAACTACCACTGGTTTGATCGCCCTGAGCCACGGACCGGGTCGCCGCCACACGGAGACTACTACCCCCCTCAGCACCGTACACCAGAAGACCCGGTTTCGAGTACCCCACGGCCCAGGGGGCGAGACAGAACCATTGGCAGTCGCCTCCGTGGATGGAAGACTCCTTCCGGTGACCATCCTGCTCGTCACAGAACCTATAATCCTGCAGGTGGCAATGCTGCACTCTGAAAGGATCTCCTTCCATGTGCTTTCCGGTCTCTCTCACTCCCTATTGCTAGGTCTACCCTGGCTTCAGAGACATGAACCCGTGCTGAACTGGCAATCCGGTGAAGTTCTCCGTTGGGGGCAGGATTGCCATAAGACCTGCCTGGTCCCGGTCCGCCCGGTTCATCCGCCCCTAACCCTGGCTAATCTACCCGGTTTACCGGCACCCTACTGGTCCTATGCAGATGTATTCGACAAAAAGGAAGCAGAGACACTGCCACCTCATAGGCCATATGATTGCCCGATCGACCTGGTACCCGGTGCCACTCCACCCCGTGGGCGTATTTACCCGTTGTCATCGGCTGAAACCCGGGCCCTGTCAGAATACATTAAGGAGAATCTGGCTAGGGGATTCATCCGGAAATCTACCTCCCTGGCTGGAGCCGGATTCTTCTTAGTCAAGAAGAAGGATGGTTCACTACGCCCCCGTATAGACTATCGAGGACTCAACCAAATCACGGTCAAAAACAAATACCCCCTGCCACTCATCTCTGAGTTGTTTGACCGTCTTAAGGGCGCTAGGATCTTTTCCAAGCTGGATCTACGTGAGGCGTATAACCTGGTCCGGATCTGTCAAGGAGACGAGTGGAAGACGGCATTCAATACCCGGGACGGTCACTATGAATACCGTGTAATGCCCTTCGGTCTCTGCAATGCTCCCGCCGTCTTCCAAGAATTAGTCAATGACATCTTCCGTGATCTTCTATATTCCTGCGTGGTGGTGTACCTGGACGACATCTTGGTCTTCTCTCCGGACCTTCCCACACACCGGAGGGATGTTCGCCAGGTCCTGCTTAGGCTCAGGCAGAATCACCTCCATGCCAAATTTGAGAAGTACCTCTTCGAACAGACCTCCCTTCCATTCCTGGGCTATATTATCTCTCAGACAGGTCTACGAATGGACTCCGAGAAGCTCTCTGCCGTCTTAAAATGGCCCCGTCCGGAGGGGGTGAAGGCGATTCAGCGATTCCTGGGCTTCGCCAACTACTACGGTCTCTTCATCCCGCACTTCTCTTCCCGGACTGCTCCCATCTCTGCGCTCACCCGTAAGGGAGCAAATCCCAAGGTATGGCCGCCCGAAGCTGAGGAGGCCTTCCTTTCCTTAAAGCAAGCCTTCTCCTCTGCCCCAGTGCTGCACCGTCCGGACTGCAACAAACAGTTCTTCCTGGAGGTTGATGCTTCCTCCTCCGGAGCCGGAGCGCTGCTCACCCAAAAGTCTTCATCCGGGAGAATGGTAACCTGCGGCTTCTTCTCCAAACTCTTCTCCTCGTCGGAGCGCAACTACTGAATAGGAGACCGAGAACTGCTAGCCATCAAATTGGCGCTCGAGGAGTGGCGTTACCTGCTTGAAGGGGCTCTATACCCATTGATCATCTATACTGATCACAAAAACCTTGCATATCTCCAGAGTGCCCAAAGACTCAATCCGCGTCAGGCCCGGTGGTCTTTGTTCTTCGCTCGCTTCAACTTTATCCTACATTTCCGCCCGGCGACAAGAATGTTAAAGCTGACGCCTTGTCCCGATCCTTCCTGTCCTCCGATCTAGAGGAGGAGCCTATGCACATCATCGACCCCTCCAAAGTGATGAGTATGGCCCCCTTAGATCTGACTCGTCTTCCACCCAGTAAGACGTTTGTAGCAGTTCCAGATCGGGAGAAGATTCTTCACTGGGGTCATTCATCTAAACTAGCCAGCCATGCCGGTCAGAAGAAAACTTTCCTGCTCATTACCCGGCATTACTGGTGGCCCACCCTGCACAAGGATGTGGTAGACTTCGTCTCGGCCTGTTCGTCTTGTGCCCGCAACAAAGTTCCCAGACATCTTCCAGCTGGTCACCTTCTGCCTCTTCCCGTACCTGCTGTCACATTGCTATGGACTTTATTACAGATCTCCCTGTTTCTGCCGGCTGTACAGTCATTTGGGTGGTCACCGACCGCTTTTCTAAAATGGCCCACTTCATCCCTCTGCCTGGTCTCCTGTCTGCATCAGAGCTGGCTAAAGACTTCTTCCTTCACATTTTCCGTCTCCATGACCTACCCCTCCACATTGTGTCGGATCGAGGGGTTCAGTTCACCTCACGCTTCTGGAGAGCTACGTGTAAGCTGCTGGATGTCACTCTGGATTTCTCCTCCGCTTACCATCCACAGTCCAATGGCCAAGTGGAGCATATGAACCAGATCCTTACCAGCTACCTCCGGCATTTTGTTAATGCTCACCATACCGATTGGGTGGACCTCCTACCATGGGCCGAATTCTTCTACAACAACCATGAGAGCGAATCGACTTCCAAGTCCCTGTTCTTTGTAGTCTATGGTCATCATCCCCAGATTCCGTTTCCCGTCTCCGCTTCTGTGGACAACCCTGCCGCGGAGTCTCTGGTCAGCGAATTTTCCACCATTTGGGAGAATACTAGGTCCGCACTTCTTCAGTCCTCCGAGCGGATGAAGAGATATGCTGACAAGAGACGTCTGGATCCGCCTCAATTCCGTCCGGGAGACAAGGTTTGGTTCTCCTCCAAACATGTTCGGCTCAAAATACCCTCCTACAAGTTGGGTCCTCGGTTCATCGGTCCGTTTGAAGTCCTCAAACAAATCAACCCAGTGGCCTACAAGTTAAAACTCCCGGCCACCTTACTTATTCCCAACTCCTTCCATGTATCACTCCTCAAACCAGTTGTGTTTAATTCTTTTTCCAACAATCCAGGTACTCCCCCTGCTCCGGTTTCTGCTGAGGACGTTTTTGAGGTAGAGAACATTCTGGCCACCAAGAGGGTAAGAGGAAAAACTTTTTTTCTGGTGGATTGGAAGGGGTTTGGCCCAGAGGAGAGAACTTTGGAACCCAGGGAGAACATTCATGCCCCGCTTCTTCTTGAAAAATTTCTTTCTGGCCTAAAAAAGAGTGAGCGTAAAGGGGGGGGGGGTACTGTAGCATCGGCGTCTCTGCCCCCTGCCAGGCAGAGACGCTGTCCCTCTCACCGCCACGCTCCCTGTCCGGCATCCTCCAGCGCTCCTCTTCCTGCTTCTGCTGCTGGCGCCCGCAGCTTCCCGGGCACTGTGCTTAGGGCGCGCGCGCGCTCCCTCCCTCTTAAAGAGGCCGCGCGCGCTGCCCTAAGGAGTCCCCGGCCAATTGCCGGAGGTCCTCCCATATATAAGGCACCTCCTCCAAAATGGAGGTGCCCGAGCAATAGTTGATGCACAGTGTACTTACCTCTGCTTCAGCCCTCAGGTCCCACTGCTAGCCTGACTACTAGTCCTGCCCGCCAGCCTGACTATCAGTCCAGTCCGCCAGCCAGACTACTCTCCAGCCCGACAGTCTCTCTTCCGTTCAGTCCGCCAGTCTGTCTATGGGCTTTGCCGCCTGCTTACCTGGAAGCACCTGCCTGTTACCTGTCAGCCTACCTGGAGGTTCCCGCCTGTCACTTGCCGTGACCGCCTGTCTGCCTACCTGGAGGCTCCTGCCCGTCACTTGCCGTGACCACCTGTCAGCCTACCTAGAGGCTCCTGCCTGTCACTTGCCGTGACCACCTGTCAGCCTACCTGGTGGCTCCTTCCCGTCACTTGCCGTGACCACCTGACAGCCTACCTGTCTCCTGCTGTCTCTGCCTGTTCATCTACCCGGATCTCTTGTCAGCCTGCCTGCTGTGCCCATCTGCAGTATCGGTCAGTCTCAGCCATCTGACCCGTGGGAGTCACCTGCTCTCTTACAAGGTCGTCCCCAGAGTAGCACCTGGTCCCTCTGCTCGGTCCCTCCCTGGTCACGGAGTCGTTAGCCGCCGTACGACCTAGGTCGGTCCGAGTTGATACTTAGTTACGCCCCTCTGGGTCCCTCCTTGCACCGCAGCACAGAGGTTCCACCACCCGGATCCGTAACACACGCCAATCCCCTGTCCATAGCGCAGGCGAAAATGCCTTCCGCCCTGCACCTGTCGTTGCACTCTTGCAACCACTACCATCAGCAACCACGCCCTTGTCTCAGTGCAGCGTTCAGTTGTCCCTACCCCAGTTCTTTGAACGCAAGCGCAAATACACAGCTAACCATTAACTCAGTAAATTAGAATAATTAACAAAAAACACCTGCAAAGGCTTCCAAAGGGTTTAATAAGGTCCCTTAGTCTGTTTCAGTAGGCTCCACAATCATGGGGAAGACTGATGACTTGACAGATATCCAGGAGGCAGTGATTGACACTAAGTAAATGCAAAGTAAATTTTGCATTTCATTTGGAAATCAAGGTCCCAGAGTCTGGAGGAAGAGTGGAGAGGCACACAATCCAAGCTGCTTGAGGTCTAGTGTGAAGTTTCCACAAGCAGTGATGGTTTGGGGAGCCATGTCATCTGCTGGTGTAGGTCCACTGTGATTCATCAAGACCAAAGTCAGCGCAGTTGTCTACCAGGAGATTTTAGAGCACTTCATGCTTCCCTCTGCCGACAAGCTTTTTAGAGATGGAAATTTCATTCTCCAGCAGGACTTGGCACCTGTTCACACTGCCAAAAGTACCAATACCTGGTTTAAAAACAACAGTATCACTGTGCTTGATTGGCCAGAAAACTCGCCTGACCTTAACCCCATAGAGCATCTATGGGGTATTGTCAAGAGGAAGATGAGAAACACCAGACCCAACAATGCAGATGAGCTGAAGGCTGCTATCAAAGCAACCTGGACTTCCAGAACACCTCAGCAGTGCCACAGGCTGATGACCTCTATGCCACGCCGCATTGATGCAGTAATTGATGAAAAAGGAGCCCCGACCAAGTATTAAGTACATTTACTGAACATATCTTTCAGTAGGCTAACTTTTCGGATTTTAATAACATTTTTCAAGCTGTTGTTATAAAGTATTATAATTTACTGAGATAATGACTTTTGTGTTTTCATTGGCTGTAAACCATAATCATCAACATTAACCGAAATAAACACTTGAAATAGATCACTCTGTGTGTAATGACTCTATGTAAATATGAGTTTCTCTTTTTGTATTGAAGAACTGAAATAAATTAACTTTTTGATGATATTCTAATTTTGTGAGATGCAACTGTGTGTGTGTGTGTGTGTACATACATATATATATATATATATATATATATATACAGTACAGACCAAAAGTTTGGACACACCTTCTCATTTAAAGATTTTTCTGTATTTTCATGACTATGAAGTGAAAACCATTTCCAGTGACTACCTCTTGAAGCTCATCAAGAGAATGCCAAGAGTGTGCAAAGCAGTCATCAAAGCAAAAGGTGGCTACTTTGAAGAACCTAGAATGTAAGACATATTTTCAGTTGTTTCACACTTTTTTGTTAAGTATATAATTCCACATGTGTTAATTCATAGTTTTGATGCCTTCATAGTCATGAAAATACCGAAAAATCTTTAAATAAGAAGGTGTGTCCAAACTTTTGGTCTGTACTGTGTGTATGTGTAATATATATATATATATATATATATATATATATATATATATATATATATAATATAGGGATTTCACTCACTCTGGTAGCAGCTGAGGCACAAAGTTTTTTGATGCAAAATGGATAGATTTATTACAGTTCATAACTCTTCAAAAACATAGAAAGCAAACAAACTTTCTTCGGCATACAAATCAAGAAAAGGATAAAACAAACAATTTAAATGTCCAGCAGTCTCCTAACTCCTGTCAAGGAGAGCTGTACCAAGAGGTCTTTCACCTCACACTCACAGACCTAGTCAGCCTTTAGCAGAGCAAGCCAGAATACCAGAGGTGTTTCCACATCTACTCTCAGATGGGGAATGAAGCAGCTGAGCCGCCTTAAATAGGATGTTCCCGAGGCAGTGATATGGGAGCAGCCTGCCCTGCCCATCTCTTCTGACTGCTCCTAAAAACCTGGACCCATGCAGCCCTATTAAAAAAAAAAGCTCTCACCATTAACTGTGTTGGAGCCTTCTCTCCAGGTCTCAGATGACAGAGGCAAGGCAACTCGGTGATAAACTCCATTCCAGACTTGTCCAGCTGCCACCTTGATATATATATATATATATATATATTACAGTTGTGCTCAAAAGTTTACATACCCCGCCAGAATTTTTCCTTTCTTGGCCTTGTTTCAGAGAATATGAATGATAACAAAAAAACTTTTTCTCCACTCATGGTTATTGGTTGGATGAAGCCATTTATTGTCAAACTACTGTGTTTTCTCTTTTTAAATCTTAACGACAACCAAACACATCCAAATGACCCTGATCAAAAGTTCCCATACCCCATAATATACATTACTATGTTCACATTTCTTCCATTCCAAAAGTAACTCTTAGTTTATATTCTGTATGTTCAATCTTTTTTATTATGTTTATTACTATTACACTAAAGACTCAAACATCTGCTTCTTACAGTATTCTATTATTCTGTTTACACTTTAATAACTTTGATGCGCAATTTTTCACATCTATTGATTTTGTATAACTAAATAAAAACCACTGCTACAAATTATGTAGCCTTTGACAAATGGATGGCTCAAATATTTTTTAATGTGATAAAATATTTTCAGATTCTTATTTTCAAACTATTGTTGAAATATTATGTGAAAAGGATTACTAGCAGCTTGAGGATGACTCAAAGAAGCAGTAACGTTAATCCTCATGTCTTAATATGCTGTACAAAGAAATGTAAAGAGTCAATAGCTGTTTTAGGAGATTATTCACATGTTAACCTGATAAATCTGAAAATTGTTGCAATACAATGACCAGCCAGCAGAAACAGATGGTGCTTCTGGAAAGTCCTGTTTAATATCCATGAGACTTTTGCATAAACCTTTTGTCTGGACCTATTCAAAAGCATGCAGTATGTGCTATTGTAAGAGACTGCTTGTCACAAAATTGTGACTAGTGTTTGGCTGGTGTTTGTTGGCCTAGACCAGGGGTCCTCAAACTACGGCCCGCGGGCCACATGAGGCCCGCGGAGGACTTTTATCTGGCCCGCCGGGCTATGGGCGGAGGAGAGGAGAGCGGTGCCATTGCCCGCCCTTCCCCCCGCTTGCTCAGGGCCCCGGCAGGCGGATACTTACCTCTCCCCTTGCCTCTGCAGATCCGCTGTCTTCCTGCTCTGCGCTTCCTGTGACGTCTCAGGTCAGAGGGCGCGGTGACGTCTTTACACCGCGCCCTCCCGAGTGCCGTCACAGGAAGGGCAGAGCTGGACAACGCCGCCGCGACGCTGGAGTCCAGACCAGAGTAGAGCAGCGGCAGCAAGTGAGAAGTGAGGTGAGTATTGGATTTTTTTTTTTTAATGTATGGAGGCATAGGTCATTATATGGGGGGGGGTGACATCCTGCAAGGGGTATCATATGGGGGGCTGACATCCTGCATGGGGTATGATATGGGGGGTGACATCCTGCATGGGACATTATATGGGGGGGAAAGGGACATCCTGCATGGGGCATTATATTGGGGGAAAGGGACATCCTGCATGGGGCATAATATGGGGGGGGTGACATGCTGCATGGGGCGTTATATGGGGGGGAGGGTGACATGATGCATGGGGCATTATATGGGGGGGGAGGGTGACATGCTGCATGGGGCATTATATGGGGGGTGACATCCTGCATGGGGCATGATATGGGGGGTGACATCCTGCATGGGGCATTAAATGGGGAGGAAAGGGACATCCTGCATGGAGCATTATAAAGACAGGGGAGTGATATCTTGCATGGGACATTATATGGTGTGAGAAAGGGACATCCAGCATGGGGCATTATAAGGGGGGGAACAGCCTGCATATGGCATTATAAGGGGGAAACAGCCTGCCTATTGAGAACATTTACCTGCCCATTAAGGACCTATGCTGCCTATTGGGGACCTATGCTGCCTATTGGGTACATTTACCTGCCTATTGGAGACCTATGCTGCCTATTGGGTACAGTTACCTACCTATTGAAATACCGGTTGATTTAACTTTACTTGTTCTTCATTTTAAATATTGTATTTGTTCCTGTATTGTTTTTTTTTACTTCAAAATAAGATATGTGCAGTGTGCATAGGAATTTGTTCATAGTTTTTTTTAAAAACTATATTCCGGCCCTCCAATGGTCTGAGGGACCGTGAACTGGCCCCCTGTTTAAAAAGTTTGAGGACCCCTGGACTAGACCAATAAAACCTCTAAAGAAGGCAGTTACATTACATAGTGTGGACCAGATTTTTAATAAGTCTAGGTTCAGGCAACCATACTATCAGGCCAGTTAGACTTAGGCTATTCGAGTAAAGTGAATTGCAAATTGTTCAAATTCACCGGGTTCTGCAAATTCCTAAAAATTCCACAAATATTTGCATTGAATTAATTTAATCATTTCTATTAAATACTCTTTGAGAAAGCTTTTTTCTTGATTTCAATAAGAAAATATGCCTATAGTACACATGGTGCTGTTTTTTTCCCATTGATTTTTTTTTTTTTTCCCACCGTGGAAAAAGAAATATAATTTCTAAGATATTCTTGAGCCATTTCTGCTTCATAAAAACATTCCAAATTTGGACACAATCAATAAAAGCCAGGCTCAGATTAGCCCCTTCAGGGAGACAGTGGATTCCTTGTTGGGCGGCTCAACCAACAAGTTTACAGTATGTTCTGCCAGCAAACTCTGCCTCCAGAATGGCACAGAACTAGTTGTTCTACTGACAGTATCCTATGATTAGCAAAGACAAGTTTTTTTTCCTCTTTCCACAGTCCACAAAACTTCTATTGGGGGAAGAATATCTGCCTGAAGACTGCAAGAAGCAGCAGATGTCTCACACTCAGGAGCTTATTGCTCCAAGCATCTTGAACAGTAAACCTGTGTTCCCATGTTCGGATTCTCACAAATAGCTGGATTTCTTGGAAAATCAGAACAGGTGGACACACACACTCACCTTTGGGCCCAGCTTATGAGAGGTGCAGCAGGCTGTCTCACCACTGGGGGACCACTAACATGAAGCCTCTGCAGCCCTCCATAATACATCTGCAAAAAAGTGCCCTGAACAATCATAGTAAAACCAAAACATACTAGAAAGAGCCTAGAAAGAAACAGGTCTACCATACAAGTAAATTAAGAGAAAAAATTATTTTTTTCACAAATTTCCAACACAATATACAAAAGGTTAAAAAAGAGTAAAAAATACCATAAAATACCAGACAAAGAAAAAGAGAGTGCTGGGTGACAGTTTGTCCGGAATGTAACACTGGTAATACAGTTGGAGTCAATACAGTTCTCAAGGTCACTGCTGCTAAATATCCTTCATACAAAAGATGTGCATACAAGGTAAGTTAACCTAAAGTAGGCAGCAGTGTGCACATGGTGAGATAGTGCAGGTATACAGATAAAAATGCAGTATAAGCAATGGGATTTAGATAATCAATGAGATGCATACCAGTAAACCCTAGGGGATGTCATAAAGAACACCAAGTCACATCCCAATCTTTTTGATTTGCCTCCTCCTTGGGATGTGACTTGGCGTTCTTTATGACATCCCCTAGGGCAGTGATGGCGAACCTTTTACAGACCGAGTGCCCAAACTGCAACCCAAAACCCACTTATTTATCTCCAAGTGCCAACATGGTAAATTAACCTGAATACTGAGGTTTTAGTTTAGAAAAAACAACTGATACAGAGAGCAGGCGAGGGAGATAAGAGAGCAGGCGAGGGCAGCATAAAGTAGCCGCAGGAAGGAGCAGAGGTATGAGACTGCAGAAATAAAGAATGTGATCACCCCCATCTTGGTTTATGCCCCCAATCATTGTAGGTATGCCTGCCCCCAATCCATGTAGGTATGCCTGCCCCCAATCCATGTAGGTATGCTGCCCCCAATGCATGTATGTATGCTGCCCCCAATCCATGTATGTATGCTCACCTAATCCATGTATGTATGTATGCGCACCTAATCCATGTATATATGCTGCCCTCCCCCAATCCATGTATGTATGCTGCCTCCCAATCCATGCATGTATGCTGCCCCAATCCATGCATGGATTCTGCCCCCAATCCATGCATGTATGCTGCCCCCAATCCATGCATGTATGCTGCTCCCAATCCATGCATGCATGCTGCCCCCAATCCATGTATGTCTGCCTCCCTAATCCTTGTATGTATGCTGCCCCCAATCCATGTATATGCCCCCCCCCCCTGCCGGCACCGCTGTTCATCGCATATAGAAAAAAAACCTCCTACTCACCTTCCTTGGCCATCAGCGTGTATTGCAGCGCACGGGCCTGGCATTTTGTGCGCTGCAATACACTTCAGCAAGATGTGTGTCAGAGAACACACATCTAGCTGAAGTAGGGGCTGGCGTCGTCACTCGGCGGGTTCAGAGTACTCACCCGCCGGGCCCGATACAGTAGCGCAAGTGTTGCGGCGATGGCGTGCCCTTAGGGAGGGCTCTGCGTGCCCCATCTGGCACGCATGCCAGAGGTTCGCCATCACTGCCCTAGGGTTTACTGGTATGCAGGTCTCCAGACCTGAACCCAATAGAAAATCTTTGGAGGGAGCTGAAACTCAATGTTGCCCAGCGCCAGCCCCGAAACCTGAAAGATCTGGAGAAGATCTGTATGGAGGAATGGACCAAAATCCCTGCTGCAGTGTGTGCAAACTTGGTCAAGAACTACAGGAAACATCTGACTTCGGTAATTGCAAACAAAGGTTTCTGGATCAAATAATAAGTTCTGTTTTTCTATTGTATCAAATACTTATTTCATGCAATAAAATGCAAATTATATATGTAAATGTGACGCCCAGCTGCGCTTGGTATCACAGATCCTAGAAGGGTTTATTGATGGATTCCTCCACAAGAGGCCCCCACACTCATTCACACATCTCCACCTTCCACCTCAGACCAGCAGAGGGAGCCCGTTAGGGATAGATAAATAGGGAAGGTGGAGCCAGGCAGCAGTTAGTTGTGAGTCTATTCTGGAGTAGTCAGTCAGAGTCTAGTTCAGTCTGGTTTAGTAGTGAGTCCAGTGCAGTCTGAGAAGAGTTACCTCAGAGGACAAAAGCCTGTTCCAGCTCCTGCAATTGCTATCCTGCAGTGGAGCTTATCCAGATCCAGACTCCGTGTAGCTCAGAGAGGTGAGCTTTAGGTGTGCCGGCGCCATAAGATTAGTGAAGCGCGGCAAGCTGCCGTTAGTGTGAGTAGCCAAGTGAGGGCCCGAGTAGGCCGAAAGCGAGAGGAGAGTTAGTACATAGGGGGCAGAGGAGCTTAACTGGCTCACCCCAAAGAAGTTACCGGACACAGGGTCCGAAGCTTACCGGGATCTCCACGACCCAGTAAGATATAACCGCAATCCCCGGAGAACTACAAGTTCCAGGATCGCTAAAGTGCTGATACGTAACAGAGCCAGGAGACACATAGGCCCGCAGCTAAGGAGCGTGTACTCCAAGAGAAGGCCCTACCACAAGGTCAGCCAGCGCAGGACAGAGACAAAGTTAGGCCTAGCTCCAGGCAGGTCAGAAACTTACTACGCAGAGGCAAGTAACAGGAAGCCCAAAACCCGCTCATTGGGGAGGATCCTGACATGCACCCTTCACCCTACAGTGCTCCGGGATGTGCCTGAATTTCCATCAGTAAAAGGTAGTGAAGTGACTATCGTGTCTGTCCCTGTTCTTGCTCTGACCAGGCTGGGTCTCGCCTGTCCTGCATTTCCCCATCATACACTGCCCTGAGGCATAGATCCTCACCAGAAGCCACAGGTGGAGTCACAAACTCTTTGATAAACTTAACAAATTATCCACCCTTTTTAAGGAGAGACCCCAGGGTACGGGCCCGGGAGCCGACCACTGCAACATCCCTGAAGGCCAGGCTAAAGGCCCGGGTACCGAGTCATCCCCCATTCCCCTGGGCGAGTCATAAAAATCATACAATGTGATTTTCATTTTTTTTTTTTTAAGATTCTGTCTCTCACAGGTGAAGTGTACCTACGATAAAAATTATAGACCTCTCCATTCTTTGTAGGTGGGAAAACTTGCAAAATCGGGAGTGTATGAAATACTTATTTTCCCCACTGTATATTTGTAGACCAACTTCCAGTAGTGTAAAAGTGTCACTGAAAGTGCATATGCAAAAGCATGTCTGCATGTGTAGGAGTGTGTAAAATTATTCCTAAGGAGAAAGCTGGAAAGCAATTTAAGCGCACATAGGGTTTTAAATTATAGACACTTGAGATAAAACAGCGATTCAACGCTCACCTTGTAAAGTTGCAGATTGCAACAATATAAGAACATATACTGGCAGCTGCAAAATCACGGATCAACATGACCAAGTCAAAGAACATGTGGATTCAAAATGGTTTTCTTTTGCGCTGCTGATAAGTCCACGTGAAGAAACGTACTTGAGATGTGGAAGTTCCAATAAAGAATTTTCATTTAATAAAAATCCTTTATTGGAACTTCCACCTCTCAAGTACGTCTTTTCATGTGGACTTACCAGTAGTGCAAAAGAAAACCACTTTGAATCCACATGTTCTAAAATTATTCCTGCATCTGTAGGAGTATGAGTGTAGAAGTGTGGCGCCCTGCTGTGCACTGGTGCCACAGAACCCAGAAGGGTGCATGGATGGAGTTCTCCACAAGAGGCCCTCACACATTCACACACCTCCATCCTACCACCTCAAACCACCAGAGGGAGCCCGTTAGGGATATATATATGGAGGGTGGGGCCAGGCAGCTCAGTTTGTAGGCAGTTAGTGAGTGATATCAGTCAGACAGGGAGAGTCTGAGAGCGTGCTGACGCTCAGAGAGCAGCGAAGAGGCAGCACGCTGGCTGCTGTGCTTAGGCGAGCCAAGGCCTACAGCACGAGTGAAGGCCTAGTGAGGGCCCTGAGTGTGGCCGAAGGCGAGAGGAGAAGGAAGAAGTAGCGAGGGGGCAGGGGAGCATACCAGGTTCACCCCGAGATATATACCGGACACCGGGTCCGTGCCTACGGGGTCCCTTTATACTGAATATAAAGGGACCCCGTAGGCACGGAAGTGCATTGAGGTGAAGGGTACATTGCTGGAAAAGGAAAAAAAAAAACAACAAAAAAAACAACTCTTTAAATCTCTTAGTTTGCGAGTGTGAACGAGCTGCGTGTGTCCGGAGCGTAAGTGCGAACGAAAGTAAGTGTGTGACTTGTTTTTCAGTGAAGAGGTATTGGGAATCCTGCAGAAAATACCTGTGTGAATTGCGGTGAGTGCTGCATTGTGACCTGCTGAGTGCTTTTCTACCTGTTTAGATTTATTGGGCTTTTTAAAATCTATTTTCTCACTATAGTTTTAGTTTCTTAGTTTACTACCTGTGTATTTAAGGGTTAACTACATTGCACTAAAATCCTGAGGTGTAGATTTACTCACAAGGGGTTAATTAAGGGGAAGGTGTCATAATTAAGGGTTTATAAGGGGCAGCTGGTTGGGCATCAAGTCCTTTGGAAGTGCATTGAGGTGAAGGGTACATTGCTGGAAAAGGGAAAAAAAAAACTCTTTAAATCTCTTAGTTTGCGAGTGTGAACGAGCTGCGTGTGTCCGGAGCGTAAGTGCGAACGAAAGTAAGTGTGTGACTTGTTTTTCAGTGACTTTGGATTCAGGGAGTTTGGAAGGGAGGACTTAGGACTGAATTGCTGACTGTATTTCATTCTTTCTTTACTTTACTTTTTACTTAATTAATCCACCTGACCTACTTAGCTGATTCCCCCATCCATACTTGATACTTAATTGATCCCCCATCCATACTTAACTGATCACGTGCCGATATCTAATTGATACACTTGCACATCCCTAATTGATCCCCGTCCATACACCTATATATAAATAATTGTGTTTTGTACTTGTATATATATACTGACTGTATCCCCATATTTAGAATGACGTCCATGTTGGCCGGAGCCGTGCAGTGTACATCTTGCGCAATGTATGCATTCCGTGAGCACCCGCTCGAGGATCCATACTGCTGCGAGAGATGTGAGCATATCGTGCACTTGGAAGCCCAAATTCTGGATCTAAGTGCTCAGATAGCGGTACTGAGGAGCATCGACAACATGGAACGGAGTTTGCTGCTCACCGAGCAGACACTCAATGGGTCAATACTGGGGGTGGAGCATAGAGGGGAAGTGCAGGCTGAACAGGCAGGGAGCTGGATAACAGTTAGGAGGGATAGAGGGAAGAAGTATGGGAAGGCTGGTTCAGAACCGGCATTATTGGAGCACGACAGATCCTCTGACCGCCGGGGGAGTGTATGCTCCAGTAATGAGGGGGAGGGGGGAAGTGTAGGGCAGGCAAGACAGGTTCTGGTAGTGGGTGACTCTATTATTAGGGGGACAGACAGGGCAATCTGTCACAAAGACCGGGATCGCCGAATGGTGTGCTGCCTCCCTGGCGCTCGAGTCCGGCACATCGCGGATCGGGTTGACAGGTTACTGGGTGGGGCTGGTGAAGACCCAGCGGTCATGGTCCACATCGGCACCAATGACAAAGTGAGTGGTAGATGGAGGGTCCTTAAAAATGATTTCAGGGACCTAGGTAGGAAGCTTAGGGCAAGGACCTCCAAGGTAGTTTTCTCAGAAATACTACCAATCCCGCGAGCCACACAGGAGTGCCAACAGGAGGTTAGGGAGGTGAATAAGTGGCTAAAGAGTTGGTGCAAGGCAGAAGGGTTTGGGTTCATGGAGAACTGGGCCGACTTCGCGGTCGGCTACAGGCTCTACCGTAGGGACGGGCTGCACCTCAATGGGGAGGGTGTAGCGGTGCTGGGGAAGAAGATGGCTAATAGGTTGGAGGAGTTTTTAAACTAGAGACGGGGGGGGAAACCAAGGAAATAGGTGGGATGTGAGGCAAGCAAGGGGGAAGGGGAGAAGTGAATATAATGAGGGTGGAGAGGGGGGTGGGGATAGTACAGTTAGATCGTTAGAGAAGAATAGGATGCTAAATAACCCCAAAGTTTTATCTTGCATGCTGACCAACGCAAGAAGCCTGACCAATAAGGCGGATGAGCTGCGGGCGCTTATATCGGAGGAGAGGTATGACATCGTAGGTATAACAGAGACTTGGCTAGACAATAGCTATGACTGGGCGGTAAATTTATTAGATTATAGTTTATTTAGAAGGGACCGGAAACAGGGGAAAGGCGGAGGAGTCTGCTTATATGTAAAGTCATGTCTAAAACCCAGACTAAGGGAAGATATAGGAGAGGGAGAAGAGGGGGTCGAGTCCATGTGGGTAGAGATAGAGGGGGCAAAAAATAATAATAAAATATTACTGGGGGTCTGCTATAAGCCACCAAATATAACAGAGGAGAATGAGAATCTGCTATTAGGACAAATAGACAAAGTAGCAAAACATAATGAAGTGATTGTAATGGGGGATTTCAACTACCCGGATATTGACTGGGAAACAGAAACCTGTAGATCTCAGAAAGGAAAAAGGTTCTTGACAAATATTAAGGATAATTATCTCTCCCAACTAGTGCAGGAACCAACGAGAGGGAAGGCCGTGTTGGACTTAATATTGACTAATAGGCCTGATAGAATAACTGAGGTACAAATAGGGGGGCACCTAGGTAATAGCGATCATAATATTATCGACTTCAAAATGCCCTTCAGTAGGGTTATCAATAAGGGAGCAACAAAAACATTAAACTTTAGGAGGGCAAAGTTTGATCAGCTGAAAGAAAGCCTTCAACTTATTGACTGGGACAAAGTTCTTAATCAAAGGAATACGAATAGTAAATGGGAACCTTCAAAAGAATTCTGAATACTCAGTGCGAGAGGTATATACCGTATGGGAATAAAAGGGCCAGAAATAAGAGGAAAACAATATGGTTGAACAAGAACGTAAAAGGGGCGTTAAATAGCAAAAAAGAGGCATTCAAGAGATTAAAACAGGAAAACAGTAAGGAGGCACTAATGTGTTACATGGAAAAAACGAGAACCTGTAAAAAACAAATAAAAATAGCGAAGGAGGAAACAGAGAGACGTATTGCTAGGGAAAGTAGATCAAATCCCAAACTGTTTTTACGTATATAAATAGTAAAAGGATTAAATCGGATAATATTGGACCGATAAAAAGTGAGGAAGGCAAAATCATAGAGAAAGATGAGGATAAAGCTAATCTATTAAATAATTTTTTTTCGACAACTTTCACAAAGGAAATAGAACTAACAGGAGAAATGAGAAGTGACAAGCTTAATCCTCCACTAAGTATGACAAATCTAACCCAAGCTGGGGTACAGAAACGCCTCAGTAACATTAAAATAAACAAATCACCAGGACCTGATGGCATACACCCACGGGTACTAAGGGAACTAAGTAATGTGATAGACAGACCGTTATATCTTATATTTAAGGACTCTGTTGAGACTGGGTCTGTGCCACTTGATTGGCGACAGGCGAATGTAGTGCCAATATTCAAAAAGGGAGCGAAAAGTGACGCCGGAAACTATCGGCCGGTGAGTCTGACGTCCGTTGTGGGCAAAATTTTTGAAAGCTTCATTAAAGAGGCAATTACGGAGCATCTTGATGCTAATAATCTTTTAATCCCGAACCAACATGGATTCATGAGGAATCGCTCCTGCCAAACAAACCTGATTGACTTCTACGAGGAGGTTAGCTCTCGAGTAGATCAGGGGGAACCAGTGGATGTCGTGTATCTCGACTTCTCAAAAGCGTTCGATAGCGTGCCACATAATAGGTTGGTATACAAAATGAGAATGATGGGGCTGGGGGAAAATGTCTGCAAGTGGGTAGCTAACTGGCTAAAGGATAGAAGGCAGAGGGTGGTTATAAATGGAATATACTCAGATTGGGTAAGCGTCACTAGTGGGGTACCACAGGGGTCTGTACTAGGCCCAATGTTATTTAATATCTTTATTAACGACATAGTCAACGGGATAAATAGTAAAATATCAATATTTGCAGATGACACAAAGTTATGTAAAACAATTAATACAAAAGAGGACAGTGCAGACCAACAGAGGGATTTGGATAAGCTGGGTAGGTGGAGCATTAAATGGCAAATGAGGTTTAACGAGGAGAAATGTAAGGTCATACATATGGGAAGGAAAAATGGAAGTCACCAGTACTCACTGAATGGGAAATCATTGGGGAATTCAGAGATGGAGAAGGACTTGGGCATCTTGATTGATAGCAAACTAAATTGGAGTGCCCAAAGTCAGGCCGTAATGGGATGTATCAGAAGAGGTATAGCTGCAAAGGATGAGAACATTGTTCTTCCACTGTACAAAGCACTGGTCAGACCACACTTGGAATACTGTGCTCAGTTATGGGCCCCAATATATAGAAAGGATATAAATGAGCTTGAAAAGGTACAAAGGAGGGCAACAAAATTAATAAAGGGAATGGAGGGACTGCAATACCCAGAGAGGTTGGCAAAACTAGGACTATTCAGCCTGGAAAAGAGAAGGTTGAGGGGGGACATAATAAATGTGTACAAATATGTTAGGGGACAGTATAGAGATCTTGCCCGGGATTTGTTCAAAAGGAGGGATATTACGGTAACAAGAGGGCATTCACTAAGACAGGAAGAGAAAAGGTTTCAGCACCAGCATAGAAAGGGGTTCTTTACGGTAAGAGCAGTGAGAATATGGAATTCACTGAGTGAGGAGACGGTAATGTCGGATTCACTAAACCAGTTCAAGCGGGGACTGGATGCATTTCTAGATACCAGGCAGATTTCAGCGTATACTTAAAAATAAAATAAAATAGTAGGTTGATACAGGGATTTATTCTGACTGCTGGTTTCAGAGTCGGGAGGGAATTTTTCCTCAGGTGAAGATTGGCCAAATCATTTGGGGTTTTTGCCCTCCTCTGGATCAACTTTAGCAATTACAGAACTAACAGGTCGAACTTGATGGACGCAAGTCTTTATTCGGCTTTACAAACTATGTTACTATGTTACTACAGGTCCCAGGTTTACCAAACGCTGACTACAGTACCAGGGCTAGGAGTCATGGAGGCCCCAGCGACCAGGGAGAGTGATCTCCAGGAGAAGGCCCTACCACCAGGTCAGCAGGTGCAAGAGAGAGACAGTAACCAAGCTAGGCCTAATTCCAGGCAGGTCAGAAGCTTAGCGAGTAGAGCCATGGATCAGGAGGCCCTATACCCGCTCACTGGGGAGAGTCCAAAAGTGTGCCCTTCATCCGGAGTACCCTGGACCGTGCCTGCATCATCACCAGTAAAGGTACTGAAGCTTACCCCCGTGTGAGTGTCCGTCTTTCCTCCGGGACCGTCCTGCCGTCTCTCCCCTGCACCACCATCCATTACATCCCACGCAGTCCTGAGGCCCGCTCCACCTGTGGGGAGCCGTTCCATCACAAGCAGCCCTACCACCTGGCTCAGAGGACTGCTCCGCACGGCGGCCCCCCTTTAGCCGCATTCCACAGGTGGCGTCACGAACTTTCCAAATTCCCTATAAATAATCCCCCTTTACATTGACCGCCCTGGGTCACGGACCGGGCCAGCCACTGTGATATTCCCCATACAGGCATCCATAGGCCGGGCTGCCGAGTACCCCACGGCCCAGGGGGCGCGTCAACCTTTGCGTCACGAACAGGATACGGTGCCCATTGGCACCGGGTACTGTGAGCCTTAAAAGACTGTGATACTCACTGTGGTGAAGGTTTCCCGCCATTCCCGAGATTTCCCGCCATTGTCCGCCATCTTCCTCTCGCCACGCAGGAAGAAGAGGGGCGTAATCGCGGGAATCGGAGAGGCGTAACCACTGGAAGCGCACGATGCCCAGGACACGCCCCTCCCCTGGCGTCAAACCAGGAAGCGTCAGGTCCTGAAAGGAGTTCAGAGGACGCTCTGACGTCAGACGCGAGCGACGCAAGGTCCTGGAAGAAGACCGTCGCCCGCGGCGCAGCCATGGCCGACGACCAGCAAGCCGCCGGAGCACCGGTTAACGCTCCTGATGCATAACCTGCGCCTGGTGCTGCACAGGCCGGAGCGGCCGCTCCACCAGCAGGGGTCGTGACCCTGTTGATACCCATGGCCCTGCCGTATATCCCTGGAGCGAAATGGCTTCCCCAGTATAATGGCAAACCAGACACCCAGTTCGGATTCAAGAGAAAAATATGCGGTGTACTGGATATGCATTCTATGACTGGTAAGCAGAGAGCTGCTGTTGTGCTGGGACAATTGACTGGTGCCGCAGAGCGGGAAGTTGAAACCTGGCCAGCCGCAGACCAGGAATCGGTATCCATCATCTTTAAGAGACTGCAAACTGTGTTTGAAAACCGCACGGAGACAGATCTGTGGATGAGGTTCTACCACTGTGTCCAGAAACCTGAGGACAGTATCCGGGACTATGCCTGGTGCTTACAGGAAGCCCTGCGGGCCCTGAAACAGGTTAGTCCAGCCAGCATACAAAATGAAAATAAAATGCTGACGGAACAGTTCATCCAGGGGTTGAGGTCCCAGGAGGAGAGCAGAACTGTACTGTGGTGGGCCTTAGATCATCCAGATGCCACCTTTGACACCCTTAAGGACATGGCTATAAAGGGTCTGCAGCCCCTGGAAACAACAGATACTGCTATCCAGCGTTACCAGGGTGGGGCCACCCCAGTGCCCGCAGTCCCACTGCTCCTTCATTGACGGCTGAAACAAAGATGCAAACAGTGCCTCCTAGCGAGCTGGACAGCCTACGCTCTGAAGTGCGCCAGTTAAGTAAAACCCTGGCCACCGTCCTGAGTACCCTGCAGCTACAGACGGAGCCTGAGCCGGAATGAAGGATCCTACTCGCCGACAGCCCTGAGGATGTCCCCTGGATGAGGAGAAGGAGGACAACGCCACCCCAAAATGAGGACAACGCCACCCCGGAGGAGGACAACGCCACCCTGTGGGAGGACCAACAACTAACGTCGCCTTCCAGGAGAATTCATCTGCTACCGCTGCCAGAAGGCAGGCCACACAGCACGGAACTGTCCTTTAAACGAGCAAACCCTGGGGCCAAGGGCCGACACCCAGGAGTAAATCAAGCAGGCCCATCAAGCTGGTATCACTGGTTCGTAGGAGGAAGGCCTTTCCTGTCCATCATGCTGGACGGGATAGCAACACCTGCATACCTGATGTCCTCTACAAAAGGTACTGGTCCGTAGATGAACTCCAGCCGCCAGACCCGAACCTTTCCGTGTATGCCTCTAATGGCCTTCCTCTTAACCTAGTAGGGGTTAAGAATGTGACAGTGAAGGTGGGGAGAGCGGAACTAAAAGACCAAGGACTGATTGTAGTGGAGTCTAACCCTGGTGATACAGACTTGTATATGATACTAGGTACAAATATTGTCGGTAACTGTTTGGGAGAAGTGTTGTTTTTGCTCCAACAGATTGCTGACACCACCAAACCAGGGCAGAGGAAGGTGCTCCAGATAGAGATACGAGCCCTCCTGTACCAGCAACAGGTAAAGCTAACAGGTGGTGAGATTGGTTATGTACGGGTGACAGACCCGATACCCATTGTGATTCCCCCAATGAGTGAAATGCTGATTTGGTGTAGGGCAGCCATAGGTCTCAAAGGACAGAACTACCAGGCGGTAGTGGAGCCCATTAGCTCAGAGCACAGACCTACACTCTTAACTGCCAGAGGGGTGGTTGATGAACGCAATGGGAGGGTACCCGTACGTCTCCTAAATTGTGGGGAGGATGAAGTTAAATTACCAAGATGCGCCACTGTTGCCAGGTTGTTTACTGTGGATAACAATGCCATACACACAGTGGAGTCCTTAACCTCATCAGACACAGTGGAGGGTAATGACTCAGAAACCCAGGTGGGGGATTGGTGTCAACAGCTCCATGTTGGGACTGACGCCACTCCTGTGCATCAAAAACAAGGTGTACACAGGGTGGTCCAGGAATACGAGCAGGTATTCAGCAAACACCCACTTGATTTTGGGAGGATTAAAGGGGTACAACACCATATACCCACAGGTGACCATCCACCCATCAAAGAACGTTACAGGCCCATACCACCAGCACACTACCAGAAAGCGAAGGAAATGTTGCATGACATGAAGAAGGCAGGGGTAATAAGAGATAGCTGTAGCCCCTGGGCAGCTCCTCTGGTCCTTGTCAGGAAAAAGAATGGAAGCATGAGGATGTGTGTAGATTACAGACAGGTAATTCGCATAACACACAAGGATGCATACCCTTTGCCCCGTATAGAGGAATCCCTGGCTGCACTAAAGTCTGCAAATTACTTCTCTACCCTTGACCTCACTAGTGGGTACTGGCAAGTAGCAGTTGTTGAAGAGGACCGGGAGAAGCCGGCCTTCACTACCTCGATGGGACTCTGCGAGTTCAACAGTATGCCGTTCGGACTCTGCAACGCCCCTGGAACGTTCCAGAGATTGATGGAGTGCTGTTTGGGACACCGTAACTTCGAGACCGTGCTGCTATACCTGGATGACGTGATAGTGTACTCCAAGACGTATGAGGACCATTTGAAGCACCTGGCGGAGGTATTTGAGTCGTTGTCCCGGTATGGGATGAAATTGAAACCTTCCAAGTGCCACCTGCTCAAACAGAAGGTTCAGTACCTGGGGCACATCGTCAGTCCAGAAGGAGTAGCACCAGACCCGGAGAAGGTCACTGCCATCCAGAAATGGCCGGAGCCGAAGAATCTCAAGGAGGTACGTCAGTTCCTGGGACTAGTCGGGTACTACCGGAGATTTGTAAAGTACTACACCAAGAAGGCAGCGCCTTTGCAAGATCTCCTGGTAGGGCAGTCCAACAGAGGCAACCCCCCCCCCTTCCAGTGGGGTAAAGAGCAGTGATGAAAGAGATCCTGACCGACGAAGAAATCCTGGCCTACCCTGATTACTGCCAACCTTTCCTGCTGTACACTGAAGCAAGCAACGAGGGACTAGGAGCTGTGTTGAGTCAGAAGCAGTATGGCAAGGAGAAGGTGATTGCCTATGCTAGCAGGAAGCTTCGTCTGACCGAGAGAAATCCGGAAAACTATAGCTCCTTCAAGTTGGAGTTCCTGGCCTTGGTCTGGGCCATCACTGAATGATTCAAGCACTACTTGGCCTCCAGTAAGTTCACGGCTTACACTGACAACAACCCCTTGACGCATCTAGAGACAGCCAAGTTGGGAGCCATGGAACAGCGTTGGATGGCCCGACTGTCAAACTATCAGTTCACCATCAAATACCGGGCAGGCCACAAGGACGCCAACGCCGATGCCCTATCCAGAATGCCTCACCAGTCGGACACTGAAGAAGAAGTGGATGACCTGGAGGAGATTGAGCTACCTGCCTTCCTCAGAAATGGGATGGTCCACGAGCAGCGCACCTCCAGGAGGTATCATGGTAAGACATTAAACCCTTTACCTCATCACAGTTGGATGGAGACCCAGGACAGCGACCCAGTTGTCAGCCGTATCAAAGAACTGATAACCCAGGAAGGGTCCTCCCTGGAGAAGGACGCTTCTCCACAAGCCAAGCAACTGTGGAATGAGAGAAGCTGGCTGTTCATCTATAGAGAGAAGCTGTGCTGAAGGTATGTCAACCCCAGGACCCATGAGATGGTATGGCAGATCGTAGTGCTCAGGACAGACATCCAGATGGTATTGGAGGCCTACCACGATCAAGCAGGGCACTTTGGCTGGAAGAAGCTGGAAACCCTCCTGAAGAATCTGTTCTATTGGGTTGGAATGCGGAGTTCCATAGAGAGGTGGTGCCGGGATTGTGGACCCTGTAGCCTCAGAAGAAAAGACTACAGCAGCCAGAAAGCACCCCTGCCGTCCATCAAGACAACCCAGCCCCTAGAGATCGTCGCTCTGGACCACGTCAAGCTGTCACCTAGCAGGTCGGGCTACTCGTATGCCCTGACCATGGTGGATCACTACTCCCGGTTCCTGGTGGTAGCCCCCATCAAGTATCTGACGGCAGAAACTGCAGCAAGGATGTTTCAAGCATACTTCTGCAGGCCCCATGGATACCCGGAAAAGGTGCTGACGGATCAAGGCCCTGCCTTTGAAGCTGAGCTGTTCAAAGAGTTTTGCCATCTGTACGGGTGTAAGAAGATCCGGACTACACTGTACCACCCCCAAACCAATGGGTTATGTGAAAAGATGAATAACATAGTCATCGACCTGTTGAAAACCTTACCTCTAGAAGAAAGAAACCAGTGGCCAGACAAACTACCTGACCTGGTAGATTTGTACAATCACATACCTGTGAGTTCCAGCAATTGTACTCCAGTGTACCTCATGAGAGCAAGACCTGGAAAGTTGCCCATGGACCTGGAGCTTGGAGTGGTAGAGCCAGAAGCAGATATGTCCACTGAAGACTGGGATACGACCCGACAGGAGCAGTACAAGAGAGTACAAGCCTGTGTCGAAGACAGTCTAAATAGGGTGAGAGATAAGCAGGAAGCGCAGTACAACAAGAGTGCACCAGCCGAACCCTTGACACCTGGAGAAGTTGTGCTGAAACGAAAGAGAAGAAGCCACAAGCTTAACGACCAGTGGGAAAGGGAACCTTACACTGTGTTGAATTCCTGATTTGACAATAGGAAAACCTGTCTAATTTGCAAAGACGGAGGAAGAACAACTGCAACGGTATCAAGAGACCATCTGAAGTTGTGCCCAAGTCCACTGAAGCCCCAGGAGGAAGTGCCTCTCACCGTACCGGAGGAGCCTAAAGAAGAAGTACTCTATACTGTCTTAGGAGATTTCCCGGCAGATTGGCCTCAACTGGATGGAGCTGTAATAATACCTGTGCTACACTTCTACCAACAGCCAGAAGACTCTCCACTGTAAGTAAGACCTGTAAGTGCCCCGGAAGAGCCTGCTCAGGAAGAATCCCCGGAAGAAGGATCACCGGTGGAAGCAGAGCCAGTAGGCCCAGTAACCAGTGTACTTGCCAGTCCTGTAGAAAGGTTAAGGCAGTCTTGCAGTCAACCAAAACATAGAGCTGATAGAGCGGAAAATAGCGCAAGCATCCACACTACACGCATCCCAGTACTACGTAGGTCATCGCGTAGCACAAAAGGCCAGACCCCTGTCAGGTATAGGGAGTAAATAGAGAAATACAGACAGTATAAATAGTTACCCCGTAGGGTATGTTCTTGTAATAATTTAATTAATTTATTTATTGATTTGTTTTGCCTTGCTAATGGACAATTTATGTGACATGGACACTTCTCATTGCATTTAGTTACTCGTAAGGGTATATATAAAGGACTCAGAGGCTGAGGACTGTGAGCAGCCCAACAACTGTTCATGTACATAGTTGCACTCCCTGGAGTGCCTTTTAAGTGACCACTGAGCAAAAACCAGTGTGGCGTGGCCGAAGACGTGGTCCAGCACCTGGATCACCTATGCCCTGTAGCCACGCCCAGGGCCTACGTTGAGGGTTTTCAGGCGGGTCCCTCATGTTCCTTTATCGGTGAAATGGACACCAGGTTACGGGACTTACTGTAACTCTATTGTTATTATACTTGTTATTGTTAATTGTTAACCTGTTTTGCAAAAATGCTTCAGTCCAGGAGTACTGAGTTTTACTAGGGGGGGGATGTGGCTCCCTGCTGTGCACTGGTGCCACAGAACCCAGAAGGGTGCATGGATGGACTTCTCCACAAGAGGCCTTCACACATTCACACACCTCCACCCTACCACCTCAGACCACCAGAGGGAGCCCGTTAGGGATATATATATGGAGCGTGGAGCCAGGCAGCTCAGTTTGTAGGCAGTTAGTGAGTGAGATCAGTCGCTGACGCTCAGAGAGCAGCAAAGAGGCAGAACGCTGGCTGCTGTGCTTAGGCGAGCCAAGGCCTACAGCACGAGTGAAGGCCTAGTGAGGGCCCTGAGTGTGGCCGAAGGCGAGAGGAGAAGGAAGAAGTAGCGAGGGGGCAGAGGAGCATACCAGGCTCACCCCGAGATATATACCGGACACCGGGTCCGCGCCTACAGGGTCCCTTTATACCCAGTAGGGACCACTGGAACCCCTGGAGGACTACAGGTCCCATGTTTATCAAACGCTGACTACAGTACCAGGGCTAGTGGTCACGGAGGCCCCAGCGACCAGGGAGAGTGATCTCCAGGAGAAGGCCCTACCACCAGGTCAGCAGGTGCAAGAGAGAGACAATAACCAAGCTAGGCCTAGCTCCAGGCTGGTCAGAAGCTTAGCGAGTAAAGCCACGGATCAGGAGGCCCTATACCCGCTCACTGGGGAGAGTCCAAAAGTGCGCCCTTCATCCAGAGTACCCTGGACCGTGCCTGCATCATCACCAGTAAAGGTACTGAAGCTTACCCCGTGTGAGTGTCCGTCTTTCCTCCGGGACCGTCCTGCCGTCTCTCCCCTGCACCACCATCCATTACATCCCACGCTGCCCTGAGGCCTGCTCCACCTGTGGGGAGCCGTTCCATCACAAGCTGACCTACCATCTGCCTCAGAGGACTGCTCCGCAGCGGCGGCCCACCTTTAGCCGCATTCCACAGGTGGCGTCATGAACTTTCCAAATTCCCTATAAATAATCCCCCTTTTCATTGACCGCCCTGGGTAACGGACCGGGCCAGCCACCGTGATATATCCCCCATACCGGCATCCATAGGCCCGGCTGCCCCGTACCCCAAGGCCTAGGGGGCGCATCAGAAGCATACCTACAGAAGCATGCATAAAAAAGTACTCCTTCATTTAAAAAAAATATCAAAAATAGTGTGTAAGGTCATGCATGCATGTGTAGAAATACAGTATATGTGCAAAAGCATGCCTGCTGTGTGTGTAAAAGCTTGTGGATTATGTTAAGGATAAAACTCCTATATCACTAGACACCTGGCAGCATTTCCTGCATAAGTGTTGATAGCAAATTATTATTACTATGGCTGATATTAACCAAGAGATGTTCCCGTGTAATGACCTCTGGCTATCCACTGACTAAACTACCTGCCTGTGCTACTCCTAGTGGTTGCAATAATAAGACTCTAATCCAGACCCGGATCATTACAGATGAGATGTTAAGTCTGGACATAATCCAGAAGTCTGAGTGCATGTGCCTCCCCTGTAATCCTCGACAACCAAATACCCCGTGCGCAGACCCCGGGCAACAGCAGCAGGAGGAGGAGTGGGACAAAGGCCTCAGCAGTGAGTAAGTCGGTGTCTCTGCTGGGGGAGTGAGGGAATATGCAGAGATGCCGATGGTACAGTGCACCCCCCCCTTTACGCCCCCTCTTCTTCAAGCCCACAAGAAATCTCTCCAGGAGGAGAGGGATATGGATATTCTCCCTGGGCTCCCACGACCTCTCCTCAGGACCAAACCCCTTCCAATCAACAAGAAAAAAGTTTTTTCGTTTTACTCTCTTATTGGTTAGAATAGTCTCTACCTCAAAAACATATTCAGTGCTGACAGGAGCAGGAGTGGTACCTGGGTCCTTGAAGAAGGAACTGAAGACAGCAGGCTTGAGGAGAGACACATGAAATGAATTGGGGATTGGTAGAGAGGCTGGGAGTTTGTAAGCTACAGCATTAATCTGTTTGAGAACCTCGAAAGGACCGATGAAGCGAGGACCCAGTTTATACGAGGGTAGTTTGAGACAAACATATTTTGATGAAAGCCAAACCTTCTCCCCTGGATAAAAGACAGGCGGATCCAGACGTCTCTTGTATGCGTGTTTCTTATTCCGTTCAGAAGATTTCATTAAAGAGATCTTGGTGTCCTCCCAGATCTTAGAGAAGTCCTTTTAGGAGAGTTTCAGCTGCGGGAATGGTGGTAGCAGACACAGGAAACAGGATATCGGAGTGTTAAGCATACACCACAAAAAATGGGGATTTAGGTGAGGATTCACTGACATGATTGTTGTGCAAGAATTAGGCCCAAAGCAGTAGTTCGGCCCAAACACTGTGGTGAGCATTGACAAAGTGCCACAGTTAATTGGTCAGGATATGGTTACCCCGCTCTACCTGGCCATTGGACTGCAGATGGTAGGCAGAAAGCAAGTCCAAGGTGACATTCAGTAGTTTGCAGGAAGCCTTCCAGAAGCGAGGAGTGCTTCCTGCAAACTACTGAATGTCTTTCCCTGCCATTTGTCTCAAGGTAGGGAAGGGAGGAGATGAGCAATAGTTAATCTCCACTAAACACTATAGACTACAAGGAAGGATAAATAGGGGAAAAATGCTTAGCTTTAGATGACTCCAGACAAATGCACAAACACGTCCTCAAGCTCCAGATAGGAAAAGGTCCTGCTCTTGCTATGCCTTCACAAGGAATAATGAATATCGCCAACACCTCCCTCTAGAACATACCAGTTATTTATACACCCAGGCCAGGGAGTGAATTAGCCAGAGGGAGGTATCCGCTGGGTCCTAGGGTCATAAAGACAGCCTCTAAGAAGATTTCTGTAATGCCAAACGTAGAGATCTCCTGCAACCAACTGCAGGGCGACTGTCTGTCACCTCTGACACACCTGTGACACCATAGTGAAGAACCCATTTCCTGTCCAGTTCGGAGACAAAGGTTTTTCAAGGTGGGACCCGTGAGAAGTCCAGTGGAGTGACGGTAAACTTCTTGGAGGGTTCGATGATGCTCTGAGGCTCTTCATCCCGGTCAGAAGACAGAAAAGACCTCGAAAGCGTGAAGAAAAACGACCACCTAGCTTGACACAGATTTAGATGCCGTGCGGACTGCTGGTAGGCAAAGTTTTTGTGTTCCATGTAGATAATCACACAATGAATTGCTCCCTCAAGTAGAAAGTTCCACTCCTCCTTGGCTGGTTTTATAGCCAAAAGTTCTCAATCGCCAATCGAGTAATTGCATTCTGGAGCTGAGAAGGCTTTAGAGAAAAAAACGCAGGTCACCATATGGCTGGAGGGAGACTTCTGGGTGAGAACCGCTCTGGCACCGAAGGAAGAGGCATCCACCTGCAAAAAGAATTGCTTATTGTTGTCCGGTCTGTGTGTAACACGGGTACTTTAGATGCAGCAACACAGAAACACAGAGCAGCCAATACAGGGTTAATAAACAGGGGAAGTTTATGATAACAGTGTCAATCTCCACGCAGGGAATAACAGGGGAAAATATGGGGGAAAACAAGGGAAGTAGCAGGTAAAAGTCTTCAACTGACAGTTCACAGTTTAACTAGATATAGCAGAGTCGAACCGGTTGTGATTGACAGTTTTTACACTTAGCTGACTCTTTTCCTCCACAAGGCAGTTGCCAGCTGATGCCGGTGTTGATTTCTTCAGGCTTCCCCGCCCAAACAAAGCTCCGTCTTCTGGCAGCAGCGGGCGGTCTACGGTTTTACCCGCTGAGCCCCTAGTCCATAACACGGCACCTCACGTGCTCTGCTCCACAGACCCGGCGTCTCTTCTCCCTCTAGTCGGCTCGACTCTTCCTGTCCACACTCGGCTCTTGCTCCCAGTACTAGAGGCAGGAGCCTGGACCCTCTCACACTGCTCGAATGAGCGGGACTCTGTTCTCCTGAGCCGGACTCTGCTCTCGCTTTCCCGCGCAAAAGTCCTAGTCTCTTTGTCTCTCTAGCCACGCCCCCAGTTTTCCGGTCACCTGACCTCCCAGCTTCCCAGTCACCTGACTCCTGTGCTGGAAGTCTGTCTTCCCCCTGCAACCAGAGGTACGGCCCCGGCAGTTCCGGATCCCTTGTTCTGAAAGTACTTACACCCCGGTATTCCCTCCTACACCCCCGCTCTCCTTTAACTCGCCATTCCACGCGCGAGAGTTCCTTCACCAAACGTTCACATTCTTGGACTTCCTGGACGATACGGTACCATATGAATTGATCTTGTTCGTAACAGTGAGGAGGCACTCCTGCTGTTGTTCGTTCTGACCAGCGTAAGTCAGTTTGACCGATGGGGGGTGCAGGGTCACTCGGATTCCCAATCTCCGCCTGCCCGGTGGCTTCAACCGAGGTTGTTCTCTCGCCGCCTGCACTGGGGACTGCAGGTAATTGAGTGCTGGGGCTCGGAGGTAGAATCAACAATTCTTCTTCATCCACATCGTGGTTTGGGGCAACTGTGACAGGACCCTCTCTAGAAGCAGGTGATTCTTCTTCATCCTCGTCATCTTTAGACAGACAGGGTCGCAGCATACTACGATGAACCACTCTGGTAGGGGCTCCTTCAGCCCCCTCAGGTTGAACTTCATACACAGGTCCTTCAGCACCAATCCTGGTTCCCACCGCCTACTCAATTTGCCCCTGGGCCGCCTGTCCTGAACCAACACCCACTCCCCGGGCCTCAGAGCTGTCCCTCGAAGAGGCAATGTCTCATGATGTTTGAGCTCCTGAAACTTCTGTTGTACCAACCGTCGGAGGGTCTGCAGTCGATGCCGATGTTCCCGGACCCAGGAAGACATCCCCATCCATGGGTAGTCCTCCTCAGGGTCCAGCTCTAACTCGGTAATCTCTCGCCCCTTTCGCCCGAACAGCAAGGTATAAGGAGTGAACCCCGTCGTACTATTCACTCGGTTGTTGTAGACCCACACCAGCTCGGCCACAAACTCAGGCCATCGTACCTTCCGATCTTCCTCCAACGTGCGGAGCATTTGGATCAGTGTCCGATTAAAGCGTTCACAGGCCCCATTCCCTTGAGGGTGGTAAGGAGTAGTCCGTGACTTCTCAATCTTGTACAACCGATGCAGCTCTTCCATCACCCGGCCTTGGAAGCAGGCGCCTTGATTGGAATGAATCCTCTTTGGGCAGCCGTACACCTGAATGAAGTCTCGGCAGATGGCCTGCGCAGCTGACTCGGCGGTCTGGTCTCTGGTCGGGGTCACTACCGCAAACTTTGTGAAGTGGTCTGTCATTACCAGGCAATGTTCATACCGAGATGTGCCGGTCCAACAGTCAAATAGTCGATCATCAGCACCTCCAAGGGGGCAGAAGTCACAATGGTTTGTATGGGGACCCGTTGCTCCGGGGGCTTAACCAACTCACAGCTCCGACATCTTCGACTGTGTGCAGAATTATTAGGCAAGTTGTATTTTAGAGGATTATTTTTATTATTGATCAACAACTGTTCTCAATCAACCCAAAAGATTCATAAATATCCAAGCTTAATATTTTTGGAAGTTGGGGTGTTTTTTTTTTAGATTTGGCTATCTTAGGAGGATATCTGTTTGTGTGGGTAACTATTACTGTGCAGAATAATTAGGCAACTTAATAGAAACCAAATATAATCCCATCTCACTTGTTTATTTTCACCAGGTAAACCAATATCAGTGCACAAAATTTAGAAATAAACATTTCTGACATGCAAAAACAAAAACCAAAAAAATTAGTGATCAATGTAGCCACCTTTCTTTATGATAACACTCAACAGCCTTCCATCCATAGATTCTGTCAGGTGCTTGATCTGTTTTTGATCAATATTGCGTGCAGCAGCCACCACAGCCTCCAAGACACTGTTCCGAGAGGTGTACTGTTTTCCCTCCCTGTAGATCTCACATTTTATGATTGACCACAGGTTCTCTATGGGGTTCAGATCAGGTGAACAAGGGGGCCATGTCATTATTTTTTCTTCTTTTAGACCTTTCCTGGCCAGCCACGCTGTGGAGTAGTTGGATGCATGTGATGGAGCATTGTCCTGCATGAAAATCACGTTTTTCTTGAACGATACCGACTTCTTCCTGCACCACTGCTTGAAGAAGTTGTCTTCCAGAAACTGGCAGTAGGTCTGGGAGTTGAGCTTCACTCCATCCTCAACCCAAAAAGGTCCCACAAGTTCATCTTTGATGATACCAGCCCATACCAGTACCCCACCTCCACCTTGCTGGCGTCTGTGTTGGAGTGGAGCTCTCTGCCCTTTATTGATCCAGCCTCTGGCCCATCCATCTGGACCATCAATAGTCACTCTCATTTCATCAGTCCATAAAACCTTTGAAAAATCAGTCTTAAGATATTTCTTGACCCATTCTTGACGTTTTATCTTATGTTTCTTGTTCAAAGGTGGTCATTTTTCAGCCTTCCTTACCTTGGCCATGTCCCTGAGTATCGCACACCTTGTGCTTTTTGACACTCCAGTAACGTTGCAGCTCTGAAATATGGCAAAACTGGTGGCGAATGGCATCTTGGCAGCTTCACACTTGATTTTGCTCAATTCATGGACAGCTATTTTGCGCCGTTTTTGGCCAACATGCTTCTTGCGACCCTGTTGGCTATTTGCCATGAAACGCTTGATTGTTCAGTGATCACGCTTCAAAAGTTAGGAAATTTCAAGACTGCTGCATCCCTCTGCAAGACATCTCACAATTTTGGACTTTTCAGAGCCCGTCAAATCTCTCTTCTGACCCATTTTGCCAAAGGAAAGGAAGTTGCCTAATAGTTAAGCACACCTTATATAGGGTGTTGATGTCATTAGACAACACTCCTCCTCATTACAGAGATGCACATCACCAGATTTACTTAATTGGTAGTTGGCTCTCAAGCCTATGCAGCTTGGAGTAGGACAACATGTATAAAAAGTATCGAAGTGATCAAAATACGCATTTGCCTAATAATTCTGCATGCAGTGTATTGTTGCTCGCAGTTGGGGATGATACACCAGCCTCTGCAACCACTGAAACGTCTTCTCTGTTCCGAAGTGAGCCCCTCGTTCATGAGCCTCCTCAGCCACTACTCCGACCAACTTCTCTGGGATCACCACTTGCCAGGTGGTCCTGAACTCTCGCAGTAGCTGCACCCGTCGGTACAGCAGCCCGTCTCGCAAACACAGTCTCTCCCATTGTCCCAGCATTTTCAGTGCTCCCGGGGACAGGGTACTCTTCTCTTCTCGACTGGGGACTTGCCGCAAAGCCACCCATTGACGAAATTGAGCAACTTCTCTGTCAGTCTGTTGAAGTCGGATCCAGTCATCTCTTGGCTGCCCTAGCACTTGTTCTTCCGACGTCTCTCCGATCTGTCCCTGTGCCGCGGCCAGCGGTCCCACGGAACTTCGGAAGCTAGGGGTCTCATACGCCTCCAAATCTTCATCGCGGTCATGATCAGGCCGTTCATAAGTCACTCTGGAGAGGGCGTCAGTATTCTCTGCCTTAGGCCGGTAGGCGATCTTATACCGGTACCTGGCCATGCGGGCCCACCGCTGCTCCAGGGCCCCCAATTTCACATTCTCCAGGTGGGCCAGCGGGTTGTTATCTGTTCTCACCAGTACTTCGGACCCGGACAAATACTCTGCAAACTTCTCGGTCATTGCCCAAACCAGAGCCAGCAACTCTAATTTAAAAGAGCTATAATTATCTAGGTTCCTCTCGGAGTCATGAAGGGAGCGGCTGGCGTACGCAATCATGCTCTCTTTCCCCTCCTGTACTTGGGATAACACGGCTCCCAGACCATGTAGGCTCCCATCAGTGTGGAGTATGAATGGTTGGGAGAAATCCGCATAGGCAAGTATTGGGGCCTCGGTCAGGGCCATTTTTAGGGCACGGAAGGCCTCTTCCTGGCAGCTTCTGTTATGATCTGCAACATAAACTAAGGAAAGATAAGGGAAAGCTGTCCCTACAGTAAGACTAAGCTGAATCCCTACGATGTAGCGGGCTGCCTGTTCTTTGTGAACAGACCCGCCTTCGTCCTCGACTAGTCTGAATGGAGACCTATAAAATTAAGGGAGGGGTCCCTAAAAGAACTAAGGACTGGGACAAAAATGGGACACCTCCTAAACAGAAGTTGTTGCAGAGCAAAAAGGACAAACTGACAAAAGTACTAAAGGTCCCAGAGGACCAAAAACTGACAGAGATAGGCACCGAAGCACCTGGCTAGAGAGACAGTCAAAACAACACTGAAGGCCAGCAAAGCCAGAAGGGTGGAGCTGGAATATATAGGCAGCTGGTCACGTGACTGCAAAACACAAGATAGCAAAAACTAACAGGAGGGTTCTAACAGCTTCCCCACCGAATCGCCAGATTCTTGGAGCCCGCCGGCACTCCCTTAAGTAGCTCCAGCAATGGGTAGTACCCGGCAAGTCCCAGGAAGGCCCGAACGTCCTTCACTGTCTTCGGAGTAGGCCACTCCTGTACGGTGTCCACCTTTTCCTGGGTGGGCCTGACTCCTTCACTGGACACAGTATGACCGAGATATTCGATCTGTTTGCGGAACAGGTGGCACTTCTGGGGCTTCACCTTTAGGCCATGACTCTGTAGGCGACTCAGTACTTGCTCCAGTCGCTGGAGGTGCTACTCGAAGGTGGCGGCATAGACAATTATGTCTTCAAGGTAAATCAGTGTTGCCTCGAAGTTCAAATTGCCCAGGCACCTCTCCATCAGACGCTGGAAGTCCCGGGGGCGTTAGTCAGGCCGATTGAATTCGAACAGTCCCATGGGTAATATGAACTCCGTCTTCGCACGGTCATGTTCGGCCACGGGCACCTGCCAGTACCCACTGGCCAGATCCAAGGAGGAGAAGTATCTTGCCTTTCCCAAGGCCGACAGGGACTCTTCGATTCGGGGTAGTGGGTAAGAGTCCCGTACTGTACAGGCATTCAGTCATCTATAGTCCACACAGAACCGCAGGGTCCCTTCTTTCTTCCGAACCAGGACAATCGGGGCTGCCCACAGACTCTGACTCTCCCATATCACACCATTCTGTAACATATGGGCTAACATCACCTTAACCTCTTTATACATCTGGGGAGGTATCTGCCGGTATCTCTCCCGCACTGGGGCAGCGCTCCCCGTGGGAATCTCGTGGGTAATGGCTTCTGTGCTACCAAAATCATCCTCATGGCGAGCAAAGACTTCCTGGTACCGCTCCAGTACCTCCTCAATCTGCTACACCAGTCGAGGTGTAAGACCCGTCAATTCAGCCCGCATTCGTTCTAGGATTCTTCGTCCCCCCCTTCGCACTAGCCCGATGGGATTCCGGCGGCACGGTGACCGCCAGAGTCCAGGGGTCTCCTCGTACTGCGGATAGCTGTACCACATCAGGTCACACCAACTTCTTTGGCATTCCCAGAATCTGGGCTATTTCCGCCCTGGGAGGGAGTGTGAGATCATCTTCACCCAGATTAACACACCGCACTATAACATTGCCACCCTGAATGGTGGCCAGTGTCCGAGCCACCAAGAGTCCGGGGGGTACTTTGTCCATCGATGTTGGTTCTATCTGAACTTCGACCCCCTCAAGAGGTGTGCAGGCCCGTGCGGATAACGTGAGTACAGTTTGTCCTGGCGGTAAGGTGAGCGCCGTAGCTGCTGGCACTATTATTTTCCCCAGGATCTTCCCTTCTCTCGATGTCTCCTGAGCCTGGGCAGCTCGGATTAGTTGTTGAAAGACCCTCCTTTGGGGGGTTCGCGGGTCCCACTGGTCTAGAGGAATCTCCTTCGGCTCACTAATCAGGATTTGCCTGATCTCTTTCAGCATATTCATTCCGAGGGTCACCGAGGGTCCACTTCCGGTTCCCCATGCGACCAGGACGACTCCTTTTTTTCCCACATCTTTTCCACACACTCGGATCTTCATCCACACCACCCCATGCGACCGGGATGGATAATTGATTAGCTGCCATGAGTCTAATTACTGGTCCCCATTCAGGCCACGCTATCTTTGGAAATCGCTGTTGAAAGTAGGCTTCTGTCATCGTAGTCTCCTGGGATCCCATGTCAATCAGGCAGTGAACAGCCCGACCGCTTATTTCGGCCCAGACAGTCGGGCTGGTGGAAACCAGGTCCTTGGGACTTCCTATTTTTCTTTCCCCTTCCTCAGGGTCCGGGCTGTGTCCCCCAAACACGGAGCCCGCTAGTTTAACGGCTGCCGCGACAGGGGCCGCCCTCGGCTAGCACAGCCCCTGGCGTAATGTCCTGCGCCTCCACACTTCTAGCAGGTCATGTGTAGGGCTGCCTCACTCCTCTACGGAACTCTCCTGCAGGGGGGGGTCCTGAATTCAATTCTTTCCATAACTGGAGCAATCGATCTGGGTATCTCTGGTGTCGGTGCAGGGGTCTTCTTGAAACTGGACCATTCATCCCGCATCTCCTTTCGCATCTCTCGAGCCCATTCCGGTTCAGCTGCAGGCGGGGTGGGTACCTTGTTACTCTGGACCATCCCTGCCAGGGCCGTCACCCCCATCTTCTGCTCTCTCACACGTGCCTCCGCCCCCACTTCTAGAAAAGTGATACGTGGGTTGGCGCGCAGGCGCTCCCGCAAGGCCTGCTTCAGCTGCACATCCCTGAGGCCTGCCACAAACTGGTCCCTTAAGATCACGTCAGGGGGTCCCATTCCCAAATTCCCCATGTCGTCTTTTCTAGTGATATAGACATGCACCCTCTGTAAGGCATTAACATACTGCGTCACAGTCTCCCCCTCCTGCTGCACTTGGTGAAACAGCCGTATCCTCAGCTCTCCTACATTGGTGGGATCCCCATTCATCTCCTCCAGTATCCGCACCACTTTTTTCTACAGTATCCCGGTCATGGGGAGGGAGGTACATCACGGATTGTCGGGCCTCGCTGTCCAGGGCCAGTAAGGCTATTTCGGCTTGCATAGCTGGGGTCATCGGATTCATATGTAACATACTCCTAACTCTCTCAATCCAGTCCCACAGCATCATATTGTCCCCGGTGAACTTTGGGAGATTGCTGAGCATGGCCCCCAGCGGCAAGCTAGATTTAGGGGCTCCCAGGATGGACTGCTCTGCAGTGTCTGTGTCTAACGACTGCATCCTGCCGACTACACCAAATGTAACACGGGTACTTTAGATGCAGCAACACAGAAACACAGAGCAGCCAATACAGGGTTAATAAACAGGGGAAGTTTATGATAACAGGGTCAATATCCACGCAGGGGGTAACGGGAAAATATGGGGGAAAACAAGGGAAGTAGCAGGTAAAAGTCTTCAACTGACAGTTCACAGTTTAACTAGATATAGCAGAGTTGAACCGGTTGTGATCGACAGTTTTTACACTTAGCTGACTCTTTTCCTCCACAAGGCAGTTGCCAGCTGATGCCGGTGTTAATTTCTTCAGGCTTCCCCGCCCAAACAAAGCTCCGTCTTCTGGCAGCAGTGGGCGGTCTACAGTTTTACCCACTGAGCCCCTAGTCCATAACACGGCACCTCACGTGCTCGGCTCCACAGACCCTGTGTCTCTTCTCCCTCTAGTCGGCTTGACTCCTCTGGTCCACTGCACTCGGCTCTTGCTCCCAGTACTAGAGCCAGGAGCCTGGACCCTCTCACACTGTTCTCCTGAGTGGGACTCTGCTCTCCTGAGCGGGACTCTGCTCTCGCTTTCCCGTGCAAAAGTCCTCGTCTCTTCGTCTCTCTAGCCACGCCCCCAGTTTTCCGGTCACCTGACCTCCCAGTTCTCACCCTGGACATGCCCCCAGCTTCCCAGACACCTGACTCCTGTGCTGGAAGTCTGTCTTCCCCCTGCAACCAGAGGTACGACCCCGGCAGTTCCGGAGCCCTTGTTCTGAAAGTACTTACACCTCGGTCTTCCCTCTTACAAGTGCAGCACTGGAGTGGAGGAACAGGCCTGTTTTAAGGAGATAAAGGCGCTTTCAGCCTCCTGAGTCCACACACTGGAGTTGGCACCTTTGCGGGTCAGTGCAGAGATTGAAACAAAACCTACAAAAGACAAAAATATATCTCATACCCTACCATCATTATATATAAATGTAAAGCAAAGTTGCATAATAAATATAGGGTACTTAGTGAACTATTTTTGATCAAAAAAAGTATACAAGCCGTCCCACCAGCGGCAAGGTGACCCTAAATTGGGACGGTACCTATACTGTCTATATTAAAAACCTTACTGTATATCAAAGTTGAAGTAATGCATATAAAAGGGTAGACAAATAGGACCGGGTCCCAACTCCAGACCACCCAGGCCCGTGGTAAGCTACATATATACTAATCAGCTCAACAAAGGGGATGCCACACCCTTAAATTGCACAGAATGCAAACAAGACAAAAAACCAAGCAATGTGAACTGAGGTCTAAGATGGTAGACATGCAAGAAATAGGAGCATGTTCACACTAGCAAAAAGAAGCAAAACCTACAAAAGACAAAAATATATCTCATACCCTACCATCATTATATATAAATGTAAAGTTGTAAAGTGCAGAGATTGGTGTGGTCCGAGAGGAGAAATGCAGAATGAACTGGCAATAGTAATTAGCAAATCCGAGGAACCACTGGATTGCCTTCAGATTGTCGGGGGAGACAATTATGGACAGGGAATACTTTCTCGAGGTCAATCCTTAGTCCTGTCTTAGAGAAGATGTATCCAAGGAACGAAAGAGAGGTTTGCTCGAAGACACAGTTTTCAAACTTGCCATATAAACGGATCTTTCACAGTCTCTGCAGAACTTGGCAAGCATCCCTCCTGTGTGTGGGCAGATCGGGTGAGAAAACTAAGATGTCATCCAAGTAAACCACCACACACGAGTAGAGAAGGTCCTGGAAGATATCATTCACCAGTTCATGGAAGACTGCTGTGGCATTACAGAGCCCAAACAGCATTACGCGATGTTCATAATGGCCATCCCGGGTGTTAAAGGCAGTCTTCCATTCGTCCCCCTGGCTTATTCGGATGAGGTTATACCCCCCCCCCCAGGTCAAGTTTGGTAGAGACTCTGGAACCTTTGAGTTGATCAAACAGCTCAGATAGTAGAGGCAGGGGATATTTATTTTTGACCGTTATCAGATCGTGATCCCTGTAGTCCATACAGGGATGAAGTGAACCGTCCTTTTTCTTTACAAAGAAGAAACCTGCTCCAGCAAGGGATGTAGACTTCCAGAAAAATCCTATGGTTAGGATTTCATTGATATATTCGGACATGGCTCAGGTCTCAGCCTGGGACAGAGGGTAGATACAGCCTTGAGGATGAGAAGAGCCAGTAAGGAGGTCTATAGGGCAATCATACGGCCTGTGTGGGGTAGTGTGTCTGCCTCCTTTTTATCGAAGACATCCGCATAGGTCCAATAAGCAGGAGGCAAGCCAGGAAAATTTGATGCAGTAGCCAGAGGTCTAGCGGGGCGAATGGGGACAAGCCATCTCTCGTGACAGGCTTGGCCCCAACTGAGTACTTCTCCATATCCCCAATCTAAGACAGGCTTGTGTTTACCTAGCCATGGTAGGCACAGGAGCAGAGGATGGGACAGACCTGATAGTACATAAAGAGAGATCCTCTCGGAGTGCAAGTTTCACCGACTCAGAAACAAAAAGAACGGCCTTGGACAGAGGCCCCCCACCCACAGACAATACCTCCAATGGATTCTGTAGACATTGGATCGGGATTTGATACTGCTCCACAATGGCCTGTTGAATTAAATTTCCTGTGGAACCAGAGTCTAGATAGGCCGATTCAACAAAATGGATGTTGCCACAGGAAACGGATATTGACGTAGTCAGTGAAGGAGAGGAGTGGTCCTCGCCCAGGTAAGCCTCTCCAACAAACCCTAGGCTTTGGAGTTTCTTGGTTTTTCAGGACCGGAGCAGATTAAATGTTCACAACTGCCTCAATAGAAGCTCCTTCTCTCTGCACGACGGACCCCCTAACGATGCTTGGCCAGCTTGACCTGATCAATTTGCATGGACTCAGAGGAGGATACCGAAGCAGAGGTCTGCGGAAGATTGGGCTTTAAAAGATCGGATCCAAGCGCACAGGTCTTCTCTCGCGGGACGCCTCGTTGGAGCGCTCCTGAAACTTGATGTCTATCTGAGTTGCTTGGGACACCAGGTCGGCCAATGAGGTGGGTATATCCCGACCTGCTAGCTCGTCCTTAATTCTCCCAGAAAGACCCTCCCAGAAGGCGGCCACCAATTCCTCGTTGTTCCAGGCTAGCTTGGAGGACAGGGTACAAAATCGGATAGCCTACTGGCCCACAGTGAGATTTCCCTGGAGCAATCTGAGGAGGGATTATGCTGAGGAGGAGATGTGGCCTGGCACATCAAATACCTTGCGGAAGGCTTCAAGAAATGACTGGAGACTAGAAACTAGAGGATCCCCTCTCTCCCATAGGCAATTGAGCTTTGCCAGTTAGGTGGGATGTGATGAAGGCTACTTTGGTCCAATCAGAAGGGAACTGGGGTGTAAGAGCTCAAAGTGCAGAGCGCATTGGTTTATGAACCCTCGACATAGGGTAGGATCACTGTCATAACGTGGTGGAGCCGACGGACAAGGTCCAGAACCAGGAACATGACTGGGAAGCTGGTGGGTCACGGCTGATGTTGCAGCAGCCTGATCTGGAGCGGATGTAGCCTCAGATAGGACAGGATTTTGTCCTGCTGATCCTTCTACCAGGAGACCTCCTGAAACAGGTAGGATATAGAGGAAGATTGAGAGCAAGCGGATTCCATGGCCTGAGCAAACTGTAACTAGGCAGGTGTAGGTGGGTATGGCTGATATATAGGTGGACACAGGCAGGTGCAGGTGGATACAGCTGAAAGGCACAAGAAAGGACAGTCAGGAAAGAGACAAGAACAAGCAGGTACTAACGAACTAGGGACCTGACAACTAGCAAGCGTGCTGGGAACAGACTAACAAAATTGCTCAGGCACCTCCCAACAGGTGGAGGTGCCTTAAATAATAAGTGTCTCCCAGCCATTGGCTGGGGATACTAGGACGCCGCAAGCAGTTCCTTTTAAGAGAGCAGCAGCACGTGTGCACCCTAAGCACAGTGCCCAGGGATCTGCGAGCCGTGCGCATCTTTTCAGCTCAATGTTCCTGTAGCTGATCTAGGCTCTGTGGAGTCCATTCCTTGTAGTGAAGATGTTCCTTAGCGTATTCAGCACTCTGCTCTCTTAGTGGATTTAGATCCATTGGACTCCGTCAAGTTTGCAACTGTTGCTGGTCAGATAAAGACTGAAGATTTCACATCAACACATGGGCTCTTTGCTTTGCAGACAATTGATGGAAATCTGGCATTTCCACTTCTTTCCATTCATCACCTTCAGGCACTTTACAAGTAGGAAGCCGGGACAATGTGTCAGCATTGGTGTTAGATTTTGCTGCTCTTTATTTGATAGTGAATTGGTAATTTGCCAGTCGTGATGCTCATCTCTGTCCTAGGGCTCCCAGTCAGGCTGTGTTTAGGTGTGACAACGGGTTGTTGTCTGTGAAGACTATGAAAGTAATAGCCGCCAAGCAGTCTCTGAACTTCTCTGTCACTGCCCATACCAATGCGAGGAGCTCAAGCTTGAAGAAACTGTAATTCTCTGGATTTTGCTCTGTTGGTCTGAGGGAATGACTTGCATGGGTAATTACCTTCTTACCATCTTTGACTTGTGCAAGGACAGTTACAAGTCCTTTCTAGCTAGCATTGGTATAAAGGTGAAACGTACAGCTGTAATCAGGGTATGCCAGGATAGGAGCCTCTGTCAACGTTTTATTCAGTTCCTCAGTCCAGGTGATCAACTGACTTGTCTGGCGTGCAGAATAACCTCTCAACAGCTCTTGCAGGGCTGCTGTAATCTGGGTGAAATTTTTGATGAAGCGGCGGTAGTATCCTGGAAATCCCAGGAAATGTTTGACTTCCCGGGCAGTAGTAGGGACAGGCCACTTCTGGACAACGGCAATCGTTTCAGGATCTGAAACCACTCCTTCAGCACTCACTATGTGGCCTAGATACTGCACTCTGGGTTTTAATAGGTGGCACTGGTAGGGTTTGACATTCAGGCCATAGCTGGTGAGAGTCTTGAAGACATCTGACAGGTGCTCAAGGTGTTCTTCATAGGTTCTGGAAAACACGATCACATCATCCAGATAAATCAGGACTGTCTCAAAGCTGTATTCCATTAGCCTTTGAAAAGTTTCTGGGGCTTTGCACAGTCCAAATTGCATAAAATTTCATACAAACAGGCCCATAGGTGTTGCGAAGACTGTTTTCTTTTGGTCTTCAGGGGCCACAGGTACTTGCCAATGCCTGCTGGTCAGGTCCAATGTTGAGAAGAATGCAGCTGACTTTAAGGCTTTGAAGGATTCCTCAATATGTGGCATGGGGTAGGCATATTTGTGGGTGCCACCATTCAGGTATCTATAGCCACACAGAAGCGGATGTTCCTGTCGTTCTTCCTCACAAGGACAAGTGGTGCCACCCAGAGACTGTGACTCTCTCTGATAACATCTGTGCTTTTCATGTCCTGGATTAATTTTTTCGCTGGCTGGTACATCGATGGAGGCATGGGCCCGTGTCTTTGCTGGATAGGTGGGAATGAACCAGTGGGGATGGTGTGCTGGATGACTTCCACTTTCCCAAAGTCCATGGAATTCTTACTGAAGGCCTGATGGTGTTCTTTCACGACCTTCAGAACTCCACTCCCCCACTCGTCTGGGATGTTCTGATCTCCCACATGAATCTCTTTACATCATGGGTTTTCAGGGGTTTTCACGGGACTAACCTCTGTCTGGGCACCTTTTTAATAGTTCTGCACCTCTTGACTCAGCATATCCTATTTGTTGTTGTGCAAATGGAATAGACAATATATGGAAATGATTGGCAATTATCAAGACACACTCAATAAAGGAGTGGTTCTGCAGGTGGGGACCACAGACCACATCTCAGTACCAATGTTTTCTGGCTGATGTTTTGGTCACTTTTGAATGTTGGTTGTACTTTCACACTCGTGGTAGCATGAGACTGACTCTACAACCCCATAGAAGTTGCTCAGGTAGTGCAGCTTATCCAGGATGGCACATCAATGCGAGCTGTGGCAAGAAGGTTTGCTGTGTCTGTCAGCGTAGTGTCCAGAGGCTGGAGGCGCTACCAGGAGATAGGCCAGTACACCAGGAGATGTGGAGGGGGCCGTAGGAGGGCAACAACCCAGCAGCAGGACCGCTACCTCTGCCTTTGTGCAAGGAGGAACAGGAGGAGCACAGCCAGAGCCCTGCAAAATGACCTCCAGCAGGCCACAAATGTGCATATATCTGCACAAACGGTTAAAAACCGACTTCATGAGGGTGGTATGAGGTCCCGACGTCCACAGATGAGGGTTGTGCTCACAGCACTTGCCACAGAACACCAGGATTGGCAAAGTCGCCACTGGCGCCCTATGCTCTTCACAGATGAAAGCAGGCTCACACTGAGCACATGTGACAGACGTGACAGAGTCTGAAGACGCCATGGAGAGCGATCTGCTGCCTGCAACATCCTTCAGCATGACCGGTTTGGCAGTGGGTCAGTAATGGTGTGGGGTGGCATTTCTTTGGAGGGCCGCACAGCCCTCCATGTGCTCGCCAGAGGTAGCCTGACTGCCATTAGGTACCGAGATGAGATCCTCAGACCCCTTGTGAGACCATATACTGGTGCGGTTGGCCCTGGGTTCCTCCTAATGCAGGACAATGCCAGACCTCATGTGGCTGGAGTGTGTCAGCAGTTCCTGCAAGATGAAGGCATTGAAGCTATGGACTGGCTCGCCCATTCCCCAGACCTGAATCCGATTGAGCACATCTGGAACATCATGTCTCACTCCATCCACCAACGTCACGTTGCACCACAGACTGTCCAGGAGTTGGTGGATGCTTTAGTCCAGGTCTGGGAGGAGATCCCACAGGAGACCATCTGCAACCTCATCAGGAGCATGCCCAGGCGTTGTAGGGAGGTCATACAGGCACATGGAGGCCACACACAATACTGAGCCTCATTTTGACTTGTTTTAAGGACATTATATTAAAGTTGGATCAGCCTGTAGTGTGTTTTTCCACTTTAATTTTGGGGGTGACTCCAAATCCAGGCCTCCATTGGTTAATAAATTTGATTTCCATTGATGATTTTTGTGTGATTTTGTTGTCAGCACATTCAATTTTGTACAGAACAAAGTATTCAATGAGAATATTTCATTCATTCAGATCTAGGATGTGTTATTTGAGTGTTCCCTTTATTTTTTTGAGCAGTGTATAAATGGTGCAGAGACTTCTGAGCTTCAACTTCTGCTTATATGCACAGTTCTGATCACACAGCTGTCTGAAGCCGAGGCTGTGGTTTTTCATATACAGACCATGGCTGCTTCCTTACCTGCTCTTTCAGCTTCCCTAGGCCACAACAAGTACACAAAATGTCTACTTCTCCATCACTGGTAAGCCCAGGACCCGGTCATGTGGTTTAACCATGTGACCTTGTGACCATATATGGAAAGCAGGGCTGCGTTGTTAACTCTTTACAACCTCCTAATGACAGAACATAATAAGTACATGACTTTGTGCATATATAAACCACTTCTATGTACTGAATCCCCTTGTACATTATCTGCAAAGGGAAATATTAACATAGTGCAAACATAATGAGGTAGCTGCTAGCTCTGCTACATCTTAATCCCTTTACGACATAGGGCGTATTAGTACGTATCTGTGCCCTGGGACTTATGGACCAGATACGTATTAATACGCCCTGGCGATTTCGGCCGCACACAGGCTGTGCGGGCGCGATCGCCGCCGGGTGTCAGCTGATTGTCACAGCTGACACCCTGTACTATGTGCAGGGAGCGGTCACCAGACAGCAGGAAGATTTTTTGGACATGCGCAGTGCATTTCCAAACTATCTTCTCCCTGTCCAGCGCTGACAGCCTGCATGGCACAGGGATGGTGCTCCATTCCTGTGCCATGCAGGTGATCAGAGAAAAAAAAGTGAAAGTCCCATAGTGGGACAAAGTAAAAAAGTAAAAAAACTGTCATAAAGCGAAAAAAATAAAAAATTGTAAAAATATTAAAAAAAAAATAAAAAAAATAATCCACCAAAAATAAAAATATAATGTACCCATCAATAAATATTATTATGAAAAAAAAACCAAAAAAACAATAAAAGTACACATATTTGGTATCACCGCGTCCAGAACGACCTGACCTATAAAACTGTCCCACTAGTTAACCCCTTCAGTGAACACGGTAAAAAATAAAAATAAAAAACGAAGCAAAAAACAATGCTTTATCACCATACCGCCAAACAAAAAATGGAATAACACACAATCAAAAAGACAAATATAAATAAAAATTGTACCGCTGAAAACGTCATATTGTCCCGCAAAAAACAAGCTGCCATACAGCTCCATCAGCCGAAAAATAAAAAAGTTATAGCTCTCAGAATAAAGCGATGCTAAAAAATATTTTTTTTCTATAAAATTGCTTTTATTATGTCAAAGTGCAAAACATAGAAAAACGATATAAATGTGGCACCGCTGTAAACGTACTGACCCGAAAAATAACGCTGCCTTATCAATTTTACCACACGCGGAACAGAATAAAAAAAAAACAAAAAAAAAACTATTCCTGAATTGTTGGTTTTTGTTTATTCTGCCTCCCAAAAATCTGAATAGAAAGCGATCAAAAATTGTCACATGCCTGAAAATGGTACCAATAAAATGTCAACTCATCCCGCAGAAAACAAGCCATCACATGACTCTGTCTGCCTTATAGCTCTCAAAATATGGCGATGCAAAAACTAGATTTTACAAAAAATGCGTCTTTTAGTGTGTGACAGCTGTCAATCATAAAAACCCCATATGATTCTGGTATCGCTGTAGTCTCACCGACCCAAAGAATAAGGTCATCTAATCACTTATACCGCATGAGGAACAGTGTAAAAAATAAACTCTCAGGTTAGGGTTGTGCTAGGGTTAGGGTTGGGCTAGGGTTAGGGCTGTGGTTGGGGTTAGGGTTGGGGTTAGGGTTGTGATGGGGTTGGGATTTTTTTCAAAAGTAAGAAAAAAAGATGACGATATGGTGACTAGTGTTGAGCGCAAGTGCTCACTACTTGAGTTTGCATCGCGTGCTTGGGTATGCATTGAGTATCGTGGGTATTTGAGTGACATGCTCGAGTCTCCGCCCCATATGCTTCGCGGCTAAAAAAACTTTGCGGGGATTGCCTGCCATGCACGAGCGATCCCCGCATGGTTTTTTTTGGGTATCTAATAACCGTGAAACATGCAGGGCAGGGACTCAAGCATGTCACTCGAGCACACGCAGTACATGGTGCATACCTGAGTACCCGATTCAAACTCAAGTAGCGAGCACTTGCACTCAAGACTAATGACAACTTATTCAATATGATGACCTAATGTTATCAAATGCTGTGTCGTACCTCTGGGTTCAAAATGTTCACTATACCCCTTGATAAAATCCTTGAGGGGTCTAGTTTCCAAAATTGGGTCACTTGTGGGGGGTTTCCACTGTTTAGGCACATCAGGGGCTCTCCAAACGCGACATGGTGTCCGCTAACAAATTGAATGGAAAATCGGCTCAAATTGTTAGCGGACACCATGTTGCGTTTGGAGAGCCCCTGTGTGCCTAAACATTGGAGCTCCCCCACAAGTGACCCCATTTTGGAAACTAGACCACCCAAGGCACCTATCTAGATGCATAGTGAGCACTTGGAACCCCCAGGTGCTTCACCAATTGATTTCTAAAAATGAAAAAGTGGAAAAAAATACTTTTTCATTTTTACGGATTAATTTGTGAAGCACCTGGGGGGTCAAAGTGCTCACTATGCATCAAGATAGATGCCTTGGGGGGTCTAGTTTCCAAAATGGGTTCACTTGTGTGGGAGCTCTAATGTTTAGGCACACAGGGGCTCTCCAAATGCGACATGGTGTCCGCTAACAAATTGGAACCATGTCGTGTTTGGAGAGCCCCTGTGTGCCTAAACATTGGAGCTCCCCCACAAGTGACCCCATTTTGGAAACTAGACCCCCCAAGGCACCTATCTAGATGCATAGTGAGCACTTGGAACCCCCAGGTGCTTCACAAATTAATCCGTAAAAATAAAAAAGTGTTTTTTTTTTCATTTTTTCATTTTTACGGATTAATTTGTGAAGCAGCTGGTGGTTCCAAGTGCTCACTATGCATCTAGATAGGTTCCTTGGGGGGTCTAGTTTCCAAAATGGGGTCACTTGTGGGGGAGCTCTTATGTTTAGGCACACAGGGGCTCTCCAAACTCAACATGGCGTCCGCTAATTATTCAAGCAAATTTTACAATCAAAAAGTCGTGGCGCTCCTTCCCTTCCAAGCTTCCAAGCCTTGCCGTGCGCCCAAACAGTGTTTTTTCCCCACATATGGGGTATCTGCGTGCCCAGGGGAAATTGCACTACAAATTTTGTGGTCCATTTTTTCTTGTTACCCCTGCAAAAATTAAAAAAATTGGGTCTAAAGTAACATTTTTGTGAAGAAAGTTAAATGTTAATTTTTTTCTTCCACATTCCAAAAATTCCTGTGAAGCACCTGAAGGGTTAATAAAGTTCTTGAATGTGGTTTTGAACACCTTGAGGGGTGCAGTTTTTAGAATGGTGTCACTTTTGGGTATTTTCTGTCATAAAGACCTCTCAAATTGACTTCAAATGTGATGTGGTCCCTAAAAAAATGGTTTTGTAAATGTTGTTGGAAAAATGAGAAATCGCTGGTCAACTTTTAACCCTTATAGCTCCCTAACAAAAAAAAATTTTGGTTCCAAAATTGTGCTGATGTAAAGTAAACATGTGGGAAATGTTATTTATTAACTATTTTGTGTGACATATCTCTCTGATTTAAGGGCATAAAAATTAAAATTTTGATATCGAAGAAATTTTACCACAATCATGAAGTACAATATATCACGAAAAAACAATCTCAGAATCAGGGGGATCCGTTGAAGCGTTCCAGAGTAATTACCTCATAAAGTGACAGTGGTCAGAATTGTAAAAATTGGCCTGGTCATTAACGTGCAAACCACCCTCGGAGGTAAAGGGGTTAAAGGAACATATTCAACAACTTTGGGGCATTACAGATGCTTCAGCAAAATGCCAGCGGTGTTTTTCCTGAGTCGTCTTTTTTTGGTGCTTTCTCAATACTTTTTTTGCGACACCATTGCCATTGCCATTTTTAAAATTTAAAACAGTGAGTGACTTCCAAACGGAAGCTCCTTGATGAATAGTCAGGTCACTTCTTTTAATGACTTCACATCTTTGGAAATTTGAAGTGGTTATAAGAAGCTGAAAAGTCTGAACTTATGGACAGCAAGTACATAAAAATGCTTATACAGTGGTGTGAAAAAGTCTGTGCCCCCTTCCTGATTTCTTATTCTTTTGCATATTTGTCACACTTAAATGTTTCAGATCACAAAACAAATGTAAACATTAGACAAAGATAACACAAGTAAACAAAGATTGCAGTTTTTAAATAAAGGCCTTTATTATTAAGTAGTGATGAGCGAACATGCTCGCCACTGCTCGGTAAACGCCCGAGCATCAACGTGCTCGACAAGCTCTGCGCTTGACGAGTATTTCCGGGTTGCTCGGGCGGGAACTCGGGTCTCCTCCCTGCATATTTGGCGCTCTTTAGAGAGCCAATGAACATGCAGGATTGCCTGCCACGCACTGTAATGCCGTAGCCATGTTGGTTGCGGGCATTACAGTGATTGGCTGGCCGCACAGCATCATCAGGTGTATAAACAGTAAGACCTGGCGCCGCCATGCTCGTCACAGTCTACTCCGGAATCAGGCAGAGTAGAAGTGGTGCTGCTGCGTCAGGGAGAGATTTGCTTGTTTATAGTTAGTATAGGTATTCCACAGCATATATCTATATCCATCTGAACTAACAGTCCTTCTGAGGACTAATCCAGCTGCATATAATCTGTGATAGGCAGGCAGGCAGTGTATGTTGCAGACTGCAGTGCATGATATAGCACAAGAGGGTCCATTGAACGTCCTGTATGCTACTGCTGTAATAATTACAGATATTTCTAGACATAGAAAGGCAATTTTTTTTTATCTTAATACTGGTTATTTGCTTAAGCAATACAGAGTACACCATTTTTCTGCTCACTGCAGAATCAAGCCAGATGTGTTCCATATTTCAGCGATAAAAATCCGGAAATTTGAACTGAATGTGGAAAATATTGGCCTCCTTTTCCATTCTGTTGCAGTGTGTCGGTGAAGCTATTCACACTAGGTCTCCGTGTAGAATAATATTAGTAAATGACAGGTCTACAATTTAAAGCGATGGTTCTCTGTCAGACATATCACCGAAAAGATTTCAAAATGTATACATTTTTTCCATTTTCATTCCGTTACAGTGTGCCGGTGAAGCTATTCACAATAGGTCTCCATGTAGAATAATATTAGTAAATTACAGGTCTACAATTTAAAGCCATGGTTCTCTGTGAGACATATCACATATAACTGCGTTCCAAAATCAGTCATTTCTTGTGAACATGGAAAATATTGTCCTCCATTTAAAATGGGCAAGGTGCGAGGCAATGGACGGGGAAGTGGATGTGATTGTGATGGTGCATGCAGAGGCCAAGGACGTGGCTGTGGGCAAGGTAAAATTGTGCCACAACAAACACCCACATCTTGTCGCTTGACCTTCCTGTACCAATTACTAAGGGACTGCAGAGCACCACTATTGAACACAGAGCAGTGTCAAAAAGTTATTGGTTGGTATTGGTAGCAGATAATGCTTCCAGTCACTTGGCCACCACCACCTGCACCCTGTCTTCCACACTGTCAAGTCTCAGTAGCCGTGAGTCTGGACCGCATATTCCTCACCCTGATGGATCCTCCTTCCTCCCACCATGCCGAGTGCCAGGAGACAACTGATCCCACACTTGGAACACTCAGAAGAGCTGTTCACTTTTCCATTTGTAGATTCAGGCCTCTCGCCCGGCCAGCTTCAAGCGAGTCAAGAGGAGAACGCATGTAGCGATGCCCAAATATTGGAGCAGCCACGGTCACACAAAGACGACAGTGGTAAAGTTCAATTGCTGTCGCAAATTCAATTACTGTCACCTGTCCACGTGTTTCTGGTTTGGCGGTACTTCCCAGTAAGTGCACTGGGGAGGGCACGGGTAATGTTGTGGGACCCGTGCTTGTTGAAGCGGAGACGACACAGGGAGAAATAGTGGCGGCTGGGGACACCCGGCCGCCGCCATGAGGCTGTGGACAGCTTACGCCTCTACGAGTCTAAAAGGCTACATTTCAAGTGCAAGCAGCTGCCCAGAAATCTGGCAGTTTACTATTGCGGCCTGTGGGCAGGTGGCTGGCTGTATACTTTGGCTTGCAATCCAAGGAATGGGGTAGGGACAACTGAATGCTGCGCTGGGACAAGGACGCGGATGGTGATTGTTGCAAGCCTGCAACGACAGGTGCATGGCGGGAGGCATCTTCGCATGCGCCAAGGATCACTTATGATGGGCACACTTTTAGGCAGTGACCTGGGAGTCAGAGATGCTTCCAGGGGTCTTCCCCATGCTGTTCCCATGTCTTTTCAGCACTGTATGCATGTGTCTGATGATGTGTCACACACCACATGGCCAGATAAGGTTGTAAAATGTTAAAATGACATTTCCCAATGAATGCATTTGTCTTGGTTGAAAGCAATGCAAAAGTGCAAAAACGCATCAAAAACGCTACGTGTGAACATAGCCCAAGGTGTGGAGCAGCATTTTTGTTTTTGATTATTTATTTTGCCTTATATACATATCATTACCCTGGAAATGAAGTTCTTTAACATATTTCCCAGGAAAATCCATTTTGGTTTCGTTTTTGCATGTTTTATTGTGAGTCCCTAAAAGTGGCGTAATACCTCTGGCAACAAGGTTATAAAGCCATTTCTAAAGCTTTGGGACTCCAGCAAACCACAGTGAGAGCCATTATCCACAAATGGCAAAAACATGGAACAATGGTGAACCATCCCAGGAGTGGCCGGCCTACTAAAATTACCCCAAGAGCGCAGCGACATCTCATCCAAGAGGTCACAAAAGACCTCACAACAACATCCAAAGAACTGCAGACCTCACTTGGTCAGTTAAGGACAGTGTTCATGCCTCCACCATAAGAGAGAGACTGGGCAAAAATGGCATGCATGGCAGAGTTCCAAGATGTAAACCAGTGCTGAGCAAAAAGAACATAAAAGCTCGTCTCAGTTTTGCGAGAAAACATCTTGATGATTGCCAAGATTTTTGGGAGAATACTTTGTGGATTGACAAGACAAAAGTTGGAAGGTATATGTCCCAATATATCTGGCATAGAAGTTAAACAGCATTTCAGAAAAGGATCATCATACCAACAGTAAAATATGGTGGTGGTAGTGTGATGGTCTGGGGCTATTTTGCTGGTTCAGGACCTGGAAAACTTGCCATGGTAAATGGAACCATGAATTCTGATATCTACCAAAAAATCCTGATGGAGAATGTCCGGCCATCTGTTTGTGATTTCAAGTTGAAGCGCACTTCGGTTATGCAGCAGGACAATGATTCAAAACATACCACCAAGTCCACCTCAGAATGGCTTAAGAAAAGCAAAATTAAGACTTTTGAGTGGTCTAATCAAAGTCTTGACCCTAATCCAATTGAGATGCTGTGGCATGACCTTAAAAAAGGTGGTTCATGCCATGTTCATTGTTGGCTGAATTACAACAATTTTGTAAAGATGAGTGGGCCAAAATTCCTCCGGAGTGTTGTAAAAGACTCATTGTCAGTTATCGCAAACGCTTGATTGCAGTTGTTGCTGTTAAGGGTGGCCCAACCAGTTATTAGGTTTAGAGAGCAATAACTTTTTCACACATGGCCCTGTTGGTTTGGATTTCTTTTTCCCCTAATAATAATAATAATAATAATAATAAAGACCTTCATTTAAAAACTGCTTTCTTTGTTTACTTTGTTTGTTTTGTGATCTGAAACCTTTAAGTGTTACAAACATGCAAAAGAATAAGAAATCAGAAAGGGGGCAAATACTTTTCCACACCACTGTATTCTTTCTTACTAATGTTTAGTGATTTTTACAGAGCATACCCACCTAAAAAAGTTGTCATGTGCACATTTTGTTACTATGCTGGCAAATTTTAACCTCTAAAAGGGGTTGTCCGGTCTTGGGGTAAAAGTCTGCAGTGCATGCTTTGATGATTCTCCGGTGCAAACGCCGGAATCGGGTGGTGATGTTACCGCAAGTATGCTATTTTCATATTTCCGGCCACATTCTGACTAGATGTGTCTGGTCTTGCTCAGTGCATCTGCATTGACCGAGGCCACACGCGTTTAGTCAGCACATGACTGCATTTATGCAATTCACATAATTGTGATCAAACTACTGCCGCTCCCAGCATGACACCGGAGAATCCTCACAGCAAGCAATGCATATGTTGGGATGATTCACAAATCTGCAATCACATAGAGTGACTGCAGACTTATACTGTAAGGTCGGACAATCCCTTTAACCCTCTTTGCGCCTTTGTGACCAGGCCAATTTTTATAATTCTGACCAGTGTCACTTTTTGTGGTAATAACTCCGGAACGCTTCAATCCCAGTAATTCTGACACCGTTTTTTTTCATGACAAATTGTACTTCATGATAGTGGTAAAATGTGTTCGATATGACTTGCATTTATTTCTGAAAAAATCGGAAATTTGGCGAAAATGTAGAAAATATTGCAATTTTCAAACTATTAATTTTTATGCCCTTAAACCGGAGAGTTATGTCACACAAAATAGTTAATAAATACTATTAGTCACATGTCTACTTTACATCAACACAATTTTTGAAACATTATTTTTTTTTTGTTAGGAAGTTAGAAGGGTTAAAAGTTGATCAGCAATTTCTCATTTTTCCAACAACATTTACAAAACCAATTTGTATAGATAACAGAAAATACCCCAAAGTGACACCATTCTAAAAACTGCACCCCTCAAACTGCTCAAAACCACATCCAATAAGTTTATTAACCCTTCAGCTGCTTCACAGCAACTAAAGCAATGTGGAAGGAAAAAATGAAAGTTTTACTTATTTCCACAACAATTTTACTTTGCCTCAATTTGCTTATTTTCACAGGGGTAACAGGAGAAGATGCACCACATTTGTGCAATTTCTCCTAAGTACGGCCGATACCCCATATGTGGTGGAAAACTACTGTTTGGGCGCACGTCAGATCTCTGAAGAGAAGGAGCAACATTTAACTTTTAGAGTGCAAAATTGGCTGGAATCGAGAGCAGATGCTATGTCATGTTTGGAGAGCCACTGATGTGCCTAAACAGTGGAAACCCCCACAAGTGACCCTATTTTGGAAACTAGACCCCTCAAGGAATTTATCTAGATGTGTGGTGAGCACCTTGAACTCCCAGGGGCTTCACAGAATTTTATAATGTTGATCCGTGAAAATTAAAAAATCACATTTTTCCAACAACAATGTTATTTTAGCCCCAAATTTTTATTTTCAAAAGAGTAGCAAGAAAAAATAGACCAGACAATTTGTTGTGCAATTTCTCCTGAGTATGCAGATACCCCATATGTTGTGGAAAACTACTGTTTGGGCGCACAGCAGGACTCGGAAAGGAAGGAGCGCTATTTTGGCAAGAATAGCTTGCGGACACCATGTCACATTTGAAGAGCCCCTAACATGCCAAAACAGCAGAAACCCCCAAAAGTTACTCCATTTTGGAAACTACAAATCTCAAGAAATTCATCTAGGGGAGTAGTGAGTTTTTTTAACCCTCAGGTGATTCGCAGACTTGTATAACATTGGGCTGAGTAAATGCAATATTACCATTTTTTCCACTAAAATGTTGCTTTGACCGCAAGTTTGTAGTTTTAAAAAGGGGTAATAGGAGAAAACGAACAGTACAATTTGTTATGCAATTTCTCTCGAGTGTGCCAATACCCCATAAGTGGTCAAAAACTACTTCTGAGTGCAAAAGCTCAGAAGGGAAGGAGTGCCATATTATAGTGCAGATTTTGCTGTTGTGGTTTGCGGGTGCCATGGTGGAGCCCCTGAGGAGCCAGAAGAGCAGAACACTCCCATAAGAGACCCAATTTTACAAACTTCACCTCTCAATGAATTCATCTAGGGGTGCAGTCATCATATTGAAACCACGGGTGTGTCACAGAATTTATACCATTGGGCGGTTGTAGTGCCGGCGTCCCTGCCCTCTGCTAGGCAGGGACGCTGCTCCTCTCACCGCTCTGCTCCGTGCCCGGCCTCCTCCCCCCGCTCTGCTGTCAGCGCGCGCTCCGTCCCGGCGTCCTCCTCCTGCTCTGCTCTCAGCGCGCGCTCCTTCCCGGCCCCTGTGCTTAGGGCGCGCGCGCGCGCGCTCCCCTCCTCTTAAAGGGGCCGCGCGCGCCGCCCTAAAGAGTCCCCGGCCAATGGCCGGAGGACTTCATCATATATAAGGCACCTCCTCCAAAATGGAGGTGCCCGAGCAATGTTGTTTGCACCTGTGTCTCACCTGTGCTTCAGCCCTCAGGTCCCGTTGCCAGTTACCTGCCAGTTTCCTGCCAGTTTCCTGCTAGTTACCTGCCAGTACCTGCCAGTTACCTGCCTGATTCCTGCCTGAATACTTGTTACCTGTCTGCCAGTCTGAGGTCCGACGGTCTGCCTTACTACTCCTGTCAGTCTGTCTAAAGGACCAGCCTGCCCGCTCACCTGGGAGCGCATATCAGCTACCTGTCTGCTTGCCTGAGGTCCGACGGTCTGCCTTACTACTCCGGTCAGTCTGTCTATGGACCAGCTTGCCCGCTCACCTGGGAGCGCTTCTCCGTTATCTGCCTGCTTGCCAGCCCGGAGGCTCCGTTGTCACGTGCTGTGACCACCAGCTACTCCAGACTCTTGCCCGCTCACCTGGGAGCGCATCTCCGTTACCTGCCTGCTTGCCAGCCCGGAGGTCCCGTTGTCACGTGCGGTGACCATCAGCTATTCCAGAGACTCTTGCCCGCTCACCTGGGAGCGCTTCTCCGTTACCTACCTGCCTGCCAGCCCGGAGGTTCCGCCGTCACGTGCCGTGACCACCTGCTATTCCAGAGACTCTCGCTTGCTCACCTGGGAGCACACATCTACCACCTGCCTGCTAGCCTACCCGGAGGCTCTGCCATCACAGGTCGTACCTACCCCTTACCCAGAGACTGCCCTGATCACTTGCCGTAACTCCCTGTCCGTTCACCCAGAGACTGCCACCCGCTCCCTTACAAGGGCCGCCCCCTTGTATAGTAGCTCAGAGGTTCCGCCTCCCGGACCCGTTTCAGTCCGCCTCCCGGACCCGTTACAGTTTGCTCGGGCCATGGAACCCGGTGGCACCCAAGCTCCCTCGCTCTCGGACCTCTGTCTTGAACTGTCCCGTCAGAGGTCCCAACAGGAGGCCATCCTGGGTCACCTGCGGAATGTTAATACTCGCCTGAACACTCTGTCTGATCCACCAACAACCTCCGCCAGTGCCATATCTTGCAATCCGGCGGCTCCGCTGCTCACTAATACTATGGTATCCTACCCCGGACCCCGGCTTTCTGCACCTCCTCGCTTCGGAGGCGACCCCGTCCAGGCTCGGGGCTTCTTGAATCAGTGCACCCTGCATTTTGAACTTTTGTCCTACCAGTTTAACTCCGACCGGGCCAAAATTGCCTTCATCATGTCCCATCTCACCGGGGAGGCCCTGGCCTGGCTGAATCCTCTATGGGAGAGAGGAGACCCCCTGGTGTCCAACTTGCCTGCTTTTCTCACGGCTTTCCGGAAAGTCTTCGACGAACCCGGACGGAAGACCTCATCTGCATCATCGTTGCTACGCCTCCGTCAGGGGAGTCTCACCGTGGGCCAATATGCCATACGGTTCCGTACCCTTGCCTCGGAGCTGGCCTGGGATAACGACGCTCTGGTTTCCGTCTTCTGGGAGGGTCTGTCCGGCCGTATTAAAGATGAACTTGCCGGTCGGGACATTCCTACCACTCTCGATGACTTAATAACTCTTGCCACCCGAATTGACCTACGGTTTCAGGAGCGTGCCAAAGAGGTCACCCGTGAGAGAAGGATTCCACGTTTAGCTCCTACTTTCCAGAAACCCGTCATTCCCTCCATCTCTCCCCAGGTACACTCTCCTGAGCCTATGCAGGTCGACCAGACCAAGATGGTCAAAACCCGTCAGGACTCACGCCGTGCCGAGGGGAGCTGCTTCTACTGTGGCAGTAAGGAGCACCGGATCCGTGCCTGCCCGGAGAGGTCGGGAAACGCCTGTGTCTAGGTTCGCTCAGAGAGGTCCACCTAGACAAGAATAAATCCTCTCCATCCCTGCTGTTGTCAGTTTCGATCATCTACGGGGAGAACCGTTATTTCGAACTAGCCCAACTTGACTCTGGAGCAGCCGGGAACCTTATTTCACAGTCCCTGGTTGAGAAATACCGCATCCCCACCAAACCTCTGGCTGTACCCTTGTCTGTCGCTGCCGTGGATGGGGGCCTCTTACCTCGCCCCATTCAACTCATCACCGAATCCATTACCCTGCAGGTGGGAATGCTGCATTCTGAAAGTATCTCCTTTCATGTTCTGCCTGGACTCTCTCACGCCCTCTTGCTAGGTCTGCCCTGGCTCCAGAGACATGCACCCGTGCTAGACTGGCAAACCGGAGAGGTCCTTCGCTGGGGACAAGACTGTCATAAAACCTGCCTGGTTCCCGTCCATCCCGTCCGTCCCTCTCCTACCCCAGCTAATCTACCTGGACTTCCGATTCCTTATTGGTCTTATGCAGATGTCTTTAATAAAAAGGAGGCAGAGACATTACCACCACATAGACCATACGACTGTCCCATCGATCTGCTACCCGGTACTACTCCTCCCCGTGGGCGTATCTATCCTTTATCCGCTGCTGAGACCCGGTCAATGTCTGAATATATTGAGGAGAATCTGGCCAGAGGATTCATCCGGAAATCTACCTCCCCGGCGGGAGCAGGCTTCTTTTTCGTCAAAAAGAAGGACGGCTCTCTCCGTCCCTGTATAGACTATAGAGGCCTAAACCTGATCACGGTGAAGAATAAGTACCCCCTTCCGCTCATTCCAGAATTATTTGATCGTCTGAGGGAGGCTAGGATCTTCACCAAACTGGACCTTCGTGGGGCGTACAACCTGGTTCGTATTCGTCAGGGGGATGAATGGAAGACGGCATTCAACACCCGGGACGGCCACTATGAATACCTGGTAATGCCCTTTGGTCTCTGTAACGCTCCTGCCGTCTTTCAAGAGTTGGTCAATGACATCTTCCGGGACCTTCTCTACTCCTGCGTAGTGGTGTACCTGGACGACATCTTGGTCTTCTCTCCGGATCTCCAGACTCACCGGAGGGACGTTCGTCAGGTCCTGCTCAGGCTAAGGCAGAACCATCTCTACGCTAAATTTGAGAAGTGCCTCTTTGAGCAGACCTCGCTTCCGTTTCTGGGCTACATTATCTCTCAGACCGGCCTTCAAATGGATCCTGAGAAACTGTCTGCCATCGAGAAATGGCCCCGACCGGAGGGGTTGAAGGCCATTCAGCGTTTCCTGGGCTTCGCCAACTACTACCGCCTCTTCATACCACACTTCTCTTCCCGGACGGCCCCAATTTCTGCGCTCACCCGTAAAGGTACTAATCCCAAAGAGTGGCCACCCGAAGCAGAGGAGGCCTTTCTTTCCCTTAAACAGGCCTTCTCTTCCGCCCCGGTGCTGCATCGCCCAGATGGCAACAAGCAGTTCTTCCTGGAAGTTGACGCCTCCTCCTCTGGAGCCGGAGCGGTACTTACTCAAAAATCATCTTCCGGGAGGATGGTAACTTGTGGCTTCTTCTCTAAACTCTTCTCCTCCTCTGAGCGCAACTATTCCATAGGAGACCGAGAGTTATTGGCCATCAAACTGGCATTGGAGGAGTGGCGTTACCTGCTCGAGGGGGCTCTTCACCCGGTAATAATTTACACTGACCACAAGAACTTGGCTTACCTCCAGCATGCCCAGAGACTTAACCCGCGCCAAGCCCGGTGGTCCTTGTTTTTTGCTCGTTTTGATTTTGTCCTTCATTTTCGCCCGGCTGACAAAAACGTCAAGGCGGATGCCTTGTCTCGATCCTTTCTGGTGTCTGATCTCGAGGAGGATCCGAAACATATCATCGATCCCGCCAGAGTAATGCAGGTGGCTCCCGTGAGTCTAAATCGTCTTCCTCCTGGTAAGACGTTCGTACCAGTACCTGATCGGGAGAAGATTCTACACTGGGGTCATTCGTCTAAACTAGCTGGCCACGCCGGTCAGAAAAAGACCCTCCAGCTTATTACCCGGCACTACTGGTGGCCTAACCTGCACAAGGATGTAATAGACTTTGTTTCTGCCTGTGTGTCCTGCGCCCGCAACAAAGTTCCGAGACACCTGCCGGCCGGCCGCCTCCTACCTCTGCCAGTACCTGCTGCCCCCTGGCAGCATATAGCGATGGACTTCATTACTGATCTGCCCGTCTCTGCCGGTTGTACGGTCATTTGGGTGGTCGCTGACCGCTTCTCCAAGATGGCTCACTTCATTCCACTGCCAGGTCTTCCGTCTGCACCCGAGCTGGCTAAAGACTTTATCCGCCACATCTTCCGTCTTCATGGCCTGCCCCGTCACATCGTGTCGGATCGTGGGGTACAGTTCACTTCCCGTTTCTGGAGAGCCACTTGTAAATTGCTGGACGTCACCCTGGACTTCTCCTCCGCTTACCACCCACAGTCTAATGGTCAAGTGGAGCGGATCAATCAGAACCTGACCAGTTACCTTCGGCACTTCGTTAATGCCCACCATTCTGACTGGGTGGATCTCCTGCCATGGGCCGAATTCTCGTACAACAATCACGAGAGCGAGTCTTCCTCCAAATCCCCGTTTTTTGTAGTCTACGGTCAGCATCCTCGGATCCCGTTTCCCGTCTCCACCTCGGCGGACAATCCGGCTGCGGAATCTCTTGTTAACAAATTTTCCTCCATATGGGAGAGTACCCGGTCCGCACTCCTTCTGTCATCCGAGCGTATGAAAAGACACGCTGACAAAAAACGTCTGGACCCTCCTCAATTCCGCCCTGGGGATAAAGTCTGGCTCTCGTCCAAATATGTCCGGCTCAAGATCCCTTCCTATAAGTTAGGGCCTCGGTTCATCGGCCCACTGGAGGTCATCAGTCAGATCAACCCGGTGGCCTATAAATTGAAACTCCCGGCCAACTTACGGATCCCTAACTCCTTCCATGTGTCTCTCCTCAAACCTGTGGTACTTAACTCTTTTTCCAAGTCTACAGGTACGCCTCCTGCTCCGGTTTCTGCTGAGGACGAGTTTGAGGTAGAGAACATTCTTGCCACCAAAAGGGTAAGAGGAAAGACCTTTTTCCTGGTAGATTGGAAGGGGTTTGGTCCTGAGGAGAGAACGTGGGAGCCCCGGGAGAACATCCATGCCCCTCTCATCCTAGCTAAATTTCTGTCTGGCCTAAAAAAGGGGGGGCCTAAAGGGGGGGGTACTGTAGTGCCGGCGTCCCTGCCCTCTGCTAGGCAGGGACGCTGCTCCTCTCACCGCTCTGCTCCGTGCCCGGCCTCCTCCCCCCGCTCTGCTGTCAGCGCGCGCTCCGTCCCGGCGTCCTCCTCCTGCTCTGCTCTCAGCGCGCGCTCCTTCCCGGCCCCTGTGCTTAGGGCGCGCGCGCGCGCGCTCCCCTCCTCTTAAAGGGGCCGCGCGCGCCGCCCTAAAGAGTCCCCGGCCAATGGCCGGAGGACTTCATCATATATAAGGCACCTCCTCCAAAATGGAGGTGCCCGAGCAATGTTGTTTGCACCTGTGTCTCACCTGTGCTTCAGCCCTCAGGTCCCGTTGCCAGTTACCTGCCAGTTTCCTGCCAGTTTCCTGCTAGTTACCTGCCAGTACCTGCCAGTTACCTGCCTGATTCCTGCCTGAATACTTGTTACCTGTCTGCCAGTCTGAGGTCCGACGGTCTGCCTTACTACTCCTGTCAGTCTGTCTAAAGGACCAGCCTGCCCGCTCACCTGGGAGCGCATATCAGCTACCTGCCTGCTTGCCTGAGGTCCGACGGTCTGCCTTACTACTCCGGTCAGTCTGTCTATGGACCAGCTTGCCCGCTCACCTGGGAGCGCTTCTCCGTTATCTGCCTGCTTGCCAGCCCGGAGGCTCCGTTGTCACGTGCTGTGACCACCAGCTACTCCAGACTCTTGCCCGCTCACCTGGGAGCGCATCTCCGTTACCTGCCTGCTTGCCAGCCCGGAGGTCCCGTTGTCACGTGCGGTGACCATCAGCTATTCCAGAGACTCTTGCCCGCTCACCTGGGAGCGCTTCTCCGTTACCTACCTGCCTGCCAGCCCGGAGGTTCCGCCGTCACGTGCCGTGACCACCTGCTATTCCAGAGACTCTCGCTTGCTCACCTGGGAGCACACATCTACCACCTGCCTGCTAGCCTACCCGGAGGCTCTGCCATCACAGGTCGTACCTACCCCTTACCCAGAGACTGCCCTGATCACTTGCCGTAACTCCCTGTCCGTTCACCCAGAGACTGCCACCCGCTCCCTTACAAGGGCCGCCCCCTTGTATAGTAGCTCAGAGGTTCCGCCTCCCGGACCCGTTTCAGTCCGCCTCCCGGACCCGTTACAGCGGTGAAGAAAAAATAATTACATTTTTACCACAAAAAAATGTTTTAGCCCCAGATTTTACATTTTCATAAGGGGAAATGGGTAAAATGGCATCAAAATGCGTCACACAATTTCTGATGAGCATGGCAATACCTTGTATATGTATGTCCTGTACTGCTTAGCCACACGGCGAGACTCTGAAGGGGCGGAGCGCTATTTGACTCTTGGAGAACAAATTATTGTAGAATAGTTTGCGGACTCCATAAACAGTGCCTCTAAGTGCCAGAAGAGCAGAATCCTCCCCCAAATGATACCATTTTGGAAATAACTCCCCTCTGGAAACTTATTTACAGGTGCAGTGATGATTTTACTCCATGGGTGTTTTCCAGAAAAAAGCAGCAGTAGATGTTGCTGAGTGAAAATTGCAAATCTGCCCAGTAAATTGTTTTGCCCAGCACATTGTAGTGCCCATATATTGTGCCCAGCTCGTGCTTCTGGAGACATGCACCCGTAAATTAGGCAAGCTCTCATCACTACAAAAATGCCAAACATGTGGATGCAAAAAGTGGTTTAGGCACACTGTGGGGCTCAGAAGGGAGGGGGGCATTTGGATATAGGATTGCAGAAATAGTTGGATTTCTTTTTGGGGAAAGAAGCACTAGCGCTTTTCCAGAGCCTTTTTTTTTTTTTTTTTTTTTTACTTTTTTACTTCGTCTCTGTATGGGGCTTTATATGTCTGATTACTGATCTCATGCATTGCAATACACATGTACTGGAATGCATGAGAACTGTCAGCTTTACTGGCAGATCTTTTTTTGCTGCGTTTTTGCTGCGTTTTTTCATTGTTTTTTTCCAGCGTTTTTTTCACTGTCCTTCTGTCTCTATTCATGCATGTACATAAAGTTTGGTAAAGAAAAAATCTCATTCTGTTTTTGGCATAGTGGGGGAGGTGAATTGTTCAGGAATAGTTTAGACACTGGCAATGCATTGAGTTTGTATGACACTATTAGCTTTCACACTATGGGGTCTGCCATCCAGTTTGAACAGGCATTGTTCAATTTTACACCTCACTGGGCCACAGGTATTGTTCAATCTAACAAGTAGGTCAGCTAATGTTTACACGTTACACATCACTAATTTAATTAAACTCTCCCAATGCAAACAACCATCTCTGTGACCAAGACAAGATGGTTAAATCACAAAATAGAACCCATATTTTGCCATCAGAAACGCTGAAAAAATTTAGCTGCGTTTTCTGATACGTTTTTTCAGCATTTTTTTCACCACCCATTACTTCCTATGGGTGAAAAAACGCTGAGAAAACGCTGAAAGGAGTGACGTGCTCTATTTTCCTAAAACGCAAGCAAGGCAGAAAATATGCAGCATGTGTGAACAGAGAATTCTGGTTTCTCATACACTTTGCTGGTACTGCAAGACGCAGCTGAAAATTTGCATAAAAATCTGCTACAAAATACGCAGCAAAACACAATGTGTGTGAGCAGAGCCTAACAGTCTAACAGGCCAGCATTGCAGACAGATCCACAGGTCACCATGTGACCTCCGGCTGTCATGAAAATGCTTGGATCCTCTCGTAATGTGCCGGAGAGGTAAGAGACGGTGCGCTCTCCCTCTCACTATCTTCTAAATGCCGCAATCGCGGCATCTAGAAGATAGCAAAGGGTTAACATCATGGAGACCTGATCCAATAAGGTCCCGATGATGTCACCTGTTAGAGCTATTGCTCTGCACTGAAATCGCAGTGCTTGCAGGAACCTGGGGGTCCTGAGCGCTGTGAGACTACCGACCGTAGAGAAACGTTGGCGCTGCACAGAGCCCAGCAAGCGTCGACGTTTATCTACAGTGGGCGGCCGGGAAGTGGTTAAGGAAGCTGCTAGTTTTCATTTTTAACATTTGCTTTTTTCCCTTTTCTTCTTCTAAGAGCCATAACTTATTTTATTGTTCTGTCAACATAGCTGTTTGATGACTTGTTCTTTTTCAGGACAAGTTGTAGCTTTGAATGACACCATTCATTTTACCGTGAAATATACTGAAAATGAAAAATATGATTCCAATTGGAATGAAATGGTGAAAAAATGAATTTTGACACGTTTTTATTGCATTCATTCTGTGGTAAAAATTACTTGGACCATGATTAAAGCATGTTTAGCCAGATCAGTACAATTAAGGTGATAGCAAACATGCGTAAGTTTTTATTTTTTCTTAAGTAGTGAAAAAAAGTTCAGAAATTTGTAAAAAAAAAAAAAAAAATTAGAGTTCAAATCACCATTTTGTGTGACTCGTCCTATAACATTTTTGTTTTTTCCGTTGATTGAGCTGTGTGAGGACTTGCTTTTTGAATGGTGAACTGACACTTTGATTTCAATTGCATTTTTTAGGGAGGCGTGATAGCCAAAATTCCAATTCCGGCATTTTGATACTTTTTTTCTTGTTACAGCTTTTACCACTAAACTAGTTAATTTTCCATGTTGATAAATGTTACTTTTACAGAATCAGCAATACAATTATTTTTATAATTACTTTATTTTTAATAAGGGAAAATGGGGATGATTCAAATTTTAGTTTTTTTGTAAATTTTAAAAACATGTTTTTATTTTCTTCATTTTTTAAGTCCTTTTAAGGGTCTCTGATTATTTATACTATTAATTGCAATACCAAAGGAGTACTAAGAAGACAGCGATAGCGGTCTTCAGTAAGCCCCTGGCTGCTATCGGTGCCCCGTGATCTCGTCAGAAGGGACCTTTTGGTGTCCGTGTGCATGAGCATTGGAAACCTCTCCATTTAAAAGAAACTAGTAGAGATAGACAGCGGTATTTAAATGGTTAACAGCAGTGAATGGAGCTCAGCTCTGACTGCTGCTAGTAGACACAGATGACAGCTATGTAATAAAGCTGGGATCTACTATGTGTGCCTAGAGGTCAGAGTCTGAACTCCCTTCACACCTTTTCACCCCAGCAATAATATACCTATATGTCATTTTGTGTTAATCAATAACCATCATCCCACATCATCAGTTAACTCATATTTTCTTTATAGGGTATATGAACATGTTTTTTGAACTAAATGCCAATATTTAATTTACAAATGAAACAATTAGTAGGCCTCCAAAAGATTGTCACAGGAACTGCTCAGTTCTTTGGAAATACATTTAATTTATCAGTGCTGAAGTAGAAAGTTGGTCATGTGCACGTTTATGGGCTTGCTCACACTGTCTTAATAACATGGCCGAGTGCTATCCGATGACATGCCAGAACAGCAGAAACCCCCACAAGTGACCCCATTTTGGAAACTAAACCTCTCGAGGAATTCATCTAGGGGTGTAGTGAGCATTTTTTACCCTCAGGCGATTCACAGAATTGTATAACATTAGGCCGAGTAAATGAAAAATTATCATTTTTTCCAAACTAAAATGTTACTTTGGCCCCAAGTTTGTTATTTTCAAAATAGATTAATAGAGGAGAATGAATGATACACTTTGTTATGCAATTTCTCCTTATAATACCCTAAATATGGCCGAAAACTACTTTTGAAGCACAGTGCAAAATTCAGAATTTTTATAAGAGCTAATAGGAACAATAGACCACACTTTTTTTTTTTAATTTCTCCTAAGTGCACCAATACCCTAGATGTAATCGATAACTACTTTTCAGGCACAGTGCAACGCTCAGAAGGGAAGGAGCGTCATATTATAGTGCAGATTTTGCTGTTATGGTTTGCAGGTGCCGTGACGCATTGGCAGTGCCCCTGAGGTGCATTTTACAAACTACACCTCTCAATGAATTCATCTAAGGGTGCAGTGATCATATTGACACCACGGGTGTTTCACAGAATTTTATAGAATTGGGATTGAAGAAGAAATAATTACATTTTTACCACAAAGCTCTTGCTTTAGCCCCAGATTTTACATTTTCATGCTCATGCTTCTGGAGACACGCACCTGCAAATTAAGCGGGCTCTCATCGCTGCAGAAATGCCAAACATGGGGACGCTAAATATGGATTAGGCAGACTGTGGGGCTCAGAAGGGAGAGAGGCATTTTGATTTGGGAGCGCAGAATCCACTGGATTTCTTTTGGGGGAGGGAGCCATAGTGCTTTTCCACAGCCTTTGTGCTACCTGTAACGTGGAAGCTCCCTATATTTCTGTTAACAGATGATGGACATGAGTGGGGAATTGTTTTTTTCGTGGATTCAGTTGAAGCTTTTACTTTGAACATTTTAAATAAAATTTTGGATCACATTTATCCTGTGCTCTACGCTGAACACTTACATCGGGTTTCCATCTAAATCTCCGAATGACAATGATTCAGATGAAATTCCCATGGGATACATTCACTATAATGACAGCAGCATTACTCTGGACTCCATCTGGCCTCTGTTCAGCAGTGTCCTTCTTTTCAGAGTTGCATAAAACTGTGGCCGATTGGACTTTTATGCACGCTTAAAAATACGTACACCACCTGATCATAGGACAGACGGCATCCACATTGTCTCCATCTATCTCATTATAGGGAATTTTCCATTGGGACAGTATGGGTTATCTTCACGCCAGACAGGTGAGGGATATGGATGTTTATTATTTTTAATTTTTTACAGGGGACATTGGCTTCAGTGGATTAGGCATTAGGGTGAGTATAACTGTGTTTTTTATTTTTTTTATAAATGTGTAAAACAGAGTGTTGACTTTTCTTTCAAATAAAGGATTTTATTCTTGCTGTGTGTTTATTTCAAAACTTACTATGGGATTAGTAATGGGGGCAAATTATAGATGCCTCTCCATTACTAACCCCTAGGCTTGATGTCAGCTGCCAATACAAAGCTGACATCAACCCCAACCCTATTACCACCTCACCAGGGCAAGTGGGAAGAGCCGAGGCTAAGAGCCAGATTTGGCTCATCTTATGGATGCGCCATTTCTGGGGTGACTGAGGGCTTTAGACTCGGAGGGGGCCAGTATCTATGGGCTCTTCCCTGGCTAAAAACATCAGCCTACAGCTGTCTGTTTAGCCTTTGCGGTTTAGAATTTATAAGGGGACCCTATGTCAATTTTTTTCTGGGGTCCCCCTGTAATTTAGCCAGTAAACGCTAATCAAACAGCTGTGAGCTGTTATTAATAGCCAGGGAACATTTTTGGCTAATGGCCCCTTTGCCTGGCTATTAATATCAGCCCCCAGAGGGCAGCTTTCCCTCTGCTGGTTATGAATAATTGGCGGGAGCTCACGCCATTATTTTATTTAATTCTTCATTTTACACAGCATGTACACAGTGGGTGTTGAATACAACTCAAATCATTGTTTCTTGGTCTCGCTGCTCTCTGCGTGACCAGGCAGCAATGATGAGAGCTGCCTTCAGCAGCCAGCACCTGGGATCAGCACAAACTATACCGCTTTTTCCCAGGCGCCGGTACGTGTCACGCTGATGACACATGGATGTCATCCATGTGTCATTACTATGCACGTGTGCTGCACGCATTTTGTCCATGGTCCGCAAATAAACCTGACATGTCTGCCAGTTTTTCACATGGACACATGGTCCAAGTGAAAAACCTGACATTTGCGCACATCCATTTAATACAATGGATGGGCATATATCTGTATTTGCAGTCCCTAAAGAATGGATCACATGCGGACATAAAAAACGGATGTGTGAAGGGGGCCTTACAATGACAATACGTCTTTTAGACCATGCTACTGTCATGGTCTAACAGGCCACCATAGCGCTGGTTGCCATGACTACCATCGGCAGCCCCTGATTACATTGCAGGGTGCCGATCGGGTGGGAGCAGGAGCTCCCTCACTCTTCTAGCTTTGTAAATGCTGTGATCACTATTGATCGCAACATTTAGGGGCATTGTGAGAGCCGGAGCTTGGCTATCACTTAGGCCGAGTGACAGTCCCTGTGCTCGCACGATTGCTATGATGTACTTGTACGTCATTTTGCGGGAGCCTCTTCCTGATCATGATGTACAGTTACGTCAAATGTCAAATAGGGGTTAATTATTTGACACAATATTTTTAAATTCCAGCTTTCATTTATTATTGGAAGGTTAACATTGAGAACTTGCTTAGTTAGATATATCTTCTTACATTCTTGCCAGCACATCCAAAAAGCAGGTTTCCAAGGCACTAGGTATATTTCCCAAAAGACTTCTTTTTTTCATTACCTTATAAAATCTAAAATATGCAATGTTTCAGCCATAAATGAACTTTTTCAAACCATAGAATAGGAGTACAGTGGGGAAAATAAGTATTTAACACACTGTCAATATTGCAAGTTTTCCCACCTACAAAATATGGAGAGGTCTGTAATTTTTATTGTAGGTACATTTCACCTGCGAGAGGCAGAATCTTAAAAAAAATCCAGAAAATCACATTATATGATTTTTACATAAGTAATTTGCATTTTATTGCATGAAATAAGTATTTGATACAATAGAAAAACAGAACTTAATATTTGGTACAGAAACCTTTGTTGACAATTACAGAGGTCAGATGTTTCCTGTAGTTCTTGATCAAGTTTGCACACGCTGCAGCAGGGATTTTGGCCCACTGCTTCATACAGATCTTCTCCAGATCTTTCAGGTTTTGGGGCTGTCGTTGGGCAACATTGAGTTTCAGCTCCCTCCAAAGATTTTCTATTGGGTTCAGGTCTGGAGACTGGCTAGGCCACTCCAGGACCTTGAAATGCTTCTTATGGAGCCACTTTTTAGTTGCCCTAGCTATGTGTTTTGGGTCATTGTTATGGTGAAAGACCCAGCCCTTCAATATGGTGCAGTCGTCCTGTCCCCTTTGCAGAAAAGCACCCCCAAAGTATGATGTTTCCCCCACCATGCTTCACAATTGGAACAGTGTTCTTGGGGTTGTACTCATGCTTCTCCTTCCTCCAAACACAGCGAGTGGAGTTGATACCAAAAAGTTCTATTTTGGTCTCATCTGACCACATGACCTTCTCCCATGCCTCTTCTGGATCATCCAGATGGTCATTGGCGGATTTCAAATGGGCCTGGACATGTGCTAGCATGAGCAGGGGGACCTTGCAATCTTTGCAGGATTTTAATCAATGACGGCATAGTGTGTTACTAATGGTAATGTTTGAGACTGTAGTCCCAGCTCTCTTCAGGCCATTGACCACGTCCTCCCATGTAGTTCTTGGCTGATTCCTGACCTTTCTCAGAATTATCCTTACCTCATGAGGCGAGATTTTGCATGGAGCCTCAATCAGAGGAGGATTGACAGTCGTCTTGTGTTTTTTCCATTTTCTAATAATTGTGTCAACAGTTGTTGCCTTCTCACCAAGCTGCTTGCCTACTGTCCTGTAGCCCATCCAAGCCTAGTGCAGGTCTACAATTTGTCCCTGGTGTCCTTAGACAGCTCTTTGGTCTTGGCCATGGTGGAGAGGTTGGAGTGTGATTGAGTGTGTAGACAGGTATCTTTTATACAGGTAACGAGTTCAAAAAGGTGCAATTAATACAGGTAATGAGTGCAGAGTAGGGGGGCTTCTTAAAGAAAAACTAACGGGTCTGAGAGAGCCAGAATTCTTGCTGGTTGGTAAGTGATCAAATACTTATTTCATGCAATAAAATGCAAATTAATTAATTAAAAATCATACAATGTGATTTTCTGTTTTTTTTTTATTTTTAGATTCTGTCTCTCACAGTTGAAGTGTACCTACAATAAAAATTACAGACCTCTTCATTCTTAGTAGGTGGAAAAACTTGTAAAATCGTCAGTGTATCAAATACTTATTTTCCCCACTGTATGTATTGGTTATAGAGATCAGAGATAAGTAACAGAGGATACTGGTTCTTTGTAGTAATCTTGTTACAGTAATCTTGCTCTGGGAAATTCTTATAATTTTTTGAATAAAAGAATCAGTATAAATGGCTAGTGGTTGCTACACCTGGCCCATGACTGAAACAATAAAACGCCCTACAGGATTGCAGAGGCTCTTTTGTAACTTGGGTAACAAATACAGCAAGGTACTTTTGGAGAATCATTTATAAGTGCTTTCAAAACACTGTCATTAATTAGATTTATATCCAAGGATTCCTTTTAGAAATCATCCATTTCTTTTTTAAAAATAGTCATTGGATCACTCACAAGTTTTTTATAAGCGATATTAGTTAACTGTCTAAACGCTTCATTTATGTATTTCTCCTTATCCATTATGACAATGGCTTTCCTGTTGACAGCTCTCTTTATGACAGGGGAGGAGTCATTCTCCAAAGATATAAGTGCAGCCAGCTTTTCAGCACACACATTATTATTCTTTTCATTCATTTCATGTTCGCATGAAACTTTGACTTCTTTGGCATTTATATTTTTAATTGTCTGTAATGCGGTTGATGTAATTTCTGGATCAAAATCAGATTTTTTTTCTTAACCTATCAGGCGCTATATACAATGGAGATAATTGTTCTGCTTTCCATTGTCTATTTCTATCAAAATAATAATCAATTTTCAATCAAATTTGCTAACAGATTTTATAGAGGTCCACCATAAAGCCAAAATCAGTAGTTGCAAACGTTGGTACAAAACCTAAACCTTTGTTCAATAATCTATGCTTCCATTGATTAAATGCGTTTGAGGAGATATTAATAACCAAGTTTTCTACTTCTTTTTCTTCTTTTCTTTCTTCTTCAACTAGCCTTCTTCTTTCCCTGATGTTGACGTATCAATTTCTTCTGTTGGTTCTTTTGATTTCATCTCTTTGTCTAAAAAGTGTCTGGAAGGATGCACTTAGACGGACGTATAACGAGAACGAGATCTGACCGCAATGCTCAGACTGGCCGTGGCTCTCCAGACCCAAGCGTGACAGCTGCATAGAAATATATGTGAATTTTTGAACGCAATGTCATTCTATCAGTATGATCTATACCATCAGGTGATGACACAGCTGAAATGTCAGTAGCACTTTCTCGATTTGACAATCTTCTTACCTTTCTACGTTCATCAACTCACAATATATTTTATTACATAGATAATCTCTTGTACCCCTTTCATACCTTTTTGCCTCGTGGACCAAAAGAACTTCTCTTGTCCCTGTCCTTTCCAGTTCTGCCGGATGTCAATAAGTTCAGGCCTCACAAGAACTAGCCCTAATTAGGCTCGTTTCACACTTGCCTTCAAAGTTCTGTTTTTTGTTCCATTAGAGAAACAGAAATATGGAATTTTTGCAAAAAATTATTCCTCTTATGAAAGACACAAATGGAACCAGAAAGACCACATTGACAATAATAGAGTTTGTTTGGTTTCTGTTTAGAGGCTTATCATTTTACCAGAATTAAAGCACAGCATGCAGCAACTTTCTTCCCGGAAAAATGGCGGTCACAGACAGGTTATCATGGAGTGCTACGAGATCCAGCAGTGCGTGCTGGGGTGAAATGTATGAACGGATGCTGACATCTAGTGACCAGAGGCAATAGATCAATGAACAAAAAACGACATAGGAACCAAAAAAGGAAGACTGTTTGGACGGGGAGAAATAGATGTACAGAGGGACGTAAGATCTGCTCTGACGCAGCAAGAAAATACAAAAGCCACAGAGACGAGGACAGGAGCTCAGTCATCACAAGGTCTGCACTGGCTTACAGCCAAACCCTGGAGAAGCATGGTCGGAAATGTATAGCCATCACTGGAAGTGGAAGAACTGAGGGGTGTAGAGCCTTACCGGAGGGAAATGAATTGAGGTTGCCTGGTTAAAGGAACAGTATGTTGGTCATGTGAGCAAAGGCCTGGTTAAAGGGACAGAACCTCGAACCAGTGAGCAGAGAAGGACGTGAGCTGTCTCTTAGGAATTGAGGACAAGGGGAGCAAGTTGGTGACAGAAGGAACTGTCTGCGGCTTGCAATGCGAGACTTGCAGCCTAGCAGGAGTGCATAGTATGGCTCCTGTTAGGGCCTGGAGCGGTAACCACTATTGGAAGTTAAAGAGGCCAAGGGAAGGCCCCTACGGATTCCACTTGGACTCTGATGGTTAACGGGTCAGTGTATCCTTCATATTATTGTTCAATGTATAATACTGCCAAAGTTCGTAGATGGGTTTATGTCTCTTATACCAGATTGTGAATTCTGACAATGATTATCTGTGTTAGGCTAGTCATCGAATAACTTTCCCTATCCGTGTCGCACTTCTAAATACAGTAGCACTGGGTTTATTATTTTATAGGGCAGTGGTTAGGGTAACAGGGACAGAGTTAGGGACAGACAGTAACCACTAGGTCAAGAAAGGCAGCAGGAACTGTGGTGTATTGTTTCTCATTGTGACCAATTTACAAATTGCCATCTTATTGATTTTGCACATTGTCTTGCTAAACTTGTATATACTGCAGTTAAGAAATAACAACTTGTTTTACTGTACCACTGAGTCAGTGTTCTCTCTGCCTCTGCATTCTCGCACCTGTTTTCATGCCGATATAGTAAATTAATAGTGGAGTATCAGTATATAAGAACTCCTGGTGACTAAGCTATCAAATCTATGGCCGAAATAAAAATGACTTTTAGTACCTAGAATAAAATAACAGAAGTGCCATTTTTAGCACATGATAATCACAGTACTTGATTGACCCTATTGACTATTATGGGGTTTGATGGGTTTCTACATTGGTGTTGGTCATTTTGCTGAAAAACATAGCGCAGAATGCTAATGGAGCCTCCAGCACCGATGTGAATCTAGCTTTACGAAATGGATACTTTCTTCTTTAATTACATGTTAAAACATACTGTATTTCCTCTGGATGTATGGGAAGCCAGGCCGCAGGGATCGCGTGACATAACAATGTTGCTGGAACTGCGATGACACCGTAAGTGTTATTACTTTACAAGGGGGAAACATAAGGATTGAGAAGGGTTTGTCTGAGTAGTGGACAACCCCTTTTAGTAACTTCTAATAATTTGATATTATGACATGGATTTAGGAAAGCTGGGTGTCAATTCCTATTTCAGAAGTAATGGAAGCCCATTGGTTGTCCCTCAGCTTTCAAAGTAACAGATATAACAAAATTCAATGGCATCATGAATTGGCCCCAGAACGTTCTAATTATGGTATACCTAATATACACTGCTCAAAAAAATAAAGGGAACACTCAAATAACACATCCTAGATCTGAATGAATGAAATATTCTCATTGAATACTTTGTTCTGTACAAAATTGAATGTGCTGACAACAAAATCACACAAAAATCATCAATGGAAATCAAATTTATTAACCAATGGAGGCCTGGATTTGGAGTCACCCCCAAAATTAAAGTGGAAAAACACACTACAGGCTGATCCAACTTTGATGTAATGTCCTTAAAACAAGTCAAAATGAGGCTCAGTATTGTGTGTGGCCTCCACGTGCCGGTATGACCTCCCTACAATGCCTGGGCATGCTCCTGATGAGGTTGCGGATGGTCTCCTATGGGATCTCCTCCCAGACCTGGACTAAAGTATGAGGTCTGGCATTGTCCTGCATTAGGAGGAACCCAGGGCCAACCGCACCAGCATATGGTCTCACAAGGGGTCTGAGGATCTCATCTCGGTACCTAATGGCAGTCAGGCTACCTCTGGCGAGCACATGGAGGGCTATGTGGCCCTCCAAAGAAATGCAACCCCACACCATTACTGACCCACTGCCAAACCGGTCATGATGAAGGATGTTGCAGGCAGCAGATCGCTCTCCACGGCATCTCCAGACTCTGACACGTCTGTCACATGTGCTCAGTGTGAACCTGCTTTCATCTGTGAAGAGCACAGGGCGCCAGTGGCGACCTTGCCAATCCTGGTGTTCTGTGGCAAATGCCAAGCGTCCTGCACGGTGTTGGGCTGTGAGAACAACCCCCATCTGTGGATGTCGGGCCCTCATACCACCCTCATGGAGTCAGTTTCTAGCCGTTTGTGCAGACACATGTGTAGCACCCTGAGGACTCGGCTGCTACAGGGGTATTGCACCTCACTCCAGAGGTGTGGTATTCCACTCCCGGGTAAGGATGGAGTGTGGGACTGAGCTCAGTAGGCTGCATGCACTACATACATCCCATTTCCGGGGGACAGAACTACGGTACTCCCACCAGTATATGTGCAGGTACGACAGCGTCTGTCCCTGGCTGGAGTGGGAGGGGGGTGGAACATCCCAGTAGTGTAGGGGCAGATAGGGGGAGTAGTCTGGGTAAAGCTAGGAGCTCATTGGGTGCTAGTCACCTGGGCTCACACATAGAGGGAGTATATATGGTGGGCACCATCTTAGGACAGGGTCTTTTAGCCTGAGGAGCAGAGCAGAGGAGTTCAGCCAGGAGGGCTGACAGGGAGCTGTGGCTCCGGCTGGGCCCAGCTCCAGAGCCAAGCCTGCAGAGGAGAGAGGAGAAAGAAGGACCCAGAGAGAAAGACAGAGGGAACCCCAAGAACCCAGAAACAGACCAGAAAGGGTGAAGGGTTGGCGGACACGGGTACCGGAACCCGAACTGGTGGAGGCCACTTATCCTCAGCCAGGAACCGGAGGTCGTGGTCAAGATTTGCCACGACCCTCACCAAATCCACCAGAAAGGCACACCAAGCATAGGGTCAGGGAACCCAGAGGAGGTTTGACCACTAAGAGACCCGAGGGAGCCGGCCAAAGGTGGATCCCTGGTGGGAACGGCCAGAGACAGAGAGAGAGAAGGGAGCTCAGGACCACGCTTCAGAACTGCCTGGGGGTTAGCCGAGTCCAGGACCTGGTGGACGCAGCACGGCTCGGGTGGTCACTCAAGGCCAGAGTGACTGAGAGAACACTTGTGAGTAAAACCCCTGAAACTGCATCTCCTGACTCTGACTCTTCTTACTGACCGTCACAACCCCCATCATCTTCACCTGCTGCCCTGAGGCCATACCCCTCCCGTTGGGGGTTATACCATCATCGCTGCACCCATACCACCGGCCTCAGCGGACTGTTCTGCAGCGGCGGCTGCAAAGCCGTACTCAACGGGTGGCGTAGTCGACATCCAAGTTAACATCTACTGCCATAGACTGCCACTTAGTTTGACACCCTGGGCACGGACCGGGTCACCGCCACAAGGACTACTACCCCTATCCAGATCCGGCTCCGGGTATCCCCTGAACATGGCCCAGGGGGTGCGTCAACTTTTGGCGTAGTCGGCAGGATCACGTGCCCGCAACCATCGGGTACTGCGTGCCTGAAGAAAAGTTCGCATTTACCTCAAAAAGAAGTCTCCCGCCGGTTCCGGAGGGTCCCCGCCATCGGACGCCATCTCGGATCGGTTCCCGCCATTTGCCCGTCATCTGCAGTCTTTTCCCGCCATCTGCAGTGTTTCCCGCCACTGGGAAGCGATTCCCGCCATCTAAGAAGATTTCCCGCCCTGGCAGAGCGGACGCCATTATGGGCGTGCCAGAGGGTGGTAAGAGACGACCTCCCATCGTGGGCCAGGACCAAGAATGGCGCCAAAAACGAAGACCGCCCCCACCAGCAGAGACTGCAATGATTGAGGTGTCCATCAGCGTGGGGGGTCTGCCCCTGGAACTGACAATCACCAAGTTGCCCGAGGACCGCCCTCAATGGGGGCAGAGACAGAACAAAAGAGAGAAGATGGGAGCAGCTTGGAGAAGTCTGGAGGAGCCGTACCCGGAGATGGAGGGAGAGGCAGGCAGCACCGACCCTGTGGTCAGGAGCCTGATGCAAGCAACCACCCCACAAGACCTGGTGGAGATCCTGGCACAGCTTCCCCGAGACCGGGAGCGTGCACAGACCGCGCTGGAGGGCCTCGCACGGAGGATGGCCCAGGTGCAGCGAGAAACGCTGATGGAGTGGAGCAGGGAGATGGCCCAGCAGGCTGGAACCCGACAGCGGAGCACACCACCCGCAACGAGGAGCACGCCTGCCCCTGAAGAGGATGCAGAAGGGACGGAGGCTGGAGACGACGCCACAGAGGGAGCTGAAGAGACGGAGGCAAGTAAAGGGGACGTTACTACCCCGAGCCCAGCCACCGTAAGCCTACCCCCGCTCCCCGTCGCAGAGCCCGAAGTCCCACTGATCGTGCCCGTTGCCGCACCGCTACCGCTCCAGACTAGGCCCCAAGCAGGAGCCGCGACCACGCCCCCTGTGACGTCACGCGCCTCAGCCCTGAGCGCGGCCAAGCAGGAGACGCCACCGGCCTGGTCGCAAGGCCGAGTGCCCCCGGGCGCCGCCGTCTTCACGGTGCCCTTTACCTTCAGGGTACCCCAAGCCTGGTCGCAAGGCCTAGTGATCCTGGGCGCCGCTGCCACCACCGCGCCCTCAACTTCCACTGTGCCGCACCTGGGTGAAGACTTGTTTGCCCAGCACACTTGCCCGGATGGGCAGCCCTTTGCGTGGCCACCGGAGTACCACCATCCCCGACTCCGGAAAGAAAGACCCCTGGATGAGCCCCTAATCCCGGTTCCGGCGCCCGTCAAGATGACCCCGCTCTTGTTAGAGGAGGCGCAGTTTGAGTGGGACCCCGCAGGAGGAGACCTCATCGGGTTCACTCAAGAGACCCGGGCGGCTGCAACTGAGCGTGCGGAGTGCTGCCGCCAGCAGTTGAAAGTCTTTGAGCGAGAACGGAGAGAGAGACGGGTCCGCGAGGAGCGGCTGCAAGTAAAGAGTGCAGAACAAAAGAGCCGGACCCGAAGGAACCCCCGTGCAGCCCACGGTCCCCGTGCCACCGGGACTGTAATCAAATTCCAACTGCAGCACGGTTGGGGCTTCATCAGAGATCATCACACCCCCGGCGACGTCTTCGTGACCAGAAGAGATGTCGAGTCCCACCTACCGGAGGGACACAGAGGTCGTGACCTTTACCTGGGTGATGAGGTCACCTTCACCCGGCACCAATGTGCCAAAGGACCCTATGCCCTTCATGTACACCGACTGACAGAGAAAGAGCTGAGGTGTCAGGAGGAGCAAGAGGACCCGGACGGGTCTGAAGGGTACACGGAGGAAGGAGCTGGAGGACGTCGCCACTGATGTACAGTAGGAGCACTGTAAATAGTTACCCGTGAAGGTACAATAACTGTTACCATTATAGTCCCCGTTGGGACCAGTGAACTGTTCCAGTGTGTCCCATCTCCCCACAGGCTGAGGACTGTGAGCAGCCATCCCTTTTTCCCACTGGCCGAGGACTGAGAGCGGCCATATCCCTTGTAAATAGTTGCGCTTCCTAAAGTGCCCCCTACCGGTTTTATAGGAAACTGTTTTTTCTACCAGAGACTGTGGCACTTACCTGGTCACAATTTGCACAAGTGGCCAGAGGTCAAAAATGTTTTATATGAAAAGTTTTATTATGATGAAAGAGTTAATATTATTTTATGATGTGTCCGTAACATTTTAAAAGAGAAGTACCTCCCATAAAGGGATGATTGAAGGTTACTGTTTATATATTTTATATGAAGTGCACTTCAAAAAGCTTGTATGTTTTATGTTTTTGCTCTTTTACAGCCCGAGGACGTGCTGTGATTTACCAGGGGGGAATGTAGCACCCTGAGGACTCGGCTGCTACAGGGGTATTGCACCTCACTCCAGAGGTGTGGTATTCCACTCCCGGGTAAGGATGGAGTGTGGGACTGAGCTCAGTAGGCTGCATGCACTACATACATCCCATTTCCGGGGGACAGAACTACGGTACTCCCACCAGTATATGTGCAGGTACGACAGCGTCTGTCCCTGGCTGGAGTGGGAGGGGGGTGGAACATCCCAGTAGTGTAGGGGCAGATAGGGGGAGTAGTCTGGGTAAAGCTAGGAGCTCATTGGGTGCTAGTCACCTGGGCTCACACATAGAGGGAGTATATATGGTGGGCACCATCTTAGGACAGGGTCTTTTAGCCTGAGGAGCAGAGCAGAGGAGTTCAGCCAGGAGGGCTGACAGGGAGCTGTGGCTCCGGCTGGGCCCAGCTCCAGAGCCAAGCCTGCAGAGGAGAGAGGAGAAAGAAGGACCCAGAGAGAAAGACAGAGGGAACCCCAAGAACCCAGAAACAGACCAGAAAGGGTGAAGGGTTGGCGGACACGGGTACCGGAACCCGAACTGGTGGAGGCCACTTATCCTCAGCCAGGAACCGGAGGTCGTGGTCAAGATTTGCCACGACCCTCACCAAATCCACCAGAAAGGCACACCAAGCATAGGGTCAGGGAACCCAGAGGAGGTTTGACCACTAAGAGACCCGAGGGAGCCGGCCAAAGGTGGATCCCTGGTGGGAACGGCCAGAGACAGAGAGAGAGAAGGGAGCTCAGGACCACGCTTCAGAACTGCCTGGGGGTTAGCCGAGTCCAGGACCTGGTGGACGCAGCACGGCTCGGGTGGTCACTCAAGGCCAGAGTGACTGAGAGAACACTTGTGAGTAAAACCCCTGAAACTGCATCTCCTGACTCTGACTCTTCTTACTGACCGTCACAACCCCCATCATCTTCACCTGCTGCCCTGAGGCCATACCCCTCCCGTTGGGGGTTATACCATCATCGCTGCACCCATACCACCGGCCTCAGCGGACTGTTCTGCAGCGGCGGCTGCAAAGCCGTACTCAACGGGTGGCGTAGTCGACATCCAAGTTAACATCTACTGCCATAGACTGCCACTTAGTTTGACACCCTGGGCACGGACCGGGTCACCGCCACAAGGACTACTACCCCTATCCAGATCCGGCTCCGGGTATCCCCTGAACATGGCCCAGGGGGTGCGTCAACTTTTGGCGTAGTCGGCAGGATCACGTGCCCGCAACCATCGGGTACTGCGTGCCTGAAGAAAAGTTCGCATTTACCTCAAAAAGAAGTCTCCCGCCGGTTCCGGAGGGTCCCCGCCATCGGACGCCATCTCGGATCGGTTCCCGCCATTTGCCCGTCATCTGCAGTCTTTTCCCGCCATCTGCAGTGTTTCCCGCCACTGGGAAGCGATTCCCGCCATCTAAGAAGATTTCCCGCCCTGGCAGAGCGGACGCCATTATGGGCGTGCCAGAGGGTGGTAAGAGACGACCTCCCATCGTGGGCCAGGACCAAGAATGGCGCCAAAAACGAAGACCGCCCCCACCAGCAGAGACTGCAATGATTGAGGTGTCCATCAGCGTGGGGGGTCTGCCCCTGGAACTGACAATCACCAAGTTGCCCGAGGACCGCCCTCAATGGGGGCGGAGACAGAACAAAAGAGAGAAGATGGGAGCAGCTTGGAGAAGTCTGGAGGAGCCGTACCCGGAGATGGAGGGAGAGGCAGGCAGCACCGACCCTGTGGTCAGGAGCCTGATGCAAGCAACCACCCCACAAGACCTGGTGGAGATCCTGGCACAGCTTCCCCGAGACCGGGAGCGTGCACAGACCGCGCTGGAGGGCCTCGCACGGAGGATGGCCCAGGTGCAGCGAGAAACGCTGATGGAGTGGAGCAGGGAGATGGCCCAGCAGGCTGGAACCCGCCAGCGGAGCACACCACCCGCAACGAGGAGCACGCCTGCCCCTGAAGAGGATGCAGAAGGGACGGAGGCCGGAGACGACGCCGCAGAGGGAGCTGAAGAGACGGAGGCAAGTAAAGGGGACGTTACTACCCCGAGCCCAGCCACCGTAAGCCTACCCCCGCTCCCCGTCGCAGAGCCCGAAGTCCCACTGATCGTGCCCGTTGCCGCACCGCTACCGCTCCAGACTAGGCCCCAAGCAGGAGCCGCGACCACGCCCCCTGTGACGTCACGCGCCTCAGCCCTGAGCGCGGCCAAGCAGGAGACGCCACCGGCCTGGTCGCAAGGCCGAGTGCCCCCGGGCGCCGCCATCTTCACGGTGCCCTTTACCTTCAGGGTACCCCAAGCCTGGTCGCAAGGCCTAGTGATCCTGGGCGCCGCTGCCACCACCGCGCCCTCAACTTCCACTGTGCCGCACCTGGGTGAAGACTTGTTTGCCCAGCACACTTGCCCGGATGGGCAGCCCTTTGCATGGCCACCGGAGTACCACCATCCCCGACTCCGGAAAGAAAGACCCCTGGATGAGCCCCTAATCCCGGTTCCGGCGCCCGTCAAGATGACCCCGCTCTTGTTAGAGGAGGCGCAGTTTGAGTGGGACCCCGCAGGAGGAGACCTCATCGGGTTCACTCAAGAGACCCGGGCGGCTGCAACTGAGCGTGCGGAGTGCTGCCGCCAGCAGTTGAAAGTCTTTGAGCGAGAACGGAGAGAGAGACGGGTCCGCGAGGAGCGGCTGCAAGTAAAGAGTGCAGAACAAAAGAGCCGGACCCGAAGGAACCCCCATGCAGCCCACGGTCCCCGTGCCACCGGGACTGTAATCAAATTCCAACTGCAGCACGGTTGGGGCTTCATCAGAGATCATCACACCCCCGGCGACGTCTTCATGACCAGAAGAGATGTCGAGTCCCACCTACCGGAGGGACACAGAGGTCGTGACCTTTACCTGGGTGATGAGGTCACCTTCACCCGGCACCAATGTGCCAAAGGACCCTATGCCCTTCATGTACACCGACTGACAGAGAAAGAGCTGAGGTGTCAGGAGGAGCAAGAGGACCCGGACGGGTCTGAAGGGTACACGGAGGAAGGAGCTGGAGGACGTCGCCACTGATGTACAGTAGGAGCACTGTAAATAGTTACCCGTGAAGGTACAATAACTGTTACCATTATAGTCCCCGTTGGGACCAGTGAACTGTTCCAGTGTGTCCCATCTCCCCACAGGCTGAGGACTGTGAGCAGCCATCCCTTTTTCCCACTGGCCGAGGACTGAGAGCGGCCATATCCCTTGTAAATAGTTGCGCTTCCTAAAGTGCCCCCTACCGGTTTTATAGGAAACTGTTTTTTCTACCAGAGACTGTGGCACTTACCTGGTCACAATTTGCACAAGTGGCCAGAGGTCAAAAATGTTTTATATGAAAAGTTTTATTATGATGAAAGAGTTAATATTATTTTATGATGTGTCCGTAACATTTTAAAAGAGAAGTACCTCCCATAAAGGGATGATTGAAGGTTACTGTTTATATATTTTATATGAAGTGCACTTTAAAAAGCTTGTATGTTTTATGTTTTTGCTCTTTTACAGCCCGAGGACGTGCTGTGATTTACCAGGGGGGAATGTAGCACCCTGAGGACTCGGCTGCTACAGGGGTATTGCACCTCACTCCAGAGGTGTGGTATTCCACTCCCGGGTAAGGATGGAGTGTGGGACTGAGCTCAGTAGGCTGCATGCACTACATACATCCCATTTCCGGGGGACAGAACTACGGTACTCCCACCAGTATATGTGCAGGTACGACAGCGTCTGTCCCTGGCTGGAGTGGGAGGGGGGTGGAACATCCCAGTAGTGTAGGGGCAGATAGGGGGAGTAGTCTGGGTTAAGCTAGGAGCTCATTGGGTGCTAGTCACCTGGGCTCACACATAGAGGGAGTATATATGGTGGGCACCATCTTAGGACAGGGTCTTTTAGCCTGAGGAGCAGAGCAGAGGAGTTCAGCCAGGAGGGCTGACAGGGAGCTGTGGCTCCGGCTGGGCCCAGCTCCAGAGCCAAGCCTGCAGAGGAGAGAGGAGAAAGAAGGACCCAGAGAGAAAGACAGAGGGAACCCCAAGAACCCAGAAACAGACCAGAAAGGGTGAAGGGTTGGCGGACACGGGTACCGGAACCCGAACTGGTGGAGGCCACTTATCCTCAGCCAGGAACCGGAGGTCGTGGTCAAGATTTGCCACGACCCTCACCAAATCCACCAGAAAGGCACACCAAGCATAGGGTCAGGGAACCCAGAGGAGGTTTGACCACTAAGAGACCCGAGGGAGCCGGCCAAAGGTGGATCCCTGGTGGGAACGGCCAGAGACAGAGAGAGAGAAGGGAGCTCAGGACCACGCTTCAGAACTGCCTGGGGGTTAGCCGAGTCCAGGACCTGGTGGACGCAGCACGGCTCAGGTGGTCACTCAAGGCCAGAGTGACTGAGAGAACACTTGTGAGTAAAACCCCTGAAACTGCATCTCCTGACTCTGACTCTTCTTACTGACCGTCACAACCCCCATCATCTTCACCTGCTGCCCTGAGGCCATACCCCTCCCGTTGGGGGTTATACCATCATCGCTGCACCCATACCACCGGCCTCAGCGGACTGTTCTGCAGCGGCGGCTGCAAAGCCGTACTCAACGGGTGGCGTAGTCGACATCCAAGTTAACATCTACTGCTATAGACTGCCACTTAGTTTGACACCCTGGGCACGGACCGGGTCACCGCCACAAGGACTACTACCCCTATCCAGATCCGGCTCCGGGTATCCCCTGAACATGGCCCAGGGGGTGCGTCACATGCACATTTGTGGCCTGCTGGAGGTCATTTTGCAGGGCTCTGGCAGTGCTCCTCCGGTTCCTCCTTGCACAAAGGCGGAGGTAGCGGTCCTGCTGCTGAGTTGTTGCCCTCCTACGGCCCCCTCCACGTCTCCTGGTGTACTGGCCTGTCTCCTGGTAGCGCCTCCAGCCTCTGGACACTACGCTGACAAACACAGCAAACTTTCTTGCCACAGCTCTCATTGATGTGCCATTCTGGATGAGCTGCACTACCTGAGCAACTTCTGTGGGTTGTTGAGTCCATCTCATGCTACCACAAGTGTGAAAGCACAACCAACATTCAAAAGTGACCAAAACATCAGCCAGGAAGCATTGGTACTGAGATGTGGTCTGTGGTCGCCACCTGCAGAACCACTCCTTTATTGAGGGTGTCTTGATAATTGCCAATAATTTCCTTCTATTGTCTACTCCATTTGCACAACAGCATGTGAAATTGATTGTCAATAAGTGTTGCTTCCTAAGTGTACAGTTTGATTTCACAGAAGTTTGATTTACTTGGAGTTATATTCTGTTGTTTAAGTGTTCCCTTTATTTTTTTGAGCAGTGTATATGGCATCTGTTTATGGTGATGATAGGAAAAATGTAATTTTTTCACTGACTGCTATTTTACGGATAGGTGATCATTACTGTCCTGCTCATCCATTGAAGATAGAGCTACAGAATCCGCCATGAGAGATTCAGCTTTCTAGACAGTCTCATAGATGATTAATGGAGTTAGCCATTGCTTCATTTTTATGGTGCTTAGCAAAGCCCCATTGTCAATAATAGTGGGGTCCCAGATGTTGGACCACCACTGATCCGCCAATTTCACCTATTTTGTGAATAGGTAATAATTTTAAATGTTGTGAATAACTGTTTAAGCACAGCAACAATAGTAATTTTTGGCCTTGTTCCCAACCACCTTTATCTGGTGAGCCAGTATCACCGAACTATTTGAGGACCTGGATCAGGAAACGGTACATATTGCGTTTTTTTGATCTGGTTCACCAGTTTTGTACTAGAAACTGGTACTAGAAGCTGGTTAAAATGCCTAGGGACAACTGATCCCTTTTTTGCTGCAGTTATCAGTCGAGGCACAAGAAAACAGATCTGGCTGGCCTGGATATGTGGAGACCTGACATTAGGAAATGGTGCTTAATACTTGAAGACCACAAAGTCTACTCTAGTATGACAACTCATTAATTACTGGACTCAGGATTAAGTTCACATGAGCATAAAAAATCATTTGATTTTCATTCCGAAATATGGATGATTTTTAATCTGTATTGTCATTCGTATGCCATGTATATGCAATCATATCGGATTTGTTTTTATACTTAGCAGTGAATAAAATTTACAAGATCAAATTCAGTTTCCTATATTAATAATGGTAATGTATCTGTAAACATCAGATGCTATGTGGTTAATCCGTATAGAATCCGATTTTAATTTGCACACCCATAAACACGAGTCTCATCCGAAATATGGAAGGGTATGCTGGAAGCTCAAGACTGCCGTGAGGAATAAAGTACATTTTCTCCTGATAGCCAGGCTTTCAGTGCGGCATCCGCATGGTTTATGAATGCTATCAACCTGTAAATTAACCCCATATCTGCAGATTAGCAGCGTTTTTTCACATGACAGGTTCCCTTAAGTGTTATAATGTGCGTACACTAAGCAGTGATAAATGTACATTGTGCTCTGTACTTTGCTGCCATCTATAGGCTTATTTATGAGTATGAAAGTTAGGTATTCAGTCTCCTCAACATCAGCTGAGAGGAGCCCTCCCAGCTCAGTGCTGACATGCTTCCTGAAAACTGGTACAAATGAGTTCAGTCCAGTAAAATTAAGGAAGAGGACAGAAGCACTACTATCCGTTGCGGGCTGGGCCAGGGGGCAGAGGGGCATTCCCGGTCCCTTAGGAACAGTTCAAGACCAACTTGTGCATTAGGAACATTGTATTTTTAAATTACCGGCGGACACTGTTACACGCATGCTGCCTAAGTTCAGATAGGGGCGAGACCGGTTACATGAATTCGTTGGAATCCTGGGGGAACCATTACTCAGGGCGATCATAGGCTGCAGCTTCTCTCAGGCACACAATAGATTCAGTTGCTGACCAGACACATCTGACAAGAGTCCTCAGAAACGGTAGAACAGTAACATTTAATGAGGCACTGCCAGTGCAATGTAAATATCTCTTTGAGCAACAGGCTCCAGTAATAACAGTACAATCTCCTTTGCAGCACAGCAGTACACAGTCTATTATCCTGTAGCACAGTACAGCAGAGTTTTAATGCATACACAACCACAGGCTTTTCCTTCACAAGGACTCAATTGTACACAGCATTCTTTATCCTGCATTGAGATGGAGGGGGGGGGGGTTGATGAGGGAGATGATCTCTGTGACACAATTCTTTCCAGTCCTTATCTTCCTGTCCAATGATAGACTTCCTGAACTAACTGTGTAGGGTATCTGACCTGTGTTGAGCTTCACCCTGGACTTGAATCCTGTTCTCTTTCCTGCACTTCTGTGAGATACAGATCACACACACAACTTCTCCCTTTGGCTGCAGCCAGAATGTAAACAACTTCCCCAAAATCCCCCTAGGGCTCTGCTAAAACACTCCCCTTCTCCTGTGACTGTGTTAACCCCTCTAGTTGCTGGATGCTTCTGGAGCACGACACTTCCTGTCTCATGTGCTTGTGTTACTTCTAATAGTTGCTGAATGCTTTTAAAGTAACAGCACTACTTCTGCATGTCACAACACATCATAATATGTAAGAGGACTCATCACATCTTACAGATTGTGATGCGGCTGTAAAGTGGCCAAGAGCTGTAGTCATGAGTCATGACCAAGCTGCTGTGCGGTTACACTCTGGCACTTTACAGGAAAACAGTGTCCCAGTCCCAGTGTGCTGTCAGCTGTCGGGTGCATCACACTCACTTGTAGGCCGCAGACCTCCGCCGCCTCTAGACATCCATCTTCAGGAGCGGCCGCACATAACTCAAGGGACACAGTTAATTGCAACAAGCAAACTTTTATTGGTCAGTTCAAGTTCATCAGGTTGTAACATGTGGGATAGGGCACATCACTTGATGGTTCTATGGACTAAACCTATTGTCCTTATCTTATGTCCTATATCGTTGCTAAGCCACTTATATAAACAGCACTTATACTATCCCAAGTCTAACCCTGTGCTTACCCTGAACTATGCACTACTCATATTATACATTAACACTTTACATTACTTATACTCTGTACATGACTATCATACAATATAAAAGACGCACATCACTATTCACATTACATGTAAAGCCGCATAACACAGTACACATAACACGAGTATTGTCTTCAGGGATAGGAAGTCAGCAGAACAGTCTATCACTCTTACATGGCTAAGATGAATAAAAGTAAGGTATAGCACCACTAAAGCACCAGGTGGCAATATAGCGGTGCTGTACCTTTAAATTGCCACATCAGAATCCCTAATCCTAGTGTCACGCATAGTGTAGGAAAGACTATGTGCAACACGAAGGGATGAGGGGAAGGGTTCCCAGACACTAGGGAAAGGGGGAGTGGTGATACCTAGGCTGATCTAATATCACCCTGTCTCCCCTCCCATCCCTATATTGGTTCCACACCAATCGCCGAACAGGAAACCTAAGCCCTGTAAATCCCTAGAGCTAGGCCCTGGATAGGGAAGGGGAGGGGATGAGCACTGGTCAGTCCCCACTAACAACTAAAGACAACAAGGGAGACAAACACAGGGGGTAGAAACTTAGCTTGAGCAGACTTCAGAGAAATTACACCAAATGTCCTCTAAAGCACCAGAGAGGAAGTAAGCAGACTGCAATAGCTCCAAGCCTTCACAAGAGAACATGTGAATATCACCGGCACCTCCCTGTAACAAACTGAAAGTATTTAAACACCCAGGCCAGGGTGTCAATCAGAGCAGGAGGGAGGTAGCCGCTGGGTCTTAAAGTAAGACAGATTTAAGAAGGTGTCTGCAATGCCAAACAAAGCGACCGTCTACAGCCAGCTGCAGAGCGGCTGTCTGTTACATCTGACACACCCATGACTGTATCCCCCCTTCTACGAGTAGCCTCCGGACACTCAGGACCAGGTTTCTCAGGATAAGAGGTGTGGAATGAACGAACCAGCCTGGGAGCATTCACCTCTGATGCTGAAACCCACATCCTCTTCTCTGGACCATAACCCTTCCAGTGCACCAAGTATTGTAGGGAACAACGTTGGAGACGAGAATCTACAATCCTCGAAATCTGAAACTCCAGATTACCATCACCCATTATTGGGGGCGGTGGTAAAGGTGAGGACTCAAGAGGTTCCACATATTTCTAGAGTAGAGACCAATGAAAGACATTGTGGATCTTAAAAGCCGGAGGTAGCGCAAGATGAAACGCTGCTGGGTTAATGACAGTTGTTATTTTATAGGGACCAATAAACCTAGGTCCCAACTTCCAAGAAGGAACCTTCAACTTGATATTCCTGGTAGACTACCACACAAAGTCATTCACATTCAGGTCCGGACCTAGCAAGCGTTTTCTGGCTGCCATATGTTTGTACCTGTCTCCCATGATCTTCAAATTACTCAGAACCCCCCCGCCACACCGAGGAGAGCGACGAAGCAAGACGTTCCTCCTCAGGAACTCCCGAAGACACTCCCCCCACTAAAAGTACCAAACTGTGGATGGTAACCTTATGCACCAAAGAACGGTGACCAACCAGTAAATTCTTGACGATAATTATCAATAGCAAATTCTGCCAGCGGATGCCCAATCCTCCTGATTTTCGGAGACAAAACATCTGAGGTAGGTCTCCAAATTCTGATTAATGTGCTCGGTCTATCCATTCGACTGAGGGTGGAAGGCAGAGGAAAAGGACAGCTGCACCCTCAGTCGAGAACAGAATGCCTTCCAGAACTTGGAAACAAACTGGGTCCCCTGATCTGACACCACATCGGCGGGAACCCCGTGAAGATTCACGATCTCATTTATCATCAACACCTGAGCTTGGCATTTGGAAGTGCTGGTAATGCGACAAAGTGAACCATTTTACTGAACCTATCAATAACCACCAAAGCCACAGTTTTGCCTGCAGAAACCGGTAGGTCAGTAATAAAATCCATGGACAAGTGTGTCCATGGCCTGCTAGGAATAGGTAGCGGAAGAAGAGTACCAGATGGACGGGTATGCGATACTTTAGAACGCGTGTAAGTACTATTAACAGATACGTGTTCAACCACATCTCGATGCAACCCCGGCCACCAAAAATGCCAAGAGAGGAGGTCTGCAGTTGCCTTACCACCTGGATGACCAGCAAGCACAGAGTTCTGATGTTCCTTAATTACTTTGCAGCGCAGATTAGATGGTACAAATAACCTTCCTGAAGGGCAGGAGGCAGGGGCATCCCCCTGGGCCTCCAACACCTCCCCCTCCAGTTCAGGGTACAATGCCTAAATGACTACCCCTTTCTGTAATATCGGGGCAGGGTTCCCATAGTCACCACCACCACCAGGGAAGCTCCGGGACAAAGCATCAGCCTTGACATTTTTGACCCCTGGATGAAAAGTGACAACAAAATTGAACCTAGTGAAAAACAGGGACCATCTAGCTTGCCTAGGGTTGAGACATTTAGCTGATTGAAGATATGACAGGTTCTTATAATCAGTGATAACAGTAATAGGATGGACAGCCCCCTACAACCAATGTCGCCATTCTTCAAACACCAATTTAATCGCCAAAAGCTCCCTATTACCCACGTCATAATTTCTCTCAGCCGAAGATAATTTCTTAGAAATGAAAGCGCATAGACACCATTTACCTGGGGACGGACCCGGAGACAATACAGCCCCAACCTCCAGCTCCAATGCATTAACTTCCACAATAAAGGTTTGGGAAACATCAGGTTGACTGAGTATAGGTGCCGTGGCAAAACAGTTCTTTGGGGAGGACAAAGCCTGCAGGAAGGCATCCGACCATTTGGAAAAATCAGACTCCTTACTAGTCATGTCAGTAAGGGGTTTCACAATTACTGAATAATTTTGGATGAATTTCCAGTAAAATTAGTATAGCCCAGAAAACATTGTAGAGCCTTCAGGTTCTCGGGACGGTCCCAATCAAGGACAGCATGGACCTTCCCCGGATCCATCCGAAAACCCGAAGATGACAAAAGGTACCCCCAACTGCACCTCCTGGACAGCGAAAACACATTTTTCTGTTTAACATGCCCCCGATTTGTCTCAAAATCAGGTGAGTAAACCAAAATATCATCCAGATAGACCACCATAAACCTGCCCACCAAATGATGGAAAATATCAATTATGAAATGCTGGAACACTGCAGGCGCATTGGTCAGACCGAAAGGCATAACCAGACTATCAAAATGCCCTTCAGGGGTTTTGAATGCTGTTTTCCATTTATCCCCTTCTCTGATTCTAACCAGATTGTAGGCTGCCCTTAAATCCAACTTGGAGAATACCTTAGCTCCCACAACCTGGCTGAACAAATCTGGAATCAGAGGAAGAGGGTGAGGTTCTGATATGTCCCTTCTTCAGACTTTCTGCAATGAAATCCTTCATGGCTTGTCTCTCAGGGCCAAAAAGATTATACAGTCTGGATTTTGGTAGTTTAGCTCCGGGGGTCAGGTTAATAGGACAGTCATATGCACGATGAGGAGGCAAATCCTGACACGCCCTCAAAAAAAACATCCTCAAAGCCAGACAGAAATTCAGGTAAGATTTCCTTAGAGACTGCAGAAAGGGAAATATCTAAACCGTTCTCATAGGAGTAATCTCCCCATTCAATGATCTCCCTGGCTTGCCAATCCACCAACGGATTATATTTCACCAACCAGGGTAGACCCAAAATGATTGGGCTGGGAAGACCGTCCAGGACATAGCAAGGGATTATTTCACAATGAACCATCCCCACCCTCAGACTTACATTATGTACTATCTGAGTTAGAGCTTTCTGTGCAAGTGGCGCAGAGTCGATGGTGAAGATGGGAATAGGCTTAGCTACAGTACAGCAAGCAAGACCATGAGTTCTCACAAACTCAGCATCAACCATGCTGACTCCAGCTCCACTGTCAACAAACACAGAAATTTTCTCGGTTTTGCTCTCTAACACCACCTCTGCTGTCAGGACAAACCGGGAACTGCAAGTTGACAATAAATTCACCCCTTGCTTATCCAACTCCAGACTACCAAGGATTAATTGAGTCTCCTTTTGCTTAGGAATCGAAGGACAGGCCTCAATAAAATGTCCCTTTTTTCCACAAAAAAACATACGCCCTTTTTTTTGCCAATCTCTGGGGAAATGTACGATGCAGAGGCACCCCCTAACTGCATGGGTTCTTCCACCTCCCCCCATACTGGTTTACCACCAGACCGACAAGAAGGCCCCGGAGAAGGTGGTCTTACCCACCTATCCCGAAGGCGTCTATCAACACGTATAGCCAATGACATGACAGCCTCCAAGGACTCAGGGGTTTCAGAAACTGCCAAAGCATCTTTCAACTTTTCAGTAAGGCCCTGACAAAATTGGCTTCTAAGAGATGAGTCATTCCATTTTGTATCCGTTGCCCATCTTCAGAATTCAGAGCTCCACTGACCGATTCCCCTGCTGGAGATGACGCAGCCTAGACTCGGTCAGGGTCATGGTCATCATAGATGAGGGCCAGGGCCCCAAAAAAGGACTCCACAGACTGGAGACAAACGAATCCTGTGGCAAAGAAAAAGCCCAGGATTGAGGATCTCCATGCAGCAGTGAGACCACAATTCCCACTCGTTGCTCCTCATTTCCGGAGGAGCAAGGACGAAGTTTAAAACACAGTTTGCAAGCTTCCTTGAATACAAAAAACTTGTCCCTACCTCCAGCAAACCTGTCCAGGAGGGCAACCTTGGGTTCAAGCTGGACCAGCCTATCTGCAGAGACCCCAACACTAGCGACCTGCAACCGAATCCATAATCAAGTGAGAAAGAAAAAAAAAACCACGTTCGAAAAAAAAAACAGAAATAAAACCCAGTGTCAGTTTTTTTTTCTAAATATGCACGGCCTGTGATAATGTCATGCACAGTATAGGAACGACTACGTGCAACACAAAGGGATGAGGGGAAGGGTTCCCAGACACTAGGGAAAGGGGGAGTGGAGACCCCTAGGTTGATCTAATATCACCCTGTCTCCCCTCCCATCCCTATATTGGTTCCACACCAATCACCAAACAGGAAACCTAAGCTCTGTGAATCCCTAGAGCTAGGCCCTGGATAGAGAAGGGGAGGGGATGAGCACTGGTCAGTCCCCACTAACAACTAAAGACAACAAGGGAGACAAACATGGAGGGAAGAAACTTAGCTTGAGCAGACTTCAGGGAAATTACACCAAACATACTCCAAAGCACCAGAGAGGAAGTAAGCAGACTACAATAGCTCCAAGCCTTCACAAGGGAACATGTGAATATCACCGGCACCACCCTGTAGCAAACTGAAAGTATTTAAACACTCAGGCCAGGGTGTCAATCAAAGCAGGAGGGAGGTAGCCGCTGGGTCCTAAAGTAAGGCAGATTTAAGAAGGTGTCTGCAATGCCAAACAAAGCGACCTTCTACAGCCAGCTGCAGAGCGACTGTTACATCTGACACACCCGTGACACCTAATGGCGGACAAAGACTGAAAAGGGCCTCTGTGCAAGAAAAATATATGGGCCCTTTGTAGTCCAATATGTGATAATAATGAACAATTCCAAATGATTTAGAGGTCGAAATGGGCCCCTTTACCTCTAGGGCCCCAGTGCGGCTGCACATGTTGCACAACTGGTATGTCCGTCCATGCCTAATCCGTTTCTCTTACCTGCTGGAGAGGAGAGTTTGTTCGTTCAAGAGATACGAGCCATAGCAGACGCCTCTTCCTTTCCATGGACGAGGCCGGATGGGACAGAAGAGCCGAATGAGGACATGGCATGATTGCAGAGCGTTGTTGTCAGTGTTCATCTTGTTGGGTTACACTGACAGTAACGTTCTGGATCCTTTGGGATTGTGAGGGGATGCTAGGGGGGGTGGCCAATTATTTATGCAATAGGGTATCGATTATAATTCCTTTAGCCCCGGGGGATAGGGGGGTAGGGGGATGATTCCTGCAATGTTATATGTGATTGGAGCAGTTCTAATTATTTTCTATGAGGTTATGTAATTATTGCAAGGAGGTAAGTGACTATACTCCTGGAGGAAGTGGGATTCTAGGGGGCTTTGATTATTATACTACAACGGGGTGGTGGGATCAGGGGTGCGATTACTGCGGGTTTGAGGGGATAATATTGAATCTGACGGAATTTATTATACTATATGAGGGTGAGATTATTATAGCCAGTCCTGACCTGACACCACCCACTATTTCTCTACAAGGACTCCATCATACATCAGTATTTTTGATCAGTATTTCATCAGTGTTTGTATGCCAAAACCAGGAGTGGAACTTAAAATTGAAAGATAGACACCTGTTCTGTGTTTTGGTGACGCTCCTGGTTTTGGCATACAAATACTGATGAAATACTGATCAAAAATACTGATGTGTGAAAGAGCCCTTATGGAGTAAGTACAGTAGTCAGTAATAGTTTAGTACTGGCATGGGGCACTGACTGCTGCGTGGCTAGTTAGTTTGAGTGCTGCTGGAATACCAGAGGAACACCCTCTATCTGCGCTAAGTGCTGCCTCTGCCTCACATTGATAAGCCGCACAGCTGTCAGTGCTCCGTACCAGTACTAAACTACCACTGACTACTGTACTGACTGTGACCACTGATGAGCAGGGCAAATACTGGACTCTCACTGGTGGTAAAGTCCAAATAGAGCAGTGAGCATGTACCATGGAGAAATGGCGTTAGCCCTTCCTGCTTCTTCTGAGGTAGCGCCCTAGACAGGTGCCTTACCTTTGTCTATACTTCAGCCTTGCCCTGATCCCGTAGTGAGGATGTGATTAATTATTCAACAAGGGGGGGAGTAATTACCACAAGGGATGTAAGTGATCATACTCTGGCGGGGAGATCTATACTGCATGAGGTGTACTGTATGTCATTATATTACAGATGTCATTAAAGTGTGTGTATGGGTAGGGGACATAAAACTACCAGAAAAGTATTTGAATATGTTATATATGGGGTGACTATACTACAGCATGTACATTACAAAGGGTGATAATGGGGGGTGGGGGGTCCTCTATATGTCATACTACAGGAGGGGCCTTGAGTGCTACATGAGACCTAAGGCCAAGATATCAACGGGTTTGGACGATGATCTAATATGTATGGCGGTGCCAGCCAACTGATGGTCAGGAGAGATGTCATTCAGGTACAGTCTGTCTGCTTTTAGACTGCCGATCGCATTGTTCTCCCAGAGATAAGAAGCCGGCTGACTTGTCAGTCGGTGGCTTTCTCATAGAGAACAAAGAAGTGCTCAGCTAAATGGGAGAGTTGGCTGTCAGCTGAACCATCTGCCGAAGCATCGTATTGCCGACACCCATCTAATGTGTATGGCCACTGATGGGCCAGTGCACTGTGCTTGCCTCCCAGGCTAAAATTTGCCAGCAAGCCCATGACTACTACTCCCAGAATCTATTCCAGTCCATGCTGACATCTTGCTTCATATTGTTGCCTCCACAAAGGATTGACACATTCCATAGTGAGGAGGGATAAAGCTGAACAAGTGCTCTCATGCACAATGGTTTCCTTATGCCACATCTAGTGCTACGTGACTTCCACGCCACAAACTTTACCTGCACTAGCCTATGCAATAGGGAACGGTAGTGCCCTAAACCATCAAGTGTGTCACCACAGGGAGCCAACCCATGAAGGTCCCTCTATCAGCGAAGTATTATCCAGAGTCTACAGGGTTTAAATCAGTTTAAAACATTTTTCTTTGCTAACCAATTTTTGACTATATTGGATGTGTGCTTAGGATCATTGTCTTGCTGTAATTTCCATCTCCTGCCTACTTTGGTTTTACCATGTGGCAGCTTTACATTCTCCAGTATATCCTTATACATGGTAGCATTCATATTTCCATCAATTCTATGGAGAGACCAATGACAGATGCAGAAAACCAGCCCCAAACCATGACATTGCCACCACTATGTTTCACTGTAGGTGTTTGGTACTTTACATCATTACGTTTTCCAATTGGGCATTATATATAGTGCTTGCCATCACTACCAAACAGATTGAACTTGGATTCATCCGACCACAACACCTAAGACCAATCTGTCTCTTTCCATTTGCTGTGTTCTTTGGCAAACTCAAGTCAGATTTCCGTTTTTTTGCAGATGAAAGGCTTCTTGACTGGAACTCTTTCATTCAATGCTACTGCTCTTAGCCGTCGCACCATAGTTTGGCGACTCACTTTGACCCCATATTCTTCATTCATTTAGTGTGAAATCTGTACAGTACTTTGATGGATATCAGATTCTGACTTTTCTTAATAATGTGATCAAATCTGGAGGAAGGTTTCCATGATCGTCCACTTCTAGGATTGTCAGCTGCTCCATAACCTTCTTTTTCTTTCTTCAATATTAGTGACATTTGACTATGAGAACAGTTGAATTCCATAGCTACCTCTTTTTCGTTTTTGCCTGACTTCACTCTCAGAATAATAAGCTTCCATGTTTTAACCTAAAACACACACCTAAAAAAATTTTTTTTAGGCAAAATTCAACTACTCATGACAAAATATGTAAAACATTTGGTTCAGAAAATATTGAAAACTAACACATAAAGGGATAAAACAATATCAAACACAATTTTTGTCCTGATAGCTGACAACCATTTGCTTCCAGTTTATTAAAATCACCAGGAAAATGGCATCACAGCAACCAGACAGAAGTAATCACACTTTATAAAAAAAATTCTAAACTTTTGGTCGCCACTATATATAAAACGTTACATAGATAATCTGTTTATTGATATTGCCGTGTGTCCTAATTCATTATATTGTTATTGTTTTCTCTTACCCGTAACACCGTGCCTACTTATAAATATAGATACGCGTGTTAGTCAAATAAATGGTTGCTTAAGTACCACTGTCTCCTCATTGTCTGCGCTGTTGCATCCGTGTACCTGTTAACAGGACTGAAAATATGGTTCTGTGAAAGTAGCCTTATACTGTTTGCCACCAATCCATTCACTCTGTATGAGTAATAGAATAGGTCTTGTAGTTGGTTCCAGGACAGCTGGTCACTTTGCCCATTGCTCAGCCCTTCCTTGGGCTGTTTTACTTCCTCCCCAAACTGATCAGCCAAAGCTCTCAGTATCTTTTAGCCTATTTGTATAAAACAATGGAATTATTTCTTGGGGGATGCAAACAAGCATGGAACTATGGAGTAGATGCAGCAGGTTCATCTGGCGTTACACATTGTACACAATGCTCAGCGCCACAACATTGCCTCTATATCACTGTGAGGCTCTGAGTGGGCCCTTTGCTGGTGTCAGACTCCTCTACTGCATAGGAAACTATGTAATTAGTAACGCTGGAGGGGTTTGTTGGCTCTACAAAACATAAGGATAAGTGTCAAATCAGGCTAATACTATAAAAAGAGAAAAACGGCAAAAATGAGGGGACAAAGACAAATAGAAGAAAAATACAAAATAGCAGCCAAACAGAAAATGGGATTCCCCTCCACCTCTTACAAAAAGCTGAATTATGCTAAAAAGCAACTATAGTCCAAACTGCAGTTTTTATCCCAGACAGACAAAAACAAATCTTGAATAAAAATGACATAAAAATTAGGCCCCATGTGTCATGAAAAAAGTCAGAAAATATTTGAACAACTCAATGAGAAAAGACATTTTAGCGATGCTAAAACATCTTATCTTTAAAAAAAGAAAATATGCCTGGTCATGAATGGGGAAAGAAAGCCCGGTCTTGTACTGGTTTGCATGTTTTTGGAAATATTATTGTAATTAGGTATTAATTATGAAACTGCATTGAACAACTCGGCCACTAGATGTCACTGTTCACCTTGCTAAATTCAAAACGTATGGCCTTCATGTTGAGTCGTATCCTCTGCTGAATTCCTCAGATTAAAGCTTTCATAATGGATTCTTTTCCTCAGCAACCCAAACAGAAGGGAATTGGGACCACAGCTCACTTCACCAGTGTAGTCATGAAATAACAGTGGAACTGATACGCTGCTAGAGAGAGACCTCCTGTGATATGTGGCTGCTGTCTCCTTAGTAAATAGGTGTACAAGGATGATTGCAGGATTACCACAGGAGACCACCAAGTCAGCAGCTGCCATGTGACATTATTAAAATGATGTATTCATTCAATAAAGATTCCTTGTATCTGTTTCATTTACATCTTATTACACACTATGAAATATACAGCAATTACACAAAAACAGTCAGAAACTTATTAACAAACTGGAAAAAAATACAACTTCTGTAGGATTTTATAAGGCTGCAAAATGTAAGAATATTATATTATCTATTGCTCAGAATGCCGTGCCCATTGTAAGTGTTAGGCCTTGTTCACATGGTACAATTTCGCCGTGGGCACATGTGCATGGATTTTACTGAAAAATGTTGACAAAGATCTTTAGTTGAAACTAAGATTTCCGGGCTGTCCTTTGACATCACGGCAAACAATATATGTCCCAGAATTTAACACTGACAAAACACAACAATCACCATTTATAAAATCCTTTTATTAGTCAAAGGTCTCAGTTGCAAAATTTAGCTTAAAACGGATAAATAAATGATTAACCAATTCAACATGGACATGTGAAAAGAGCCATATACTATAATGTGTCCATCTGCTAACTGTTAAAAAACGGATATACTTATACGAGAAAAATGGATGTGTGAAATAGGCGTTTAGGGTATTCTATAGTAGGTGCTCATCACTATCTGGTCAGCTGAAGGGCTTATGATTACCTTCTATCGGTACAGACATCTTACCTCTTATCAATTTGGACACTAGTTCTCCTGATGAACCAGCAACATGGAGAAACGTGTTGAGGCATAGAGGCAGTCATTTTCACAAGCAACTAAACGATACGTTATCATTTTCTTCTATGGTTGTTTGTTTGAGCTTCCCCTAGATAATAGCACTAATGTCTATGATATAGGTATCCCCAACTATCAGATGGGTAAAGTAGCGACAACTAGGGTGATTGAGGGAAAGCCGTCATGGAGCGGGGGCACCAACCTCCGCTGCTAGGCAGGAACAGCCTAACGGATATCCTAGGGTCTCATAGGCCTAATTGTGATATCACCTTGGATATATAATTTTTTGATCCAGAAGTATATGAAAATACTCCTCCTCTGAATGACAAAGGAAACTGCTCTTTTAGGTGCATTTTAATGAGCCTTCATGCAGAAAATAGGGGATGTATATATCATTTCCTCATTTTTGGATCGACATAGCATCTTTATTCACCTTGCACAGGAGTTTTCTTTGGTGTATTTTTAAAATTTGATACTGATAAATATTGTTTTTAAGGGCTATATGTTCACTAAACCCTTTTAACTCCATTGCATCCCAGCAACTGTAACCTCACTGGTCAGTTAATGATTGTACATGCTAGCCATTACTTACTATGTCAGGAATTCTCCTTTCAAAGGTTATTCTAATCTTCTAATATCTAATATAAGCATGTTTGGATAGTCCTTGCTAAAGCAACTTTGCAGTTTCTTTTTTATTAGAACTTTCCCCCATTCTCTGGAGAAACCTCCATTTGCCAAGGGAACTAGCCACAGCTTCTGTCTATGAGTGGTGGACAAACATGTACAGTGCTTACAAGCTCTTTTCTACTGGGTTTGCAAGCACTACTTTGAGGTTGGACGAGCTCTCTGGTATGCACTGTTCGCTCCTAATCTTGGCCACCTCTCTGCAGCCCCACTGTGCTATTGATGTTGCCTCATGAAGCAGCATTGGGAGTGTGCACAGCACAGGCCACAGGGGCAATGATGACGCTTGGCTCAACTACCACTCAAGCAGGAGCGCCCTCCCAGCAATCAGCAAGTCAGGAGGCTGGAGTTCTCAAAAAAGGAGAGAATTCTCGACAAACCCTTTAACAACCTATAAAACATAAAATTACACAGAGTACAGTAAAACTGAAAGTGATTTTATTTCTATAAGTTGATTTTTTTTGCAGTGGTTCAAATTATTTCAATTAAAGGGTTTATCTGGTCATATAATATTGATGACCGTTTAACACAAAGATCATCAATATCTAATAGAGGGGGTGCTATCAGCTGTTATTACTTACTGCATGTAAACGATGAATGGAGCTGCACTGCACTATTCAGTATTGCTGATCTCCAGCACCCAACAGCGGCTACTACACATAGAATGCAGCTTTACAGTGCAGCTCTGTTACATATTTACATCCATCTGACGCCTGAGCTAATAATAGCTTTTCAATGGGTGTGCAGGGTGTGAGACTCCTACCGATTAACATTATATGTCAAGAGAACCCCTTTAAAACTTCAGCAACGTTATATACAGAAGAAACTGAGTTTGTAAATGCAGTAGTGATGGGATTGTCATTTGGCATGTGCAGTGATGTCAGCTATGAGAAGAGCTGGGGTTTGCTGGATGCAGAAAGGAACTGTTGGTGGATAATCCGGGCTGTAAAAAGTTAGCTTCTTGTTTTAAACATAATTGGCTGATTATATCTGAAAATACATAGGCCCCGATTCATCATTGTTTTTTTAAGTCACTTTCCATTTTTGTCTTGTGGTATTAGTTGTCGTTTTTGGTGGCAAATTCATGAATTTGAAAAAAGTAGGCTTTCTTCCTGTCTTGAACTGTTATTGTGACTTTTAATCGCAAAAACTGTGCCAACATTTTGGCGTACTCAAAAATATACAAGGGGGACTGGAGTGAAATTGTACCAAATTTTGTGACTTTTTAAAAAGTCTCAATTGATAAATCAAGCTAAGACATCTGGAATCGCTAATCTCTACCCACAAAGCGGAAAAACAAACAAACAGGAGAGCACATATAAAAATAAACTTCACAAAAGGTGCAAATAGAATAATGACTTGGGTGCAAACAAAAAAAGGCTCAAAACTAAAATAGAAAAAACAGGCGCAAAGGTAATGATGAATCAGAGCCATAATTTAAAAGCAAAGGGGAATACTCTACACTGCCATCTGCTGGATGTTACTGACTCGCCCCCAGGGCCGTGGGGTACTCGGCAGCCGGGCCTCTGGTTGCCGGGGGATATCACGGTGGCTGGCCCGGTCTGTGACCCAGGGCGGTCAGTGAAATGGGGGACTACTTTTATATGGGTTTTTTTGGGATTTTTCGTGACGCCACCTGTGGTGTCTGGTGAGGATCACCAGCGCTGCAACAGTCCAGGCAGGTGGTAGGGCAGCTTGTGATGGAATGGCTCCCCACAGGTGGAGCGGGCCTCAGGGCAGCGTGGGGGATGTACTGGATGGCGGTGCAGGGGAGAGACGGCAGGACGGTCCCGGAGGAAGGACGGACACTCACACGGGGGTAAGCTTCAGTACCTTTACTGGTGATGCTGCAGGCACAGTCCAGGGTACTCCAGGTGAAGGGCGCACTTCTGTACTCTCCCCAGTGAGCGGGTATAGGGCCTCCTGATCCGTTGCTTTTTTCTCTAAGCTTCTGGCCTGCCTGGAGCTAGGCCTAGCTTGGTTACTGTCTCTCTCTGCACCTGCTGACCTGGTGGTAGGGCCTTCTCTTTGGAGATCACTCTCCCTGGACGCTGGGACCTCTGTGACTCCTAGCCCTGGTACTGCAATCAGCATTTGGTGAACCTGGGACCTGTAGTTCTCCAGGGGTTTCGGTGGTTCCTACTGGGTATAAGGAGTCCCTGTAGGCGCGGACCCGGTGTCCGGTATATAAATCGGGGTGAGCTTATTATGCTCCTCTGCCCCCTTAGCTCCACTCTCCTTTTCCTCTCGCCGTCGACCACACTCGGGGCCCTCACTACTTGGCAGCTGGCGTGCTGCGTCTTCACCGCTCTCTGAGCGTCGGCACGCTCTCTGCTCACTCAGAGCTGTGCTCCTATCTGAACACTAAACTGAAAACTAACTGAGCTGCCTAGCTCCACCTTCCCTATATATGTCCCTAACAGGCTCCCTCTGCTGGTCTGAGGTGGTAGGTGGAGGTGTATGAATGTAGTGAGGGCCTCTTGTGGAGAAGTCCATCCATGCACCCTTCTGGGTTCTGTGGCACCAATGCGCAGCAGGGCGCCACATTCCCCCCAAGTAAAACTCAGTACTCCTGGACTGAAGCAATTTTCAAAACAGGTTAACAATAACTCTTCCCTTTATGGGAGGCACATCTCTTGAACGTTACAGGTGTAAAAACATAATAAATATATACAAATATTGAGCGTCCTCAGAGTCTTACAAGTTAATGGTGTCCATCTCACCGGTGAAAGAACATGAGGCACATGAGGGACCCACCTGAAAACCCTCAACATAGGCCCTGGGTGTGGATACAGGGCATAGGTGATCCAGGTGCTGGACCACGTCTTCGGCCACGCCAATCGGGTTTTTGTTCCGTGGTCAACCAAGGGGCACTCCAGGGAGTGCAACTACATACATAAGAGTTTTTGGGCTGCTCACAGTCCTCAACCACTGAGTCCTTTATTTATATACCCTTACGGGTAACTAATGTTCATATAAATTGTCCATTGTAAGGCAAAACACATCAATAATTAAATATATGAAAATCACACAAGAATAACATACCCCAGGGGCAACTATTTATGCTATAGGTATTTCCACTTATTCACTGAACCTGACAGGGGCCTCGCCTTTGGTGCTATGTGTTGATCTGCGTAGTACGGGAGTGTGGATGGTATCTGTGTCTGCACCGTCTGCTACCCTGTCAGTTCTACGTGTGGGTAGTTTGGAAAACTGCCTTAACCTCTCTATGGGACTGGCAAGTGTACCATTGGCTGGGCCTTCTTGCTCTGCTCCAGCCGGGGATCCTTCTTCCGGGGATTCTTCTTGAGCAGGCTCTTCTGGGGCACTTACAGGTTCTACTTGCTGTGGAGGGTCTTCTGACTGTTGGTAGAAGGGGATCACAGGTATTATCACTGCTCCATCCAATTGAGGCCAATCTGCGGGGAAATCTCCTAATTCAGTGTGGAGTACTTCTTCTTTAGGCTCCTCCGGTACGGTGATAGGCACTTCTTCCTGGGGCTTCAAAAGACCTGGACACAACTTCAGGTGGTCTCTTGATACCGTTGCAATTGTTCTTCCTCCGTCTCTACTAATTAGGCAGGTCTTCCTATTGTCGAATCTGGAGTTCAACACAGTGTAAGGTTCTCTCTCCCACTGGTCGTCAAGTTTGTGGCTTCTCCTTTTTCTTTTTAGCACAACTTCTCCAGGTGAAAAGGGTTCAGCTGGTGCAGTCTTGTTGTACTGTGCTTCCTGCTTGTCTCTTACCCTATTCAGACTGTCTTCGACACAGGCCTGTACTCTCCTGTACTGCTCCTGTCGCGTGGTGTCCCAGTCCTCAGTGGACATATCTGCTTTGGGTTCTACTACACCAAGCTCCAGGTCCATGGGCAACTTTCCAGGTCTTGCTCGCATGAGATATGCTGGAGTACAATTGGTGGAACTCACAGGTATATGGTTGTACAAATGTACCAGGTCAGGTAGCTTGTCGGGCCACTGGTTTCTTTCTTCTAGCGGTAAGGTCTTCAACAGGTCGATGACGATGTTATTCATCTTTTCACATAACCCATTGGATTGGGGGTGGTACGGTGTAGTCCGGATCTTCTTACACCCGTACAGATGGCAGAACTCCTTGAACAATTCGGCTTCAAAGGCAGGGCCTTGATCTGTCAGCACCTGCTCCGGGTATCCATGGGGCCTGCAGAAGTACACCTGAAACGTCTTCGCCGCAGTTTCTGCCGTCATATCCTTGACGGGGGCAACCACCAGGAACCGGGAGTAGTGATCCACCATGGTCAGGGCATAGGAATATCCTGACCTGCTGAGTGACAGCTTGACATGATCCAGGGCCACGATCTCAAAGGGTCGAGTTGTCTTGATGGGTTGCAGGGGTGCCTTCTGGCTGCTGTAGTCTTTTCTTCTGAGGCTACAGGGTCTACAATCCCGGCACCATCTCTCTATGAAACTGCGCATTCCAACCCAGTAAAACCGACCTTTCAGCAGGGTTTCTAGCTTCTTCCAGCCAAAGTGCCCTTCTTGATCGTGGTAGGCCTCCAACACCATCTGGATGTCTGTCCTAGGCACTATGATCTGCCATACCATCTCATGGGTCCTCGGGTTGACGGCACAGCTTCTCCCTATAGATGAACAGCCGGCTGCTCTCATTCCACAGTTGCTTGGCTTGTAGAGATGCGTCCTTCTCCAGGGAGGAACCTTCCTGGGTTATCAGTTCTTTGATATGGCTGACAACCGGGTCGCTGTCCTGAGTCTCCTTCCAGCTGTGGTGAGGCAAAGGGTTTATCGTCTTACCGCGATGCCTCCTGGAGCCTCGTTGCTCGTGCACCATCCCATTTCTGTGGAAGGTAGGTAGCTCAATCTCTTCCAGGTCATCCACTTCTTCTTCAGTGTCCGACTGGTGAGGCATCCTGGACAGGGCATCGGCGTTGGCATTCTTGCGGCCTGCCCGGTACTTAATGGTGAACTGGTAGATTGACAGCCGAGCCATCCATCGTTGTTCCATGGCTCCTAACTTGGCTGTTTCCAGATGAGTCAAGGGGTTATTATCAGTGTAGGCAGTGAACTTACTGGAGGCTAGGTAGTGCTTGAACCGCTCGGTGATGGCCCAGACCAGGGCCAGGAACTCCAACTTGAAGCTGCTATAGTTCTCTGGGTTCCTCTCGGTCGGGCGGAGCTTCCTGCTTGCATAGGCGATCACCTTCTCTCGGCCATTCTGCTTCTGACTTAACACAGCTCCTAATCCCTCATTGCTGGCATCAGTGTACAGCAGGAACGGTTGGCTGTAGTCAGGGTAGGCAAGGATCTCTTCGCCGGTTAGGATCTCCTTCATCACCTCAAAGGATTCAGCTTGCTCCTTACCCCACTGGAACGGGGGGTTTCTGCCTCTCCCGGACTGTCCTACCAGGAGATCTTGCAAAGGCGCCGCTTTTTTGGTATAGTCCTTCACAAATCTCCGGTAATACCCGACTAGTCCCAGGAACTGACGTACCTCCTTGAGGCTCTTCAGCTCCGGCCATTTCTGGATGGCAGTGACCTTCTCCGGGTCTGGTGCTACTTCTTCTGGACTGACTATGTGCCCCAGGTACTGTACCTTTCGCTTGAGCAGGTGGCACTTGGAGGGCTTCAGCTTCATCCCATACTGGGACAGCGACTCAAATACCTCTGCCAGGTGCTTCAAATGGTCCTCGTACGTTTTGGAGTACACTATCACGTCATCCAGTACAGTCTCAAAGTTGCGGTGTCCCTGGCAGCACTCCATCAATCTCTGGAATGTTCCGGGGGCGTTGCAGAATCCGAACGGCATACTATTGAACTCGCAGAGTCCCATCGGGGTAGTAAAGGCCGTCTTCTCCCGATCCTCCTCAGCAACAGCTACTTGCCAGTACCCACTAGTGAGGTAAAGGGTGGAGAAGTAATTTGCAGACTTTAATGCAGCCAGGGATTCCTCTATACAGGGCAAAGGGTATGCATCTTTGTGTGTTATGCAATTTTCCTGTCTGTAATCTACACACATTCTCATGCTTCCATCCTTTTTCCTGACTAGGACCAGGGGAGCTGCCCAGGGACTACAGCTATCCCTTACTACCCCTGCCTTCTTCATGTCGTGCAACATCTCCTTCGCCTTCTGGTAGTATGCTGGTGGTATGGGCCTGTAACATTCTTTGATGGGTGGATGGTCACCTGTGGGTATATTGTGTTGCACCCCTTTAGTCCTCCCAAAGTCAAGTGGGTGTTTACTGAATACCTGCTCGTATTCCTGAACCACCCGGTGTACACCCTATTTCTGATGGGCAGGAGTGGTGTCTGTCCCAACATGGAGCTGTTGACACCAATCCTCCACCTGGGTTCCCGGAGCATTATCCTCCACTTTGTCTGGTGAGGTTAAGGACTCCGCCGTGTGTATGGAGTTGTTATCTACTGTGTACAGTTTGGCAACAGTGGCGTAGCGTGGTAATCTAACCTCGTCCTCCCCATAGTTTAGGAGGCGTACGGGCACCCTCCCATTGCGTACATCCACTACCCCTCTGGCAGTCAAGAGTGTAGGTCTATGCTCCGAGCTAATGGACTCTACTACCGCCTGGTAGCTCCGTCCTTTGAGACCTATTGCTGCTCTACACCAAATCAGCATCTCACTCATCGGGGGAATCACAATGGGTATCGGGTCTGTCACCCGTACACTACCGATTTCACCGCCTGATAGCTTTACCTGTTGCTGGTACATAAGGGCTCGGATCTCTTTCTGGAGCACCCTCCTCTGCCCTGGTCTGGCGGTGTCAGCCATCTGTTGGAGCAAGAACAACACTTCTCCCAAACAGTTACTAACAATATTTGTGCCAAGTACCATATACAAGTCTGTATCATCAGGATTAGTCTATACTACAATTAGTCCCTGGTCCTTCAGTTCCACTCTTCCCACCTTTACTGCCACATCCTTAACCCCGACTAGGTTAAGGGGGAGGCCATTAGAGGCATACACGGAAAGGTTTGGATCTGGCGGGTGAAGTTCATCTATGGACCAGAACCTTTTGTAGAGGACATCAGGCATGATGGTTACCTGAGATCCTGTGTCCAGCAGGGCAGGTGTCACGATGCCGTCCAGCACAATGGACAGGAAAGGTCTTCCTCCCACGAACCGGCGGTACCAGTTTGATGGGCCTGGTTGGTCTACTCCTGGGTGTCGGCCCTCGGCCCCAGGGTTTCCTCGTTTAAAGGGCAGGTCCGCGTGGTGTGGCCTGCTTTATGGCAGCGGTAGCAGATGAAGTCTTCTGGAGGGCGCCGTTGGTCGTTGATCCTCCCACGGGGTGGCGTTGTCCTCCTCCAGGGTGGCGTTGTCCTCCTACGGGGTGGCGTTGTCCTCCTTCTTCTTCTCATCCAGGGGACATCCTCAGGGCTATCGGCTAGCAGGATCCTTCCTTCCGGCTCAGGCTCTGTCTGTAGCTGCAGGGTGCTCATGACAGTGGCCAGGGTTTTACTTAACTGGCGCACTTCAGAGCGTAAGCTGTCCAGCTCGCTAGGGGGCACTGTTTGCATCCTTGTTTCGGCCGTTAGTGAAGGAGCGGTGGGTGCTGCAGGCACTGGGGTGGCCCCACCCTGGTAACGCTGGATAGCAGTGTCTGTGGTTTCCAGGGGCTACAGGCCCTTTATAGCCATGTCCTTAAGGGTGTCAAAGGTGGCATCTGGATGGTCTAAGGCCCACCTCCGTACAGTTCTGCTCTCTTCCAGGGACTTCAACGCCTGGATGAATTGTTCCGTCAGCATTTTATCTTCCTCATGGATGCTGGCTGGACTAACCTGTTTCAGGACCCGCAGGGCCTCTTGTAAGCGCCAGGCATAGTCCTGGATACTGTCCTCGGGCTTCTGGACACCCTGGTAGAACCTCATCTGGAGATCTGTCTCAGTGCGGTTTTCAAATGCTGTTTGCAATCTTTTAAAGATGATGGACACTGATTCTTGGTCTGCGGCTGGCCAGGTTTCAACTTCTTGCTCAGCGGCACCAGTCCATTGTCCTAACACTACAGTGGCTCTCTGCTTGCCAGTCATAGAATACAAATCCAGTATGCCGCATATTTTCCTCTTGAATCCGGACAGTGTGTCTGGCTTACCATTTTACTGGGGGAACCACTTCGCTCCAGGGATATACGGCAGGGCCATAGGTATCAACGGAGTTATGACCCCTGGTGGTGGAGCGGCCGCTCCGGCATATGCAGCGCCGGGCGCAAGTTGGGCATCAGGAGCGTTAACCGGTGCTCTGGCGGCTTGCTGGTCGTCGGCCATGGTTGCGCTCCCCTAGTGAACCGGAGCCTACCTTCTTCAACAGGTAGGCCACAGCTCCGCGGGCGACGGTCTTCTTCCAGGACCTTGCATTGCTCGCGTCTGACGTCAGAGCGTCCTCTGGCTCCTTCCAGGACCTGACGCTTCCTGGTACGACATCAGGGGCGGGGGCGTGTCCTGGGCTTCGCGCGCTTCCAGCAGTTACGGCCCTCTTCTTCCCGCGCGGCAACAGGAAAAATGGCGGATATGGCGGGAAAACTTCAGGCATGGCGGGAAAACTTCAGGAATGGCGGGAAAACTTCACCACAGTAAGGGTTACAGCTTCTTAAAGGCGCACAGTACCCGGTGGCAATGGGCACGCAATCCTGTTCGTGACGCCAAGATCTGACTCGCCCCCAGGGCCGTGGAGTACTCGGCAGCCGGGCCTCTGGTTGCCGGGGGATATCACGGTGGCTGGCCCGGTCTGTGACCAAGGGCGGTCAGTGAAATGGGGGAATACTTTTATATGGGGTTTTTGGGATTTTTCGTGACGCCACCTTTGGTGTCTGGTGAGGATCACCAGCGCTGCAACAGTCCTCTGAGGCAGATGGTAGGGCAACTTGTGATGGAATGGCTCCCCACAGGTGGAGCGGGTCTCAGGGCAGCGTGGGGGATGTACTGGATGGCGGTGCAGGGGAGAGATGGCAGGACGGTCCCGGAGGAAGGACGGACACTCACACGGGGGTAAGCTTCAGTACCTTTACTCGTGATGCTGCAGGCACAGTCCAGGGTACTCCAGGTGAAGGGCGCACTTCTGGACTCTCCCCAGTGAGCGGGTATAGGGCCTCCTGATCCGTTGCTTTTTTCTCTAAGCTTCTGGCCTGCCTGGAGCTAGGCCTAGCTTGGTTACTGTCTCTCTCTGCACCTGCTGACCTGGTGGTAGGGCCTTCTCTTTGGAGATCACTCTCCCTGGATGCTGGGACCTCTGTGACTCCTAACCCTGGTACTGCAATCAGCGTTTGGTGAACCTGGGACCTGTAGTTCTCCAGGGGTTCTGGTGGTTCCTACTGGGTATAAGGAGTCCCTGTAGGCGTGGACCCGGTGTCCGGTATATAAATCGGGGTGAGCTTACTTTGCTCCTCTGTCCCCTTAGCTCCACTCTCCTTTTCCTCTCGCCATCGACCATACTCGGGGCCCTCACTACTTGGCAGCTGGCGTGCTGCGTCTTCACCGCTCTCTGAGCGTCGGCACGCTCTCTGCTCACTCTGAGCTGACTGCTTCTCACAGACTGCACTGAAACTAGACTCTGACTGGACTCTATCTCTCTGTAGATTGAACTGCCTAGCTCCACCTTCCCTATATATGTCCCTAACGGGCTCCCTCTGCTGGTCTGAGGTGGAAGGTGGAGGTGTATGAATGTAGCGAGGGCCTCTTGTGGAGAAGTCCATCCATGCACCTTTCTGGGTTCTGTGGCACCAATGCGCAGCAGGGCCCCACATTACCTTGGTGGTTGCAAAATGACATTCCATTATGCCTTTGCACTTAAATCACCACCACAAGTAAAAATGTTTTTAATGTTTTTTTTTACCTTTAATGGCTACAGCAATAGAATATCTGACTAGTTAGTAACAATCACTTCTTAGCAGGAGTAGTAACAGTTTCATAATCTGCCCAGCAGTTCCAATGACACCTATGTGCTTTGGCTAGCTGAAATGTGCTTAGGCTCAGACTACACTTGTATTTCCACTATGCGGCAATTGGTAGAAATACTGAGTCACTTTTTTGCAAGTCCATCAGCCATGTCACCAGGTTTCAACTGCTTTGTGTTAGTGCACATTTTATATCACCCTGCCCAAACTTTGTATTATATACAAATACAGATGTGTCTACCCTTACCTTTTCTTGGGTCCTTTTACAGGCTCCAATGCTGCCATGTATTACATTTTCCAGGGACATCTCTGACACCATGCAGGTATTATTTTACCCTGGTGTTACTTTTTTCACATTGACCCATAGAGTTATGCATTTACCTTATATTAAAGCAGGGATATGACTTTTCTGGTTATTCCATGGACTTGTACTCTTCTATCAATCATCAGGAAATCTTCTTATGTCTCCAGGCACATACATTTTTTGCAGTCTCATAGACAAAAAAGAGATTCCCAGTCACAACATTTGTCAGTAAAGACAGTGTCCTTATAGTCCCCAATAAATCTGTCTCTCTGCAACCCACTCCTAAAAATACTTCTCCTAGATTAAGTGTGAACAGAAAATATCTGCCACATAAAACTATAAATTTTGAGGGAAGCTCTCAAGCACACCTATGTCCATCTGCTAAGTTACATACAGTGCAATAAACATCTGGGTCCATTTCTTAAGAAGAAGTGTTCAGGAGACATTCCTGATCTTTGATCCTTCAAAACAATACTTATCAGAATTCCATTTTTTAAGTGTATTGTAAACATTTATATATTACATATTGCACAAAGCAGGTATATCCACTGTAAAGCATGCAATAAATAACTTCTTCACCCATATGATAATAGCTGTCCTCCACTGAAACTTGAAATTCAGGTGTCATGTCTGGCAGAACCTCATATCAGGTTCCTAAACCTGTTTTGATACATGCCACATTCATATGTGATATGTTTGTGGAAATCTTCAAAATACAGCACTTTTCGTGTGGTTTTTCATGGGCATTGATACTAAATTATCAAAATATAAGTCAGATTGGGATGAGGGTCTTTTTTATTGATGTAAATAAGGGGTTGTGTGGTTCTCCTTTTTCATGAATGGGTGCTCAATTAGGATATCACTCCAAAGATAATATTAAAAAGGGAACTTGGCACTCCAAAATAGATGCTGAAAATTTACTTCAAAATGGCAATCATCTGTACATGCAATATATATACGTTTCGGCCTTCAACCTGGCTTTCATCAGAAACTATAATGTACAGAAATAAAATAAGAAAAACTATGATGAAAACTCAAAACTGATTGTCACAAGTGCATGTAAAGCATATGCAATAGTATCTTATAGTATACAAACAACAAATGTCAGATTCCCCTTTGAATCAAATGATGCATTAAAAAACAGGTATTATCCTCATGTAACAAGTGGCTATGGTTGGTCCAAATGGAGACAGATAGGGATTAGAGGTGCTCTTTTGGGACATTAAAGTGTAAGTGATGATGCCTCTGAAGAGTTCCTGCATGATGTGACTTTAGTGAGGAAAGATTGCCATCTACTGGCTGGATGAAACCAGGTGGAACCAATTTGCACCAGAAGAATTGCAGGGGGAGCGAGTTCTTGTGTCGGACCTGGTCAGGTGCCTTGCATGACAGAGCTCCTGGATATAAAAGCGCTGCACGCCAAATCGCAGCAGGATTTGGCGCCAAGGAGTGGAGCGGTGCAGACGTGGACCAGAGACTACTCTGAAGCCAGTGTGACAGACCGCAGCAGAAAGCGTGCACCAGCAAGGTGCTGGTCACCACCAGACAAGACCCAGAGACACGACTATGCCGGTCAAGACCCAGAGACCTGACCTGTGCCGGTCAAAACCCAGAGTCCAGGCTGAACCGGTCAAGACTAGAACCTTCGCCCCGCACGGGTCATGTTACAGAGGCCAGACCACACTCGTTGAGAGTCATGACCCAGCCCTCTCTGCCCCAGGCCTAGGAGAGCACCGAAGGTCCACGATGAGACAGCAACCAGAGGAGGACGCCTGCGGTTATAGAGGGGCGACACGAGTGAGCGGAGCCATCACTTCCAGCCATAATGTATGGTACAGGGGTTGGCCTCGGTTAGGACAACAGGTCTGGGCCGGTTAGTGCACAGGAGGCTCAATGCTCCCTGATTTTGTTCGGAGGACTTGCGGCCCAGCAGGAAAAGCCAGTGACCCCCGTTAGGGTCATTGTTGCAGAAAGAGTTAACGTGTTAACTCCCAGAAATGGGTGTACCACTCTTATGTGAAGAACATTAGCAGAATTCTTAAGAGACTTCTACTGCTATTCTAATTATATTATGTCATGGTTTATTGCTGTTCGCACTGTTTTATATTATTAACTCTCTCGTAATTCCTGAAAATGTCCTCTGCATTTGAAAGGATTAAATTGTTCATTGACTGATCTTGCCTCGAGCTACCTGTGTGTTGCATTCGGTCTCCTGCTTTACATTTGGCGTAATTGGCAGGATGCAACATTCAAACACAGAGATGGCAGACCAGTCAGTGACCGAGTCCGATGTGAAGGGAGGTCAGAGCGGGAAAGCCGCTTCCCATGCTCCCCACCACACCACATCTGCAGCCCATCAGTGGAATTCGTGCCAGAATGCTGGACCTGTGATGGAAGGGGGCATATATCGAGAGACTGTCTAAACCAGGAGTGAAGGTGAAGGGGGTGTCCGTCAAATTAATGCGCCCTTCAGTCGAGGTGCATACTGTGGGTTTCTGAGCCCCTGAAGGAAGGGATGAAGACTGTGAAGATATTGTCTCTGAGAGTCCCATTCCTTGGGCAGAATTAAATTGGCAAAGCATCCGCTGCTTAAAGGACATAAGTTCTCAGGTGACTAATATGCCTGAAGAATACTTTCAGATTCACTTACAAGAAGTTGCCCGCTCCAGGAAAGAGCCCACCTTCCGATTCATTGCGGCCATCCAATTGCCCATTCCAGTGGCTGGAGTAGCGTGGATGTCTGTACGGGTGTGCTTAAAAGATGGGGCCGAAAAAGGATAGTGCTAGTAAAAGACTCTGGAGGAGGAGGGCCCATCATAACTCTAGGGATGACTGTGTTGAAGAAAGTAGGACAGTTGCTGGTGGACAGCCCAGACAGAAACAGCTTGACCCATTTCACTCGGTACTCAGCCAGCAAGAAAATGTTCCAGCAGCTCGTGAAAGTCAACCAAATCCAGAATTACCTCCCAGGGATTCACAGGGTCCTTGGTGTTGCTTGGTGCTTGAATGGACTAGACATCTCTATGTCTATATTGCTCTTTTTGAACCACAGTATCATAGGTCTTGACTATAAATCTCTGTGTTTGTATTTTTATTTGTCCATGTCTAGCACTTGCACAAGACTTACTTGGTGTCGTTTTTTAAAAATGTTTAATAGAATAGAAGTACAATAGTTGCTAATGGGCATATTAATCTCTAATACATTGATATGTGTCCTGCATTAGGGTGCATTTACACTACACTTCAGGAACCAGTGTTCCTAGGAACGCTCAATTCCAATAGTCCAAACATGTTGAGGATAACCCAACAAATGAGCAAAACGCTTGTTTATCGGGTGAAATGATCTTTAAGCATATATTGCTCTAATAAATGGGCTGAACTCTACTGTACTTTATAGGGTGATTCACTTGGCTGTAATTTTTTTAAAATTTTTCCCAAATAGCTGAGAACTTATGGACAAAGAACGATTTGTAATTGATCATTCTGTGTGCATCGTAAGCACAGTCTGCCTATGTAAACAGGCTATTGAATGATAGCTACCACTGATCGGTGGTCGTTTAACTCCGCTGGTCATGTAGTGTAAAGGAGCCCTTATATTAGCTATTCTCAATGTGTTGGACTTTAGCATACATCAGTAATATAATGTCTAAAATGATTGTGTCACCTTACAATGTTATCTTTTTTTTATCAAGTATGTACTGTAAAGGTTATATAACAGCTCTAGTGCATGGGATGTTCTGATTATTACATTTATGTCTGCAGGTTAAAAGTCAAGCTACATAGAGAATGGCACTACACCCCAAAGTTCCAGTTCTTTGCTTTATTTCAAAGTAGAAATTGAATTTTTTTTAGACCATTACCTTGTTCCTACTGGACTGAGATCACCCCTGACCTGAGCTAACTGCCCCAATTATTAGCCCAATTGACCAATTGATAATCTAGCACTTTGCAAACTGATTTCCAACCATTTAGATGCATGATTGATTTGCCGTGTTTGAGGTTTGATTTTGGCACACTGAAGAGAAAAAGAGGTGAAATAATTAATCTATTGCATTCTATGGGCTTGCAAATCATGAAGACCAATGTGTTCTTCTTTAAATTGTTAATTTCACTACATTTTTCTGTATATTTTATTTGGGAATGTAGCAACAATTGAAGGAGGCACATAATCTAATGGACATGGCATGTCCATACATTACATAAAAGGCCATTCAGTTGAATAGTTGCCATTTGATGCCATATTTCCCCTGCAGTAACTGCTCTATATAGCCAGATTCTTCCTTCTTCATGATAACAGCTGAACACCAGATGTTACAGATTCTGGACTGATGGCATTCAGCTGACCACCCTGTTGACAATCCCTTTAATTGAACATATTTGTAAAAGTACACAGTAGCCAGATATTGCATCCAAGGTGGAGGCCATATTGGTTAGTACTGTAGATGATCAAATCTTTTGAAATTCAAATTCACCAGGATCACCAAATATAATAACACAGCACACTGACAGACTTTTCTTCTTTTCTTCTTAATGAAAAAAGGCCAAAAATCATATCTCTAAGTCATTTCTGACCAGGCAGACCATTCTGTGCAGAACAGTGACATGGCACCGTCAAACCAGTCCAGCAAATTCTGAACTCCAATATGGCACTACTTTGCTTCTGAGCTTTGCACTGTGCTTCAAAAGTAGTTTTTGATCACATATGAGGTATTGGTGTACTCAGGAGAAATTGCACTACAAATTTTGGGGTCCATTTTCTCCTGCTATCCTTGTGAAAAGGAAAAATTTGGGGCTAAAACAACATTTTTGTTTGAAAAATATTTTTTTTTCCTTTTCACAGATCAACGTTGTAAAATTCTGTGAAGCACCTGTGGTTTCCAGGTGCTCACTACACGTCTATATAAACTCCTTGAGGGGGGTCTAGTTTTCCAAAATGGTGTCACTGGTGGGGGTTTCCCACTATTTAGGCACATCAGGGGCTCTCCAAATGCGACATGACACCCACAGACCATTCCATCAAAGTCTGCGTTCCAAAACATCACTTCTTCCTTTCTGAGCGCTGCTGTGCACACAAACGGTAGTTTTCCCCTACATATGAGGTATTTGTGTACACATGAGAAAATTGACCCCAAAATTTGTTGAAATTTCTCCTATTATCCTAGTGAAAATAACAAAAATTGGGGCTAAAAGAACATTTTTGTGGTAAAATTGGATTTTTTTATTTTCACGGCTCTACATTATAAGCTTCTGTGAAGCACCTGGGGGTTCAAGATGCTCACCACACATCTAGATAAGTTCCCTGAGGGGTCAAGTTTCCAAAATGGTGTCACTTGTGGGTGGGTTTCTATTGTTTAGGCACATCAGGGGCTCTTCAAATGCGACATGGCGTCCGCTAATCATTCCAGCAAATTTTACATTCAAAAAGTCAAATGGTGCTCTTTCCCTTCTGAGCCCTACAATGCACCCAAACAGTACTTTTCCCCAACATACAGTACAGACCAAAAGTTTGGACACACCTTCTCATTTAAAGATTTTTCTGTATTTTCATGACTATGAAAATTGTACATTCACACTGAAGGCATCAAAACTATGAATTAACACATATGGAATTATATACTTAACAAAAAAGTGTGAAACAACAGAAAATACGTCTTATATTCTAGGTGCTTCAAAGTAGCCACCTTTTGCTTTGATGACTGCTTTGCACACTCTTGGCATTCTCTTGATGAGCCTCAAGAGGTAGTCACCGGAAATGGTCTTCCAACAATCTTGAAGGAGTTCCCAGAGATGCTTAGCATTTGTTGGCCCTTTTGCCTTCACTCTGTGGTCCAGCTCACCCCAAACCATCTTGATTGAGTTCAGGTCTGGTGACTATGGAGGCCATGTCATCTGGCGTAGCACCCCATCACTCTCCTCCTTGTCAAACAGCCCTTACACAGCCTGGAGGTGTGTTTGGGATCATTGTCCTGTTGAAAAATAAATGATGATCCAACTAAACGCAAACCGGATGGAATAGCATGCCGCTGTAAGATGATGTGGTAGCCATGCTGGTTCAGTATGCCTTCAATTTTGAATAAATCCCCAACAGTGTCACCAGCAAAGCACCCCCACACCATCACACCTCCTCCTCCATGCTTCACGGTGGGAACCATGCATGTAGAGTCCATACGTTCACGTTTTCTGCGTCGCACAAAGACACGGTGGTTGGAACCAAAGATCTCAAATTTGGACTCATCAGACCAAAGCACAGATTTCCACTGGTCTAATGTCCATTCTTTGTGTTCTTTAGCTCAAACAAGTCTCTTCTGCTTGTTGCCTGTCCTTAGCAGTGGTTTCCTAGCAGCTATTTTACCATGAAGGCCTGCTGCACAAAGTCTCCTCTTAACAGTTGTTGAAGAGATGCATCTGCTGCTAGAACTCTATGTGGCATTGACCTGGTCTCTAATCTGAGCTGCTGTTAACCTGCGATTTCTGAGGCTGGTGACTCGGATAAACTTATCCTCAGAAGCCGAGGTGACTCTTGGTCTTCCTTTCCTGGGGCGGTCCTCATGTGAACCAGTTTCTTTGTAGCGCTTGATGGTTTTTGCAACTGCACTTGGGGACACTTTCAAAGTTTCCCAATTTTTCACACTGACTGACCTTCATTTCTTAAAGTAATGATGGCCACTCGTTTTTCTTTACTTAGCTGCTTTTTTCTTGCCATAATACAAATTTTAACAGTCTATTCAGTAGGACTATCGGCTGTGTATCCACCAGACTTCTGCACAACATAACTGATGGTCCCAACCCCATTTATATGGCAAGAAATCCCACTTATTGAACCTGACAGGGCACACCTGTGAAGTGAAAACCATTTCCGGCGACTACCTCTTGAAGCTCATCAAGAGAATGCCAAGAGTGCGCAAAGCAGTCATCAAAGCAAAAGGTGGCTACTTTGAAGAACCTAGAATATAAGACATATTTTTAGTTGTTTCACACTTTTTTGTTAAGTATATAATTCCACATGTGTTAATTCATAGTTTTGATACCTTCAATTTAAATGTACAATTTTCATAGTCATGAAAATACAGAAAAATCTTTAAATGAGAAGGTGTGTCCAAACTTTTGGTCTGTACTGTATGAGGTATCAGCGTACTCAGGAGAAATTGCACAACAAATTTCATGGTGTAATTTCTCCTGTTACCCTTGTGAAATTGCAAAATTTGAGGCTAAAAAACTTTTTTGTGGGAAAAATGTGATTTTTTTATTTTCACGGCTCAACATTTTAAACTTCTGTGAAGCACCTGGGGGTTCAAGGTGCTCACCACACATCTAGATAAGTTCCCTGAGGGGTCTAGTTTCCAAAATGGTGTCACTTGTGGGGGGTTTCCACTGTTTAAGCACATCAGGTGTTCTTCAAATGCGACATTGTGTCCTCTAATTTTCCCAGCAAATTTTACATTCAAAAAGTCAAATGGTGCCCCTTCTCCTCCGAGCACTGCCATGCATCCAATCAGTGGTTTTCCTTCACATATAGGGTATTGGCGTGCTCAGGAGAAATTGCACAACACATTTTGTAACACCATATGATGGCTTGAAACAGTTCCAGGAGGAACTGAAACATTCCTGTAATCACATGGCTTAATAAAGGCACAATTTTTTCTTTTTACTTGAATCTTGGAGTGCTGCCATTTTTTGCATCATATCTAAAAGTGGATTTGATTGAAGTCCCTGGATTAGTACCCTTTGCTACTATGGTGCTGCTTCCGCTTTCCTTTACCTACATTTTTTAAAAACTTTTGTCTACTGATTCTGATTTCAGCTTTATATATATAAATATTGCTCTGGCTTGCTGCTTTCTTGTGCATTATGAATAAAGAAATATGTTTAATTGTAATTCAAATGCAACAGGACAAATGCCAGTTACTCTACTTCATTGATCAATCATACACAGTCTGGCCCTGCTGCTGGCACCTTTCCTATCCCTCTCTCTTCCTATCAATTGAATCTCTGTATTGTTTGCAGACTACTACACTCATCTTCTTCACTGCTGCACTTGTACAACTCACACTGCTATGTGGAATATTTATCTAATATTTTAGAGCTTTTCCTTCCTATCTCTATTTCTGAGATGTGAGCTCTGACTTCCTTTCACCATTCTAACTCACCCTAAAATGACTGCTGCATTCCCTGCCTTTTCTTTTATACAGGATATGATAATCCCTCTTGATTGGTTGTGTTATACCATGTGATGTGATTGCTGTAAGGCATTATGGGGAAGTCTGGGCAGTGGTGCCTAGCTTCATGTGATTCTTCTGTGGCTGCTGCAATCTTTTGCAATTTGCTTAAAGATTTTTTTGGCAATACACAAATGAACACAAATCAAATCGAAAAGTGTTAGCGTTTGCCATGACCTGCAAATTTCATAAAATTTTATACTAATTTGATTTATATAAAATTGATTCGTTCATCTCTATTTATTACCCAAAATCTACTTGAAACATAGGCAATAAAGACACAATAATGAAGCTAAAAGGAGGCAGAGCAAGGAATACATGACCTAATCATGAGAAACAATGGCACAATGGCCTGCATTAGATAGATAAAATACACTGAATAAAATTCTAACTAGTAAATAAAATATCCTAATAGACTAGTATTTCGTTTTGGTGTTTCAGTGTGGATATTCCCATTTTAAGTGACATAAAAATGCATTAATAAAATGATCTTTGCTTTAAAGCATTCAAACCCTCAGCATAAAACCACCACTCACAGTTTGGCACAGAGTGGTACTTTTTGCGAGGAAGCCTGTCGCCAAGGGACAGATTGAGTTACTGAAGCTTTTACACTTCATTTTAATTTATTGTGCTCCAAAACGCAAGGGGCCAGAAAAATGGACTTATCAGCAGATGTCCTCTGCATCTTAAGAAAAATATGTATCTTGGAATTAGTTATTGCTACTGTCACAGCTATTTAGGAAAAATCTGAAAAATTCCAGTCAAGTGAATCACCCTATAAAGTGCAGTAGAGCGCAGTCTGTGTATTAAAGCAATACACATCTATTTACAGAGATAATTCCACATCTCTCATAATAGTAACATAGTTTTTAAGGTTGAAGGAAGACTAAGTCCATCTAGTTCAACCCATAGCCTAACATGTTGATTCAGAGGAAGGCAAAAAAAAAAACATGTGGCAAACACTAAGCTCCACATTGGGGAAAAAATTCCTTCCTAACTCCATACGACAATCAGACTAGTTCCCTGGATCAACGCCCTATCAAGGAATCTAGTATATATAACCTGTAACATTATACTTTTCAAAAAAGGCATCCATGCCCTTCTTAAATTTTAACAGTGAATCACTCATTACAACATCATGCGGCAGAGAGTTCCATAGTCTCACTGCTCTTACAGTAAAGAATCCCCGTCTGTGATTATGATTAAACCTTCTTTCCTCCAGACGTAGAAGATGCCCCCTTGTCCCCGTCTCAGGCCTCAGAGTAAAAAGATCAGTAGAAAGGTCTTTGTACTGTCCCATTATATACTTGTACATAGTAATAAGATCACTCCTAAGCCTTCATTTTTCCAAAGTAAATAACCCCAAGTGTAATAACCTGTCTTGGTATTGCAGACCCCCCAGCCCTCTAATAACCTTGGTCGCTCTTTTCTGCACCCGCTCTAGTTCAGCTATGTCTGGTCTGGTCACCGGAGACCAGAACTGTACACAGTATTCTAAGTGTGGTCGCACTAGTGACTTGTATAGAGGTAAAATTATCTTCTCCTCATGAGCATCTATGCCTCTTTTAATGCATCCCATTATTTTATTTGCCTTTGCAGCAGCTGCCTGACACTAGCCACCAAACGTGAGCTTGTCGTCCACCAATACACCCAGGTCTTTTTCAGTGACAGTTTTGCCCAGTGTTTTACAATTAAGCATAGAATTATACATTTTATTTCCTCTGCCCAAGTGCATTACCTTACATTTATCCCCATTAAAGCTCATTTGCCATTTATCATCCCAAGCTTCTAGTTTACATAGATCCTCCTGTAATATAAAATTGTCCTCCTCTGTATTGATTACCCTGCAGAGTTTAGTGTCATCTGCAAATATTGAAATATTACTCTGTGTGCCCCCTACAAGGTCATTAATAAATATGTTAAAAAGAAGCGGGCCCAATACTGACCCCTGTGGTACCCCACTGTTAACTGAGACCCAGTCTGAGTGTTTTCCATTAATAACCACCCTTTGTTTCCTATCACTGAGCCAGTTCTTAACCCACTTACATATATTTTCTCCTATCCCCATTGTTCTCATTTTATGTATCAACCTTTTGTGTGGATCCGTATCAAAAGCTTTTGAAAAGTCCATATACACAACATCCACTGCATTTCCTTGGTCCAGTCCGGAACTTGCCTCCTCATAAAAGCTGATCAGATTAGTCTGACATGAACGGTCCCTCGTAAACCCATGTTGATATTGGGTCATGAGGTTATTCTTCTTCAGATACTCTAGTATAGCATCTCTTAGGAAACCCTCCAGGATTTTACCCACAGTAGAGGTTAAGCTTACTGGCCTATAATTTTCAAGTTCGGTTTTTGTCCCCTTTTTGAATATTGGCACCACATTTGCTATACACCAGTCGTGTGGTACAGACCCTGTATAATGGTCTATCTATGACGTTACTTAATTCCCGCAGTACTCGCCGGTGTATCCCATCCGGCCCCGGGGATTTGTCAATTTTAGTGATTTTTAGATGCCGCCGTACTTCCTGCAAGTGACATTTAATGGAGAATTTTTGTTATCACTGATCATGTTTTCTGTCATGCGATTTTCTTGTGTAAATACTGTTGAAAAAAAATCATTTAGCATATAGGCTTTTTCCTCATCCTCATCCACCATTTCACCCAGACTATATTTAAGGGGGCCAACACTATCATTTTTTTAGTTTTTTATTATTTATGTAGTTAAAGAATATTTTGGGATTATTTTTACTTTCTCTGGCAATGAGTCTCTCTGTCTCAATCTTTGCTGCCTTGATTTGGTTTTTACAGAATTTAATTTTCTGTATTTATTTAACGTCTCATCACTACCAACTTGCTTTAGTTCTCTAAATGCTTTCTTTTTTTCTCTCATAATATAATATAAGCAGAAAGATACATGTATATTGCTGACCAGTTATATAATAACATTATATCTTCAGCATAGTTGTATTGTCTGATTAAGTAATGAACTTGCACCCTGTACTGGTTTTTAGTTGGTACTGACGATACAATACAGATGTAGAATATTGGTTGATGTGGTTGAGTATTTGCAGAAAGGTTTGGCTTCACATGTATAAATCCCAGTTTCTACCCTATTCACTCTTAAAGAGAACCTCTCACGTGAAAAAACTCTATTAACCTGCAGATATGGGGTTAATCTGCAGATTCATAGCTTTCTGAACCTGCCCGGCGCCTGCACTTAGACCCCCACTGCTGGGAGGAAATAAACTTTATTCCCCCTGGTAACGTTCTAGTTTCAGTCACGGAGCGACGCCGACACAGGTTCAGTCACTGATCTGTGTATACAGAGTGGCGGCAGTTACCGCGGCCCCGGCAATGACTGACAGCCGGTCCTACTGCTGAGTTTTTGTCAGTCAGTGCTGGGGACGTGATTACAGCCACGGCTTACTATATACAGAGCGGTGACTGAACCTGTTGGTGCTGCCCCCATAACTGAACGCCAAATGCTGCCGGAGGGAATAAAGTTAAAATAATTTCCTCCTGGCAGCAAGGCTCAAAGTGCGGGCTCCAGGCCTGCAGATTATCATATTACCAATACCAATATACTTTATACTGCGTCCAAAGCGCTGCATGCAGGTATACACACACACATACATACATATATATATATAAATATATATATATATCTATATACAGTACAGACCAAAAGTTTGGACACACCTTCTCATTTAAAGATTTTTCTGTATTTTCATGACTATGAAAATTGTGCATTCACACTGAAGGCATCAAAACTATGAATTAACACATGTGGAATTATATACTTAACAAAAAAGTGTGAAACAATTGAAAATATGTCTTATATTCTAGGTTCTTCAAAGTAGCCACCTTTTGCTTTGATGACTGCTTTGCACACTCTTGGCATTCTCTTGATGAGCTTCAAGAGGTAGTCACCGGAAATGGTTTTCACTTCACAGGTGTGCCCTGTCAGATTTAATAAGTTGGATTTCTTGCCTTTTAAATGGGGTTGGGACCATCAGTTGTGTTGTACAGAAGTCTGGTGGATACACAGCTGATAGTCCTACTGAATAGACTGTTAGAATTTGTATTATGGCAAGAAAAAAGCAGCTAAGTAAAGAAAAACGAGTGGCCATCATTACTTTAAGAAATGGAGGTCAGTCAGTCTGAAAAATTGGGAAAACTTTGAATCTGTCCCCAAGTGTAGTTGCAAAAACCATCAAGCGCTACAAAGAAACTGGCTCACATGAGGACCGCCCCAGGAAAGGAAGACCAAGAGTCACCTCTGCTTCTGTGGATAAGTTTATCTGAGTCACCAGCCTCAGAAATCGCAGGTTAACAGCAGCTCAGATTAGAGACCAGGTCAATGCCACACAGAGTTCTAGCAGCAGACACATCTCTACAACAACTGTTAAGAGGATACTTTGTGCAGCAGGCCTTCATGGTAAAATAGCTGCTAGGAAACCACTGCTAAGGACAGGCAACAAGCAGAAGAGACTTGTTTAGGCTAAAGAACACAAGGAATGGACAGTAGACCAGTGGAAATCTGTGCTTTGGTCTGATGAGTCCAAATTTGAGATCTTTGGTTCCAACAACCGTGTCTTTGTGCGACGCAGAAAAGGCGAATGGATGGACTCTACATGCCTGGTTCCTACCGTGAAGCATGGAGGAGGAGGTGTGATGGTGTGGGGGTGCTTTGCTGGTGACACTTTTGGGGATTTATTCAAAATTGAAGGCATACTGAACCAGCATGGCTACCACAGCATCTTGCAGTGGCATGCTATTCCATCCGGTTTGCATTTAGTTGGACCATCATTTATTTTTCAACAGGACAATGACCCCAAACACACCTCCAGGCTTTGTAAGGGCTATTTGACTAAGAGGGATAGTGATGGGCTGCTACGCCAGATGACCTGGCCTCCACAGTCACCAGACCTGAACCCAATCGAGATGGTTTGGGGTGAGCTGGACCGCAGAGTGAAGGCAAAAGGGCCAACAAGTGCTAAGCATCTCTGGGAACTCCTTCAAGATTGTTGGAAGACCATTCTGGTGATTACCTCTTGAAGCTCATCAAGAGAATGCCAAGAGTGTGCAAAGCAGTCATCAAAGCAAAAGGTGGCTACTTTGAAGAATCTAGAATATAAGACATATTTTCAGTTGTTTCACACTTTTTTGTTAAGTATATAATTCCACAGGTGTTAATTCATAGTTTTGATGCCTTCAGTGTGAATGTACAATTTTCATAGTCATGAAAATACAGAAAAATCTTTAAATGAGTAGGTGTGTCCAAACTTTTGGTCTGTACTGTATATATATGAAATTATATATATGTGTATGTATATATATATATATAGATATAAATACATTAATGCATACAGTATGTATATACCGTAAATGTATTTTTTAAAAATTGAACAGTAACTATGCCGAGGTAATAGGACTTTCATTTAAATCCCTTGCAGGTAGAGATGATTCCTGTGAAAACATGTTGTTCATTATCAAATCAGCACTTTGTTGTGAGAATGGAGTTCTTGAAAAAGGATACTTCTTGTTCATACAAATATAGGGGATTTCAATTTGCAGTAGCTGAAAATCCCTTCTTAAGGTCTCTAGGCTAAAGAGATTTTGAACAACTAGATGCACTATTAACTATTGTATCGGCCAACTACAAACAACACTGAGAATCTAACATTTTAAATCACGTACTCATTTCACCGAGAACCCATGCAAGAACATGTAGAAACTGATAAAAGGTGCAATATAATGTAAGTACCCGCACTAGTATATGCAATTGCCTTTCTTAATTCTTTTACTTACTTTACTGTATACGTTAGTTGTATAAACATTCTGAGCTGCATGATGATCTTTTCCTTGTATTAATATATTTGCTGTAAAATTCATTACTCTAAATTAACAGTAAATAAAATGCTGGACAATATATTGGAACATAATGCTAATCTACGATACTATATTACAACTTCAGTGTTTTTAGGATAGTAATAATAATGTACTTGATAAACCAATGTCACAAAGAGAATCTTTGAGTGTGCTCCATTTGCAATGCCTCAAAAAAAAGGACATAAAAATGAAAATTCTGAATGCTGCTATTGTAACTATTATAGTAATCATGTAAAATGTTATAGAAAATACCACCTGGATGTAATAAAAAAATTACCATGTGTGCATGTAAATTGTAAATGGCAAGAATAGCTTGGTTAAGTGTCAAAAATATCAGAACCCTGATGGAAACTTGATGAACTAATTACAAGTCAGGAGGATCCATCACCATTTGTTGAGGAGTGTTAAAAAAAACATGTCCATAATACCAGTAATGTTTTTCACATTAAACCACTATTTGCTGTTGTAATTTGCCACTCAAAATATTGCAGTTGATGCATATTGTACGTCAGACAGATACAGTTTAATTATTATTTGAAAGGGTTCGATTAACATAAAAGCTACATTCCAAAAGTATGGTCCTCACATACAATTCTTATAATGATCAATTGCTGCTGAGTAAATATTTTGTCTTATTAATATACTTAGAGTAACCATTGTTTTCATTTTTATTTCCTAAATCAATAATACATATGAAAATAAAATTCAAGTGCTCCAATTTCCTTCCACACTCCAAACGCATACTAATAGGGAATTTAGATTGTGATCCCCAATGGGGACAGTGATGATGATGTCTGTAACACACTGTGAAAATTAATAGCGCTATATAAGTGAGTCAAATAAATAAATAGGTGACAGTTGATACTGATAAGATTTTATATAGAGGACAAGTAGGAGCAAGATAAGGGAGCCAGCGCTCCTCCCCCTCTTCTTCTCTCCCACCTACATAGAATTTCATATGTAGTAACTGTCATCTTCTATAAGTAATATAAAAATTTGTCTTCACTGAATATAGATTTTACCCCTGAATTGAGAATTTCTAAAATGAATGATCAATTCTGGCAGAGAAAGAAACAGATTTCTCTGATAAGATTTATTACAAAGTTGCTTATTTTCAAGTGTACTATTGATGTATGAAATAAAAATTGTAGCAACAGTTACTCTTTAAGGATATGGTGATCGAATTGCATAAGCCCACTTGTCCCTTCATTTAAGTCCCTGCTCTATTATTAGCTATAGGATAACATAATGCCCAATGCTATGACATGTTGGGGGAGGAGCTCAGCAGCACAACAGCACCCCTGATAACATTTAGGCTTCTTAATTTGTGTACTTGTATAGGGATGTGTTGCTATGGTGCAGTAGGAGGATGTAGTCTAGGACTTATTAGAAGAAGAGCTGGTGGACTGATTCTGGTCAACGTGCGATAATACACTGTGTTCCAAATTATTATGCAAATAATATTTTCTCAGATTTTCCCAAATTACCTATATGAATTGCAGTCATTGTAATTTTCCAGTCAAATAACTATTAGTGTACAATTGAAAGGTTTTTGTACAAACTGTCTATGATAACAGTATATTTTTAAAAAAAGAAAAAACTCAAACTGCACTCAAAATGCATGTTCCAAATTATTATGCACAGCAGAGTTTTCAACCTTTTCATTTTAATAAAGAACAAAAAAATGGTCATTTTTGAAATTATATGCATTAGCAGGTTATTACAAACTGAAGTCAAACAGTTTTCAACTCAAAACTTTATTCTAGGTGATGTTACATTTGCACATAGGACCCCTTGTTCGAAAGGAGCTTCTGAACTCTCTCGTCCATTGAATTTGTCAGGTTTTGGATGGTTTCTGCTTCAATTGTTTTGCATGAGGACAGAATACCCTCCCAGAGCTGTTGCTTAGATGTGAACTGCCTCCCGCCATCATAGACACTCCTTTTGATGAGGCTCCAGAGGTTCTCAATGGGGTTGAGGTCAGGGGAGCATGGGTGCCACACCATAAGTTTGTCCCCTTTTATGCCCATAGCAGCCAGAGATGCAGATGTGTTATGTGCAGCATGAGACGGGGCATTATCATGCATGAAAATGATCTTGCTGCGAAATGCATGGTTCTTCTTCTTGAACCATGGAAGGAAGTGCTGTTTGAGAAACTCAACATACATTATGGAGTTCATCTTTACCCCTTCAGGGATCCTAAAAGGGCCAACAATCTCTCTCCCCATGATTCCCGCCCAAAACATTACTCCACCTCCTCCTTGTTAGCGCCGTAGCCGTGTTTGCATGGGGTGTCCATCAACCAGTCATCCTCCACTCCATCCATCTGGACCATCGAGATCATTTCATGCATGATAATGCCCCGTCTCATGCTGCACATAACACATCTGCATCTCTGGCTGCTATGGGCATAAAAGGGGACAAACTTATGGTGTGGCACCCATGCTCCCCTGACCTCAACCCCATTGAGAACCACTGGAGCATCATCAAAAGGAGTGTCTATGATGGCGGGAGGCAGTTCACATCTAAGCAACAGCTCTGGGAGGGTATTCTGTCCTCATGCAAAACAATTGAAGCAGAAACCATCCAAAACCTGACAAATTCAATGGACGAGAGAGTTCAGAAGCTCCTTTCGAACAAGGGGTCCTATGTGCAAATGTAACATCACCTAGAATAAAGTTTTGAGTTGAAAACTGTTTGATTTCAGTTTGTAATAACCTGCCAATGCTTATAATTTCAAAAATGACCATTTTTTTGTTCTTTATTAAAATGAAAAGGATGAAAACTCTGCTGTGCATAATAATTTGGAACATGCATTTTGAGTGCAGTTTGAGTTTTTTATTTTTTTTAGAAATATACTGTTATCATAGGCAGTTTGTACAAAAACCTTTCAATTGTACTCTAATAGTTATTTGACTGGGAAATTACAATGACTGCAATTTATATAGGTAATTTGGGAAAATCTGAGAAAATATTATTTGCATAATAATTTGGAACACAGTGTAATGCACCTTGTAATTTTTATACTACCCCTGGCAAAAATTATGGAATCACCGGGCCTGGAGGATGTTCATTCAGTTGTTTAATGTTGTTAAAAAAAAGCAGATCACAGACATGGCATAAAACTAAAGTCATTTCAAATGGCAACTTTACGGCTTTAAGAAACACTAAAATAAATCAAGTTAAAAAATGTGGTACTCAGTAAGGGTAATTTTTTTCAGACCAAGCAGAGGGAAAAAATTATGGAATCATGAAAAACAAACACACAAAAGAACACTCCAATACATCACTAGTATTTTGTTGCACCACCTTTGGCTTTAATAACTGCTTGCAGTCTCTGAGGCATGGACTTAATGTGTGACAAACAGTACTCTTCATCAATCTGGCTCCAACTTTCTCTGATTACTGTTGGCAGATCAGCTTTGCAGGTTGGAGCCTTGTCATGGACCATTTTCTTCAACTTCCACCAAAGATTTTCAATTGGATTGAGATCCGGACTATTTGCAGGCCATGACATTGACCTTGTGTGTCTTCTTTCAAGGAATGTTTTCACAGTTTTTGCTCTATGGCAGGATGCATTTTCATCTTGAAAAATGATGTCATCATCCCCAAACATCCTTTCAATTGATGGGATAAGAAAACTGTCCAAAATATCAATGTAAACTTGGGCATTTATTGAAGATGTAATAACAGCCATCTCCCCAGTGCCTTTACCTGACATGCAGCCCCATATCATCAATGACTGTGGAAATTTGCATGTTCTCTTCATGCAGTCATCTTTATAAATCTGATTGGAACGGCACCAAACAAACGTTCCAGCATCATCACCTTGCCCAATGCAGATTCGCGATTCATCACTGAATATGACTTTCATCCAGTCATCCACAGTCCACGATTGCTTTTCCTTAGCCCATTGTAACCTTGTTTTTTTCTGTTTAGGTGTTAATCATGGCTTATGTTTAGCTTTTCTGTATGTAAATCCCATTTCCTTTAGGCGGTTTCTTACAGTTCGGTCACAGACATTGACTCCAGTTTCCTCCCATTCGTTCCTCATTTGTTTTGTTGTTTTGGAGACATATTGCTTTAAGTTTCCAGTCTTGACGCTTTGATGTGTTCCATGGTCTACCAGTATGTTTGCCTTTAATAGCCTTCCCATGTTGTTTGTATTTGGTCCATATTTTAGACACAGCTGACTGTGAACAACCAACATCTTTTGCAACATTGCGTGATGATTTACCTTCTTTTGAGAGTTTGATAATCCTCTCCTTTGTTTCAATTGACATCTCTCGTGTTGGAGCCATGATTCAAGTCAGTCCACTTGGTGCAACAGCTCTCCAAGGTGTGATCACTCGTTTTTAGATGCAGACTAACAAGCAGATCTAATTTGATGCAGGTGTTAGTTTTGGAAATGAAAAGTTACAGGGTGATTCCATAATTTTTTCCTCAGAATTGAGTGATTCCATAATTTTGTCCCTCTGCTTGGTCTGAAAAAAATTACCCTTACTGAGTACCACATTTTTTATCTTGATTTCTTTTAGTGTTTCTTAAAGCCATAAAGTTGCCATTTGAAATGACTTTAGTTTTATGCCATGTCTGTGATCTGTTTTTTTCCAACAACATTAAACAACTGAATGAACATCCTCCGAGCCCAGTGATTCCATAATTTTTGCCAGGGGTTGTAGATGCCTATTTTAAAGAGGTTCCTGTGGACTTAAACAGTCTGATAAAATATGTTTGCAAAAAGTTATGCTAATATTTTCATTTATCAGTTTTTTTAATTAAAACAGTTCACTATATTTTAAACTTCCCAGTGGAAAGTTAGGGGACTTGTTACATGATCTGACCTAGTGCTACATAGCTACATGTCACTAGCTTGCCTAGGAAGTGGGTAGAGACATCCTCCACAGCTCATACACTGGTACCAGATGTAAATGGGTGATTGCTGCTTTTTTATTGGTCATACTGTATATAGACTAGATAGGTAGTTCACCAGCACCCTACCACCCCTGGATGAAGCATTTGTTTGTGAAACATGTATCGGGATTGGTGGGTCACTGACTTCCTTGCCCACAGGTATACATTCCTGTACTGATATGAGTGTCTAAATACTATTGGCATTCATATTTATGCTGGATAGTCTCATTTATGGTCATATTAATTCTTTGTCCTACTATGAATGAGAACCCTGATTTTTTTTTTTACATTTTATTTTTTTCCACCCAGTTTGATATTGTTCAGATTCCATGCTTGATACAGGATAGATTATGTATATATAGGGAATGTAAGGGATACATTTATTTATTCTCAGGTGTTCCCATCTATAGCCTCATTTTATTATTCATATTATTTTTATAGCATTATTTGTATTAATAAAGTTAGCATATTTTTCAAATTATAAGATACACTTTTTTCCCCCAAATTTGGAGGGAAAATGGGGGTTTGTCTTAAAATCTGAATGTAGATTATCAGCTGAGGTGTATCGGGGCCCCAGTGTAACTGCTGCATAAAGCTGGCGGCGGCGGCAGGAGTGCGGCAATGCTGTGGGACCCAGGCTGGTAGGAGGGAGTGTTTGGTGGTGTGGGGGCTCCACTGATATTTTGTGAAAGCCTGAAGCCCCTGCATTCTCCATGGTTTTCAATGCGGAGGACTTTGGGAGAATGGCCGCCGGAGGCGGTGCATGCACAGATTGAGATCTTGGAATCAGAGATCTCGGGAGACGAGAAAATCCCCTCCTACCAGCCTGGGACGTGCAGCATTGCCCCTCTCCTGCCTCCACTGCTGCCGCTGCCAGCTTCCTGCAACAGCGACCCTGCCTCCTGGCTCCACTGCAGCCGCTACCGTAAAAGAGGACTATAAGACGCACCACCATTTAATTAAAAACATTTTTTTCCTATTTTCCTTCCCAAAATTTGGGATGCGTCTTATAATCCGGTGTGTCTTATAATCTGCAAAATACGGTATATATATTTTCTACTTGGCCTGCGGCTTCTTTCTATTGGTGATAACTACATGGGGCGAAATAAGTATTGAACACATCACCAATTTTCTAAGTAAATATATTTCTAAAGGTGCTATTGACATGAAATTCTCACCAGTTGTCGGTAACAACCCATCCAATCCACACACTCAAAGAAATCAAACAATACATGCCCAGAAATTAAATTATGTGTAATAATGAGAAGTGACACAAGGAAAAAGTATTGAATGTATGAAGAAAGAGTGGTATAAAAAGCCATGTAAAGTCAGGACACTAGCTGAAATTTATCAGTAATTAGAAAGCAATCCTGTCAATTAGTTAAATATAATATCAGCTGGTTCAACTGATGGCTTATAAAAAGGTGTCTCATTACCAAGGTGCCACACAAGAAACAACTTATGATGGGTAAAAACAGTGATCTGTCTCAAGACCTTTGCAACCCTATTGTTGCAAAATATACTGATAGCATTGGTTAGAGAAGAATTTCTAAATTACTAAAGGTTACAGTGAGCACTGTTGGGGCCATAATCTGAAAGTGTAAAAACATCATTTCAACAAATATTGGCCATGACAAGATGCTTCGAGGAGTGAAAAGAATTATGAGAAGAGTTGTCCAAGAGCCAAGGACCACCTGTGAAGAGATAAGGAAAGACCTGGAGTCAGCAGGTACAATTTATCAAAGAAAACTATAAGCAATGCACTCAACCTCCAAGGCCTGTATGCACGCTCACCACGGAAGACTCCATTGCTGAACAAAAAGCATGTTCAAGTGCATTCAAGGTTTCCTCAACAACATTTAGACAAGCCTGTGAAATACTGGGAGAATATAGTTTGGTCAGATGAAACCAAAATATAACTTTTTGGTTGACATAATACACACCATGTTAAAACACCATACCAAAAGTGAAGTTTGGAGGTGGGAACATCATGTTGTTCAGCATACGGCACTGGTAAACTTTGTATAATTGAAGTAAGGATGAATGGACAAATGTACCTAGACATTCTTGAAAAAAATCTTCTGCCATCTACTAGGATGATGAAGATGAAACGAGGGTAGACATTTCAGCAAGACAATGATCCCAAACACACAGCAAAGGAAACACTCAATTGGTTTCATGAAAAGAAAATAAAGCTGCTAGAATGGCTCAGCCAATCACCTGACCTAAATCCAATAGAAAATTTATGGAAAGAACTAAAGCTCAGAGATATAGAAGGAACCATCAGGATTTGAAGAGTGCTTGTGTGGAAGAATGGGCCAAAATCACACCTGAGCAATGCATGCGACCAGTTTCTCCATACAGCAGGCATCTTGAAGCTGTCATCACCAACAAAGGCTTTTTTACAAAATATTAATTAAATTTCAATAGACGTGTTCAATACTTTTTTCCTGTGTCATTTCTCATTATTACACATAACTTAATTAATGGACATTTATGGTTGATTTCTTTGCCTGTATGGATTGGATGGGTTGTTGTTACCAACATCTGGTGAGAATTTAATGTCAATAGCACCATTAGAAATACTGTATATTTACTTAGAAAATTGGTGATGTGTTCAATACTTATTTCACCCGCTGTATATATGTTTATGTTATTCGGCCCAGTTACATTGATAGCGGTTTTAGGAGTGTTCAAAGGGGAGAGAAAAAAAAAGGAAAACATTCTTACTACTACCGCTCCAAAAGTCTCCACCAGACTAGAAGTGATAATATCTTGATCACCAGTGACCTCATTGCTGAGGCCCTGATTGGCTGCAGAGGCCGGTGATTGGTGGTCAGGAAGTCATTGCTTCAAACTGGGTGTAGACTGTTACCTTTTTTTCTTTCTCCAAGCTGGTTTACACCTTTTGAAGTTTAAAATATATAGGGGTAAATAGTAGTGATGAGCGAGCGTGCTCGGTACTCGCCCGAGCATCTCACTGCTCGAGATGCTCAGCGCTCCTCGAGTATTTCCGGGATGCTCGAGCAGGAGCTGGGGTCCCCTCCCCACATGTTTGTCGCTCTTTAGAGAGCCAACTAACATGCAGAGATTGCCTGCCACTCACTGTAATGCCGTAGCCATGTTGGTTGTGGCATTACAGTTATTGGCTGGTCACATAGCGTCATCAGGTCTATATAAGACCTGGTGACCTTATGCTCATCACAGTCTACCCCAGAAACAGGCAGAGTAGTGAGAAGTGCTGCTGAGTGAGGGAGGGTTTAATTAAACACAGCTGGACTCCAATGAAGGAGTAGAACAATCTCAAGGAGGATCACAAGGAAATGCACAGCATGTGGCTTAAATATGAGAGTCTGAGCAAAGAGTCTGAATACTTACGACCATGTGATATTTCAGTTTTTCTTTTTTAATAAATTTGCAAAAAATTCTACATTTCTGTTTTTTCAGTCAAGATGGGGTGCAGAGTGTACATTAATGGGGAAAAAATTTACTTTTTAGAATTTACCAAATGGCTGCAATGAAACAAAGGGTGAAAAATGTAAAGGAGTCTGAATACTTTCCATTCCCACTGTATATAACTGATGATAGCAGGAGTTAGGCAGGGTTTGTTGACAGTGTATACAGCACAATAGAGTCCATTGCATGTTCTGTGCACGTTCTGTCTGCTGCTGCTGTTACAGATATCCATAGCCCTACATTTCAGCTTTTTTTTTTTTTGCTCTTAACCACTTTACAGCCTGTGGCGTATTGGTACGCACCAGGCTGTCACCCCCTGTCCAGCTCGGGCTCCGGAGCTGAGCCCGCACTGAAACGGACACATGTCAGCTGATTATTACAGCTGACATGTGCCCGCAACAGCCGCGGGTGGAATTGCGATCCACCCGCGGCTTTTAACATATTAAATGCCGCTGTCAATCTCTGACAGCGGCATTTAACAACGCCGCGCCGGAAGCGCGTCACTTACCCCGCCCATCGCGGGTCACTAATGGGTGGGCATGACAACCCTAGGTCTGCAGCAGACCCCAGTGGTTGTCATGTGCTGATCGCTATGAGCGCCACCTAGTGGTCAGCGCTCATTGCACAGGAGCATTTCTGCTACATAGAGGTGATCTGCTCATCACCTCTATGTAGCAGAGGCGATCAGACAAGTGCTGCTTCTAGTCTCCTATAAAGACTATAGAAACATGCAAAAAGTGAAAAAAAAAAAGGTTTTAAAAATATTTAAAAAATTTAAAAAATATAAAAGTTTAAATCACCCCCCTTTTGCCCCATTCAAAATAAAATAATAATGAAAAAAAAACACATACGCATATTTGGCATCGCTGCGTTCAGAATCGCCCGATCTATCAATATAAAAAAAGATTTAATCCGATCGGTAAACGGCGTAACGAGAAAAAAATTCTAAACTCCAGAATTATGTTTTTTGGTCGCCGCAACATTGCAATAAAATGCAATAACGGGCGATCAAAACATCGGATCTACCCCAAAATGGTATCAATAAAAACTTCAGCTCGGCGCGAAAAAAATAAGCCCTAACCTGGCCCCAGATGCCGAAAAATAGAGACGCTACAGGTCTTGGAAAATGGCACCATTTTTTTTTTAGCAAACTTTGGAATTTTTTTTCACCACTTAAATAAAAAAGAACCTGTACATTTTTGTTATCTGCGAACTCGTAATGACCTGAAATATAAAAATGGCAGGTCAGTTTTAGCATTCAGTGAACGTGGTAAAAAAAAATAAAAAAAAAACATCTGTGGTATTGCACTTTTTTTGCAATTTCACCGCACTTGGAATTTTTTTCCTGTTTTCCCATACACGATATGATAAAACCAGGAATGTCGTTCAAAATTACAACTTGTACAAAACACGGCCATATTGACCAAAAAAATAAAAACGCTATGGCTCTGAGAACAAGGGGAGCAAAAAACGAAAATGCAAAAATGGAAAATCGCAAGGTCCTTAAGGGGTTAATCCAGATTATTTGCTTAAAAAGCAATACTGTACTCCATTTTTCTGTTCCATTTGCTTGTTATATATAATATAAGTGTAGTTAATACATAGTTAGTTAGTTAATACATAGTTAGTACAATACTGTAAAATATTTTTGTGCAACTATATTACAGACTGTTACAATGTCATTTTGCATTAATTACTGTGCTGAATAGCAATGGCTTTGCTATTTGCAGAATAATACATGGTTAGACAATTATTTGGATGCAGATTTATGTGATTTACCTAATTGTAATATTAGATAACAACCTCACTAATATATCACATAAGGCTTAAATCAGACGTCAGTACTTCATGAGCCGTATATATACTTTTCTGGCTTAATATTGGGGTCACTAGACACATGGTCAGTGCGGGTATTGAAGTATGTATATGAACCGTGAAAAACGGACGACTAATTTCAGCCTAAACTGTGTAAATGTTAATTGAATGCTTTTAACATAAATTAGAGCAACAGCATGGTAGAGAGTTTCCAAGCCTAATAATGCCAGTAATAGTGTGATACTTTGCAGGAGATGTCTCTATGTTTCCGATCAAGCTTTGTTTATGGGAGATGAATTATTCTCCACAACTACGTGCAGCATGTTAAGAACAGTATAATTGCTGGGATTAGGTGATTTTGCTCAAGGGTGTAGAAGTTGCATTATTACCAGTCACTTTATCAGACAGGTTAACAGATCATTGAAAAACTCCAGTGAGGTGCAAAGCCCTCCAAACTGTAGGAGGTACTGAATCATAATAAATCATGTTATTTTTGTCTTTTCTGTGCTGGTAACTATACAATAGCCGGAATGTCAGAGGTTTGAGAAAACCCCTTCTTTTCCCAAACAGTAAACCACTAATATGAGTATTTCTGCTTTCCTAATTCTATGTATTATTCTGTCAGTGGTTGCTATGTGGATATAATGCTTCCTTGAGTTTATTTCTGAGTATGCTTTGTTTGCAAATATCTATTTAGCTTAGCATGACAAACAGGATTAATTGAGTAAAATAAAAAGTATTATTGATCTTATTACAAAATGCTATATAATCCTTGTACACTGCTCAAAAAAAATAAAGCGAACACTTAAACAACAGAATATAACTCCAAGTAAATCAAACTTCTGTGAAATCAAACTATCCACTTAGGAAGCAACACTGATTGACAATCAATTTCACATGCTGTTGTGCAAATGGAATAGACAATAGATGGAAATTATTGGCAATTATCAAGACACCCTCAATAAAGGAGTGGTTCTGCAGGTGGGGACCACAGACCACATCTCACTACCAATGCTTTCTGGCTGATGTTTTGGTCACTTTTGAATGTTGGTTGTGCTTTCACACTCGTGGTAGCATGAGACGGACTCTACAACCCACAGAAGTTGCTCAGGTAGTGCAGCTCATCCAGGATGGCACATCAATGCGAGCCGTGGCAAGAAGGTTTGCTGTGTCTGTCAACGTAGTGTCCAGAGGCTGGAGGCACTACCAGGAGACAGGCCAGTACACCAGGAGATGTGGAGGGGTCGTAGGAGGGCAACAACCCAGCAGCAGGACCACTACCTCCGCCTTTGTGCAAGGAGGAACAGGAGGAGCACTGCTAGAGCCCTGCAAAATGACCTCCAGCAGGCCACAAATGTGCATGTGTCTGGACAAACGGTTAGAAACCGACTCCATGAGGGTGGTACGAGGGCCCGACGTCCACAGATGGGGGTTGTGCTCACAGCCAAACACCGTGCAGGACGCTTGGCATTTGCCACAGAACAGCAGGATTGGCAAAGTCGCCACTGGTGCCCTGTGCTCTTCACAGATGAAAGCAGGTTCACACTGAGCACATGTGACAGACGTGACAGAGTCTGGAGACGCCGTTGAGAGCGATCTGCTGCCTGCAATATCCTTCAGCATGACCGGTTTGGCAGTGGGTCAGTAATGGTGTGGGGTGGCATTTCTTTAGAGGGCCACACAGCCCTCCATGTGCTCGCCAGAGGTAGCCTGACTGCCATTAGGTACCGAGGTGAGATCCTCAGACCCCTTGTGAGACCATATGCTGGTGCGGTTGGCCCTGGGTTCCTCCTAATGCAGGACAATGCCAGATCTCATGTGGCTGGATTGTGTCAGCAGTTCCTGCAAGATGAAGGCATTGAAGCTATGGACTGGCCCGCCCGTTCCCCAGACCTGAATCCGATTGAGCACATCTGGGACATCATGTCTCGCTCCATCCACCAACATCATGTTGCACCATAGACTGTCCAGGAGTTGGCGGATGCTTTAGTCCAGGTCTGAGAGGAGATCCCACAGGAGACCATCCGCAACCTCATCAGGAGCATGCCCAGGCGTTGTAGGGAGGTCACACAGGCACGTGGAGGCCACACCCAATACTGAGCCTCATTTTGACTTGTTTTAACGACATTACATCAAAGTTGGATCAGCCTGTAGTGTGTTTTTCCACTTTAATTTTGGGGGTGACTCTAACCTCCATTGGTTAATAAATTTGATTTCCATTGATGATTTTTGTGTGATTTTGTTGTCAGCACATTCAACTTTGTACAGAACAAAGTATTCAATGAGAATATTTCATTCATTCAGATCTAGGATGTGTTATTTGAGTGTTCCCTTTATTTTTTTGAGCAGTGTATATAAACTACAGCACGGTTTTCATTCTCTCGCAAAATCAACAATGATGACATTATTATGTAATGAGACAGATGGGAGCAATAAGGGATAGTTTTAGGGTTTGGTGTCCCAGTGGGCTTGATTACAGACACAAGTCCAATGTTTGGTTACTGGTAGAGATGAGCGGAATCTTTTGAAATTCAAAATCGTCGGTTTCGCTGAATTCTCCCCATGCATTCCATTGGCAGCAAATACATTTGCGCAAATCTTAATACTGGAAAGCTTGCAATTGCTCAAAAAATACATGTGCATGAGAAGAGCGAGAAAACCCCACTGACCATAAGTGCTTACTCTCTACAAGAGAGAAAGAAACCTGCTGACCATAAGAACTTAAAAGGGTATTCCCATCTCCAAGATCCTATCCCAATATGTAGTAGGTGTAATAATAATAATATTAGCAAATACCTCCAATTAGAAATGTAGTATAGTTTTTTTGATTCGCTATGCCACTTACCTCATATGCAGGTCATTGCAGGACCTTAGGTATCCATGGTTATGACCACTAGCAGCTAGCTAACTAACTGTCACTATATCAATGGAAGTAACCATGGATACCTAAGGTCCTGCAATGCCTGCACATGAGGAAAGAGACAGTGAATCAGAAAAAATATACTACATTTCTAATTGGAGGTATTTGCTAATATTATTAGTATTACACCTACTATGTATCGGGATAGGATCTTGGAGATGGGAATACCCCTTTAAACTCTATAGAAGAGACTCTGCCATATAAACTGTGCCTCACTGGGAACTGCTGATAAGTGATTGCCCATGTACTGACTATCACTGTACAAGGTATGATAATCCATAAGATGTCATAGCTGGAGTGCATTGTAAGGAAGCCCACGTGGCCACGCAAAAAGACATTAGCCCACTCTCTGATGCTTCAGCAGTGTGGAAAATGATGTCGGGCAGGTTTTTTTTTGCAAACTGTGAATCGAATCTTAAGTTGTTTGAATTTGGGTGAAACTGCGAATTCTAGGAAATTCAACTCAAAGTTGATCTTCTGCAGATCTATTAGATTATCTCTAGTTTTTTGGTGCAGAAGCCTGCACAATGATGATTCCGAGGACTAAAAAACAAGTTCAGATATATTAGAAGTGATGGGTCCAATATTGTAATTATTTAAATTTTTAAAAAACTTGTCGCTGGAAATACTGTAGATTCACAGCTGAGTTTGAACGAACATCACATGCGTGAAACAAAGTTATTTACTTACAATTTTGTCCAGACCATTTTTGGGGTTTTGTGTGAAATTATGTCCGATTTGCATTTTTTTCTCAGTTTTTTTGTGTTGTTCCAATACACACAAAGGAAATAAACATATGTATAACAAAACGTGTAATTGCAATAATTTTCTGGGGGAAATATTTCATTTTCTGGAACATTTTCCAGGGTGTCAACATTTTCAGCTATGACTGTATACTGTATATAAGATTTTATGTATTTCAGAAACTTTTTGTCTAGAATATTTTTGGGGGTGACTCTATTGATTTCATATGTAGAATGAACATAATGGGTATTGTGGATGTAAATTGAAATTAAGTTACATTAGTTATTACGTAGAAATAAGGCAACATTTCTCAGGCAGAAATTCTACTTCAGATTATGTGCCCCTCATCTAAAATATGATTTACAATTTTTTTATTGGCTAGTGAAATGGAATAAGGGGTCTTTTTAATAGTGCAATACAATAATCATCTGTACACACAACTATTTTACCAATGTTTACTAAAAATGACTGGTAAGTAAAAAAATGAAATAAAACATTGGTCTGTTAATTTCTCTTCCCTGTGTACTCTGATATTATCTACACTTGCCTATGTCTAAAGCCGTGGTGCACAACTTGTGGCCTGGGATGCCTTTCTATGTGGCCCTCAACTATATGGTCACAGATATGTCTGACAGTATATGGTGGCAGCTCATATAACAATAGGTAGGATACAAAATAAGCCCCAAAAGAGAGGAATAGACAAAAATAGACCAACAATACGTCCCTGGGGGGTTAGAACTTGTGGACAAAAAGTCCACTACTCGTACCATCCGGCCACATTTTTTTCTTTTCATGCAATTTGCCTCCTCTCTAGCTTTGAAAGCTGTAATTATAGAACTGACTATGAAGTAATCTGGCACCATCTTGATTCTTCCTGTTCTGTATCATAGATTATAAATGGGCCAGATCTACTGAACTCTACAGAATCAGAGGTCTTGTTGAGGGATCTGAGAGGCAAATATGGAGCAATAAAGTGTTTTTTGGAAACCTCAATTTTCTTGATGTTTTGCACGACCTAAAGGGAATCTATCAGCAGGTTTTTGCCATATAGAAATAGACACCCTTATTCCAATGATGTGTCACTTACTGGGCTGCTTCCTGTAGTCTTGATAAATCTAACTTTTTAGCAGCTGGAGATTATCACTAGAGGACAAGTAAACCTACTGTCAGGTAGTCCTCCATATTCATGAGCTCTATATAAACACCTCCCGCCGAGGAATGCCAGCTTTCTGCCTATGCACAGTGTACACAGAAATATGTCAATCAGTGGTGTGGGCAGGGTAAAACAGAGCTCAGCATTTAGAGAACTGATAGATCTGCTGCCGATAAAACAGATGGGGTAGCAAAAAACTAGTTACAGATTTCTTTTAAAGTGTGTTAGTTCCACAATTTTTATAGTATATCACCGCAGTGTTATTATATGCTAACATTTACGTAAAAGGCCCCTGTGCTAATGTGGCACCCCTGAGGGTTCGGTCGCCACAGAGTTATTTCATCTCATCCAGAGATGTGGTACCTCACTCTCAGGTAAGGAAGGAGTATCGCTCAGGACCCTAACACTACATCCACTACACCACATTTCCGGGGGACAGGGCGAGATTGCTCCTACGGGAGAGCACAGTCCCTGATCCCTGGCTGGAGTGGGGAGGAACCACTTAGAGAGGGGGAACTATGTAGTGGATGGGTGGAGGACATAGGTCCTGGGAGCACTGGAGTAGGAGGTAGAAGAGGGAGGAACTATCTTAGATCAGACAGTCAGTTCCAGTCAGACAGTCTGAGGAGAAGTGACAGGAGCAGAGGCTCTGCATGAGCTCTGCTCCAGAGGCAGGCCTAGTCAGGAGGCCTGAGCCTGGAAGGAGAAGAGAGGAGAGGGAGCTGGAGGCTCCAGGAACAGGAACCGAAGGGACCCTAGGGGTACGGGCCATGCAGCAAGCCACCCGTACGCCTGCCGCTACTAGAAGAGTAGGGGGGTCAGGCCAGAAAAGGGGAACCGGTCCCCCAACTAGCACAGAGCTACTAGGCCCAACTAGGAAACCAGAGGCTGCAGCATTTCAAGTACTGCAGGCCACAAGTCCACACCAGTACACTAAGAAGGTGGCCGCATAGGACCCAGGGGACGGAACATACGTCGCCCGCCAAGGCCCGAGGACACCGGATAGAAGTGCTGCTGGGTGTGAGGTGCAGGGAGCAGGCCAGAGATAGGACACACAGAAGGGGGTTCTGTTAAATGCTCCGGAGTTACCTGAGGGTCGGCCGAGCCCCTCACTGCGTGAACACAGGACGCCATGGGCCCTTACACTGGCCCTGTATCTGGAACTGCTATAATCGTGAGTAAAAGACCTGGGACTGCACCATCTGACTCCGTGTCATTACTGACTACCTGCACCATAACCACCATCATCCATACACGCTGTCCTGAAGCTCCACTCTTCCAGTGGGGAGTCACATCACCTTGCTGCACACACCATCAGCTTCAGTGGACTGCTCCGCAGCGGCGGTTCCCAATAACCGCATCCCACAGGTGGCGTAGTCAGACTATATATAACAGACACCCATAGACTACCCTGGTTTGACCGCCCTGGGTCACGGACCGGGTCACCGCCACGGTGACTACAACCCCCAGCGTCTACAGGCCCGGCTCCGGGTGCCCCCACGGCCCAGGGGGCGCGTCACTAACAGCAATGTATAGGTAACCATGTATTTGCTTTGTTACTTTATTCACAAATTCAAATGTCTTTATTGAAAGCTTTACGCTTAGCTGCACAGTGAAGAGGCTGCTTTGCATATTTTTAGTTGTGGCTTTGTCACTATTTGCAAAAAAATGTTTATTTTTCCAGTAAGAGTGACACAGACATAAGAAGCTGGATATTCACCTAATTTGTGAAAAATGGTTTCTTCAAACATGATTTGTGGGGCTGGACAGATGCCATTACATATCACTTCATACACCCACACAATATGATTAATGCAAGCAGGGACAAGACAGAAACGAGACGTGGATGCGTCAGATGTTTTCACAACGTTGTTGTTAACCATTTATCCCCATTGTCTATCGTTGTACCATGTTTTCATTTGTCAACTTCAACTAGGAAACCAGGTCATGACTAGGTTGATGTCTTAAGACAGGGTTTTGTCAAAGTAATGGGAATAACCTTGAACCATGTAGGAACACTTCTGTCCAGTCATTAGACACTACTGGCTGTAGGTCATCTTCCAGCCATGGTGATGTGTTCAGTAAAACCTTCTTTCTGCCGGCAGTCTACCAATCATATGGATGGAGTGTGTCCGCATCAGAGATTATTTATTCTATAGGAAACCCCAAATGAACAATGTATAACCAACAAGGTTTAAGACTGATTTAAACAGGGAGATTTCCTGCCCAAATGAGTATCTATTAAAGAAATAACCAGTAGTGTGGACACTTGTATAAAGGACTTTTACATAGACTAATGCAAACCATTTGGTGATGAATGCTTGATCGTTTGTCTCTATACTATTTGCATATTGATGACAACATATCCCCTATTTGCACATTGAGATCTGATGCTAACAATGATTTTTAGGCTTAAATAAAAGTTGCAATGACCTGAAGAACTTATTTTTATCTTTTTAAAGGTAGAAAACTACATAGAAAAGTATAGCACGCTATGTTTTCCTACACAGTGAAAAAAATATAACAATTTATTGTATGTCTTGGGTGATTGTGAAAAGGACTATATTTTGGCAACCTTTAGCCTGTAATGGTATACACTGGAAACATTTCACCCACCGTTCTTACACTTTGCATGCGTACAAACATATGTATGCTTCAATTATTGATAACCAAGATCACCTTTCAGAGATTGCGTTGCATATTCAGTGTTATTTAGACCTCCAGAAGCCATCTTCTGTATTATAAAATAAAATCAAATTTCAACCATAACCAGTTCAGTAACATTGTAGCCAGGACAAAAGTGGTTAAATGGGGCCTGTAATCTGTTGATGGCAGTAATCAGAGAAGAGTTTAGGAAAAGATTCTTTCGGACGAAAAGATTAGGTAACTAAATAACAAAAAAAGAGAGAAAATTAATTCAGCTCACCAGTCAGGTAGTCAAAATAGAGATCCCAGAAGAAAAACAAAAAAAAAAAAACAAATGCAAAAAAACCTTTCGAGGTAGACAATTAGTGGTCTTGGTGTGTTGCATGGAGTAGAGAAAATACAGTGGTCTGGCTCCCACGTCAAAGTAGCTACAAAACAATCCAAAGAAGGACGAATCTCCAGCACTAAAAAAAAAAAAAGAGTTAAAGCATGATTTTAACTTTTACTAGCATAGAATAAAAAATATACAAATTATGCAAATGGTTAAAAAGTGGTCCATTGTGTTACGCGTTTCAGGTTTAAAAACTATGAATAAGCTACGAAGGAGGTTTTTTTTAACCTAAAGCATGTAAGCCAATGGACCACTTTTTAACCATGTGTATAGTTGGAACATTTTTTATTCTTCGTTAGTCATAGTTATGTATTAACTCTTTTTTTAGGTGCTGGAGATTTGTCCTTCTTTTGACTTTTGTGATATTTTAGATAAGTTCTACATCTGCATCTCCTTAGTACACACGTTACGGTTCACCATACTTGAATATGCATTAATATTTCTAAGGAAACATAGAAGCAGCAAGGACAGAAAAAAACACCACCATCTTTTTGCCATGAGGTTAAAGAGAAATTGAAAATGTGGGTTCATCTTCCAGCCTTTCAGTTATCATTTCCAGTTCTCAGAACACATTAATTTTCCTGGTATCCCCTTCCAGTAACCTTTCCACGTACCAGGTCACCATTTGTAATTTACCGATCACCTGCACCTCCCCAATTTACAAATTGTCTGGTGTGAAAGCTAAAGTGACCTTACTGTTCTCCGTGCCCTCATGTCAGAAGGTGCAAAAACCACTGAAGCATCAAATGCTTTAGTAATAGATTCAATGTTATTTCTAAAGATGCGGGAATAAGTATTTCTACACTGCACATAAATGTTAAATGTTCTGGCCCTCTGGGAAGATTTCTTTGCTGATTCTCAATGGTGCACTCGCCTCCTATGCCATGAATATGTTTAAGAAGCTTATCATGAAGCGGAGATAACACAGATTCTTCTGCAAAACAACCTGTGCGACACCAGGGAATTCATTTTAACGTGAAGTCAAATATACAATATTTATGCAATTGATACCTGTGTGGTTTTCTCTACAGGCTTATATAAATGTTAATAAAGAGAATAAATAATAATATTGATTTTTATATTGGTATCCTCATAAAATGAAAAATATTTCAAATTTCCTGTACATTATTTGAGCACAATCTCAGTGCAATTATTATTTTTAACCAAAGCTGGGCATGCGCATTAGATCAAATTCGGAAGGAATTTGGAAGGAAACAGCCAAAACAACCACTTGACAGCAGATATTGAAGCAAAGAAGGATCAGCCATGTTGAATTTAAAAATGTTAGATCCTTTTTGTCCTCCAGGAGATAAAGATTCTGTCTTTGGGTTTTTCTCTTTAAGGCCTCATTCACACATTAATTTTTTTTCCTTATGTCGAATCAAAAATGAACGTCTCCGCTTACTTTTTGAGGACAATATTGAGGACAGAAAAAAAAGGACTTGTGAACATGCCCATAGATTATAATAGGTGCAAGTTCAATCCTTGAAAAACGCAAGTAGCACGCTTAAAAGAATAACGGACATCATTGTTTGGATACAGAACTGGTGCACTCTTAGCACAAAAGGCACTAAATAAATTTAACCATTTAACTGAAGCCATCAAAGAATACAGTAGACTCATAATTAAAGGGGTTGTCTGGGATCGAAACATTAATGACCTCTTCATAGCAATGAACTAATGATGACCTATCATCAATATAAGGTCATTAATATAAGATTGGTGGGGGTCCAACACCCAGTACCTTCTTGATCACCCAAAATCTGCCGGACTAAGCAGTGTACGCAGCAGATCACAACAGCCCCATACATTGCTTAGTGGCCACTGCCGAGTACTACACTTGATTTCCCATTTAAGTGTTTAGATAAACATGTAATTGCTTTGCTACTTTATTAACAAAATGAAATGTCTCTTCTGGTTTTGCAGTGCTCGGCAAGTGAATGGAAGATAAAGTGCCATACCTTGCAATGGCCACTAAGCAATGTGCTGTCTTCCACCTCACATACTGCTCATATCCGACTGCTGCTAGAGCAGATTTCTGCTGTTTGCAAGGGATGCCGGGTGTTGGACCCTCTTCAATTTCATATTGATGAATTGATGATTTATTCTATGAATAGGTCTTCAAGATTTCAGTTCTGAATACCTCTTTAATAGTGGTATCTGGTTGCATAATATGTCACAGAACACATAGTTCGAAATGCGTCAGATAAGCATGCTATTTATAGTGCCTTTTTTAAAATATGGACTTTTTTAATCATGTTTAAATAAATCTCAAGTTTTAATTCACCTCCCTGGAATCTGTGCTGGATAAACTCTTTTCCTTGCCGTCACTTCACCACTCACCTCCGCTGCTTGCTCACCCCTGTACTATCCTAGGCAGATCTTCTTACCGCCGCTGGGACCTATATGTGCAGTCCTGTACCTGGTCTAGTAGCGGCCAAAAGTATCTGACTAGATCACAAGGTCACAGTGTACGTCGTGACATCACAGTGAACTTACAACTCAGAGATATCCTGGCTGCAACTAGGCTCATGTGCGTTATAAAGCTGCAGTAGCGTCATGCACTCTAGATCGGAACTTCAGGCTGTGACTAGGCCCACGGCTTATTAATGGTAGGAAGTCCCAGTCCAGCGTGAAGATGCACTGCATGGCGGTGGCAAGAAGATGCACTGAGGATCATATGGGGAGAACGAGCAGCAGAAGTGGCCAAAGAGATGAGTATTAGTTTTTTTTAACATTTTGCTAACTCTCCTTGGGTCAGTAAAATGGCAGCTGGCTGGCTGCTACTTTGGTGAATTCAGGAGAAAATTACAAAAAAATTCACATTCTGGAGAATAAAGTCACCCAACTATAATTAAAAGGGTTGGCCACTTTAACATTAATTTGACTGGTATGCTAGGGACATAAATTTGTGCCACGAATATATACGGTAAGTATTAAAGGTTCTCCTCCAGTACTTGCTAGGTGCAGACTACACATCTCTCCTGCTCTATGGATAGGACTTGTGACAATAAAAAAAAAGAGCTCTCCAATGTAGAGGGTTTTACAGTTGGAGGACACTGATGGATGGGTCTGGCAAGTAAGGCAGGAGAACATTTAATACCTTATATATTAGTAAGTCCCATGTCCCCAACACATTTGTTAAAATAAACATAGACAACCCCTTTAAATTTAGTTAATTATCAGCTTATTTTTTCTCCTTTTTTAAAGGAATGTATTTCTTGTTTATTCATATATTTATATTTTTGTACATACTTTATTTTTCTTATACACTTTCTGGGTACAATAGTTTCCACCAACATTCTAAAAATATACTGATAGGTTAAATGGTTTCACATGACATGACTTCTAGTGTATGGGTGTCTGAGTTAGGGAAATTAGACTGTGAGCCTCATTAGAAGCAGGGACTGATGTGAATAAACATATTCTATATAAATATTCTATAAAAATGATGCTGCTCTCACCATCTCTTCTTCTGAGCAATGCACTTAGCATGATCTGGGTCCATGAATGTGCTCCATTCAATGCTCAGTATGGTTGCCATTGTACACAACCATTCAATTACTGCTTTACTGGCTCGGTCAAGTTGAATTTACTAGAAAACTGCTAACTTTAAAACTTTAAAATTGCTCCCTATGGTCAAGAATATATTGTAAGGCTGAGTAAATAGAATTTTCATAGAAGGAAGAAATTGTGCTTTAAGGATGAGAAGACTTAGTATGATAAATAAGATTTTACTGCTAGAAATAAACTGTTCATCTACAGGGTTTAAGGCTATGAGAAAACACAATAAAACAGGCAACAATAATAACTTATTATTTTAAAATACCTTTTATAATTGTTGTAGAGACAGACGTTTTATTAATCCTAAGTGCTGCAATTATTACCTGGATCCAGATCTTCAGGAATTACTTTAGCAACGTCTTGATTTGAAAGCAGGTCAGAAAATTAGCCAGAGAGCATTTAATGATAACAATATAATTTGGGTAGTCACAGAGACTGAGAGATAGGGATAGGGAAACCTTATTTACAACCATCAGTAGCACATCACATATGTAATAACCACAGTTTTTATATAAACTTGCTAAAAGGTTTGGGGATTAAAGATAAAGAGCATCATTAACAAGCTGAAACACGCACGGCAATTACAATGCAATCATTAATTTTATGATTCTGAGAAAATTTTATTTGCAAGGTCGTCATAAACCACAGGACCCACTATAATATAAGAAACAGTCAAAAAATGTTTTTTTGTTTGTGGCTTATGGTTAAGGCAGAAAATTAACAGAAGAAGGAGCTATGTTCTCATCCTCTGCAAGGCAATGCTCAGGTCAGATGGTGGTGTCTGATTCTATGCATATTGGAAATACCCTTAGGCTGAGTTCACACGATGCGTTTTTCATGCGTTTCCGCGGCGTTTTTGCAGTTGCGTAAACGCCGCGGAAACGCATGAAAAACGCATGGTAGAAGGGCAGCAATGTTCCCCAATTGAAATCCGCATGTGCTGTGCCCATGATGCGGATTTTTCCACAGCGTAAACGCTGCGGTCAAAAATCCGCAGCATGTCAATTAATTTTGCGGAAACGCTGCTCTTTTGCCACCATTGACTTGCATTAGACCGCATGGAATCCGCATCACTGTATATGTTGATGCGCTTTTCATGCGGTCTAATGTGCGGATGGTATCCGGGTGTGGATGAGAGGACTCTCATCCAGACCCAGGTATCATTAAAAAAAAAAGAATAAAATAAAAAATATATATATTCTCACCTTCTGACGGCCCGCGCAGCGCTCCTGCTTGATTCCCCGCACTTCGCGGTTGAATGAAGAAGGACCTTCGCTGACGTCAGAGTCATGTGACGGGTCACGTGACGCTGACGTCGGAAGGTCCTAAAGTCTTCACTGCCGGCAGCCGGGACCGAGCGAAGCAGGACACCGGGGGCCATCAGAGGGTAAAGTATAGATTTATTTTTTATTTTTTGACATTCACACACTATATAAATCCATGCCGGTTGCATGGATTTATATAGTGTAAAGTTGACAAGCACTTTCCAAGTGATGCTAAAATCGCTTGGGAAGCGCTTGTCAACCCGCATGCGGAAATGAAAGTGAAGACCGCTTCATTTCCGCATGTCCCTGGCAGGAAACCGCATGTACAATCCGCATGCATTTTTTCCTGCCAGAGGGATGCAGAAACGTTCAGGAAAAAATCCTGAGCATTTCTGCATCGTGTGCACATACCCTTAAACTACAATCTTCCCCTTATGCAAGTGAGGTGCATAGGCACAGAGTAGGACATGCAATAAAAAATGCAATTCATACCCCAAATATTAATTCATATTGTGGTCACAGTTGATTCTCTATGTCTGATTATATTCTTGTAAGGACCAAATGTAAACATTCTGTAAAGAAGCCAGGCTCACCGAGGCACTGAATGGGCCATAGGATCTTGTAGGCTGATTATTTGGCATTCATTTAACATAAATCAGAAATGTCAACAGTAACGGACACTTGATATTCAGTGCACAATATTTTTATTGAAGGATTGAAGGAAAAGTCTATTAATATAAATAATCTTTATAACTATTTTAAAGGGACAGTAGATTGTTGCAGCCTGAACCAAGAGCAACATGAATCAAATGCTGGTTACAGAATTGCAGCATTTATTTTGAAGCATACTATGGAGCTTTGGCCGGCAGCTTTGCGTCTTGGGTGACTAGTCCTATTAGGGACCCTGGTGGCTTCACCCTGCCACACACTCCTAGACTGACTGGTGTCTCCCTATGTGTGTGTCTAATTCATACTGCCCGCAGGCATGAGTTTGCTGTAAGGTTCCCTTTAAATATTTTCATCCATGGACTACTAAAAGCATGGAGCCCCACAAGGTTATACATCTCATACGTCAATCAAGGAGCCCTTGGAGAGAAGTTACTTTAGTTTTACTGAATGCTGCACTATTTTGGCCAGTATATTAGAGAACACCATGGCGGAAACACAAGGCAATGAAATCTGTTGGGTGTCGATGTTTTCTGTATTACAACAGATCTAGCACTTCCATTCATTCCATTGTTTTGCTCCTATGATGGAGAAAAACTACAGAATTAACTAACACAGATGTGAGTGAAACCTAATGTGGCCATAAATTCTGCTTTGGTACTTAGGTGATTGGGATTATGGAGTATCGTCATAATATGGATGACGTGAGTTAGATTCAGTCATTCGTGTTTCAATTAAAAGTTATAGGTAATAAGATTGAGGATAGCAGAAGACTTTCTTTAGACCAGTTAAGGTGGCCATACACTTTCAATAGTTGTTACTTGAGACCTCTCTATAGACATGTAGGCTTAGTTTGGTCGTATATACATGTGTCATCAATGGGGAGAGGGGAGTGAGCCACTGCCAACGACTCTAGAAATGGCTCAGTTTGCTTGAGAACAAAGGATTGGGCATTTCGAAATTCAACATGTCGACATTATTTGTCTGCAGAGTGAACATCGGCTGAACATCTAGTACACCATAGATGGTCGGGGTGTCCAGCTGCAAACAAAGGGTTCATCTGGCATTAGCCTATTGAGCTTGGCTATTTTAAAAGTTCAAAATAATCTGAATTTTTCCTGCCCTCTTTTTGTGGGGAAGCTTTCATGCCCAAAAATAACCACAGAAAATACCACAGCCTAGCTGGTTAATTGATTGCTAAAGATACTGTATGATAGAGCTGACTATATAAATGTAACAGAATTGATTTGTTTCACGTATATCATGCATGACTTGTAGTGATATTACAATGAGTAATCGGTGTTTTTCCACAGGGCTGTAGGTAAATCTACAGTGTTATCGTTTCTGCTACATCTGTGCATCCTTTGCTGTTAATGATTGATCCAAAAAACATCCACTACTATCTACAGATATTACTGTTCCTGATGAAAAAGTATAAAATTATAGTCAAACAAAATCAAAAGTGACATCTAACATGACTGCACTTACCGATATTACTTTTACACAAATGGCCACCTCTTCCGATTGAAAAATGCCAAAATATCTGTAGTTGGGAACCATAATTATCATATTTACCTGGATGATTGTACTGTCTTAGCTGTGGCATATCTGGTCATGCAGTCTTGACAGGAGTGATCATATGCTGATCATTCTGCACTGGCTTTTCTCTAGCCCTTTAATCTTGTATTTGTTTTGTTTTTGTGCAGTTTTTAAGATTAATAATAGTTTGGAGAAATATGATTCATATTTGATTATTGTTCTCTAATTTATGTTTTAATCCTATTTTTTTCTGCCCCAAAAGAAACCAACCCAGTTATAAGTCAAACCCATTAGAACTTTTATTAGGCTGTGTGACCATGATAAGATTTTGGTGAGTTTTTTTTTTCAAAGACAGTTCAAGCAAAGTGGATGGGATGTATAGAAATCTCATGCCCACGGTGCTTTTTTAATTTCTCTTGCGGGTACACTGAGTTTTATGTGCAGATTTATGTGCAGATTTTTCTCATAGAATTGCATTAGATGTGAAAAATCGGCAAGTAAAAAATGCACATGCACTTTTCTGCTCCGGAAATGCATCGAAAAACGCATGTAATCCTCTCATGACTGTATCAAAAAAGTTTTATCAAAAAGAAAAAGCAAGAAGTATCAAAAACAAAGCATCTTTATTTAAAACATGACATACCAACAAAAGACAAAAATCACAGCGTCTAAAACGTGATAAAAATGCATTTAAAAATACGCACTTAAAAAGGCAATGAAAAAATGCAAGTAAACTTAATTAATTTATGGTGTAGAAAATCTGAACATCAAAAAGGCATCAAATACTCATCTTGAGAACGTAGCCTTAAAGTAGTTTCCCCCAACTTTACAAGAGTGTATATGAAGAGTTAAAAGAAATCCCTGTATTCACGTCCCAAATAGTGTTTATTGAGCAGTGCTCGTGTGGCGCCCCTGCGGGTTCAGTCGCCACAGAGGTACTGCATCTCACCCAGAGGTGTGGTATCTCACTCTCAGGTAAGGATAGAGTGCTGCCTGGGACCCTAAAACCTTCATCCAACATTACACTACTCCAGACCAGCAGAAGGGGCAAGATGTGTCGCGCTTCCTCCTGAGCCCTGACCCTGGCTGGAGTGAGGGGGAACCAAAGTAGGGGGAACCATGTAGTGGGCGTGGGTGGAGGACGTAGTTCAGGGGAGCACTTGTTAGAATTGATATAAAAGAGGGAACCGTCTTGGAAAGACAGGTCAATTAGACAAGGCAGTCTGAGAGGAGAAGTAGTGGGAGCAGGAGCGCTGCAGGAGCTCTGCTCAGGAGGAGGGCCTAGAGAGGCCCAAGACTGAGAAGGAGAGGAGGAAGGAGAGAGGAGCAGGAGAAAGGGAAAGGGATCCAAGGGGTACAGGCAGTGCTGGAGGCCACCCGTACGCTCAAATCTGCCAGGCGGTGGAGAGATCAAGCCACAGAGGGGACCGGCCCCTGACCAGTGAGAATTACATAGTTCAACTGGAAACTGGAGGCTTCTGTACTTTCAGGGTGAAGTTGCCACATCCGCACTCAAGTCGCCAAAAAGGTAACCACATAGGATCTAGGGAACTCCAGGTTGCCCAGAAAGATCCGAGGATACCAGCTTGGGACATTGTTTGGCGAGGCGCAGGGCAAGAAGGATGAGGGCCAGCGCAGAAAGACGGCTGAGAAGGTCATATAGAACGGGGTCCTGTCAGGCACTCTTGAAACACCTGGGAGTTTGCTGAACCCCTGCCTGGTGAACGCAGCGCAACATGGGAGGCTGTAGTCTGGACAGTGCAACTTGAGGAACTTAACAACTGTGAGGAAACTCTGAAGACTGCACCCCACTGTCTCTGTGAAGTTATTGCTGCGCCATCACCCCCTGCACTACACCACAACATCTTTAATATCTACACTGCCCTGGAGCTAAGCTCTACCGGTGGAGAGCTAAATCAACTCTGCTGAATTCACACCAGCTCCAGAGGACCTGCTCCACAGCGGCGGCTCCCTTTAGCCACATACCACAGGTGGCGTCACGAACTCTATACAAGAACTATAAATCCCCTGTAAATAAACCCCTTTGATTGACCGCCCTGGGTCACGGACCGGGTCACCGCCACTGTGACATCTCCCCTAGCAACGACCGGCCCGGCATCGAGTACCCCACGGCCCAGGGGGCGAGTCACTCGGTCCTCAAATCGACCATGTCGGATGCTCGGATGTGCTCGACTCAAGTAACGAGCATAATGGAAGTAAATGGCAATCTCCCTATTTCTTGCTCTCTCTCTCCGCCTGGCTCACATAATTCACTTACGGGGATCCAAGCACTTGAGCAACACGTGAAACTCGGCACTGCTCGCTACTCGATCACGTACTTTAATGCTCGTCCATCACTAGTCCCAAACCATCACAGCTCCTCCACACTGTCTACTGTGTCCCCCACCGGTCTCTTGGCATAAAAAATATAATGTGATGGCTGCCAGGGCAGAGGAGTGACACTAATTCTTAATGTGTGTACAGGGATTTTATTTTAATTCACCACCATTAGTACAGTTGCACTTACTTTTAAAAAAGTGGAAACCATTATTAGATCTGTTCAAAAACTGTTCCATTATTGCTGTTATGTCTCTTATGAGATCAGAACCCATGATACTAATGACGCGCCCCCTGGGCCGTGGGGTACTCGGCAGCCGGGCCTATAGATGCTGGGGGGGGGGGGAATGTCACAGGGGCTGGCCCGGTCCGTGACCCAGGGCGGTCAATAAAAGGGGGGGTTTTAACTTGGATAGAAAATAAAAATAAAGTAAATAGTTCGTGACGCCACCTGTGGTACCTGGTAAGACCTCCGGGGGGTGATGGGATGGCAGCTGAGGTGTTTCTGCTCCCCACAGGTGGAGCGGGCCCCCGGGGAAGTGTGGAGTTTGGTGGGTGGTGATTCTGGGACTTGTAGTGCAGGCGGGATGGATGGCGCAGCTGAAATAATTGACGGAGGCAGTACAGTGCAGTCATCCGAGTTTTACTCACAGTTCTTATTCAAGGTTCTCAGGTACACTGTATGGGTGTCCGCCTCTGCATCGCACTGCATCTACCAGACCAGGGGTTCAGCTCTTCCTCAGATGTGTCAGGAGTTATGTTCCTAACTAGACCGACTTCCCGCGCTGGATCTTCTCCCTCCTGCCCTGCGCTTCCCACACTCAGTCCTGATTGGGTGCTCTAAAGTCCCTCCTGGGCATCCTGGAGTTCCCGGACCTACTTGACCTTCACGGTGACTAGGATGAGACTGTGGCGACTGCACCATGGAAGTGCAGAAGCCTCTGGTTTTTCAAGCCAAGACCTGGAGTAACACGGCTGGGCCAGGGACCGGTCCCTTCTTGCAGCCTGATCCCTCTGACACCTGGCAGATTCGGGGCGTACGGGTGCCGTCCTGCACTCGCCGTACCCCCTGGGATCCCTTCTATAGAACGGAGCCTTCCTCCTCTGGTCCCCTCCTGGGCCTCTATCACTAGGCCCCACTTGTGGAGCAGAGCTCCTAACGAGACTCTGCTCCCTGACTGACTGTCCTCACTCTCTAACTTGCCACCCTAAGATGGCTTCTCTTTATATACCTCCTACAATGGTGCTCCCCTAAACTGCTTCCTCCACCCACACCCACTACTGGTTCCCCCTACCTTTGGTTCCCCCCACTCCAGCCAGGGACAGGGCTCAGCAGGAACATATTGCATCTTGCCCTTCCAGCCGGCCTGGAGTAGTGTAGTGTTGAATGTGGGTGTTGGGGTTCCGGGCAGCACTCCCTCCTTACCTGAGAGAAGGAGACACCACACCTCTGGGTGAGGTGCAGTACCTCTGTGGCGACTGAACCCTCAGGGGCGCCACACTAATGTAAGCTTAAAGGGGTATTCCCATGTCCAAGATCATATCCCAATATATAGCAGGTGTAGCAAATACCTCTAATTAGAAATGTAGTATAGTTTTTCTGATTTGTTATGTCTCTTTCCTCATGTGCAGGCATTGCAGGACCTTAGGTATCCATGGTTACGACCACTAGCAATTAGCTAACTGTCACTATATCAGTGTTTGTAGCCATAGATATCTAAGGTCCTGCTAAGCCCTGCACATGAGGAAAGAAACATAGCGAATCAGAAGAACTATGCTACATTTCTAATTGGAGGTATTTGCTAATATTATTATTATTATACCTACTACATATTGGGATAGGATCTTGGAGATGGGAATACTCATTTAATTCTAACACATCATTATGCTGTGTTTTTCATGCTGTTTTTTTTTATTTAAAAAATACTGTATCCAGATAGAGATTCCACTTTTTTTCTGGTATTTTTTCATCAGCTTTTCTGTAGGACCAAAACACCAGAAAAAACACCTGTATATGTAGCGCCCCGAGGGTTCGGCCGCTACAGGGGTATTGCACCTCTGCCAGAGGTGTGATATTCCACTCCCGGGTAAGGATGGAGTATGGACCAGGGCTCAGTTAGCTGCATACAGCACACACACCCCATTTCCGAGGGACAGCTCAACGGTGCTCCCACTAGACTGAAGTGCAGGCACGACCGACTATGTCCCTGACTGGAGTGGGGAGGGGGGTGGAACACCCAGTGCTGTAGGGGCAGATAGGGGCTGGTTCCTGAGCGTAGGTAGGAGCCCATTGGTTGCTGGTCACCTGGGCTCATGTCAGAGGGAGGTATAAAAGGTGGGCACCATCTTTGATCTGGGTTCAGTCTGTGCAGAGTGAGGAGAAGACAGGGAGCAGAGGCTCTGTAGGAGCTCTGCTCAGAGGCAGGCCTAGAGAAAAGGCCGGAGCCTGAGAGGAGAAGGAGAAGTGGGCCTGGAGAAGAGGCCAAGGGAAGGCGGAGAAGACAGAATAGAAAAGGAGAAGAAGAGACAGAGGAACAGAAGGGCTCAGGAACAAGAAGGTGGAAGGGACCCTAAGAACCCACGAGAATTCAGGGTGCAGGGTCAGACAGATTAAGGGTACTGGATCCCAAGTTGGTGGAGGAGAAACAACCCTCAGCCAAAGACCGGGGGCTGTGACCATTTATTGGTGCAGCACCTCATCAAACCTGCTAGGAAGGCACCATATAGGACAGCGGAGAACGGGGCCCACGTTTACCCGCACAATCCGCGGTAGCTGGACAAAAGTGGGTCACTGGTGAGGCAGGCCAGAGAAAGGATTGAAGGGGGTCCTGTGCCATGCTCCTGAACTGCCTGGGGGTTGACCGAGCCCCTCACCTGGTGACCCGGTGCACCTGAACTGTGAGTAAAAGACATTGGACTGCAGTACGTTGTCTGTGTGCTCTTTCGCTCCTCCAGCACTACCGGTGCTGGGACTCCCGGCACCATCACCCCCACCATCCACTACACTGCCCTGGGGCCGCACTCTTCCTGTGGGGAGTCACACCATCCCAGCTGCATACATCATCGGCCCCAGCGGTCTGCCCTGCATCGGCGGTTCCTAATAACCGCAATCCACGGGTGGCGTAGTCGGACATCACTTAAAACATCTAAAAGACTGCCACTGGTCTGACCACCCTGGGCCACGGGACCGGGTCGCCACTACTACCCCCATCGTCTCCCTATCGCCCGGTTCCGAGTGCCCCACGGCCCAGGGGGCGAGTCAGCTTTGGCATAGTCGGCAGGATTACGTGCCCGCTAACAACGGGTACTGCGCGCCTGAAGAGAAAGAGACTGTTTTATTGAAATTGACTGTGTTGAAAAATGGCGCCCGCCCTAGAAGAACGAGCGCCATAATGTGCACGCCAAAAGACCACAGGGGGCCGCCTCCCATCGTGGGCCAGGTCCCAGAATGGCGCCAAAGAAGGAGCCCGCCCCCAACAGCCATGAGCACGGCTGTGGAGATGTCCATCAAAGTGGGGGGGCTGCCCCTGAAAGTGATTGTCACCAAGTTGCCCCGGGACCACCCCCAATGGGGTGGGAAGAGAAGAAAACTGTGGGGCAGGGCGCGGTCTGGATCAGTCCAGACAGACCGCACCCGGGGATGGACGCCTTCAGCAGCACCAGCCTCCTGGCCCGAAGTCTGCTGCGGGCTGAACCGCCCTGCAGCCTAGATGAGGTCTTAGCGCAGCTCCCTAGAGACCCGGAGCATGCGCAAGCTGCACTGGAGGACCTGGAGCGGAGGATGGTCCGGGCACAGCGGGGTGCGCTCACCGAATGGAGAGAGGAACTGGCCCGGCAGGCTGAAACCCGCCAGCGGCAGGTACCGCCCACACCCTGGAGTCCGCCTGCCTCTGAGGACAGAGCAGGAGAAGTGAAGGCTGGAGGCGGCATCGTCGAGGAAGTTATGAGGACCAAGGCAGGTACAGGGGACGTCACCACCCCAGGCCCAGCAGCTGCAAGCCTGCCCCAGCCTCCCGTAGCCGAACCCGAGGCTCCACTTACCACACCGGTTGCCGCGCCGCCACTGCTCCCCGCTAGGCCTCAAGCGGCGAGCGCCGCGGCCACGCCCCGCCCGGCCCCACGCCCCTCGACCCCGGGCGCCGTAAAGCGAGAAGCGTCATACGCCCGGTCACAAGGCATGGATGACCCGGGCGCCATTGCTAAGCCTGCGCCCCTGTCCCGGACGGGACTGCCACCAGACAGGACCAGAAGACCCCCGGCCTGGTCGCAAGGCCGAGTGCCCCCGGGCGCTGCTCCCAGACCAGGTCCCCCCACTATACCATCGTTGGGCGTGGACCTATTTGCACATCATACCGGTCCGGATGGACTGCCGCTGGAGTGGCCGGCTGAAGTGACCAGCAGTCAGCCATGGAAGGCCCAGCCCCCGCGCGAGCCTCTGATACTGGCTCCAGAAACCGTAGAGGTCACCCTACCCCCACTGGAGGACGTCCAATTTGAGTGGGACCCCGCCGGCGAGAACTTGATGGGGTTCACTCAAGAGACCCGGGCAGACGCGGTCCGTCGTCTGGAGGCTTGTCAGCAGCAACTGGCGACCTTTGAATGGGAGCGACGAGAGCGGCGCGTCAGAGAGGAACGGCTCAAGGCCCAGAGTGCCGAACAGAAACGTTAGGCCCGCCAAGACCCCCGAGCAGCCCGCGGTCCCCGCATCACCGGGACCATAATCAAATTTCATATGGAAATGGCTGGGGCTTTATCAGGGGACCAGAAACCGCAGGCGACGTCTTTGTGACCCGCAGGGACGTTGAGAGTAATCTACCTGAGGGACACCGTGGCCGTGACCTATACCCTGGTGATGTGGTCACCTTCACCCGCCACGTAGGCGCAAAAGGACCATATGCCCTACATGTTCATCGGCTCACTGAGGAAGAACTACAACACCACGGCTATGAGGAGAGCCATGAGGGCCCGGACGGGTCTGAAGAACAGTATGAGGAGGAAGAAGGAGCATATGGAGGATACCGCTACTAGTAAGTAGCAAAAGCATGTGTATAAATAGTTACCCGTCGGGGTAAAAGAACTGTTTCCAGAGAGTGTGTGGTCCCCGTTGGGACTGTTTAGAGACTGTTACCTGTGTGCCCCTCATCCCCTAACAGGCTGAGGACTGTGAGCAGCCATTCCCTTCCCCAAAACTGGCCGAGGACTGAGAGCGGCCAATCCCCTGTAAATAGTTGCGCTTCCTAAAGCGCCCCCTACTGGTTTTATAAAAAGACTACCACGTCTACCTCGGGACAGCAAGTCCCTCATGTTTACAAGTTTGCCAAAGTTCCTGCACTTACAAGAAGAATGCACATCTGGTCGCAAGTTGCACCGCCGCCAGGATCCAAGAATGTGTTGTAAAAATGTTTTCTTGCAAATGTTTTATATGAACAAGTTTTATATGCTGCTAAATAGTGTTGTGAATGTTTTCTATAGTGTTTATATGTCAAAAGAGTTCCAGAAGTATTAGTATGTGTTTTATAATAGTGTGGCAAGGAAAGAAAAGTGTGTCCCATAAAGGGAATTGAACCGTATTGCCTGTTTTCCGATGTGAAAAGTTTTGAAAAAGTTTGCATGTCCTGTAATTAATTGTTTTTGCTCTTTTCCAGCCCGAGGACGTGCTGTGGTTTACCAGGGGGGAATGTAGCACCCCGAGGGTTCGGCCGCTACAGGGGTATTGCACCTCTGCCAGAGGTGTGATATTCCACTCCCGGGTAAGGATGGAGTATGGACCAGGGCTCAGTTAGCTGCATACAGCACACACACCCCATTTCCGAGGGACAGCTCAACGGTGCTCCCACTAGACAGAAGTGCAGGCACGACCGACTATGTCCCTGACTGGAGTAGGGAGGGGGGTGGAACACCCAGTGCTGTAGGGGCAGATAGGGGTTGGTTCCTGAGCGTAGGTAGGAGCCCATTGGTTGCTGGTCACCTGGGCTCATGTCAGAGGGAGGTATAAAAGGTGGGCACCATCTTAGATCTGGGTTCAGTCTGTGCAGAGAGAGGAGAAGACAGGAAGCAGAGGCTCTGTAGGAGCTCTGCTCAGAGGCAGGCCTAGAGAAAAGGCCGGAGCCTGAGAGGAGAAGGAGAAGTGGGCCTGGAGAAGAGGCCAAGGGAAGGAGGAGAAGACAGAACAGAAAAGGAGAAGAAGAGACAGAGGAACAGAAGGGCTCAGGAACAAGAAGATGGAAGGGACCCTAAGAACCCACGAGAATTCAGGGTGCAGGGTCAGGCAGATTAAGGGTACCGGATCCCAAGTTGGTGGAGGAGAAACAACCCTCAGCCAAAGACCGGGGGCTGTGACCATTTATTGGTGCAGCACCTCATCAAACCTGCTAGGAAGGCACCATATAGGACAGCGGAGAACGGGGCCCACGTTTACCCGCACAAGTCTGCGGCAGCTGGACAAAAGTGGGTCACTGGTGAGGCAGGCCAGAGAAAGGATTGAAGGGGGTCCTGTGCCATGCTCCTGAACTGCCTGGGGGTTGACTGAGCCCCTCACCTGGTGGACACTGCACGGCTTGGGTGGTCACTGCTTGCGCAGAAGTGACCCGGAGCACCTGAACTGTGAGTAAAAGACATTGGACTGCAGTACGTTGTCTGTGTGCTCTTTCGCTCCTCCCGCACTACCGATGCTGGGACTCCCGGCACCATCACCCCCACCATCCACTACACTGCCCTGGGGCTGCACTCTTCCCGTGGGGAGTCACACCATCCCAGCTGCATACATCATCGGCCCCAGCGGTCTGCCCTGCAGCGGCGGTTCCTAATAACCGCAATCCACGGGTGGCGTAGTCAGACATCACTTAAAACATCTAAAAGACTGCCACTGGTCTGACCACCCTGAGTCACGGGACCCCCATTGTCTCCCTATCGCCCGGTTCCGAGTGCCCCACGGCCCAGGGGGCGAGTCATATATAATACAAAATACCATCAAGTATGCCTTTAACTAAAGCCATGAAAAATGCTTGAAATGCGTGGTGTTCTCTTACAAGCATTTAAAAAAAAGTGTATATATGGGGAAAAGCAGGTTTTTGTTTTTTTGCTGAGATGGGAAGAATAGGAAAAAAATTGCAGAACAAAGCTGCACACAAACCTGCTTGTCCTGTGTAAACTCACCTTTACTCCCAAGATTTAGAGTGTGAAAGCACGTGCCATACATTACTACAACGATCTTTGATTCTTCTAGATTATAAATATCTGATACAAAAATGGTCAGATTTCATTTGCATAAGTAAGTTCACACAGGGCACAGTGGAATGTCTGTAAGTGGATTTCATTACAAAAGTTCAGCTTACCAGGACTACAAGTAATCCCACGACAAACAATGTATATTGCTTCAAGTTCTTCTCTAATAAAAATATTTTAGTAACACAAGAATCCAAGAAGACAGGAAATGAAAAAGTAGCGGTGATGCATCTTCCATTTTTCTGTACAAGGATAAAATTAGTTTTGGAAGACAAAAAATGAAATTCATCTTATTTTAGCTAAATAATCTAAGTCCATTTCTGATTTAAGGCAGTAAAACAAATATTGGATATAAAGAGATAAATGATCCATCCCTGGCATACTGGTATAATGCATTAAGCCTGGCAGTACATAGTACTTGGATTCATAAACATTCTTCACAAATAACATGAAATAACCATAAAAAATATACTATTTTTCATTAAATTGCAATTTACATCTCATTGTAATAAGTATAGTGCATATTTTATATTTATTTTAGACTTTAAGAAATGTATCAGGAAAATATACAGTCATCACAATGGAAATAAAGTTCTCTAGTTTAGTATTAAATAGAATCTGTATAAAATACTATTTGTATTGTCCTACAAAATTCAACATTTTGCCAGACCAATTGACTTTTTCCGATCTTTTCACCTTGTAATTTTGCTGATCTTTTGCCCGGTGTAGCTTAGCAATTGATGACATGCCATTAAGGCAGCACACGCACAACAGATTTATCAAAAAGTGGGGTCTGGTCAATGCTAGACCTAAATCCTTTGCATGGAGGCCATGAAAACCTGTGGAAAACTGTACATCTAACAGTGTGCAAGCAAATGATTGGAAATGGTCAGAGGGTGATAATATAATGCTGAGAAAGTAGTGAGGACCACAGGTGAATGGTCATCCTTTTCAGAAAACCTAGAATAAAATGGCATAAACCAGCTCCCAAACACAAGTAGAGGGGGATACTCTGATTTGTCTTTGAGGCATCCTCTACTCTAGTATTGAGACTCAGTTTACCTTTTCAGGTTGGTCCACTCTGAAACCTGCCTGTAAAAGTACTCAAAAAAAGAAACATATGCATTTGTATTTAAAATGAATTTGCTTTTCATATGTTCAGGCTTTTGAGCGTTTTTTAACTGCTTCAGGTTGTCAAAGCACTAAAAATAAGTGATCTGACCATTCTTCAGGCATCTTCGAATTGGAAGATTCTCTATACTTTACACAATAAGTCTCAAAAGTTGGCCTGAAAATTGGCATCTTTTTGAGTCTTTTACACGTGATTTTGCTTTAAAAAGCACTAGCAGGTTCTTCATTTTGAATGCAGTTAAAAAACATAAGGAACAACTGTTACATAATGCAGGCTCACTGAGTTAAGTGAGTTAAGTGGATCCTCTATGCCCAAGGTCTTGGTGGGTGCATGGGCCATGGACATTGATGCAGTATGTGGAAAACATCCTGGAAGTCGCAGGCGGACACTTAGGTATGGCAAACAAAAAGTCTTAATAAAGTCCTGGAAGCGACAAGTGGACAGGAGATGTCCTGGAAGCCACAGGTGGACGTGAAGCAGGGTTACTGGAAGCCGCAGACAAACAAGTGAAGTCCTGGAGACCCTTGACAGGGAGTGGGGTTGCTGGAAGCTGTAGAAAAGCAGGTGAAGTCCTGGAGATCACTGACAGATAGCAGGTTTACTGGAAACCGCAGACAAGCAGGTGAAGTCCTGGAGATCACTGGCAGCGGGGATTGCTGGAAGTCGCAGACAAACAAGTGAAGTCCTAGAGATCACTGACAGTGGGGGTACTGGAAGCTACAGACAAACAGGTGAAGGCTTGGAGATCACATAGAAGAATTATTGGAAGCCTAAGACAAGTAACTTATGGCCTGGAAATCACAGCCAGCCAGGAGATGTCCTGAACGGTGGACAGGAACTGTGCACAAAGAACTTTATGAATTACTAGCAAGTCTTAATAGCAAGACACAGGTGTGTGTCTTGGGAGGCCTTATATAAGCCTAGGAAATGCAACACATGCAAGCACGCCAGGCTACTTGGGAAGCCTGACGTGGAGCACAAAAAAGTCTTGCAGACCGAAGTGAGGGAAGCAAAGCATGGATCCGTGACATTTGCATAACAAAAACTAGTACAAAAAATACCACAAAAACGCTGGAGAAATGCTGAAAAAAAACTTGCCGGGGTTTAAAAGCACTGTTGGCTCGGCCAAGCATGTATGTTTTTTTTTAATGGTAATACAGGATTGAGCATGTTGAATTCAAACATGCCCAATTTTTCACCTTCTGGGCACCTTATGTTTATGTGGAGCTTTAAAAATCAAGCTGCAAATGCAATTTTGTACAACAGTTGAGTTTTCTGTTGCCTAATGCCTTATCTATCACCCTTGTCATAGGTTTATGACTAGGATAGTTGTTAGTTTTGGTGTAGGACAATTAAAGTGTATATAAGATCAATATTGAGAGAGATGAAATGAGACAACCATTCTTACGGAAAGATTAAGCTCCAAATTTTGTCATTGGAAGTCTAAAGAAAGGGAAGTGGGAGGGAGAAGCTGCAGATAGAGACAGAAGAACACACAAAGAAGCACACTGCTTTTGTTTCTAGTAAGTGTTCAACTGTCTAATCTCACGGCTGGATTCACAGCTACACTGCTCTGTTTGGCTGTATAAGGTCCTGCCTTCTTCTGCTTCTGAGTGCGTGTTAAATAGAGACAGAGAAGCAGGATCTCCTTTTCACCCTTCATATGTGTAGTGTCGGTGTCTCTGCCTCCTGCTGGGCAGAGACGCCGATCCCCTCACTGCCGCGGTCTCGTCCGGCGTCCTCCAGCTCCCCTGCTGCATCTGCATCTGCCCGGGGTGCGCGCACCACATGCAGTTCCCTGGGCACTGTACTTAGAGCGCGCGCTCCCTCCCTCTTAAAGGGGCTGCACGCGCTGTCCTAAAGAGTCCCAGGTCAATGGCCGTGCAAGGTTGTTGTTTGTGTGCTAACACTTTCCTCAGCCCTCAGGTTCCAGTGCCCGCCTGCCTGTCTACCTACCGTGTCCGCCTGCTTGCATACCCGCATCACCTACCTGACTACCAGCCGTGCTCATCTGCTGTGCCTGTCAGCTTCAGCCATCAGTCCCGTGGGAATTGCCTGCTCTCACACAAGGTCGGTCCCAGAGTGGCACCTGGTTCACCTTCCCGGTCCCTCCTTGGTTCAAGGAGTTGACTAAGCCGCTGTGTGGCCAGGGTCGGTCCGGGTAGGCACTTAGTTACGCCCCTCTGGTCCCTCCTTGCATCACAGCACAGAGGTTCCACCACCCGGATCCGTAACAATATGCGAGACATTATAGCTGCTAGTATCATGAGTGATGAATGCAGAAAGCATGGTGATAAAGGACAAGTGTCTGATGAGTTAAGAACAAAATGTTATTCTATAATAAAACATATAGATTATATATACATACAGAAATGGTTGTATAGCCAAATATCATTAATATCATGAATAAAACCTACAAATATGACATACAACCGGATATATTAAATATAATATTTATTAGAAATTAATTTACAACAAAACAAATTCAAATTAATTTGGGAGAAATGGATTGCACAAAATAAAGTGGTTAAAAAGCATAGTATAAGGGTGTACCATAGTAAAAAGTATATAAAATATAATATAAAAAAGTAAATAATCATATACTGCTATTATATACAGGTGCTTCTCACAAAATTAGAATATCATCAAAAAGTTAATTTATTTCAGTTCTTCAATACAAAAAGTGAAACTTATATATTATATAGAGTCATTACAAACAGAGTGATCTATTTCAAATGTTTATTTCTGTTAATGTTGATCATTATGGCTTACAGCCAATGAAAGCACAAAAGTCATTATCTCAGTAAATTAGAATAATGAACAAAAAACTCCTGCAAAGGCTTCTGAAGCTTTTAAAAAAGGTCCCTTAGTCTGTTTCAGTAGGCTCCACAATCATGGGGACGACTGCTGACTTGACTGATGTCCAGAAGGCAGTCATTGATGCACTTCACAAGGAGGGTAAGCCACAAAAGTTCATTGCTAAAGAAGCTGGCTGTTCACAGAGTGCTGTATCCAAGCATATTAATGGAAAGTTGAGTGGAAGGAAAAAGTGTGGTAGAAAAAGGTGCACAAGCAACCGGGATAACCGCAGCCTTGAAAGGATTGTTAAGAAAAGGCGATTCAAAAATTTGGGGGAGATTCACAAGGAGTGGACTGCTGCTGGAGTCATTTCTTCAAGAGCCACCACACACAGACATATCCTGGACATGGACTACAAGTGTTGCATTCCTTGTTTCAAGCCACTCATGACCAATCGACAACGACAGAAGCGTCTTACCTGAGCCAAGGAGAAAAAGACCTGGACTGTTGCTCAGTGGTCAAATGTGTTGTTTTCAGATGAAAGTAAATTTTGCATTTCATTTGGAAATCAAGGTCCCAGAGTCTGGAGGAAGAGTGGAGAGGCACACAATCCAAGCTGCTTGAGGTCTAGTGTGAAGTTTCTACAATCAGTGATGGTTTGGGGAGCCGTGTCATCTGCTGGTGTAGGTCCACTGTGTTTTATCAAGACCAAAGTCAGCGCAGTCGTCTACCAGGAGATTTTAGAGCACTTCATGCTTCCCTCTGTCGACAAGCTTTTTAGAGAGTTAAATTTCATTCTCCAGCAGGACTTGGCACCTGTCCGCACTGCCAAAAGTACCAATATCTGGTTTAAAAACAACAGTATCACTGTGCTTGATTGGCCAGAAAACTCGCCTGACCTTAACCCCATAGAAAATCTATGGGGTATTGTCAAGAGGAAGATGAGAAACACCAGACCCAACAATGCAGATGAGCTGAAGGCTGCTATTAAAGCAACCTGGGCTTCCATAACACCTCAGCAGTGCCACAGGCTGATCACCTCCATACAACGCCACATTGATGCAGTAATTGATGAAAAAGGAGCCCAGACCAAGTATTGAGTGCATTTACTGAACATATATTTCAGTAGGCCAACATTTCGGATTTTAATAACATTTTTCAAGCTGTTGTTATAAAATATTCTAATTTACTGAGATAATGACTTTTGTGTTTTCATTAGCTGTAAGCCATAATCATCAACATTAACCAAAATAAACACTTGAAATAGATCACTCTGTTTGTAATGAGTCTATATAATATGAGTTTCACTTTTTGTATTGAAGAACTGAAATAAATTAACTTTTTGATGATATTCTAATTTTGTGAGAAGCACCTGTATATGCCCTATACATGCACAAAGAAACTCTGGCGTTATCAATGGGTTACACAAAGTGGCTGGTGCAGGAAAATGTTCAGGTAAGTATGAACATATAAATGAATATTAATATAATTGAATAAAATCATGTGCAATGGGCCAAATGGTATCAAAGTGACAAGTGCTAGAGTGCTAAACGCTCATTGGTAAAGGTCACCATATTATTCCCATAAGGAAGTAAGCTCACCAGTATAACATTAAATTGAATAAGCAGGAAAGGTGTACAATAATATATGTAATAGGTACAAACCCCTATGTAGGAACGTTGTGCCCAACGCGCGTTTTGCCTTAGCTTGGACCAGGGAACGTATATATAGCCGGTTGTATGTCATATTTGTAGATTTTATTTACCAATAATAAAACATATTATAAAGGTTTTAAATCTTCGTTTGTACTATTGATTTATATGAAATTATTTCTAATTGGAGGTACACTTTAGGCATAATACAGGTGCAGAAATGAGCATAAAGGAATCACTGTACAAATCAGATGTCTTTTTGTGTTTACTCCTTTAATTTACAAGTATTTTCTACATGTTTAAGATTCCAATTTTGATATATGATTAAGTGCGTGGTTTGTGAAGATTTCGGTATATACAAAACTCCATTTGTACTGCAGTAAAATATTTTACTACAGTTCACAGTTTCACTAAAAAACATGTTTTTGGGCTTATTAACTGAATTCACTATTAACACCTCTGAAAATTACATATTTGATCAGCTAACCTTAATTATCACAAAACATGTGATTCTATAGCCGTATTTGTTTTTTGCTGCAAAAGCACACAACAATCATATTAATTTGACTTTAGGAAGTCCAGGCCAGGCGTTACTATGACATCAATCTTACTGACATGATGTACATAGGTAGTGACAACACAGAAAATTACAAGCTGCTTTAGATATACAGTATCTTAACAATCATAAATATAAGGATTTAGCTGTCCACAGCTCTGTGGTATAGTATGAGCTCTGCCTTATCTAATCTTAACCGTTTACCTATCACCTGTCTACCCTAGGAAAATATGTCAGTCCACAACAAATAATATATAAATATGCCCTCCCGAAGCAATGTGAGCAATGTGCTAATTAAAACCATTGACCCTACTGGACAACAGTTATGTATACTGGAAGGTAACATGATTGAGTATTTCCAACTGTACTATAAATCTAAGGCCTTCATTCAAAAACCATTAACTCAAGCAGCAGGCAAAATATGTGAGCTATGTAGATTAATAGTGTTATTTTATATTTATTTAGTTCTACATCGACTGGAAAACACCCAATTCCATGAAAGCAGGAAACAATAAGCCACTTGTTCCACCCAATGGAAGATACCATATCACTTGCCTGATGCTCAGAAATTGGTCTGGACATCTGACACATGCTGTCCTTTTGTTTCCTCTGAATTTTTACTTCCAGTGGCTTAAGGTTTTGCCAAAAAAAGGCAGGCGCCAAAAAGGGTTTTCTACTACTCAGACAATACCTTCTCAATCCCTATGTTTCCCCCCAGTAAAATAATAACACTTATATTCACCTCTGGTGCTGGCGCTGTTTCAGTGGTGTCGGCACTGGCTCTCCCAGGGATCGCCTATCATTGTTATGTCACGCAATCCCTGAGGCCAATCAGCGCAGGTTTCACTCTCCCTGCCTTCGGACAAATCACATGCAGACGGCGGAAATAAGACCTGTTGCTCTCTCCGAATGTTTGTGATTTGTACAAAGGGGGTGAGAGAAAAGCCAACACTGATTGGCCACAGGGATCGCATTACAGCAGAATGGAATGTTGACGGCACTGGAGGTCAGTATGCCTGTTATTATTTTATTGGGGGCAAACATAGGGATTGATTAGGGGTTATAGTGAACAACCCCTTTAAATAATACAACTCATGATTTTACCTTTTTTTATGGTTAAAAGGTCATGGAAATTACATGAAAATGTTAAAAATTACCATTAGGCTTCATGCACATAGTAAAAATGTGTTCATAGGATAGAACAGCTCACCAGTATCTACAGTTACATACTATTTATTATCCATGTACACACCCTTTGGTGATGTCATATTAGGGCAGACTATCTATCTACTGAAATTTGGCATCCACTAAAACACCATGGCACCATTTTTTATGGTAAATTTTGTATGCATTTAATAAAAAAAAACCTCTTATTATCTATCTTGAGAATAGCTCATTTTGTTGGAATATCACAAAAGTTTATTGTATTAATGGCAACTATTCCTCCCAAACCCCATCCAATCTGCTCAAGATTCAATTCTCCTGGAGAGAACCTAGGATGAAGCAAGATGCCACAAGAGATTTCAATATTGATAATATTGGAAAGATTTCGGACATATCATAGATAACAGCCACTTAGTAGACACTTCAGAAGTCATTTACAGTATATACTGAGCTAGATTGAATAAAAGTTGACATTCTAAGGAATTTTTTTTTATTGATGGCAAACATGGTACGTTTGCACTTCTTCCAATGCTTTGTATTTATTTGTGACTCTAGTTAAGAAAGGTCAAAAATAATGAAAGTTTCCCTTTAAAATACTGTATGATTTCAAAGTAGATTCATATACATCAACAAATCAATTACCCTATTGTGGAAGATGGAAGGTAAGTTAATACTGTATATACAAAATATGCATTCATTCATTCATTCATTCATTTATTCAATGATTTATGTACACCTTTATGTGATGCCATTTATTTAAATATTCCTGATAATAACACTAGTTTTCTATGTTGTAGGTACAATGATACATATGATGTTGCCTAACATAAATCTGTTTTTATCTCTGGCTCAGAAGTGACAGATAGGATTGCTTAAAGAAAGGAAATTAAGAGCAAGTTCACAGACAGCTGAATCATAAGTATCTGTCTAGTGTGGTAACATTGGAACTTAAAGATTTGATTGTGATTACTGATTACACTTACTGTAAGGGTAATTATATTCTGAAGTCTGTTGTTAAGCAAACAAGGTGATAACTTAACTAATCAGTCTGTTTAATGGAAACCAGAAAAGTTTAATTCACTGCTTAAACGGATCCTATAAGTGGCAAAAATGCTATTTACCTGCAGATATAGGATTAAACTGCAGGTAAATAGTGTTAAAATGCTGTCTGAAAGCATGGCTACAGGGAAGAAAATGAATTTATATTCTCCCTGTAGCCGCTTACCTTCAATCATAGGGGCGTGTATGGAGCAATTATAGTCATTGCTCACTATACTGTGAGCGACGGCCATAATCACACCCCAGCACTTTGATTGACAGCTCGCTCTGCACAGACACAGCGACTGTAACTGCTCCGTTCATGCCCCTATGGCTGAAAGTGAGCAGTTTCGGGAAGATAAAAGTTAATTTTCTCCAGGTAGCTGTGCTTTTGGTAAGGCGACCATGCAACATTTTAATGCTATTTACCTGCAAATATTGGGTTAATCTGCAAGTAAATAGTGTTGTTGCGCATGACAGGTTCACTTTAAAGCTCATTGTCACCTTCAGAGGCTTTTTTTACTTACATGCATGTACAGTACTGTGCAAAATTTTTAGGCATTTGTGGAAAAAATACTGTAAAGTAAAAATGTTTTAAATAATATAAGTGTTAATAGTTTATTTTTATCAGTTAACAATTAATATTCTAAATTTGCATACATGTTTCCACATCTGTCCAATACTTTTGAACACTACATATTTTGATAAAAATGTGTTTTGAAGTAAATAGGTTTTCATAAAAACATTGCGAACCATTTAGCTTCTGTTGCCTCAGTGTATGACATTCCAGAAAGTTGGTCATAAACGGACTTAGAAGATTATTTAGTAGAAGGAAGTTAAGAGTTACAGAACAATGTCACTGACGGATCTAGTATTAATTAATTATTTAGTCTGCTATGTACTATAACACATAGAGGCTGTAGAAGCTAAATGGTTTAAGATTTTTTTTTAATGAAAATCATATTGCAAAAGTGTTTTTTACAGCTTGTAAGGCAGACAGAGTCAAGCAGAACCTGAACGGAACCCAATATTAACATTTGCTCTATTGCCACTTTAGGTGACTCTTATGGGGAGCCTGGAATTGATGCTTTATTTGGGCTTCCATAATGTGACAGGTTGACCACAAACAAACTAAATATGTGAGTCTGCAATGGGAAATTTAGTTGAATTCGACTACAACTAATGGCTAATATAAAGTAGATGGATTAAAAAAGTTACAATAAACCTTTAAATGGCCAACCCTAGAATATCACTTTCGTTCTAATTCATAGAAAATAAATATACTCCACATAGCTGCTGTAGCTTAACCTTAATAATCATCTCAGTTTCCTGTATTTATATTATATATTTGATGTGTTTCCAAACGATAACTTCCACATGAATATCCCGAATAATGAAGATTCCATAGGAAACGCTTGTGCCGTCCAGCAATAGCCAATAGTTAGGCAAACTTTTGAACAAACTGGAGTACAAAATGTGTCTCTTTGAAGTCATAAATAATGTATATTTTTCTTTTGACTTTTAATAAGTCAGTAGAGTTCATCCCGCAGTCTCCAAACACACGTATTTTATTATGGGCCTCTGCAGTTTACTTTAATTAGTGTGTCTGAGTGCTTTGGGAGATTTAGCCCTACTGAAAACAAACATAGTCTTACCATCTATAAAACATTAGCTCCCTCTGGTTTATCCTGATGCAGCGGAGGCTTGCTGGGAAACACATGGTATAAGTAAACATTCATAATTGCATTAGAAGCCTCTGGTGTATTGGTAATTCAAGCTTTATTTCATAATACTGTCACAGCGGTGAGAATGGCTTTACCAAAGCGACATCCATCTGGGGATGCACGAGATTCCACTTTGTGAGAACTTATTTTTCTTGTTTTCAGCCACCTGCAATGATTTGGGGCTGGACCAAAGAGAAGATATGAGGTTACAACAAGGCCTATAACAAAAGGAGTCTGCGGAGAGTTGCACTCACCATAAGCCATTCTTCATGTGAATAAACAGCTCTGTGTAAATAAGAGCTGTTTATAATGAGATACAAACATAAGAACATATGAGACTTGATTTCAGCAATATTTGTTGGAGAAAATAAATAATGAAGCTTCCCTTTTTTTTCTGCTGTTATTGCGCGGTGAAGAATTTAATTGTCTCGATACCAGGCTAGAATTACAATATATTTATAATATACAAATTGTCAATATATGTAACCATCATTTCAAGGGATTTCTGGTGCTTTGTATATATAGATTAATAACTGTATACAAATATTATGCAAATGTTAAATATACTTTGTGATTCCATTCTTTCACTTTTTCAAAATCTCTTTTTTTTTTAAAGGTGGCTTATACCCACAGGGTAAAAACATGGAAACGTTTTCCTTGCCCAGGTGCACAGATGGTTAAAAGGAGGGTCTCAATGAGAAGCGTTTTTAACAATACACTGGATAGGTGATAAATGCTTTGCTGGTGGATGGCCAACCTTCTTGTCTCCAGTTCCTCCTGGCCACAACTAGAAGGAGTTTGAGTGGAACAATGGTCAAACATGTGGCCTGACGTTTAATTCAAAGTCTATGGCACTGATATAAACAGTTAAGCCCAGCGCTCAGCTTTTTCTATCAGTGTCAGTGGTCAGACCTTTACCGATTTAAAGGGAACCTGTCACCAGCGAAAACTATATTAACCTGCAGATATGGGCTTAATCTGCAGGTTAATAGCGTTACTAACCTACCTGGTGCCTGCACGTAGCCGAACGTTGTGGGGACAAAATTATTTTTATTCCCCCCGGCAGCATTCGGTTTCCGGCATGAGGGCGGCACTGGTTCAGCCACCGCACTGAGTATACAGAGCGGTGGCTATAACCGCACCCCTGACCCTGACTGACAGCAGGCCCCAATGCAGAGCCAATGTTCGTCAGGGCCGAGGCTGCGGTTATAGCCGCCAATACAGAGCGCTGACTGAACCAGTGCCGGCGCCGTCCCAGTGACTGAAACCGAATTCTGGGAGAATAAAGTTGATTTTCTTCCAGTAGCTTTCAGCTACATGCATGCACCGGGCAAGTTAGTAACGCTATTAAGCTGCAGATAAACCCATTACATTTTTTTAAAAGGTCTGACCACTGACAGGCTCCCTTTAACATTTATCACCTATATAGTGCATAGGTGAAAAAAATAGTTCTGGTTAGAATACCCATTTCAGTGTATCAGTACCAGTTAGATATTATCAAGATACGTTTTCATTCTCTGGATGTCAGCAAGAACGTTTCCATTTACTGACAGCCAGAAGGTATACATACAGTAAATTCATAAAAAATTGAATAAAAATCTCTAAAACATCTTGGGGTTTTTCACTGGTAATGGCAAGAATGACATGCTCCGTGATTTAACATTTTAATTTTTTTGTTCTATTTTAGAAGGACCTCGTTATTAGTTTTGAAGATTTTGAAAATGTTATTATGAGGCATTATATAATTGTACAGTAGTGTCATTGTGTCTAAAGAAGCATATTGTTAAAATTTGATTTAATGTTAAAAATGTCATTTAGGATATGATTAGACTAAAAGATAACATCCATATATAGTTAATAGATATGATCAATTTGTGGGACTCCGGTCCAGCGGTCAGGCCACATACATGAAGGCTAAACAGTAATGTCTTACCTTCGGGTGTCCCATAAGGAGCATTTAATTTATCAGCGCAGACACAATGGCATCTGTGCGGTGTCATGCACAGTTGACGTCGTACCAGGCCAGGCTGATCAAAAGAAGAGTCGGGAACAATGATCTCTGCACCAGTCACAGAGCATGCCTAGAAAACCCACATAGAAGTCAATGGACATGTGGGGAAGAGGCTATTTTGAACATTTGGACTTGGTTGTCAGAAATGTGTTTTATTTCCATTGTTATCTATGGTCTATGTGACTGCTGTAAAACATACCTATAAATGCTGTTAATAGTAGCTAAGATGGCTGTGCCCAATCATTACACAAAATGGAATAAAAATAATCTACTATCATAAAATAAAAAAGTAAACATTTCACTATCTAGTATTCATTTGTGAGGAATCGATTTCATGCAAATCCCTAAAACGAGGTATTTGTTCACCTTTAAACACTTTAGCCTAAATTGTATATCTACTTTTTACCATCATGTAATTTTAATGATAGAGAACTGTTAATACCCCGAATAGGCTGTGATAATTGCTTGCAGCCACCACTAGAGGGAGCTAAGACTTTTGCATATTGTTTTATAATCAAGTTCATTGTAAAAAATGTATGCAGTAAACTCTCAAGCTCCCTCTAGTGGTGGTTGCAGGCAGTCCAAACTGTATCTTTTAATTCTATAGTACATTGCTCAAAAAAATAAAGGGAACACTCAACACATCCTAGATCTGAATGAATAAAATATTCTCATTGAATACTTTGTTCTGTACAAAGTTGAATGTGCTGACAACAAAATCACACAAAAATCAACAATGGAAATCAAATTTATTAACCAATGGAGGCCTGGATTTGGAGTCACCCCAAAATTAAAGTGGAAAAACACACTACAGGCTGATCTAACTTTGATGTAATGTCGTTAAAACAAGTCAAAATGAGGCTCAGTATTGTGTGTGGCCTCCACGTGCCTGTATGACCTCCCTACAACGCCTGGGCATGCTCCTGATGAGGTTGCGGATGGTCTCCTGTGGGATCTCCTCCCATACCTGGACTAAAGCATCCGCCAACTTCTGGACAGTCTGTGGTGCAACGTGACGTTGGTGGATGGAGCGAGACATGATGTCCCAGATGTGCTCAATCGGATTCAGGTCTTGGGAACGGGCGGGCCAGTCCATAGCTTCAATGCCTTCATCTTGCAGGAACTGCTGACACACTCCAGCCACATGAGGTCTGTCATTGTCCTGTATTTGGAGGAACTCAGGGCCAGCCGCATCAGCATATGGTCTCACAAGGGGTCTGAGGATCTCATCTCGGTACCTAATGGCAGTCAGGCTACCTCTGGCAAGCACAAGGAGGGCTGTGCGGCCCTCCAAAGAAATGCCACCCCACACCATTACTGACCCACTGCCAAACCAGTTATGCTGAAGGGTGATGCAGGCTGCAGATCGCTCTCCACGGCGTCTTGAGACTCTGTCATGTCTGTCACATGTGCTCATTGTGAACCTGCTTTCATCTGTGAAGAGCACAGGGCGCCAGTGGCGACTTTGCCAATCCTGGTGTTCTGCGGCAAATGCCAAGCATCCTGCACGGTGTTGGGCTGTGAGAACAACCCCCATCTGTGGACGTCGGGCCCTCATACCACCCTCATGGAGTCAGTTTCTAACCGTTTGTGCAGACACATGCACATTTGTGGCCTGCTGGAGGTCATTTTGCAGGGCTCTGGCAGTGCTCCTCCTGTTCCTTCTTGCACAAAGGCGGAGGTAGCGGTCCTGCTGCTGGGTTGTTGCCCTCTTACGGCCCCCTCCACATCTCCTGGTGTACTGGCCTGTCTCCTGGTAGCGCCTCCAGCCTCTGGACACTACGCTGACAGACACAGCAAACCTTCTTGCCACAACTCGCATTGATGTGCCATCCTGGAGGAGATCCCACAGGAGACCATCCGCAACCTCATCAGGAGCATGCCCAGGCGTTGTAGGGAGGTCATACAGGCACGTGGAGGCCACACACAATACTGAGCCTCATTTTGACTTGTTTTAAGGACATTACATCAAAGTTGGATCAGCCTGTAGTGTGTTTTTCCACTTTCATTTTGGGGGTGACTCCAAATCCAGGCCTCCATTGGTTAATAAATTTGATTTCCATTGATGATTTTTGTGTGATTTTATTGTCAGCACATTCAGTTTTGTACAGAACAAAGTATTCAATGAGAATATTTCATTCATCCAGATCTAGGATGTGTTATTTGAGTGTTCCCTTTATTTTTTGAGCAGTGTATATCTTTGCAGTGGATACAGAGCATTGTAATAATACATTTTAAAAAAAATGTGTTTTTACTCCAAACCCCGAAACTAAGCTGATGCCTTAAACTATATATGGAAATTAGTCATCACAGGACCTATATAGATAAAGGACAAAACAAAGCAAATTGGTATTATAAGAGTCCACATTAGAATCTGTCCACATTTACATTTTGAGTTCTGTTTCTCTGTTCAGTTGTTTATTTCTACAGGCAAGAAAACTGATGGTTATGTTTTTCCAAAATGCCTGTGTCAGGATAGGAGATACCGACATCTGTTCACGTACCTATTGAAGTACCCTTAAACATAAATGACATAACATTTAATAAATATTTAAAAAAGTCTGTCATTTAATTTAATTCTCACTTACTTCATATTTAGTTTTTCTTCTTTTCTTTCTACTTGATACCACCTGGAATATTTCTAATGTATTTTAATAAGTTCAAATTCATCTGGAGAAGTCAATAGACTTTAATCACAAGAAAATATACTTCCCACTGTAGGGAGTTCAGTAACTAAATATTTCTTCCAAAGTCGTATTGGACCACGGCCAGGAATAGGTATTTTGTGCTTGAAGCAAATAGAGGGCAAATGGCACCTTTCTCTCCTTCTGGGAAAATACTATGTCATTTATTTATTTAAATTTTTTAAATTCATTAGGCTTATTTAGTAATACAGTACATTATTTAATCTCACCAGTTAGCGTGAGTTCAGTCATCTCTAGTAACAGACAGTGCCATTGCCACTTGCCTGTCAAAGCCTTTCCTGTGACCTGGACAACTCAACTATAGAACTGCACAAGTTGTTCGGATTTATCCTTGGTGACACTTTTTTCAAGGGTATGGCCATGTAAGGGGGGCAGCTGTATGTCTGTAAGCAGGTTGACTCTACATTCACATTCAATCCAAACAATTAAAATATCTACATTGTCCCTTGTGGGTCATGTTACATTGTGTCATGGGTCTACAGTCGCCAATCAGCGACTGTAACTCATCAATATTCCATCAGGGTGAATGTCCACTCTGACAAAATAGTAAGGCTGCAGTCTGCCAGCAGATGCTGATTATATGCAGAAGACCCGTGCCACAAGGTGGGGTAGTAATTCAGAAGATGTATAAATTCAGCAACTTTTCAGCCAGGTGAAGTTCACAGCCAGTACTATTCCTGCAAAACCCTCTCCCATTCCATAAGTCTCTGCCCCGACTGCTTAGCTGTAAATAGCATGAGCATTCACTGATGAGGATGTAAGGACCTTCCCTGGCTGAGATTTAATTCGGAAGCCCTGAACACCAAACAGATGGGTCCCCGGGTGTGTGAACTAAAGTTCTTTACCATAAATGTCACTCTTAAGGTGGACTTTGCCGTGTCACGGTGGAGCTGGGGACCCTTCACAGAGAACAAGCCAGACAGTTTTAGAAAAATAAACTCTTCTTTACCAAGTGTTGGAACTATATACAGATAGTAGCTGGTACAGCTCTTGAATACATCTTCTTCTGTCTCGCAGGACAGAGGCACATACGTGGTTACAGACGGTGGCACATAACTTGTGGTGAACGTTATTGGCTTACAGCTGGCTACGCTGGGAATCTCCATCTTCCTGGTACATGGCCAAATTGGTCAATGTGTTTTGCTGTGACCACTGCACCCTAACTGCACTCTGTGTGAAAGGTGTAAGGGAGCTGTCACTAACTACCACCTTACTGATGAGCTTCAGCCTGGTTGACCCCGTATTCCTTCATTGCTGATCTGCTGGCCTGGCTAACACTTCACCTGCACTCTGAGACTCTTCTATCAGGTTCCCAAACTTGCTTTGTTGAGAAGTGATCATGCCGCTTTTCTGTTGTAAAGGCACGGTACTCCTTTGCAATACTGGCTATCATCAGCACACACCCTGATACTGCTCTGAGAGTCCTATTTCTTCTTTAGTTCACTAGCAATGTCCAACTGACTCTCAACCAGGAACTAGCACACAAGTCTCTATTACTAGTGATGAGCGAGTATGTTCGGTTAACCCTTTCGGCGAGTATACTCGGGCGAGTACCGAGTATCTTCAGCGTGCTCGGTGATATGTTTGAATCACTCCCATGTGCATGATTTACGACTGTTTGACAGCTTCAATGCATGTGAGGAATGCTTGTTTCTTAAGCAAGGGTTAACCGAACATACTCGCTCATCACTACCTATTACTCCTTCCCAACTATGGGCTGGCCCTACAGTTAAACCTGTCTTTTCTGCCTGACAGGACACTGCAGCCCACAAGGAAGTAAAATACACACAGTAAAATATGTTACACATAAAATACAACAACAGTGTCTTCAGATAGGGTGCACAAGCTCTTCTCCATCTTTACACACCCCTCTTTAATAATTGCCTAGAACAGCTACGTTATCTGCCCTCTCAGAGCAGACTTGCTCTCCCTCCACCTCTTTATGGGCTTTTCATGCAGGAGGACAGGAGCATTGGCCAATGAGTGCTTCTATCAGTCAAATAGGAGAAGCATTCATTGGCTAGTTTTGCTCTCTTTTGCATGACAACCACATTTTTAATGCCTTCACCCAAGTGCAGCAGACTCAGCAAATTTAATTTAGCTCACAGTGCAGCTCTGGGGCTGTGCATAGACATAGCAAGCATGACTGGTGCATCACAAAAAGTTTTTTTTTTTTAAATTTATGCCTTTTATCATCTGATATAATGTTGCACCCTATGCAGAATCCTACCCCCGATTACACCTTATCCTGGTTCTGCATTGGATTCATATTCTACATACTGTATATTAGTTTGACAGATTTAATTGGACCAGTGATGTCTTTATTTGGTCAAAGTGACTATAATACGGTATAGAGTGATTTCTACATCAAAGCAGCATTCTGGTGGCTTGTGAATGCACAAATGTGTATTCACAGCATAAGCTGTGTCTATAGCCATGTGCTGCATAACGTCACTAATTTAATAAAGTACGGATCAAATATTGTAATATTACATTTTGCTGTCATGCTTTATTAAGTAGTAAATTGCCAATTTTATTAACACAACCTTCATATATTATTATAACATTTCTATTTTTTTCATTTGTACATCATCATTTTATCATTTTACTGATAACCTAATTTCATGTGATAAGATAAGATGTAATTAATGTGTGTAAAATGAAAGAGATAAAACTCCTTGCTCTGATTTTCTTCTTTTAATTCTATATGGAGAACGGAAATAAGTCACTCCTTAGTTTACACAAGTATTTGTGAGATATTAGAACAAGAAAATTAACAAGCAATAGAAAACTCTAAACTTTATGGTTAGCAAATGTAATATACTGTATATATAAAATCACACCACTCTAGTGCCACAATCCCTAGTATCAAAACAGAGTCCTACGATTCAAAAGCAAAGTGCAGCAAGAAGCTCGCGTGTCCTGCCAAAGAGTTTTTAGAAAACAAAATGATCAGCTGTTGATTTTCTAACAACCTGATACTTCTGTTCCCCAACATCATCTATAGGGGGAAAGTCAGACAAAATGTTGACTCTTTTCTGAACTGAGAGGTGTGCAGGTCATATCTTTGGAGACTAAGGCATCATGTACATGGCATTGCCATGTGCACACATCCTGTTTGGTGCCACATAGCGTTCCTATGACTCTTTGGTGCTCCTGTACAGTAATGTACTGCATTACTAAGGTACAATAGGGCCTAAAAGACTACAATGGGTGCTATCTAGAGATGAATAGATCAGGTAGAATTCAAATTCGCTTGTTCCTGCAGATTTTTCTGGGAAATTTGAATTGCAGAGAGGTTATTCTCTGTAAATTGAATGCCCCTTATTATTCTCTGGGGTCTCTGAAGACCCTACAGCATAATAAACATAAAAAAAAAAATAAAACCTAAAAAAAAGAAAAAGGAAAATCCTTATTCTCACCTCACCGCTCACCTCTCTTGCCCTCCAATTATTTGTCTTTGTATAAACTGTCCAGTCCTTGCTGCATCTTCTTATGTGGCCCAGGATGCTTCTGCACAAGCATGCAAAAGGTCACAACCTCATGATATCACAACGTGCGCCATGACCTGAAATGCACATGCACAGAACTGTTCTGGGTCTCATCAGACCCGGAAGAGGCAGCCTAGCATGTTAGGAGATTTGAGCGATCGTGGCGATCAGAAGATTTGATGAGAAATGGACTGGTGTCACTGAGGAGTTAGAGGCCAGAGAGGTTAGTGGTGAGATGAGTATTAGAATTTTTTTTTTTTTTTACTTTTTGATGGAAGCTAAGTAAATTATGAAAAAAAAACCCTGCATTTTGGTGAATGCAGGTTTTTGTGAAATTCGAATAAAATTAAATTCCACTCGATTATATTTGATTAGTTCTAGTTCCATGTTAAGACCAAAAAGACCAATTCTTCAGTGGAAAACTACAAATGTTTGTACAAAGTATAATTTGTCCTGTTTTACAACAGTGGGGGGAGATAAATGACCAAACTCGACTTCTAGTAATGAAGATTACAGAGGGGAATCTTGGGGGAGTGTAGTTTGGGAAATTATTTGGACCACAAAGGGTCTCAAGATATTTTTAAAGGTTAATATATATACATTGCATAGTTAAAAACAAGTGATTTAATGTATCCTGTTGATTAAACAATCATCCCTCCAGTTAGATCTATGCTACCAAATAAAAATAAACAAAATGTAGACTCTTGAAAATATAATGGACATAGGGGCATATTTATGAACAACAGCCCGCCCAAATTTTTGGGCAAACTGCAACCAAAAACAGATGCATTTTAGATTAGAAATATTTATAAACTATTTGCACCAGAAATTTTTTTTATTTTTCAACATCCTTAAAGGGGTTGTCCACTACTGGGACAACCCTTCTCAATCTGAATGTTTTCCCCCGTAAAAATAAAAACACCCATACTCACCTCCAGTGCAGGTGCTGTTCCAGCGGTGTCAGCACTCGTATTCCTTCTTGTGCGGTTGCTATGTAAAGTGAGCCTGGCGCCCAATCAGCGTTGGCATCATTGTCCTTGCCTTCGGATGTATAAGTAATCAAGAGGCAGTGAGAGCTGTGGCTGGCCGCTTACTGCCTCTTGAGTACTTATACATCCAAAGGCAAGGACAATGATGCCAACGCTGATTGGGCGCCAGGATCACATGTCATAACAACCTCATGTGAGCCCCGGGAATGTGAGTGCGACACTGCTGGAACAGCGCCGGCATGGGAGGTGAGTATGGGTGTTTTTATTTTAACTGGGGCAAACATTCAGATTGATAATGGGTTGTCCTAATAGTAGACAACTACTTTAACGCTTGGTTCCTGAAAACATGAAAGTAGGCATGACTTAGGAGTGTCTAAGCTTTAGACATATTTATTATTAGTTTTCAATAAAATATGGCAATATAATCACTGGTACAAATTATATCAATTCTAAACAGGCGAGCTTTAAAATGATTAGTATAATTTACCATCTACCACAATTTTTGGCATATTTCAATTATTAAATGCGGTACACGATGCAAATTTTGGCACAAAGGTTAAGAAAAAAATGTTCGTCCTCTAAAATGAAATTCTTACTTTCCGTAAAAACTTATGAACACGCTTGTTTCATAATCATAAATATGTCCAACACTAACAATGTAAGTCTAAATTTTAGTCAGTGCACAATTAGACACTTTTCACAAATATGCCCCATACTTAATCTCATTATGTGAATACGCCAAGAAGAGCTATTTCAGCCATAAGTGTAGGTTTTGTGAGGATTCAGAAACACTGTAATAACATCATCCACTCACTGTGACGTAAAACCTTCAGCAATAAAAGCGGAGCTTGCACCATTTCCTTGAATAATCCTGGGCTTATCAGGATGTTTCCTTTTTGTTTGCTGATAGAAGGAAATTCAATAATCTAAATTGTCGATGCAGCTGCTGTTCAGAGATCATTTATTCTGTTTAATGATCAAGCAGAAATCTTATCTGTTCGCCCTTTCTTATCAGATTCTCAGTCATATATCGCTGTTCAAATTAAGCTTGTATATGCTCTTGTTGTTATTCCTGATCCTTTATTAATCCTCCATGAGGCAGATGTGATTTCAAGGGTTAAAGCAGACTATAAATGAGCAATGTGAAAATGAACATGGGGCAATCCGCGCTTTCCTTCTTGGTGGGGTGAGGCTTCTATTCCTTGCAATTACCTATTATTTGTAAAAACGTCTGTATACAGCTGCCAAGAAACTGAGATGTCTTACAAACAAAAGCTGCCGATTTAAACAAGGTGCCTCGAAGACTAGAACTGCCAGAGAGGAATTAAGGCAGTGCTTCAACCAAATCCCTATTTTAATGCCACAATAGGATACATCGAATGATTGTCTTTTGCAAAGTCAAAATGGTAGTGCAATTAACAAAGCAGATCTTTCATCTTCCTGCCCAGGGGCTTAAAGCTGGAGCCAAAAGACACAGTGTTTTAACAGGTACACTACGCCTAGGGAGTAAAAACACATCTCCGACCACCTAGCTGGAGACACAAAGGAATAATGGCATTTGTAGGTGAGGACCGAACAACAACTGACAGTAGATTATAGAACACAAGTCAGTGGGTGGCTGTTCAGAAATGTTCATAGACGTAGGTACATAATAGCTACAGCTTTTCATTTGTCAACTGTCAACATTTTATAAGTGAGAGGTCCAACAGATGACTGACACTAGGTAACACTTGTATGCATACAGTCCTTTAAAAAGTAGTCAAAGGAAGAAGAGGCTTATCTCCCGCCCATGGAAAAAGGTAAATTAAATGGAACAGGAGTGTGTTATTACTCTGAGGATAACTTACTTTAACTAGTTTTTCATTCAGTTCTCAGCTATTTAGAATTTATGTGTCAGCCAATTTATCCAAGCCCATTAACTCACTGCATTCAAGCGTATAAAGGAACCAAAGCAAGTATGAGCAACATTGCAATGTATTATTTATTAACATTTTATCATTTTCTCTTTTTTTGTTTACATTTCATTGACCAGAGGTTCGGCCTCCGCTGTAGTTGCATGTGCGGTGCTTCCAAGCTCTTTTCTATTGGGCTTGTAGCCACTGCACTGAACTGTACCTTTTAAGGCTACACAGGTAAATCTGCCTTATACAACAGCATCGGCAGTGCACGATTTCGGGCCAGCAGCGGAATAATACTGTTGGACTGGACTGTCAATCAGGAGAAGCTGGATGGCTGGGGATCGGTTCACTCCTGAAATAATAAGATGAAACAAACCCTATAAGTAAATCAAGCCATATTTCTGGCAAAAGTCCTGGGAGTTTATGCACCACTAGCAAATACTAATAGCTTATCTTAAGAATAGGTCATTTGTATACTAAAATTTCAGTAAGTCACTTTAGGTTAGAAAATATTATACTAAAAACACAATAGTTAAAATTAACTGAATTAACTGAATCCTTAGTCTAAAGGAGCTGCTGGGTGTTGCTTTGTTGATCATTGGATTATTGACATAACATCATACTAAGACGTCCATTTTTGTTCCAATTTTGGAACAAACTCACTCATTCATGTGAAAGGATCCACTAAAAAATGGATAGCACTTGGATGCCATCCTCATGTTCAATGTCACCAAAGCGCTGTCTGATTTTTTTTTACTGCTTAATGGCTAGAAGAAACTGTGAAATTGTTATTTCTGCATCCCAGATAAATAGAAAAATGGTAAAAATGAACACACAGACCAAAAATGAATGAAAATTGATTCAAGCACACTGATGAAAAATGGTCAGTTAAAAAAAAAATAAAAAAAAATGGGCATCTGAATGAGGTCTTAGATGGTTGCAAGGTTACCAGCGACCTTATGTTCCATGAGGCATGTGTAGGGAAGCTGATAACCAATATTTCTGCTACTATAGAGATCGTTTGTATTATCACTTAGTTTTTAATATCAATGGTACTGTCACTAAAATATGGCACTGTCACTACAATACATCTTTTCAACACATATTGCTCCAAAACTAGATATTACACTATATAATTTTGCAGCTGATTTTTGAATTCCAGTCTCTTTATTGCGTTACCAACACACCCAAAATTACAGTTTGCATCTAAGTTTATGCCGGTGGCTACCTGGCTATCATCTATTCCCTAAGGTCTTAAAAACAGACTTTACAAATGAAAGGACTAAAACAAAAAGACATCGAAGAAAGTGACAGGAACCTGTTTTTTGTTGTCTACACCAACATGCTGAAAGCTGCAGCCCATCAACAGCTGGCGTGCCATAGGACATCTAAGCTTGGATTTCCGTAAGCAGACTCATGTTATGGATGTTCCTTTACAATGTGTCTAAGTTGACATTTTTACTGCAATGGAGAAAACCTCCCATCTAAATAGAACAATAAGAAATAAATCCACACATTAGCAATCAACACATAAGAGGGAAGTGGGAATATAATGGATCACACAAGTTCCTTGCTTTGCTATCTATGCATGTTATTAGAGTTGTGGCTATTAGGGAGCAAATTTGTGGGCATAACAACCAGGCGTGTAAATGTGTACATTAAGGACTGATTTACATTCTGTGGTTATAACAGATGATGACCAGATGACTGTTAATCTTGATAATGAATTTGATTTGTTTCAAGGCCCCACCTATCATTTACAATATCTGCTGTTTTACGTTGCATTTGGTTCAGCATATATAATATATTCTGCAGATGGTAATACTGGTTGATTAGAATTCAAATAAATCCGAGGGAAAATCCAATGATGATTCCTAGATATTGAGTTGAAGGCCATGTGCACATGTTGAGTATTTGGTGAGTTTTTTACCTAAATATTGTAAGCCAAAACCAGGAGTGGGTAAAAAAGGCAGAAGTTGTGCATGTGTTTCTATTATGCTGCGGTCAGACGGCCGTATGTTTTCTCATGTGAGCGAATCGGGCCGATTACTTTAGTGTCAGTTTACTGGTCTCCGATTCTCTCGCATGAGTGAATCATATCACAGGTGTGGAGAAGACGGAGAACTTAATTTCTCCATCTTCTCCATTGTCTCTGTCCAAGTAAATCGATGACATCAGAGTATAGTTAGATGTTTTACACGTACCCATAGACTTGTATGGGTGCACATTGTCTGATTATCGGATGCACTTACAGCATGCTGTGATTTTTTTCTCATGCAAAATCGTGAAGAAAAAAAAGTACTAATAGGCACTGCTTCATAGTACAACATTGGGCCGAGTGCTATCCGATAAAACATCGTGCTATACGCTTATGTGAGTGAGCCCTTATACTTTTCCTCTGATTCTTCCACTGCTGGTTTTTGCATACAAGTATTAACCTAAAATACTCACCAAAAACTGAACGCCTTACAGCCCCATTGCCTACTCAATCACAGAGGCTATTGCTATTCTGCTGATGGTGGCAAATCGGCAGTTGCACAAATATAAGTTCTTGTTTAGATACAGTCTCACACAACATAATTGTGACAGAGATGTGGCAAAAGATAACCAGTTTATTGCATCTAATTGGTGCTATTTCTTCATAAATAGGATAGTCATGAAATAGGATATTTTTGCAACAAATCTGCCCAGTGTGAATATACTCTTTTTGGCCTGCATTGTTATAAATAACTCTCTGGCTTATAAAAAGAGCAACTTCAGCATTGAAGAAGATTTAGTAGTCTATGAATAATGAGATTCAGTTTAAGGGAGGAGAGAAAAGTAGGAGAGGTGCCAGCAGCATTGACAGACTCAGTAATATAATGTAGTTGGCATCTGTCCTGCTGCATTTGAATTACAATTCTACATTCTTTTTTCTAAAATTGTAATGCACTAGAAAGTAACAGCAAGGCAGCACAATAGTTTTACAGAAAAAAATCTGTAATCAGTGGCAGTTAGAAACAGCTTTCCTGCTTAGCAAAAGCGACTGGACTGTGTTTTTGCATTTCTTGTGCAATCCTTCTTATAAAGGGGGAAATAAATGTTTTTTGCAATACAAAATAAAATTCCCCAAAATCCATACATTTACCTATATACCTTGGAAAGTGTGCCCAGCCAACTAGACAGTAGTGCTACTAAACGCAGGCTACAATTGGCTACTCTTTGCTCCCTTATTAAGTATTAGTGAAGAGGAAATAGAGAGCATTATGGAATATATGGCACATGCTTTTCTTAGCCACAACAGGATGATGTTACCTCTGAAAGTGACACCGTCAATTTTAGTCAGTGTTCTTCAAAGAACAGTTTGCCTGGTCACAAATGACTAAGAAGGATAATTTTTGGACCATTTTTTAATGGCTTCTACCATTTTTTTGTTTCTATGGTAATGTCACATTATTACACAGTTTGTGCTCGTATTAAACAGCTTAAAAGGTGTTGGATACAGTATTAGGAGACCTCCACATCTGTTCAATTGGAGGCTTTGTAGTATTGCTATTCACAGTGTATCTTCTTGTTGCCTATTTAATTTTTGAGAAAATTAATTGAACCTGACAAATTCAAATTTCAAAAGTTTCGATCATCTCAAATGTTAATACATGTATATGTATTGAAGCTATTCAAGAATCAACATTTGTCACCTATCTAACACTCCAATGAGTGTCTATAAGACTGACGGAGACAGTTGAGTACCAAGGGTGTACTGCCAGGGGTGGGATTCAGCCAGTTTTCACTGGTTCGGGGGAACCAATTGTTAAAATTGCAACCGCTTCCCAAAACCAGCAGGAGGCAGTGTCCTGATCCGATTCTGGGGACCCGCCGGTTCCAACTGGGGACATATGGAGACCAGGATGAAGAACATATGGTATGGGGACCAGGATGAGGGATATATGGGGATCTAGATGTGAGACATATGGAGACCTGAATGAGGGACATATGGGAACCTGGATGAGGGACATATAAGGACCTGGATGAGGGACATATGGGGACCTAGATGAAGGACATATGGTATGGTGACCTGGATGAGTGCCATTTTTGGACCTGGATGAGGGACATATGGGGACCTGGATGAGGGACTTATGGGAACCTGAATGAGGAACATATGAGGACCTGGATGAGGAACATATGCGGGCCTGAATGAGGGGCATATGTATTTTGTGATTGAGGAAAGTGTATGTGAAAATGGGTGTGGTTAACAAAATTGGTGTGACTTTTAAATGGGTGTGGTTTATTAACACAAACAGTTAACCTGTTGTTAAAAATTTTAATCCTACCACTGTGTATCGCCAATAGTGGCAGACCATGCAGCTGTTATGGGGCCTGTAAGTTGAAGGGGGTTAGTGCTGAACTTCCTCACTTCTTGTCCGACTTTCTTGGATCTATGTAACATTTAATATCAGCAGATTCAGAATGCACAGTATAATGATGGTTTTTACACTTTGGTCAAACTATTTCCCTCAACATGAACCTGTGTTAATATTTTTTTTAATAGTAGCTTAAACAGCCTAATTAAAGGTATATTTCCACAATTCATAGTTTTTATGCATTGTCTATGGAAATGCCAGGACAAGTCAAGAGCTATGCTTGGCTTTCTACAGCAGTCCCATTGACAATAAATGGAGCAGAGGCCGAGCATGCACAACGACACTCCATTTCGGACAAGGTATCTGCAGATCCCCATTCTTTAGATCCATAGCATCATTCTTAATGGTTGAACCCCCAGCATTCAGTAAGTTTTTCCTTATCCCATGTCAGTTGTGGAAATATCCCTTAAATTTATTTGTTTTATTATTACCTAGTAGATAATTTACTATTGCATAAAAACTCAAACATTGCTTCTTTTTGTTATTACGATCATATCAATTTAGGAATACATAAAAAAGTAGACAGTAAACAATACATTTTAAATACTAGACAATGCAAATATGTCTGACTAATTCACACATCACCACAATGTCAGTCATCTAGTGCGTAGTATCGTGAATGCAAAAAAAAATAAGCCATTATGCAAAAATCAGCTCATTAAAAAAGAACATAGCTAAAAAGTGCACACACTAAGTAACCATATGTGGAAGGAAACCAAGAATATTTTGTATACAATACATGTCTGCAGCAGAGGCTCATTTGCAGAGACAAATTGCAGATTAGGTAACCATTTGTAAGTGTTAAGCATAAATTTCACTACTGTATCAGTATTCATTTCATACGAGGAGCTAAATGCATAAAGACATGAGAAAGACAATGTGTATTTACAGGATTAGTTATGTCATAGAAAAATTCTAAAACATTGGCAAAATGAGCAGATGCTACAGATTGTTTAGGAGAGTGTGATGGACCGTTCTTGATGTTTGCTTATTTCCAGCTCATTTATAATTTTTCTGGTCATTGTTTCTACCTAGTAGGGATCAAGATGATTTAAAGGGGTCGTCCGTTCTTAAACTGCAAGTCTGCAGTTGCTCTGAGACTGCAGACTTGTGAATCTTCGCGCACATTGCCAGGATTCTCTGGAACGGCGGTCATGTGACTGCAAGTCTGCGATATTCATACTCCTGGCCACATTCCGACTTGATGTGTGTGACCTCAGCCAATGCAAGTGTATTGAGCGAGGCCGGAAACAGTCTAGTCGGAATGTGGCCGGGAGTATGCATATTTCATACTTGCGGTAACATGACTGCCGTTCCGAAGAATCCTTGCAATGTGTCGAACTCTGTGCATAGGGGTCTCTTAAATCTGCCCTATTTCACAAAAGATGCCTGTACGAAATAAGCACTTGACACCATGACCCCCATTCCTACAGTTTCCATTGCTGAATAGTTTGATATTCTGTAATATCTGGTTTTACTTGAACATGTCCCCTCTGAATTGTAAAGCACTGCGGAATAGGTTGGTTCTGTAAAATAAAAGGTTATTATTTATATACAATACCAATAAATATAGGATTATTAGGTAATTGAGAAATATATGAAATAATATGTAAATCTAAGGACATATGATATATTTGCCAATAAATAATTTTTCATACATTACATACCCTGTAACTTGTCTGGTCGGGCTGATACCTTCTAAGCTCACAATCAAGAAAGGAAAGAGTTTTACAGTTTTTGACACTCTTCTATGCATGGTCTATGTTCTGCTTCATATCCTGATATTTCAACAAGCAAACGCTAGAGGTCACTGTTGTTAGTGAATCACCTATAACTGCTATAAGAGATTCAGCTCACCTTCAATAGTTATCTAAAACCAGTGTCATCTAGATAATGGATTAAGGGTGGAAGTTAGAATCTAAAGGCACATTTACCGCTTGCTCACAGTAATCATGCAGTCTAAATGGGCAACCAATCGCCCAAACGAATTAGCAAAAAAATAATGAATGATATTTTGGTATGCTCAAAAGATCATCGTTCTCAGCAGCACATTGTCCAGTGTAAGCAGGAACCGTGCTGCAGATAAGATCCACAGCTATGTGCACTGAACGATCTATAACAGATAGTAGTTATCATAGATGTAGTTTTGGTAGAAGCCATACTCATTAGGTGTCTCAAAGGTGTAGAAACACAACAATCTGCAGATTTAGCATAATTAGTTCCTGAAAATTATTTAGGTTGATTGCATAAAAAGTAAAGTTCTGAATTTTTGTAATACACTTCATTATCCTATTTTATTTCCTCGCCTCCAACAAAATGAATGGTGCATTGCTGTCTCAATGCCCAGTTTATGGTCCCTCGGAAGTTACTTTGTTCTACTGCTCAGGAAAATCCATATAATCCAATATAACATAATCTTTGCATGTTACTTTCCCTCTCTAGTCTCATTGTACCACTCGACACAGATTGTTTTATTGCAGCGTATGAATCTTGTTCAGCAGCAGTTGAAAGCAACTTCAAAAGTAGCACAACCTGGGCATTGAAACAGCACCGCAGCCTAATCTTTGGGAGAGTAGGAGGAAAAAGAAGTTAATGAAGTACAGAATATTAAAAAAATGTGTTACTTTGCAAAGTCAGATCAATAATTACATAAAAAGTGTAGTTATTCTTTAAACCCTTAAAGGGGTTTTCCCAAGGACAGATTTAATTTTAAAGTTGATTTTAATCAATAGATCTTGGAATAATAATAATTTCTACAATTGGATGTGTTTAAAAAAATGTTCCTGTGCTGATATAATCTTATAAATATGTCCCTGCTGTGTACTGTGTAATGGCTGTGTCTGACCGTACCAGGACATGGTCTGCTCATACCAAAGCTCGGGGGCAGGGGGGGAAGCAAAAGAGAGTATATAGACAGGACAGAATGGAGTCACAGCTGATTCTTTTTGGGACATAAAGCATTTCCCTGCCTGTTTTTAAAAATGTTTTACCTCAAAGAAAGAATTATTTGCAATCGCCTGCAGTAATGTCTGTATACTCTTTTGCTTCCTCCCCTGCCCAGGAGTTGTGGTATGATCAGACCATGTTCCTGCACGGTCAGACACAGACATTACACAGTACACAGCAGGGGCACGTGTATAAGATTATCTCAGCACAGGAACATTTTATTTAAACACATCCAATTGTGGAAATTATTATTATTCCAAGTTCTATTGATTAAAATGAACTTTGTTCATGGGACAATCCCTTTAACGCAAAATCACGTACATGTATGTTGGGGAATTTGGTGATTTCTTTAAACTGTCACTGCACAAAATTGCACCGTGACAGTTTAATAAAAACTGTTGTCTCCTACACTGTAGACATGCAGCAAGTCAACTCAGGACCAAAGTTTGTACAGACTAACTAATGACAGTGAAGCAGTGTAATTTAGCTTGCTTTTCTGGCTCTGATCTTCTCAGAGATGTCACAGAGAGGATCAGAGCCGTCTTTTAGGTACTGCAGGGGGGATGTAATACACCCTCCTGCCTTGGTCATGATCGGTGTTATCACCAATTGTGGCTATTTAAGCTCCTACATACCACTGCCACTGGCGACAGCAAGATCTAGATGGTTAACCCCCTCATTACCCAGCGGTCACGAGATCCAGACAGTTAGCATGGCAACGCTGTCAGCTATGGTGGCCTGTCAAGCCTTGCCATATAAACGGTCTAAAAGGCCAAGTGTCAGTGTAAAACTGGCAGCTCTCATGCACCGCAGTACATGAGTACTGCACAAAAAAAACACACAAAAAATCGCCTCAAAATGTTTTGCCACTAATATTGCAGATTTTATGTAAAAATAAACAAAAATACCTTCACATAATTGAAATCACTGCGTTCAGAACGACCCAAGCTATTAAATTCAGGGGCGGAACTACCGCCCGTGCAGCCGGTTCATTGAACGGGGGCCCCGAGGGAGAGGGGGCCCCGAGGGAGAGGGGGCCCCTCCAGCCTCCAGCAGGGCCGCCATCAGGGCAGACGCCCTGACTCCAGTGTGGGGCCCAGCCGGTAGGGGCCACCTCTTGTGATTCTCTCTCCTCACGGGTCCGGGACATCTCAGCGCTGCGCTCCTGCGGCAGCACCTTCATGATTCCCCTGATTTCCGGTCATGTGACGGCGCCGTCACATGGCCGGAAGTCAGGAGAACCTGGTGTTAGCGATTTGGACGAGCGCCAGGATTCTGCAGGGATCGCATGGGGGTAAGTTTTACAAGTTTTGTTTTTTTCAAAATACAATTTACTAGGAGTGGGGGAATGGGAGGTGTGTGTGTGTGTGTGTGTTAGTGTTATAAGAGATGCACATGGGGGGGGGGAGATGATAAAAGATGCACATGGGGTGGGGGGGATGAGAGAGGTGCACATGTGGGGGGAGGGGGATGAGAGAGGTGCACATGTGGGGGGAGGGGGATGAGAGAGGTGCACGTGGGGGGGGGAGATGATAAAAGATGCACATGGGGTGGGGGGGATGAGAGAGGTGCACGTGGGGGGGATGAGAGATGCACATGGGGGGGGATGAGAGATGCACATGGGGGGGGGATGAGAGATGCACATGGGGGGGGATGAGAGATGCACATGGGGGGGATGAGAGATGCACATGGGGGGGGGATGAGAGATGCACATGGGGGGGATGAGAGATGCACATGGGGGGGGGATGAGAGATGCACATGGGGGGTGAGAGATGCACGGGGGGGGTGAGAGATGCATCGGGGGGGTGAGCTGCACATTGGGGGGATGAGAGCTGCACATGGGGGGGTTATGTTTACATAACTTTGTTGCCTTATGAAGCGCAGGGGGGGGGCCCCAAAAAATTTCTTGCACAGGGGCCCACTACAGTCTGTGTCCGCCCCTGATTAAATTGTCATGTTATTTATCTCATATAGCGAACACTGTAACAAAAATAAATAACAAACATAACAAATTTACAAATTTAGCTTTTTCATCATACTAACATGCAAAAAAATTGAATAAAAAGATACAAAATTTGCATGTAAAAAAATAATGGTATTGCTGAAAATGTCAGTTCATTTGGCAAAAAATCAAGCCCTCATACAGCTGTGTCGGCGGAAAGATAAAAAATTGTTAAGACTTTCAAAATATGGTGAAAAAAATTGGTTTTAGTGAATAAAAGTGGCAAAGCATAAAAAAAAAAAAATTTTTGTATAGCAGTAATTGTAATAATCTAAAGAATACAGCTCTTTTAAAATTGATACCGCATAGTGAACAGCGGCCATTTTTTTTCTAAAATCGGTCCTTGTAGTTCTGTTTATTTGTTTATTTTGCAGACCAAAAATCTGTATTAGGGCTCATGCAGATGTCCATGAAACTCAGTCCTAGCACGGTCTGCAATGCTAAGACAGTCCATGGGTCTCCCGACCTAAGATCGACAGCTTCATAGGCATATACAGTATGAGGCCATTCTGTTTGAGCCGGGAGACCCACGGACAGCCCTTGTATTGCGGTCCATGCTCAAACCAGACTTTATGGACATCTGCATAAGCCCTAAGGCTCTGTTCACATTTAAGCTGTGCTCTACACTGAGCACTAACATCGAGGTTTCTGTTAAAATCGCCCCAAAAATGTGAATCAGAGCAAACCTCAGATGGAACCACTCATTATAATGAGGCAGACTGAATCACTTTGGACTCTGGCCTCTATTCTGGTGATGTCCCGTCACTTTAAATGGGTTACCTGGGACTATTTTACATTTTTACTCTCGGCCTAATAACTAACAGACAGTTAGTTGCTAACTACCTGCCCATTCTGCTCGCCACCAATCTCTGCTGGATTAGTGCGGTAACAGACCGCTCCTGCCGGATTAGAGCGGTAAGAGACTGCTCCTGCTGGTGATTCTGCAGCTTCCCAGACAATACACTGTCAGAGCAGCTACTTCTCTTCCATTCTGCTTTGTTGATGGGGTGTAACTGCCGATGTCATACTGATTGACAGCTGGCTCCCTGCTGGTTAACTGCGGCAAGCCGGCTGTCAATCAGCATGACATCAGTAATGTCCCATCGATAGAGCAGCCCAGAAGTGGAAGAGCTGCTCTGTTAACGTGAAGCAGCAGAATTACCGGCAGGAGTGGTCCGTGACCGCGCTAAGCTGGTGTCGGGTGGAACAATCAGGTAGCTAGCAACTACCTGCCTGTTAGTTCTTAGTCTCATATTAAAAAAATAAACTAGTTCTGTGATCGATGGTGTTTTTGTGCATGCTTAAACAGATGGGACATCACCAGAACAGAGGTCAGAAAGAATCCAACGTGACTCCATCTGTTTCATTATAGTGAATGGTTCCATTGGGGGTTTTGTTTATATCAAGTTTTTTGGGGATTTAGACAGAAACACCGATGTAAGTGCGTAGCATATCACACAGGATAAATGTGAATCTAGCCTTAGAGTGAAAGTGGTAAAAAAATGTTTGTACCGCAACTGACAAATAAAAAGCTCCCACTCAGGTCCATTATCTGTCAATGGAAATATAGTGGTTTCCACATTACTGGTAGGACAAAGACTTTGGAAAAGCAACATGGATCAAAAAAAAAACAATCCAGCAGAATCTGCGCTGCCAGATCCAAATGCTCCCTTTTTCCCCCAGCTGAGCTGCTCAATGCACCTAAACCATAGCTAGAGACCACCTGTACTATATCAAGAGGAGCCCACATGACAAGACAATTTATGGAGTGCCTGTCTCCAGAAGTAGAAGCTGAATACAGTGTATTGGGCACTTAGCATATTTGGAATTTTCAGTCTGCAACATCCAATCCATGCTTTTTTTCCTTGTGAAGCACCATTTTAAAAATGGGGGTTACTTTTGTTTTTTTCTTGTGTGTTGGCATGTTGGGGGCTATGCAAAATGCACTCACAATCCATTCCAGCAAACTCTGCCCTCCAAAAGTCAGATAGTGCTCTTGGCCTGCTGTGTGGCCATATAGTAGTTTCTGACCACATATTGGGTATCACTGCATTCTGGGTAAATTGTATAACAAATTAAGAAATTGGGGTGTCCATTTTTACATATTACGCCTTCTGAAAATGAAATATATGCAGCTAATAAAACATTTTAGAGATAAATATGCATTTTTTTCCATGGGTAAATATACAATTTTGTGAAGTACATGTGGGTTTAAAATACTTACTACACCCCTAGATGAACTCCTTGATTGGTATAGTTTTCAAAATGGGGTCACTTATGGAGATTTTCACTGTTTTGCTACCTCATGGCTCTGCTAATACAACATGGCATCAACAATCTATTCCATCCAAAACTGCACTCCAAAAGTCAAACAGTGCACCCTTCTGTGCAATCAACGACGTAAGATAAAAAAGTAGAAACCAGCCAATTATGAGGGAGTGGGGGTATCACTGTGTTCAGGAGAAATTGCGCAACAAATTGTCGGTCCACTTTCTCCAATTACACACGTGGTCAAAATTGTTGGTACCCCTCGTTTAATGAAAGAAAACCCAAAATGGTCACAGAAATAACTTGAATCTGACAAAAGTAATAATACATTAAAAATCTATGGAAATGAACATGGAAATGAAAGTCAGACATTGCTTTTCAACCCTGCTTCCACAGAATTAAAAAAAAAATTAAACTCATGAAATAGGCCTGGACACAAATGATGGTTCCCTTAACTTAATATTTTGTTGAACAACCTTTTGAGGCAATCACTGCAATCAAACGATTCCTGTAACTGTCAATGAGACTTCTGCACCTCTTGACAGGTATTTTGGCCCACTCCTCATGAGCAAACTGCTTCAGTTGTCTCGTGTTTGAAGGTTGCCTTTTCCAGACAGCATGTTTCAGCTCTTTCCAAAGATGCTCAATAGGATTTAGGTCAGGGCTCATAGAAGGCCACTTCAGAATAGTCCAATGTTTTCCTCTTAGCCATTCTTGGGTGTTTTTAGCTGTGTGTTTTGGGTCATCATCCTTTTGCCAGACCCATGTCCTGCTACTGAGACCAAACTTTCTGACACTGGGCAGCACATTTCTCTCTAGAGTCCCTTGATAGTCTTGAGATTTCATTGTACCCTGCACAGATTCAAGATACCCTGTACCAGATGCAGCAAAAGCAACCCCAGAACATAACAGTGCCTCCTCCATGTTTCACAGTAGGGACAGTGTTCTTTTCTTGATATGCTTCATTTTTCCGTCTGTGAACATAGAGCTGATGTGCCTTGCCAAAAACTTCAATTTTTGTCTCATCTGTCCATAGGACATTCTCCCAGAAGCTTTGTGGCTTGTCAACATGTAGTTTGGCAAATTCCAGTCTGTTTTTTTATGATTTTTTTCAACAATGGTGTTCTCCCATGAAGTCCACTTTGGATCAGACAACGACGGATGGTGTGATCTGACACTGATGTTCCTTGAGCTTGAAGTTCACCTTTAATCTCTTTGGAAGTTTTCCTGGGCTCTTTTGTTACCATTCGCATTATCTGTCTCTTTGATTTGTCATCAATTTTCCTCCTGCGGCCACGTCCAGGGAGGTTGGCTACAGTCCCATGGATCTTAAATTTCTGAATAATATGTGCAACTGTAGTCACAGTAACATCAAGCTGCTTGGAGATGGTCTTATAACCTTTACCTTTAAAATGCTTGTCTATAATTTTCTTTCTAATCTCCTGAGACAACTCTTTCCTTTGCCTCCGCTGGTCCATGTTGAGTGTGGTACACACCATGTCACCAAACAGCACAGTGAGTATCTGTAGCCCTAAATACAGGCCCACTGACTGATGACCAGATTGTAGACACCTGTGATACTAATTAGCGGACACAACTTGATTTAACATGTCCCTTTTGTCATATTATTTTCAGGGTTACCATCATTTCTGTCCAGGCCTATTTCATGAGTTTAATTTTTTTTCAATTCTGTGGAAGCAGGGTTGAAAAGCAATGTCTGACTTTCATTTGTTCATTTTCATAGATTTTTAATGTATTATTACTTTTCTCAGATTCAAGTTATTTCTGTGACCATTGTGGGTTTTTCTTTCATTAAACGAGGAGTACCAACCATTTTGACCACGTGTGTATCTGTTGTGAGAATGAATTTGAGGCTTAAGCAACAATTTTATGGAAGAACCTAATTTTTCATTTTCTAGGTCCAATCCTATAAAATTGTGTAAAGCATCTCTCTGTTAAAAATGCTCACCACAGCCCTAGATGAATGTCTTGAGGGATTAAGTTTCTAAAATGGACTCGCTTGTAAGGGGTTTCTGCTGTATTGGCTCTGCAAATGTGACATGACGTCTGCAATTTGTTCAAGCCAAATTTGCACTCCTTCCCTTCCGAGCCCCGCCATGTGCCTAAACAGCAATTTCTGACCATTTCTGTGATATAGCCACATTTGGGAGAAATTGTGTAACAAATTCTGAAAAATTTAAAACTAAACCATCATTTTTGTGGACCCTTGAGGGGTCATTAACGTGCTAACCACCTTGGGTTGTAAAGGAGCTAAAAAAAAGGATTTGTAAGTTTTCATGAAAATATGTAAATTTGTTGCAAAATGTTTAACCTTCCTAACATCTAAACAAAATAAAAGATTGCGGGAAAAATTATGCTGATGTAAAGTACAAATATGGGAAATTAACAATTTTGTTTGGTATGACTATGTGCTATAAGGCCATAAAAATTCATAGTTTGAAAATTGCTAATTTTTCTAAATTTTGTGATTTCATAAATAAACACAAATTTTATTGACCTAAATTTGACACCAACATAAAGTAAAATGTGTCATGAAAAAAAAAACAATTTCAAAACTAATGGAATATGTAATGTAAAAGCAACCTTGAGTTATTACCGTATATAGTGACACATCAGAATTGAAAAATTGCTCGTTAAGGCCAAAGTAAGGGGTACTTGTTGGGGGATCTTCACCTATTCTCAGAAAAAAAGTATTTCAGACCTATACACTTTAAACAAAAGTCTGCTGAACATGCATATGTTGACAGAATTGGCCAACCGTCTAATGGGTATTGGAGCCTCCTGTGCTTACCACAACATATAATGGCAAGGATTCAGGAAGCGAAGGATCCAGTCTTTGGAATTTCAACTGCTAATCCTTTTGTTTGGCAGTGAGATAAGCCACTGCCAGTGGGATCTATCAGTGGCTCTTTCATACAGAAGATGGAAACACTCGATTTGAGCCGAGCGTTCCTGTGCAATGGGGATTTTGTATAGCTAGCTCTCAGCTGAAGGATCATTTGGCCAACAACTAGTTAATGCATATGTGGACCTTAAGAAAGGGTTGATAATATGATGAAATGTAACCTCTAGTGGCATGTTGAAGAAATCTAATACTCAGATTCTCTGATATAATCCTTCCTATACACTAAAACAATTAACAGTACTCTGAATGATGAACACTTTCAGAAATGCATAGAAAGAAATCTTTATAATATGCATCTTTATCATAGAGCTTGGGTATTTTATTATGCACTTGGGTCCTTTGTTCTCTTACAAATTTGACTAACTTATTTTCAACATATCTCTAGGTGAGAACATACTGTAGCTAAAGATGGGATTACTCTTTTACTTATAAACAATGAACACTGTCTAATGATGGAGAACACAGATGATGTCATCTGACTGCTGGTATGATCACTTTGTCCTGTACTGTAATGGAACATGGTAAAAGCAGAAAATGGTGCCTCTGCCTGTGTCTTATTTTCTAATGTATGGAAGTGTTTTTTCTGGGCAATTGAATGTACTCTAAGGACCCCTCATATGATGTCAACAAAGTAAGCAATATCTATATAACAGCCTCTCCTTTTGATCAAAGGGATCTAGTTCCCCCATCATACTCTGACAAAGAGTTTGTAGAAAAACTTAAAGGGGTATTTTCATTACAGGTGGCACTAGAGTTCAAGTCCTCTCTAAAGAGGCAATTTGCATATGTAATTATTTAGACAGCATGAAAATAAATACGTTTGCAATTGACTTGCTTTATCCATCTGCTGTCATAATACTGCAATCAGAGGATTTTATCTTTCATAGCGTACAGCTGGTTTTCATGGAGCTCAGCCACTTTTGCCTGCTTAGACCCTGTCCAAATGTCTGCAGCAGCTATATTTCAGGAGAGTAGTTGACTCTTAAAAGGGTTGTCCGGTCTAAATTGATAAGTCACTGTGTGCCTGCAGACTTATGAATCCCCCCAGCGCATGCAGTGTACGCTGCGAGGATTCAATGGTTTCTGAGCCAGGAACAGTCGTGAAGTATGTGATATGCCTACTCCTGAGCAGAACCTGTCGAGTGGGCATAGCCTTGCTCCATACACCTGTATTGAGCGAGGCTGCGCCCCGACTAGGCCGTCCAGCGGACATGGATGCCCACTAGACGGGCTCTGGCCGGGAGTATGCATATCGCATACATCCTCTCTGTTCCCGGCTCAGAAACCGGAGAATTCTGGCAACGCACAGTGCGTACACAGGGGGGATTCAAAATTCTGCAGTCGCACAAAGTGATTACAGACTTTTCAGACTGGACATCCCCTTTAATATCCCAACCCCTTCTTCAACCCATTGATTTCTATGCAGCAGTTAGATGATCACCACCCTTCCCCTCCCTCTCAGCTCCTGACAAGCTGCTGTTATAAACCTTGCAAGATTAACAGGTCACAGGATGGGCTTCTCCCACAGCAGTTTTCCCAACCATAGCTCTGTCTGGACCTGTGTGCTTTTTCAATTGCCTTATAATCTCTATGTAAAAACATTATACCAGTGTACATTCCTGATCAACCACTGATCGCTGAATGTGTTACAGCAGAGCTTATTCTGAGTGTCATGAGTGGACATACTATTGGTGCAACCTGAGCCTACTTATTTTATGCTGTCCCCAGATTGGGGAGGATAAAACTTGTGACACATTCCATTTAATAAGACTATTATAAAAAGGCTACCTAGGCCCTGTGATTTTTTTCAGTGTTTGTTATCTGTGCGTCATCCTTTTTTCTCTTATGCAAAAAAAAACAAAAATCAAAACTAACGATTACCTAGGGCTCAAATTGGTTCCAGAGATAGAGACATTTTTATATAGGACTAATTTTTATGTTCTCTATCAAGAGAGCATCGCTCACAGGGCAATAATGCAAAGCAGCCTAAAGAAATACTCCTAGAAAATCCTGTAAGCTATGCCCTCTTGGTAAAGATCATAAAAAATTACGCTGAATAAAAAGGCACATAACCATGGAAACAATTGATTTATTTAAAAAAAAAAAAATGGCGAACTCAAGGAGGAAGTGGGTATAAAATATGAGCAAAAACTGGTCATTTAGGACCTGGTAAATGGTCCTCTTTAAATGTAAGACGATGATATTTAGATCTGAGCAGGCTTTGTTCCTCCATGGCTTGATATGTTATGCAGCTCAAACTCAATGGAAAATATACATTAACAAGCAATGATTTGGATGACATTATCTTGTCATAATTCCACTTAATCATATGTTCACTGTCTTGTTATGTATGTTTTAGAGAGATAAATTCATTACAAGTTTCTTTAGAGTAATGTAGTCATTCTACACAATGTTCATCATCCAGACTGCTCACCTCTCAATCTTCTTCTCAGATATCTTCCATTTTGGTTCAGGTTGATGATAACACGTGCAGAGACTGAGCTACCTAATGAGAAATGTCACTAATTGAACCATTTCAAACCTAAATCCATCAACACCCCAGATAAAAGTATTCATCCCTCAATCACATGCAATATGGATAACAACCCAGACTGATTGAATCATATGGGAACAGAAAGGTAGTGAGATAGGGGAGGTCAAACCCTGGTGGGGAAATGGTCATGTGTGAAATAGTAAATCACCCAATGTTTGGAGTTTAGTTTCTTGCTTGCACTTTTATTCTTCCCTTTTTGCCAGCTCGATCTATGGCCGTAAACCATTCTGAGCAAGAACAAATCTGCTATTTCTTCAGCCAAAGAATTATTTCTATCTTTCCAAGGAAGGATGGGATCCCAGACTGCACAGCTGTAAATAAGACTCAGGTTTCCTCAGATCAAAGGTTAGTACATTAATCTGCACTGTGCTGTGCATTACTTGCTGGAAAAAATAGCATGGAAACATTAACCTGTTCATTGCTAGTTTTAACCATTTGTAGTGGTCACCCTGAGAACAAGTGCAAACTCTGCATCATATATAGTTTTGTAACTTTTTTCCTTTGTTTTTCCCCTTACTCTAGGTATGTATTTGATATACTATTAGAACCTTTTTGAGTCCTATCCATTTTACACTTATGGCAAATGCAGTTTATATACCTTCCAAAATATTACACAGTGTAATACCCTAGACAGCATATCAGCCAAAATAAGCTGGTGCAGCTTGTGTTTTGTGCTCTTTGGATATTAATTAAGCCTTCATATATTGGAGGTCACAAGTATCTAAAATGTTAGTTATGCAGTAACATATGAATAATGAGCCCGTCTCTTAAATGATACTTACCAGAACCTTGGAGGAATGTGTGCATGACTATGATAAACTGACAGTGATAGAAGTATGAGCATCAGATGTAAAGCACAAAAGTAACCCTGTAAAAGCTGGTTATGTACATGATACACTTACCTGTTATTTATTTAATTTGTTTTAATGTTTGTTTATTCATCTTTAGAATTGTCTCTGCTATACAGGATGCCCATTCATTCAGAAGAGCACTGATGTTGGACTAAAGGGTCTAGCTGAGGTCAGGGGTCTGTGCGGTCAGTCAAGTTCTTCCACAACACAGTCATCCAACTATGTCTTTACTGACTTGCATTGTGCACTTAGGCATAGTCATGGTGGAACAGAAAAGGGCCTCCCAGAAGATGGAAGCATGCAGTTAGGTCCATATATATTTGGACAGAGACAAGATTTTTCTAATTTTGGTTCTAGACATTACCACAATGAATTTTAAACAAAACAATTCAGATGCAGTTGAAGTTCAGACTTTCAGCTTTCATTTGAGGGTATCCACATTAAAATTGGATGAAGTGTTTAGGAGTTTCAGCTCCTTAACTTGTGCCACCCTGTTTTTAAAGGGACCAAAAGTAATTGGACAATTGACTCCAAGGCTATTTCATGGACAGGTGTGGGAAATCCCTTCGTTATGTCATTCTTAATTATGCATATAAAAGGCCTGGACTTGTTTTGAGGTGTGGTGCTTGCATTTGGAAGGTTTTGCTGTGAAGTAAACATGCGGTCAAAGGAGCTCTCCATGCAGGTGAAACAATCCATCCTTAAGCTGCAAAAACTGAAAAAACTCATCCGAGAAATTGCTACAATATTAGGAGTGGCAAAATCTACAGTTTGGTACATCCTGAGATAGAAAGAAAGCACTGGTGAACTCATCAATGCAAAAAGACCTGGGCGCCCACGGAAGACAACAGTGGTGGATGATTGCAGAATAATATCCATGGTGAAGAGAAACCCCTTCACAACAGCCAACCCAGTGAACAACACTCTCCAGGAGGTAGGCGTATCAATATCCAAATCTACCATAAAGAGAAGACTGCATGAAAGTAAATACAGAGGGTTCACTGCACGGTGCAAGCCACTAATAAGCATCAAGAATAAAAAGGCTAGACTGGACTTTGCTAAAAAAACATCTAAAAAAGCCAGCACAGTTCTGGAAGAACATTCTTTGGACAGATGAAACCAAGATCAACCTCTACCAGAATGATGGAAAGAGAAAAGTATGGCGAAGGCGTGGTACAGCTCATGAGCCAAAGCATACCACATCATCTGTAAAACACGGCGGAGGCCGTGTGATGGCTTGGGCATGCATGGCTGCCAGTGGCACTGGGTCACTAGTGTTTATTGATGATGTGACACAGGACAGAAGCAGCCGAATGAATTCTGATGTATTCAAACCCATACTGTGTGCTCAGATCCAGCCAAATGCAGCCAAACTGATTGGTTGTCGTTTCATACTACAGATGGACAATGACCCAAAACATAAAGCCAAAGCAGCCCAGGAGTTTATTAAAGCAAAGAAGTGGAATATTCTTGAATGGCCAAGTCAGTCACCTGATCTCAACCCAATTGAGCATGCATTTCACTTGTTAAAGACTAAACTTCAGACAGAAAGGCCCACAAACAAACAGCAACTGAAAACCACCACAGTGAAGGCCTGGCAGAGCATCAAAAAGGAGGAAACACAGCGTCTGGTGATGTCCATGAGTTCAAAACTTCAGGCAGTCATTGCCAACAAAGGGTTTTCAACCAAGTACTAGAAATGAACATTTTATTTACAATTATTTAATCTGTCCAATTACTTTTGGTCCCTTTAAAAACAGAGTGGCACATGTTAAGGAGCTGAAACTCCTAAACCCTTCATCCAATTTTAATGTGGATACCCTCAAATGAAAGCTGAAAGTCTGAACGTCAACTGCATCTGAATTGTTTTGTTTAAAATTCATTGTGGTAATGTCTAGAACCAAAATTAGAAAAATGTTGTCTCTGTCCAAATATATATGGACCTAACTGTATACTTGTCCAATCTGTTTTGGTACACTGTGGCATTAATATGTCCCTTCTCTGACAATAAGATAGGCCAACACTTGAAAAGTAACCGCATGGAATTATCCATCCTCCTCAAAACTTTACAGTTGGCACAATGCAATCAGGCAGGTTATGTTCTGGCATTTGCCAAACCCAGTCTGGTCTATCAGACAGCTAGATAGAGAAGTGTGATTCATCACTTCACATTACGGATTTCCATTGTTTCAGAGGCCAGTGGGTGTGTGTTTTATACTACTCCATCTGACGCTTGGTATTGTGCTTGGTGATGTAAGGCTTGCATGCAGCTGCTCAGTTAAGGAAACCCCTGCTATGAAGTCCTCAGTGTACAGTTTTTGTGCTGATGTTAATACTAGAGAAGGTTTACAACTTTGAAGTTTTCCAGTCAGCAAAACGTTGGCAACTTTTATACACTATGCATCTCAACACTTGGCGACCCTGCACTGTGACTTTATGTGGATTTTACATTGTACCTTTACCAGTTGCTGTAGTTTCTAAACATATCTACTTTTTAATGGTAGATCTCAAAGTGGGATATTTAGGAAGCAAGAAATTTCATGAACTGACCACGGTGGCATCCTAGTACTCTAATCCACTGAGCTCTTAAGAATGATTCATTCTTTCACAAATGCTAAAAAAGGCAGCGTGCATTCAATTATTAAAATGTGCACCAATAGCTTTGGCCAGCATCTGTTTTATGTGTTTATAGCAAGCTTTAGTTAATCATCAGGCCAACATTACACCCATTTTCAAAACTATCTCTTAGGCCTCTTTCACACGTCCTGATTAGTGATGAGCAAATATGTTCTGTCAACCCTTTCAGTGAGCATGCTCGGGTGCTCGCCGAGTATTTTCAACGTGCTCAGGTGTTATGTTTCAGTCTCTCTGTGTGCATGATTTGCAACTATTTGACAGCTTTAATGCATGTGAGTAATGCCTAAGAAACAGGCATTCCTCACATGTATTAAAGCTGTCAAACAGTCGCAAATCATGCACACGGCGCGACTCAAACATAACACCCGAGCATGCTGAAGATACTCGGGAAACACCTAAGCATGCTCGGAAATATTGAGTAATGAGCATGCTCGCTCATCACTAGTCCTGATACTTCCGGTACTGGAAAAACCAATACCGGAGATATCAGTGTCAGTGTGTCCATGTGTGGCATACGTGTGGCAACGGTGTACCGCCTGTGTGCTGCATCTGTATCACACGTAGCGGCGCCTGGGAAACAGCGGTACAGTTTATGCTGTTCCCCGGCGCTGGGTGCTGGAGGCAAGTCTCTTCAATGTCCCCTGCTCATGCTGAGATCAGCGTTAGCAGGGGACAATGTTGAGAGTTGTATTCAGACCCTGCTGTCTACAAAAAAATGTAAAATTAATAATAAAACAAAAAAAAACAATATCCCTCACCTGTCCAAAGTTGAAAGAATCCCTAGTGCCCCATGCCGTAATCCATCTGTGTGACATTTGCTCATCAAAATGAGCGGTGGCTTGAGGCAACCGCTCATGTTTAACAGCAAAGGAGAATGACTCGATGCAGTGAGAGCGGGCCCCTGACCTGCTGTGAACTCACTGAGGTCACCGCAGTTCAGGGGCCTGCTCTTGTTGCATCGAGTCATTCTCCTTTGCTCTTCAACATGACTGATGGCCTCTATGCTGCGTTAATTCAGGCAAGAGAACTATAAGTCAAACAGGAAGAAAAGGTGCTAGGTGGCAATTAGAGCTGGAGTGACAGAGGCTACAATTCAAATGTTGATTTATCAATAATGGAGGAACAGACTAACCAAATAAAGATATTGCTGGACTTTTCTTTGAAAGAACTGTATTGACATATAAATAATTTAGGGGATGATATCCTGCTGACAGTTTTCCTTTAATATTGTGGTCAAGGACATGTGTAAAAAGTAATCATGGAGTCATAGAACAAAACTCTACCATGACAACCCTCAGCAGTGAATACGTTCAAAGAAAAAGAAAAGATTATTAATATTATGGTTCTTTCTCCCAAGAGTCTTTTCACCCATTTTTGACCTTTTGTTGCTCTGTTTTCCACTATGAACAGCCTCACTTAAATATTTTTAACCTAAAGACAAAGGTTTCTCAAAATTCAGTTGGGTTCTCTCAGTTCATATGCCCCACAGTAGTTAGTAATTGGTGGAATCTATATAGACAAGGAATGTGTTACACCATCATGGGAAATGGCAAGATTGTCATCATTGCTTCTTAGGGGTCCCAGTGGAAATGTTATTGATATGGTAGATATATTTACATGCTGATTAATGACAAATATCAAAAATACCAAAGTGCACTCTTTTGATCATATGTATAACATATATTTTATATTTTGAAACACCTTGAAATGTCACATTATAGCTTGAGAACTTTTAAAGCTATATTTAGTTAAAAATATCTCAACATTAGGGAACCTAAATGCTTTTAGAATTTAATGCACAATGTGTAAAGTAAAACTAATAGTAAGCAGAATATTTCCTTACACTAATGTAAAGATTGTGTCATAAATAGTAGGAGACATTACAAGTACAATAAGAACAAGAATGTTTTATGTTACTTCATCATGGATCTAACATGGGCTCCTACCATTCAACTAATCTTTTGATTTTGGTACAGATTTTTATCTTCATGGCAAGTGCCCATATGTTTGGCTTAAAGCATCATATTTTCAATGTTCACATCACGCCAGTAGTCCCGACAGGCCATTAATTCCAACGTTTATTCTCAGCATCAGGTTTCTCCAGTCAATGGCTGTGATATTTATGTCTTTTATTGAGTCCTGCTGGGAAACATTATATAAAACTACGCTTGGAATTACAGCCGTTGAAATGTATACAAACCAGTAAAGGAGAAATAGCAATGATACAGTTTACATACTAAAGCAGAGAATCAAAAATGATTCTAATCAACACAGCTGCCATCTAGACACAGCAGGAGACAAAAGACACTGGAGGAAGAAGGAAATATTAAGTCCCCATCTACATTTCCATTTCTAGCTATCTCATTATAAGCTCGAGAGTGAATGTTTATGAGACATTTGGGAAGTATTGCATTGCTGGACCTGCATCCCTTACTTATTTGCCATGGTGAGCAATAAGGGTAAAGTTTGCAGAATACAGCGTGATTAAATGGTCATTTTAAGTTTATGATCTGTACATTTGATGTCATAGATGTCTTTCCCTTCCAAAGGGAAAGTTAGTTTTATTGCAGTTTCCAAATGGTTTCAATTATATACGAAAAGGCAAAAAGTTCATAGTACTAAATGTGTAGATTTTACACTTGTTCAACCCAGTGAATAGAAAGTGCATTCCAGGCATTACATCCACATATGTCCATAAAACAACTATCCATATAGGTGGTGAGAAAAGTGGAAAATCTGAATTAAAACACAAGTAAGATATATTTCATACCAAATTAGCCCCTTTCACCTTTTGGACCATGGGATTTTTTTTTACTGTAGACACTGTTGTACAGTAACTTTATGCGTTGTATTTGGATGAACAGGCTGCTTTCTTTAGATAATTTTATGTCACCTATAAGTTAGCACTTAATCATATAAATAATATGTTAGTTTTAGTTTATTTTGTTACAGTTACGATAATACTAAATATGTATTTTTATATTTTGCGTTATTCATTTTAATAGTAACTGCACTTTATTTTTTAAATAAATCAACAGACAGTACAAGTGCAGGTAAAAAACTTTGTAATATATCTTAGAGAAAAATGTCTCTTTTCCACTTATCAGTCCATTTTGCCTCCTGCACTCGTCATTGATGCTCAAAAACTGCTCATCACTGTCTACATATCTGTCTGCAGTGAAGGATAAAATTATACCTGCTACCTATAGAAGTTTATGGAATGAGGAGTTGGCAGATGCTTAAGGGAAAAAAGAGAAAGGCACAGTTATCAGATAACCTGTTAAGGTGGATTCTCTAATCCATAAGTAAGAGTGAACAGCACAGACCTTAGGTAATGATTTATCAGAGCTGGACTAGCCAGACAGCATGTGGAACAGCAAGGGTCAGTACAGCTGGACATGTAAAATGGTAGTGTCACAAGGAGGTTTTCTCAACATCTCTGTCATAGAAATATTGAAAATATTCTTTCTCCCCTTGAAATTCTCTTCATCCCCCCTCCCCTATAGTATTGGTCAGAGAAGAGCTGACAATCCACCATCTATCTGTATGCAAATTAACACTTACATGAGAAGTGCCTTGTAAGCAAACGCTAGCACAAAGGGTGCTACCAACCCAATTAAAATGCGAGGGTAGTTTCCACTGACGCAGGCCTGCGATAATTTACACCTGGGTGAGGAGGAAAGCTCGTTTAGGCTTCAAACACACTCGCAATAACCTGGAACAATTCCCAGCTGCAATATGCAGCCGGGCCGGCGCTGATACGGAATATGGAATATCTCAAGTTCCATACGTCCGATAATAACGGGACCTATATTTTTAGTGGCAGGGTCAGCCAAGGAACAAAATGCTTATGTTTTCATAGCTGTGAGCCCCTCCGGGGAGCAGTAACGCAGATGTAACAAAATAACAGACCGCAACGATGTCATGTGTGGTCTCTAAAGAAAGGCAAATTATGGCGTCATTTGCTAGCTTCTGCGATCAACGAGCGATAAGTTATCCCAGAAGTTAGCGATTTTAATAAAAATGTGAAGGCGGGAGCCCAGCCCACATGATGTCAGCACAGGGGGTGTGTGGCAGGCCTCCCCCTTCGGCATAAAAGGATCAGTATTCATTGCCATGAATATATATTTTATATAGCAAAGGATCACGTTCGATAACGGTCAAACCTGGAGTGTCTCCCCTCCACCTATACTGAATCGTTTCAGCGATCTTTATAGTAAGTCTTCTTTAATCCTGTTTATTTTGTGTAACTGTCTATTCTGTACTGTAAATGTCCCCTTTGTAAAATCCTTGTATATTTTTCAATACACTGCCTCCCTTTTGGATTAAATATAAAATGTAATAGTCTTGTTTCTTTTGCTCTGTAATTGTTCCCTCCCCCGAAGCCATATACACTACTAGAAAGCAGGTGTCTGACCAGGCCTGTTTTATATTTCAAATCTGGCCAGTGGTGGCAGCGAATAATAATAGGGCTATCGTGAAGCTGGCAGTAACCATACGGGGGCATATACACATATACCATGCGTTGGAATCCGGTGGTGTGACGCCATATGTTTCTGCTCGCTGGCCGATAGCTATGTAGTGAGTAGTCGGGATCATGAGCTCGCGAATCCCTGCTCAATCATGACGAAGCGAAGGCAGCGGTGAGATATTGTGTGATGTCCCCGATGTCGTCTCTGTCATTCACTGACAATCTCCAACTCTCTTGGTGGCGGCAGGGTCTGTGGATTCCACATGGTCAGCACAGAGTGACTCGAATATCGACTTCTAGAACTGCAGCTCCTAGGCAGGTTAGAAGGAGTTAAATCTTTGCTGAACTTAGCTTGTTGATTGCCTGTGGTCACATGCTGCAGGAGAACCAGTCATGTCTGCTCTTTCCCTATTTAAGCTGGATCCACTGATCAGGAGATTCCAGCAATAGTTTTCTCTATACTGGTCTAGGAGAGGTGGATACGTTCTGGTGTACTGATTAATTCCACAGTTTTTGAGAGCGGTGTTTGGTTAACCCTTTTCTTGTCTCCCAAGTGTCTTTATATTACTTTGTTGCCTCTCGGGCTTTACACTTTATGTCCCTTTGTGTATTTCCCTGAGACAATGTTGTGTTAGTAATGGGCGAGTACTAAAATGCTCATGTGCTTGATTCTCGGGTCGAGTAAATTGGAATGCTCGGGTGCTTGACCCGAGCAACAAGCCCAATGTAAATCTATAGGAAACTCAAGCATTTTTCAGGCGCCTCCCCCCAGCGGTCTGCAGAGGGCCTAAAAATTGCCCAAATCGATGGGAACAGTGCTCAAATGACATGGGAACAGCATGGGGAAGACACCTGGAAGCATTTCTGACTCCCAGGTCACTGCTGTCAACAACTTTGTCAGAGGTATTACGCCACTTTTACGGACTCACAATAAAACATACAAAAACGAAACCAAAATGGATTTTCCTGGGAAATATGTTAAGGAACATCCTTTCCAGGGTAATGACTTGTATATAAGGCAAAATAAACAAAAACAAAAATGCTCCTCCACACCTTGGGCTATGTTCACATGTAGCGTTTTTGATGTGTTTTTGCACTTTTTCAGCATTGCTTTCAACCAAGACAAATGCATTCACTGGGAAATGTCATTTTAATATTTTACAACCTTATCTGGCCATGTGGTGTGTGACATATCATCAGACACATCCTGTTTCATTTATGATGGAGGGACTCTGAAAGTCACAAAGCCTATTTTTATAGGGCTATCAGGCGGACCTTACTATTCTTAAAGAGCCAGCAGTCAGCCCTCGCTATTGTTAGACAGCCATCAGCCGGCTATGCTTTGTTGTTCCCATTATTAACAAGTGGGTCTCCTATACTGTTATTGCATATGCAGTGACTGCAACGGCTGCCAAAAATTTGGAGGCACTCCAATGCCCCTTGGAGGAGACGTAGAGGTCGGAGAGCCTCCTAAAAACAATGTTCCTATTATTAGGAAGTGGGTCTCCCAGAGTGTTTGCCTATGCAGTGAATGCAAAAGCTGCCAAAATTTGGAGGCACTCCAATGCCTCTTAGAAGAAACATAGAGGTCAGAGAGCCTCCTAAAAACAATGTTCCCATTATTAGGAAGTGGGGCTCCCATAGTGTTTGCCTATGCAGTGAATGCAAAAGCTGCCAAAAATTTGGAGGCACTCCAATGCCCCTTGGACGAGGCGTAGAGGTCGGAGAGCCTCCTAAAAACAATGTTCCCATTATTAGGAAGTGGGTCTCCCATAGTGTTTGCCTATGCAGTGAATGCAAAAGTTTCCAAAAATTTGGAGGAACTCCAATGCCCCCTGCAAGACACGTAGAGGAGGTGATATGGTAGTTATGGTGGTGAAAGATATGGTGATGGAGGATGAGGAGAAGGAGGAGTACGAGAGCAAATAGACAAAATCAGGAAGTATATACCCATGTCTGGGTGTGAAGACAGAGGTGCATGGGAATAGAATTAGACCTCCCAAAAAAGACACTGTTTTGGAGTTTAGTTTACGCTACTATCATTCGGTGGTGTTGAGAAGTCTGGCCCAATCCTGCTCTTGTTCATTTTTATAAGAGTCAGCCTGTCAGCATTTTCAGTTGACAGGCGAATGCGCCTATTGGTTATAATTCCACCGGCAGCACTGAAAACCCACTCTGATAAAACGCTAGTGGCAGGGCAGGCACCAACCAGTAATAACTGTCACCCAAAATTTGGAGAATTCGAGGGTCACGGGAAAGGCATCGTAGCATAAACTCAGACATGCGTGCCAGACTGCTAACAGGCAAGACTTCTGTGTCCTCACCAAGAGGACGACTGACCATGCTCTCCTCCTCCTCATCCCTGTCCTCAGGCCATCCACGCTGAACAAAAAGTATGACAGTTGTGCAGGTAGTACTGTCTATAGCGCATGAAACTAGCTCCTCCTCCCCCTCTTCCTCATTGTCACCCAATCCACGTTGGGATGAGATGAGGCTGGGCTCTGTGTAATCACCCTGTATGGTTCCTTGCTCCATCTCATCGTGCTCCGCCTGCAATGCATCCTCTTTGATTGTGAGCAGAAAGCGTTTCAGAAGACAGAGAAGCGGGATGGTGATGCTAATTATGGTGTCATCGCCGCTCACCATCTTGGTAGAGTCCCCAAAGTTTTGGAGGATGGTACTTATGTCTGACATCCATATCCACTCCTGAGGTCTTATGTGTGGAATCTGAACTTAATACCGACGGCCTTGTTGATGCTGGTAGTCAACAACTGCCCTCTTCTGCTCACAAATCCTTCCCAACATCTGCAATGTAGAGTTTCAAAGCTTGGGGACATCACACACCAGTCGGTGAGCCGGAAGCTGCAAACGCTGCTGAAACATGGCAAGAGCGGCGGAAACTGCAGCTGACTTTCCAAAATGGGCACACAGGCAGCGTACTTTGACAAGCAGATCTGGCAGCTCTGGGTAGGTTTTGAGAAACTGCTGAACCACGAGGTTAAGCAAATGGGCCAGGCATGGTACGTGTGCGAGCTCACCTCGCCTCAGAGCTGCCACCAGGTTCCGGCCATTGTCACACATGACCATGCCTGGCTGTAGGTTCAGCGGTGTCAGCCACAGATCTGCCTGCTCTTTCAGAGCTGTCCACAACTCTTCAGAATTGTGTGGTTTGTCACATAAGCATATTAGTTTCAGTACAGCCTGTTGCTGCTTGGCCGAGGCAGTGCTGCAGTGCTTCCAGCTTGTGAGTGATGTGGTCATTTTGGAGATGGATGCTGAAAAGGAGGAGGAGGTGCAGGAGCTGTAGAATGTGGCTAAAAATGCAGGATACCAGTTATGTAATGACCAGAAATCATGTCATTCCTCAGGCACATGCACAGGACAGCTTATTCTGAAGAGTTACCTGAAAGTCTAGTACACTTTAATTAAAATTGTTTCCCTAAAAATATGTTCTTTTTATTTGAGTAAAAAATAATTTAAGTCACATTTTATAGTTTTTAGTTTTACCTTTTAATCATTGTTTTATATGTTGACGTTTTTTTTTACGTCTTTACTGAGGAGTATTTCCTTGTATTTTAATGATACCAGCAACTTTCATTGACTATTGAGTAATTTTCATTATTAAAAAGCTTTTGCACCCTTATCAAGCCTTTACATTCTACACCTTTAATCAAGCATTGCTGAACAGTGATAAAAGTGAGGAATACATAGGGGTTTGTGCGAAGGTATGCATTTTGTTTGAACACATAAGACATTCAAATTTGGAGAAGAGTGTTTTTTTAGAGAAGCAGTATTGTAATGACCCACAGTTTGCATTTTTGCTAATATTTTTCTAGAAAAACTTGAAGACCAGTGTATCACTTTTTACAGCACTTCTGTCTTTTTTGAGATATGTAGGCAATATCTTCATTGTGTGGATGGGCAATTGCACACAATTTGAAGACTTCATCCTGTAACTCTATGATTCTAACTGTATGAATATGAAGGTCACCTGCAAATGTAATGAGTTCCACATTGTCTTTTAGATGTTATGGTAATTGTCGAAGAATAAAACATGAGAACAAGCAGTTATAGGAAACCTAAACTATGGCACATTTTGTTAAGGGGATCTACTAAGCCTAGGTCTGGGTGGGTACACAGTCCCTGGGCATTGGTGGGCTGGCAGGATGGCATGTGGTGAATAGTGATGAGCGAATTTGCTCGACGAATGTTCTAAAGTTTCAAATTCGACACGAATATGGCACATTTGAATTCGTAATCGCAAAGGAGAGCAAAATTAATTAAAATTGGAAATTGTTCGACGAAAAAGCGTGGGAACACGAATATGGGGCAACCACAGCGTTTTGAACAGTTTTGGTAGCATAGTGCAAGTGTATGTTGAGCGGGGAGATGTGGTAGCTGAGTGTGGGGGCTGTGGAGATCTCAGAACCGCTCAGATCAGCGGCACACTTTTTTTTTTCCGGTAGGCTGTAAATTCAAATTAGGAAAGCGCGGCAAGCCAATCAGAGCACAGGAAGCATCCACACTGTCCAGACAAAAGGGCTTGTGCAATTGGCTGCTGAAATCACATGTCCTCACCATATAAAAAGCTGCCATGTTCCCTCAACGCCATTCTATCCATGTAACTGCTGGGGAGACAGACGCAGCTCAGTGTACTCCTGTGTAATGATAGATATTAGCTAGCTAGATGGGCGCTTGTGTGGAAGTCAGATAGTGGAAGTGGATAGTGGAAGTCCTGGCCTGTGCACCTGTGCAATCGATCGCACAGCACATTTTTTGTTTTCTTGTGCAAGTACTGAGATTCATACAGAAAGAGAGGGCCCATGCCATACAACAGCGTTGTGCACCGCTTGTATTGAGCTCAATGCATGAGTATACCTGCAATCTATTCTTGCACTTACTAATGTGATCAAGCAAGCAAGCAAGCAAGCGCAGCCCACCTTTTAATTTTTTGGGGTTGAAATTCTGCTCTATGCAGAGTCTGCAGAGCTTCTGATTGTAGAGCACAAAACCCTTTTTTTACTGTTGCTAATGTGATAGTGCAAGCTGTGTTAGCCCAGTTTTTCCTTTTTTGGCTGGGTGAAATGCAGCTGTATGCACAGTAAAACATATCTATTTTTTTGGTTGGCAGGCAGAGTCCACAAAAGTTTTTTTGGTGTGGCAAAGATGATCCAGTCTGCTAAAAGCTAGATACTATTTTAGTGGCGATGACCTTCACCTGGTTTCAGAGTAAAAAAATACATTTTTTCTCTTGCTAGGCACAGTCCAAAAATATTTTTTTGTGGGACAAACGTGATACACTGTGCTATAAACCAGCTACTACGTCAGTGGCGGTCAAATTCAGCTGTATGCACAGTCAAACAAATATATATTTTTTGTTGACAGGCACAAAAGTTTTTTTAGTGTGGCAAAGGTGATCCAGTCTGCTAAAAGCCAGATACTAGTTTACTTCACTTGGTTTCAAAGTAAAAAAAATACATTTTTTCTCTTGCTAGGCACAGTCCAAAAAATATTTTTTCTTGTGACAAACGTGATACGCTGTGCTATAAAGCTATGTGCCCATGATGCAGAAATGCTGCATATTTTTTCCGCTTCTCCCTGGCAGGAAAAACACATGCGGATTTTACATGCGTTTTTCCCGCCAGGTAGAAGCGTTTGTCAAGCGTTTTTGCATGCATTTCTACATGCGGGTTATCAAGCGCTTTTCCAAGCGATTTTAGCATCACTTGGAAAAGTGCTTGACAACTTGGTCACCTTATATAAAAATCCATGCAACTGGCATGGATTTATATAGTGTGACCAAGTAATAGTTTAAAAAAAAAGAATAAGAATGGTGAAAAATAAAAAATAAAGATTATACTTACAGTTATATGAAAAACTTTGGGCACCCCTATTAATCTTAAGCTTAATGTTTTATAAAAATTGGTGTTTTTGCAACAGCTATTTCAGTTTGACATATGTAATAACTGTTGGACACAGTAATGTTTCTGCCTTGAAATGAGGTTTATTGTACTAACAGAAAATGTGCAATCTGCAATCAAACAAAATTTGACAGGTGCATAAGTATGGGCACCTCACCAGAAAAGTGACATTAATATTTAGTAGATCCTCCTTTTGCAAAAATAACAGCCTCTAGTCGCTTCCTGTAGCTTTTAATGAGTTCCTGGATCCTGGATGAAGGTATTTTTGACCATTCCTCTTTACAAAACAATTCCAGTTCAGTTAAGCTGGATGGTCGCCGAGCATGGACAGCCCTCTTCAAATGATCCCACAGATGTTCAATGATATTCAGGTCTGGGGACTGGGATGGCCATTCCAGAACATTGTAATTGTTCCTCTGCATGAATGCCTGAGTAGATTTGGATCGGTGTTTTGGATCATTGTCTTGCTGAAAGATCCACCCCCTGCGTAACTTCAACTTTATCACTGATTCTTGAACATTATTGTCAAGAATCTGCTGATACTGAGTGGAATCCATGCGTCCCTCAACTTTAACAAGATTCCCAGTGCCGGCATTGGCCACACAGCCCCAAATCATGATGGAACCTCCACCAAATTTTACTGTGGGTAGCAAGTGTTTTTCTTGGAATGCTGTGTTTTTTTTCCCGCCATGCATAACGCCTTTTTGTATGACCAAACAACTCAATCTTGGTTTCATCAGTCCACAGGACCTTCTTCCAAAAAGAAATTGGCTTCTCCAAATGTGCTTTTGCATACCTCAGCCGACTCTGTTTGTGGCGTGCTTGCAGAAACGGCTTCTTTCGCATCACTCTCCCATACAGCTTCTCCTTGTGCAAAGTGCGTTGTATAGTTGACCGATGCACAGTGACACCATCTGCAGCAAGTTGATGCTGCAGCTCTCTGGAGGTGGTCTGAGGATTGTCCTTGACTGATCTCACCATTCTTCTTCTCTGCCTTTCTGATGTTTTTCTTGGCCTGCCACTTCTGGCCTTAACAAGAACTGTCCCTGTGTTCTTCCATTTCTTTACTATGTTCCTCACAGTGGAAACTGATAGGTTAAATCTCTGAGACAGCTTTTTGTATCCTTCCCCTGAACAACTATGTTGAATAATCTTTGTTTTCAGATCATTTGACAGTTGTTTTGAGGAGCCCATGATGCCACTCTTCAGAGGAGATTCAAACAGGAGAACAACTTGCAAGTGGCCACTTTAAGTAGCTTTTCTCATGATTACATACACCTGGCTATGAAGTTCAAAGCTCAATGAGGTTACAAAGCCAAAAAAAGTGCTTTAGTAAGTCAGTAAAAAGTAGATAGGAGTATTTAAAACAAGAAAATGATAAGGGTGCCCATACTTATGCACCTGTCAAATTTTGTTTGAATGCAGATTGCACATTTTCTGTTAGTACAATAAACCTCATTTCAAGGCAGAAACATTACTGTGTCCAACAGTTATTACATATATCAAACTGAAATAGCTGTTGCAAAAACACCAATTTTAAGAAAACATTAAGCTTAAGATTAATAGGGGTGCCCAAACTTTTTCATATAACTGTACCTTCCGATGGCCCCTGGTCTTCTTCTCCGCTTCGTCCGGTCTCCCCGGAGTCTCGCAGTGGTGTGAAGGACCTGCGATGATGTCATTGGGTCATGTGACAGGTCATGCGACCACCGACGTCAGCGGTCGCGTGACCTGTCACATGACTCAATGACGTCATATCAGGTCCTCACACCACCGCGAGCCGCCCAACACACCGCACGCATCGCTATGGAGACCGGGGGCCATCGGAAGGTAAGTATAATCTTTATTTTTTATTTTAAATTCTTTTTTTTACAGTTTCTATGGTACCCAGGTCTGGATGAGAGTCTCTTCTTCTCCAGGCCTGGGTACCATCCGCACATTGAATCGCTTCATATCCGCATGTGCACATGTAGTCATGCGGATTTCAAGTGTTTCAATGCAAGTCAATGACGGCAATTACGCTACGTGTCCGCAAAATTAATGGACATGCTGCGCATTTTTCCGCAATGATAATCCGCAGCAGAAATTTCCGCAGCATGGTCCACAGCTCATTGGGGACCAACCATGGGGCACGTATTACCAAGCGTTTTTTAAGCATTTTCGCTGCGGAAATTCCATGGCAAACACGCTTGAAAAATGCATAGTGGGCACACAGCCTAAGCCAGCTACTACGTCACTGGCGGTCGAATTCAGCTGTATGCAGAGCTTATGCAGAGTAACAAAAAAAATATTTTTTTGCTCTGAGTAACGTGATACAGTAGGCTAGATCTGAGCTTTTAATATTTTGGAGCATATATTCTATGTCATACTGGGCTCATCCACGCAAAAAAAAAATATTTCTTCTGTTCCTAATGTGATACAGCAGGGGACATCTCAGTTTGAAATAGTTTGGGTAATATTTCCTATGTTATACAGGCCTCATCCACAGTAAAAGTATACTTTCTTCTGTTACTAATGTGATAGAACAGGGGACATCTCAGTTTAAAATTGTTTGGAGAATATCTCGTATGTTTTATCGGCCTCAACCACACTAAAAAATTTCTTTAGTCTGTTAGTAACGTTATACGGCAGTCCATATCTTACCTTGTCATTTAGTGTTGCTGAAATTCAGGTGTGTGCAGAGCTTTTGCAGAGGAAAAAAACAATTTTTTGTTTAGTTAATAGCGTGCTCCTACCACAGTATCTGAGCAACATGAATGGGAAAAAGAGAGGTCGTGATGGAAGGGGGAATAGGCTTGGTGTTCAAGGTATACGTGGGGTACGTGGTAATGTTAGTGAAAGCACTAGTGAACCAATACAAACAGATCCTATCCAAAGACAACTGACAACTTCTGTTACTGGACGGCCTACTCCACTCCCTTTCTTTGGCAGCCGCAAAGCGATTGCCTTGTTGATAAGTGCCAGAAAGAGCAGGTGCTCCAGTGGATGGCAAGCTCTGCTTCAAGTGCCCTCTCCTCTTCTTCCTCGACCTCAACATCACACGCAGTACAGTCCACAGAGGTGGCACCCCAATTTCCCATGCTTCACGTCACAACAGTTTAACTGCCCAACTGACTGTAGCGAACCACAGATGGGCGAGTCTGTAGAACTGTTCTACACCGCATGTTTCTCAATCCACTGTAACATCTGCACCTCACTCACGGTCCAGCAGTTTGTCCGGTTCACCTTACTCCGCCCTCTCTCAGCACCGCAGCCAGCCATCGGTCCCGCAGTTGTGGTCACGTAAAATATTGTTTCATCCTACGCATGACAAAGCTAAGAGGTTGAACTCCACCATCTCCAATCTGTTGGCCATGGAAATGCTGCCTTTCTGCCTGGTAGATACAGACGGTTTCCGAAAGCTGATGGCCATCGCTGTCCCCCAGTACCAGTTGCCCAGTCACCATTACTTCTCTAACAAAGCTGTGCCTGCGCTACACTAGCATGTCGCAGACAACATCACCCATTCCTTGTCTATATCTATGTCTGCCAGGGTACATTTCACCACAGACACCTGGACAAGTAAGCATGGCCAAGGGTGTTACATCTTGCTGACTGGGCACTGGATGATTCTGGTGGCTGTGGGGGCAGGCGGGAAAGGGGCTGCTCCAAAAATCTTGGAATCCCCGTGGCTTGCTGAAGAAACCTCTGTATTTCCCACTTCCTCCACTGCTTCTGCGTCCTCCACCTCCTCTAGGGCCTCCACCTGCACATTCAACCTCTGCCTTGACGAGACACGCGTTCCAAGGGTGCAGAGCGAATCCACACCACCTCCGTACTGCGCAGTCAGAGCTCACTGCAATCAGGCAGCAGGCAGTCTTAAAATTAATATGTCTTGGAGATCGCAATCATACAGGTGAAGAGTTGTGGGCAGCTTTCCAGTCTCAGTTTGAGCAATGGCTGTCTCCGCTGAACCTAGAGCCAGGGAAGGCCATGTGCGATAATGGTACAAACCTGTTAGCGGCCCTAGGCCGAGGCAAGCTCACAAACGTGCCCTGCATGGCTCACGTCGTCAACCTGGTGTTACAGCGATTTCTCCACCACTATCCTGGCCTGGATGAAATGCTTCACAAAGCTGTGTGCTCACTTCCGCCATTCGACCCCTCATGTCATCGACTTGCATCGATACTGAGGTCTTTGTCTGTGCCAGTTAACAGGTTGATCTGCGATGTGCCGACGCGGTGGAATTCAACTCTGCACATGTTGCAGCGAGTGTGGCAGCGGCAACAAGCTCTGATGCAGTATGTTATGTCGTATAGTCTGGGTCACCGCAGTAAGGACGTGGAGCATATCACGTTTACGGAGTGGGAACAGATTAAGGCCTCTGTACCCTTCTGCACAGTTTTGAAATGGCTACTAAACTTGTTAGCGCTGACGATGCCATCATCAGCATCACTATTCTGGTCATCTACATGCTGGAGCAGACTTTGAATAACCTGCGGCATGAGGTGGTGGTCCCAGAAGAAGAGGAGGATGCAGAAGGGATGAGAATGTCTCAAAGTTCTAGACTCTCGTCACACAGGCGGATGCCAAGTGACGGTGGATTCCTGCAATCGAGGGGGTTTGGTGATACCAGGCAAACTGTTAGAGAAGGTGCAAGAGCCGAGGAAGTAATGGAGGAGGAAGAGGTGATGGGCAAGCAGCTGTCAGAGGATGAAGAGGATAATCATCCCCTCTCAGTTGAACATGGCTGGCAGGAGGCGACGGAGGAAACAGGCATCAGTGTTACACAGCCCACAATACAGCCTGGCTTTGGACCTCCTGGCAGCGCCTGACATATGAGTGCCTTCTTGATGCACTATCTACAACATGATCCCCGTATAGTTAGGATTCAAAATAATGCTGACTACTGGGTTGCCACTCTGTTAGATCCACGTTATAAGAGTCAATTTTGCCAGATGCTTTCTGCCCTGGAAAGGGACCCGCTTATTTTGGAGTATCGAAACAAGCTTTTAAACAACCTTAATAGAGCTTTCCCCAAGATAGCAGTGAGGCACACAGTGTGCTTCGCAGCTGTAGTCTTTCAACCTCCAGCACGTCAGTTCGTCAACACCAAAACATTAGCAGCAGCAGCAGAGTAAGTGGCAGAAGCAATTTCTGTGAGTCCTTTCACACATATTTTTAGACCACCTCATGCACCAGCACAACAGAGTAGAAGTCTGACACGTGGTGAATGACTGACTGGAGAGGATGGTGGAGGAGTATCTAGAGCTTAATATGAATACCATCAGGGAGGATTTGGACCCTTTTACATTTTGGTCTTGAAAAATGGATGAATGGCCTGAGCTTGCCTGTCACGCCTTGGAGGTTTAATCATGCCCGGCAGCCAGCGATCTCTCAGAATGTGTCTTCAGTGCTGCTGATGGTGTCTTGACGGATAAGCGCAGCCGGCTGAACCATGAAAGTGTAGACCGCCTAACTTTCATCAAGAAGAACAAGTCATGGATCTCCAAAGACTTTTGCACCTCAATTGCAGACTGTACAGAGTAGGCGATGTTGTAGTTTTAAGTATGCTGCACTGATCTCGCGGAATTGCAGTCTGTGATATGGCTTCTGTGCCTGCTCTTGCTGCTGCTGCAGGTTTTAGGCTCTAATTTTTGGAAATGTGGAGAATCGGGTCTCCATCTATTGGGTTGGCTGTAGTGGAAGGGGTTTTGGTCTCCTTTGCAATAGTTATACTCTAGTGAAATTGATGCCACTTCGGTCGTGTTAAGCCCTGATTCAGGGAAATGTGAACAGTCCTGATGAGGTCTCCATCTCCTGGGTTGGCTGTACAGGAAGGAGTGTGGGTCTTATTTACACTATTTCTACTGTAGTGAAATTGATTACAAATTGCTAGTGTCTGCCACTAATTTTTGTAAATTTTTGTAAATGTGGGGAATCATCATTGGGTCTCCATCTATTGGATTTGGTTGTAGTGGAAGAGGTTTTGGTCTCCTTTGCAATACTTATACTCTAGTGCCACTTTGTTGGTGTTAGGCCTTAATTTAATTTAGGGAAATGTGAACACCCCTGGTTAGGTCTCCATCTCCTGGGTTGGTCGTAGCGGAAGAGGTTTTTGTCTCCATCCATTTGTATAATTATACTGTAGTGAAATTAATTATTTGGTGAAGATATTGTTCTCCACAAAGGGGTGCACAAACATGATAAACTCAAAATTGGTTTTCAATAAACAATCATCAGCCGCTCCATCAAATGCATCTGCTGCTTCCTCCTCCTCTTCTGTTACCGCGCCAAGTATTGTCACGCAGGTCTCCGACCGCAGAAGCTATGGTTGTATACTCGCTCCAGTCAGGCTGAGTGAGAGTCCGTCAGCTGTAACAGAAGCAGACATGCCTGTTGTGTTTGTGTCACTGAGCACACCACATGTTTCTCAATCCACCGAAAAATCTCCGCCTGCACCTCACTCACGGTCTAGCAGTTTGTCCATTTCACCGTACTCTGCCCTCTCTCAGCACTGCAACCAGCCCTTGGTCCTGCAGTTGCGTTCACGTAAGATTGTTTATTCCTACACATGACAAAGCTAAAAGGTTGAACTCCACCAACTCCAAAAAATAGGCCACGGAAAGGTCTTAAGCCCTAATTTTCTTAAATGTTAACAGTCCTGATTGTGTCTCCATCTACTGGGTTGGCTATAGTGGAAGGGGTGTCGGTCCTAATTATACTATTTGTACTGTAGTGAAATTGATGCCACTTTGCTGGTGTCTGCCACAAATTTTTGGAAATGTGGAGAATCCTGATTGGGTCTCTATCTATTGGGTTTGGCTGTAGTGGAACAGGTTTCTGTCTCCATTAAACTACTTCTACTCTGGTGAAATTGATGCCACTTTGATGGTGTCTGCCACTAATTTTTGGAAATGTGGAGTATCCTGATTGGGTCTCCATTGGGTTTGGCTGTAGTGGAAGAGTTGTCGGTCACCATTATACTAGTTCTACTCTAGTGAAATTAATTCTTCGGTGCAGATATTTTTGTCACAGTGGAACACAAGATAGAATCAAAATTGGTTTTCTTAGTACCATGGTCTATAAAGCATGCTATATTTCATCTTTCAATTTTTCGGTGCTGATATTGTTTTCCATACAGGGTTACACATTAGTAATGAGAGAGCGATAAATGTGCTCAACTTAGTGGTTAACCGATTTCTCAAAACCTACCCAGATCTGCCACAGCTGCTTGTGAAAGTACAGCGCGTGTGTGCCCATTTGAGAAAGTCAGTTATAGCTTCCGCCACCCTGGCAGTGCTTCAGCAGCGTTTGCAGATTACAGCTCACTGACTGTTGTGCGATGTCACCACATGTTGGAAATCAACATTGCAGATGTTGGGAAGGATTTGTGAGCAGCAGAGGGCAGTTGTTGAGTACCAGCTTCAACACGCCCATCGGCATTCAGGTCAGCCTCTGCACATAAGAGCTGATGAGTGGGCATGGATGTCTGTGCAGTCCTCCAAAATTTTGAGGACTCCACAAAGATGGTGAGTGGCGAAGATGCCATTACTAGCGTCACCATCCCGCTTCTCTGTCTACTGAAACGCTTGCTGCTCACAGTTAAAGAGGAGGCATTGCAGGTGGAGCAAGGAACTATGCAGCCCAGCCTCATCTCATCTCAATGCGGATTGGGTGATAATGAGAAGGAGGAGGAGGAGGAGGAGAACATGGACAGTCATGCTCTTGGGGAGGACAGGGTAGTTTTGCCTATCTTGGAAGTCTTGATATCCCTCTTTCACTCTGTGGGAAAGCTGTATGAGCTTCGCTTAATGACCTTCAGTGGCCTAAACCGTGGCTTTGCTTATGCACGTTATTTCTCAAAACGCATTGCAGATAAGGCCATTGTCCAACTGTAACTGATGTATTTAAAAACTGATCATGTGTATAGTACCTATATGAGCAGATCAGACAGGTAATGTCCATGTGGACATGCTTTAAATACATCAGATAGGGACTGCTCTGATGTGGGTTACCTTGACGTTGGTAGAGCGGCTTAGTATACATTTTTTGCAAAAAACATGTCAACCAAATACCCTGTTTTTAATCACCTTTTTACTAGCACTTGCTGTTTACTGTTACTTTTTTATAACAGAGTATTTTTATACATTTGTTTTACTGTGTCCTTGTGTGTTTCAGTCTTTTGGTGGTGTGAACACTGTCCTACAGACTTGTTCACCGTGTGCATGGCTCATGTGTTTGTATTCAATTTGTTTCTTGCTTTTGCAAGATTAGGGAGGACTCCACCCCTCCCTTGTGGGCCATGCACATAAAATGCCGTCCTCTGCAGCGTGTCCACATGGACATTACCTGTCTGATCTGCTCATATAGGTACTATACACATGATCAGTTTTTAAATACATCAGTTAGGGACTGCTCTGATGTGGGTTATCTTGACGTTGGTAGAGCGGCATAGTATACATTTTTTTGAAAAAAACGTGTCAACCAAATACCCTGTTTTTTATCACCTTTTTACTAGCACTTGCTGTCTACTGTTACTTTTTTACAACAGAGTACTTTTATACGTTTGTTTTACTGTGTCCTTCTGCGTTTCATTGTCCAATCTGTAGAGATTAAATTCAAGGCGTAAAGAAAGATCTTTGTCTGTGGCTAAGCACCAACGAGAAGTGTGAGCTGATGTTGGAAGGGCTGCCATTGCTTATGCAAGAAGATGCATTAGAGGACTTCCTGGGAGAAATGACAGCTGGAGTAGATACGGTTTCCCAAGTCCTTTCACCAAGCTAAAACATGGCTGTGGTGATGTACAACTCTCACAGGCAACCTGTGGACTGGCTCCGTACCATCCCTGGCCACATTCACTTGTCCACGTGTTTGTGGTTAGGCGGTCCTTCCCAGTCAGTGCACTGGGGGGGGGGGCACGGGTAATGTTCTGGGACCTGTGCTTGTGGAAGGCGGGGATGGCACCGGGAGAAATAGTGGCGACTGGGGACCGAGTATGGAGACCCAGCCACTGCCATGAGGTTGTGAAAAGCTTCCGCCTACACGAGCCTAAGAGGCAACATTTCAAGTGCAAGCAGCTGCCCATAAATATGGCAGTTTACTATTGAGGCCTGTGGGTGGGTGGGTGGCTGGCTGCATACTTGCGCTTGCATTCCATGTAACAGAAAACTATGGAGATGGATAGCCTGATCATCATCAAAACCTGCAAGGTCTGCGCTATTAACTCTCCTGATGGAGAAGCCAGGGCCCACTGGGGGATTCTCAGTTTCTCTGGTGGGCCTGTCCAACCCTGCCGAGAAGCAGCCCTGGCTAATAAAAATCTGTGGGAAGGTACCCTGACACTTTGTGGCTGATTTTTCTCTGTGGACTGGCTCCGTACAGTCCCTGGCCACATTCACTTGTCCACGTGTTTGTGTTTAGGCAGTCCTTCCCAGTAAGTGCACAGGGGAGGGCACAGGTAATGTTCTGGGACACAGGCTCTTCTCAATCTACACCTTAGGCCTGGGACAGCTCATAGTCTCACGGCTTTCAGTATCACCTCTATGCTGATAACACAAAGATCTACCTCTCTGGACCTGATATCACCTCCTTACTAACCAGAATCCCACAATGTGTGTCCTGTATTTCATCTTTCTTCTCTGCTAGATTTGTAAAACTTAACATGGATAAAATGGAATGCATCGTCTTTCCACCATCTCATTCACCCCCCCCACTGACCTATCCATCAAAGTGAATGGCTGCCCACTCTCCCCAGTTCTGCAAGCTTGACTCTGATCTGTCCTTCAAACGTTAGATCCTAGCCCTTTCCACTTGCTGCTGACTCCAACACCAAAGTATCTCGGGGATCCGCATATTCCTCAACCATGCATCTAGAAAAACACCATTGCATGCCCTCATCATCTCTCGTCTCTTTTACTACAAGCTCCTGCTCTGTGGCCTCCCTTCTACCACTCTCGCACACATCCAATCTATCCTAAAGTGTGCAGGCCGATTAATCCACCTGTCACCCCGCTATTCCCAGGCTTCTCCCCTCTGTCAATCCTTGCGCAGGCTTCCTGTTGCCCAGACACTCCAGTTAAAAAGCCTAACTTTGGCATACCAAGCCATCGAAAACCTGTTTCCTCCATACATGTGTGACCTAGTCTCCCTGTACTAGTTACCTTCATGCAACCTCCCATCCTTCCAAGATCTCCTTCTCTACTTCCCTCTTATCTCTTCTTGTCACAATAACATACAAGATTTGTCCGGTGTGTCTCCGCTATTGTGTAACTCTGTACGCCAACACATCAGACTGTTGCCTACCGTGGAAACCTTGGAAAGGAAGCTGAAGACCCACTTCTTGTGACAACCGTACAATCTGCGGTATCCCTCACTCCAGCATACCACTGCATGACTAGCTGTACCCTGACCTTCTGTATCCTCCCCAATCCCTTGCAGATTATTTGTGCGACCTCGCAGGCAGGGTCCTCTCTGCTCTTGTATCAGTCAGTGACCCCTTTTGACATGTAAAGCGCCACGGAATAAATGTGGCTGTCATAGTAATAATAATTATAGTACTTGTACTCTGGGTCAATTGACGGCACTTCCCTGGTGTCTACACCTCGATTTGATGTGTTTTGACAACTTTTGGGCCCAATTGTAGGTGTTTTATATGCATTTTTTTGGTCCCCCCATTGACTCCTATGGGGTTGGGGAATGTTCGTCAAATATTCAACAAATAAATTTGGCTAATGTCTATTTGTTCGTCGAACTTTCCCGAACCAAACATTGAATTGTTCGCTCATCTCTAGTGGTGAACGAGGAATATTGGGAGCAACAGGATGGATGCAATGAAGTCAGCAAGGTAAAAGGCAGGTTAGCACGGTGTGCACAGAAGGTGGAGAAAACCAAACAAGAGTCTTGAAACACAATCTGAAGACACAGGTGTGTGTGTCAGTGAACCTTAAATAGGACTAGAGAGGTGATATCATTGATCCTCGCGGGCAAATTTGCAAATGCCGAGGTGGAGCACAACAGAGGACAGCTTACCCATGGGAAGGAAGCATATATCGGAATACCCTTGACAGGTGTGTAACAGGCAGTTTTCACCCAAATCATAACAAGAAGGAAGTTTATGTATAAGATATTTCTGGTGGCCAGTATAATCCAATGTTCAGATGCAGCCTTGTATGGCTAAAATACAGTTCAGAATACTATAATATTCCTTCATCAGTAGCAATACATGATTATTACATGTAGAGTGGATCAGGCAAAATTTGAATTTGCCTGTTTGTGCAGATTTCTTGGGAAATTCAATTAGTGGAGAAGTCATTCTCAAAGAATATAATGTCTCTTAATAAACGTAATATGTAGAAACTAAAAAAATACTTATACTCACCTTACCGCTTACTCTTCCGGCCCCCATTTCTTACCAGCTTCTCTGGTACTCGCTGTATCTTTAGATCACTGTCGCTCTCACTGAAATCCTCATCATGACCTTTCATGCACTTGTGCAGAACCATTATTACGAGTGCTTTATCAAACTCCTAATACCTTCTTTAATGCTGTCTGTATTAACCTTAAATGCTAAATGTAATCTTTTAAAAACTAAGTTTAATTGTCTCTGCTCTCCCTGCCTGCAGTCACTTCAAGGAGGATGAGAAGAGGGATGACTTCTCTGCCTCCCTGCACAAACTGGAATGTTGGTTAAACTGCTGTGGTTGGGCTCCCGTCACACAGTGACATTGATTGACACTGGTCCAATACTAGTAGGGTGACTGCTGGCATGGAGAGCAGGGACATTTAAATTTAGTCTTTAAACACATTTAGCTTTTAGGAATAATAAAAGCATCATTAAAAAGAGGGTATTAGGAGGCTAATGAAGCACTTCTGATACCTTTCAGGGGTAAATCCTGATGACGGGCTACTTTTAAGAATACTTTATTGTTTTAAGCAATGTATAAAATTTATGTGCAATATTAGTGTTTTTTTCCATTTTATTTAAGTGACATTTGCAGGTTTGATTTTGTTTAACACATATCTGTTGTTTAGGTACCTGGAGAGATGGTGTGTAGAGTTTTTTATGCAATTCTTTATACTCTTTTTTTGGGGGGTAATTTAGAGATCATGAGTGTACTCGATACCATCTAATCCAGGTGTTAGTATAGTTTTGAGTAATTTCCATCAGTATTTCGCTTTTTATTACACGTCCCAGTGCCTTAGGCACTTTTTGATTAAAAGAGAAGAATATCTTTTTTTTAGGTAAAATGAGGTGGTACCTATTACATAGTGCTGTGAGATGAATAGTTACGTGTTAATATAATTTGTTTATGAGATACCATGACAATCATGACGCAGTGTTCATAATGAGGGCATTGACTTCATGACGGAAAGGCTATTCATCGCATAGTGTTATTGTTTATGTATTTATATGATTGCATAATCTGTTTTGATTATCATGATGATCTCTAATGGTGCGCTCCCTAACATCATGACACAAGGGCCAGAGGAAGTGTCTAGTTATGTGAAGCAGCTATCACCTAATGTGTGTCTATTCTATATTCCCGCTAATTTTATACAATAAACAGAATTGAAGTTCACAAGTGAGTGACGTTGTTTTACTCTATATATTACTCTCAATATTACATTTTGGAAAACACAATCCTTGATTCCTCCATCATTATTCCAATCTTGACCTACTTGTACATCATGTTGAATTAATCCACACTTTTTAATAAAGTTAAGAAAAAAGAATTCGATATCAGTACTAAAAATATTAGTATTTCAAATTTTATACCACTGGGTACTCTTTTTTTTCTTTGCCAAATGCAGCTCTATAAATTGGCTGTAGCAATGCACCCCATTCAGTCATCTGATCCGTAGAGTGAAGACTGAAAATCTTGTTAAACTTTCCAGTTTTTAAGATTGGTTGATAATATTTATTTTTAAATAATTGTACTTGGCAATATTGTAAGGTTTGTGTTATATGCTGACATTTTATCCTCATAAAATGTGAATAAACAAACGCTCCTCTAAGTGCAAATAGGTGGGAGGAGTGGGAAGGGAATACCCACCCGATTGCAAAGCAGCATAAGGTATGATACACACCTGTCAACTGTGTACTGCAAAAAGATTAACAATTAATAGAATAAAAACCCCACTCTCTTGCTGGTCCTTATATAAAATTCTGCTTCATACAATTATTTGTGCCATAAGGCGATGTGCAAAAAAAACGCATAGGTCAAATAACCAGAACAGGAAAAACTGTGTTAAGCAATGGGAATGTTAAGGAAAGAACCTCCCCAGCAAAATGTGTATGCTAACAGGGCCATTTACTATAATGGTGCAGATTGAGTCACCATGTGTTCTGTAGTCTATCATTTTTGGGTGTATACGTCTACTGAAGGCGGACACCCAGATACAGTCTACTACGTCTAGGTGTCCGCCTCCAGTATGCGTATATGCCTGAAAACGATGGACTACAGAGTACACGGTGACTCCGTCTGCACCATAATAGTCGATGGCCCTGTCGGCTCATACGCCCAAATTCCGTTTTGTGGAGAGTTGGAACATAAGCTCTGACGGGACCAACGAACATGGGCAAAAACGCAATATGAAAGCACCCTAAGACCAAGCATCTTTACACTGAATGATATAGGTCTTGGGATAGGAGGTGGGAGGGTAGTTATATTAAATGAATGGAGATGCCTGATTTCTTCTTAAGATTCCTGCATACAGTATGTGAAGCTGCAATGAACCTTTTTCTTTCTTAATACTGTCAATAACCATGATGTAATTATATCCCAGTTTAATCCGAAGTGTGTATATTTCTGTCGAAGTAAGTCCAGAAATCAGTAAACATTAATGTTCAAAAATCCTTTTGTGAAGTGCAGTGGAATATTGTGTCTGGCTACATCATGGCTATTGCTACAATATAATACAAGTTAAATACCTGATTACTGAACGCAAGACAGACTCCAGAATTACAGTACATGAAGAAAACTTTATCTCTTTTTTATTCTTCCTTTTAAATGGAATTAAAGTGAATATCCTGAACAGAGACCACTACAGCAAGCAAGACAAGAGCAGACATTATGTTCTTCGTATGACTCACTGACAATAGTGGCTCTAAACTTGAAAGCCTCAGACCCATCCATTACAGATAAAGAGGAAGGATAGTTTGTCATAAAACATCATGAATAGTGATTTGTAAATATACTGTAGCTCTTTGTTGGACAACCTACTAGAATTCATCTCCAACAATTCATCTTCTTTGTGTTGACTAATTCCACGTTTCTTTTTCATCTCGGAGAAAGCACAACCTCTAGAATTTCATGTATCTGTTTACAAAGGAACAAATTTCTATAAGGTTTGCATATGGTTTGGTTTTAGACATGATCTGTTTTATAAATATGCTAACAATTACTATCTCCGCAAGTGCCAGCTGCCCTTCGCAACAAAGCATTGAAGGCAATATATTAGGTAAAGGACTTGGCGTAATCCTTCATTAATTAATCTTCTATTAGATGTCTTCCACTGCTTTGGAGTAAACAAGAAAGAGGGGTCAGTAGCAGAAGGCGGAATATACCCTGCCATAAGCTGTGTACATGTAGCATCAGATCTATTATTCCTTAATGCCAATATTGGATAATCAGGGAAAATAAGAACCATACATGTTATTACTTAGCACAGAAAAACAACATTTAATCACTCAATGTGAAGACAAAAACATTCTGAACCAGTGTCGTAGGTTGTTCTTTTTTTATTTTACAGTTGCATTGTACATGTCAAGTGTTAGGTAATTGATTGTGAGTTATATTGGGCCTTATTTATCAAAACTGTCGAACAGGAAACTGAACCTATTGTCTATAGCAACCAATAAGTGCTTAAGTTTAGCTTCTTATACTGCTCTGTAAAGACAAAAGCTGCACTGTGATTAGTTGCCAGGCAGCTTTCATAAATGAGGCCTATTATATTCTAGTCACATTCATAGCTCCTTCCTAGTGATGAGAAGTCCGGCAATTCTTGGTGATCTAGATCATTTGTCTCTGCTCACCAAAAATAACTGACTTTTGGATCCCAAACATATACCTATTAAATATGTGTTCATGCTCAGTATTTATGATAAAATCACCACTATCTTTTGCACTGGGACTGGTCCGGTTGCTTCGGCAGTGAAACACCATCATCACCAGAAGGGAGTCAGCTCTTTGTGCCAGATCAATCGTGAACAACCCATCACTACTCCTTTTAAAACTGTAACTTCTTGTTGCCCTTAGAAACAGGCAGTGACTTTTCTGTACTCAACATGAAAATATTCCCAGAATGCACTATTCTCTGATTATTTAAAGAAGACCTATCATGGATGGACGGACATACTATTTTTGCGACCTGTACAGATGTACAGGGGACCAAAAGGTAAGGGACCAACGTGAACCTCCAAAGCAGCAAATCGCTTCTGTCACATACCCATTATTTGATTTAGCCCATATACTGTTCTTGCACAGGGGCCCTCTTTGTCTGCGTCCACTCCTGCTCTCATGTGTGTGTGACTGCCCTTTTTATGTAAGGAAACCAGGGCTGCCAACAGGAATTTTAGGGTCCCGTACTGGTGTTAAAAGGCTCGGATGCCGCACACAGCACGCAGAGAGTATGGCAGAGGTTTAATTCAAGATTTGGTTTCTCCACGCAGGGAGTGTAAATTTAAGTAACACAACAATAAAACAGTAACATCGGACAATAAACGATTGTGGTTTAACTATAACACGGAAAGGATGAACAATACGGCGCAGTCCCAAAAGTTCAGGCTGAATAAGAGAAGATAGATTACAGGAGGCTTGCACTTATCTGTCCTTTAGCGATAACTACGTCTGTCTTCAGACACTCACTCCGGAGGGTGTCCATCTTCTGACGGCAGTGGGCGGTTTCGGGTCTCACCCACTGGGCCCCCAGTCCTTTGACCACACGACAGCGGTCACGACTCCTTTAAGAGCTGTAGCAAGCTCCTCCGGCGTACAACAAACTGCGTTAGGATCACTAATCCTGGGTGCGTCCTCACCCATAGGTCACCGTCAGATGTCTGGAAAACTGTGGTGATGCAGGTAACTGAACGATCACTTTCTGTAGGCCCGGTAAAGACCGCACGCCCCTTGTCTTGCGGCAAGCTGTGTTACCCGTTCGTCCGTCACCGCAGACAGGTCAGCACGTCTCTATTTCACTGAGGACAGGGCAGCACGTCTCTCTCTCGTTGTCGGCAGGTCAGACCGTTTTCTCCCCAACTGCCAGTCTGCTCTCCACAACCAACCGTCTCTTTCGCGCGAGCCCAGACACCTGACTTCCTTTCTTCTGTCCCTCTCCTCTGTCCCCCAGCACTGTCCAGGAAGTCCCCCGTGCATTCTTAATCCCGTCCCCTGGCAACACTGGGCAGGGCCCTGGCAGTTCCGGCGCCGGAGCTCTGCACCTGTCCCTAGGCAAGTCTTCCTTCTTATACTGGCAAAATTTTCGGGCCCCCTTGAGACTCCGCCCAGGCTCCAACCCAGCTCCAATTCCACCCCTCGAACCTTCCACGGTCCCACCGCCCACTATTGGAAAACCACTTCTGTACCACGTCTTCACCAGTCACACATTAACAGTTCCCATTGAAAATGATATCACATACATAGCCATCAGCTTTTGCTTTGGACTAAAGATCTTTTAAAGGGAACCCTTTTTTGCTATTAAACTGCCCCCAATGTCATGTTAGTGATGCACATTGCATCACTAACATGTTTTTCTCTAGCAAAACATCACAGTTTTTATCGCAAAAAGCACTTTTCATACTTTGATGTTTCCACCACATACCTTTTGTTTCAGTCATAGGGGTGGGGATCTCTAGCTTTCCAGTCACAGTCAGTCAAATACCTTTTCAAATTCTCCATGCCCATTGCATCATAATTCCTTCCTTTCACTGCTCCTTACTAGTGTTGAGCCACCCCCGTAGTGTTCGGGTTCGGTTCGGTTCGTCGAACACCGGGATGTTCGAGGAACTGTTCGTCGAACTGTTCGTCGAACACCTTAGAACACCGTTAAAACCAATGGCAGGCAAACAAAAACACATAGAAACACATAGAAAACACCTTCAAAGGTGTCCAAAAGCTGACAAACTGCTCAGAAGACACTCTCTTTAAAAAAGCCGGCCGGCAAATTCAGCAGCAGCATACACCGGTACCCGACAATTTAGACAAGAAGGAATAGAGCATCACACATAGATTAGATAGATAGAAACATGTCAGTTACATATATATGAAGCACAGTGACAGTGTTGGTTACTGTACTTGTCATTTAGTGTAAAGGATTTATTAAAAAAAATATTAGTGTTTTCATGCACCGTCTCTTTAAAAAAGCCGGCCGGCAATTCAGCAGCGGTACCCGACAATTTAGAACAGAAAGAATAGAGCATCACACATAGATTAGATAGATAGAAACATGTCAGTCACATATATAATAAGTACAGTGACAGTGTTGATTACTGTACTTGTCATTTAGTGTAAAGGATTTATTTAAAAAAATAATAGTGTTTTCATGCACCGTCTCTTTAAAAAAGCCGGCCGGCAATTCAGCAGCGGTACCCGACAATTTAGAATAGAAGGAATAGAGAATCACACATAGATTAGATATATAGAAACATGTCAGTCACATTTATAATAAGTACAGTGACAGTGTTGGTTACTGTACTTGTCATTTAGTGTTAAAATAAAGGATTTATTAAAAAAAAAATTGGCGTGGGCTTCCCCGTAATTTTAGTCTCTAGCGGAGGATAAGCAGACGGCTGGGGCAGATGTTTGAAGCCTGGGAAGGGGGTAATACGCATGGAGCTTCCCAGGCTACTAATATCAGCCCCCAGCTGAATACCTAGCCTTTACTAGCTATTAAAATGGGGGACCCCCCAAAAAAATGACGTGGGGTACCCCCTATTTAATAGCTAGCAAAGGCTAGGCAGACAGCTGGGGGCTGATATTAATAGCCCAGGAAGGGTGCCATGAATATTGGCCCCCTCCCAGGCTAGAAACACCAGCCGTCGGCCGCCCCAGAAATGGCGCATCCATAGGATGCGCCAATTCTGGCACTTAGCCTCGCTCTTCCCACTGCCCTGTAGCGGTGGCAGTGGGGTAATAGGGCTGGGGTTGATGTCAGCTTATAATGCCAGCTGACATCAAGCCCAGGTTAGTAATGGAGAGGCGTCTATAAGACACCCCCATTATTAACCCCATAGTGAAAGTTAAAAAAAACACAAACACCCAGAATAAAGTCCTTTAATTGAAATAAACACACAATTCTTTATTGTTCTAAATTAAACCATACTTACCATCACGCCCATTCCAGCTGAAGCCAACGATCTCCTGCAATAAAAGAAAAATAATAAACCAACATCATCCTTACCTTTCCATGTTTCCCACGACAGCTTCAGCTCTGCTACATCGAGATGACAGGATGGACCGCAGCAGAAAGCTGCCATCCAGCCTGTCATCCCGCAGACACTGAGAAGCGCAGGCATGCTTGCGCTCCTCAGTGTCAAGCTGTGACGGCATCCAGATGAGCCGAGGTCATGTCCAATGAACTCGGCTCACCTCATGCACGTCACTGACAGCGTGGGAAAATTATCCTGCACTCAGCGCTTCAGCGTGAGAATTTTCCCACGCTGTCAGTGACGTGCATGAGGTGAGCCGAGTTCATTGGACATGACCTCGGCTCATCTGGATGCCGTCACAGCCTGACACTGAGGAGCGCAAGCATGCCTGCGCTTCTCAGTGTCTGCGGGATGACAGGCTGGATGGCAGCTTTCTGCTGCGGTCCATCCTGTCATCTCGATGTAGCAGAGCTGAAGCTGTCGTGGGAACCATGGAAAGGTAAGGATGATGTTGGTTTATTATTTTTCTTTTATTGCAGGAGATCGTTGGCTTCAGCTGGAATGGGTGTGATGGTAAGTATGGTTTAATTTAGAACAATAAAGAATTGTGTGTTTATTTCAATTAAAGGACTTTATTCTGGGTGTTGTGTTTTTTTTAAATACTTTACTAGAAATTCATGGCGGTCATGTCTAATACTGGCGTGACCCCATGAATTTTGGGCTTAGGGCCAGCTGATAATACCAAGCTGGCCCTAACCCCTTTATTACCCAGTGAGCCACCGCACCAGGGCCCTGGATGAGTTGGGTACAGCGCCAGAAGATGGCGCTTCTATGAATGCGCCATTTTCCGGGGTGGCTGCGGACTGCAATTTGCAGCGGGGGGGGGGGGCCCAGAAAGCTTGGGCCTCCCTGCGCTGCAGATTACAGCCCCCAGCTGCCTAGTTGTACCTGGCTGGACACAAAAATAGGGTGAAGCCCCACGTATTTTTTTTTTAATTATTTCATGAAATTCATGAAATAATTAAGAAAAAAAGGCCTTCCCTATATTGTTATGTCCGGCCAGGTACAAATAGTCAGCTGGTGGTTGGGGGCAGCCCGTTCCTGCCTGCTGTACCTGGCTGGACACAAATATAGTGCGAAGCCCCACTTCAATTTTTTTAAATTATTTCAGGAAATTCATGAAATAATTTAAAAAAAATTGACGTGGGGCTTCGCACTATATTTGTGTCCAGTCAGGTGCAGCAGGCAGGAACGGGCTGCCCCCAACCACCAGCTGCCTATTTGTACCTGGCCGGACACAACAATATAGGGAAGCCCTTTTTTTCTTAATTATTTCATGAAATAATTTAAAGAAAATTGACGTGGGGCTTCGCCCTGTTTTTGTGTCCAGCCAGGTACAACTAGGCAGCTGGGGGCTGGAATCCGCAGCGCAGGGAGGCCCAAGCTTTCTGGGCCACCCCCGCTGCAAATTGCAGTCTGCAGCCACCCCGGAAAATGGCGCGTTCATAGAAGCGCCATCTTCTGGCGCTGTACCCAACTCATCCAGGGCCCTGATGCGGTGGCTCACTGGGTAATAAAGGGGTTAGGGCCAGCTTGGCATTATCAGCTGGCCCTAAGCCCGAAATTCATGGGGTCACGCCAATATTAGACATGACCACCATGAATTTCTAGTAAAGTATTTAAAAAAAACACAACACCCAGAAAAAAGTCCTTTAATTGAAATAAACACACAATTCTTTATTGCTCTAAATTAAACCATACTTACCGTCACGCCCATTCCAGCTGAAGCCAACGATCTCCTGAAATAAAAGAAAAATAATAAAGCAACATCATCCTTACCTTTCCATGGTTCCCATGACAGCTTCAGCTCTGCTACATCGAGATGACAGGCTAGACCGCAGCAGAACGCTGCCATCCAGCCTGTCATCCCGCAGACACTGAGAAGCGCAGGCTTGCTTGCGCTCCACAGTGTCTCTCTGTGAGGGCATCCAGATGAGCCGAGTTAATGTCCAATGAACTCGGCTCACCTCATGCACGTCACTGACAGCGTGGGAAAATTCTCCTGCACTCAGCGCTTCAGCGTGGGAGAATTTTATTATGGTTTAATTTAGAACAATAAAGAATTGTGTCTTTATTTCAATTAAAGGACTTTATTCTGGGTGTTTGTGTTTTTTTTTTAACTTTGACTATGGGGTTAGTAATGGGGGTGTCTTATAGACGCCTCTCCATTACTAACCTGGGCTTGATGTCAGCTGGCATTATAAGCTGACATCAACCCCAGCCCTATTACCCCACTGCCACCGCTACAGGGCAGTGGGAAGAGCGAGGCTAAGTGCCAGAATTGGCGCATCCTACGGATGTGCCATTTCTGGGGCGGCTGACGGCTGGTGTTTCTAGCCTGGGAGGGGGCCAATATTCATGGCACCCTTCCTGGGCTATTAATATCAGCCCCCAGCTGTCTGCCTAGCCTTTGCTAGCTATTAAAATAGGGGGACCCCACGTCAATTTTTTGGGGGGTCCCCCATTTTAATAGCTAGTAAAGGCTAGGTATTCAGCTGGGGGCTGATATTAGTAGCCTGGGAAGCTCCGTGGGTATTACCCCTTCCCAGGCTTCAAACATCTGCCCCAGCTGTCTACTTAACCTCCGCTAGAGCCTAAAATTATGGGGAACCCCACGCCAATTTTTTTTTAAATAAATCCTTTATTTTAACACTAAATGACAAGTACAGTAATCAACACTGTCACTGTACTTCATATATATGTGACTGACATGTTTCTATCTATCTAATCTATGTGTGATGCTCTATTCCTTCCATTCTAAATTGTCGGGTACCGCTGCTGAATTGCCGGCTGGCTTTTTTAAAGAGACGGTGCATGAAAACACTATTATTTTTTTTAATAAATCCTTTACACTAAATGGCAAGTACAGTAATCAACACTGTCACTGTACTACTTATATATCTGACTAACATGTTTCAATCTATCTAATCTATGTGTGATTCTCTATTCCTTCTATTCTAAATTGTCGGGTACCGCTGCTGAATTGCCAGCCGGCTTTTTTAAAGAGACGGTGCATGAAAACACTAATATTTTTTTAAATAAATCCTTTACACTAAATGACAAGTACAGTAACCAACACTGTTACTGTACTTATTATATATGTGACTGACATGTTTCTATCTATCTAATCTATGTGTGAAGCTCTATTCTTTCGGTTCTAAATTGTCGGGTACCGGTGTATGCCGCTGCTGAATTGCCGGCTTTTCATGTTTCACTGTGAGCACAGTTCCCATCGATTTGGGCAATCACTGTAATGCCACAACCACCATGGCTGTGGCATTACAGTGAGTGGCAGACAATCCCTGCATGATTGGTGCTCTAAATAGCGCCAGACATGCAGGACATGCTTTTGGTGCACGAACAGTTATCGAACATAACCTCGAACAGCCGAATTTTTTGCAAATCGTTCGGGTTCGTCGAACAACTCGAACACCGCCCAAAACAGCTCGAATTTGAGATTGGCGAACAGTTCTAGTCTCTACTCCTTACGTCACCAAAATCTCCCAGCAGATCCTGCGCTTGTACAATGACTGACAGCTTTCCGGGCATGCACACTTAATCTGGGTGTACATCACAGTTTCATATCTTATGTGCACATGCTCCGGAGCCGCATGGCTGGTGTCAATGGCTGGTGGACCCGTGCATCATTCTGACGCTCAGCAACTCTGGAGCATGCACACATAAGATATAAAGCTAGGACATACACCCAGATTCAGTGCGCATGCCTGGAAAGCTGATAGTCATTGCTCAAGCATGTGAAGGGAAGGAATTATGCTGCGATGGGCGTGGAGAATTTGAAAAGGTATTTGACTGTTTGCGACTGGAAAGCTAGAGATCCCCACCACTATGACTGAAACAGAAGGTATGTGGGGCAATTATCAAAGTATAAAAATTTTTTTGGGGAATAAATACTTGGACCTTTTGTTGGAGCAAAACATGTTAGTGATGCAATGTGCATCACTAACGAGACATTGAGAGCAGTTAAATAGCAAAATGGACGTGACAGGTTCCCTTTAAGCCTGCCACCACGACAAGGTAGACTCTTTTCGCAGGGCCCTACTCTACTCAAACCTATGAAAAATTTCTTAAAATATCCAATACTCTTTTTAGGTAAATTTTTCTTTTTTTTCTTTAAGGCAATGTGTTACACAAATTTATTAAAATGACCAATAATACCACATACAAGGAACAAATACCAACCACATATTACCACCACATAGTGACTGAATAATACCACATACAAGGAACAAATACCGCTACACCATGCCCAGATCACATTTTACCAACAATTAGTGTCTGAATAATACGATATGGAAGGGAGAAATATTGCCACACCATGAACAGACCACATATTTCTACCATATAGTGACCGAATAATACCACTTACAAGGGACAAATACCATCATACCATGGCCGTACCACATATTACCACCACATAGGGACCAAATAATACTACACACAAGGGATAAATACCGCCACACCATGACCAGACCACATAATACTACCACATAGTGACCGAATATTACAATACTGATCATTCATAAAAAAACACAATACTAATATTACCATAAGTGCCATCATACACAAGAGCTCTGTACATAGTATACAGTGTAAATGTACAAGTAATACATTGATCACCAGTGACATTATATACATGAGCTCTGCATATAGTGTATAGTGTGCAGGTAATACAGGGATCACTGGTGACATTAAACATAGGAGCTCTGTATATTGTGTATAGTGTACAGGTAATGCAGTGATCACCGGTGACATTATATACAGGAGTATATAGTGTTAGTGTACAGGTAACACACTGACTCACCAGTGACGTCTCTTGTTGAGGTCCTTCATCTTCACTTTTCTTCTTCATCCAATGTAGACTGCCATCACATCTTCCAGCCAGGACTCATCTCTACAGAAAATAACACAGTTATCTAGAGCAGTGCTTCCAGAGCACATTCCCCAATTTTATCCCCAACTTCTACACTACACCAGATGAAAAAAAGCAACATAGTGTTGTCCTGCACAGTAAACATGACCCCCCCACACTAAAAACTGTATCCTCAAAAATAAAATACATCACAGCAGTAATAATATCCCTTAGCCCTCCAGTAATAATGTCCCACATCCGGGCCCTGTCCTGTAATAACATCCCCCATCCTGGCCCCCAGTGTCTTCATTCCTGGCCCACAGTGTTTTCCCTCCTGGCCCCCAGTTTCTTCATTCCTGGCCCCCATTGTCTCCATTCCTGGCCCCATGTGTCTCCCATCCTGCCCCCGTAATGTGGCTTTCAGTACAAAAAAGTAAAAAATAAAACAGTTTCTCCTTACCTAGCCATGGACCAGTGGCATCCTCTTCCTCATCCATTTGAGGCGCAGACACATCTGCATATGGCAGTGATGTCATACGCCGGCAATGTGCAAGCCGACATCAGCTGCCAGCTTCGGATTGACTGGCAGCTTTTAATTATTGCCGTGCAGGAAGCCGGTGGCTTAATGCAAGGCAATAGATTTTAACCGAGACAGCCGAATCCTGCCCCTGGGGTCCGGTGAGCAGAAGCAAAAAAAAGGAGGCCCGTACCAGGCTCCCTCTCTTTGCTTTTGCTCATCGGGTCCCATACACCAGTAAGGGTGGTAATGCCCTGTTGGCAGCCATGAAGAAAACCATGGGCAGCCAAACACAACACATTTTCCTAAATATGCCAAAGTAAAGAAAACCTCCTAACAGTTAGAATATGTGGGCATTACGTCTTTTAAATCCGTTAAGCTTTTCAAACAGAAGACGCTCCAGGAAACTCTGGTGTTTTTTTTTCCCCTAAAGTTCATTTTGTGTTGTTTTTTCAGGCATTTCCTAAATGTTTCTCCTATGGTTTTGGCCACCAATCGTTTTTTGATGGTTTTCCCATGGTTTTTGTGATGACTTTTTTATTGTGGTCCATTAAAGAGAATCTGTCATTGGGTTTTTGCTATGTAATCTGAGGACAGCCTGAGGTAGGGGTTAAAGCACAGAATTCAACAATGTGTCACATGTCAGGCAGTATGCTATTGTCTACTTACACTGAAGGTTTTAACACCTGGTGATTAACATTGCTGTGGCTAGCTGGCATGCAGGCTCTCGTCCGACTCTGCCCCCATCTGTGATAAGCAGCTTACTGTATAGACAATGTATATACAGAGTCAGGTGTCGGCGGGGTCAGCTTTTTTGGCTCTTCTGCATTGCTAAATCTAAAAACTATTGTGTCAGAACCGCTACACCCAGTAAACTAAGTGATACATGGTACATCGTTGGATTCGGGGTTTCTTTCTCTACATCATGCTGCTCTCAGATGAGGTAGTAAAACCCTGCTGACAGATTTTCTTTAAATAATGAAGAAACCACTAGAATTTTTTTAAGCAAATACGAAGGCAAAACACTCCGAAAGGTGTCTTCTGGACATCTGTTGAGCTTTTTATTAGCTTGTATTGAAAAGTATACAGCATCTTTGAGTGGAAAACTTAGGAATAATGGTCAGTTCACTGAGCTATCTTGGATAGATAGATAGATAGATAGATAGATAGATAGATAGATCGATATTGATTGATAGAAAGAACCTCCAGGATCAAGGGTTTTCTGGTTTTGAGAGTTGTCTGATTTTTTGATGAAGCATTACAAACCCCCCAATAAAATAAATCAATGGGTCATTTGTGTAATCCACTGTACTTAATGAATAAATGGTCCAAACAAAGGCCCTACCATCTAATAACTAGAATAATCGTATAGTATACTGTTAGAGTTAATCTGAAGTATTAACATTATTGGTGGAAATAGTGTTGACAACAAATCTGATGGAGAACTCTCAGTAATGAGAATAAAATTCTACTTCTGTCTTAAATCTTCTGTGGCACCCCTGAGGGTTCAGTCGCCACAGAGGTACTGCACCTCACACAGAGGTGTGGTGTCTCCCTTCTCTCAGGTAAGGCGGGAGAGCTGCACGGAACCCCAAACACCTGCATCCAACACTACACTGCTCTAGGCCGTCTGGAGGGGCAACATGCAGAGCGCAGCTGCTGAGCCCTGACCCTGGCTGGAGTGGGGCGAACCCAAAGGTAGGGGGAACCAGTAGTGGGTGTGGGTGGAGGAAGTAGTTAGAGGGAGAACTTTGGTAGGAGTATAAATAGGGAAGCCATCTTAGGGTGGCAGTTCAGTAGTAGTGCGAGTTCTAGGGAGCTGTTCAGAAGAACAGTCCGGGGGCAGAGTCTCATTAGGAGATCTGCTCCACAGTTAGGGCCAAGTCTGGAGGCCCCAGAGGGGAGCAGGGAGTAGGCTCCGTTTTGAGAAGGGATCCCAGGGGGTACGGCGAGTGCAGGAAGGCACCCGTACGCCACGCATCTGTCAGAAGACAGAGGGATCGTTGCAGAATTCTAATGCCCAGGAGGGTCAAGTAGGTCCCGAATCCGATGTACAGGAAGGACTTCAGAGCACCCAAGTGGGATTGAGAGTGGGCAGCACAGAGCAGGAGGGAGAAAGACCAGTGAGAAGACGGTCAAAATAGGAACACGAGAAAGTGGGGTTCTGCCAGGTATTCCCAAGTCGCCTGAGGAAGGATTGAACCCCTGCCCGGTGAACGCAGCGCGACGCGGGAGGCCTTTACCTGTACAGTGCACCTGTGAAGTGTCTTAAGAACTGTGAGTAAAACCTTGGATGACTGCACTGCACTGCCTCCGTCCATTCTTCATCGGAGCCATCGTTCCCCCTGCACTACAACACCCAGCGCAACCCACTCTCTACTACTACACTGCCCTGAGGCCTGCTCCACCTGTGGGGAGCTGTCCCATCACAAGCTGCCCTAACATCTGCCTCAGAGGACTGTTGCAGCGCTGGTGATCCTCACCAGGTACCACAGGTGGCGTCACAAACTTTCCCAAATCTCCCTAATAATATCCCCCTTTTGGGTGACCTCCCTGGGCAACATCCCCCGGCAACTAGAGGCCCGGCTGCCGAGTACCCCACGGCCCTGGGGGCGCGTCACTTCCTTTAAGCAAATCTACGTTTTCTCTGGTGAAGACTGGTGAGAAGTTTGCTGCTATGGTTATGACTGCTGGAGTTTATGGTAAGCCCTCTTTGAATTCTCTTTAATAAAAATTATCTGTTAAGAGCGGATATCCCCTGTGGTGTATTTAACATTGCTTTAGTTTAACATATGTTGACATCAGCAGAATGTAAGCAGCGCTCACAAAGTCACAATATTTGGCTTAGCTTTCCACTGGAATAACCTAGTGTTTGGGATCATTTCTTGTAATGAAGTCAACACCTTCTGAGTTCTGAATGTAATGCTGAACCAGAATTGACTTCGTGAGGATATATTGTTAGTACTAGTGTATTATTAGATAGTGAAATTGCGTCTTTTAAAAGAAAAATAATTATTTTACACCTATTTATCAACTTCTTTCAGTTAGTTAATGCTTTGCAAAGTACGAAGGGAACCATCTGCAAGTGAATGTATTCCTCTATTACATCTGTTACTATTTAATAAAGGATCATTATACAATAATCATCCCATGGATTTTTCTTATGTGTTTTATAACCTCTTGATATTAGTCCATCTCCTTCCAGAACTGTTCTATGCTTTTTTTTCTCCTGTTACAATATCTCTTCCCTGGCATCCCAGACTTGGAACCCTCCTGGATCCCTTCATACCTCACCAACTGAATATTTAGGGCCCAATTCATTATTTGCTTTTTTTTAAGTTATTCAAATTAGTTTTTTTATTTTGTGGTATTAGCTGATGTTTTTGGAACTACATTTTTCAAAATGGCGCACACGGTTCATGAATTTTGCGCGGTGTTAAAATGTTCTTTATTTTCGTCTTTGATCTGATTTCTGACTTCTTTGAGCACAAGGTTGCTCGTTTTGCAAAATGTCTCAAAAATTGCTAAAAAATTTCTGGTGTACATATAAAGTCACTCCAGATGGGGATGAAAGTTGATTTTGCGGCAAATTTTGCGACTTTTTGAAAAGTCACAAATGATGAATCAGGCAAAAACATTTGGAAACCCTAAATCCCATCCAAAATGGTGAATTGATAAGAAAACAGGTGAACATATATAAAATAGATTTAAAAAATGGTGCAAATGGAAAAATGAATTTGGCGCAAACAAAAAAAGGTGCAAAACAACAATGTCCCGATTCATCAAAATGTTTACGCCAGAAAACCGGAATTACACATTGAAAAGTTTCATAATTTTTGCACAAAGCAAAATTGCACAAAAACGTTGTCGTATTTTGCCATTTTTGGGCAGCTCTACCAAAATGAGTGGAGCTAGGGAGGAGTTGTAAGGGGACAGCATACAGCTACGCACGTCCATCAAATTCTTAACAACCGATAACGTTTCTTACAACAGAAATGCTACTCCATTTTTTTACTGAAGCAACATTTCTGGTGAGGCGCACAGAGGAGCATGTCACTTATAAGATGCACCACAGTCATTAAATGGCACGTGCCTCTTAATTAATTTAGCACATCTTATTGCTGCATGCCCTTCATTAAGACTGACGTACGGAATGACAGTCTTAGTAAATCGAAGCCAAAAAATTCAACAAAAATCAGGCGCAAATGCAATAATGAACCAGGCCCTTAGTGTTTCTTGTCTTGCTATTTCTCTATGGGAGCGTTGGTGTCAAAGCTCTGCCTTGAGACCCCCATTCTTATGCATTTCTGCCTTAGGTTTGGGAAAGCTCATAGAATCCAATTGCTTTCAGTGTGACTGTTACACTGATGACATTCAAATTTAGGTCTTTTGTTCCAACATTACCTCTGAGCAATCCAGAATTTCAAGGCTGCCCACAACCTGTTCGCACCTAACACCTTGAACTACTCTCCCCTGCTTTCCCACACATAATCGTTGTTCCTCACAACATCTTCTCCTTGTCCTATTTCTGCGAAAATATTCTGTGAATTACACAGATATTATATGATTTCATAACACCTATCTGCATATATGCATGTCTTACATATGTCTGTTATCTATGTACAGATATAGCCAAGTTTACCTTAAAACAAAAAGTTTCATAGTAATCATGGTGGAGACCTATTGCAAAAGTCCTAACTTCCTCCCTCCCAAAAAAGCAATTAATAAAAATATTTGATGGAGTAGTCGAGGTCATGTCGCATAGGCACAGTCACAAAAGTGCATACTTCCTGCCTTTTTCTAAAGACAGGAAGAGGGACGTTTATTGTGATAGTATGATGTCCCCACAGTGCACATAACACCATATAATGACACCCACAGCCACCCAATACAGTAATAATAATAATATTTTTTATTTTTATAGCGCCAACATATTCCGCAGCACTTTACAATTTTAGTATGATGCCCCTTCAGTCACCCGCATAGTATGATGTCCCCACAGCCTCTCAAACACTGTATGTTGCCCCCACAACTCTCCACACTTTATGATGCCCCCTAACACGCCCCTCACTGTATGATGGGCACCACAGCCCCGATACACAGTATGATGTCCCTCATAGTCCCCACCACACAATATGATGTCATCCAGACAGAATAATGCTCCCCACAGTCTGCACCACACATTATGATGCCTGCACAAAGTATGATGGTCATCACAGCCCCACCACACAGTATGATGCCCCCCCTAGCATCCCCACACAGTATGATGGCTGCCACAGCATCTTAAACATTTTGATATAGGCATAGTCATTCCCACAACACAGTATGATGCCCCCACATCTCTCCTCATTATGTGGCCCCACAGCATTTTACTAATGCTGACTGATAAAATAAATGAAAATTACTCATCTAGCCCTGTTCCCCTGATGCATTACTATGGTCTGTGCACTGTGTGGACTGAGGCTCAGTGTAAGGCTATGGTCACACTATCAGTATTTGGTCAGTATTTTACCTCAGTATTTGTAAGTCAAAACCAGGTGAGGAACAATGAAAGAAAAAGTAAAATAGAAACATGTCACCACTTCTGCATTTTTGACCCACTCCTGGTTTTGGCTTTCAAATACTGACCAAATACTGATAGTGTGACCGTAGCCTAACAGGCGCAATCTAATGTGTCAATCTAGTGTCTCTGAGACTCGCATCGCAGGCCCTATAGCAGCCGCATGGCCTAACACTCTTAACAGTATGTCACTAGCTTCACAGGTTAATGTAAGAGGAAAAGAATTTATCATTTTCGGAACTGAGTAAATTAGTACAAGCTTTTGAAAATGAGAAGAGGTTTCCATCCACATTTTAAAGTTCATAGGTTATCTGATTCATTTTACATGTGTTATGCTATTTCATTTTGCCTCTTTGAAATTTTCAGAAAAAAGAGGTTCAGTGATGCTGCACACTTTCATTTACATTCAATAATCATTAATATAATTGAGCGAACCTAACATTTCAAATGCCAGATGTATAATAGTCAGCAGAACAATGAGTGTCTCAGAGACTAAACATCTCCAGAATGTCTTTTGCTAAAAGAGCTGTGCTGGAAACTGTAAGGAGGCACAATGTTACAAAGTCACACCAAGGACCAATGAAATAAGTCCCATATGCTGTCTTCTGCGCTGCATTTAAAATAATACATAATCCGATGAAGAAAACCCAGAAGGATGAAACAGAACTTCACTAAATGTAAAAACAATTATTTATTTAAACATCTTTAAAAACACCATGAAGAACAATTAAAAGGCAAGATCACCTCAATGAACATACATTAATCAGGCACAGTACAAATTTATATCGGGCATATTAATCTGGCCCATAATGAAGGGGTATTATAACAATAGGGACAGTAGTCCACAGCCGTAAGGGTGTACAACTAGTACTGCCCAGATAAAGTGCATGGAAAATAGTCAATATAGTAAATATGTCAATAACATATGGTCAGTGATATATAATTTTCAAATAGTAAGAATTTCAGTCATGAAATAAACCATAACTGGAGTTTAATATATCTTACCAATTCCCTATGCGTATAAACCATGTAACAATAAATGAAAAGACTAAGTAGCAAAATAAAAATAGAATAAAGGTCAATACTCCTGTGACAAAACCCTTTGGTTACATACCTGTAGAGGGGTAGCCTGATTAATGGTGTCTTATGCCTCGACGCGCGTTTCACCCTGCTTCCTCAGGGACAATTTACAGACCTCTGCATTTTTTGTAGGTGGGAAAACTTGCAAAATTGGCAGTGTATCAAATAGTAGTAAATAATAATAATAAAATGAACAGTGCGCATTTAGATTATACAGTGGTGGCCAAAAGTATTGGCACCCCTGCAATTCTGTCAGATAATACTCAGTTTCTTCCTGAAAATGATTGCAATCACAAATTCTTTGGTATTATTATCTTCATTTAATTTGCTTGCAAGGAAAAAACACAAAAGAGAATGAAACAAAAATCAAATCATTGATCATTTCACACAAAACTCCAAAAATGGGCCAGACAAAAGTATTGGCACCCTCAGCCTAATACTTGGTTGCACAACCTTTAGCCAAAATAACTGCGAACAACCGCTTCCGGTAATCATCAATGAGTTTCTTACAATGCTCTGCTGTAATTGTAGACCATTCTTCTTTGGCAAACTGCTCCAGGTCCCTGATATTTGAAGGGTGCCTTCTCCAAACTGCCATTTTGAGATCTCTCCACAGGTGTTCTATGGGATTCAGGTCTGGACTCATTGCTGGCCACCTTAGAAGTCTCCAGTGCTTTCTCTCAAACCATTTTATAGTGCTTTTGGAAGTGTGTTTTGGGTCATTGTGCTGCTGGAAGACCCATGACCTCTGAGGGAGACCCAGCTTTCTCACACTGGGCCCTACATTATGCTGCAAAATTTGTTGGTAGTCTTCAGACTTCATAATGCCATGCACACGGTCAAGCAGTCCAGTGCCAGAGGCAGCAAAGCAACCCCAAAATATCAGGGAACCTCCGCCATATTTGACTGTAGGGACCGTGTTCTTTTCTTTGCATGCCTCTTTTTTTTTCTTGTACACTCTATGTTGATGCTTTTTGTCAAAAAGCTCTACTTTTGTCTCATCTGACCAGAGAACATTCTTCCAAAACGTTTTAGGCTTTCTCAGGTAAGTTTTGGCAAACTCCAGCCTGGCTTTTTATGTCTCGGGGTAAGAAGTGAGGTCTTCCTGGGTATCCTACCATACAGTCCCTTTTCATTCGGACGCCGATGGATAGTACGGGTTGACACTGTTGTACCCTCGGACTGCAGGGCAGCTTGAACTTGTTTGGATGTTAGTCGAGGTTCTTTATCCACCATCCGCACAATCTTGCGTTGAAATCTCTTGTCAATTTTTCTTTTCCGTCCACATCTAGGGAGGTTAGCCACAATGCCATGGGCTTTAAACTTCTTGATGACACTGCGCACGGAAGACACAGGAACATTCAGGTCTTTGGAGATCGACTTGTAGCCTTGCTCATGCTTCCTCACAATTTGGTTTCTCAAGTCCTCAGACAGTTCTTTGGTCTTCTTTCTTTTCTCCATGCTCAATGTGGTTCACACAAGGACACAGGACAGAGGTTGAGTCAACTTTAATCCATGTTAACTGGCTGCAAGTGTGATTTAGTTATTGCCAACACCTGTTAGGTGCCACAGTTAAGTTACAGGTGCAGTTAATTACACGAATTAGAGAAGCATCACATGATTTTTCAAACAGTGGCAATACTTTTGTCCACCCCCTTTTTTAGGTTTGGTGTGGAATTGTATCCAATTTGGCTTTAGGATAATTCTTTTTGTGCTTTTTCATTGAAGACAAATTAAATTAAGATAATAATGCAAAAGAATTTGTGATTGCAATCATTTTCAGGAAGAAACTGAGTATTATCTGACAGAATTGCAGGGGTGCCAATACTTTTGGCCACCACTGTATATGGGTATATGGGGTAACATCTCTCTTTGTCGAGATTGACATGACTGACTTGCTGGTGTAAGGAGACATGTAGGCCATACAATGCTCCCCTGGGAAATTAAATTTGCAAATTACCTCTTCAGAGATGAAGAAGACTTGAATTCTAGTGCAACCTGCTGGAAGTACAATCCTAAAAGTCAAAATTGACCCTTTAAAGTACCTTACCAAATGACTTTCAGTTTCCCAGAGGAACATTGCATGACCTATAAATTTCATTACAGCGGCATGTCAGGTATGTTACTCTCCACAAGAGAAACGTTATTCCTTAGACCCCAGTAAGAGGCAACTCATACAGACGAACAGACTGCTGTCTTTGTACTTAGGAGGGGCAAACACACTGAGACATGTGTCTAGAAATAGAGTATCTGGTTTGGCTTTTATTCTATGTCATGTGTCAAGACTCGTTAAACGTTTGATATCAAGTTTTTAAGATTGTTACTTCCAGTAGGTAGCACTAGAGCTCAAGTAGTCTTCCTCTCTGAAAAGGTAATCAGTATATATAGTGTCTGTATATAAAATTTTTCATAAACTTTTCCACATTTTTCACCTAACACCTACAAACTTAAATGTATTTTATTTGGAATTTCTGTGATATACTTATACAAAGTAACAATTATTTGTGAAGTGTAAAGGAAATGATACATGGTTTTATAAATATTTTAAAAATATAAATCTGAAAATTGTGATGTGCATTTGTATTCAGCCCCCTGTAGTCTGATACCCGTAAATAAAATCCTAAGGAACCAATTGCCTCCAGAAGTCACATAATTAGTAAATTGAGTTCAGCTATATGTAATTTTTTTTCAGTATAATTACAGATTTTCTATGAAGGCATCAGAGGCTTGTTTCAGAACATTAGGAATCAAATAGCATCATGAAAAACAAAGGTCAGACCAGACAGGTCAGATTTAAATTTGTGGAGGAAAGCAAAGCAGGGTTAGGTTATAAAAATAGCCCAAGCTTTGAACATCTCACGGAGCACTGTTCAATCCATCATCTAAAAATGGAACAACAGTTAACCTACCAAGACTTGGCTGTTCACCTAAACTGACATCCTAAACAAGGAGAGCACTGATTAGAGGAGCAGCCAAAAGGCCCATGGTCACTATGGAGGAGCTGCAGAGATTCACAGCTCAGGTGGGAGAATCTGTCCACAGCACAACTATTAGTTGTATATTCCACATGGCATTTATGAAAGAGTGGCAAGAAGAAAGCCATTGTTGAAAGCAAGCCATAAGAACTCCTGTTTTCAGTTTGCAAAAAGCAATGTAGGGAACACAGCTAGCATGCGAAAGAAGGTGCTCTGGTCAGATTAGATATAAGTAGAACTTTTTGGGCTAAATACAAAACTCTATGTGTGGCAGAAAACTTATTACTGCACATCGCCCTGAAAACACCATCCCCACCGTCAAACACGTCAAACATGGTGGTTGCAGCATTATGCTGTGGGGATGCTTTTCTTCAGCAGGGACAGGGAAGCTGGTCAGATTTGATGGGTAGATTTATGAAGCTAAATAAAAGGCAATCCTGGAGTAAAGCATGTTAAAGGTTGCAAAATACTAGAGACTGAGGGGTAGGTTCACCTTCAAGCAGGACAACGACCTTAAACATACTGCTAGACTACAATGAAATGGTTTAGATCAAAGCATATTCATGTCTATGAATAGCCCAGTCAAAGTCCAGACCTAAATCCCATTGAGGATCTGTTGCAAGAGTTGAAAATTGCTGATCACAGACACTGTCCATCCAATCTCATTGACATAGAGCTAGTTTGCAAAGAAAAATGGGCAAAATGTCAGCCTCTAGATGTGAAAAGCTGGTAAAGACATGCCCCAAAAGACTTGCAGCAGTTTTTGCTGCAAAACTTGGCTCTACAAAGTGCTTATTCAGGGGCCTGAATACAAAAGCAAGTCAGAATTTTCAGATTAATATTTTTGAAACTATTAGAAAACCATGTATCATTTCCATTACACTTCACAAATACTTGCTACTTTGTGTTGGCATATCATTGAAAATCCCAATAAAATACATTTAATTGTGTGTAATGTGAAAAAATGTGGAGAAGTTCACGGAGTATGAATACTTTTTTTAAGACATTGTACTACAGCATTAACAGCAGCATATTTATTGATAGTTGGCTGATAGATAAGTACACTAAAAGGCATTTTTCTAAATTGATTGTCCCATCAGTACAATATCTGTCTGTATTTCAAATTCAGGAAAATGTCAAATGAGGTATTCTCCATTCAGACCCCTTCTCTAAACCAGGATGGAAAGCTGCTCCGCTCTGGTGGACTGGTCCCTTTCATATATGAATATTCAGTTTCAAATATCTGATAATAAGGGTTTTCCTATTTTTCTGATAACTGTAGGTTACAGACCCTAAACCTTAAGCTGAATTCCGATTTGGCTTGTAACCAAAAAGAGTTGTTCATATTAGACAAAAAGCAGATTTCCCAATGCTGAGTTTAGAGTAGAGTTGTGTTGGCGCTAGGCCCTCCTCTAGTCCCTGTTCAAGCTTTGTGGAACTAAGGGGTGCTCGCTAATACTATCCTCTTGCTGTACTGCTGGCTGCTAACCTGTGTAGGATTGGAATGGGTGGTCGGCTGATTCTGAGCCTAAACATGGAGGAAAATGAGGATTGGTAATTTTGATTTGGCCATGGAACCCAAGAGTCCTGGTGCTCAATTTCGATGTAGAAATTGTTTCTGTGGTTAAAGATGAAAACCTACCCAGCCGAATATGGGTTTTGGTGACTTAGACACACTTTTGATTTAATACAATGAAAAACAGTTTAACTAATCCCAAGACACAATATAAAATAATTCTCACACTTCTCGAATATAGCGAGACATCACAAGTGAAAGCGATGCTTGTCATTTGTATTTATCCCCAACACTTTCCTTAAAATTAGACCTGTTTTGGCCTCTTTCGAGCACAGCTGTTTCGCTGCCTGAGTTGCACGAAAGTTTTGACAGGTATAGTCCAAAGTATAAATGATACTTCATAGCAGAGGACATAAATATAAGCTGTTAAAAGAGGTAAACAGCGTTATGCTGAGATCCATTATAGAGACAGCCTGATTTCTATAGCTCTAATCCCCTCGGCATGACTAACTCTTTCACAGAAATGTGTTCATTCATCACCCCTTCTCGTCATATAAGATGTGTAGTTGTGTGCATAAAGGAAAAGCAGTTTTAGTAAATATTTTAAATAACACATGAAAATTTATGGCTGGGCCTTTGAAATTCTACGTACAAGATAAAGCTATCATCATTTGTCACAGTGCTACATATGAAAGGGATCTGGCACTCTGTCTCAATTTCCATCCGATTGTTACTACCATAAATGTTGGTATTGGGGTAACTAGATAAGTATCTGCTTTGAATAAGATGGCTACGTATAACACTGGGTGCTGCCCAGGACTAGGCTCCACTGACAGATTTATAGCTTTTTCTGGAGCTGCTGTGGTATGATGGAAATGGCAGGTGTGATATAACACAAAGTGAATTTCTGTCTCGGGGTCCTGTGTTCTGCACAGGTGCAAGAGCAGCTGGGGGTCAGTATGGGCATTTCTGATGCCAAAAGTGATTGAACTTGAGATACAACAGTTTTGTATTTCATTTCTCTACTTCATATTTTTTCATACTGTTATACTTTTCATTTTTCAAGATTGATCTCAGAGTAGTATGGGAATTTTCACATATATATTTATGAATGTTTTAAATAGCTTCTTCTCACTGTAAGAAAATTTATGATCAAGGATTAAAGGGCTTCAAATCCATGTTAACATTGTGCCAGCATTGCTTTATGAGACTGTGCTGTGACTGCTATGATCAAGGTGACAGAGAAAAGCCTGGTCAGTGAGCATGGGCTAAGGATGACAGCGTGTGATACAAAAGGCCTCCCAACCAGAGTAGCAAGAGGAATATAACTATGGAAGTGAGTTCTTCTCCTGCAATAGACAGATCCACATCAATGTCCATGATCAGGTAGACTGTTCCTGCAGTTCCTTTATGTCTTATGCTAAAGTTGTGCACTTGGTGCAACCGTCCAATGTCTGTTTCTGGATCAGCAGTGCACCTATCCAGCACAACAACTGATATGCTGGATCTACAGAAACAATCTCAAAGGAGTTCCACTGTCATGGAGGAGTTATGGATCAGATGAATATCCAATATCACTGGACACCTGTCAGTCTCTTCTGTGTGTAGATAAATTAATTAGTGAGTAGCTGACAGTTTCTGTAAGAGTAAACTGTTAAGGTGTACCTCCTCATTAGCAAATAGGTGTTAAATCAAAGGTGAAGATGATTGCTTCCAAGGTACACTGGTAGCCTCTATACCACAGACCTCAAATGGTAGAAATGGAAATGCCATATTTTCATGCCATGCAGAGATGCAGTATGACCCCACAGTGACCGCTCTGCACTTCCTCATTCCAATTTGGAGACATTGCAGAGCGGTCACAGTGTCCTGCTGCAGATCTGCTGGGCCTTGGGGTGCCACAGACTTTTTCAAGCCTGTGCAGTCACTGCTGCTGCTGTTCCTGCTAGAAGAAAGGAAAAAGAAGACATTTCTCATTTGTTCCTAACCTGTTCCTGTCCCCTGCTTTTTCCTAATCTACCCCAATCCCCTCTCCTCTCTTTTCCCCCTTTCCCCCCTCTCCCTAACCCCTTCCCTACCCCCCTTTCTGTCACAAAGCGCTGATCAGTACTTGATGGCTGATCAGTACTTGATCGCTCGCTTTTTGGCAGTTTTTTCATGCGTCCTGCAGCCGCCGAGCGCTAATCAGTGATGCACATCGTGCTCGCTTTTGGTCAGGAGTCAGGACTTTTTTTTCCTGTCCATTTCCCTCCCCCCCTTTGAACCACCTCCGTGCATGCGTCCTGCAGCCAATGGGCTGCTGATCAGTCACATACATCACTCTTCAGCGTCTGTGCTCACTTTTGGCCAAGATTTTTTTTTTCTGTCCATCCCCCCCCTTCCTTTTGCACCACATCCGTGCAAGCGTCCTATAGCCACCGAGCGCTGATCAGTGATGCACATCACTGATTGGCATCCGTTTGTTGTTTTTTTTTTTTGTGTGAAAAAATAATCAAATAAAAATAATTTTGATTAGTTGATAGGGCTAGATTCAACATCTACTACAGTATTTTTTACTGAATATAGTCAGGTTTAGTGTCAGATAGTTGCGGATGCTCAGTAATTTATTTTTACTGACATCCGTTTAGTAAGTTTGCTTTTTATTTTACAAAATTTTTATAATCTTTTTATTTTTATCTTTTTACTTCTAGATTCTTTTCTTCTATTCTTTTTTTTCTTTCTTCTAAATAAAAAAAGTTTACACCAAACACTCACACAGCAAGCACATGAAAAAATTTCCCGCTCGTCTTAATCACGGTATTCAGCCAAAGAGGCATATGCCTTTCTTGCCTCCGACACTGATAGTGAGGTAGAGGAAGCCACCTTCCTTTATTTTTCCTCCTCCTCAAGTGATATCGCACCGTCATGCAGACACACCAGGACAGAAAATGAACCAGCGCCACCAGTTAGTGACCTTCTATGAACCTCACCCACTGAAGATTATGAGCCACAGAGTCCTAATTTTGTGGCACAACCAGGAATCAAGTTTGACACTACTAGCCACACAGAAACTGACTTATTCAAAGTCTTTTTCTCTGAGGATTTTGGAAACCTAATGGTCTCCGAGACACCCACTGCTGGATCAAGGTTATCACCTCTACGTGGATAACTTTTATACCAGCATCCCTCTCTTCAAATCCCTCTCTGCCAGAGCTACCACGGCATGTGGTACTGTCCACAAAATCAGAGAGTACTCCCTAGGATGCTAATTGGGAAGCTGCTCAGAAAGGGTAGGAGCAGGGCCTAATGTAGCGACAACATGCTAGTGATCAAGTACAAGGACAAGAGAGATGTCCTTTTCTAGACCACCATACATGATGATGGCAGCGCCCCCACTGCTGTTCGAGGTTCCTCTACACAGGTTCCCAAACCAGACTGTACCCTGGGGTACAATAAAAATATGGGGGGAGTTGAGCTCTCTGATCAAGTCTTGCAGCTCTACAGTGCCATGTGACAAGCTGAGGTGTGGTACAAGAAGCTGGCCGTGCACATCGTACAGATGACAATGTATAACTCTTTCGTGCTATCACGATGTGCAGACCAGACCATTTTCAGGAGGTTATTTGGAAGTCAGGAAGGAGCGGACCCCAGTAGTTCAGAAACTGAAGGTGCACATATAATACCAGGGCAACATTTCCCAGGTGAGGTCCCTCAAACCACAAAGAAAGGAAGATCGCAAAAAAGGTGTCGAGTGTGTTACAAAAGGGGGTTAAGAAAGGGCACCACCTATCAATGTGACACCTGTCCCGACAAACCTAGCCTGTGTATAAAAGAATGCTTCAAACTGTACCACTCATCCATGGACTACTAAATTCATTTCTGACTTACACAACTTACATATGCCAACCTAATGTACTCTACACACCTCACATATGCCAACCTCATGTACGTTGCACAACTCACATATGCCAACCTGATGCACTCTACACAACTTAGGTATGCTAACCTGATGCACTCTACACAACTTACATATGCCAACCTGATGCACTCTACACAACTCAAGTATGCCATCCTGATGCACTCTGCACAATTCACATATGCCAAGCTGATGCACTCTACACAACTCACATATGCCAACCTGATGTACTTTACACAACTCACATATGCCAACCTGATGCAATCTACACAACTTACATATGCCAACGTGATGTACTTTACACAACTCACATATGCCAATCTGATGCAGTCTACACAACTTACATACTTACATATTCCAACGTGATGCACTGTACAAAACATACGTATGCCACCATATTATGAAATTCACATACAAGGAAAACACTAGATCAATTCCAATATAGGGTCACTTAGGGTCACTCAGGGTGGGGGATTTTCACTGTTTAGGCACATCAGGCTCTCCAAACGCGACATGACACCCGCAGACCATTCCATCAAAGTCTACATTCAAAAACTCCTTCCCTTTCGAGCCCTGCCATGGAGAAATTGCACAACAAATTTTGGGACCCATTTTCTCTTACTATCCTTGTGAAAATAAAAGAAATGTGGGGCTAAAACATTTTTGTGGGAAAATGTTTTCATTTTCACAGTTCAACATTGTAAAATTCTGTGAAGCACCTATGGGTAAAAGGTGCTCACCCCTCATGTAGATAAATTCCATGAGGGGTCTAGTTTCCAAAATGGGGTCATTTATGGGAAGTTCCTACTGTATAGGCACATCAGGGGCTCTCCAAACACGACATGGAGTCTGCTGTCAATTCCAGCCATTTTTGCGTTCAAAAAGTCAAACGGCGCTCCTTCCTTTCCAAGCCCTGCCATGCGCCTAAACAGTAATTTTTCCCCTCATATGGGTGTTGGCATACTCAGCAAAAATTGCACAACAAAGGTTGAGGTCCATTCTCTCCTGTTACCATTGTGAATATAAAAAAATTGTGACTAAAGTAAAGTTTTTGTGAAAAAAAGTAAAATGTTCATTTTTTCCTTCCACATTGCTTTAATTCCTGTGAAGCACCTGAAGGGTTAATAAACTTCTTAAATGGCTTTGAGGACTTTGAGGGGTGCAGTTTTTAGAATGGTGTCACTTTTGGGTATTTCCTGTCATATAGGTCCCCCAAAATCACTTGAAATGTGATGTGGTCCCTAAAAAAATGGTTTTGTAAATTTTGTTAGAAAAATGACTTTTAACCCTTCTAGCTTCCTAAGAAAAAAAAATGTTTAAAAAATTATGCAGATGTACTCTCAAAGGCATAAGAATCAAAAGTTTGAAAATTGCGAAATTTTCGCTAAATTTCCGATATGACGAGAGTCATATCGAACAAATTTTATCACTGTCATGAAGGACAATATGTCACAAAAAACATTCTCAGAATCAGGGGAATCCATTGAAGCGTTTCAGAGTTATTGCCACATAAAGTGACAGTGGTCAGAATTGTAAAATTTGGCTTGGGCAGGAAGGTGAAAAATGGCTTGGGCGGTGAAGGGGTTAATGCATCACTGCCATTGTTATTAATCATTTATCCAAAACCTGATCATAACAAACAAAGGTAAGTAGGAATGAAATGCTGAGCTCACTTATGTTGTCTTGTCTGTTATCTTTTTGTCTCTGTACTGTAGAGCAATTTTTAACATTTAAAGATGAACATGAAAACTCCCCCATATATCTTGATATATTATAGCATTGTAACCTTTTTGGCCATCAGTCCTGTAAAACATAGACTTGCTGTCCGGCACTTCCACTGTACTTAAAAAGGAGTTAGACACCTTATGAATATTGCGAAACTGGCAGTCTTCCAGCTCTCCCACTTACAGTAATTGCCCACTTAAGGTCTTGAAAAGTAGTTCCGGATCCACGTGTCAAAAAAAGTTCAGTCCATGTGTCATTGTTTTGCAGGATACAGTTGGAGAAATAGGTGGCTGATGAAATTCATGCTTCTTTCTTATAAATTCGTAATCTTGAACAGGAGGTTATTCTAAAAAGCCTAAATTTTAGCATCACGTCCTAGAAGTAAACTATGTAGATTAGCTGCTTAGATTAATATTTATGTATTTCTTCACAAAAGAACGAAGCAGTAGGATGAAGTCAGGAGAAAATGAAAGTGTCAGCTTTTACATTTACGGATTTGCGCTTTATGAGCCTTGATCTGTTAATGTTTCCTATGGGGCCATTGTGGATGAGTGTATTGCACAGGTGGCCCACAGCAATTTATAGATACAATAATTGGACAAGAAAAAGAAGGGACGCACGCTTCTCAAACACATGGATTGCAGCTGGTTCCAACCATTTTAACAGCAGACATAACTTTTCCATGACAGAGATGATTTCCAAGTCACAGGAAGCACTTTGGATCCTCCGTCCCCCTGTGAGCTCCGCTGCTTTCTTCATGTTCCCTCTTGCACAGAGTGTACTAGCACACTTTTTATTACCACTCTGTCAAGATCCTAAATGCACATTTTTATCTCCCATAATTCTTTCATCACCCAAAGGCTCTTCGTAGTACATCTGCAAAATATGTTAAAATGCTCAATATCCAACAGAAATTGAGTAAGATATCCAAATTTTTGACGAAAAGCTCTCAACAGCATTTTATCTCAAGGGTCCAATGCAAAAGAGCCATTATTCAGAAAATCACAGAATTATGGTATGTAAAACATTGTCGCATCCAATCACGAAACACATCTGTTGTGTCAAAGACAATGAGTGTATTTTTCTTGAATATTGGCATACAGTGAACACATGGGAATCATATATAGACTGACAGTTATATGAATGGAATATACTGAAAGTCCACAGTTATAAAATAAATTATACAGTGGCAAGTCCAATTATATTCTGCATTATTCTATTTGTGGTTATTGTCTCCCTACTGAGTATGTGTAGGATGTATTTTCCGCTCACTGTAGTTTTAATCATAACATTTATGAATACTGCCCTATAGAGGTAAGAATTTTGGATCTACTATAGTTTATGGAGTAAAGTTTCTCCTTGGGGAGAGTGACATATCAATTTGCATATTGGATCTACAATAAAAATTATTAACGGGTATTAAGACTTCTATGGGTTCTAGCAGCTACAAGGGAAGAGAGCACCTCTAATCAGGGGCCCATATTGATAGTAGAGGGCCCCTGTGCAAAACTTGCCTCTGGGTCCCCCTTTGTCAAGCAAGACCTGCACATATAGAGATATATTCACATAAGGAACAATATAACAAAATGTGCACATGCTAATATATCATATGCACAATTTACACATTACGCACACATGTACATAGTACACACATACACACAAGCATAAATAATATTGATGTATAAACATAACACATGCATATACACAATGACATTAGCAGAGAAAAAAAACAATCACGCCATGTTTTATGCAATTTACCATAATAATCTGTTAACTATATTGTATGGGTCATTACGATTACAAGGATGCAAAATATTTCCATGTTATTTAATGGCTTGTGTTGTCTATTTTTAAAAAGTATAACCATTATATTTGTTAGAATTATAATTGTTTTTCATTGTTTATTAAAAATTTTGCTGGAAATAAAATCTCTACTATAAAAGTTGTTATGGATCAAGCTCTTTGGGAGTCGGCAGCGTTCACACAGGCAAGCAATGCCGTTTCCATAAACTTCCAGGTAAAGTCCATACAAAGCAGCCTGTTCTAAGCACGGAACGAAAGGTATAACAGAGCCAAAACAGAAAATAAACAGTCCATATATTGCATGGGCTAACCCATTCAGACGTCAGTCCTTCATTCAGTCTCTGGCAGAGTCTGAGCCACATAAACAAGGTCTTTCACCCTCCATACACAGACCACATCTGAGACAGGTGCTAAGCCTTCATTGGAGATATGGGAGCATCCATTCCCACCCAACTCTTCTAGTTGCTCCTAGAACCTGAACCCCACCCCAAATCCAGGCCCATTAAAAAAAAACCCTCTCAGCATAAATAGTGCTGGAGCTTGCTTTTCTGGGCTTCACATCTCCAAGGCTAACCACCTAGGTGACACACATCTCCCATCCAGAATCTGTCCAGCTGCATCCTTAGAAAATATATAGAAATACACTGGCATATAGAGATGTACTTCTGTGCATCAGTACAATGAGCATAGTCAGAAGAAGAATACTATTTAGCTGTTTACAAGGAAAAAAATCCTATATTTAGCTGTGCATCCTATGGCTAATTGTTAAAGCTTGGGCCTGTCATGCAAGAGATTATGAGTTTGAATCTCTGGATAATATTTACGTTTTACCAAGAACATAACTATGACTATAAAACTGTGTGTCAATGTTGAAGTTGTCATAATAGTTTAGAATTTGTAATTTGGCACAATTAGATTATGTTTACCATGTATCGCTCACCGTGGAACCATTAGTAATAATCATTTTACTAATTTAATAATCAGCTTAAAGCGAAACCGTCATTTATTATTTATTCCATAAATCAATAGTACATGTGAAAATAGGCAACTTTGTAATATATCTTATCAGAGAAACCTGCTTCTTTCTCTGCCAGAATTAATTAGTAATTATCAAAATTCTCAATTCTGAGGTAAAATCTATATTCAGTGAAGACAGGCTTTCCCATTACTGAGATAGGAGATGGCAGTTGTTATGGATGCAAGTCTATGTAGATAGAAGGGGGAGTACAAGGGAGGAGCTCTGTCTCTAGCTCCTCCCCCTCCATCTACATAGACCTGCATCCATAACAACTGCCATCTCCTATCTCAGTAATAAGAAAGTCTGTCTTCACTGAATTCAGATTTGAATTGAGAATTTTGATAATGACTGATCAATTCTGTCAGAGAAAGAAGCAGCTTTCTCTGATAAATTATATCTCAAAGTTGCTTATTTTCACGTGTACTATGGATTTATGAGATAACAATTAAAACGACTGTTACTCTTTAATTTTCAATATTACATTTGAAAGCTAATGTGACTTCCATGGCACATGTGCGCGACAACTGCTATGAAGGAACCCACCATAAATCAAATGTTTTTTTTCCATAGGATTGGGGTTAAATCTACATAATGTTTGAAAAAGGCTTTGGTAGAGCGGAAATGCGTCATTTATGAAGTTCTGATGATTTAATGGAATAAATCTTGGAAAAGCACTTCAACACAAGTGAGTGCTGGTCTTTCTATAACTATATGAAAGTGGGATGCCATCCCTTAACACAAGCACCGCTATCTCAAGAGCGCTGACTGGAGGTATATGTGGACTGATTCCTAACATTAAAAGAGCTATGTAAAAAGTGACATTTTTGAAAGTTAAAAGGTCAGTGTTTGGGTTCCCAGAACTTAAAGCAATTTCAGATTTATGGCAATAGAGAATAAATAATACAATAAAATTTATGTTATTACAAATACTAATTGTCCGTTGTGTATGTGGATACCAGGAGACAATTTATGAAGTGAATCCTGTGATCCAGGCTGCACTATCCATTATGAAGCAAACAAAGTCGCGTCTATGTAATGAAAAATGAGTGTGTTTTTGATGAGAGACATGTATGCCAAGTCTGTGCAATTAATCTGTCCTGTCGTTTTACAGATGTACAACCCCTCTGCTTGATACAAAAGAATTAATTGCGCAGCATGGGGGAAAGGTAAGATAATACTCAGTGCACAGGAATTAAATTATTCCAACGCATGTCACTGAATAATAGAGATGATTTAATAGACCACGACAGATACAAATACAACTTAAAAATATATTTTTGTGAAATGATCAAGAAAACAGAAATACAGTGGGTAATTGATAGCAGAAATGGGATGCTGTGCTAGATACAAAACAATACAGAATCAAGGTAAAGGTTTTGTAAGGGTCACCAGGTCAGCAGAGGTCAGGGACATCTTTTTAACATAAAGGAAATATTGCATAGACCATCTAAATGACTTTATATTGATCTTGCATATGTTGTACCAGATGTCAAAGAGTTATGTTTGACATATTACAGTTGCAGAGAAGAATAAGAAAGGTCTAATAGTTGTGCTCCAACATGCTTGTGTACCATTACTCCTGCCCTATATACAAGTTTTTTTTTAATTTATAATGAATACTTTTAGTAATTTTTAAACCTATATTAATATATCAATGTGGTCTGTGGCCACAATTTAATAAGGAACTCTCCCCCATGCCATAAACTTATTGCTCCAGAAATCTTCTATAAATTAACAGCATAGATCTTATTTATTTTACTCACTTATATAGCGCCATCATACTCCGCAGCGCTTTACATACATTATCATCACTGTTCCCATTGGGGCTCACAATCTAAAAATCCATATCAGTATGTCTTTGGAATGTGGGAGGAAACTGGAGAACCCGGAGGAAACCCAACAAACATAGAGAGAACATACAAACTTGTGGATGTTGTTCTTGGTGAGATTTGAACCCAGGACCCCAGTGCTGCAAAACAACAGTGCTAACCAGTGAGCCATCGTGCAGCCCATAAAAAGCTGTGTCCTCACCATTACCAACAGGAGTACTACTGTGATTCCAAGCTGCCTTCCTGACGCTAAGTCAAGATTGGAGATATCTCCCATTTGACCCGTTTAGCCCCTCAGTGACAAAAGCATCTAATTGATCAAAAGAAAGTGAAGAAGCTCCCTTTTTCCTTCTATCATTGCCCCCCACAATGCAATTGTGTGTAGGAAGGTGGATGTAGGACGAGTATAGGTAAATATTGCATCAAGGCGTCCAAAAAAATGGAAATAATGATACAAATATGCTGCTGTCGTTAAAAGTAAAAACAAGCAACATTGCAATTTACTTATTAAAAATTCTCTCCGTTCTCAAGAACATGGCAATTTTTAATTTTATAGTTTACTGCTTATTATCTTGGTTACCGGCCACAGTGCATCACCAGCGGCTGGTCTCCAAGACAAGAAGCGCAGCTCTTACATGCTCTTTCCAATAGAACTTGTAAGCACTGCTCTGAAGCTGGCCAGGATCATAGGAGCGCACTTTTAGCGCCCAATCAATCATGAGATAACTGGATTTGGTGCAGAAATCTTTATTGTAAGATTTTGAGCGTGATGAAGAAATAAGCCCTTATATGAAAATGTGTTGTTTTAATGATACAATAAAGACTTCTACCCCAGACCCCTGACTCCTGCCACACTTCTGTTAACCACAGAGATATTTATATTTATATTTGTACTGCTGAGGATTCTGCAGCTATTCTATAATTCTCCAGTGTACAGTGCTTAGTGTCGTACTTAATGTGTTTTACTGGAGGAAGCGAATACAATCTCCCTCTATTTCCAGTTTTCATCCTATGATGAGCTTTGAGACATTTATCTTGTAAGGGCCGTAACTTAGGCATGGCCCCAAAGGTAACTGTCAGTTATTCACTTATACTTCTGTACTGGGATCCATGGGGGTAACATTTTTTCTTGCGGAGAATGACATGTCAAGCCTGACATTCCGAGGTGAAGAGACTTTTAAGCCACAATGCTCCTCTGGGAAGTATGCAAATTGGAGCATTGCGGATTAATAGTCTCCTCACCACGGCATGTCAGGCTTGATATGTCACGCTCCGCAAGGAGTAACGTTACCCCATGGATCCCGGTCAGAAACCTCTCACCCAGCCAAAGCAGATCTCACACTTTGCACTGATGAGGGGCAGTACCCCGAAACATAGCGTCTGTAAATTGAGATTTTGGTTTTGGCTTTAATCCCAAGGCTATGTGCCCACGATGCAGAAATGCTGCATACTTTTTCCACTTCTCCCTGGCAGGAAAAACGCATGCGGTTTTTACACGCGTTTTTCCTGTCAGGTAGAAGCGTTTGTCAAGTGTTTTTGCATCCATTTCTGCATGCGGGTTATCAAGCGATTTTAGCATCACTTGGAAAGTGCTTGACAACTTGTTCACACTATATAAATCCATGCAACCGGCATGGATTTATAGTAGTGTGACCAAGTTAGTTAAAAAAAAAAATAAGAGTGGTAAAAAATAAAAAAAAAAGATTATACTCACCTTCCGATGTCCTCCCGATGTTTTCTCCGCTGTGTCCGGTGTCTTGGACGGCTCGCGGTGGTGTGAAGGACCTGCGGTGACGTCATTGAGTCATGTGACAGGTCACATGACTCAATGACGTCTTGGCAGGTCCTTCACAACACCGCGACCCATACAGCAGACCCGACAGAGGGGAGAAAACACCGGGAGGACATCGGAAGGCAAGTATAATCTTTTTTTTTTTTTTTAAATTCTTTTAACAGGTTCTATGGTACCCAGGTCTGGATAAGAGTCTCCTCTCCTCCAGACCTGGGTACCATCCGCACATTGAACAGTGTGATATCCGCATGTGCAGATGCAGTGATGTGGATATCATGCGGTCCAATGCAAGTCAGTGGCGGCGATTACGCTGCGTGTCCGCAAAATTAATGGACATGCTGCGTATTTTTCTGCAATGATAATCCGCAGCGGAAATTTCCGCAGCATGTGCATAGCACATGCAGATTATCATTGGGGACCATGGGGCACGTATTACCAAGCGTTTTTTAAGCGTTTTCGCTGCCGAAATTAGCGGCAAAAACACTTGAAAAACGCATAGTGGGCACGCAGCATAAGTCATGTAACAAGGCTCATAAGACTTTTAGGATTGCTGCTTCCTATAGGTGCCACTAGAGTTCCAGCCATCTTGCTCTCTGAAGAGACAATTTGCATATTTCTGTACTGAAATACAAATATTTTGTAAATGTAAATGTCTCCTAGAGGGTAATAAAAACCCTCAAATATAATTAAAATAAATAATAAACAAATATCAATTACTGAATACAAGTTATCAAACCGAATGGACCAACCAATAGACTACAACTAGCATATAAGACCTTATTTATAATATAATCAGGGATGTGTCCTTCTGTCGGAAGCCTCTATAGACTGCACAATGCGCCTGCTCAATCTGGCCGCAGACAGAAAAACACATCCACATCCCAGACAGGGATGAGGAGTGTGGCGCCGGAGATCATGGTATGCGTAGGCGCTGAGTGCATACCACGATGTCCTGTGCCATAAACACATACCATCCTCTTCGGGCCTGTCATCTCTGGAAAGGCCGGGGGAGGAGTGTGTCACCGGAATCAGCACTTGCGCATAGCGTGATATCCGGCGCCATTTTAGTGAAGACAAATTTCCGTATGCGCTTACTCGGGTGCCATTTTTTTGAATACACTCTGCACATTTGTTTTCAATAAAATGGCACCGGATATCGTGCTAAGGCGCAGATGCTAATTCTGGCGCCATTTTAATAAAATAATGCAGGCGACGCACTGAAGGAGAGCAGTGGAAAGGTGAGTAGGAGTGTTTTTTTTTTTATTTATGGATGGATGGAGGAGCATATTCCAGGATGGGGGACCAGGATGGTAGAGCATATACCAGGATGGGGGGAAGCATATACCAGGATGAGGGATCAGGATTGGGGAGCATATACCAGGATAGGGGACCAGGATGGGGGGAAGCATATACCAGGATAGGGGACCAGAATGGGGGAAGCATATACCAGGATGGGGGAAGCATATATCAAGATGGGGGACCAGGATTGGGGAGCATGTAACAGGATGGGGGAGCGTATACCAGGATTGGGGAGCATGGATCAAGATGGGGGGAAGCATATACCAGGATTGGGGGGGCATATATCAGGATGGGGACCAGGCTGGGGGGGCATTTTCCAGGATGGGGGTGCAAATATCAGGATGGGGGAGCATGTAGCAGGATGGGGGAGCATATACCAGGATGGAGGAGCGTATACCAGGATGGGGGAGCATTTTCCAGGATGGGGGAGCATTTTCCAGGATGGGGGCAAAAATACCAGGTTATGTGAGCATATACCAGGATAAGGGAGTGTATACCAGGTAGGGGGCACGTATACCAGGATGAGGGAGCATATTCCAGGATGGGGGAGCATATTCCTGGATGGGGGAGCATATACCAGGATGGGTGAGGGTATACCAGGATGAGGTAGCGTATACCAGGGTGGGGGAGCGTATGCCAGGATGGGGGAGAATATGCAAGGATGGGGACCAGGATGGGGGAGCATATACCAGGATGGGGGACCAGGATGGGGGAGCATATACCAGGATGGGGTACCAGGATGGGTGAGCATATACCAGGATGGGGGACCAGGATGTGGGAGCATATACCAGGATGGGGGATCAGGATTGGGGAGCATATACCAGGATGGGGGATCAGGATTGGGGAGCATATACCAGGATGGGGAACCAGCATTGGGGAGCATATACCAGGAAGGGGGACCAGAATGAGTGAGCATATACCAGGATGGAGGACCAGGATGGGGGAGCATATACCAGGATGGGGGACCAGGATGTGGGAGCATATACCAGGATGGTGGACCAGGAAGGGGGAGCATATATCAGGACGGGGAACAGGATGGGGGAGCATATACCAGGATGGGGAAGCATATACCAGGATAGGGGATGGGACCATATACCAATAAAAATGCTAGCCATCAGGGCATAGAACGGGTTCAAAAAGCTAGTTTTAATATATTATATGATATGCTGCATAAAATTGTATCTGATGTGACATAACGTACAAGTGGCCTTAGAATTCTTAAAATTATGAATAGTGGGACATGATCTACTTAAAAAAACTAATGGCTACTATCCGCTTACAAACCAAGAGGCTATACTGTAAATATGACGATTAGCCTGGTAGATCAGGAGAAACTATTTTTCCCTGAACTAGAACCAAAATCAGCTTTATTATATACCGTATACAGAGTCCTAATTTATGGTTTAATCCACACCATGATTTCCGTAGTTTAGAAAAATATATCAATGTAATATCGAGAGCCTCAAAGTCATAAAGGGCCTTACAAAGCAATTCAATATTGCTGGGCCACTTGTTGATTGATATGACTCTATCCAGGTACTATGATAATAATTTAGGCCGTATTAACCCCTTTATCAGTTTACTTAATTATAGAATATTACAGATTGTAATACAATAAATGTAATATATTTTCTATAGGTGTACACAGATACCGTATATTGTAAATGGCTAGATGATGCATCCAAATATGCTGGAGGTCTTTTACTATAGTCCAGAAGCTTCCATGTTTATACCCATAGAGAAGGCGGCAATGAGTCATATGTACTTAATGCTGAAATATATAGTTGATTGTTTGTCAACTTCCATAACTGTAACCAAAATGTCATCTGTGTGCTGAACATAAAATGATGGTGTTAGTAATGGAAAGCCAGTGTTTCCACAGGTCAAGAAGTCAAAAATAATCTTTCACTGGAGGCTTTTACTTCTCGTTCTTTCTCTTGCTTACAAGATATGGGAACACTCAGTTCCCACAGCCTTTACAATACTGTACAGTATATCATATGTCATGGCTCAGTGATGAACATATTGAAGTATTAGCACACTGTAACCTATGACAAAGTAATTCCAGGTAACAAACTCTGTCTTCAGCTGTTATAGGATGAGCGATATATGGACTGGAAATTCATTCTAATAGATGACAGAGATATGTAAAAACTTAATGGTCGCTCAGAAATGATCTTTCATGACCTTAGCAGAAAAGAGACAATAAAGTCATACGTTTTTGGACTTTTTTTAAAAACTATACCTCAACTTCAGCACTTGTTTAGTTTTTTGTCAATATTTTTTGTTAAGTCTCATTAGATTGGGTGTATACTCTGAGCCCCAAATACGGGTGGGCACACAGACCCCAGGTGTTGATGCAGCAGGCTGGAAGGCACATGGTTAGAGAGGAATTGGCACACCCAGGAATCCCAGGAGCGGCAAGATAGATGAAGTGGAACCCAGCAGGGATGGAAGCAAGTAAAGTACAGAAGATGGAGCACACCAAATATGGTGGTCTAGAGACACAATCCCAAGACACAGGTGTGTGTGTCAATCGGCCTTAAATAGGATTGGGGAGATGATGTAATTGATCCATGCTGGGCAACCTGCTAAAACTGATGTGGAGCACAACAGGGGGCAGCAGACCCAGGAGAAGGGAACGAAGCCCAGGATTCCTGGGACCGGTGTGTAACAAATTTACTCATTACCTTGTGTATTGATTCAGGGTTTTTGTTGTCACAAAACTCCAAATAATTTGAAATATTTGGATATTCTATATTACGGATGCGATTGTGACCATATTAACTTCAATGGGAAGAACTGCGCCATCTTACATGCATGTAGTAAGGTGGCTATATAGAAATTTAGATATATAATTTATTGAATAAATCATCTCTCAATCTGGAAATAACAAAAATACAAAAATCTGCATGAACTGTTTACTCCTTATGCATTATCTGAATGGACACTACTATAAAATGACCAAGGCTCTGAATGGGATATGCTGTTGCTTTATAGAAAAAATAGAAAACATTCAGAGCTACTTTTTCAATAAAAATGCCGGACCCTATTATATTCATGGAGCGCCTCTGATATCTGTTAGGATCTGATGGAGCATATTGGCTTTCAATATTAAGAAAAAATTATGAAAAAAGCCTAAAACTGTTGGGCCACTTTTGAAGCAATGTCCATCTCATCTTCTATGCCCTTTCTTACTGTGAAACCCGGGGTTAAGTGGTAGAATAATAATGGAAATAGCTCCAATTCATCAAAGTAAATATGCTAGAATTCTGGTGTAAATCGCTATGAAAAGTTACAAGATTTTTGCACAAGGCAGAGTTGCGCATAACTGTTACGACTTTTAGCATTTGGACAACAGCTTTGCTCAGCTCTGCCAAAATGGGCTGAACATTGGCGGAAGAGGCTTGGCTAATTCACGATGAGCTGTGGTGTACCTTACACAGAGTAAGATGTTTGGAAGGTGCCTACTGCTGCACGCCACTTGTCAGATTCGCCTGATTCATTAAGAATTTTTGCAGTTATTGAAGAGAATCTGTCAGCAGTTTTAAAACACTTAATTCAGGGGTATGTTACTTATTAGGTAGTGTGCTGTTGTTTACTTACAATGATGGTTTTATCAGCAGGAGGTTATGACTGCAGGACTAGGTCCCACGCGCTTGCTAGACTGAACACGTTCCCTCCTGTGATAAGCAGCTTACTGACAATAGACAATGTACATAGAAAGCTGTGGTGTGGGTGAGGTTAGCTTTCTGAGCTCTACTACATGCTACATTTAAGAACTCTGATTGTGTCATAACTGCTGCACCCAGTAATCTAAGTGATACATCATTGGAATCAGGGTCTCTTTTCCTACATTATGTTGCTCTCAGATGAGGTAGCAAAAACCTGCTGACAGATTCCCTTTAATGAATCAGGATCGTCTGACTCTCATTAAGAGCAGCTTTGTTCACTATGGTTTTGATTAATTGAGGCCAAGGCTTCTATTTTCTATGTGACATAAGTGTTTTTATGTTGATTAAACATAACACAAACAAGTAATTAGTAAAAATGTTAGGGCAGAACAGGCTCGCCTTGCATACACAATGGATGTAGCGATATATCTGGTGGTGTTTCATTGCCAATAGTGATACCAGTAACACCATGCACTCAATGACATCTGGAAACTAATTCAACATCAGGAGGAAAGTTTGTCAGATGAGTGGTGGTAAATTGTCACACTCTGACCCAAAAGGCCTGAATGACCGGGCATGTCCACAGGCAAAGGAACAGATTGACTTCTGGGAAGTGGCACTTAAAACAGATGGAAGTTGTGTACAGCCCCATTCTGTGACCTTTTTGCGGAGTTAAATAGGATCTATGACAGATTTTCAGTTTCATTTCTAGAAAACGAGCTGAATGGAGGAATTTGTGGGCTTGATCTAGAGCTTTCAGAATGGTGCTGCAGTACAAGGTAGGGTATTCGATCTGCCATTTTGTTAGCGGAAATTGGGATTGTACATAATCTAGGGCAACATGTATGAATTTGTAATTGGTGGCTATTTGGCCAGACAAGAAATTAGATTTGGTGAACCATCTAAGCAGGCATGGTCTCCACTCCTGTTCAGGAAGATGTGCTAGCATCTTTGTGATGTAGCTCTTACTTTGTAGATATTGGAAAGAAGGGAATATGACGGTAGGGTATGTAGACTGTATCTCCTCTATTGAGTACATACTTCACTCGTCTAAGTGGACCAAGTGTTTAATAGATGTTATACCTTGAGAGTGCTACCGATTAAAAGACAGGATGAGAATGTCTATGTTGAAAATGAGGGTTACCAACAAGTGGGAGATGGAGAGATGCCTTGGGACAGAGCCGAAATTGTCGGCATATTTTCTGCCATGCCTTCCATGTAGACACCAGGAGTGGGTTCGCTCTTACCTCAGCCGGCAATTCAATATAAGGGAGATGTAAGAGAGCGGGAAGAGCTAGTCCCGGTGTGAGACAGCACTCCAGGCCATATTGAGAGTAGCAAGATGTCCCTCCCAGCCAGTCCACCACCACCCAGAATAGGGATGTTAGGTTATAGTGTCTAATATCAGGGAAGTTTATCCCCCCGTTTCCCTTCAGCTGTTGGGAGTAATTTAAAGGCTATGCGCGGCTTTTTTCCCTCCTAGATAAATGAGCGGTATAAATAGTTGATCCGTTTCTCCTCTTTAGGAGCTAGATAGATTGGGAGAGAGTATGGAAAAGATAGAGAAGATGCGGAAATTCTGTCATTCTAAGTAAATTGGCTCTACCCAGGTATGACAGACTAAAATCCTTCCATTTAGCCAAAGTGGATTCTAAGTTATTGAGATATAAATTGATATTAGTTTTGTATAATTTAGCCGGATGTCTCATCACTTGTGCTCCCAACTATTTCAATGAGCAAGTAGTCCATTGACAGGGGAATCCTGATGCCCATAACGGTCTGGAGGGGCCACGTAACATCATCACCTCTGTTTTATCCCAATTGATATTATAGCCCGAACTTACTTTTATGTTGATGTTAGATCACTTTGACTTGTGAGATTGTGTTTGTGGAATTAATATTTTGCTTTTAATATACATTTTATGATAAGATCCTAGACTGTGTGCAGGATTCTGGGAATTGGTAATGCTGTCTATGGTTATTATTCTCTCACGGTGATTGTTCTTTATTTTGCCATGGTTGGTGCCTTGTGATTGTACTTCTTTATTTCTTTTATAAATAAAGAGAAAATAAAAATATTTTTTTTTTCTTATTTTCATGTGTACTATTGATTAAATAAAAATTTAAACTACGGTTACTCTTCAAAGGATATTGTTTTCTATATTCCCATTATTATCATATTTATCTATAAAATGTGTCTAAGATAGAATTAAGAGATAGATTGTCAGCCTGGTGCAATGGATTTGATATTATAAAAGCTCAAATCAATATTTAGATTGATTGTTACATGATATTTTTTCCATGTTAAAAGAAACATTTTGTTTTAAATAGGACAATAAAAAGCTGCTATGTGAAAATGAATTACCTATTGCCACTGGTCAATTTTATATACTCTCTACATAATAAAACACAATCAATTGAATGCTTATGATTAAAGTCCTAAAAGCTTTCATAGTGGCAGTTGCTAAGCATTTATAGACTTGATCAATACCATACAGAACGCCGGCAATTCTGAGCAGGGAAGATCCCCGCTATCACGACAAAGGTGGTTAATTATTGCAAAGGTAAAAGTCCAATTAAATGGCGCTTTATATGTCTTTTAGGGCAGCACAGGTGGGAGAAGCAATAAGTCATTCAATGGGGCATTCAGCAGAAGATCTGATAACACTGTCACCAATGCTATTATTTATACATTACACAAATGGCCTAATCAATAGCACTATAAAGACAAGAGGAATTGTCACACGCGTATTTACACAAGTGATCAGCAAATACTCGGCTTTACAAAGCAAGTGTCCATCCTTTATCAGCTCTTTCCTCTTCCTTTTTTTTTTTGGTTAAAATATTCTGAACACATTAAAACGAGCTATTTTTCTGCGGAGTGACACAGGTTTCATTGCTTGATAAGGCCATAAAGAGTCTAAAGACCGCAGACCAAACACCTAGTATTGCCAAAGCAAAATCAATGCAATGCAATGAAGATCAAGTCGACATTATCTGTTGCTTTATGCAGATTAAAAGGGATCAATGTGCCTTTTATATTATTATATTCAGTCCCATATATTTTTTTCTGATGTTGCCGAGTTGTGAAATCTATGCTGTCGAGTTTATAAAATAAGGCTGCCAAATAAATCCTGGAATTTGAAGCTGTATAAACGGCTTATACTAAATGCAATGGTTTAAGTGTGCTCTCCACAAAGTAAAAAAAAAATAACAAAAATTATTGTCTTTATAGTTTGTAATGTAAAAATATAGAATATCCAATATAATTCATCTAATGAATATGTATTTTGCATTCTAAGTTATGTCAATACACTTAGGCCTCATTCACACGTGCTATCATTTTTTTTCACTGATGCAATATAGTCTATGGGACTATTCAGTCAGATGGTCGACATAAAAAAATAGAGAAAAGTCCTTCTACGGTCTTTTTTGCACAGAACTCGTCCATTCATGTGAAAGGGCTAGTGAAAAAAAAATGACAGCACACGGTTGGCATCCAAATTCTATGGACATTTCACTGAATTCTTGCTAGTTGATGCTTATTAGATCTCCTTCAGTTTTTTTTTGCATACAGGAACAGAAGGACGACATGCAGATGGTAAAAGTGGACACATGGATCATAAAGCAATAAAGAAATCTGGATATATTCTGTCTGTGAATTTAAAGGGGTTGTCCACTACTAGGACAACCTCTTCAAAATCACAATTTTCCCTCACATAAAATAATAACAAACTGTACTTACCTCTAGTGCCGGCGCCATTCCAGCAACATTGATGCTGGGTCTCCTGGGGCTCATGTAATGTTGATATGTCATGAGAGCCCTGCTGCCAATCAGTGGCCACTATTGGGCCACTTCACTCTCACTTCCTTCAGATGTACAGGACATCCGGAGAGAGTCAGAAAGCTGCAGCTCTCACTTTTTCTGCTGCGTCCAAAGGAAGTGAGAATTAAGGGGCCCATTAGTGGCCACTGATTGGCTGCAGGGCTCTCTTGACATAAGGTCAAACAAGCCCTGGAAGACATTGCACAGATGTCTCTGGAATGGCGCTGGCACCAGAGGTGAGTATAGGCTGTTTTTATTTTTAATATGGGGGAATATAGTAACTGAGAAGGGGTTGTCCAAGTAGTGGGCAACCCATTTAAATGTATTAGGAGAACAGCATGTTGTTGTACATTGTCAACTCATTGGATCAGAGGTCCGACTTAAAAATATATAGACAGGATTATGTTAGCACTCTGGGTGAAAATCATGTGTATGTATATTCATCTATATGTGACCTTTCTGAGCAGAAACTTTTCTTTTAGTTACTAATGTGGTATAGAACAGCGCAGCAGATCCATAAACGCACCGGTATTTGTAATAAATTTGTTAGCAGAGCTTGTGACAGTGTAAGGCTGTGTGCCCACTATGCATTTTTTAAGTGTTTTCGCAGCAGCAATTCCGCTGCAGAAACGCTTAAAAAACACTTGGTAGAAGGTCTGCCATGTTCCCCAATGATAATCCGCATGTGCTGTGCACATGCTGCGGAAATTTCCGCTGCGGATAATCATTGCGGAAAAATCCGCAGCACAACCAATTATTTTGCGGAATCGCTGCGTTTTCGCCGTCATTGACTTGCATTGGATTCCATGTCATCTGCATCACTGCATCTGTACATGCGGATAACATGCGGTTCAATGTGCGGATGGTACCCGGGTTTGGAGAAGAGGAGACTCTCCTCCAGATTCGGGTACCAAAGAATAAAATAAAAAATATACATTATACTTACCTTCTGATGGCCCCCGGTGTCCTTGTCCTGGCTTGCCGGCAGCTCGCGGTAGACTAAAGGACCTGTGGTGACGTCATTTAGTCATGTGACGGGTCACGCGACTGCTGACGTCGGCGGTCGTGTGACCCGTCACATGACTAAATGATGTCATGGCTGGTCCTTTTAGTCTACCGCGAGCTGCCGGCAAGCCAGGACAAGGGCACCGGGGGCCATCAGAAGGTAAGTATAATATTTATTTTTTATTTTTTACCATTCTTTTACTGTCACACTATATAAATCCATGGCGGTTGCATGGATTTATATAGTGTGACCAAGTTGTCAAGCACTTTCCAAGTGATGCTAAAATTGCTTGGAAAAGCGCTTGTCAACCCGCATGCGGAAATGCATGTGAAGAACGCTTCACATCCGCATGTCCCTGGCAGGAAAACGCATGTACAATCCGCATGTACAATCCGCATGTACAATCCGCATGTACAATCCACATGTACAATCCGCATGCGTTTTTTCTGCCAGGGAGATGCAGAAACGCTCAGGAAAAAATCCGGAGCATTTCTGCATCGTGGACACATAGCCTAAATCATATTTGTTATAGGGATGATAATAAAAAGACATCATTTTTTGGGTTGTTGCTTTTTTTTTTACATTTTTGTAGGGAAAGAGTTGCTTTGTAGGAAGAGCCGAAAACTTACCTCAGTGGGAATAACAGCAGAATATACTGTAGTATAATTTTCTTTCTTTGAGAGCCAGGCAGTGCAGGGATACTGTAAAACTTCAGTCCTTGAATTCTGCAATGATAAGACAGACTCCTGGGATTAACAAGCCTGTCAAGTGGAACCCTCTGAAGTGCTTATTTGTTTAGAAGGGCAGCCTAATTCGTCATCAGGGAGTGATAGAGGTGGAAGCCCTCCAACACAATAAATGAAGTCTAGCAAAATGTATGTTCTGGGCATGATTGTAACAAGGAGATAAAACCGGTTATCTCACCTAGAGAATGGTATTAAAATGAAATATGGTACATGTGCTCATCATGTCACATTTCAGATCCCTTTTATTTTTTCTGGATTAAAATAATACTGCTTTATCTGACAGAATATTTATTATATTGCCAAAGTGGAGAACAAGCAAAAAGTGATTTACCAGACATTGGCATTGACTTATGCAATAGTAGACTTGAGATGTGGAAAATAAATTGCAATAATTAAAGGATATTTGCATTAGTCGATTGGTGTAAATCTTGTAAGTCACATAGTAATACACAGTATACAAATTTGTTACTAAACGATAGTTCAGACCTGTAGAATGGGGACAACATAAACATGAGCGCAGGTGTCCTTACAGCATATGCATTGATATGAATATTGTTCTAGGAATTCTGTGGCATCTTAAAGCCCCAGTTTGACATCTATTGTTTCTATCAATGTACAGGATTGATAATGCTTCCCAGAATAAGAAAACTCATTTCTTTCTTTATTCCTATTTATTTACTGTACTTTTCATTCATCTTAACGCAAACATTCTGGATAAGCAATGGATGCATTTACATCTATAAAAGGACAACTCTAAAGGTGACCATAATCATGGGTTAAACATCGGCCAAACCATTGGAATCATTGAATCACTTAGAGGGAAACTGTCAGCAGGTTTTTGCTATATAATCTGATGGCAGCATAGCATAGGGCAAGAAAGGCTGATTCCAGAGATGTATCACTTACTGGGCTGCTTGGTGTAGTTTTCATAGAATCCCTGATTTGTCTAATGTAGATGTAGCAGAGCTAAGAGTTCAACTGTGTATAACCCCCAGCACAACCCTGACCGGCAGCTTTCCCTATACACTGTGCATTGTGAGCTACTCAGTGATGAGGGTGGAGTTACACAGATTAGCTGGTCTGGGCTGCACATGAACTGTAGTCCGGGCAGTGTTAATGTTCTGCTGATAAAATTCAGATTGTATTGAAACTGAAACACACAGCCTAATAAGTGACACATCCATTGAATCAGGGTATTGTGCCCTATAATATGCTGCTCCCAGATTAAATAACAAAAACCTGTTGACAGATTCCCTTTAAAGAGTGTTAGACTGTATCAACTGTCTCGACAATGCAGATAGCACAGTAAAGAAGGATAAAGCATGTTGAATTTCAACATGTCCATTCCTTTTTTACTCACTGGAGATTAGCCATTGCCAGAAGTGTCTGGCAGCAGTTTAATTCCCTCTCCCTACTAAAAAATATGTATGTTGTTTTTGGGGGATTTAGGAGGAATAGCTGTTGTCTAAATAAGAGTTCCACCCCTACTTCCATATTTTACAGTGTATGACCACTCAGCACTCGCATTCCCAGGGCTCAAATGAGGTTGGTATGTCACTTGAGCCCTGCACCCAACCCGCACTGGCATCACTATTCCCGCCTTCGGATTTATAAGTAATCAAGAAGAAGTGAGTGGCCAGCCGCAGCTCTTACCTTCTATTGATTACTTATACAGGGGAAGGGACAGTGATGCCAATGGTGTTTGGGTTCAAACCGCGATGAGTATAGGTGTTTTTAATTTAACAGGGTCAGACATTCAAAGTGAGAAGAGGTTGTCCTAGTAGTGAACAACCCCTTTTAATAGGGCCTGCATCTTTTCTGACATCACTAGTCAGGACACAAGTGATATCATCCCTTATTCTGGCATCTCCCAGGGAATATGTCAGGCAATGTCTATACTTCATTTTAACATCACTAACACTACATTCACATGTACAGTGCTGTGCAAAAGTTTTAGGCATGTGTGAAAAAATTCTGCAAAGTAAGGAAGCTTTCAAAGATAGAAGTGTTACTCATTTATTTTTATCAATTAAAATTCAAAGTGAATGAACAAAAGAGAAACCTAAATTAAATCAAAACTTCTAGGTACACTTGTACACAATTTTGAAGGAACTCAGCAGGGAGGTTGTTCCAAACATTTTGGAGAACTAACTACAGATCTTATATGGATGTAAGCTGGTGTAAATCCTTCTGTCTCTTCATATAAATCCCAGAGAGACTGGATGATGTTGAGATCAGGGCTCTGTGGGGGCCATATCATCACTTCTAGGACTCCTTGTTCTTCATGAATAAATTACACTTGTACATACACAGTGTGTCAGAACAGGGAAGAGAAAGGAACCTGGCTTAGCTTGTAATACAACCTTTTTTGGGAAAGATGGGTGTATAAGGGTGCTTTTACGAGCTAAGCCTGATTCCTACTCTTCCCCATTTCATTTGAAGCCTGTTTGGGCACATGGAGAGGGTAGTCTTTAGAGTTATGGACTATGCATATGAGGTACACCTTGTTGTGGTTGGATGGTTTTACACTTTTTGATCAAAAATGCTAAAGTCACTGATTTTTTTAACATTTCAAGTAGTTTTACCAAACAATTCTGGCAAAAACTGGTGAAAAGGCCCCATGATTTCTTTCATTGATGGCCTTGTCTCTTTTGATTGTTTTTTTTTTTTCATGTGACAATTAAAATTGGCATAAAAGATTTTATGCCAGAATTAAAAGACTTTCAAAAGTTGCAAACTTTTGGCACAATGCAACCTCTTCTCCATCCATTGTCTATGGGACTGCTGAAAAAAGCCGAATGCTGTTGGAAGTCTCGGTTCTAGAGCGCTATTCTCAGGATCACTAGGGGTTTCAGTAGTTAAACCTCCAGTATTTAAACCTGTGGTAGAAGATGTATTCTTCTATCACATAAATATGTTAATAAAGCATGTGTCATCTATACTGGTTGTTTCATAGGCTTACCTCCATCTGCCTGCAAGACTAGAACAGGTGCATAAAACGTCCAAATTCCTAAATGTCAGCTGGTTACAAGTATCATTGATAAAACCCATATGTGAGTATAAAAGGCTCACACTTTATAAGGTTTGTATTACAGTTCACACGTGCTCAGTCAGTAAACCTTTATAGGCAGAAAGCTACATTAGTTACTGTGAAAAAAAAAGTACAAAAAACAAATTTAAGAAAGGGTTTATATAATTTTTTTAGGAAACTATTATTCTCTTTTTTTGTGATATTCTTATTGTTCAGTCTTAGCCTCTTAGTTCCAATGATGGTTAGCTCCAGCATAGTTGCACTCGCACTTGCACAACGCTATAGCATGCAAACATGAAATATATGAAATTGGAATTGCATTACTGGTCTAGAAAATAGGAAAAACTAAGATACTTAGTGTAGCGCCCCGAGGGTTCAGTTGCTAGAGGGGTATTGCACCTCAACCAGAGGTGTGATATTCCACTCCCAGGTAAGGATGGAGTGTGGACCAGGGCTCAGTTAGCTGCATACATACACTTACACTCTCCCCATTTCTGGGGGACAGCTCGACGGTGCTCCCATATAATTGCAGGCACAACTGACCATGTCCCTGGCTGGAGTGGGGAGGGGGGAGAGAACCCAGTGATGTAGGAGCAGAAGGGGACGGTTTCTGGAGCATGGGAAGGAGTTCATTGGGTGCAGGTCACCGGAGCTCAGACACAGAGAAGCAGATAAAAGGTGGGGGCCATCTTTAGTCAGTGGTCAGTTGAGAGAAGTAGTTCAGCTAGAGAGGGCTGACTGGGAGCTGTGGCTCAGCCTGAGCTCAGCTCCACGAGGCAGGCCTGGGGAGAAGGCCGGAGCCAGAGAGGAGAAGAGAAGAAGGAGAAGGAAGGAAAGAGGAGAGACAGAGGAGTAGAAAGGCTCCAGAAACAAGAAGGCAGAAGGGACCCTAAGAGAGCAGAACGGACAGCAACCGTTGCAAACCCGTGTTATATCGGGTGAAGGGTCAGGCCGTGGAAGGGTACCGGATTCCCAAGTTGGTGGAGGTAAATTATCCCTCAGCCAAAAACCGTAGGTCGTGATCATCTATTGGTGTGACCCTCTGCTACACCCGCTAGGAAGGCACCACATAGGGTCAGGGAAACTGGCGCCAAGTTTCACCAAGAGAAGGCCCGAGGCAGCTGGACAGAAGCGTGGTCACTGGTGGGGCACGAGAGGCCAGAGAAAGGATAGAAGGGAGTCCAGTGCCATACTCCTGAACTGCCGGGGGGTTGACCGAGCCCCTCACCTGGTGGACGCAGCACGGCTTGGGCATTCATTGCTGACAGAGGTGACTTGGATTTCAACTGTGAGTAAAAGGCCTGAACTGCACCATTGGACTCTGTGTGATTTATGCTGCGCCTGCACCATCACCCCCAGCATCCTCTTACACTGCCATGAGGCTATACTCTTCCTGTGGGGAGTTATCCTATCCCTGTGCTGCACACTAACACCAGCCTCAGTGGTCTGCCTTGCAGCGGCGGTCATCCCTGACCGCAATCCACGGGTGGCGTAGTCGGACATTCATAACTCTACAAAGAGACTGCCACAGCATTTGGTCTGACCACCCTGAGCCACGGGATCGGGCTGCCACTACTACCCCCATCATCACTGAAGCCCGGTTCCGGGTGCCCCACGGCCCAGGGGGCGAGTCATTAGCACATAAATTATCCAATTCATGTATGCCCAGCAGCCACGACAAGGTGATCCTCTTTGCTGGGAACATAATCTAATGTGAATCCTCTCCTGGGTTGATAGCCTACATTTATATGGGTAGGTAGGATCTTGCTGTGATTAAAACCGCCATAGGCTGATGAGTGGATTGCTTGGTCAGAAAGCCTATGTATACAAATATCAAAGACTGACCATCACTTACAAAGAACAGGTGCCAACAGGTGCTTACTAAGAGTAGCCATCTCCATATATAACTAACAAATAAAGTTGCCCTCTGTAGCGAGGAGGGGAGAGAAAAAAAGTATACAGACATTACAACAGGGGATTGCAAATGATTCTTTCTTTGAAGTAAACATTTTTTAACCCCTTAGTGACAGAGCCAATTTTGACCTTAATGACAAGCCCAAGTTTTCAGAAATTTGACCAGTGTCACTTTATGAGGTAATAACTCAGGAACTCTTCAACGGATCCCACTGATTCTGAGATTGTTTTTTCGTGACATATTGTACTTCATTATAGTGGTAAAATTTGTTCAATATGACTTGCGTCATATATTACTTTTTTTCACAAAAATGTTACTTTAGCCCTTAATTTGTTATTTTCAAAAGGGTAACAGGAGAAATAGACCCCAAAATTTGTTGCGCAATTTCTCCTGAGTACGCTGATACCCCATATGTGGGGTAAAACCACTGTTTGGGCACACGGCAGGTTTCGGAAAGGAAGGAGCACCATTTGACTTTTTGAATGCAAAAATGGCTGGAATCTAGAGAGGACGACATGTCACGTTTAGAGAGCCCCTGATGTGCCTAAATAGTTGGAAACCCCCACAAGTGACCCATTTTGGAAACTAAACCCCTCAAGGAATGTATGTAGATAGTACAAGAAACAAAGAGATACAATAGTGATGCGGATACCTGAAATATATTGCTGTAAAAAAAAGTATTTTATTCACAACTGCTCATAAAAACATTAAAACCAAACACAATATAAAAAAAAAACATTGGCCCATGCAGGATATGTGAGTATGGGTAACAGCTAGATCAATATATATACATAGTATGCACATCTATGTGCACATCTCTCCCTCCTCCCAAACATCATCACAATCACTGGTAACTAATTACCACTAATTATTAGGGCATATATACTCTGCATTCACTTCCTTTTCTCACACACTTTCCCTGAAGAAGTTGTGAAGCACAATGATACATGTGGGGTGTCTGAGTTTTACCCCAACTCTGGTCCTGTATGGGTGATACTCTTAGTCTTGTTGACTCTGTAGATGTATGACGATAAGTATTATGTATATCACTTGAATTGAGGCATATGTGTGAGCTTTACCATGTTCATTACATGCATATCTTGATGTTATAATAGAGCTCTATAGAGTTTTTAGTGCCTATATTATGTTCTATTGGTCTGATATACTGTATTTATATCTTGCTGGGCACTTGTGTATATATACTTTGGCTAAGGTATTATACAATTTCATACTATGTTTATATATTGATCTAGCTGATACCCATACTCACATATACTGCTAATGTTTTTATGAGCAGTTGTGAATAAAATGCTCTTTTGTAGCAATATATTTCAGGTGTGCGCATCACTATTGTATCTCATTGTTTCTTGTACTATGTGCCTTTGATACATGATGATGCCCCCTAGTATGTCATTTAGGCTGTGCTTCTTTTCTTTGTAAATACAATAGGAATGTATGTAGATGTGTGGTGAGTACCTTGAACCCCCAGGTGCTTCACAGAAATTCATAAGATAGAGCAGTGAAAATAAAAAAAAACTAATTTTTCCCACAAAAATTAACTTTTAGCCCCAAATTTTTTATTTTCAAAAGGGTAACAGGAGAAAGTGGACCCCAAAAATTTGTTGTGCAATTGCTCCTGAGTACTCTGATACCCCATATATGAAAGAAAACTACTGTTTGGGCGCACGGCAGAGCTCGGAAAGAATGGAGTGATGTTTTGGAATGCAGACTTTGATGGAGTGATCTGAGGGGCATAATGTTGCGTTTGGAGAGCCCCTGATGTACCTAAACAGTGGAAACCCCCTACAAGTTACCTCATTTTGGAAACTACAACCCTCAAGGAATTAATCTATGGGTGTACTGAGCATTTTTAACCTACCTACAGCTGATTCATGAAACTTTATAACTTCTAGATGTCAGAACAAAAAATTATTATTTTTTCATTAAAATACTGTTTTAGCACCAAATTTATAATTTACACGAGGGTAATAGGAGAAAATGGACCCCATAATTTGTGAATCAATTTTTACTGAACACAGTGATACCCCATATGTGGTTGTGCACTACTGTTTGAGCACTCGGCAGGGATCGGATTGGATGGAACGCTACTTTGCTTTTAGAACGCAGATTCCATTTGAATAGATTGTGGGCTCAATTAGCCGATCCCCTGAGGTGCCAGAACAGTATAACCCCCCCCCCCCCAGGTGATCCGTATTGAAAAATTCACTGCCTAAAGAATTCATCTAGGGGCATAGTGAGTATTTTGAACCCATAGGTGCCTCACAGAATTTTATAACATTGAGACATGGAAATATGAAATTTTTGTGGTAAAAATGTAATTTTTGTATTTGCTGCAAATTTGTCAGCTACACAAGGGTTAATAGGTGAAACTGGACCCCATAATTTATTGCACAATTTCTCCCAAACGCGGTGATGCCCCATATGTTGTCAGAAATTACTGTTAGGCCACACATCAGGGCTGAGAAGGAAGGAGCGCTGTTTGGCTTTTGGAGCACATATTTTGCTAGAATAATTTGCGGGTGACATTTACGGAGTCCCAAAGGTGCCAGAACAGCAGTAAAACCCTAAATGACCCCCATTGTAGAAATTTCATCTCTCAATGAATTCATCAACGGCTGTAGTGACTATTTTGCAACATGCACGCCGTGCTTTTTTTCTATATAATTGCAAATATGCCAGTTTAGTGACCCCATATATTGTAGCGCCCCCATACATTGTACCCAGCTTGAGCTTCTGGTGACACACACCCCATAAATTACTAAGTGCTCTCTCCCCACTACAATAATGCCAAACATGTGGCTGCTTGCTGCATTTTAGGCACAGTGGGGCTCAGAAGGAGGGGGGGATTAGGATTTGGGAGCACAGAATTCACTGGATTTTATTTGAGGTGGCGAGAGCCATGTCGCTTTTCCAGAGTCTTTGTGCTACTAGTAACGTGGGAACCCCTATATTTCCAGTGACAGGTGATGGACCTGAGTGGGGGCCGGTTTTGTGCAGGATAATTTAGGGGTTTATTGGTAACATTTTGGGGTACATAAAATGTTTTTGATTGCTTCCAGAATAAGGCTGGGATCCCAATCTTGTTTTCTACGCTGAGCACTTAAATGGGGGTTTCCATGTAAATCCCACAAAAATGCTATTCAGATGAAAGCCCCAACAAAACCACCCACCATAATGAGCCAGATGGAGACACTTTGGAGTTTGTTTGGCATCTGCTCCGGTGATATCCATCTTTTTAGGCGTGCACAAATCTGTGGTTGCCCACATTTGTGCGCTAAAAAGACACCTAAAATGATGGGACACAGCCGGGACAAAGACCAGACGGAGTCCAAAGTGACTCCATCTGCCTCATAAGTGCATGGTTCTGTCCGGGGTTTTGTCTGAATCATGGTTTTGGGTAATTTACACGGAAACCCAGACTTTAGCACTCAGCGGAGAGCGAAGGATAAATGTGAGCTGAACCCTATTAAGATTTTTGGGAGGTCGAATGAAAAAATAAACAGCAGTACAAGAATAGTCCTTATTTTTATTTTAGCGCTGTACACCGTGGGGTATAAGTGATAAGGCGGATTTATTCTTCGGGTCGGTGCAATTAAAGTGATACCAGATTTATATACATTTTTTTTTAGGTTTTGCTGCTATCACACAGTAAAAATGCTTTTTTATAAAAAAGTATTTTTTTTTGTTGCCATATTCTGAGAGCTGTCATTTTTCTATTTTTTGGTGAACAGAGCTGTAAGAGGGCTTACTTTTTGCGGGAAGAGTTTCAGATTTTTTTGGTACTATTTTGGGGATCACAGTCATTTTTGATCGCTTTTTATTCAAATTTTTCAAACACAGAATGAACAAAAACCAGTAATTCAGTTATTGTTTTTATCTTTTGAGCCATCCACCGTGCGGTAAAAGTAATAAGACCAATTTGTTTGTCGGGTCGATACGATTACAGCGATACCAGATTTATATTGTTTTTTTTTATGCTTTGCTATTTTTACAATACTTCAATATTTCACAAAAATAAATTTATTTTTGCATCATCATATTCTGATAGCTGTAACTTTTGTATTTTTTTGCCAAATGTTTTTTGCAGGACGGTTTGGCATTTTCATTTATACAATATTTACATACGACTTTTTGATTGCTTTTTTTTAATTTTTTTTGGCAGTAGGATGAAAAGAGACATTTTTGGGGTGTTTCTTATTTTTATTTTACGGCGTTCGCCATACGGAATAAATAACATGCCAGTTTTATAGAGCAGGTCTTTCTGGACTAAGCAAAACCAATTATATGGACTTTTTTTGTTTATCTTTGTTTTATCACAAACACTGTTTTGTGGATCAAAACGGCTTTTCGTGATTTGTGTGCACTTTTTTGTGTGTTTTTTTTACATATTATATTTAACTTTTTTTTTTTTTACTTTTTCACTAGGACATGCATCATTTTTATTTTGATTGCTGGTCTTATACACTGCAGTACTGTGAGACCTAGTTTATAGCTGGGTCTCACAGGCCGCCGTACCCTGGGGTCATCACATGTCCATGACCATGGTACCATGATGACCATTATGGGAGTCCGATGGTTACTAAGAGGTTCTTATCACCCCTTTATAACCACTTAAATACCACTGTCGCGATTGACAGCAGTATTTAAGGGGTTAATCTGCCCCAATCTGCTTCAAAAATGGCCATGGCCGATACTGCAGGGTGTTAGCTGTCACATATAGCTTACACCTGTGGAAGATTCAGTCTCTGGGCAGCGCTACACTCTTATTCCTCAGCGCCGGTAGGATTCCCTACCAAACAGGCAATCCCTGCTTGTGTTGAGGCTGTCTAACAGCCGCAAATCATACAGACGCAGGGACTCGAACATGATATACGAGCATGCCAAAAATTGTCGGATAACAGCAGAGCATGCTCACATAAGATGTTATCCGAGCACGTTTGCTCATCACTAATAATAATGTCACACAATCCCCAAGAAAGAAAGTGCCACCACCGCTGGAATGGCACCAACACTGGAAGTGAATATCAGTGTTATTATTTTACTGTTGGAAAACAGGGATTCAGAAGGGTTGTTTGAGTACAGTACAAACCCTTTAAAATTCCATGGAGGGCGTGAAGATGTGCGAGGAGCTAGAGGCTGACAAAGACATTCTTCTGCAAGTTCTCCTTAGACAACAGTTACAGTTCTCCATAAAACTTTACAAGCACCAATGTCCTATCTCAGTAATGGGAAAAATCTGTATTTGCTGAATACAGATTTTACCCACGAATTGAGAACTTTGAGAATGAATGATTAGTCCAGGAGTAGAAAGATGTAGATTTCTCTTATATGATATATTACAAAGTTTCTTATTTTCACATGTAGTATTGATTTATGAAAAAAACAAAAAACTAAAAAAATATTAAAACAACGGTTACCCTTTAACATACGAATGCCAAATGTGCATTGTTACTCAACCGACAATTCTGGGAGCAGGTTTATCTGTCGGAGAACAAAGAAGGGGCATGTTTACATTGATTGTATTTGGGGACAGTTGTGAGGCCCCCATCCACAGGAAAGTGTAGGTTATGTATATAATGTGTATGCACAGCTTAAGAAGTAAAGCTTTTGACCAAACTGCACTGTGTGTACAAGGTCCACAATATTGAGAAAGGTCCTCCACAATATTGGATCGAAACGTTGAAACATGGGCTATCAAACAACATCTGCTTTTTTCACTCTATATGTGTGCTGCCTCCACATTTTTTGGAAATATCAAGGTCCGAATATGCTCTTTTTATTTCCTAAAATATCCCACGTTGTGATGACTTTGGTAATAAATAGGGCAGCATGTAGCGCAGTCCAGGCATTACTCTTTGTGCACATTCTATAGTTTACGTAGTTGTGTTCAGTCCTGTTTATTGCTGACCTTCAGCATGTCAATACTTAGTTTTATCACTTTCCCCTGCCATTATTACAGGGCGTCTGCACTGGTGCTAGAAATCCTTTGCTAATTAAGATAGCATGATGTGTCTCTCAATGTTTGCACATCCCCTGTGCCGTGCTAGTTCATTTTGCTGCATCTGAACGCCATTCATGAGGATGGAATTAAAAGGAGTATAGATTGAGCTCTATGTAATCCTTCCCTGATTAGTGCGCTTCTCATCAGCTCCTATTCAGGATGCACGTCTTTCTGAGAAATGATAAAACCCTTCACTAACACTGTATGGAGTTCCAAGTACGGCTTTATCCTCTGCATCCAATCAGAGCCAAACCCGCAGGTCACCTGGTTAAGCTGGCTAATCCTAAATCGGCTTTTAGATTGTCACTTAACAACTGTGAGACACTCCAAGGGGATAGCTTCAAATCCTATGGTAAATGAGGCCTAGACACGATGAAAAATGAACAAACAAAAACCTTTAAAACCAGGCATCAAAATCTTTGTCCAAAGTCGTATTTAAACACAGTTTTAAAAAGCATTAGAACCGAGATGTTCTCAAGAGGAGATGATGTTCATGTCTTCAAATCGTAGCTACCTGCTTCCGAGCAGGGTGGACATGACATCAATGCAGAGATCTTGTCTCTCAGGCCTATGGGACTGGAAGTACGTAATAACAACAAGGGGTTAACAAATGTGAAAGCGGTCTGTGCTGGAAAAGCATTCCCTTTATTACAAAATCTAGAACCTAATGATTTTGGTGCCCAGGAAGACCCTCACCTGTGGGCTGTTTCCAAGTTAACCCTATAAGGACCCACATATTTTAAGAGCTGCAATATTTTAATTTTTCTGCCAACATCAGGGCTTGTTTTTTTTTTTTTTTTGCAGTACAAGTTTTATTTTTTTTTAATGGTGCTTTATTGGGATAATATATTAATTAGATTTAACTAATTTTTTTCTGTTTTAGGGGGTTTGTATTTTAGGTTTTGGTTTTATGGTGTTCACACACAGTATAAATAACAAATTTATTCTGTGGGTCACCACTATTAGGCTATGTGCACACAGTGCATTATTGGTGAGTTTTTTTATGCGTTTTTTCCGCTCAGAAACGGGCTAAAAACCCATTGCGAACCTTATCCCTTGGTTTTCTATGACATTTTGCAAGTTCTGTGTACATGATCGGGATTTTTCCTGACTGAATTTCATGTGCAGAAAAAGAAGCAGCATGTCCTTTATTTGTGCGTTTTTCCTATACAATGCATTGGAAAAAGCACATGGCAAATCTGCAGGCAAAAAAAGCATCAAAAAACACATGAAAACGCTGCACATTTTCCGCAGCGTTTTTGCTGTCAAGAAGTGCAGAACTGCAGAAATTTTCCTGAAGTAAAAAATAAAAAGAATTTGTTTTTGAGATTCATAACTTTTTTATTTTTCTATGTATTGAGCTGTGCGAGGGCATATATTTTGCAGGAAGAGTTAACACTTATATTGGTATCATTTTTGGGTAAATGCAGCTTTTTCATCACCTTTTATTCCATTTTTTGTGAGATAGGGTGAATGAAAAATAACACTTTCATCATTGTTTTATATATACTTTTTTTTTTTACAGCGCTAATTGAGTACTCTAAAGGGGATATCCACTTTCACCCATGTAGATGGCATGAGTTGCTCATGGATTGGCTGCGGTACTGTCGTCGTCATGTTACTGCTGCAGACAATCAACATAGTAGCAGTGGGGACAACAACACTAGACAAGGCGGGGGAGTAAAGCTCAGTATGTTTTTTTACACCTAACTGAGCTTTAGGCTGTGTGCCCACTATGCGTTTTTCAAGCGTTTTTGCTGTGGAATTTCTGCAGTGGAAATGCTTTTAAAATGCTTGGTAATATGTGCCCCATGGTCCCCAATGATAATCCGCATGTGCTATGCACATGCAGCGGAAATTTCCGCTGAGGATTATCATTGCGGAAAAATACACCGCATGTCCATTATTTGTGCGTTTCCGCATGCGGATTTGCCTACTCAATGCATTTGAAAAACGCATGACAAATCCGCATGTAAAAACACTTCAAAACCGCTTCAAAAAAGCGAGTTAAAATCCGCATGCGTTTTTACTGGCAAGTAGAGATGAGCGTTGTTCTACTCGAACTGTTCACCAATCTCAAATTCGAGCTGTTTTGGGCGGTGTTCGAGCCGTTCGGCGAACACGAACAATTTGAGAAAAATTCGGCTGTTCGAGGTTATGTTCGATAACTGTTCGTGCACCAAAATCATAACTGGATTTTTTCTCAGTAATGATGAAAATTAATGTTAATACGCAGTTTGAGTGTACAGCGGGGTGGGGGGAGGGGCAGGGGATGGATCTCTGCAGGAACAATGAAGATCTCCATTTTTTTTTCTCTTTCCCGCATTTACAGTGGGGAGGTGCAATCTGTCAGCCTATCAGCAGCGCACACACGGAGCGAAGTGCTTTTTTTCACACAAGCAAGGGCATGTGTCATTGGCAGTGTATGTCACATGTCCTTGCCCTATAAGACCAAGCCATTTTCCCCGTCGCCACCATTTTCTCACTGCTGCAGCTGCGTGTTAGACGGCACCGCTGTTGCTGTGTGCGCTATACCTTGTTAATTTCAAGCCAATTTTCGCACAAATATACAGATAGCTTGGGAGTAGGGAATAGTTGTGATTGCAGTCCTTTTAAGGACTAGGTTACAGCATTTCCTACGACTTTTATCAGGCAGGTCTGTGCTCTTAAATAGATAGGTTGTGGGAGTAAAGACTAATTGTAATTGGAGTCCTTTTCAGGACTAGGTTACATCAGTTCCTATCAGTTTTTGCCAGGCAGGTCTGTGCCAGTGCTGTGCAAGTTTTTTTCACAGCATTTGGCTGAATCTAGCAAAGCTAATCCTTTTTGGCCTATTGCAGAGTGTGTTAGTCAGTGGAGTAGCCTATCTGTGTTGCACGATATACCACCTGTGTATAGAATACCAATTTTTTTACTGCACCTAATGAAGTAAAATCTTTTGGGCATAGCATCATTCTATTAGTCCATCTATACTGACCTCCATCAGGTTGCAAACTGAATCTAATTTTTTTCTGCATCTAGCTCTGAAAAAATATTTGGCCTTCTAGCAGTGTGTGGGACTTGTTCTATTAGTCCACCTATACTGACCTCCATCAGGTTGCAAACTGAATATATTTTTTTCTGCATCTACCTCTGAAAAAATATTGGGCTTCTAGCTGTGTGTGGGACTTGTTGTATTAGTCCATCTATACTGACCTCCATCAGGTTGCAAACTGAATATATTTTTTTCTGCATCTACCTCTGAAAAAATATTGGGCTTCTACCTGTGTGTGGGTCTTGTTCTATTAATCCATCTATACAGACCTCCATCAGGTTGCAAACTGAATATAATTTTTTTCTGCATCTAGTTCTGAAAAAATATTTGGCCTTCTAGTAGTGTGTGGGACTTTCTCTGTTAGTCCATCTATACTGACCTCCATCAGGTTGCAAACTGAATATATTTTTTTCTGCATCTACCTCTGAAAAAATATTGGGCTTCTAGCTGTGTGTGGGTCTTGTTCTATTAATCCATCTATACTGACCTCCATCAGGTTGCAAACTGAATATAATTTTTTTCTGCATCTAGCTCTGAAAAAATATTTGGCCTTCTAGTAGTGTGTCGGACTTTCTCTATTAGTCCATCTATACTGACCTCCATCAGGTTGCAAATTAAAAATAATTTTTATCTGCATCTACAGTACCTCTGAAAAAATATTTGGGCTTCTAGCTGTATGTGGGACTTGTTGTATTAGTCCATCTATACTGACCTCCATCAGGTTGCAAACTGAATATATTTTTTTCTGCATCTACCTCTGAAAAAATATTGGCCTTCTAGCTGTGTGTGGGACTTATTGTATTAGTCCATCTATACTGACCTCCATCAGGTTGCAAACTGAATATATTTTTTTCTGCATCTACCTCTGAAAAAATATTGGGCTTCTAGCTGTGTGTGGGTCTTGTTCTATTAATCCATGTATACTGACCTCCATCAGGTTGCAAACTGAATATAATTTTTTTCTGCATCTAGCTCTGAAAAAATATTTGGCCTTCTAGTAGTGTGTCGGACTTTCTCTATTAGTCCATCTATACTGACCTCCATCAGGTTGCAAATTAAAAATAATTTTTATCTGCATCTACAGTACCTCTGAAAAAATATTTGGGCTTCTAGCTGTGTGTGGGACTTGTTGTATTAGTCCATCTATACTGACCTCCATCAGGTTGCAAACTGAATATATTTTTTTCTGCATCTACCTCTGAAAAAATATTGGGCTTCTTGCTGTGTGTGGGACTTGTTGTATTAGTCCATCTATACTGACCTCCATCAGGTTGCAAACTGAATATATTTTTTTCTGCATCTACCTCTGAAAAAATATTGGGCTTCTAGCTGTGTGTGGGTCTTGTTCTATTAATCCATCTATACAGACCTCCATCAGGTTGCAAACTGAATATAATTTTTTTCTGCATCTAGCTCTGAAAAAATATTTGGCCTTCTAGCAGTGTGTGGAACTTGTTCTATTAGTCCACCTATACTGACCTCCATCAGGTTGCAAATTCAAAATAATTTTTTGTATGCATCTAGCTCTGAAAAAATATTTGGCCTTCTAGCAGTGTGTGGGGCTTTCTCTGTTAGTCCATCTATACTGACCTCCATCAGGTTGCAAACTGAATCTAATTTTTTTCTGCATCTAGCTCTGAAAAAATATTTGGCCTTCTAGCAGTGTGTCGGACTTTCTCTATTAGTCCATCTATACTGACCTCCATCAGGTTGCAAATTAAAAATAATTTTTATCTGCATCTACAGTACCTCTGAAAAAATATTTGGGCTTCTAGCTGTGTGTGGGACTTGTTGTATTAGTCCATCTATACTGACCTCCATCAGGTTGCAAACTGAATATATTTTTTTCTGCATCTACCTCTGAAAAAATATTGGGCTTCTAGCTGTGTGTGGGTCTTGTTCTATTAATCCATCTATACAGACCTCCATCAGGTTGCAAACTGAATATAATTTTTTTCTGCATCTACCTCTGAAAAAATATTGGGCTTCTAGCTGTGTGTGGGACTTGTTGTATTAGTCCATCTATACTGACCTCCATCAGGTTGCAAATTGAATATAATTTTTTTCTGCATCTAACCCAGCCAATAGTTTTGGCCTAATACCACAGTTTGGCCACTCAGCTCTGCTCGGTTACCATCCATTGTTTTTTTGTGCAAACAACTCCAGAGTTGTGAATTAGTTAACCACCAAAATGAGTGGAAAAAGGCCTGCTGCTGGTGGAAAGGGGAATAGGCGTGTTGGGAAGGGGAAAAAAGGTTGTGTCCGTGGGGTAGGTGTTAAAGCAACAGTCACATCTGCAGAAGAAAGACCATCTTCCAGCCAAACTAAAATGTCTACTTCTTTTAGCGGACAATGTGATAAGATCCCTTTCTTACGGCCACGCCAATCGCTACAAATTCCAGATGAGGCACAAAAACAGCAGGTGCTTCAACGGATATCAAGTGCTCCTTTAAGTGGGCTCTCCTCCACATCAACTTCAACATCACAAATACTCCAGTCCTCAAAGGTGTCACCCAAATCGCACTTGCTTCCTCACAGCTCCCAAATCTCCAGCTGCCCGTCTGAGTATGAGGTAGAACAGATGGTTGAGTCTGCAGAGCTGTTTACTCATACTATAGCCTGGGAATCAGAGGTCGACTCCAGCGCTTCTGTGAATCCAGATGAGGAAATGATCTGCACTGATGCCCAGAATCTTTATGAGTCGGATCCAGGACCAGACGCAGAAGGTTCTGACCATAATGTAGACCCTCATTCCCAAACTGTAACTCCTGTTGGTGGAGACAATGAGGAAGACGATGATAAGACTCAAATACCTGATTGGAGCGACAACTTTAGTTTTTTGTCAGGGCAGGAACAGGTTGGCTCTGAGGACGACGGGTGTGATAACGCACAGGGTGATGATGATGAGGTTGGAGATCCCACTTACTGTCAACCCACAGTCAGCCAAGAGATGAGGTCAGCAGAGGAGGTGGAGGAAGATGCTAGTGACGACGAGGTCAGGTTGCGCCTTCCTGGACAGAGAAGTAGTACTGGAAGCACGTCAACAACTGCATCCTCAAACACAACTCTGCCTCTCACCACAAGTCGTGGTGGCTCTTCAGGTCGCATGGGTGCTAAGCCTTGCATAGCCTGGGCATTTTTTCAGATCGATAAAGATGACCCAACTCATGTTATCTGTAACATTTGTCAGCAAAAGCTAAGTAGAGGCCAAAAAATACATAGTTTGAGTACTTCATGCATGAACCGGCACATGGACATGAAGCATAAGTTGCAGTGGGAAGCTCAGTGTGCTACAATGCGGCCTAGCCGGCCGGGCCAACCACCGTCTGCCATATCTTGTGCATCCACGGCCTCTTCATCCTCTGTGACTGGGGGGACAGCAGTCACACCTGTTTTGGGGCGCAGACCTGCCACCTCTTTACCCGCAACAGCCAGCGTGATTGGCAGGTCATCATTTTCTTTGGAGGTGGTAACACCAGCTGGTGTTGAGCGCTGTCCGACATCGATAGCACCACCTTTGGATCAAGGCAACCTAACATGTCCGCCTGCATCTTCCTCACAGACCGGCAGTTTGCCGGGGACACCCTTATCAAACCCGTCTAAGCACAATAGCCAGCCCTCGGTCCCTCAGATGTGGACAAGTAAAAGACCATTTCCTCCTAGCCATGAGAAAGCTAAGAGGTTAAATTTCACCATCTGCAAGCTCTTGGCTACAGAAATGCTGCCTTTCCGCCTGGTGGACACAGAGGATTTTCGAGACCTTATGTCCGTCGCAGTGCCCCAGTACCAGATGCCCAGTCGGCACTACTTCTCAAAGAAAGGTGTGCCTGCGCTCCACCAGCATGTCGCACACAACATCACCGCTTCTTTGAGAAACTCTGTGTGTGACAGGGTGCATTTCACCACAGACACTTGGACGAGTAGGCATGGACAGGGGCGTTACATGTCGCTGACTGGGCACTGGGTAACTATGGTGACAGCAGGACAAGGGGCTGCTGTCCAAGTCTTGCCGTCCCCACGAGTTGTGCGTCAATCCTCTTTATGTCAAAGTTCCTCCACTGCTTCTGCCTCCTCAACCTCCTCTCGGTCTTCCACCTGCACCCAAAGCCTGTCTGGTCATGCCACAAGCTTTCTAACTGCGCAGAAGGGATCCTGCACACCTCCTTACTATGCTGGCAGTAGGGCTCAACGTCATCAGGCGGTTTTTACTTTGAAATGTCTGGGAAATGTGAGTCACACAGCTGAGGAGTTGTGGTCAGCTCTGGAGAACCAATTTCATGAATGGCTGTCTCCACTGGACCTGAAACCAGGGAAGGCCGTGTGCGACAATGCTGCAAACCTGGGTGCGGCCCTTCGCCGGGGCAATGTCACACACGTGCCTTGTATGGCTCACGTGTTGAACCTGGTTGTCCAGCAATTTTTAGCCCACTATCCCAGACTAGATGGCCTTCTGCAGAGGGCACGGTCGCTGTGTGCTCACTTCCGCCGTTCGCATCCCGCAGCTCAGCGACTTACATCTCTACAGAAGTCGTTGGGCCTGCCACTTCACCGGCTAAAATGCGATGTGCCTACCCGGTGGAATTCAACTCTGCACATGTTGCAGCGACTGTGGCAGCACCGACAAGCCCTGGTGCAATACGTTCTGACGTATAGCCTGGGCCAACGAGATCCAGAGGTGGGGCAAATCACGCTGGAGGAGTGGTCTCAGATCAGGGACCTATGCACCCTTCTGCACAGTTTTGAAATGGCGACGAAGATGTTTAGTGCTGATGATGCCATTATCAGCATGACTATTCCGGTGATTTACATGCTGGAGCACATGTTAAACAGAATTCGGAGTCAGGTGGTGGCACAAGAGGAGGTGGAGGAAGTAGAGGAGGAGGAGTTGTATGCGGAAGGGCTAACATCTGCAAGGTCCAGACGGTCGGCAGCACCAAGGCGGCAGGCATGTGAGGGTGGGGGAGATGGTTTTACCAGGGCGCATGGTAGCAGCCAAACTAGTGAGGAAGGTGCAGGAGCCCAGGAAGAAGTGGAGGACGAACTGATGGAAGACTCATCAGATGAGGGAGACCTTGATCACATTTCTGTTGTGCGAGGTTGGGGGGAGAGGACAGAGGAAGGAAGCATGATTGTTACCTCGCCACCAACAAAACAGGGACTTGGTGCTCCTGGATGCGCAACACACATGAGTGCCTTCTTGCTGCACTACCTGCAACATGACCCTCGAATTGTGAGAATTAGAAATAATCCTGACTACTGGGTTGCCACACTGTTAGATCCCCGGTACAAAAGTAAATTTGCCGAAATTATTCCTGCCATAGAAAGGGATGCACGCATGCAGGAGTATCAGCAGAGACTGTTGCAGAATCTTACATGTGCTTTTCCACAAAACACCAGTGGTGCACGTAGTGAATCTCACAGTTCCAACTTGCCAACCGTGGGACCGTCAAGTGTTCAGCACTCAAACCGTAACAGAACCACAGTATCTGCTGGTAACATCAATTTTGCGGAATCATTTCACCACTTTTTTAGCCCATCCTTTGCAAGGCCACAGGAGACAAGAAGTCTGACACATAGTCAACGCCTAGAGAGGATGGTACAGGAGTATCTCCAAGTAAACATTGAAGCCATGACTGTGTCACTGGACCCTTGCTCTTTTTGGACTTCCAATCTGGATAAATGGCCGGAGCTAGCCACTTACGCCTTGGAGATCTTGTCATGCCCCGCAGCCAGCGTTCTGTCTGAACGTGTGTTCAGCGCTGCTGGTGGTGTGCTGACAGATAAGCGCACGCGGCTCTCCACTGATAATGTAGACAGACTCACGTTCATAAAGATGAACAAATCATGGATCCGAAACGACTTTTCTACCCCTGTGTCATCCTGGGGAGAGTAAAAGCTTGATGATTGGTTAAAATCACCCTACCAACCGTTTTAAGCTTTCAAATTACTAATCATGTTTATCTGTATCTTGACTGGAAAATAATTTGGGCTTTGTAGCAGTGTGCAGCACTGATCCTATTAGGCCATCTATAATAAGCTCCACCAGATTTAAAATTAAAAATAATTTTTAGCTGCATCTAGCCCGGAAAATAATTTTGGGGCTCCGAGATGCGCAAGACACATAAGTGCCTTCTTGCTGCACTACCTGCAGCATGACCCTCATATTGTCAGAATTCGAAGTAATCATGACTACTGGGTTGCCACACTCTTAGATCCCCCAAACTTTTCGATCAACCTTTTCATTTTAATAAAGACCAAAAAAATGGTCATTTTTGAAATTATAAGCATTAGCAGGTTGTTAGAAACTGAAATCAAACAGTTTTCAACTCAAAACTTTATTCTAGGTGATGTTACATTTTCACATAGGACCCCTTGTTCGAAAGGAGCTTCTGAACTCTCTCGTCCATTGAATTTGTCAGGTTTTGGATGGTTTCTGCTTCAATTGTTTTGCATGAGGACAGAATACCCTCCCAGAGCTGTTGCTTAGATGTGAACTGCCTCCCGCCATCATAGACACTTCTTTTAATGATGCTCCAAAGGTTCTGAATGGGGTAGAGGTCAGGGGAGCATGGGGGTCACACCATAAGTTTGTCCCCTTTTATGCCCATATCAGCCAGAGATGCAGATGTTTTATGTGCAGCATGAGATGGTGTATTATCATGCAGAAAAATGATCTTGCTGTGAAATACACGGTTCTTCTTCTTGAACCATGGCAGGAAGTGCTGTTTGAGAAAATCCACATACATTATGGAGTTCATCTTTAGCGCCTTCAGGGATCCTAAAGGGGCCGACAATCTCTCTCCCCATGATTCCAGCCCAAAACATTACTCCACCTCCTCCTTGTTGGCGCTGTAGCCGTGTTTGCGTGGGGTGTCCATCAACCAGCCATCCTCCACTCCATCCATCTGGACCATCGAGCGCTGCACGGCACTCATCCGTGAACAAAACAGTTTTGAAATCAGTCTTCATGTAATGTTTGGCCCACTGGAGCCGTTTCTGCTTGTGTGAAGTGGATAGAGGAGGTCGACAGGATGGCGTATGCACAGCTGCAAACCTCTGAAGGACCCTGCATCTTGTTGTTCGGGGGACGTTGGAGGCACAAGCAGCTTCAAAAACTTGTCTGCTGCTATGACAAGGCTTTTTTGCCGCTGCTCTTTCAACCTGACGTAATTGCCTGTAGGAAAGAGTCCTCAATTTGCCCTTATCAGCACGCACACGTGTGTACTGTGAATCAGCTACATACTTCTTGATTGCCAAGACACTTCATCCTGATCATCGCACAATGTTGATTGTAGTCATGCCTTGACCTAAACACTCCACAATTTGTTGCTTCTCAGCAGCCGACACATCCTTTTTCTTTCCCATTTTGGCAGAAAATGTAGGCTGCTTAATAATGTGAGAGAGCCTTCTTAAGTAGTCTTGCCTTTCATTGGACACACCTGCCAAACTAATTAGCACAGGTGTCTGCAATTGCTTACAGTGATATAAAGAGCCCTGACACACATCACCATCAATGAGTTTAACTGACAAACAAACAAATTCTTCCCTTATCACTCCTAAACACTTTTTGCATAATAATTTGGAACGCAGTGTACATGTGCTTTTCCACAAAACACCAGTGGTTCACGTAGTGAATCTTACAGTTCTAACTTGCCAACCGTGGTCTGTATGGAATTGTTCAATAAAGGGCCCAAAATTAAGATAATATAGATGGGAGAGGTCTCTATGAATAGGAATTCCTAAGTATTTGATACCCTGTGAGGGCCAGGCAAAGGGAAAGTTGGACTGGATGGAATCCTATATGGATTTGGGGAGGGAGACATCGAGGGCCTCAGACTTCGCTGCATTGATTTTAAAATTTTACCATGTAACAAAGTGATCTATTTCAGCCATAACAGCAGGGATGGATATATGTGATTGAGTGATATATACTAGGACATCATCAGCAAATAGAGAGCACTTGTACTCGGTGCCTCCCACCTCAATCCACCTAATATTGGGGTTATGGCGAATTGATGAGAGCAGGTGCTCCGTCACTAGGATGTATAAGAGAGGGGACAGAGGACATCCCTGCCTTGTCCCATTGGTGATTGTGAAAGGTGATGAAAATGTTCTGACGCACCCCCTGGGCCTTGGGACACCCGGAGCCGGACCCTTTTTGGTGGATGCTGGTGGTTGTAGTCTTCGTGGCGGCGACCCGATTCCGTGGCTCAGGGCGGTCAAATCAGTGGCGGAACTATTTATGTGGTTTTGATGTTTAAATGTCCGACTACGCCACCCATGGATTGCGGTCAGAGTGAACCGCCGCTACAGGGCAGACCGCTGAGGCTGGTGTTGTGGGTGCAGCAGAGCGTAGCATAACTCCCCACGGGAGGAGTATAGCCTCAGGGCAGTGTATGCGGAGGATGGGGGTGATGGTGCAGGGCAGCAGCAGTAACGACACGGAGTCAGTGATGCAGTCCAGGGCCTTTACTCACAGTTCTTATTATCCAGACCACGTCTGCAGGTAACGGCTGCCCACGTCGTACTGTGCTCACCAGGTGAGGGGCTCAGACAACTCCCAGATAACTTTGGAGCACTTCACAGGACCCCCTTTGTGTGTCCTTTGTCTGGCCTTTCTTACCAACACTTCTGTCCGGCTGCCTCGGGCCTCCTCTTGGTAAACTTGGCGCCAGTTTCCCTGACCCTATGTGGTGCCTTCCTAGCGGGTGTAGCGAGGGGCTGCGCCACATAAAATGTCAGAGCCTCCGGTTTCTAGCTGAGGGTCGTTTCCTGCCTCCACTAGTTCGGGGACCGGTCTCCCCCTTTGGCCTGACCCCTCCACGCAGGTGGATTCGGGCGTGCGGTGGCGACTCACCCGTCCGCACCCCTGGGATCCCTTCCTTCCTCGTTCCTGGAGCCTTCTCCGCTCCTCTTCCTTCCTTCTCCCTCTTCCAGGCCTGGGCCTCTGTTACTAGGCCCGCCTCCGGAGCAGAGCTCATGCAGAGCCCCTGCTCCCTGCCACTTCTGCTCAGACTTCTCTGCACTGAACTAAGATGGTGCCCACCTTTTATACTCCCTTCTCAATGCACCCAGGAACTGCTTCCTCCCTGCTCCTGCACTACAGGGTTCCCCTTCCTCAGTGTTCCCTCCCCCCACTCCAGCCAGGGACAGGGACTGTCGTGCCCATCTCAGGGGCATATTGGTCGCCCTGCCCCACGGCAATGTGGTGTAATGCATGCAGGTGTCGGGTCCTGATCCACACTCCATCCTTACCTGAGAGTGAGATATCACACCTCTGGGTGAGGTGCAATATGTCTGTAGCAACCGAGCCCTCAGGGTGCTACAGTTCCATTTATCTTCAGCCTAGGTGACGTATTGCGATACAGGGCCGTGATTTTGACTATAAAAGGGTCCCCTAGACCCCTACCCCAAGCTTTTTAAGAGAATCATATATGGCGTGCCAGGAGACTCTATGGAATGCTTTCTCAGCATCCAACGAGAGTATCTAATTACAAATTTTTAACTGCATCTAGCCCAGGAAATACTTTGTGCCTAGTAGCAGTGTCTGCTAGTCAGCGGATTATCCCGGCTGTTAAGCAAGCTACACCACCTGTAGTTTAGACACTTAATTTTTTCAAAGGAAATGATTCGGGACCATGGGATACTTAGTGAAGAGCATCAGGAGGCACCCCAAGGCATAGGGGCTGGGACTGGCAGTAGGATGCCTTGCGGTGGACAGCCGAGCTCGATCCTTATAAAAGCTTTTTAACTGCAGCAGCTTTAGTGGACGCTACTGGAGCTGGAATTACCGCGGCTGCTGGCATGAGACTTGCCCTCCAATAGATCCTTGTAAATGGATTTAAAGTGTATTCATTCAAATTAGAGAGACAATTTAAATTAAAAAGCTTAGAGCTGCCTCCACCACAGGGGGGCTCGCTCGACCCACCAGCGGACAGGCACCAGTATTGGGAGAGGGGGGCTGGCCGTCAGGGTTCACCGCGGCTCTGGCACAAACCCGGCGACACGGAGGTGGCACGGGCAGGAGCGGACTGGCCGTGTCGGCTTCTCACTTTTTGGATTTTAGAAGGGCATGACATGCCTATATCTGTGTCTCCCCCTCCTTTTACTCCTCCACCTCTTTTATTTTCGCATGACTATATGTACTTGTCACTTTTCCATGTGTTAGTTATGTCTTCTGAGCAGTTTGTCAGCTTTTGGACACCTTTGAAGGTGTTTTCTATGTGTTTCTATGTGTTTTTGTTTGCCTGCCATTGGTTTTAACGGTGTTCGAAGGTGTTCGACGAACAGTTCGGCGAACACACGGGTGTTCGACGAACCGAACCGAACCGAACTCGAACACTACGGGGGTGGCTCAACACTACTGGCAAGGACATGCAGAAATGCTGCGGAAATTTTCTGCTTCAATTCTGCATCGTGGGCACATAGCTTCACTCACCAAAACTTTGGTGTCCTTACAGACACTGATGTCAATTATGTGGGAATTTTCTTTTCTTTTGAAATTATTCATATAAGGGAAATATATATATTTTAAGCTTTTTTTTAGTCCCACTGTAAGGTTGCTTTGACATTGCGCTTATCTTCACGTTGGCACTTGGGTCCGAACCCCTCCGCCAAACGGGATGCGCCGACTTTAGATGACTATAATGGTGCCTGCAGAGTGGACATGCTCTCTGTCGTGCATCATTTTTGGGCGTATACGCCTACTGGAGGCGGACACTCAGATATAGTAGACTGTATCTGGGTGTATGCCTCCAGTAGGTGTATATATGCCTGAAAATGATGATGTTGATTTTCTCTTCCGAGAGAATAGGATTGATTATGTAAATGACACTCAGATCAGACTCTGATCAGAGCTTGGTCCGAATGTCAGCTTAGTGTGATCTGATTCTCTCACATACAGCTGAGGAGAAGGTGGAGAACAAAATTTCTCCATTTTCTCCATTGCGTGAGTCCACGGAAATCAGACTGCACTCGGATGACATGCAAGTGCAGACCAATGATTTCAAATCGCAGCTTTTTTGGCACAGATAGATTCTGAACAAAAAAATCAAGCATCAGCTGTGCCCCATTAAATAACACTGGTCTGAGTGCTATCCAATATGTTATCCGATGTGTACGCTTCTGTCAGCCCTTATTGTCATTTACTGGAAAAAGTTTGTTTTATTTGGAAAAAGTTTTATTTCTCTTTGGGCCAAACATTTAAATTTTTTTATTCAATAGCCTGAGTATGCAATACATTGTTTTTCATTAGCCACTCACTAATTTTGCAACATCAGATGTTAAAGCTGTCTAATGTAAAACGACACATGAATTATATTCAGAAGAAAAATCTGTTACGACTGTAAAAGGACCCTGATGAATTTGTGCAGCTTACACAGTATTAACTGTTAAAGACATATGAGCTCCATAGAAAAAAATCTAGCTTAATAAATAATAGGGAATTTTTCTTGCCCTTCTTTCAAAGACAAAACAAGTCAGAGAATGGTCAAACAGCAAAAATCTTCATGAAGTAGAAAAACACACTGAGGTTGTGGAGTGTTATTTTATAGTTTGACAAACCAATTTTGAGATAAAGAAGTCATGCATACAAATAGTGTGTGCGGTCGCTTGTGTAGGATTATAGGACTCTGCTATGAAGGACTTGATCTTAACTCTTGTACAGAAGGCTTAAAGTCTTAGGCTTGCTAGATATGTCCATCAGTCAGTGCATAAAAAGTTGGTTGTTGTTCCGATCGGGTCATTTCCCTATTGCAAAAATGACAAGTTTTTGGTTGTTTTTTCTTCAGTTTAACCTCTTCAGACGAATTGCAGATGAACAGATGAAACATGAAGTTTTCAAATGAAAAAGGGCTAAACAATGACTTTAGATGCACATTATGAGGTTACTTTTAAAAGGACATAACTTATATGTGACTGCTGGGCCAGGTTCAGATGAGCGTATGAAAAATCATCTGATCTTCATCCAGACAATTTTTATCCGTATTGTTATCCCTTTACTATTCATATTTTCATCCGAATGTCCTTTTTTTTTTTAAGTCCATGTGACATATGTCCATCTTTTACATCAGTGTGATATCGATGTGGCATCCGTTTTTATACATCAACATTTTAAAATGTACATGATAAAATACAGTTACCTATGTTAAAGGGAACCTGTCACCAGGTTTGTGCCATATGAAACACTCTATATATGACTGCAATTCGCCCTGTAAGGCAAAAAAACCCACCTTATATTATACTCACTTACAGGATGGTCCAGTCTGATGAGCATTGCTGGTCTTAATCCAGCTCCTCCTCTCTTCTTGCGATGCTGTTCAACTTCTCTGCTTCGTATGGATGACGCGTCCTACGTCATTCACACAGTGTTCCCCTTCACGCTCCTGTGCAGGCGTACGTCTCTCTGCCCTGCCGAGGGCAGAGCAAAGAACTATTCTGTGCATGCACGGAGAAAGGCCAAAGAGTGCGCTGGCGCTTGCGCATTACAGTACTTTGCTCTGTGTGGACAACGTAGGCTGCATCATCCACACAAAGCAGAGAAGGAGGACGCCATCACAAGAAGTGAGGAGGCGCCAGATCAAGACCAGCGATGCCCATCAGACCAGATCGCCCCGCAGGTGAGTATAATAAAAAGTCTTTGTTTTTCCTTACAGGGCGAGTCATATGTATAGCATTATAGAATGCTGTCACATGGGGCTGAAAGGTGGTGGCCGTAGGTTATATGGAAAAAACCTGATCACAGGTTCCCTTTAATGAAGCAATGTATCCGTAAAAATCGGATGCTACACAGATGTTCCATATGGGATCTGTTTTTTTTTACGCACTCATAGACTTGAATAGGCGAATCTAATTCAGTTCTCGAAAGAGAATAGTGAATGCTATGATTTTTTTCACACTTACACTCACTGTCATCGGAACAGCCGTATTGAATTACATTGGTCAGTGTGCAATCTGATTAATATTCGGACAGCACACATCCATTTTATATGAGTATCTGAACAAGCCCTTTGCCCAATAAGACAATCATATAATTTACCCTACTCAGAATAATTTATGAATATATGTAACTATATGCAGAAGACAGTCATTAAAAAACACATGGTTTGAGAAAGAAAACAAATGGAGCTGACATGCTTCTATGTATAAAGGATCACACATCAGAGTAGAAGGGCTGTGGCTCTTACTCTTTTTTGCTTCTCTAGTCCGTGCATCTAGGACATCTGAACGCTGGGCACCCAGGTAAACTCAATGACAAATTATTCCGGGTATATTCATTGATGAATCATTTGATGACCTTTTTGGAGGACATGCTGCTTATTTAGTTATTTGGCTTGTTATTTTGTGGGATAAGTAGTATGTTTAATCACATAATTTTGGGGCACAGATAATTATTTTAATAACTTTTATTATATTTTGTGGCACAAGTGTGTAGAAAAAATGTCATCATTCATTCATGTTCTTTGGGTCTTGTTTTAGTACCATTCACTTTGCAGTATAAATGGCATGTTAACTTAACTAGATTATTTGCAGAATTATTTTTATTTTTTTTTATGTTACTTTTGAATGCCATTTTGTATTGCTACATTCCAACAGCCATACTTTTTTTATTTTTTTTTCATTGATGGTGATTTATGATGGCTTATTTGTTGCAAAATAAATGGTAATTTTTATTGCTACCATTTTAGTGGGTTTATTTTACTCCCTTTGTGGGAAAAAACAGCAATGCTAACTGTTTTATTTTTCGCTACGTGACATTTTTATATTTGTCTAAAAAGTTATTTTTTTCCAAAGGGGCTTGAACATGCCATACTATGCTATTGCACAATAATAGTATATATCAGTTAGCAGGTACAACCCACTCACTGCGCAAACGAGTAGGAAGAGCTTAAAAAACGTAGACAAATACACAGATAACATTTTACTTGCATTCAAATGAAGAACAACAACACACTGTTATTCAATTTTTTAATTCAGTGATGATCACGTAGTAGGCTTAGTACAATATGATCAAATAATAGTAAAATATTAACTACCAGGGCCGATTTTAGACAAAGAGGGGCCCTGGGCAAAAGTTTAAAGTGGGACCCCAAATGCTAACATATTGTACCATCACACAGAAACATTTCAATGTATTTACATGCTCTTAGTTCAGGCCGTTAAACAAACGTGATCGACAATATTGAAGTCATTTGGCGCTTATTTCCCGGCCTCTTTACACCGGCTGAGGAAGAATGATGGGGACAGAACAATCACTAGTAGATTGTATGTTTTCCCCGTGTTTGCATGGGTTTCCTCCGGGTTCTCCGGTTTCCTCCCACACTCCAAAGACATACTGATAGGGAATTTTAGATTGTGAGCCCCAATGGGGACAGTGATGATAATGTCTGTGAAGCGCTGTGGAATTAATGGCGCTACATAAGTGAGTAAAAATAATAATAAGAATAATAAATCTGTCCCCATACAGTTTCATGTTATCAGCAGCATATCTGCCGTTTTCACCAGGCGATATGCTGCTGAGAACAATGATTTTTGTGCCGGCATAAACAATCCAATCACTTGATGAATAGGCAGCATTTTACTAGTTTAATATCATGTGCCCCATAGTCCTCCACCTAGTATAATACACCCCATAGTCCTCCACATAGTATAATGCACTCTATAATCCTCCATATAGCATAATGCAAAGCCCATAGTTCTCCATATTGTATAATGCACACCCCATAGTCCTCCATATAGTTTGATACACATCCCATAGTCTTCCATAAAATATAATGCACACCCCATAGTCCTTGATATAGTATAATGCAGCCCCCATATAGTACATATAGTATAATCCACCCCATAGTCCTTGATAAAGTATAATGCAGCCCCCACATAGTACATATAGTATAATACACAACCCATAGTACTTGATAGAGTATAATACAGCCCGCATATAGTACATATAATAAAATACACAGCCCATAGTCCTCCATTTAGTTTTATGCACACCCCATAGTCCTTGATGGAGTATAATGCAGCACCCATCTAATACATATAGTGTAATGCACAGCCCATAGTCCTTGATAGAGTATAATTCAGCACCCATATAGTACATATAATACAATACACAGCCCATAGTCCTCCATATAGTTGTATGCACACCCCATGGTCCTTGATAGAGTATAATGCAGCACCCATCTAATACATATAAATTAATGCACAGCCTGTAGTCCTTGATAGAGTATAATGCAGCCCCTATATAGTACATATAGTATAATGCACAGCTCATAGTCCATGATAGCGTGTAAGGCAGCCCCCATATAGTACATATATGTTCTCTCACCTACTGTACCCTCACCCCCCTTCTAGATTGTGAGCCCTCGCGGGCAGGGTCCTCTCTCCCCCTGTACCAGACGGCGATTTGTTTTTGTTCAAACTATTGTACTTGTTTGCTATGTGTACCCTTTTTTCACATGTAAAGTGCCATGGAATTAATGGTGCTATAACAATAATAATGTGACATGCAGAAGTAGTGCTGTTGCTTCAAAAGCATCCAGCAACTATTAGAAGTAACACAAGCACAGGAGACAGGAAGTGTTGCACTCCAGAAGCATCCAGCAACTAGAGGGGTTAACTCAGTCACAGGAGACAGGGAGTGTTTTAGCAGAGCCCCAGGGGGATTGTGGGGAACTTGTTATTGTAGTCTGGCTGAAGCTGAAGAGAAAGGTGGTGTGTTTTCTGGATCTGACAAAAGGCAACTGAACAGGATTCAGATCAGGAGAGAAACTAAACACAGGTCAGATAAACTCACTGAACTAACAGTGTAGAGTATTATCGGTCAGGAAGATAAGGACTGGAAGGAATCGTATCACAGGGATCATCTCCCTCATCAAACCCCCCCCCTCCATCTCCATGCAGTACTGTGCACTTTTGTGTACTATTGAGTGATTGTGAAGGAAAAGCCTGTAGTTGTGTATGCATAGAAGTGTGCTGCTAAGAGATCTAATCTATGCTGAATTATGCTACTGAAGAGACTGTAATACTGTGCCTTGTGAAGAAAATACTGTATTGTTACTGGAGCTGGTAGCTCAAGAAACTCAAACTGTACTGTAATGAAGATTGTTATTGTAATATCCCTGAATTGCACTGACTGTGCTTCAGATTAAATTGCATTGTTAAACTGTTGAAAAAGACTCTTGTCATATGTGTCTGGTCAGCAATTGAATCTATCGTGCGCCTGAGAGAAGCTGCAGCCTATGGCCTCCCTGAGTAATGGTTCCCCAGGATTCCAAAGAATTTATGAAACCCGTCTCGTCCTATCTGAACCTAGCGGCGTGCATGCAACATTGGTGGCCCGTACGGGGAATCCTGAGCAGGAATTAGCGTGTAGAGGGAGAAGAGGAAAAGTGTCTGGAAAAACACAGCAGCACAGCACCTCAATTCAACTCTGCTACACCAGTTAAAGGGGCCAGCCCTAAAGAAAACTGACTAGCAGCAATGGATGTGAAAATACAAATGGACAGAATTAGTGAGCTGCTTCTTCAGTTAACTTGTGAACAATTGAGAACAGGAGCAGAACATATAAAGATGACGTTCCTCCAGGAGCTAACGCAGTTTCTATTTAGGTTGAAGTTGGAGGATGGAGGGGCGGCACCAATTACCAAAAGCGGGAATCTCCATCCACAGACAGAACTACAGGAATTGAAAGAACAATTCAAAGCCCTAACAACAGCCCTGCAGGAATCGACCAAAACCTCTGAACGGGTGACAGACTCAGACAGAACCTTTACCCTGCTCGGGTTAAATAAATCATTTAGACAGTCCTCTCTAACAGCACAAATCACCATAAGGAAAGAATTCAAGATCCTGGGACAGATTGGAGAGTGTGAACAGAAAGAGAAACTGTCTTATATGAACTTGTTGCACGAGATCGATGCAGGCTTACAGAAAGGATACCAGCCAGATGAGATCATTGAGGGGGTGGTGAAAGCCATCAGCCCAGGACTGAACCTCCATAGTATGCTAGAAATGAAGAGTCAATTTACCTTGCAACAGCTGAAGATGATTTTAAAAGGGCACTATAAAGAAGAGCGTACTTCAGAATTGTTCCACCAACTCATTAACCTCTCACAGAAAAATAATGAATCACCCCAAAGTTTCTTGTTCAGAGCAATTGAACTGAAGGATAGACTGTTGTTTGCATCCAGAGATGTAGAAGCAGAGGAGAAGTTTGATGCTGGACTAGTCCAGAAGAAGTTCTTGAGATCATTGGGAACGGAGTTAATCAGCAAAGACAGCAAGTTGCAGCTGAAACAGTACCTAGGAGATCCTGGCATTCTGTACGAAGTCCTAATTGAAAAAAATAATGAGGCAGCTAGTTTGGAGTCAGAGAGCGAACAGAAGTTAAAGAAAGGCTCTGCTCCTAAAATCACCACAATGAGTCAGCTGAAGTTGGAGACCCCCCGTGGCCAGTCCGAAGATCATCATGGAGACCCTCCAGTGCCACCTCCAAGAGGGAACCTTAAATCACCAACAAAAGAGAGGACCGCCAGCGCTGACTGTGAGGAAGTAATTGGAGAACTGCGAGCCGAGTTGATTGAGGTGAAAAAGTTGATTTGTTCCAGGCCAGAACCTGTATCACTCAGACCCCGGAGTGGGTTCCAAAACAGAAGATACCCGGCTTGTGAAGCGTGACGTTCATCAAATCAGATTACGGTGTGTGTCCACTGTCTAAGATGTGCTGAGGAAGGACATTATGCCAAGGAATGCCAATGGTCACGCTTGTTTAGGTTAAAAGACAGGATGTTGCCAGTGCGGGGCGACTGGTAACCGCGACATGGAGGAGGCCCCAGAATCAAATCCAAATCTCACCAAACCACAGAACAGCGCATGAGGTAAAATGGCTGCGTCAGTACTATCCCCAAGTGTGTTCCCGTCTACAACAGCTTCAAGAGAGACAGGGGCATCAGTTACTTAATGCCCGGTGTGGAGGTCAAACGATGTACACCTGGGAGGAGGATTCCTCGGTCTGTAAAGATAGCCTCATCAGCCTAATTGGTGAAAGGTGCTTTATATAGCGCCAGCTAGATGGACTCCTGGTAAAAGCACTGTGGGACACAGGAGCCCAAGCGAGCCTTTTAAATGAAGAATGGAGAAGGCGCTCCCTGCCACAGACCTGCCTTCGGTCGCTAAAAGAACTCTTAGGACCAGTGGAACTCCACGACAAAGCTGTCAACCAGACCGAAATCCCTTTCATAGGCTGGGTGGAAGTGACTTTCCAACTGAGGGCCACGAAGAACAGCAACACCATTGAGCTTTTGGTACCTTTTCTCGTGACCAGTGATCAGAACATGGCAGAGGATCCTATCCTGGGTTATAATGTAATCAGTGACGTCATCACGAAACACAAGTCAGGGACGCTGGTGGTGGATGCAACTGCCACATCACTTTCCTACCCAATGCCGTGGCAGAAAATGTCATTCATAGAGTAAAGAAAGCACAGAATACAATGGACCTAAAAGAAGTCAAGGTAGGTTGGCACCCAACCATCATCCCTGCAAACCAAATGGTGGGGGTGAGGTGTGGAGTCCGGGTAGAACCAGGAAGAAAAGTCCAGAAAAGACTGTTCATGCCAAAAGAGTACTCAGAACTTCCGGAAGGCCTAGTTCAAGGTGAGACTGTGCTTACGATTCCTACTGGTGGGTTTGTTCGAGTGACTGTACCGGTGATGAATACTATGAGATATGAAATTAGACTGGATCCAAAGACTGTGTTACGTCACATCGAAAGCATTAAAACGGTATATCCAGTCAGTGTGAGATCCGCCCAGGGGTCTACAGTGAATTCAATCTCCCCACCAAGGAACAGGAGTTGCCCAGGGGAGGAAATTGCACAAACCACCTCAGGGTCCTGGGATCCCCCAGTATCGCTGGAGCACTTGTGTGTTGAAGATAAAGCGATAGCAAAACAGATGCTGAGAGAAGAGTGTCTCTAAAGATGAACAACAGACAGCATAGCCAGAACAATAGACAGAATTTTTAGAAAATAGCAAAAGGCAATGGTACTCACCAGCCAAGGTTTCAAGAAAAAATGCACACCAGGACACGGCCGGCCCCCTTTTGTTAGAAGGAGGTAACACAGGTGCAGAATGCTAATGAACAATCGCCCTCACTCACTCTCACTGGAGGGCCACTACCCAGCACTAAAACTGCACACAGATGAAACTTGCAGTAGGGTGCAATTCACACACTCGCGGCACTGTGCCTAGCCAGCATCCTATTGCACGCCCCTACTATTCGACTAGGCAGGATGCCCGGCACCCTATCCGTGCATCGCAGAGTTGTGAAGCCCCCACTCACAAGGTCACCATTACTGGGCCTGGCCGTGCCCTGGTAGATAAAAAACGTGCAAAAAATATCATAGAATCATAGAATGGTAGAGTTGGAAGGGACCTCCTGGGTCATCTGGTCCAACCCCCTGCTCAAAGCAGGATTCACTAGATCATCTCAGACAGATGTCTGTCCAGCCTCTGTTTGAAGACGTCCATTGAAGGGGAACTCACCACCTCTCGTGGCAGCCTGTTCCACTCATTAATCACCCTAACTGTCAAAAAGTTTTTTCTAATATCTAATCTGTGTCTCCTCCCATTTAGTTTCATCCCATTGCTTCTAGTCTTTCCTTGTGCAAATGAGAATAAAGATGATCCTTCTACAATGTGACAGCCCTTGACATATTTGTAGACAGCTATTAAGTCTCCTCTCAGTCTTCTTTTTTGCAAGCTAAACATTCCCAAATCCTGCAACCGTTCCTCATAGGACATGGTTTGCAGACCAGTCACCATTCTGGTCGCTCTTCTCTGAACTTGCTCCAGTTTGTCTATGTCTTTTTTAAAATGTGGTGCCCAAAACTGTACACAGTATTCCAGATGAGGTCTGACCAAAGAGGAGTAAAGACCGATAATGACTTCACGTGATCTAGACTGTATGCTTCTGTTAATACATCCCAGAATTGTATTTGCCTTTTTTGCTGCTGCATCACACTGTTGACTCATGTTCAGTCTATGATCTATTAGTATACCTAAGTCTTTTTCACATGTACTGTTGCTTAGCTCTTTTCCTCCCATTCTGTATATGCTTTTTTCATTTTTATTGCCCAGATGTAGTACTTTGCATTTTTCCCTGTTAAAAACCATTCTGTTGGTTGCTGCCCACTGCTCCAGTTTATTTAGGTCTTTTTGAATCCTCTCTCTCTCTTCTCTAGTATTAGCTATCCCTCCTAGCTTTGTGTCATCAGCAAATTTAATCAGTTTACCCTCAATTCCTTCATCTAAATCATTGATAAAGATGTTGAACAATACAGGTCCCAGGACGGAGCCCTGTGGTACCCCACTTGAGACATTCATCCAGCTGGATGTGAAGCCATTTACAACCACCCTTTGAGTTCGATCACTAAGCCAGTTATGAATCCACCTAACAGTTGCCTGGTCCATTGCATACTTGGTCATTTTTTCAATAAGGATGGTGTGAGATACTTTGTCAAATGCTTTGCTGAAGTCAAGATATACTATATCTACAGCATTTCCCTGATCCACCCAGTCAGTGATTCTGTCATAGAAGGAAATTAAGTTAGTCTGACATGACTTGTTAGTTACAAACCCATGCTGACTCTGGTTAATCACTGTTAGAACCTTGCTGTTAGGTTTTTTTTCCTTTGCTGGTCACATGACCTTGTTGGCCTATTTAATCCTGCTCCGCCCTTCTGGCTTTGCTGGACTTTATTGTATATCTACTTTCTGGCTAGCCTGTGCTCTGTATCTAACTCTGTTAGTTTGCTTGGTCTACGGACCTCTATGTTCTATCTATTTTGTTTGTTCGTCTGTCTGCTACTATTTCTGTTAGGAGGTGTCCCATATTCCTCCCAGTCCTTAGTACCTGTAGGGATTTCCTCCCCACATCTATAGGTCTTCGTACAGACTAGATTAGGACTTTAGCAGGTCTGATCGCAGGATCAGGTTCCCTGTTACATCGTAGGGATTCAGCTGAGTCTTATAGTAGGGACAGATCTCCTCTCTTTCCTTAGCTTTGGTAGCAGAACATAACAGTAAGTCCAGCCTGCAAATTCTCTAAGGAAAGATTTTTTTTTTTTTTTTTTGTTTGTTCCATCATGGTGTCGGTTCAGGATTTGGCTAAACACCTGCAGGGACTCTCTCTGGAAGTGGCCGAGCTCCGTCAGCACGTGAGTAACTGTCCTGGAGCATATTTCTTGGAGCCTAAGGTATGTTTGCCGGATTTATTTTTTGGTGAACATCGAGAATTTTTTTCATTTAAAAATGCTTGCTTATTGTATTTTCGTTTGAGACCCAAGTCCTCTGGGGATGAATCCCAGCGCGTAGGGTTCATAATGTCACTTTTGCGCAAAGAGCCTCAGGAGTGGGCCTTTTCTTTGCAACCTAGTGATACATGCTTCAGATCAGTGGATAGTTTTTTTTCTGCTTTAGGACTATTATATGATGATCCTGACCGTGTCGCATCAGCTGAGACTGAGTTGAGACGTCTAAAACAAGGATCTGGTACTGTAGAAAAATATTGTACACATTTTCGTCGTTGGTCTACTCAAACAGGGTGGAACGATTCTGCTCTGAAAAGTCTATTTCTTGCTGGGCTCAGTGAAAGGGTTAAAGACCTGCTAATTGCTTATCCTACACCTGAGGATTTACAACAGGCTATGCAATTAGCTATACGGGTGGATAGGAGACTGCGTGCTAGGGTTAATGAGAGCAAATCCTCTGCTATGTCAGTTTCTGGTTATGATAATGTGTGTACTAACAGTGGTGAACCGATGGAGATTGGATCGGTGGCACCTCGCTCTCAAGAAAAAGATCGTCGTTTTTCAGAAGGCTTGTGTTACTATTGCGGAAAATCTGGTCATTTGATTAAAGGCTGTGAGCTTCGTATGAAGAAAGAAAAAAAAATGGTCAGTCACGCCCGTATTGCCTGTTTAAATTCCAAGGGTATATTTTTAGCTGCTTCCACGATTGCTCAGGAAAAATTAATGGAATTTCGGGTGTTTGTTGATTGCGGGTCTACATTGAATGTAATTGATGGGGGATTCGTGGAAAAACTCAATTTAAAACCTGAACCTTTATCATCCCCCATTGCTGTGGTTTCTGTGGATGGCTCCCCTTTGAAGAATATTACTCTCAAGGTCAGTGAATTTCCTCTCACTATTAATGGTGTTCACCATGAGAAATTGGATTTGGTAGTGTTGAATAACTTGCCTTCTCCAGTAATATTGGGTTTGCCCTGGTTAAAATTTCACAATCCTGTACTGGATTGGTCTACCAGTGAAATTAAATCCTGGAGCCATAAATGTTATGACAAGTGTTGTAACGGGCGTATTGCAGCTTTGGATAGGGGAGAATTGCCTGTTCCTATTCAGGATTTTTGGAGAGTTTTTTCTGAGAAGGAATCGCAGGTTTTGCCTCCCCATAGAGACTATGATTGTTCTATTGAATTTGTCCCTGGAGCGACTCTTCCTAAAAGTCGTTTATTTAACCTTACTATTCCTGAGAGGAAGGCTTTGGAGGAATACATACAGACAAGTTTGGCCGCCGGTCACATTAGGCCCTCTAAGTCTCCTGTGGCGGTTGGATTTTTTTTTTTGTAAAAAAAAAGGACGGTGGTTTACGTCCTTGTCTGGATTTCCGTGAGATTAACAAAATTACGGTACGCAATCCTTACCCACTGCCATTGATTCCTGATCTGTTTAACCAGTTATTGGGGGCCAAGTGGTTCTCTAAAATTGACCTTAAGGGGGCATACAATCTGTTGCGCATGAAGGAGGGTGATGAATGGAAGACTGCTTTTAACACTCCTGTGGGTCATTTTGAGAATCTGGTTATGCCTTTTGGTCTTACTAATGCTCCTGCATTTTTTCAGAATCTGATTAATGACATCCTTAGACCTTTGATTGGTAAAAATGTGGTTGTGTATTTGGATGACATTTTGATTTATTCGCCAGATCTGGAGTCTCATTGGCGGAGCGTGCGTGAGGTATTACAGTTATTAATGGACAATTCGCTTTTTGCTAAGCTGGAGAAATGTGAGTTCGCTGTACAGAGAATTAGTTTTTTGGGCTACATTATCTCCAGCAAAGGTTTTGAGATGGATCCGGTTAAGGTTCAGGCTGTGCAGGAATGGCCTAGGCCTATTGGTTTGAAATCGATACAGAGGTTTTTGGGTTTCGCCAATTACTATAGAAAATTCATAAAAAATTTTTCTAGTATTGTCAAACCTCTGACTGATCTCACCAGGAAAGGTGCTGATGCTGTTCAGTGGTCTTCTGAGGCCATTGAAGCTTTTGTGTATCTCAAGGAGAGGTTCACCTCTGCTCCCATCCTTATGCAGCCTGATGTTACTAGGCCGTTTTTGGTTGAGGTTGATGCTTCCTCTGTGGGGGTTGGCGCAGTATTGTCTCAGGATAACGGGGATGGATTACATCCTTGTGCCTTTTTTTCCAAAAAATTTTCGGAGACTGAATTGAATTACGATATTGGTAATCGGGAATTATTGGCTATTAAACTCGCATTTGAACACTGGCGCCACTTCTTGGAAGGTGCGGAATTTCCCGTTCAGGTTCTTACGGATCATAAAAATCTGATATATCTTGATGCTGCCAAGCGCCTGAATGCCCGTCAGGCTAGGTGGGCACTGTTTTTCTCGCGGTTTAATTTCTCCGTTACTTACATCCCTGGTACTAAGAATGTTAAGGCGGATGCCTTGTCTCGCAGTTTTTCTCCCATAGTCGGTGCTGAGAAAGAGGAAAACATTTTACAAGAAGGTGTTGTGATAGCTGCTTTAGACTCCGTTTTGGAAGATGAGATTCTTAAAGCACAGGAGAATGCCCCATCTAACACTCCTCATGGGAGGTTGTTTGTGCCTGGGACCTTTAGGAGAGATTTGTTTGTTGAGTGTCACGAATCTCGGTTGGCAGGTCATCCCGGAATCTCTGAGACCAAGAGACTGGTGGGTCGCAGTTTTTGGTGGCCTGGATGGCAGAAGGAAGTCATTAAGTGGGTGCGCCAATGTACTATATGTGCTAGATCCAAGTCCTCACATACTCCTGCTGCGGGGTTGCTTTGTCCTTTGGAGGTCCCCAGTGCTCCTTGGACACATTTGGCTATGGACTTTATAACTGACCTTCCCCCCTCTGAGGGTTTTACTGTCATCTGGGTGGTCGTGGACCGTTTTAGCAAGATGTGTCACTTGGTTCCCTTCGTCAAACTGCCCTGCGCTAAAACTCTCGCTAAGGCCTTTGTCAAGGAAATTGTCAGACTTCATGGCGTTCCTACTGACATTGTTTCTGATAGGGGTCCTCAGTTCGTGGCTCGTTTTTGGCGTGCCTTTTGTGACAGGTTGGGAATTCATTTGTCGTTTTCGTCCGGATACCATCCTGAATCTAATGGTCAAACAGAAAGGAAAAACCAGGATGTTGAGCAGTTCTTGCGTTGTTTTGTGGCAGACAATCAAGAGGGGTGGTCTGAGTTTCTGCCACTTGCCGAATTTGCTCTGAACAATCATACATCTTCTTCTGCTGGTTGTTCGCCTTTTTTTTGTTGTTCTGGGAGACATCCGTCGTTTGGGTCGTTCTCCAAGTTGGGATCTGCCGTGCCTGAGGAGGAGAATTTTTCCGGTGATTTGGAAAGAGTTTGGACGGATGTGCGTGGTAATCTTCAGGAGGCCAACAGAAAATCTAAAGACTACTTTGATAGGAAACGACAGGAGGTTTTGTTCGCTGTTGGTGACATGGTTTGGTTGTCCTCTAGGAATCTGCGGTTGAGGATTCCTTCTAAGAAATTGGGTCCCAAGTTTGTAGGGCCCTTTAAGGTGCTTCAGGTTGTCAACCAATCTGCTGTTAGGTTGGAGGTTCCTACCTCCTGGAGAATTAATCCGGTCTTTCATGTCTCTCTGTTAAAAAAAACTGTCGTGTCGGATGGTGACGCCTCTGCCTCTGTTCCTCCGGTGGTGGAGGACGGGGAATATGAAATTTCTCGCATCCTTGACTCTAGACGGTATAGAGGTAGTTTGCAGTATCTTGTGGCCTGGAAAGGTTTCGGACCCGAGGATAACTCTTGGGTGAGGTCAGATGATGTTTCCGCGTCCAGACTTATCAGAGCGTTTCACAGGAGATTTCCTGATAAGCCTGGTCCTAGGGGATCCGGAGGATCCTCTTAGAAGGGGGGGTACTGTTAGAACCTTGCTGTTAGGTTTTTTTTCCTTTGCTGGTCACATGACCTTGTTGGCCTATTTAATCCTGCTCCGCCCTTCTGGCTTTGCTGGACTTTATTGTATATCTACTTTCTGGCTAGCCTGTGCTCTGTATCTAACTCTGTTAGTTTGCTTGGTCTACGGACCTCTATGTTCTATCTATTTTGTTTGTTCGTCTGTCTGCTACTATTTCTGTTAGGAGGTGTCCCATATTCCTCCCAGTCCTTAGTACCTGTAGGGATTTCCTCCCCACATCTATAGGTCTTCGTACAGACTAGATTAGGACTTTAGCAGGTCTGATCGCAGGATCAGGTTCCCTGTTACATCGTAGGGATTCAGCTGAGTCTTATAGTAGGGACAGATCTCCTCTCTTTCCTTAGCTTTGGTAGCAGAACATAACAATCACTTCATTCTTATCCATGTACTTACATACATGTTGTTTAATAATTTGTTCAAAGATCTTTCCTGGTATAGAAGTCAGACTCACCGGCCTATAGTTCCCTGGGTCCACCTTCTTCCCCTTTTTGAAGATAGGTATTAGTTGATATTTTGGCCAAAATACGTAAGCTCGCAACCCATCGTCAAGGGTCCTCACGGTTTTGCGAGTCCCTACTCTAATATTAAAAACAGACAGCATAGCCAGAACAATAGACAGAATTTTTAGAAAATAGCAAAAGGCAATGGTACTCACCAGCCAAGGTTTCAAGAAAAAATGCACACCAGGACACGGCCGGCCCCCTTTTGTTAGAAGGAGGTAACACAGGTGCAGAATGCTAATGAACAATCGCCCTCACTCACTCTCACTGGAGGGGCGACTACCCAGCACTAAAACTGCACACAGATGAAACTTGCAGTAGGGTGCAATTCACACACTCGCGGCACTGTGCCTAGCCAGCATCCTATTGCACGCCCCTACTATTCGACTAGGCGGGATGCCCGGCACCCTATCCGTGCATCGCAGAGTTGTGAAGCCCCCACTCACAAGGTCACCATTACTGGGCCTGGCCGTGCCCTGGTAGATAAAAAAAGTGCAAAAAATATCAAATGAGGTATTAGTTGATATTTTGGCCAAAATACGTAAGCTCGCAACCCATCGTCAAGGGTCCTCACGGTTTTGCGAGTCCCTACTCTAATATTAAAAACAGACAGCATAGCCAGAACAATAGACAGAATTTTTAGAAAATAGCAAAAGGCAATGGTACTCACCAGCCAAGGTTTCAAGAAAAAATGCACACCAGGACACGGCCGGCCCCCTTTTGTTAGAAGGAGGTAACACAGGTGCAGAATGCTAATGAACAATCGCCCTCACTCACTCTCACTGGAGGGGCGACTACCCAGCACTAAAACTGCACACAGATGAAACTTGCAGTAGGGTGCAATTCACACACTCGCGGCACTGTGCCTAGCCAGCATCCTATTGCACGCCCCTACTATTCGACTAGGCGGGATGCCCGGCACCCTATCCGTGCATCGCAGAGTTGTGAAGCCCCCACTCACAAGGTCACCATTACTGGGCCTGGCCGTGCCCTGGTAGATAAAAAAAAGTGCAAAAAATATCAAATGAGGTATTAGTTGATATTTTGGCCAAAATACGTAAGCTCGCAACCCATCGTCAAGGGTCCTCACGGTTTTGCGAGTCCCTACTCTAATATTAAAAACAGACAGCATAGCCAGAATTTTTAGAAAATAGCAAAAGGCAATGGTACTCACCAGCCAAGGTTTCAAGAAAAAATGCACACCAGGACACGGCCGGCCCCCTTTTGTTAGAAGGAGGTAACACAGGTGCAGAATGCTAATGAACAATCGCCCTCACTCACTCTCACTGGAGGGGCGACTACCCAGCACTAAAACTGCACACAGATGAAACTTGCAGTAGGGTGCAATTTACACACTCGCGGCACTGTGCCTAGCCAGCATCCTATTGCACGCCCCTACTATTCGACTAGGCGGGATGCCCGGCACCCTATCCGTGCATCGCAGAGTTGTGAAGCCCCCACTCACAAGGTCACCATTACTGGGCCTGGCCGTGCCCTGGTAGATAAAAAAAGTGCAAAAAATATCAAATGAGGTATTAGTTGATATTTTGGCCAAAATACGTAAGCTCGCAACACATCGTCAAGGGTCCTCACGGTTTTGCGAGTCCCTACCCTAATATTAAAAACAGACAGCATAGCCAGAACAATAGACAGAATTTTTAGAAAATAGCAAAAGGCAATGGTACTCACCAGCCAAGGTTTCAAGAAAAAATGCACACCAGGACACGGCCGGCCCCCGGCCTCATTTGATATTTTTTGCACTTTTTTTTATCTACCAGGGCACGGCCAGGCCCAGTAATGGTGACCTTGTGAGTGGGGGCTTCACAACTCTGCGATGCACGGATAGGGTGCCGGGCATCCCGCCTAGTCGAATAGTAGGGGCGTGCAATAGGATGCTGGCTAGGCACAGTGCCGCGAGTGTGTGAATTGCACCCTACTGCAAGTTTCATCTGTGTGCAGTTTTAGTGCTGGGTAGTCGCCCCTCCAGTGAGAGTGAGTGAGGGCAATTGTTCATTAGCATTCTGCACCTGTGTTACCTCCTTCTAACAAAAGGGGGCCGGCCGTGTCCTGGTGTGCATTTTTTCTTAAAACCTTGGCTGGTGAGTACCATTGCCTTTTGCTATTTTCTAAAAATTCTGTCTATTGTTCTGGCTATGCTGTCTGTTTTTAATATTAGAGTAGGGACTCGCAAAACCGTGAGGACCCTTGACGATGGGTTGCGAGCTTACGTATTTTGGCCAAAATATCAACTAATACCTCATTTGATATTTTTTGCACTTTTTTTATCTACCAGGGCTCGGCCAGGCCCAGTAATGGTGACCTTGTGAGTGGGGCTTCACAACTCTGCGATGCACGGATAGGGTGCCGGGCATCCCGCCTAGTCGAATAGTAGGGGCGTGCAATAGGATGCTGGCTAGGCACAGTGCCGCGAGTGTGTGAATTGCACCCTACTGCAAGTTTCATCTGTGTGCAGTTTTAGTGCTGGGTAGTCGCCCCTCCAGTGAGAGTGAGTGAGGGCGATTGTTCATTAGCATTCTGAACCTGTGTTACCTCCTTCTAACAAAAGGGGGCCGGCCGTGTCCTGGTGTGCATTTTTTCTTGAAACCTTGGCTGGTGAGTACCATTGCCTTTTGCTATTTTCTAAAAATTCTGTCTCTAAAGATGACTCTGATATAGGCTGTATCCTGTCGTTGCAATTGAAAATCAATTAGAAAGACACGACCCCAGTAACCAGAAGTTACATGTCTGTGCCGAAACCATTACACCGTGAAGTGAAAGAGTATTTAAAAGATCTAATCAACAGAGGTTGGGTCCAAAAGTCTAAGTCATCTTATTCCTCTCCTATTTCTTGTATTAGGAAGAAGGACGGCACGTTGAGACTCTGCTGTGATTACCGGGAACTAAACTGAAAGTCAGTACCTGATCGACACCCGATACCAAAGATTCAAGATATGCTGGATAGCCTATCAGGAAGTACCTGGTTCTCTGTCCTCGATCAGGGTAAGGCATGCCATCAAGGGTTTGTTGAAGAGTCCAGTAGACCCTTGACACCATTCATCACACCATGGGGGATATATGAGTGGATCCGCATACCGTTTGGGCCCAGTTCAGCTCCAGAAGAATTTCAGAGAAGCATGGAGACCTGTTTGTTGGAAGGATTGAGGGATGATATCTGCCAGCCGTACTTGGATGACAATGTGATACACAGCAAAACAGGGAGCACGTTGAACACGTGAGGACCGTATTACAGCGGTATCAACAACACAGAGTAAAGTTGACCCCAAGGAAGTGTGAACTGTTTAAAAGGCAAGTCCAATTTCTAGGGAAAATTGTGTCCAGAGAAGGATATACCATGGACCCATCAGAAATCTCTCCGATACTAGCCTTAAAAGACATGGGGCCCTCTACTGTTGGGGAGTTGAGGCAGATCTTAAGATTCTTCTCCTACTATGGTACTTACGTTCGGAACTTCTCCAGGATTGCCCTCCTGCTATACCTCCTTTTGGGGGGGATGACAAAGTCAACAACACCCATGGAGAAAAAGAAGAATGCGGGTAGGATCAGGCTTAAAAGAAACAACGCCGTTTCGCTCCAACAGCCCATTCTCTGGACAGAAGACCACCAGGAGCTATTGGAAGAACTAGTAGACTACCTGGTAAAACCAACCATCTTGGGATATCCTGATTTCATCTTACCATTTGTTCTTCATTGTGAAGAACGTGTACAGACACCGAGAAGAATTACCATCTACATTCCGGAAAATTGGAGTTCCTGGCATTGAAATGGGCTATCTGTGAACGATTTAGAGATTATCTCTATTACAGCAAAGTGTTTGAGGTATACACTGACAACAACCCTTTGACCTATGTCCTCACTACAGCCAAACTGAACGCGATGGGTCGCTGAACTAGCTGACTTCAATTTCAGCATTAGGTACAGGCCTGGAAAATGCAATGCGGATGCTGACGGATTGTCGAGAATGCCACTAGAGCCTGAGGAGTTCATGCAAGAATGCTCAGAGGAAGTCAGTCTGGAAGCAATTGAGAGCACTACCAAAGCAGTGCAAGATTATCAAGAGGAAGACACACCATTGTGGTGTTTGACGGTGGAAACCACCATAAAAGCGAGAGAACAAGATCACACCCTGTCCATTCAACAACTACTAAAAGGAAAAATCTGTAAAGCACAATGGGAAGATCAGATAATTGCTAGAATACTACTTTATGTAGACCAAAATCAGTTCCAAGTAAACGGGAGAGAGATAATGAGTCATTAGCAGTATCTGTTATAGTTAAAGAATGGACGAAGATCTACCTCAGTGAAGACGGCATCCTGTATCGTAAAGGAGGACAAAACTGGCAGTTGGTACTACCCAGAGTAATCCGTAGGTTGGTTTTCAAAGAACTCCATGAAAACATGGGACACTTGGGAGTGGAAAGGACAACCAACTTTATCCGTGAACGTTTCTTCTGGCCGTACATGCAGAGAGATATTGAGAGGTACGTGACCAGGGAGTGTGGGTGTCTGAAAGATAAACATCCCAAAACACATCAACCCGGGCACCTATGGGCAACATCCAACCTACACATCTGTTTGAGATGGTCTCAATAGACTTTCTACATCTTGAGACGTGCAAGGGTGGTTACTAGTTTTGAGCAAGCACTAAAATGCTCGGGTGCTCGAAGCTCAGGCCGAGCTTGACGTGATACTCGGGTACTCGACCCGAGCAACGAGCCCAATGTTAGTCTATGGGAGACCCGAGCATTTTTGCGGCGGCACCCCAGGCAGTCTTTTAAAAGCCTAACAAGTGCCCAAAACGATAGTGACAGTGCTCAAATGACATGGGGACAGCATGGGGATCGCCCCAGGAAGCATTTCTGACCCCCCAGGTCACTGCTGTCAACAACGTGGTCAGAGGTATTAAGCCACTTTTACGGGCTCACAATAAAACGTTCAAAAACTAAACTGAAACTGCTTTCCTGTGAAATATGTTAAGGAAGTTCCTTTCCAGGGTAAAGACTTGTGTATAAGGTAAAATAAATAACCCCAAAAAATAATACTCCTCCACACCTTGGGCTATGTTCACAAGTAGCATTTTTTATGCGTTTTTGCATTTTTGTATTGCTTTCAACCGTGACAAATGCATTCACCGGGAAATGTCATTTTAACATTTTACAACCTTATCAAGCCATGTGCTGTGTGACACATGCATACAGTGCTGAAAAGACATGGGAACAGCATGGGGAAGACCCCTGGAAGCATCTCTGACGCCCAGGTCACTGCCTAAAAGTGTGCCCATCAGAAGTAATCCTTGCCGCATCAGAAGATGCAGACTTGCAACTATCCCCGTTCAAGTCCTTGTTCAATTGTACCTCCCCCATTCCTTGCAATGCAAGCGCAAATATGCAGCCAACCACCCACCCACCCGCAGGCTGCAATACTATACTGCTAGCTTGCACTTGAAATGGGGCCTTTTATTTTGGAGGAGGCCAAAGCTGGCCACTACCTCATGGCTGCGTCGGCGGCGAGGTCTCCATACTCGGTCCCCAGCCACCACTGTTTGTCCCGGGAACCTTCCCTACACTTTTCTTAGCCTGGCCTGCTTTAGGGCAGAATTGGACGAGCCCACCAGACAACCAGAGACTCCTCCGGTGGGCCCTGGCTTCTCCATCAGAGGAGTTGAGAGTGCAAAAGTGAGGAGCATGATGATGATAGAAGTTAGCATCTGCTTTGTTTTATTGGAATGCAAGCGTAAGTGTGTAGCCTGCCACCCACCCACCCCCAGGCTGCAATGCCATACTGCTAGCTTGCACTTGAAATGGGGCCTTTTAGTTTGGAGGAGGTCAAAGCTGGCCACTACCTCATGGCTGCTTCGGCAGCGAGGTATCCATACTCAGTCCCCAGCCGCCCAGCGGCCGGGTGTCCACGCTCGGTCCCAAGCCGCCTGGGGGCGGCCGGGTGTCCACACTCTGTCCCCAGCCGCCAGGGGGCGGCCGGGTGTCCATACTCGGTCCCCAGCCGCCCCGCGGCCGGGTGTCCACACACGGTCCCCAGCCGCCCCTATTACTCCTGTCACCTTCCCACACACTTTTCTTAGCCTGGCCTGCTTTAGAGCAGCATTGGACGAGCCCACCAGAGAACCAGACTCCTCCGGTGGGCCCTGGCTTCTCCATCAGGGGAGTTGAGAGTGCCAAGGTGAGGAGCATGATGATGATGATGATAGAAGTTAGCATCTGCTTTGTTTTCTTGGAATGCAAGTGACTCGCCCCCTGGGACATATTCCTTTTTGAGGGGAATACCCGGCACCGGATCAGATGGGGGGGGTTGTAGTCTCCGAGCGGCTGTGACCCGGTCCCGTGCCCAGGGCGTCAAGCTAAGTGTTATGTGGCAGCTTTACAGATGTTACTACAGTTCTTTTGTGTCGACTACGCCACCCGTTGTGATGCGGTCACTGTGGCCGCCGCTGCTGCAGGGTCCGCTGAGGCTGATGGTGGGTGCGCAGCTTGGTGAGATAACCCCCAACGGGAGGGGTATAGCCTCAGAGGGGACAGGCGCAGAGGATGGGGGTTGTGGTGGTGCGGTGCAGCCGGCAATGAAGACAGACTCGGGTTGTGCAGTTAAGGGAGTTTACTTACTGCTGATGTTTCGGTCACTCCAGCTGCTAGTGACCACCCGAGCCGTGCTGCGTCCACCAGGTCCTGGATCCGGCCAACCCCCAAACAAGTCCAGAGCGTGGCCCTGAGCTCTCCCTCTGTCCTTTCTTCAGCCGTCCCCACCAGTGATTCACCTAGGTCCAGCTCCCTCGGGCCTTCTTTTGGGACACCCTTGGCCCTGGGTTCCCTGACCCTTCATGTGGTGTGCCTTCGGGGTGAATGTGGTGGGTGACCGTGACAGACACTGCCCACGGTCTCCGGTCTCTGGCTGGGGAATGTCTTTACCCCCACCAGCTTGGGTTCCGGTACCCTCTTGCTGACTCCTCACCCGGTGCTCTAATTTGGGTTCTTGGGTCCCTTCAGTCTTCCCCCTCTGGGTCTTTCTCTGCTCCACTCTCTCTCTCTCCAGGGCTGCTGTTTCCTTCTCTCTCCTCTCCAACTGACTTGTTCTCAGCGTCTGACCCTGATCTAAGTTGGTGCCCTCCTTATATATCCCTCTATGTGTGAGCTCAGGTGACCAGCACCCAATGAGCTCCTATCACTACCCAGACTGCTCCCCCTATCTGCCCCTACACTACATGGGATGTACCACCCCCCTCCCACTCCAGCCAGGAACAGGCTCGGTTGTACCTGCACATTTCTAAGTGGGAGTACCGTCGGCCTGCTCCTCTGGAATGGGATGTATGTAGTGCATGCAGTCTATCTGAGCTCAGTTCCACACTCCTTCCTTACCCGGGAGTGGAATATCACACCTCTGGGTTGAGGTGCAATACCCCTGTAGCAGCCGAATCCTCAGGGTGCTACATTCCCCCCTGGTAAATCACAGCACGTCCTCGGGCTGTAAGACATAAAACACCAAAACATACAAAATTTTTATATGAACATATAAAACATATAAACATTATATATATATAAAACTTTTTATATAAACATTCTCGTAGACTTCTCTTGTCTCTGGTTCCTCCTCCGGACACTGTGCAACGTATGTCCGGGAAAAGTGCGACAGTCTCTTAGAAAAATCTGGTTTTCTTATAAAACCGGTAGGGGGCGCTTTAGGACGCGCAACTATATACAGGGGAAGTTGAAAGTTGGCCGCTCTCAGTCCTCGGCCAGGTAGAGGGTAGGGAATGGCTGCTCACAGTCCTCAGCCTGTAGGATGAAGGGGTTAACGGGTAAACAGTTCCCTGGTCCCAACGGGGACTATTTTAGCAGCAACAGTTTCAGTTTCTATATACCCCGATTGGGTAACTATTTACAGCTCCTTCTCTGCCGCACTCAACGGCGTCTTCCTCCTGCTCTTTGCTTATAGCTGGTGGTAACTTCAGACCCGTCCGGCCATGTGAGCTGGCTGAACAAGTCCTTCCCCAGGTGTGGCACCCTTGGTTTTACGGGCGCGGGCGCGGTGGTGGTGGCGCCCGGGTTGCCCAGGCCTTGCGGCCAGGCCTGGGGCACCTGGAAGGTGAAGGGCACCGTTAATACGGCGGCGCCCTGGGCTACCTGGCCTTGCGGCCAGGCCGGAGGCTCCGCGGAGGTAGGGGGCGCTGTTGGTGATGCGACGCCCGGGAATTCTAGGCCCTGCGACCAGGCTGGTGGTACTTCCTGCTTGGTCACGCTCGGGGTCGAGGCGTGTGACGTCACAGGGGTCGCGGCGGTGGCTTCCGGTTGGGGCCTAGTCTGCGTCGGTGACATGGCGTTTTCGGGCACAGCAGGGGGACTTTCGGGCTCTGCGACGGGGAGCTGGGGCAGGTAAGCGGTGTCACGGCTTGGGGTATAGGCGTCCCCTTTACCTGCCTCCATGCGTTCGGCTCCCTCCTCGGCGCCGTCTCCGGCCTTGGGTCCTCCCGCGCCATCCTCAGAGGCGGTCTGCTTCCTCTTCCAGGGTAGCGTGCTCCGTTGACTGGTCTTTGCTTGCTGGGTCATCTCCCGGCCCCACTCCGCCAGTATCTCACGCTGTACCCGGGCCATCCTCCTTGCGAGGCCCTCCAGGGCAGTTTGTGCACACTCCCGGTCTCGGGGGAGCTGTGCAAGGACCTCCACTAGGCCTAGTGGGGTCGTGGTGTCTAGCAGGCTCCTGACCATCGGGTCGGTGCTGCTCTGCTCTTCTTCCGGCAGGCTCCTGGCCAGCGGGCCGGTGCTGCTCTGCCCTCCTTCCTCGGTCTCTAGCAGACTCCTGGCCAGCGGGCCGGTGCTGTTCTGCTTTCTCTCCATCTCCGGGTGAGCTTCTCCGCTACTCCTTGTTAGACCTCTTGCCTCCGGGTGCGCTCGCTCCAGACTGCTCCAAGCGACACCCATCTTTTCTCTTCTCTTTCGTCTCCTCCCACTTCGAGGGCGGTCCCGGGGCAACTCGGTGACTGTCAGCTCCAGGGGGAGTTCTTTCACGCTGACAGACACCTCCAGCATCACAGTCTCTGTTGGTGGGGGCGGTTTCCACTTTTGGCGCCATTTTCTGTCCTGGCCCACGATGGGAGGTGGCCTCCTGCCCTCCTTTGGCACGCCCATAATGGCGTCCGCTGCTCTTCCAAGGCGGGAAATCTGCGGTTTTGGCGGGAAGCGTCGCCCAGTGGCGGGAAACTCTGCAGATGGCGGGAACAAGCTGGAAATGGCGGACAATCGGCGGGAAACGACTGGTGATGGAGTCCGATGGCGTGGACCCTCCGGAACCGGCAGGAGTCTTCTTTCTGAGGTAAACTTGCACTTTTCTTCAGGCACGCAGTACCCGGGTGTTGCGGGCACGTAATCCTGCCGACTACGCCAAAGTTGACGCGCCCCCTGGGACATATTCCTTTTTGAGGGGAATACCCGGCACCGGATCAGATGGGGGGGGTTGTAGTCTCCGAGCGGCTGTGACCCGGTCCCGTGCCCAGGGCGTCAAGCTAAGTGTTATGTGGCAGCTTTACAGATGTTACTACAGTTCTTTTGTGTCGACTACGCCACCCGTTGTGATGCGGTCACTGTGGCCGCCGCTGCTGCAGGGTCCGCTGAGGCTGATGGTGGGTGCGCAGCTTGGTGAGATAACCCCCAACGGGAGGGGTATAGCCTCAGAGGGGACAGGCGCAGAGGATGGGGGTTGTGGTGGTGCGGTGCAGCCGGCAATGAAGACAGACTCGGGTTGTGCAGTTAAGGGAGTTTACTTACTGCTGATGTTTCGGTCACTCCAGCTGCTAGTGACCACCCGAGCCGTGCTGCGTCCACCAGGTCCTGGATCCGGCCAACCCCCAAACAAGTCCAGAGCGTGGCCCTGAGCTCTCCCTCTGTCCTTTCTTCAGCCGTCCCCACCAGTGATTCACCTAGGTCCAGCTCCCTCGGGCCTTCTTTTGGGACACCCTTGGCCCTGGGTTCCCTGACCCTTCATGTGGTGTGCCTTCGGGGTGAATGTGGTGGGTGACCGTGACAGACACTGCCCACGGTCTCCGGTCTCTGGCTGGGGAATGTCTTTACCCCCACCAGCTTGGGTTCCGGTACCCTCTTGCTGACTCCTCACCCGGTGCTCTAATTTGGGTTCTTGGGTCCCTTCAGTCTTCCCCCTCTGGGTCTTTCTCTGCTCCACTCTCTCTCTCTCCAGGGCTGCTGTTTCCTTCTCTCTCCTCTCCAACTGACTTGTTCTCAGCGTCTGACCCTGATCTAAGTTGGTGCCCTCCTTATATATCCCTCTATGTGTGAGCTCAGGTGACCAGCACCCAATGAGCTCCTATCACTACCCAGACTGCTCCCCCTATCTGCCCCTACACTACATGGGATGTACCACCCCCCTCCCACTCCAGCCAGGAACAGGCTCGGTTGTACCTGCACATTTCTAAGTGGGAGTACCGTCGGCCTGCTCCTCTGGAATGGGATGTATGTAGTGCATGCAGTCTATCTGAGCTCAGTTCCACACTCCTTCCTTACCCGGGAGTGGAATATCACACCTCTGGGTTGAGGTGCAATACCCCTGTAGCAGCCGAATCCTCAGGGTGCTACACAAGCGCATGTATGTAGTAGTGGCTAGGCCTGAGGTGGTCAACGTTTTGGCGCATATCCTACCTCCGACGAGGATTGCTGGATGTTTTCCTGCTACTATCCCAGTTCTATGACTCCCGTTAAAACAAAGCTTCAGGTGATAAATGATGGATGAGGTGGTGGCAAAGGAGAAAGAGCAGGAGGAACAGGGACCATTCACATCAATATCAGGCCAGTCAACAACATATGTCTTGTAGGATATGTTTCTGTAACAAAAGGAGCGGTTCGGCTACACAGTTATAGGGCATACAGTGACTGCAATGCCTACCTAAAATTTCGAGGCACTCCAATGCCCCTTGGAAATGACATGGAGGTCAGAGGGCTTTAACTAACCCGTTTTTTCCATTTATAGCAACTGGGTCTCCTGTACACTGTTGGCCTAAGCAGTGAATGGAAGGCTTTCCAAAAATTATGAGGAACTGCAATGCCCCTTGAAACAGACGTGGATTACAGTGTACTAAAAAACTTCTACCCATTATCGGGGAATGGGTCTCCCTTAGTTTTCGCCTTTGCATTGAAAATCAAAAGCTGACTAAAGTTAGGAGGCAATGCAATGCCCGTTGGAAGAGTTGTGGAGGTTAGAGGTAATTAAAAACAACATTTCAATACCCCTTGGAAGAGCTGTGGAGTTCAGAGTGGTTTAAGAAGATGCTTTTAATGCCCCTTTGAAGAGACTTGGAGGTCACAGTAGCTTAACAAGACGGTTTTAATGCCCCTTGGAAAAGTGGTGGAGGTCACAGTAGCTTAACAAGACGGTTTTAATGCCCCTCGGAACAGACGTGAAGGTCACAGTAGCTTAACAAGACGGTTTGAATGCCCCTTACAAGAGCCATACAGTACAGCATCTTAAAAATATTATTCCCATTATTGGGGAATGGGTCTCCCACAATCTTTGCTTATGCCTTCCAAGCAAAAGCTGTCAAAAATTAGGACGGAGGAACTTTCAATAATGGCAACACGGACCACGGTCACCCGGGTGGTATAGTGGTGGTGGAGGCTGAGGATAAGGAGAGGAACATAAAACAGCCGAAATGAGGAAGCGTATACCCATGTGTGGGTGTGAAGCGGTGCATGGGAATACACCTCCCGAAATAACACAGTGGATTTGACTTTATGTTACTCTGGTGTCATTTGGTGGTGATGAGAAGTCTGGCCCAATCCAGCCCTTGTTCATTTTTATAAGAGTCAGCTTGTCAGCATTGTCAGTTGACAGGCGAGTGTGCTTATCAGTTATAATTCCCCCAGCGGCACTAAAAACACGCTCCGATAACACGCTAGCGGCAGGGCAGGCCAGGACCTCTAAGGTATACAGAGCGAGTTCATTCCAAGTGTCCAGCTTGGATACCCAATAATTAAAAGGCACAGAGGAATCGCGGAGGACGCTGGTACGGTCGGCAAGGTACTCCCTCACCATCTTTTGAAACTTTCCACTCCTTGTGAGAGTACCCCTCGCCTCAGGGCCTGTAAACTGGGCGGGTCTCAGAAAACTGTCCCAGAATGTTGACAGTGTTCCGATGCCTCTGCTGGATTGGAGTTGCGTCTCTCTCGCCTGTTAGCCTTGGTTGGTCAACGAACTGTGACCTCTGCTGCTAGCGTGTTCAGATGGGAATTTTTTTAACAGTTTTGCAGCAAGGGCCTTTTGGTACTGCCCCATTTTTGTAGACCTCTCCACCTCAGGAATAAGAGAGTGAAAGTTCTCCTTGTAGTGGGGGTCTAAAAGTGTCACCAACCAGTAATGACTGTCACCCAACATTTTGACAACGGGAGGGTCACGGTTAAGGCAGCGTAACATAAAGTCAGCCATGCGTGCCAGACTGGTAACGGGCAAGACTTCCGTGTCCTCACCAAGATGACGACTGACCATGCTCTCCTCCTCTTCCTCCCCCCTGTCCTCAGGCCACCCACGCTGAACCGACGGTATGACAGTTGTACAGGTTCTACCGTCTACAGCGCATGATACAAGCTCCTGTTCTTCCTCCTCCTCCTCTCCCTCATTGTCCCCCAATGCACATTGGGATGAGATGAGGCTGGGCTGTGTGTAATTGACCGCTACGGCTTCTTGATCCATCTCATCATACTCTGGCTGCAATGCCTCCTCTCTAATTCTCTGCAGAGAGCGTTGCAAAAGACAGACAAGTGGAATGCTGATGCTAATGATGGCGTCATCGCCACTCACCATCTTGGTGGACTCCTCAAAGTTTGTCAAGATGGTACATATGTCAGACATCCAGGTCCACTCCTGATGTCTAATGTGTGGAGTCTGACCTGAATATTGACGGCCTTGTTGCAGCTGGCACTCCACAACTGCTCTCTTCTGCTCACAAATCCTTTGCAACATGTGGAGGGTAGAGTTCCAACGTGTGGGGACATCACACACCAGTCGGTGTGACAGAAGCTGCAAACGCTGCTGCAACACAGCAAGGGCGGCGGAAGCTGTAGCCGACTTGCGAAAATGAGCTGACAGGCAGCGTACTTTGACGAGCAGATCTGGCAACTCGGGGTACGATTTAAGAAATCGCTGAACCATGAGGTTAAGCACATGAGCCAGGCATGGTACGTGTGTGATCTCGCCTCGCCTCAGAGCCGCCACCAGGTTACAGCCATTGTCACACACGACCATGCCTGGATGTAGGTACAGAGGTCTCAGCCACAGATCTGCCTGCTCTTTCACAGCTGTCCACAACTCACAAGCAGCGTGAGGTTTCTCACCTAAGCTTATGAGTTTCAGCACAGCCTGTTGCCGCTTGGTGGAGGCAGTACTGCAGTGCTTCCAGCTTGTAACTGATGTGGTGATATCTGAGATGGAGGCTGAACATGAGGAGGAGGAGGAGGAGGAGGATGCGCAGGAGCTGTACACTGTGGGGGCAACTCTGACTGACATAGGGCCCGCAATCCTTGGTGTGGGGAGGATGTGTTCCGTCCCAAGGTCAGACTGGGTCCTGGCTTCCACTATGTTTACCCAGTGTACTGTCAGGGAGATGTACCGTCCTTGGCCACAAGCACTTGTCCACGTGTCCATTGTCAGGTGGACTCTCCCGGTAAATGCGTTGTTGAGGGCACGACAGATGTTTTGGGTCACGTGCTTGTGTAGTGCGGGGATGGCACACCGGGCAAAATAGTGTCGGCTGGGGAACGAGTACCGAGGGACGGCCACCGCCATAAGGCTGCGGAAGGATTCCGTCTCCACCAGCCTAAAAGGCAGCATTTCCAACGCAAGCAGTCATGAAATGTGCGAATTTAGGACTGTGGCCTGTGGGGCGTTGGCTGCGAATTTCCGCTTTCGTTCAAAGGTCTGGGATATGGACAATTGAACGTTGCGGTGGGACGTGGACGTGGATGTTGATGCTGTTTCTTGAGAAACTGCCATAACAAGTGAAGACTGAGAGGAGGGGGCATCTTTGCATGCAGTATGGACAGGGGATTGCCTTTCACACACAACAGGGGGTTCTATTGCACGCACAACAGCGGAAGAAGCAGTGGTGACACCCGCTGACACTGGTCATGGACCCTGGGGTTCGCCCCACAAAGTCGGGTGCTTTGCTGCCATGTGCCTGATCATGCTGGTGGTGGTCAGGCTGGTAGTTTTGTCACCCCTGCTTATGCTGGCATGGCAGGTGGTACAAATGGCCTTTTTGGGGTTATCAGCAAAGTCTTTAAAAAAATTCCAGACTCTGGAAGACCTACAGGTTGTACTGGCAACATCCCTCGTGTTGGTGTTACGGGGAACTGTTGCCAGCCTTCTGTGTGCGGCCACCACACTGCTTCTTCCTGCCTGTTGGGGTACTCTGCCTCCCTCACCCTGTGTGCTGCTGGTCTCGCTCTGCATGTCCTCCTGCCATGTTGGGTCAGTTACTAGATCATCCACCACCTCTTCCACTTGCGCACCACGATCCTCCTCCTCATTTCCTGGCAATTGTGTCTCGTCATCGTCCACCTCTTGTGACAAATTGCCAGGGTCGACTTCCTGTGGCCGTGGCTGTTCAAATATTTGGGCATCGCTAAATGGGATCTCCTCTTCCACCACTTCAAGCGGAGCAGGCGAGGGGCACAAATCTGGAAATGGACCAGTGAACAGCTCTTCAGAGTGTCCAAGTGTGGGATCAGTTGCTGTCTGACGACACTCGGCATGGTGGGAGGAAGGAGCATCAGGGTGAGGAGTAGTATGCGGTCGAGACTCACGGCTACTGAGATTTGACCATGTGGAAGACATACCGGAGGTGGTGGTGCCCAGGTAACTGGAAGTATTATCTGCTATCCAATTAATAACCTGTTAACACTGATCAGATCGCAATACTGGTGTTCTGTGCTTCCCTAGTAATTCGGTCAAGAAGTGGGAGCGAGAAGATGTGGCTGTTGGTTGTGGCACATTTTCTCCTTGGCCACGGCCCCGTCCTCTGCACGCACCATCACCAGAACGTCCAGTTCCACATCCCTTGCCACGCACCTTGCCCATTGTAAAGGAAGTAAAATAGCTTACACTTGCACTATCAATGGAAAAAGGGTAATAAAAAGTAGATTAGAACCATGGAAAAGGAAAACTGCAGTTCTATTTCTCTGGCCTACACCCGACTCTTGTAAACAATCTGAACAATCAGGGATAAACTATTACTGTTTTTCTTTACGGAAAATTAACAAAAGCTGGATAATAGAGATTTTTTTACCGTGGAACGGCAAAACCACAGTTATAATTTACTGGTGTATACCAGACTTTTTTAAATATATATATTTGCGGCTGAACAGTGAGCGACACACTCAAACAGTTTTTTTTAGATATAAATGGCTCAAAAGTGGATAATACAGAGGTTTGAACCATGGAACTGCAAAACCACACTTCTGTTTCTCTGGCCAACACCAGACTATTTTCAACAGATATATTTGTGTCTGAAAAATCAGGGAGACACTATTCGTTTTTTTTACGGCAAAAAATGCCAAAAGCAGGATAATAGAGATTTTTTACAGTGGAGCAGCAAAACCACAGTTATTGTTTACTGGGGTATACCAGACTTTTTTAAATATATATATTTGCGGCTGAACAGTGAGCGACACACTCAAACTGTTTTCTTTTAGATACAAATGGCCCAAAAGTGGGTAATACAAAGGTTTGAACCGTGGAACTGCAAAACCACACTTCTGTTTCTCTGGCCTACACCAGGCTATTTTCAACAGAAATATTTGTGTCTGAAAAATCAGGGAGACACTATTTTTTTTTTTTTTTTGGGGGGGGGGGGGACACCAAAAGGTCAATAAGACGGGTATTTGTACAGTGTGAATGAGGAAAAAAAAGAGGATTTAGATGAAAAAAAAGGATTTTTCCTGGCCCCCGAGACCTGGAGCTAAGTCCAGCAATTTCAGCAACGGGAGCACACAGGACTGTAATGCAGCGTTTGCTGGTATAACCACTGTGTCTCCTATACCGCCTGCCTGCCTGATATCTGGGATGAATATTACTCCTGAAAAGGACTGTTTGTTTGATCTGGCAGCCTTTACAGACCCTGCACTAACTATTTCGCAGTATATATCTCTCCCTAAATCAGCAGCGCTGTCCCTACACTGTCTGATCCCAGCAGTCTGTGTCCAAGATGGCGGCGCCCGGTTTTAAATACTCGAGGTGACGCTGTGCGGCCAGCCAATCTATGTAATGCCCACAACCAACATGGCTGCGGCATTACAGTGACTAGCTGGCAATCCCTGCATGTTCATTGGCTCTGTAAAGAGCGCCAAACGAGCTCCCGCCTGAGTAACCCGGGAATGCTCGGTGCTCGCCGAACATCCCGAGTAGCGTGATGCTCGGGCGAGTACCGAGCAGTGTCAAGCATGTTCGCTCAACACTAGTGCTTACGAATACATATTGGTGGCGATGGACCATTTTACTCGATTTGCCCAAGCATATGCCACCACCAATAAAGCTGGTCGAACAGCAGCAGAGAAGATCTTCAATGATTTTGCTTTGAGGTTTGGGTTCCCTACGAGGTTACACCACAACCAAGGAAGAGAATTTGAGAACCAGCTCTTTGTCAAGCTAGAAAAGTACTGTAGAATTCAGAGATCCCACACAACGCCCTATCACCCAGAGGGTAATGGACAAGTGGAACGTTTTAAATGGACATTATTGTCGATGTTGCATACTTTAACAGCTGATGAGAAGAATGATTGGAAGAGTTCTCTGTCAAAAGTGGTACATGCCTATAACAGTACAAAGAGTGATGCAACGGGTTACTCACCCTTCTTCCTATTGTATGGACGATCGCAAAGACTGCCAATCGACATCATGTTCGTTACTCCGGTGTCAGAGACTTACAGAACGTATCTGGAGTACGTTTGGAAACGGAAGGAACGGATGGCAGAGGCATACAACATAGCGTCCAAAGTGATTATGCAAGGACAGAGCAAGAGTAAGGAGTACTATGATCGAAAATGTTATGGAGCAGAATTGGCACCGGGAAGTTGGGTGCTAGTCAAGAACGTACGTGAGAAAGGTGGCCCAGGAAAACTTTGTTCATACTGGGAAGACAAGGTGTATGTGGTCATAAAGAGGAAAGCTGATGACAGTCCAGTGTATGAAATCCGATTGGAAAGAGGGGACAAGAAAACCAGAATAGTCCATCGGAATTTTGCCACTATCCTGTGATTATCTCCAACCACAACAAGACTTCCCAAAAGCAGACCGACATCGACTGAGATCGACTAAAAGACCACCACAGATTGAAGCTCCGGTGGTGGATAATGACCTTGAAAGTTCTGATGAAGAAGAGCACACTGTTGTATTTCTTGGACCGGCAAGGAGAGGGATGTACCATCCTCAGGAGAGTGAACTAAGTCCCAAGGTTCCAGAATTTATACCAAGGAGTACAGATGAAGTCCAATTCAGATCTGATGATCGAACACCGGTCACTGGAGAGACCGATCGACACTCAGGAAAAGCGGAATTACCAGACCGTGTGGAACTAGGCGATTTAGAAGAAGTATGGGAATTTACAGAGGCAGTTCCAGGAGCATCTGAGGAAGCACGGGAAATGAGTGCGACGGAAGAAACTCCTGTGACCGAAGAACTCGTGGTATCTGAACAACCCACCAGGAGGATGTCAACTTGAGAAGTGAGGAGGCCCATGATGCTGACGTATGAGACACTTGGTGAACCGAGTCAAGTGCCAAGGACTGTCAACTGGAAACAGGTATCTCTGCCTACAGACCAGGTAAGCCAACTGGAGTGGTATTCACCACCGAGAGGCAGTATGGAAGATGTTGCCTGGTGGAAAGATTTGTTTTTATGCTTTGACTTTCCTTAAAATACTTTGTAGAAACAAAGAACTGATAAAGCCTAATGAGAGAGAGCTGGTTGAACACGTACAAAAAGCTCCAGCTGAAGAGATGCTGATTGTTTTAATTGTGTTAATTGTTTATTTCTTACAGGCGTTCTACAAGAAAAAGGTAGTAAGAATAGGTTGTTATCAATGTTTAGGAATGTTATACCAATTTGACAATCCTAATTTGTATATAAAGTTATTGAACTTTTACCACTGTCTCAGAATTGGTCAGATTGACCAATTAAGATGAATGTCGAGGACGACATTCAAAAAGGAGGGAAGAGTGTGACATGCAGAAGTAATGCTGTTGCTTCAAAAGCATCCAGCAACTATTAGAAGTAACACAAGCACAGGAGACAGGAAGTGTTGTGCTCCAGAAGCATCCAGCAACTAGAGGGGTTAACACAGTCACAGGAGACAGGGAGTGTTTTAACAGAGCCCTAGGGGAATTGTGGGGAACTTGTTATTGCAGTCTGGCTGAAGCCGAAGAGAAAGGTGGTGTGTTTTCTGGATCTGACAGAAGGCAACTTAACAGCATTCAGATCAGGAGAGAAACTAAACACAGGTCAGATAAACTCCCTGAACTAACAGCGCAGAGTATGATCAGGCAGGAAGATAAGGACTGGAAGGAATTGTGTCACAGGGATCATTTCCTTCATCAAACCCTCCCCACTCCATCTCAATGCAGAATAAAGAATGCTGTGTACTATGGTGTCCTTGTGAAGGAAAAGCCTGTAGTTGTGTATGCATAGAAGTGTGCTGCTAAGAGAGCTAATATATGCTGAATTATGCTACTGAGGAGACTGTAATAATGTGCCTTGTGAAGAAACTACTGTATTCTTACTGGAGCTGGTTGCTCAAGAAACTCAGACTGTACTGTAATGAAGATTGTTGCTCTAATATACCTGAATTGCACTGGCTGTGCTTCAGATTAACTTCCACTGTCAAACTGTTGAAAAAGATTCATGTCAGATGAGTCTGGTCAGCAATTGAATCTATTGTGTGCCTGAGAGAAGCTGCAGCCTATGGTCGCCCTGAATAACTGTTCCCCCAGGATTCCAAAGAATTCATGAAATCGTCTCGCCCTAGCTGAACCTAGCTGCGTGCGTGTAACAATAATAATAATATAGTATAATGTACAGCTCCCATACAGTACATACAGTGCTGCTCACCATTATTTGCACTCCTTCATTTTTTTCATAGACTGTACAATATCTTCAGAAATAAATGATAATGTACCAAAGGTATATTCTTAGGATTTTTTAATTAGTGGTCCAAAGTAATACAACAATAAAACATTGTTTTTCAACTTCCATGTTGCAATTTCAAAGATGAAACAGAATAAATAGCATGTGCATCAATAAAGACACCCCTAATTAATACTTGGTGGCACACCCTCTTGCATTGCTGACAGCCTCCAAACATTTCTTGTAGTCATCTATAAGCTTCTTGCACGTTTCAGCTGGAATTTTCTCCCACTCTACCTTTGCAGTTTGTTCAAGCTCTTGAATGTTTGCAGGGTTCTTTTTCCCAGTAGCAGATTTCTGTTCACCCCAAAGATTTTCAATGGGATTGAGGTCAGACTCAGGACTCATTGATGGCCATTTTAAAACAGTCCATTTTTTCTTTTTCAACCATTCCAGTGTAGTTTTGGATGCGAGCTTTGGGTCATTGTCTTGCTGGAGGACCCATGATCTCCGACTCAAACCAAGTTTTCTTACGCTGGGTAGGACATCCTGTGATATGATCAAGGCTTCCACTACCAGATGCAGCAAAGCAACCCTACAGCATTATGGATCCTCCACCATGCTTAACTGTTGGTAAGGTGTTCATTTCCATATAAGCTTCTTTGCACCATCTGTAAACAAACAGTTGCATTGCATTGCCAAAAAGCACTATTTTTGTTTTATATGTCAACAGAACATTTTCCCAGAAGGAATGTGGTCTTTCAAGGTACTCTTTGACAAAGATCAGTCGTTCTTTTTTATGTCTTTTCTTCAGCAATGGTTTCTTCCTTGGCCTTCGCCCATAAAGCTCTGCTTGGTTTAGTTAGCGGCGTATGGTACTTGTTGAAACCATGACCCCAGGTTGTTCCAGGTTGGCCTTCAGGTCTTTAGATGTTTGACGTGGTGTTTTTTCCACCATTCGCGCCAACCTTCGAAGACATCTCTTGTCAACTTTCCTCTTTCCCTCACGTCCAGGGAGGTTCTTGACGGTTCCATTCTTGGCAAACTTCTTAATAACATTGCGCACTGTTGAAACTGGGATACCAAGGTCTTTGAAGATGGCCTTATACCCTTTGGAAGTCTTGTGTTTGCCAATAACAGCAGTTCTGATGTCCTTTGTCTTCGCCAAGGAACAGGGCCTACCATGTGGCTTTTTAAAACACTGAAGTCATCATTCATTGGCTAACTCATGTCACATGGGGACCAACAATCACAGGTGAATCTCTTTTGTGATTTACCACAGAGTCAAAATGTGCTTCCATACTAAATTAATGTAAAGCGTGCCAGTACCAGTGTCACAGCAAGCCTTAGGTTTTTCTATTTTTCCCTCCCATTGTTTTTTTAATTAATTATTGTTTATCATTTGCTCTTTTGGATTTAACACGAGTGCTTTATACAAAAAAACTGTTTCACTTGATTCATTTTTTTTCTGGAGATATTCCATATGTATTTAAACTTCATGGGTACCAATAACGATGAGCATGACTGTATAGTATAATGCACATCCCATAGTCCTTGATAGAGTATAATGCAGCCCTCATATAGTACAGTTCACCCCAAAGATTTTCAATGGGATTGAGGTCAGGACTAGTCCCCGCTGTTTTTGGGGTGACAGCCTGCTTTCTGTCCACATTAGTCCACTTAAAAAGGCGTTTAGTGCCCTACACAAAGCAGTAGTCCAAACATTTCCTACAGCCTGCTACCAAGCACGCACCAGGCCATTTTACCCACTATTTTGGCTGTGACAGCTAGCTTGGTTTGTGCCATCAACATCTGAAAATCTGTCAACAAAACCCAAAATGCCAAAAAAGCCTGTTGTTAAGGGACATATAGGTGGACGTGGTGTTGTCAGTGGTGCGCAAGAAGGCACTCAGTCTGTGTCAGTGGATGCATCAAGCTTCTTCTGACCTATGTTCCTGCAGAAATTTCCCGGTCTGGAACTTAAACATGTGTGGAAGCCAGAAGAGAGAGAGCAGATTCTGTTTTGGATAGCAGACAATGCCTCTACGTATAATCTCAAAGAGGTAGCTTTGAGTGCCCAGCATGTTGGTATGGAGCCAGATTTCCCAATGGGTGATACTACCCAGCCCAGCAACATTGGGTGATGAGGAGGAAGATGAGGAGGATGAGGATTGAGAGGACTTGTTTTTCTGTGCTACCGAGGGGACTCGTAATGCTACAGAGGGGACACCCAACCCAAGCTCCATGTCTGTCCAGCCTGGATGGGCTGGAGAGGAGGTGGAGGAGGAGGCGAGTCAGCGTGAGTAGAGGATGGGTACTGTTTCTACTGTTGGGGACACAGAACATTTGCCTTTTTGCAGCTTGGCCCACATGGCACAGTTCATGTGTAAGTGTCTGTGGCAAGACCTTCGCGTGATACACATTTTATCCAACAACCTAAACTGGTTGGCCACCTTTCTCGATCCACGGTACAAGGAGAAATTTCTTTCGCTCCTTTTGGAGTCACCAAAAAGTTTTAAGGCCCCGTCACTCTTAGCGACGCTGCAACGATCCCGACAACGATACGACCTGTCAGGGATCGTTGCTGCGTGGCTATGTGGTCGCTGGTGAGCTGTCAAACAGGCAGGCTCACCAACGATCAGGGGAGCAGCGACATCATGGAAAGAATCTTTGCACGATGTCCTGCTCCTGGTTACCAGCCTGCTGAAGCAGGAGCAGGCTGGTAACCATGATAAACAGCGGGTTACTAGGGGCACACGCGCACCTAGTAACCCGCTGTTTATCATGGTTACCACTCTGCTACGGTGAGCGGGAGGTTACCGCTCACTTTAGCAGGCTCGTAACCATGATAAAAAGCGAGTTACTAAGTGCGCCCCTAGTAACCCGCTGTTTATCATGGTTACCAGCCTGATCGCTGCTCCCGCTGGTCACACACAGCGATGTGTGCTGACCAGCGGGAGGGCAACGACCAAAAAAAGGTCCAGGACATTCTGCAGCGATCAGCGACCTCACAGCAGGGGCCTGATTGCTGCAAAGTGTCACACATAGCGACATCGCTGGTGAGGTCGCTGTTGCGTCACCAAAACCGTGACACAGCAGCAATCTCGCTAGCGATCTCGCTATGTGAGACGGGGGCTTCACAATGGAATCGTTCAAGGGGGCCATTGTAGATCAGTTGCTAAAAACATCACCCTCAGACAATGCTGTTGACAGAGGTACCGGCTCTTTTCAACAGCAAGGGATAATAGGGAGAGACACGAACACCAGCTCCAACAGAGGTGGGGGGAAATTGTGAACAAATTGGGCAATTTTCAATAAACCAGCACAACAGCAAGGGCTATCTGTGCCTGTAACAATGCCAAGGAATGATAAGTTGCAGAACATGGTCAAGGGGTACTTAAGTGACCATACGTGCATCCTTTCTGATGCTTCAGTTCCCTTTAATTATTGGGTGTGTAAGCTGAACACTTGGCCCGGCCTCTCCTTATATGCCTTGGAGGTGCTGGCCTGCCCGGCTGCTAGTGTGGTGTCAGAGCGTGTTTTCAGTTCCGCTGGGGTAATCGTCACATCACTCTCCACAGAAAATGCAGATAGACTTACTCTGATTAAATTCAACAAGGACTGGATATCTCCACAGTTTGTAATCCCTCCAGATGAGAGCAAGCCAACCTAAATTCACCAAAAATGCGGATTCATGCTACTACTGTTAACGTCACCCCCTTCCCATAAAAGCTTCCTTCCTTCGTCAACCATGACTCAGCCCATAGGGCTAATTTTTACAAATCCTATGCACATTGTGCAGTGGACAAAGTAGGACAGATTCCTACCCCAGCCTAACTACTATTTGTGATTGGAGGCCCTTGTGATGGTGGCTTCCTGCGTCAACCATGACTCAGCCCATAGGGCTAATTTTTACAAACCCTATGCACAAATCTGGAATGTACAGTGGTCCTACCAAACTAATATTTGTCATTGGGAGTCACTATCAGTATACTGGGACTGTGGGGGATTCGCCTCGGACCATTTGTAACATACTAAAACGCTCTACCATGAGACTGGGTCCTTCCTAATCTTTGCCTGAAAACATTAAGATACCAGATAAGTAGAAACTTTGCCTAATTAACTACTCCTGATGAACCTTGTGAAAGGAGAAACGCTTCGAGTTTTCATTTGTGTTGATTGGGTTATTGTTGACTATACTGGGGTATATCAAGATTGCACTTCATGTGGTACTAAACCCTGATTAGGGGGTATTAGAGAAAGATTATACCTATATCCATTTGAGTATACCTGTAATGAGACAAATGATGAATACAAGATCTATAGGCTATTTGCTGATATGAAGTTCTTTATCAGATGTGTTTGAACTGTATTTGGCTATATTTGGAAAATTGGATTCGTATGTGGAATCAAACCCGTGATCTTAATCTGAAAATTACATCTTTGAGTGAGAATCAGGAGGCAAGAAATTATGTATTTATCTGAATACATCTATAATGAGATGAAATATTAATATAAGACCTATGGACTTTTTTGGAATAAGCCTCTTATTGGCAAACTAAGTGTAGAATCTGATCCCCAGAATAGAGCTGTTTTTGTTACTATTTTTTATGTCTTCTGCTAAATTGCACTGATCAGAGCAGCTGACATTTCTTCTACTGTATGCCGTTAATTAACGTCTCTACCTCATACCTTTGCACTTTTGCACTTTTTTGTCACTATAGGGTGATATAGGGAAAGTAGGGCGAGTCGTCGGTGAGCGGGGGCGCCATTGCGTAGGATACAGGGTGCCAACCTCCGCAGTCAGGTAGGGTCAGGCAGTGCCATAATAAGGAGAGGCACTCCCCTTCATTCTTTTTTGCACTGATAAATGTGTTTGTCGTTTTAAAGTTGGCTAATTTTAAGGTATTGATTAAAAGATCATTTTCAATTATATTAAGTACTGATTCTGTGAACTTTTCCCATTTTAAAACAGTTCATTTTTTCTTTTTCAACCATTCCTGTGTACTTTTGGATGTGTGCTTTGGGTCATTGTCTTGCTGGAGGACCCATGATCTTTAACTCAAACCAAGTCGTTCCTTTTTATGTCTTTTCTTCAGCAATGGTTTCTTCCTTGGCCTTCGCCCATAAATGTCTGTTTGGTGTAGTGTGCGGCGTATGGTACAGTTGAATGTACGATACCCGGGCGGGGCCGGGTGCACGGAAACGGTGCAGGCACCTTGCCCCCCTGACTCACAGGCCCCATAACGGCTGCATGGTCTGCCGTTATTAGCAGCACACCACTGAGGGTGGGCCCCTGGGGAGTGGGGGCCCTAGGCAAATTCCCAGTTAGTCTTGCCCTAACGCCGGTCCTGCTAACTGTAATGCTGGAATGACACTTGTAATCTGCAGCCATAAAATGGCTACATGCAAGCTAACCAGCAGTTGTTTTATAGCCTATTTAGAACATCCAACCACATTTCCGTGCACAAAGAACGATTGCTAATATGATTGTACTATGTTCATAGAATATCATTGTTCACAGAAGCACATGTACAGTTTACACACAACAATGTGCTGGCGAGAATGATGAATTTTAAGTAGTCTAAAAAAAACATCACAATACAGGAATGAGCATTTTGCTTGTTTGTCGAGTGATTGCTTGTCGGTTTAGATGACCTGACAGTCGGGAATGAGAGTTCCTAGAACGGTTCGTTCCCAATTATAGGTCTGTCTTAAAGCAGCATAAGTGCACCAATTCTTGGGGAAGTGAAGGAGTAAGCTAAAATAAATAAATCTAAGTTTCTGGTTTAAACTACTTCAACATATAATAAAAGTCACTGTTAGTATAATTTATAAACATTCAGGTTAGCAAGGGGCCATGGAATTAGATCAGTAGAACATCTGCTTAGAAGAAGGAATTTTGCAATCACAATTTCTTGGTCTGATCATAAGGCCTAAGGGGTTCTATCCAAAATAAGAATAGCATAAGAATGCCTGACTGCTCATGACAAAGAATATTAACCTCTCCAAATCCTGAAAATGGCACCCCTCCTTTCATCTTAACTGTTCTGGATTTCTGACGTTCTTTAATGTATTCACCTTGTCTGTGTACTTGCACAATATGGTACAGGAAGCTGTTGTCTTTATTTATTCCTTTGAGATTTAAATACGGCTCTCATAACAATTAAATTAAAAAAAACAGCTTCAGACCCACAGATAGGAACATGAGTCTGATGTGGGTAATGTTGGGTATTGTAGGGAACAAAACAGGCCACTTTAAAGTGCTAGTTGAGGCTATTACTATTTCTAGTCATTTCATTATGCACACTGCAATTGGGCAAAGCGATTTAAAATCCCAGAGGAGCATTTTATGGCCTATAAGTCTCCTTACGCCGGCTTGGCATTCTCTCAGCTAGTCAAATCAGACCTCCTGCTTTGCACTGATGAGGAATAAACACCCCAATACACATGTCTGCATATGGAGTGTCTGGTTTGGGTTTTTATTCTGTATCATGTGGCAAAGCTCATTAAAGGGTCAATAGTATCTCTCTTCTATATTTTTAAGCTTTGTTTTATTTTTGCTATTTTCTATGCTTTTTTTCTCCTTTATTTATTTAAGACACAGTGCCCCCATAACATCTTAAAATAACTCTTGGAGGAGGCATTTTAACATATCAATACATTCTAATTACATATTAGTTACAAGGGAATTTCAGCCTCCTGCCCGCATAGCAGAACTAACTGGGTCTCCTAGGACCCAGCAGCTCCTGCTCCCTCGCTACACAAAGTGATCACGTCTTCATTGGGTCCAGAGGAGGAAGCATCATCACTGTTTCTTAATTTGGATGCACAAATGCTGTTTCAGTGCGGTAATAAAACGATGTTTATTTTCTCTCTAGGAAACCTCGCTGTGTCTGACAGCTGGCTCCCCACCTCCACAGCAGCCCGATCTTGTGCAAGCTGCTTATACTGCATTGATGTTTTAGAACATGAATGCAGAACAATGTATATACTGCCCAGACATTTATAGTCTATGGGCAGTCCAGAAGTAGCTAAAAAGAATCCATCATCAGAAAATAACCTATTGTCTAAATTAGGTTTTGGTGTTAAATATATTTAAAAAAAACTGGCAATTATTTTTTTTTTCATATTACTATCTGTATAAAAAAAGAGAAATATTGCAATTTTCATACTTCTGGTCCTTTCAGGAAAAATTTTCAGCATCTCATTATCATCACAGGGAGAATTTCAATGATAGATGTGACACCTCTATGCATATCTGATAACACAGGATCCACCAATAAGTGATTTCACAGGCTCCCTGCTCTGTGATTAGAGATGAGCAAACCCGAACTTAGTGTCCGGTGCTAAACCCCGAACACAGACTTCTCCTGAAGGTCTACTTTACAGTCTGGGAGAGAGAGACATAGAGACAAAGAGAGATTTTCCAGCTCCAAAGGGTCTCCATTAATTTCAATGTGGTTCAGGTTCAGCTTCCATGGGTCCGCTCATCTCTAATTTTGATAAGAAAAATAAAAAAAAAACCTTGCCAAAATTCTTTTAACCCTTTTACTCCCGAGCCTGTTTTCACCTTCATGACCTGGCCAAATTTTACAATTCTGACCACTGTCACTTTATGAAGTAATAACTCTAGAACGCTTTAACAGATCCCACTGATTCTGAGATTTTTTTCTTGTGAGATATTGTACTTCATGATAGTGGTAAAAAATTTTTGATATGACTTACGTTTATTTGTGAAAAAAACGCGAATTTGGTGAAAATTTTGAAAATTTAGCAATTTTCAAAATGTAACTTTTATGCCCTTAAATTAGACTTTACATCAGCACAATTTTGTAAACCATTTTTTTTCGTTAGGAAGGTACAAGGGTTAAAAGTTGACCAGCGATTTTTCATTTTTCCAAGAAATTTACAAAACCATTTTTTTAGGGACCACATAAGATTTGAAGTGACTTTGAGGGGTCTATATAACAGAAAACACCCAAAAGTGACACCATTCTGAAAACTGCACCCTTCAGGTGCTTCACAGGAATTAATGGAATGTGGAAGGAAAAAATAAACATTTAACTTTTTTCACAAAAATGTTACTTTAGACACCATTTTTTTTATTTTCACAAGGGTAACATGGGAAAATGGACCCCAAAATCTGTTGTGAAATATCTCATGAGTATGCTGATACCCTATATCTGGAGGAAAACCACTATTTGGGCGCACGGCAGGGTTCGGAAGGGAAGGAGTGACGTTTTGGAATGTAGACTTTGATGAAATGGTCTGCGGGTGTCATGTCGCAATTGGAGAGCCCCTGATAAGCCTAAACAGTGGAAACCCCCCGTAAGTGACCCTATATTTGAATTGATCTAGTGTTTTCCTGGTATGTGAATTTTTTTTTTTACGTGGTGGCATGTGTGAGTTATGTAGTGTACGTCAGGTTGGCATACATGAGTAGCGTAGAGTGCATTAGGTTGGCATATGAGTAGTTTAGTGTACGTCAGTTTGTCATATGTGAGTTGTGTAAGTCAGAAATAAATTTATTAGTCCATGGATGAGTGGTAAACTCTGAAACAGGCTTTCATACACAGACCAGGTTTGTCAGGGCAGGTGTCACACTGATAAATGGTGTCCTTTCGTATCCCGCTTCTGTAACACACTTTGCACCTTTTTTGCGTCCTTCCTCTCTTTGCAGTTTGAGGGACCTCACCGGGGAAATGTTGGCGTGGTACAATACAAGCACCTTCAGTTCTGGAAGTACTGAGGCCCACTCCTTCCTGACTGCCAAATATCAGGGACTTAAGCACTACCTCCTGGAACTGAAGGAAAGTCCAAGTCAGGCCTGCACTAGCACGAAAACGTACATTGCCATCTGTAAGATGTGCACGGCCAGCTTCTTGTACCACACCTTGGCCTTTCTCATGGCACTGTATGGCTGGAGGACTTGATCAGAGAGATCAACTCCCCCATGTACTTGTTGTACCCCAGTACACAGTGTGGTTTGGGGACCTGTGTAGAGGTATCTCGTACAGTGCTGGGGGTGCTGCCATCACCTTGTATAGTGGTCAAGAAAAGTACATCCCTGTTGTCCTTGTACTTGACCACCAGCAGGTTGTCGCTACATTCGGCTCTGCTTTCGCCCTTTCTGAGCAGCTGCCCAATTAGCGTCTTTGGGAGGCCTCTCTGATTCTTGCGGATAGTACTGCAGGCTGTGTTAGCTCACGCAGAGAGGGACTTGAAGAGTGGGATGCTGGTATAAAAGTTATCAAAGTAGAGGTGATAACCCTGATCCAGCAGTGGGTGCACCAAATCCCACACAATTTTCCCACTCACTCCCAGGACAGGGGGGCATTTAAGGGGTTGTCCTTACCTTCATAAACTCTAAACCTGTGGGTGTACCCCAAGGTACTCTCGCACAGCTTATAGAGTTTAATTCTGTACCTGACCCTCTTACTGGGCAGGTATTGGCAGAATTTGAGCCTCCCTTTAAAATGGATCAGGGACTCATCCACACAGATGATGCAAGAATTTGTGGATGGCCTCAAAGCGTATCCAGGGCACAGCCAATCACAGCGATTATAGTTGCTGGGGGGCGTCACCACCCCCTGGGACGACGGCGCTATGTTCCCTGCTGTGAGAAAAAGCAGGTACAATCATGCGATCACCGTGTGCTTAGTCGCAGTGATCGTATGATGGACATGTCGCATACATACTGCATCGGTCGGGAAGTCCTTCCCGATGATGATGTCTATATATACTGCAAATGTCGGGAAGGGGTTAACTTAAAAACTTGACTTAAACAATAGGTTATTTTTTATGACAAATTCCATTTAAAAGCAATCCATCAGCAGGATTTCACTCCCCAAACTATTTGTGCATGTAACCCCTTCAAAGACAAGTCCAGCAATACCTTTGCATGGTCAGTACGTTCCTCCATTACTGAGTAATCAGCTTTTAAATTGGAAATGAGACTGAAGATATGAAGCCTTTGTCACTCTTGCTCTATTCCCCACCCAGTGCCGCCTCCTCTTGCTTGACTGACAGCTCTTTTGAATGACATCATATAGCATAGAGGTTGTCATACAAGTTTCTTTGAAGACTGTTTGTGGTAATTGCTTGAATATCAGTTTACGTTACACTTTATAGGCAAGAACATAGCTGAAGGAAGTACAGGGGAAGCAATATAGCCTTGGTGCAGTTTTCTTGGAGGCATGTCTGGCACAAGGCTTTTTGGTGCCTTAAGAACATGAGGCCAATGGCACCCTCAACCCTCCCCCACACCCAGCAGAGGAATTAGTGAGAGAGTAAAGTAACGGCACCCTCTATTGCACCTTACAAATGAGTCAGCAAATCAGGTAACATCAACATCCATCCAAACTCTGATGACCACTTCCACTAGGATTGTCACTTTTTTCAGCAAAAAATAGCAGTCAAAGTGAGAAAGAAGTGTGAATTTACACTTACAGTATATCTGTGAATTGCTCATTGTTTTCAAGCCATTTACAATCACTTTACAATATAGTAGAAATAAATAAGTAAATAGCGATATAGATCCCAGACATTCCATCATTTAAATGTGAAACCGATGTCTATTCATGGGAATTAATATAACTGTCATTTTGACTTCTGACAGTGGTAACATGGCAAAAGCTTTAGGCTATGTGCCCACGTAGCAGATTTGATGCAGAGCGTTTTTGCCTCTCTCTGGCAGAAAAAACGTATGCAGATTTACATGCGTTTTTTCTGCCGTGAGAGAAGCGTTTTTACATGCGTTTTTTCAAGAACTTTTCCAAGCAATTTTGAGCATCACTTGGAAAAGTGCTTGACAAGTTGATCACACAATATAAATCCATGCAATTGGCATGGATTTATAATGTGAAAACAACTGAGATACTTTAAATGCAGCATATATAGTTAAAAAAAAAAGAATTAAAACGTTAAAAATAAAAAAAACCCTGTATATTCACCTCTCCGGCGGCCCCCGGTCTGCTCTCCGGTCTCCTCCAGTCTGCTCCCGGCCGCGTCTTCTCTCTTCAGCATCCCGCAGTGTACTGTCAGGACCTGCGGTGACGTCATTTAGTCAGCTGATGGTCACGTGACCATCACCTGACCGCCGACGTCAGCGGTCGCGTGACCATCAGGTGACTAAATGACGTCACCGCAGGTCCTGACAGTACAGCGCGGGACGCCAAGGAGAGAGGACGTGGCCGGGAGCAGACCGGAGAGCAGACCGGGGGCCGCCGGAGAGGTGAATATACAGGTTTTGTTTATTTTTAACTTTTTTATTTCTTTTTTTCACCGCGTGGTAGCCGGGATGAAGAGGAGTTGTAGTCTCCTCTTCATCTCGGGTACCACACGCACCGCGATTACGCTGCAGCGTAATCGCGGTAGAAATGGTCATGCTGCGTTTTGCAAAGCAATGCGAATTCGGCACGCAAATTAACGCATCATGTGCACAGCACATCCGAATTCACATTGCTTTGCATGGCAGACTGTTTTACAAGCGTTTTCGCGGCCGTAAAAACGCCGCAGAAATGCTACAAAAACTCTACGTGGGCACATACCCTTAGTCTGAGATGCTCCCTAAATTGCGCAGGCACCTACATAGTGTAAGAAAATGGAGCATAGTGACATCAGGATCATATGTAAATGGCTGAAGTTTGTATGGGATGCTTTTTATATAGATTCAGATGTAAAAAAAACTTTTACCAGCAATAACCTCCCAGTGACTAGTATCTGACCTGGTGGCCCACTGGGTGCGTGTTAAGATGGAAAAGAAATTGGTTCATCTCATTGTGGCACCCCAGGGGTCTGGTTACCACAGTAATAGAAATATTACGTCTGAGAGCAAGTGGGAGGTTTCCTGGTCAGGAGCCCTTAAGCATGCAACACCTCCTGCCCAGACCTGGGAGGGGAGGAATCTGCCCTATATAAACTGGGTCTGGGGCGGGGTTAGACAGTCAGAGCCTGGAGTGAAGTTCCAGACACAGGGCAAGAAACAGCAGGAGCTCTGTAGGAACAGGAGCTGAGTGCCAGGGGCTGGAGCTAAGCAGAGTTCGCCTTGGCAGAAGAATCTAAGTACCGGATCCCGGAGTCCGAGGCTGTGGGAACCTCTAAGTCCAGCAGCAGAAACCAGCCGGCAGGGGATTCCAGGTCCTCTGGCCATAGAAGCCCGGAAGCTCAGTCACAAGGAAGGGACCAGCACCGCCATCGAGGAGCAGAGGCTATCAGAAGGCCCCAAGTCACCAGCCATACGGGTGAGCACCATACGGTATACTCAGGGACGTGGGCTACTTCCACTCGCTTACAGCAAGGTAGCCAGGAAGAGTGCTGATAGACGGGGAGGCCTACAACTCCACCTGGCCAGGGGAACTCCTGCTTGCTCGCAGACTGACCTGGCCCCTTATGCTAGCCAGTACTCCTGGGAGGGTCTGCCTTAATATCATCAGTAAAGACCCTGAACTGCACTGCAAAGACTCTGAGTCGTTCCTGCTTTCTCACCGCATACAGCACTACTAGTACTGGGACGCCCGTGCACCATCACTCCCATCATCCACATTCCCTGCCCTGAGGCCATACTCTTCCCGTAGGGAGTTATCCCATCTTTAGCTGCGCACACCACACCAGCCTCAGCGGACTGCCTCGCAGCGGCGGTACACCCTGACCGCAATCCACGGGTGGCGTAGTCGGATATTAAACCACAAAAACCCTATAAAGACTGCCACTGGTTTGACCACCCTGAGCCACGGGACCGGGTCGCCGCCACGGAGACTACAACCCCCAGAGACCCGGCTCCGGGTAACCCACACACGTGCACACACGGCCCAGGGGGCGCGTCATCATAACCATAGTAAAATAGCCCTAGATGGACACTATGGTAGTTAATGAGGTCCGTCTGATGGTGTTTACACTCATCACGGGACAAATACAGCTTCATGCATGTATGAAGCTAGAATAAGGCTCTGTTCCCATGTCCAGTTGTTTTCTCTTTGCATTACGGATCCAGTTAGTCAAAAAACTGGATATGTTATAAACAGAAGAAAAATAGACGTTAAAAGGAAACCAAAGTGTTTTTAAAAGTATTTGCATGAAAAGAAAACATACATGTTGTATGTAAGTTTTACATCTGTTTATTTTCCACTTCTAATTGATCGCATTTTTCTGAATCTGTTTAACAATGTACTCTTTGGTTTCCAGTCTGGGTCCATTTTTTTTCCATTTTTTTTTACGGGACCATTTTATTTTAAATACACTGGATACACAAATTATTAGGCAAGTGAGTATTTTGATTATGTCATCATTTTTATGCAGATTTTCCAACTCCAAGCTGTATAAACTGAATGCTTATTGAATGAATCAGATCAGATGAAGTGTATTTGTGTAATGAGGGAGGGTGAGGCCTAAGGACATAACCTCCTTTATCAAGGTGTGAAGAATTATTAGGCAGCTTGTTTTCCTTAGGCCAAAAAAGAAATATAACTGATTCTAAACAGTCAAAAATTGTTAAACGTCTTACAGAGGGATGCAGCACTCTTGAAATTGCTAAGATATTGAATTGTGATCACAAAACTATTAAAAGATTTGCTGCATATAGTCAACAGAGTCGCAAAAAATGTATAGAGAAGAATAGACGGACGTTAACTGCCAAATATTTGAGGAGAATTAAATGTGAAGTGACTGGGAAGCCATTATCCTCCAGTGCTATCATATTCCAGAACTGCAACCTCCATTGAGAGTCCAGAAGGTGTTCAGTGCTCAGAAGGTAAAGGCCCCGTCACACTAAGCGATGCAGCAGCGATCCCGACAACGATACGACCTGTCAGGGATCGTTGCTGCATCGCTAATACATCGCTGGTGAGCTGTCAAACAGGCAGGCTCACCAGCGATGAGGGGAGCAGCGATATCGTGGAAAGAATCGTTCCACGATGTCCTGCTCCCGTTACCAGCCTGCTGCTTAAGCAGGAGCAGGCTGGTAACTATGGTAAATATCAGGTTACTAAGTGCGCGTGTGCCCCTAGTAACCCGCTGTTTACCATGGATACCACTCTGCTACGGTGCGCTGGAGCCTCCGCTCACCGTAGCAGAGTGGTATCCATGGTAAACACCAGGTTACTAAGTGCGCGCGTGCCCCTAGTAACCCGATGTTTACCATAGTTACCAGCCAGATCGTTGGTCCCGCTGGTCACACACAGCGATGTGTGCTGGCCAGCGGGAGGCCAACGACCAAAAAATGGTCCAGGACACTTTGCAACGATCAGCGACCTCACAGCAGGGGCCTGATCGTTGCAAAGTGTCACACATAGCGACATCGCTGGTGAGGTCGCTGGTGAGTCACCAAAACCGTGACACAGCAGCGATCTCGCTAGCGAGATCGCTTAGTGTGACGGGGCCTTAAGGGATGCTGAAGCCCAACCCCCTCTGAACAAGAAGCATAAGTTAAAGTCACATTCTTTTACTTACATATTGTTCAAATGTCAAGACTGCGCCATGAGCATCTGAAGATAGATTTTTCAAAGGTTTTATGGATTGATGAGATGAGAGTGACTCTTGACAGACCAGATTGATTGGCTCATGGCTGGATCAGTAATGGGCACAGACCTCTATTTCGACTCAGACACCAGAAAGGTGGAGATGGGTTACTGCTATGAGCTGGTATTATTAAAAATGAGATAGTTGGACCTTTTGGGGTTGAAGATGGACTCAAAATCAACTCCCAAACTACAGCCAGTTTTTAGAAGACACTTTCTTCAAGCAATAGTTCAGGAAAAAGTTTGCATCTTTCAAGAAAACCATGATTTTTATGTAGGTCAATGCTCCATTGCATACATCAAAATATTCCACAGCTTGGCTACCAGTCAACCATGTTGACAATATGGGAACCCTACTTAAACGGGAGATTTACAGTGAAGGAAAAAAGCACACTTCTCTGGACAATATGAACAGAATCTGGGAGGCCGTCGTTGGTGTTGCCCATAAAGTTGATTGTCAACAGATTAAGAACTGACAGACTCCATGTATGGAAGGTTTATGACTTTTATTGAAAAGAAGGGTGGCTATAGTAGTCACTGATATTTTTTTTGAAATGTCTGAAATTTATTTTTGTATATTCTGAGGTGTTTGGTTATTATTCTCACTATAACACATGAAAATAAACAATTGAGATGAGAAATAGAGATGAGCGTTGTTCTACTCGAACTGTTCGCCAATCTCAAATTCGAGCTGTTTTGGGCGGTGTTCGAGCCGGTCGGCGAACACGAACAATTTGAGAAAAATTCGGCTGTTCGAGGTTATGTTCGATAACTGTTCGTGCACCAAAATCATAACTGGATTTTTTCTCAGTAATGATGAAAATTAATGTTAATACGCAGTTTGAGTGTACAGCGGGGCGGGGGGAGGGGCAGGGGATGGATCTCTGCAGGAACAATGAAGATCTCCATTTTTTTTTCTCTTTCCCGCATTTGCAGTGGGGAGGTGCAATCTGTCAGCCTATCAGCAGCGCACACACGGAGCGAAGTGCTTTTTTTCACACAAGCAAGGGCATGTGTGATTGGCAGTGTATGTCACATGTCCTTGCCCTATAAGACCAAGCCATTTTCCCCGTCGCCACCATTTTCTCACTGCTGCAGCTGCGTGTTAGACGGCACCGCTGTTGCTGTGTGCGCTATACCTTGTTAATTTCAAGCCAATTTTCGCACAAATATACAGATAGCTTGGGAGTAGGGAATAGTTGTGATTGCAGTCCTTTTAAGGACTAGGTTACAGCATTTCCTACGACTTTTATCAGGCAGGTCTGTGCTCTTAAATAGATAGATTGTGGGAGTAAAGACTAATTGTAATTGGAGTCCTTTTCAGGACTAGGTTACATGAGTTCCTATCAGTTTTTGCCAGGCAGGTCTGTGCCAGTGCTGTGCAAGTTTTTTTCACAGCATTTGGCTGAATCTAGCAAAGCTAATCCTTTTTGGCCTATTGCAGAGTGTGTTAGTCAGTGGAGTAGCCTATCTGTGTTGCAAGATATACCACCTGTGTATAGAATACCAATTTTTTTACTGCACCTAGTGAAGTAAAATCTTTTGGGCATAGCATCATTCTATTAGTCCATCTATACTGACCTCCATCAGGTTGCAAACTGAATATAATTTTTTTCTGCATCTAGCTCTGAAAAAATATTTGGGCTTCTAGCAGTGTGTGGGACTTGGTCTATTAGTCCATCTATACTGACCTCCATCAGGTTGCAAATTAAAAATAATTTTTTTCTTCATTTAGCTCTGAAAAAATATTTGGGCTTCTAGCAGTGTGTGGGACTTGTTCTATTAGTCCTTCTATACTGACCTCCAGCAGGTTGCAAATTGAATATAATTTTTTTCTGCATCTAGCTCTGAAAAAATATTTGGGCTTCTAGCGGTGTGTGGGACTTGGTCTATTAGTCCATCTATACTGACCTCCATCAGGTTCCAAATTAAAAATAATTTTTTTCTGCATCTAGCTCTGAAAAAATATTTGGGCTTCTAGCAGTGTGTGGGACTTGGTCTATTAGTCCATCTATACTGACCTCCATCAGGTTGCAAATTAAAAATAATTTTTTTCTTCATTTATCTCTGAAAAAATATTTGGGCTTCTAGCAGCGTGTGGGACTTGTTCTATTAGTCCATCTATACTGACCTCCATCAGGTTGCAAATTAAAAATAATTTTTTTCTGCATCTAGCTCTGAAAAAATATGTGGGCTTCTAGCAGTGTGTGGGACTTGGTCTATTAGTCCATCTATACTGACCTCCATCAGGTTGCAAATTAAAAATAATTTTTTTCTGCATCTAGCTCTGAAAAAATATTTGGGCTTCTAGCAGTGTGTGGGACTTGGTCTATTAGTCCATCTATACTGACCTCCATCAGGTTGCAAATTGAATAAAAAAATTTTCTGCATCTAGCTCTGAAAAAATATTTGGGCTTCTAGCGGTGTGTGGGACTTGGTCTATTAGTCCATCTATACTGACCTCCATCAGGTTGCAAATTAAAAATAATTTTTTTCTGCATCTAACCCAGCCAATAGTTTTGGCCTAATACCACAGTTTGGCCACTCAGCTCTGCTCGGTTACCATCCATTGTTTTTTTGTGCAAACAACTCCAGAGTTGTGAATTAGTTAACCACCAAAATGAGTGGAAAAAGGCCTGCTGCTGGTGGAAAGGGGAATAGGCGTGTTGGGAAGGGGAAAAAAGGTTGTGTCCGTGGGGTAGGTGCAGAAGAAAGACCATCTTCCAGCCAAACTAAAATGTCTACTTCTTTTAGCGGACAATGTGATAAGATCCCTTTCTTACGGCCACGCCAATCGCTACAAATTCCAGATGAGGCACAAAAACAGCAGGTGCTTCAACGGATATCAAGTGCTCCTTTAAGTGGGCTCTCCTCCACATCAACTTCAACATCACAAATACTCCAGTCCTCAAAGGTGTCACCCAAATCGCACTTGCTTCCTCACAGCTCCCAAATCTCCAGCTGCCCGTCTGAGTATGAGGTAGAACAGATGGTTGAGTATGCAGAGCTGTTTACTCATACTATAGCCTGGGAATCAGAGGTCGACTCCAGCGCTTCTGTGAATCCAGACGAGGAAATGATCTGCACTGATGCCCAGAATCTTTATGAGTCGGATCCAGGACCAGACGCAGAAGGTTCTGACCATAATGTAGACCCTCATTCCCAAACTGTAACTCCTGTTGGTGGAGACAATGAGGAAGACGATGATAAGACTCAAATACCTGATTGGAGCGACAACTTTAGTTTTTTGTCAGGGCAGGAACAGGTTGGCTCTGAGGACGACGGGTGTGATAACGCACAGGGTGATGATGATGAGGTCGGAGATCCCACTTACTGTCAACCCACAGTCAGCCAAGAGATGAGGTCAGCAGAGGAGGTGGAGGAAGATGCTAGTGACGACGAGGTCAGGTTGCGCCTTCCTGGACAGAGACGTAGTACTGGAAGCACGTCAACAACTGCATCCTCAAACACAACTCTGCCTCTCACCACAAGTCGTGGTGGCTCTTCAGGTCGCATGGGTGCTAAGCCTTGCATAGCCTGGGCATTTTTTCAGATCGATAAAGATGACCCAACTCGTGTTATCTGTAACATTTGTCAGCAAAAGCTAAGTAGAGGCCAAAAAATACATAGTTTGAGTACTTCATGCATGAACCGGCACATGGACATGAAGCATAAGTTGCAGTGGGAAGCTCAGTGTGCTACAATGCGGTCTAGCCGGCCGGGCCAACCACCGTCTGCGATATCTTGTGCATCCGCGGCCTCTTCATCCTCTGTGACTGGGGGGACAGCAGTCACACCTGTTTTGGGGCGCAGACCTGCCACCTCTTTACCCGCAACAGCCAGCGTGATTGGCAGGTCATCATTTTCTTTGGAGGTGGTAACACCAGCTGGTCTTGAGCGCTGTCCGACATCGATAGCACCACCTTTGGATCAAGGCAACCTAACATGTCCGCCTGCATCTTCCTCACAGACCGGCAGTTTGCCGGGGACACCCTTATCAACCCCGTCTAAGCACAATAGCCAGCCCTCGGTCCCTCAGATGTGGACAAGTAAAAGACCATTTCCTCCTAGCCATGAGAAAGCTAAGAGGTTGAATTTCACCATCTGCAAGCTCTTGGCTACAGAAATGCTGCCTTTCCGCCTGGTGGACACAGAGGATTTTCGAGACCTTATGTCCGTCGCAGTGCCCCAGTACCAGATGCCCAGTCGGCACTACTTCTCAAAGAAAGGTGTGCCTGCGCTCCACCAGCATGTCGCACACAACATCACCGCTTCTTTGAGAAACTCTGTGTGTGACAGGGTGCATTTCACCACAGACACTTGGACGAGTAGGCATGGACAGGGGCGTTACATGTCGCTGACTGGGCACTGGGTAACTATGGTGACAGCAGGACAAGGGGCTGCTGTCCAAGTCTTGCCATCCCCACGAGTTGTGCGTCAATCCTCTTTATGTCATTTTTCCTCCACTGCTTCTGCCTCCTCAACCTCCTCTCGGTCTTCCACCTGCACCCAAAGCCTGTCTGGTCATGCCACAAGCTTTCTAACTGCGCAGAAGGGATCCTGCACACCTCCTTACTATGCTGGCAGTAGGGCTCAACGTCATCAGGCGGTTTTTACATTGAAATGTCTGGGAAATGTGAGTCACACAGCTGAGGAGTTGTGGTCAGCTCTGGAGAACCAATTTCATGAATGGTTGTCTCCACTGGACCTGAAACCAGGGAAGGCCGTGTGCGACAATGCTGCAAACCTGGGTGCGGCCCTTCGCCGGGGCAATGTCACACACGTGCCTTGTATGGCTCACGTGTTGAACCTGGTTGTCCAGCAATTTTTAGCCCACTATCCCAGACTAGATGGCCTTCTGCAGAGGGCACGGTCGCTGTGTGCTCACTTCCGCCGTTCGCATCCCGCAGCTCAGCGACTTACATCTCTACAGAAGTCGTTGGGCCTGCCACTTCACCGGCTAAAATGCGATGTGCCTACCCGGTGGAATTCAACTCTGCACATGTTGCAGCGACTGTGGCAGCACCGACAAGCCCTGGTGCAATACGTTCTGACGTATAGCCTGGGCCAACGAGATTCAGAGGTGGGGCAAATCACGCTGGAGGAGTGGTCTCAGATCAGGGACCTATGCACCCTTCTGCACAGTTTTGAAATGGCGACGAAGATGTTTAGTGCTGACGATGCCATTATCAGCATGACTATTCCGGTGATTTACATGCTGGAGCACATGTTAAACAGAATTCGGAGTCAGGTGGTGGCACAAGAGGAGGTGGAGGAAGTAGAGGAGGAGGAGTTGTATGCGGAAGGGCTAACATCTGCAAGGTCCAGACGGTCGGCAGCACCAGGGCGGCAGGCATGTGAGGGTGGGGGAGATGATTTTACCAGGGCGCATGGTAGCAGCCAAACTAGTGAGGAAGGTGCAGGAGCCCAGGAAGAAGTGGAGGACGAACTGATGGAAGACTCATCAGATGAGGGAGACCTTGATCACATTTCTGTTGTGCGAGGTTGGGGGGAGAGGACAGAGGAAGGAAGCATGATTGTTACCTCGCCACCAACACAACAGGGACTTGGTGCTCCTGGATGCGCAACACACATGAGTGCCTTCTTGCTGCACTACCTGCAACATGACCCTCGAATTGTGAGAATTAGAAATAATCCTGACTACTGGGTTGCCACACTGTTACATCCCCGGTACAAAAGTAAATTTGCAGAAATTATTCCTGCCATAGAAAGGGATGCACGCATGCAGGAGTATCAGCAGAGACTGTTGCAGAATCTTACATGTGCTTTTCCACAAAATACCAGTGGTGCACGTAGTGAATCTCACAGTTCCAACTTGCCAACCGTGGTCTGTATGGAATTGTTCAATAAAGGGCCCAAAATTAAGATAACATAGATGGGAGAGGTCTCTATGAATAGGAATTCCTAAGTATTTGATACCCTGTGAGGGCCAGGCAAAGGGAAAGTTGGACTGGATGGAATCCTATATGGATTTAGGGAGGGAGACATCGAGGGCCTCAGACTTCGCTGCATTGATTTTAAAATTTTACCATGTAACAAAGTGATCTATTTCAGCCATAACAGCAGGGATGGATATATGTGATTGAGTGATATATACTAGGACATCATCAGCAAATAGAGAGCACTTGTACTCGGTGCCTCCCACCTCAATCCACCTAATATTGGGGTTATGGCGAATTGATGAGAGCAGGTGCTCCGTCACTAGGATGTATAAGAGAGGGGACAGAGGACATCCCTGCCTTGTCCCATTGGTGATTGTGAAAGGTGATGAAAATGTTCTGACGCACCCCCTGGGCCTTGGGACACCCGGAGCCGGACCCTTTTTGGTGGATGCTGGTGGTTGTAGTCTTCGTGGCGGCGATCCGGTTCCGTGGCTCAGGGCGGTCAAACCAGTGGCGGAACTATTTATGTGGTTTTGATGTTTAAATGTCCGACTACGCCACCCGTGGATTGCGGTCAGAGTGAACCGCCGCTACAGGGCAGACCGCTAAGGCTGGTGTTGTGGGTGCAGCAGAGCGTAGCATAACTCCCCACGGGAGGAGTATAGCCTCAGGGCAGTGTATGCGGAGGATGGGGGTGATGGTGCAGGGCAGCAGCAGTAACGACACGGAGTCAGTGATGCAGTTCAGGGCCTTTACTCACAGTTCTTATTATCCAGACCACGTCTGCAGGTAACGGCTGCCCACGTCGTACTGTGCTCACCAGGTGAGGGGCTCAGACAACTCCCAGATAACTTTGGAGCGCTTCACAGGACCCCCTTTGTGTGTCCTTTGTCTGGCCTTTCTTACCAACACTTCTGTCCGGCTGCCTCGGGCCTCCTCTTGGTAAACTTGGCGCCAGTTTCCCTGACCCTATGTGGTGCCTTCCTAGCGGGTGGAGCAAGAGGCTGCGCCACATAAAATGTCAGAGCCTCCGGTTTCTAGCTGAGGGTCGTTTCCTGCCTCCACTAGTTCGGGGACCGGTCTCCCCCTTTGGCCTGACCCCTCCACGCAGGTGGATTCGGGCGTGCGGTGGCGACTCGCCCGTCCGCACCCCTGGGATCCCTTCATTCCTCGTTCCTGGAGCCTTCTCCGCTCCTCTTCCTTCCTTCTCCCTCTTGCAGGCCTGGGCCTCTGTTACTAGGCCCGCCTCCGGAGCAGAGCTCATGCAGAGCCCCTGCTCCCTGCCACTTCTGCTCAGACCTCTCTGCACTGAACTAAGATGGTGCCCACCTTTTATACTCCCTTCTCAATGCACCCAGGAACTGCTTCCTCCCTGCTCCTGCACTGCAGGGTTCCCCTTCCTCAGTGTTCCCTCCCCCCACTCCAGCCAGGGACAGGGACTGTCGTGCCCATCTCAGGGGCATATTGGTCGCCCTGCCCCACGGCAATGTGGTGTAATGCATGCAGGTGTCGGGTCCTGATCCACACTCCATCCTTATCTGAGAGTGAGATATCACACCTCTGGGTGAGGTGCAATACGTCTGTAGCAACCGAGCCCTCGGTGCTACAGTTCCATTTATCTTCAGCCTAGGTGACGTATTGTGATACAGGGCCGTGATTTTGGCTATAAAAGGGTCCCCTAGACCCCTACCCCAAGCTTTTTAAGAGAATCATATATGGCGTGCCAGGAGACTCTATGGAATGCTTTCTCAGCATCCAACGAGAGTATCTACTTACAAATTTTTAACTGCATCTAGCCCAGGAAATACTTTGTGCCTAGTAGCAGTGTCTGCTAGTCAGCGGATTATCCCGGCTGTTAAGCAAGCTACACCACCTGTAGTTTGGACACTTAATTTTTTCAAAGGAAATGCTTCGGGACCACGGGATACTCAGTGAAGAGCATCAGGAGGCACCCCAAGGCATAGGGGCTGGGACTGGCACTAGGATGCCTTGCGGTGGACAGCCGAGCTCGATCCTTATAAAAGCTTTTTAACTGCAGCAGCTTTAGTGGACGCTACTGGAGCTGGAATTACGCGGCTGCTGGCATGAGACTTGCCCTCCAATAGATCCTTGTAAATGGATTTAAAGTGTATTCATTCAAATTAGAGGGACAATTTAAATTAAAAAGCTTAGAGCTGCCTCCACCACAGGGGGGCTCTCTCGACCCACCAGCGGACAGGCACCAGTATTGGGAGAGGGGGGCTGGCCGTCAGGGTTCACTGCGGCTCTGGCACAAACCCGGCGACACGGAGGTGGCACGGGCAGGAGCGGACTGGCCGTCTTGGCTTCTCACTTTTTGGATTTTAGAAGGGCATGACATGCCTATATCTGTGTCTCCCCCTCCTTTTACTCCTCCACCTCTTTTCTTTTCGCATGACTATATGTACTTGTCACTTTTCCATGTGTTAGTTGTGTCTTCTGAGCAGTATGTCAGCTTTTGGACACCTTTGAAGGTGTTTTCTATGTGTTTCTATGTGTTTTTGTTTGCCTGCCATTGGTTTTAACGGTGTTCGAAGGTGTTCGACGAACAGTTCGACGAACACACGGGTGTTCGACGAACCGAACCGAACTCGAACACTACGGGGGTGGCTCAACACTAATGAGAAAATTTTCATTTTCCATTTAGTTAATGATTCTGCCCACTAACAGTTACCCCAAAATTATGTACACATAAATAATCTTCTAAGAAAGACAAAGCTTCACATTTACTGTTTTAAATATTCAAGTTTCAGATTTACTAACCTTTTGAATTGACCAACAGCACTGGGGAAGCATTGAGGCATTGGGGAAGAAAGTAAAAGAACTGGATGCGCAGGTAGTTTTTTCTTCTATCCTTCCAGTAGACGGGCATGTCGTCAGGAGATGGAACAGGATCCTTGATGTGAACAACTGGCTGAGACGATGGTGCAGACAACAAGGATTTGGTTTCCTGGACCACCGTGTGAATTACCTCTATGACGGACTCCTTGCCAGAGACGGACTACACCTCAACAAACCCGGGAAACACACATTCGCCAGGAGACTCGCAACACTCATCAGGAGGGTGTTAAACTAGAAGAAGAGGGGATGGGAAGAAAAACGCCGGACACGAACATGAAACCAGAGAACATACTAATGAAAGATATGAAGTGCGACAAAGAAGGTCCAAGACAAGATACTTGGAAGGGAGGTAAGAAAATTTCTAATACAATCCACAGGGAGAAGATTGGAACAAAACAAAATTGTGTAAACTGCGTGCTAGCAAATGCCAGAAGCCTGACAAACAAGATGGATGAACTGGAAGCAGAAATATCTACAGGTAACTATGACATAGTGGGAATAACCGAGACATGGTTAGATGAAAGCTATGACTGGGCAGTTAACTTACAGGGTTATAGTCTGTTTAGAAGGGATCGAAGAAATCGGAAAGGGGGTGGAGTCTGTCTATATGTAAAGACGTGTCTAAAGCCTACAATACGGGAGGATGTATGGGAGGGAAATGAGGAGGTCGAGTCCTTATGGGTGGAGATACATGGGGAAAAAAACAATAATAAAATTATCATAGGAGTCTGTTATAAACCACCAAATATAGCAGAAGCCACGGAAAGTCTATTAATGAGACAAATAGACGAAGTAGCAAAAAATAACGAGGTGATTATTGTGGGTGACTTCAACTACCCCGATATAGACTGGGAAACCGAAAGCTGTAGATCTCAGAAAGGAAACAGGTTTCTGTCAATTATCAAAGACAATTATTTGTCACAACTTGTGCAGGAACCAACTAGAGGGACGGCCCTTTTAGACTTAATATTAACTAACAGGCCAGACAGAATAACTGAGGTGCAGGTTGGGGGGCACCTGGGAAATAGTGACCACAACATTATACAATTCCACATGTGCTTCAGTAGGGTGCCCAGCAAGGGAGTCACAAAAACACTGAACTTCAGGAGGGCAAAGTTTGATCAGCTAAGAGATGCCCTTCACCTTATAGACTGGAATAGTATCTTCAGTAATAGGAGCACGGATAGAAAATGGGAAATTTTCAAAACAGTCCTACATAGTCACTGTAGAAGGTACATACCTTATGGGAATAAAAGGGCTAGGAATAGGAGGAAGCCAATGTGGCTAAATAAGGGAGTCAAGAGGGCAATGAAAAACAAAAAAAGGGCTTTCGGTAAACTTAAACAAGAAGGCAGCGAGGAAGCGCTAATATCTTATAGGGAAAAAAACTAAATCTGTAAGAAACAAATAAGAATAGCAAAAGAGGAGACAGAGAGACTAATTGCCAAGGAATGTAAAACGAATCCCAAACTGTTCATTAACTATATAAACAGTAAAAGGATTAAAACTGATGGAGTTGGCCCATTGAAAAATAACCTGGGTAAAATCATAGAGGGCGATGAGGGTAAAGCAAACCTACTCAATAGCTTCTTCTCCACTGTTTTCACAAAAGAAAACAATTTATCGGAGGAAATGCAGAGTGATAAAGTAAACCCTCCGCTAAATATCACCTACCTAACCCAGGAGGAAGTTCAGAAACGCCTAAATAATATCAAAATAGACAAGTCACCAGGCCCAGATGACATACACCCCCGGGTACTAAAAGAATTGAGTAATGTGATAGACAGACCGCTGTATCTTATATTCAAGCACTCTTTATGGACAGGGACTGTCCCACTAGACTGGCGCCAAGCAAATGTGGTACCAATATTCAAAAAGGGGTCTAAAAGTGACCCTGGGAACTATAGACCAGTAAGCTTAACGTCTGTTGTGGGTAAATTGTTTGAAGGATTTCTTAGAGATGCTATTGTAGAATATCTTAATGATAATAACTGTCTAACTTCATAACAACATGGATTCATGAGGGATCGCTCCTGTCAAACAAACCTGATTGCCTTCTACGAGGAGGTGAGCTCACAGCTGGACCGGGGAGAGTCAGTGGATGTTGTATACCTTGACTTCTCCAAAGCGTTTGATACCGTGCCACACAAAAGGTTGGTATATAAAGTGAGAATGCTTGGTCTGGGGGATAATGTGTGCAAGTGGGTAAATAGCTGGCTGAGTGATAGAAAGCAGAGGGTGGTTATCAATGGAGTAAGCTCAGGGTGTGTCAGGTTTACTAGCAGGGTGCCTCAAGGGTCTGTCTTGGGCCCTATATTATTTAATATATTTATTAATGATCTAGTGGAAGGGTTGCATAGTAAAATAGCAATATTTGCAGATGATACTAAACTTTGTAAAGTAGTTAATACAGATGAGGATAGGGCACAGCTACAAGAGGATTTATATAAATTGGGGAGTTGGGCCAAAAAGTGGCAAATGGGGTTCAATGCCGATAAATGTAAGGTCATGCACATGGGAAAGAAAAACAGCAGTCACCCATACATATTAAATGGGAAACCGTTGGGGAAATCTGACATGGAGAAGGACCTGGGCGTCTTGGTTAACAGCAAATTAAATTGGAGTGCCCAGTGTCAGGCAGCAGCTGCGAAGGCAAATAGAGTCACGGCATGCATCAGAAGAGGAATAGGGGCATATGATGAGAACATTGTTCTTCCTCTGTATAAAGCGCTGGTAAGGCCACACTTAGAATATTGTGCACAGTTCTGGGCTCTGGTGCTCAGGAAAGACATATTGGAGCTAGAGAGGGTACAAAGGAGGGCGACTAAGGTAATAAAGGGAATGGAGGGACTAGAATACCCAGAGAGGTTGTCAAAATTAGGCCTATTTATGTTGGAAAAGAGAAGGCTTAGGGGAGACCTCATAAACATGTATAAATACATCAGGGGGCAGTACAGAGATCTCTCCCATGACCTGTTTATACCAAGGATGGTGACAAAGATGAGGGGGCGCACTATGCGTCTGGAGGAAAGGAGGTTCCTGCACCAGCATAGAAGGGGATTCTTTACGGTCAGAGCCGTGAGACTCTGGAACTCTCTGGGAGAGGAAGTGGTGAAGTCCAACTCACTTAATGAGTTCAAGAGAGGCCTGGACGCCTTTCTTGAGAACAATAAAATTACATCTTATGCTTAGTGATAGTTAATTAATCCAGGGATTTAATCTGACTGCCAGATTGGAGTCGGGAAGTGAATTTTTCCTCAATGATGTAAATTGGCCTATACCGCATTGCTTTTTTTGCCTTCCCCTGGATCAACGCTGCGGAATAGCTGCAGTGCACAAGAAATAGGCTGAACTGGATGGACGCTTGTCTTTTTTCGGCCGATAAACTATGTAACTATGTAACACTGTAGTTGTTCAATTATAAAATGAATAATCAAAAGTACAAATTGCCTAATAATTGTGCACATAGTGTAGTGATGATAGTTCTGGTGACTTATTCATCTACTGATGATGGTTCTGTTGATGAATACAACACCAGAACCACTATCACTACATGAATGCAACACCAGAACCACCATTAATACACATTAATACATGAATATGGCACCAGAACCATCATCAGTACATGAATACTGCTTAATAGCCACAATCAGTTTTGTCACAACTTGTACTTGTCCCTGTCCCATTGTACCATGATGGATGTAAACACCATAAGACATATCTCTTTAGCTATAATGGGGACTATTTAGTTTACATTAGGGCATCATTCAAAAATTGGACACCTTAATTGAAACCAAACTGCCCTTATTATAGTTAAGCTGTATTAGTTCCATGACTTTCTTAAGGCTTGCCATGTAAAATATAGTATGTCAGGGATGGATATTGATATTTATCCCAGGTATTGTGTAAATGGTTAGCAAACTATGAGCATCTCCTATATCTAATTGTGAAATTGCATCCACTGTTAAGCCACACCTTTAAAGTACACCACTGTTTTAGTTTTGCTTTTTATTTTTTGGGGAAAAAGGTAACAATTCTTGTAAAAGTTGTCAACAGAGCTCATTACCTGACCCATCTGGAGGAAGGTGGGGGTGCACTAGGTGTCCTTTTGCCTTACACTTTGCCTCAATCCTTTACCTGACAGGGGGAGGGACACCATTGGCCTCATCTGCCGAGGGTACCAAAATACCTTGTCAAGGCCCTGTCTCCAAGATCTCCAAAACCAGGGGGGATTCTGTTTGGGGAAGTTTGGGGAAGTTTGATAGGTTTACAAGCCTCTCTTGCAGTCTTTATTTATAGCAGCTGGCTGGGGGTTACAGGTTTAAAGAAACAAGTAACCTGCAGCTAGCCCTCCAGTCCTGGTGTGAACCAACTTATACTGCCCGTTTATTACAGTGCGATCAGAATGGGTCACTTGGGGGAGGAAGTATGGTGAGGTATGTGGGGGTCAGAAAGGAGGCTGACAAAAAAAGTCTGCAACTCACTCAACTCTTCCTGTTCTGACTCCAGCCTATGGAATTATGAGGAGCTGCTCCCCAGCACTTGTATATTGTGTTCAGTGCTCATTGTCAGTAATGGTCAAGATACAGGTAGACTGAGCTGTGCTAGTGGCTCACTAAGAAAGGTGAAAGGCAGCCACTAGAACAGTTGCTAAAATAAAAACTTTTTTTAATTGCTCCTCCCCTTCCCATTATGGTATAGAATAGTGCCCTAGGCTGTTGCCTATCTTTTTCTACCCTTCATCCCAGCTAGAGGTGGATACAGACTGAAAAGTCCCCTCTACAAGAACACTTTATGGGCACTTTGCAGTCAAATATCTGTCTGTCTAAGAAAGAAGGTGTTATTAATCGACTTTTTTAATGACCGAGTGTCAAAACAAATGAGTAATATATAGAAAAAACTCTCTCACAGTACTATTATCAAAGCAATATTTCTTTATTGTAGCAGAAAACAAAAAACAATATGATACAAAGATTCTTTTTGATTAAAAAGTGTATGGGAAATTGCATGATGCGGAATACAGACCCAGTGACAGAATGCGTTATAGTTTTCATGTATGGTATATCTCGGATCCTACAAACCACCGAAGACAAAAACCCATATTATTATAATAAGTGTCTGAATTCCATAGATCACATTAGCCATCTATATAAAGAAGCATCAATAGGGATCTCAAGATACAAAAAGCTTATGTATAAAAGGCTTGTTAAGACAGTAGTAACAATTCCAATAAAGTGCCAAGTGCATGTTAAACCTGTTAAGCAAAAAATTAATGATTTAATGAATATCCAAAGATAAGTATCAAAGAGGCAGCCAGATCTGCTGGACATTAGATAGTATACCCAGTGTTCTTGGATTATGGTGCGCAGGGTTCAAATGGAACAAAGTTCAATTATACCTATATTGCACTTCCCAATACATCAAATGTACAGTCCCCCTAGTGGAGATCTCAGCATTGTGCAGCTTTAGTAATCATTGTCCATGAATGTAAATGAACACATGTGCACCCATCTCCATATCATTCAGAGAAAATAATGTGATAAGTGTCTCAAAGAGAATGAAAGTTACCATATAGCATAAGTCGCCAGATGACGTGTGTTTTGCGTGGCTTTCTCAGAAGGGGTACCTTTAAAGAAGGTGAATGATCGCCACTTTACCTCTTGATCCCTTGTTCGACTGCACAGGTTGCACAAATATCTGCACCCCAGGTCCTGGCCCTAGTTAGAGGAGCTAAAAACTTCTCTGCTAAATAGAAAGACACCAGTATTATAAATGTCACATGGTAAAAGGGAAGTGGGGTGCCTGTACATGGAAGATTTGTTTTGCATTATTTCACTGCAACATACCACATTTATATTATATTTTAAGTATTAAATATACATATTATGTAAATGTTGATATCATATATATGTACAGTACAGACCAATAGTTTGGACACACCTTCTCATTTAAAGATTTTTCTGTATTTTCATGACTATGAAAATTGTACATTCACACTGAAGGCATCAAAACTATGAATTAACACATGTGGAATTATATACTTAACAAAAAAGTGTGAAACAACTGAAAATATGTCTTATATTCTATGTTCTTCAAAGTAGCCACCTTTTGCTTTGATGACTGCTTTGCACACTCTAGGCATTCTCTTGATGAGCTTCAAGAGGTAGTCACCGGAAATGGTCTTCCAACAATCTTGAAGTAGTTCCCAGAGATGCTTACTACTTGTTGGCCCTTTTCCCTTCACTCTGCGGTCCAGCTCACCCCAAACCATCTTGATTGGGTTCAGATCTGGTGACTGTGGAGGCCAGGTCATCTGGCGTAGCACCCCATCACTCTCCTTCTTGGTCAAATAGCCCTTACACAGCCTGGAGGTGTGTTTGGGGTCATTGTCCTGTTGAAAAATAAATGATGGTCCATTTAAACGCAAACCGGATGGAATAGCATGCCGCTGCAAGATGCTGTGGTAGCCATGCTGGTTCAGTGTGCCTTCAATTTTGAATAAATCCCCAACAGTGTCACCAGCAAAGCACCCCCACACCATCACACCTCCTTCTCCATGCTTCACGGTTGAAACAGGCATGTAGAGTCCATCCGTTCACCTTTTCTGCATCGCACAAAGACACTGTGGTTGGAACCAAAGATCTCAAATTTTTGACTCATCAGACCAAAGCACAGATTTCCACTGGTCTAATGTCCATTCCTTGTGTTCTTTAGCCCAAACATGTCTCTTCTGCTTGTTGCCTGTCCTTAGCAGTGGTTTCCTAGCAGCTATTTTACCATGAAGGCCTGCTGCACAAAGTCTCCCCTTAACTGTTGTTGTAGAGATGTGTCTGCTGCTAGAACTCTGTGTGGCATTGACCTGGTCTCTAATCTGAGCTGCTGTTAACCTGCGATTTCTGAGGCTGGTGACTCGGATAAACTTATCCTCAGAAGCAGAGGTGACTCTTGGTCTTCCTTTCCTGGGGCAGTCCTCATGTGAGCCAGTTTCTTTGTAGCGCTTGATGGTTTTTGCAACTGCACTTGGGGACACTTTCAAAGTTTGCCCAATTTTTCGGACTGACTGACCTTCATTTCTTAAAGTAATGATGGCCACTCGTTTTTCTTTACTTAGCTGCTTTTTTCTTGCCATAGTACAAATTCTAACAGTCTATTCAGTAGAACTATCAGCTGTGTATCCACCAGACTTCTGCACAACACAACTGATGGTCCCAACCCCATTTATAAGGCAAGAAATCCCACTTATTAAACCTGACAGGGCACACCTGTGAAGTGAAAACCATTTCCGGTGACTACCTCTTGAAGCTCATGAAGAGAATGCCAAGAGTGTGCAAAACAGTCATCAAAGCAAAAGGTGGCTACTTTGAAGAACCTAGAATATAAGACATATTTTCAGTTGTTTCACACTTTTTTTTGTTAAGTCTATAATTCCACATGTGTTAATTCATAGTTTTGATGCCTTCAGTGTGAATGTACAATTTTCAAAGTCATGAAAATACAGAAAAATCTTTAAATGAAAAGGCGTGTCCAAACTTTTGGTCTGTACTGTATTTTCTATCATTTATCTGCAATATTATTCGTTGACAGTTCCAATGTAAAAGTCAAATCTGGATTAAATATAGTTGCCTTGTCCATAAACATGTAATTATTTTCTATCATTATCATCTTAAATGGTTTATAGCAGTTTTCTTCTATCTCTTTGCCTGTTTGCATTTCATAATGCCAATTCATTAAAATCTAATATGATAAGAGGAGACCAATATGTTTACATATCAATGATTTCCTAATATAACTTTTACTGTCAGTGTTTAATATTCAGATTACCAGGCATATTATTCTATAAAGAAGTTGGTAGCATAAAACCAACACGACCTCTGTGCATATCCAAACCCATTACATGATTTACAGAAAGAATTTACACAACTGCAGCAGTAGCTTCTTCTACCAGGCTGTAAATGCATCAATGCATTAAGAATGTCAGATTGCTTTCTTTATTAATCCTCGACAAACTGTTATGTCTTCAGTTCGAAAAACACAACTGATCACTGTTGCTGTTGTATTTCCTGAGGTCATTTTGTAATTCTGGAAGCCAAGGTCTAGACTAAAAGTATTTGATGCTTGACTAATTCCATCTTAAAAAGCCCCACTGGGAATCAAATTCTCCACCACTGACCTGCAAATATGGCAGCCTGCTAATGATCCACTGACAAGGGCCCTGTTCAGAATATAGATCACAGGCTTTCATCACTGTTTATGTTGCAGCATCCGGAGGGCAGCAAAACAAAATGTAAAATTTCCTGCAATAATGATCCCAGATCCCCAGTTTTCTGTCAAAATATCCTCAGTCATAGCCAAGTTACTCATAGTGTCAACCACAGTGCCCCCAGCTTCCAAGAACAACATCACAACCACAGTATCAGAGGTAACAGCTACAGAGACTTACCTGCTCTATGCTTTTGCTCAGGGCTGGGACAAGGTATTTTGGTGCTCTAGGCAGATGAAAGCTATGGCGCCACACCACCCCTCACGATGAACCATCAGCCCACAAAGTAAAGCAATCAGTTAGAAACTAAGGTAACAAGCTCTGATGACCACTTCCGCTAGAATTGTTACCTTTTTCACAAAAAAATACCAGCAAAAGTAAAAAAGTGATGTACTTTAGGGGTGAGGCTTAACAGGAAGCGTGTTTTCAAAGTTAGATATAATCATTCATTGTTTGGGAACAATTTACATAATACCAGGGACATATAGAAATATTCATCCCTGACATCCTATATTTTATATGTCACACACAAGGACAGTCATGGAAACAAATATAACTTAACTAATGGGGGCTAATAGGTTTCAATTAAGGTGTCCAGCATATTTGGCCAGATACCCTAATGGAAACTAAACAGAACCCATTATAGATAGTGTTTTTTTACATCCGTCATGCAAAAAATAAGTTTGCAACAAAACTGATGGTGATTCTGGTGATGTATTCATGTAGTGATGGTTGTTCTGGTGCTGTGTTCATGTACTACTGATGGCTCTGGTGATGTATTCATGTAGCGATGATGATTTTGGTGCTGTTTTCATCAGTACATGAATACTAAACCAAATTCATCATCAGTACATAAATAGAACAGAAGACCCATCAACAGTACATAAATACAACACCAGAACTATGATTAGTAAATAAATAGATAACCAGAACCACCATCAGTACATGAATACATCACCAGAACCACCAATCACCACATTAATGAGTCAGTAAATGAATACATCAGTGCCTTCATCATCATCATCATCATCATTACATGTATACGTCACCAGAACTACCATCAGTACATGAATACACCAACAAGCTTAGTACAGCAAGCAATTGTAATGTCAAGTCATGCCCATTTACATTTGTGTCTCATAAACCTACACCTCCGAGTATGTCCTTAACAATGGTAAGGAGATGCTGGGAGTTGTTGTTATCAGTATTTATCAGACTGCAGACAATGCAGGAACCACAGTACTGATGATATATAATCAGTATCAATGAGTAAAATTTACATCCAGGTACCTTGTAGGTGACACCTCCTCTGATTGAGTCTTTTCTTTATTTTTATCTCCATCTTTTCCAGATGCCATGGTGAATTTTTACATCCACAGCTCTTTGTTCCAGATTCCCTCTTCTCTGGTGTTCTGCAGCACATCCTAACACAGTGCCCTTAATAACAAAAGTGTTAGGCTATGTGCCCACGATGCAGAAATGCTCAGGATTTTTTCTGAGCGTTTCTGCATCTCCCTGACAGAAAAAAACGGATTGTACTTGCGTTTTCCTGCCAGGGACATGCGGAAATGGAGCGTTATTCACTGACATTTCCGCATGCGGATTGACAAGCGCTTTCCAAGCGATTAGCATCACTTGGAAAGTGCTTGTGACACCTAGGTCACACTATATAAATCCATGCAAACGGCATGTATTTATATACTGTGACCCAGAGACTGGTTAAAAATAAAAAAATAAATTTATACTTACCCTCCCATGGCCCGCGCTGGCTTGTTTCGCTCGGTCCCGGCTGCCGGCAGCGGTGAATTGAAAGACCTGCCGACGTCAGCGTCGCGTGACCCGTCACATGACTCTGACGTCAGCGCAGGTCCTGCAATCCACTGCAAAGTGCCGGGAAGCAAGTAGGAGCGCACCGCGGGCCGCCAGAAGGTAAGTATATATTTATTTTTTATTTTATTCTTTTTTTACAGATTTTTTAATGGTACCTGGGTGTGGATGAGACTCTTCTCTCCTCTACACCCGGGTACCATCCGCACATTAGAACGCTTGGATTACGCATCTACATATACAGTGATGTGTAATCCATGCGGTCTAATGCAAGTCAATGGCGGCGAAGACGCAGCACTTCCGCAAAATAATTGGTAGTGCTGCGTTTTTTTCCGCAATGATAATCCGCAGTGGAAATTTCCGCGGCATGTGCACAGCACATGCGGATTATCATTAGGGAACATGGCAGACCTTCTACCATGCGTTTTTAATGCGTTTCCGCAGCTGCAAAAACGCTGCAGAAACGCATTAAAAACGCATCGTGGGCATACCGCCTTATTATAAAACACTCTGCATGAAAATATCTGTCCATACTATGACCTAAAGAAGCCTCCTATGGTATATGACCTCCACACCATCTGCTCTTATTAACCACGGCCTTTGCCATGACTGTCCCCTCTTCACTGTTTTTCCTTACACTCTCGATATCTCCACACTGTTCCTCCGCCATGCTAACCTCTCTCCATATTGTGCCCCCATTTCATGCAGTCCTCTCTCCATATTTATTCTGTGCCATCTTTTCACACAATGCCCTGCTCATCATGTTGTTCCCTCCAAACTGTGCTCCCTCCTCACACTGTTCCCCTACATGGTATGATGGTCACCCAGTCGCCCATACAGTATGATATCCACAACAGCCCCCAATATACACTATCCTGTCCACCACAGCCACCATGCAGAATGATGTTCACTACAGCCCCCAATATACAGTCTGATGTCCACCACAGCCCCTTATTACAGCATAATGTCCTCAACAGCCCCCTATACAGTATGGTCATCACAGCCCCCAATACAGTATGATGTCTTCACAGCCCCCCGTATAATGTCCCCCACAGCTCTCTTTACAGTATACTGCCCCCCACATGTCCTATATAGTATAATGTCCCCACAGCTCAGGTATTACATCTTCCACAGCACCTCTTGTTATGTCCCCACCGCCAGCCCCTCTTATTATGTCCCCAAAGCTAGCCTCTCTTGTTATGTCCCCACAGACAGCCCCTCTTATGTCCCCAAAGCCAGCCCCATGTATGTTCCCACAGCCAGCCCATTTTATGTCCCCACAGCCAGCTCCACGTATGTCCCCACAGCCAACCCATGTATTTCTCCACAGCCAGTGCCATGTATGTCCCCAACAGCCAGCACCATGTATGTCCCCACAGCCAGCCCCACATATGTCCCAACAGCAAGGCTCACATATGTCCCCCAAGGCCAACCTCATGTATGCCCCCACAGCCAGCCCCACATATGTTCTTACAGCCAGCCCCTCTTTTAATGTCCCCCATTTGGTGTCAAACTGATAGAAGATAAATATTAAAAACTTACCAAATCCAAGCTCCCTGGCCAGCACAGCCTCCATCTCCTCTTCTATTCTGTACAGCAGTGGGCGCTGGAAGACGAGATGACATCACAGTATCGTGCCATCCGGAATTCCCTGTGCGCACCATTTCCAACAGGGCCTGCATTCTACTGGAGTTCCTGGAGGAGCAAGAGACTGATTACAGCTCCTCTGCTCCCATCCCTGTCAGCACTCACATCAAATTGCATATATTATATATAAACTTATCACTCTCATCCACAAAGCACTCCACGCTTCAGCACCATGCTATATCTCCTCCCTCCTCTCAGTCTACCTCCCTATCCATTCCCTCTGTTCTGATAATGACTAAATCCTCAATAATCTGAACCTCCCTTTCCCGTCTCCAAGACTTCTCGTGTGCTGCGCCAATTCTTTGGAATGCACTACCCAGGACAATTCGATTAATTTCTAATATCCACCGTTTTAAGTATGGCCTAAAAACACATTTCTTTAGACTGGCCTATCGCCTCACCTCACTTATCTAACTATCCCCGTTTTGCCCACACAATTTTCTTCAAAATCATGACCCTCGTAGCACCTGTACACACACCTTTCATGCACTTGGCTCTCTACTTGTACACATACTGGTTGGTGATCAGTTCATGTAGTGTTATGTGCATACCCTATTTAGTATATTATGGCTGTATTGTACAATATAAGCACATTTTATCATTTACCTTTCGTGTCTACCCTATTTCCTCATTTGAGTTATGTTTATTCTGTAATGTCTTTATTGTCTGTACAAGTCCCCTTTAAAATTGTAAAGTGCTGCGGAATATGTTGGTGCTATAAAAATAAAAATTCTTATAATTGTATTCGTGTCTTATAGATGAGACTACAAATCAGTGCAGGGAGGGAGCGACAGGAGGGGCACAGGCAGAGAAAGGGGTGAGCGGTGACTGACACCGCTCATCTCCGTGCCCTTGCCCCGGCAGTCAGTGTGCTCTCTATCTGCGGCCGGAGGAAGGTGCTGGGCGTGTCACAGGCATTCAGCTTTGTCAGTTTTTTTTCCCCCAAAAATGTGCACCCCTAGGGAGACAGGAGGTAGAGCCCTAGGTGGGTGCATACCCTGCCTACCCTTCGTCCTGGCCCTGTTCTTGCTATCTTCTTGTGAACACTATAATTTCACCAACAGAACTCCATAAAGAAGCCTATTCAGAAGAGCCATTGAGTCCATATGGGGTAGGTTCTCCTACCTATCTGTAGACTTTCTTCAGAAACAGGAGATGTAGTCAATGTATAGTACATGTTTGCATCAATCAGTAAGCCTAGCGACTTTCTTACATGCAGGGTCATGCTAAGATCATCAGTTGTACTGAGTAAGGCTGAGTGCACACGATGCGGTTTTAATGCGTTTCCGCGGCGGTTATTCCGCCGCAGAAACGCATTAAAATCGCTTGGTAAGAGGTCTGCCATGTATACCAATGATAATCCGCATATGCTGTGCACATGATGCGGAAATTTCCGCTGCGGATTATCATTGCGGCAGGTAAATCCACATGTCTTCACTGAACCATGCGGATTTACCGCATTCTATACATTCTAGTGGTCAAATTTCTGTTGTGGAGACTAGCAACTCCACAAGAGAATTTGACAAGCTACGGTCCTGAAAGATGCATAGCGTACATGGGATTTCTAGAGATCCCATCCACTATGCTGTAATATCTGGATGCTGCGTGTTTGACGCAGTATAAACAAGCAGCGTCAAACCTGCAGCGGCTCCTGACCGTGGCCACGTACCCAAACTCACCTGCATCATGTCAACTTCTATAGCAGACACGCTAGTCTCCGCTGCAGATTTTGACCGATTGGATTGAAGTGTCGTTATATGCGATGGATTCACATTTACCGACAACAAAATTGCGGCATTATAACTCCGCGTTTTGGACGCAACATAAATACGTTGTGTCCAAAGGGCTGCTGAGTGCTGATCGGGGGGACGTAGCGGCTAATGAACCAGCTGTGAGATGTTAATTATGACTAGGGAAAATGTTTGCCTAGAGGCACATTCCAGGCTAAAAAAAACAGCTCATAGCAGTCGCATAAATTACGTGAATAGAAATGCTAATGAAGATTGGGTGAATGGGACTAGCTGACACCCAGCTCTTTTGTTTGGTGATGTCAAGGTGTCAATCAGACCTTTTCATGACCAAACAAAGTAAAGAAACACACAGACACAGTGTAAACACTTTATTTGAAATACAACAGACTCATTCTTTAATCATTTAAATGAACCAATATACTCACCCCAGTTCTTATAGTAATCCAAGGGCTTAAGCAATGTCCCACCAACTTTATTTAGCTCCAAAAATCATTCATTGATGCTCAAAAACGTTTTAAAAAAACGCTTAAAAAAAAGCATGTAAAAACGCATCACAAACGCGTCAAAAATGCATGTAAAAACCGCATACGTTTTTTCTGGCAAGGAAAGACAAAATTGTTCAGGAAATTTCTGCTTCAAATCTGCATCGTGGGCACATACCCTAACTCCTTCAGGATTTGAAGCTCTTAAGCAGCACCCATTGAAACCATTGACAATCCATCAATTTTACTGGATGCCAGTAGTACTGAATTGTGAAGAGCAGTACTTTTCTAAGACCTCATGCATAAAAAACTGTTTTATTAAAAATAGTCAGTGTTGCCAAGGCATACAAAAAAACTCCTTTAACTTTCAGCCAATTTTTATTAAGCAGTTTCGACTCTGAAAAAACTTTTTGTGTCACTCATTGTGAATGAAAGCTAAAGTTCACCACTGGTAATGTGACGACATTAATCTTGGGATATGTTGAGCCAAGAGAAAAGGTAAGAAAGGAGACATTCATACATAGTCTTAAAACCCCCTAAATTAATCAGAATAATCCCTGGATCAGTTTTCCATATCTGGATATTGTGCATTGATAACTTGCATCTTGTAGGAAAGGCATCTATTTAATGAATCAACCATCACAACATTGTATGTCAGAGAGTTTTACTGTCTCACTTCTCTTACAGTATAGAATCCCCACTTGTGATGATAATGATGTAAACTTATTTCCTGTAGACATAGGATATGATTAATGAAGACTTATGTTGTTCACGCCAGTCTTGATGAGTCAGATGCTCACGCCTCTTCATGAATCAGGGGTGCCAGACAAGTGGCATGCACATCTGTGTGCACCTTGCCACAAATCCTGCTTCAGTCCCTGTTGGTGTCTTCACACCCCCCGTCTCACTACAGCTCCCCTTGTTTCAGCTGAGCTGGGAGAAACTTGCGATAAGGCTCTAGAATTTGCAAAATTTGGGTACAGTTACAAGTTGCGCCTAAACTTTGCACTTTACAAAGCTGTTACATCTGAATACTGGTGTGAATTTGATTAATCGGGGTCAAAGAGTATGCCCCTTTGTCATGTCATGTTGCCATGGCCAATGTACATGTACATTGAGATTAGATTGGCCCTAAATCTTCTTTTTATTCTTTTCTACAAACTGGTCTATATGGTTTGAACTCTACATTTTTTGACAGAGATCTATATCAAGTATTTACAAACTAGTAAGAACCATTTCAGCTAGTTTATGTAAGTCTTATATACATGGTAATGAATCTCATTAATCAGTTCATACTAGATTTTGTGGTATGCTCTGTAACTATCTGGATACACTTTATATATCAGGTTTAATTTGTCCAATTGTTTGTAATATGACCAATGAATTTTATGGTTAGATGTTCTTGATGACTCACATCCATCTAGCACATGTTATTAGGCCCTACCAGGTCTTAATTTAAAAAACAAACGCCTGTAAGATGACAAAAATATAGGTCTACAATACTGAATTTTTTGAAAATGAATTGGTCATATTTAGTCTCTTCTTCTATATAGCTTAATAGAGAAAAAAACTTTTCTCTTACTGAGGTCTGGGAGGGTCACCGTTGAGGGGGGATGCCACTGCGCAGGAATAGGGTGCCAACCTCCACTGGCTAGAAAGGAGAAAAATTGAGAGATTGAATAGGGAGATGAAAAGTCCCCTATATTTTTTATACTACATGTTTATATATATATATATTAAAAATATTAATTAAAGGTCACATTTTAACATATTTCTATAAGTACTTTATTCTACGGTGAGCGTTAATTGATTTGGGAAGCATTTGGATACTTTATGAGCTGTGAGTCTCTCTGTGGAAGATCTACTTCAAGTTGAATTTCCTGAAATTTTCAGGTCACTGTGAATTTGAACTCTCTGCAATTCAATTTACGAGGATCGGCCAAAAGAAAAAATCCAAAAACTTTTCCATTGTTAAACACTTCTGAAGACTCAGAGAGTGAGCTAATAGCATCAATTGCAGCAGCACAAGCTTCTCCATAATACCCCGCAGCTATCACATCACATGGCCTAGCATAGCCAATCACATGGCCTAGCGCAGCTATCAAAGGCAGTATAAAAGATGGAGGCCAACCAAGGAGCGCCATTGTATGCTTGCTCATTTCACATAGGAATAGAAATGGCCTAATCTGATTGTGGTTTAGTACTTCCAGTGCTGAAGAAGATTGAAAATGGGAGTGCTAGCCTCAGTCTATGAATAATTTGCTGAAGCCTCGAGCTACCCCAAATCCCTTTAAATGCGAGCTGTCACCAGGTTTTTGCTTCCAAATCTGAGTGCAGCATAATATAGGGTCAGAGACTCTGATTCTAGGGATGTGTCACTTACTGGGCTACTTAGTATAGTTTTTATAAAATCATTGTTTAATCAGCAAGAGATTGTCACTAGAGGACGACGTGGACTGCTGCCAGGTAGTCTAACCCTGCCTCCACCACTAGTTAGTAGCTTTCTGCCTATGCACAGTTGACGTGCCCCCTGGGGCCGTGGGGTACTCAGTAGCCGGGCCGGTCGGTTCTATTGGGGTAGTCAAGGTGGCAGTGACCCGGTCCGTGGCCCAGGGCGGTCAATAATTAAAGAAATAAAGGGGAATAAAGTTTTTGGGGATAAAGTTCGTGACGCCACCCGTGGTATGCGGCTATAGGTGGCCGCTGCTGTTGTTCAGATTCACTGGGGCTGTTGGTGATGCAGCAGAGATGGTTCAGCTCTCCACAGGTAGAGCTAGGCCCCAGGGCAGTTAAAGAGATGAACTTTGATGTTGGTGTTGTATTGCAAGGCAGGTGATGCAGCAATTAAGTCTAGGACACAGTGGGGTGCAGTCTTCAAGTGTTTACTCACAGTTCTTATGATGTTCCAGGTTATAACAGCCCAACAAGTCCTGTGTCCTCCAGGGAAGTGATCCAGCCAACTCTCAGATAACTTGGGTGCACTTGATTGGGACCCCCTTCTTGTGTACCTTTCTAGGTCGCCTCTCTGCGCCGGCTCTCGCCCTCCTGCCCTGCGCCTCACACACAGTGTCCCGAGCCAGTGGTTGCGGGCCTTGTCGGGCGACGTCCTCTTTGTTCCTTGGTCCTATATAGCCACCTTTTCAGCGAATGTGTGTGCGTTTTGGCTACGGCACTTACGGCACTACGGCCTCCGGTTTGCTAGCTGAGTCTTGCAGTCCTCCACTAGTCTGGGACCGGTCCCCTACTGCGATCTGATCCCTTCATGGTCTGCGTGAACTCGGGTGCACGGGTGGACTCCACACTTCCCGTGCCCCTAGGATCCTTTTTCTCCCTCTGGAGCCTCTCACTGCTCCGGTCTTCTCTTCTCACTCCCGGTGACAGACTCCTGTCACCAACTCCTCTCCAACTCTAACTCTCTCTTCCACGGTCCTAACTCACTGCGCTCTTGCTCCTAGGACCCCATCACTTTCTCACTCTTCTAGATCTTTCTACTCTTCCTTTTTATACTCTGTCATGTGACCCACGTCACCAACTGTCACTCTATGTGGTCCCCTCTACCTTCAGTCCTTCCTTCAGTGCTCCCCTAAACTAGTTCCTCAGCCCACCTCCTCTACCTAGTTCCATCCTCCAGACAGGGACCAGGTCTGTGCTCTCCCTTAGGAGCTATCTGGACCTTCCCTAATGGAGTGATGTAGTGTTGGATGTGAGTGGTTGGGTCCTAGGTAGTGCTCCCTTCTTACCTGAAAGTGGGGTACCACACCTCTGGCTGAGATGCAGTACCTCTGTGGCAACTGGACCCGCAAGGGCACCACACAGTGTATACAGAAAGCTGCCAATCAGTGATGTGGGCAGGGATATGCAGAGCTCACCATTCAGTGAACTATTAAATATGCAGAAGATAAAACAGCAAAAAGCCCAGTAAGCAATACATCACTGGTATCAGGGTCTCTGCCCCTATATCATGCTGCTCTAAGATGGGGTAGCCAAAACCTGGCAACAGACTGTTTAAATGATTATTACATCCATTTTTGTGTTGATCACTTTACAGAGCCAAATATCATTTGCAAATGTTGAAATATTTAAAACATAACATTAAAAGGGTTCCCTTATTAATCTTTCCTAATGTCTAAAAAACGCCTATATAGAAATTGTAGGACATGTACACCACTTGCGTAGGCTGCTGCTCATCTACTTTGTATGATGTGTGTTGTAGTTACACATATGGCTTAGCACTGGCATTATCATTAGTCTGGAGCGCCATTTGCACCTTCAGTTCTGTGGATCTCCAGAAATATCTACATGGATATGTGTAAATGATATTAGCAGATATTATATTTTACTTCTATTCTACTTAGAAGATTCGTTCTCTATATTTAGTTTACCTTTCCTGTGATTAATTGTATGTATTTTATCTTTATAGCCATAAATGATTACTATGCAAAGTGTCTGCTTGCCTTACTTAACACATACACAAACATTGGATTTGGTTGTACTTGTAAACCTTTCAGAGATAAAGTTTCATCGAGATTTCAAAAGCTCTAAAATCTCACGATGAATTCTCTAGATGGCAGCATTTGCCTTCTTAAATAACTGCTCATGTAGTACCTTATGAATGTAATATGTAACTTCAATTCAATGAACGAATACCTAGACGTATTGCCATAGAAATAATAAATATATCCCTTTTATGCGCCTAATTTTTTTTTTCTGTTAAATTTCCTAGATGTAATGTTGTATATGACTGAACTATTTAAAGAGAACCTGTCACCAGAAAAAAACGGTATTAACCTGCAGATATGGGGTCAATTTGCCGGATAATAGCATTATTAACCTGCCCGGTGCCCGCACTTAGCCGAACACTGCGGGAATAAAAATTAACTTTATTTCCCCGGCAGCGTTCTGGTTTCAGTCACGGGGGCAGCGCCAGCGCTGGTTCAGTCACTGCTCTGAGTATAAGAGCGGGGACACCGCACTCCTGACCCTGACTGACACTGCTTCTGCATTGGGGGCTGGCTGCAGATTAACCCTATATCTGCAGGTTAATAAGTGTTTTTAGTTTGGATTTTTATTGAGTGCTGAAGATCAGTGGTGAAGATCAGTGGCTGCCATGAATATCCGTTAATAATTTTCTTGGACAACAAACAATTATACATTCTAAAATTCAACTTGCCCTGTCCCAAGATTGATGGCTTCAGCAAGGTGTCCTCGCAGACATGACACTGTCAGAAGATTCCATTGTCAAAACTTTAAAGCATGTAATTCACGTTGCGGTCGTCCATATCCAGCCAGCCATCCAAAGTGTTTAGGGGTTTCTGACTTTGCTGACAGATGACACTTTTGTTCTAGGAGGAGATTAGCCACCATGGGCTCCATTGAAGTAAATGGGTCTGAGTTCCAATACCACTCACAAGAAACCAACTCATAGCCTGAACAACTCATTTACATGTTAAGAAAACCATGGATTTCTCTGGAATAAGACATCAGATCACAGATATCAAGGTGTCATTTTATTCAGCTTCCTATGACCTACATGTCCATATAGATGGCTTAGGAGGATGATCCTACTGGCAGATTCCCTTTAAAGGTTCTCGACCTTCGTGTAGAACTGCCTGCTTGTTAGTGCAGCCTTTAAAGAGGACTTGTCACCGGATCAAGATTGGCCAGTGTGTGCTCTTATTCTATTCCCATTGCACCCCTGATTATGCCATTTTTTTTAAAATCCACCATACGGTTTCATAGACCTGGGCTTTTTATTTGCTGCAAAATTTTATGGTCATTAACAAAGGGACATGGCTCTTAGGGATATTTTGTAGAGCAGCCTAGAGACACACTGGCAAAGCCGTAAGCCACACCTTCTTGGAAATAAAAATCACAAAATTAGCACTAAATAATAAAGGCCCACATCTCAGGAACCGTTAGGCGGATATTAAAAAGAGAAAAAATTGCATATTTAGGGGAGCAACAGGAATAACGTGAGAGAAAAAACTGGTCACTTTGACTTGGTGAGAGGTCCTCTTTAGGTTTTCTGCAAATCTGATATAAGAATTATTCTGGCTTCAATATGGTATACTTATCTAATGTTATACACATATGAAACCTATTATAATGCTGAAAAGGGACACATTTATAAAAAAGGGACACTGTGAGATTATACCCTCCATTGCTAGAATGCAAAAAATGACAGATGCTTTCAAAATATGTCATTTGTGAATTTTTACTAATTATGACTAGCAAGGAACAATTACAGAATTTTAAGAAACAGTGTTGCCTGGTATATGCAGTATACTGTAAAAACTTGATAAATTGTATCTCTGAGTGTATGTTTCTCTCCTGCCCATAAAAACAACAGAAAAACACTTAGATGGTGGTATTGTGGGGCGTTTATGTACAAAATGTATTAATCATTAGCAATCACTTAGACATTATTTGCCATATCTAATATATTGAAGCACCGGTTTATCTTTTCCGAACACAGGAGCAGGGTGCGATATTGAATTACTAAGTAATACCTGTTTATATAAGCCGCATACTTCAGATAAGTATTTGGTGCAGGAAAAAGGTCATGATATTGAAATCAGATGTGGCTGCGCTCATAATTTCTTCCCGCACTTCTGTCCTGTTTTCCGAGGTCTAGAAACACGCCTGTTTTTCCTCCTTTAGCTGACATGATCCAGTAAAATGATTCAAGCGTTTGAGATACTTTTACAGAAACATCAATGATTGCTTGACTTCACAGCAAATAAATCTTACCCAAGGCAAAGTTGTACAGTAGAGAGCTGATGCATCGCTACTTCTCAGAGACACCCAATCCAAACTAACCTGCTGCTTACAAGATAGCGTCGGCTTCTTCAAGGCATGTTAGTGATAGTCTTATAAGAATTTGGCATGCTCCAAAGGTAAAATATAAAGTGTCAAATGAGAAAGGATTCACCTCGGTGTCCTTGCTCCTCACTAGATATTTTATACATTGCTTTAATTCTTGTTTCAGTGATCTTGGAACTGGGATTTGCAAGATATTTTTGTTATTAACTACTTCATATGCAGCTGTGGATTCATATACGTTTTATTTTATTTTAATAGTAAGAGAGAGAAGAGTTTTTATAATAGCAATAAGGGTAATAGTTGTGAAAACTAAAAGCTCCATAATCATTAAAGAAGCACTCCCATCAAAGTTTTTATCCTATTAATATATTGCAGTCATCATATTATATAGCACTGTGTACTTACAATTGCTCATTTTGTCTTTCTACCCAGCTAATTTTTCTCTTTTCCATTAGGTCTATGACATCATGTGATTAAAAACTGACTAGCTGAATACTTCTAGGCTCTAAGTAGAAACAGTAAGTCAATTTTCCCTGTATGAGTCATAAGTCACTGCAAAAGTCTCTGGCAGTGAAGAGGAGAGAGCAGCTCGGTCAGAAGTTGAAGAGAGGAATGATAAATGCAGTGAAAAGAGACTTCCAGTTTCTACATAGAGCAGTGAAAAGAGAAGAATTAACTATGTAGAAAGGCAAAATGAGCAATTGTAAGTACACAGTGCTATATGATATGGTGACTGCAATATATTAAGAGGGTAAAAACTTTCATGATAGGAGTGCTTCTTTAAAGTTGGCAGAGCCCTCCAATATTGGTGAGACTAGCTATCCATCTAATCTACATAGGGTCTAAAAGATTTCGGAGAAAGAGTGTCACGGGTGTGTCTGAGGTGACAGACAGTCGCCCTGCAGTGGTTTGCAGGAGATCTCCACATTTGGCAATGCAGACAGCTGCCTAGATAGGAGGCTGTGTTTAGTACTCAGCGACTACCTCCATTAAGTCTGGGCGTATATATACCTTGTGTGTCTAGGTGGGTGTCGCCGGTTATACTCATTTCTACTTGGAACTTGGCTGACGCAGCATCACGTCCTCTCTGAGATCTTGAGGTCTTGAGGCCATGTGCCCTGTTGGAGTTTCTTCTAAAGCTAAGTTGTTATTCCCCTGTGTTGTCTTCCCCTTTTGTCTTTAGAGTGCTAGCTGAGGTTGACTAGTGCTCATCTCCTTCTACCCCCAGCTATAGCCTTACGCCAAGGATAGTAGGGCAAGGCACGGGATCGGCGACAGCTGCGGAGACTGTATAGGGACATTAGGGGGAGACAGGGTGACGTTAGTCCAGATTAGGAGGTCACCTCTTCTCCCTTTCCCTAGTGTCTGGGCACATTTCCATTTCCCTTCTATGTTGCACTCACACCTGGCCTGACTCTCTGTGTTGCACTCACACCCAGCGTGACAAAGAGTGGGGGGAGATAAGGATCATGAAATGTGAATTTATGCACCTTATCCCTTTCTCCTCTGGGTGCTGAACAGGTGCCAGGCAGCAGCATTAATGTATATAAAAGAGTTGGAAAATTTGTTGTTGTTCATCTCATGTATATGGGCACCTTAATATGGGCATCCAGCTCTATAGGACATTTGGTGATTGACATTGGGTGGAAAAGTAAATGGGAGAAATTTATATTCTTTACCCCAAGGGCAAAAATAAATTATACACAATATAATGATGCTATGATTAAGGGCGTGTAGTATGTCAGAAATGCGTACAGGTCACCCCCCTCATATACTATGCACAGGTTCCCTCCCCACCCACATACTGTGCACAGGTTCCCCCCCCATATACTGTACACAGGTTCCCCCCCCCATATACTGTGCACAGGTTCCCTTCCCCCCCATATACTGTGCACAGATTCCCCCCCATATACTGTGCACAGGTCCCCCCCCATATACTGTGCACAGGTTCCCCCCCATATACTGTGCACAGGTTCCCTCCCCCCCATATACTGTGCACAGGTTCCCTCTCCCCCCATATACTGTGCACAGGTTCCCTCTACCCCATATACTGTGCACAGGTTCCCTCCCCCCCATATACTGTGCACAGGTTCCCTCCCCCCCCATATACTGTGCACAGGTTCCCTCCCCCCATATACTGTGCACAGGTTCCCCCCCCATATACTGTGCACAGGCTCCCTCCCCCCTATATACTGTGCACAGGTTCCCTCCCCCCATATACTGTGCGCAGGTTCCCTCCCCCCATATACTGTGCACAGGTTCCCTCCCCCCCATATACTGTGCACAGGTTCCCTCCCCCCCATATACTGTGCACAGGTTCCCTCCCCCCATGTACTGTGCACAGGTTCCCCCCCCCATATACTGTGCACAGGTTCCCCCCCATATACTGTGCACAGGTTTCCCCCCCCCACATACTGTGCACAGGTTCCCTCCCCCCATATACTGTGCACAGGTTCCCTCCCCCCTATATACTGTGCACAGGTTCCCTCCCCCCATATACTGTGCACAGGTTCCCTCCCCCCATATACTGTGCACAGGTTCCCTCCCCCCCATATACTGTGCACAGGTTCCTTCCCCCCTATATACTGTGCACAGGTTCCCTCCCCCCATATACTGTGCACAGGTTCCCTCCCCCCATATACTGTGCACAGGTTCCCTCCCCCCCATATACTGTGCACAGGTTCCCTCCCCCCATATACTGTGCACAGGTTCCCTCCCCCCATATACTGTGCACAGGTTCCCTCCCCCCCATATACTGTGCACAGGTTCCCTCCCCCCATATACTGTGCACAGGTTCCCTCCCCCCATATACTGTGCACAGGTTCCCTCCCCCCATATACTGTGCACAGGTTCCCTCCCCCCCATATACTGTGCACAGGTTCCCTCCCCCCATATACTGTGCACAGGTTCCCTCCCCCCCATATACTGTGCACAGGTTCCCTCCGCCCCCATATACTGTGCACAGGTTCCCCCCCCATATACTGTGCACAGGTTTCCCCCCCATATACTGTGCACAGGTTCCCTCCCCCCCCATATACTGTGCACAGGTTCCCTCCCCCCATGTACTGTGCACAGGTTCCCCCCCCATATACTGTGCACAGGTTCCCCCCCCATATACTGTGCACAGGTTTCCCCCCCCCACATACTGTGCACAGGTTCCCTCCCCCCCATATACTGTGCACAGGTTCCCTCCCCCTATATACTGTGCACAGGTTCCCTCCCCCCATATACTGTGCACAGGTTCCCTCCCCCCATATACTGTGCACAGGTTCCCTCCCCCCCATATACTGTGCACAGGTTCCCTCCCCCTATATACTGTGCACAGGTTCCCTCCCCCCATATACTGTGCACAGGTTCCCTCCCCCCCATATACTGTGCACAGGTTCCCTCCCCCCCCATATACTGTGCACAGGTTCCCTCCCCCCATATACTGTGCACAGGTTCCCTCCCCCCCATATACTGTGCACAGGTTCCCTCCCCCCCATACACTGTGCACAGGTTCCCTCCCCCCATATACTGTGCACAGGTTCCCCCCCCATATACTGTGCACAGGTTCCCCCCCCCCATATACTGTGCACAGGTTCCCTCCCCCCCATATACTGTGCACAGGTTCCCTCCCCCCATGTACTGTGCACAGGTTCCCCCCCCCATATACTGTGCACAGGTTCCCCCCCCATATACTGTGCACAGGTTCCCCCCCCCCCACATACTGTGCACAGGTTCCCTCCCCCCCATATACAGTACAGACCAAAAGTTTGGACACACCTTCTCATTTAAAGATTTTTCTGTATTTTCATGACTATGAAAATTGTACATTCACACTGAAGGCATCAAAACTATGAATCAACACATGTGGAATTATATACTTAACAAAAAAGTGTGAAACAACTGAAAATATGTCTTATATTCTAGGTTCTTCAAAGTAGCCACCTTTTGCTTTGATGACTGCTTTGAACACTCTTGGCATTTTCTTGATGAGCTTCAAGAGGTAGTCACCAGAAATGGTTTTCACTTCACAGGTGTGCCCTGTCAGGTTTAATAAGTGGGGTTTCTTTCCTTATAAATGGGGTTGGGACCATCAGTTGTGTTGTGCATAAGTATGGTAGATACACAGCTGATAGCCCTACTGAATAGACTGTTAGAATTTGTATTATGGCAAGAAAAAAGCAGCTAAGTAAAGAAAAACGAGTGGCCATCATTACTTTAAGAAATGAAGGTCAGTCAGTCCGAAAAATTGGGAAAACTTTGAAAGTGTCCCCAAGTGCAGTTGCAAAAACCATCAAGCGCTACAAAGAAACTGGCTCACATGAGGACCGCCCCAGGAAAGGAAGACCAAGAGTCACCTCTGCTTCTGAGGATAAGTTTATCCGAGTCACCAGCCTCAGAAATCACAGGTTAACAGCAGCTCAGATTAGAGACGAGGTCAATGCCACACAGAGTTCTAGCAGCAGACACATCTCTTCAACAACTGTTAAGAGGAGACTTTGTACAGCAGGCCCATAGATGCTAGGAAACCACTGCTAAGGACAGGCAACAAGCAGAAGAGACTTGTTTGGGCTAAAGAACACAAGGAATGGACATTAGACCAGTGGAAATCTGTGCTTTGGTCTGATGAGTCCAAATTTGAGATCTTTGGTTCCAACCACTGTGTCTTTGTGCGACGCAGAAAAGGTGAATGGATGGACTCTACATGCCTGGTTCCCACCATGAAGCATGGAGGAGGAGGTGTGATGGTGTGGGGGTGCTTTGCTGGTTACACTGTTGAGGATTTATTCAAAATTGAAGGCATACTGAACCAGCATGGCTACCACAGCATCTTGCAGCGGCATGCTATTCCATCCGGTTTGCGTTTAGTTGGACCATCATTTATTTTTCAACAGGACAATGTCCCCAAACACACCTCCAGGCTGTGTAAGGGCTATATGACCAAGAAGGAGAGTGATGGGGTGCTGCGCCAGATGACCTGACCTCCACAGTCACCAGACCTGAACCCATTCTAGATGGTTTGGGGTGAGCTGTACCGCAGAGTGAAGGCAAAAGGGCCAACAAGTGCTAAGCATCTCTGGGAACTCCTTCAAGATTGTTGGAAGACCATTTGCGGTGACTACCTCTTGAAGCTCATCAAGAGAATGCCAAGAGTGTGCAAAGCAGTCATCAAAGCAAAAGGTGGCTACTTTGAAGAACCTAGAATATAAGACATATTTTCAGTTGTTTCACACTTTTTTGTTAAGTATATAATTCTACATGTGTTAATTCATAGTTTTGATGCCTTCAGTATGAATGTACAATTTTCATAGTCATGAAAATACAGAAAAATCTTTAAATGAGAAGTTGTGTCCAAACTTTTGGTCTGTACTGTACTGTGCACAGGTTCCCTCCCCCCTATATACTGTGCACAGGTTCCCTCCCCCCATATACTGTGCACAGGTTCCCTCCCCCCATATACTGTGCACAGGTTCCCTCCCCCCCATATACTGTGCACAGGTTCCCTCCCCCTATATACTGTGCACAGGTTCCCTCCCCCCATATACTGTGCACAGGTTCCCTCCCCCCATATACTGTGCACAGGTTCCCTCCCCCCCATATACTGTGCACAGGTTCCCTCCCCCCCCATATACTGTGCACAGGTTCCCTCCCCCCATATACTGTGCACAGGTTCCCTCCCCCATATACTGTGCACAGGTTCCCCCCCCCATATACTGTGCACAGGTTCCCTCCCCCCCATATACTGTGCACAGGTTCCCTCCCCCCATATACTGTGCACAGGTTCCCTCCCCCCTATATACTGTGCACAGGTTCCCTCCCCCATATACTGTGCACAGGTTCCCTCCCCCCATATACTGTGCACAGGTTCCCTCCCCCCATATACTGTGCACAGGTTCCCTCCCCCTATATACTGTGCACAGGTTCCCTCCCCCCATATACTGTGCACAGGTTCCCTCCCCCCATATACTGTGCACAGGTTCCCTCCCCCCCATATACTGTGCACAGGTTCCCTCCCCCCCCATATACTGTGCACAGGTTCCCTCCCCCCATATACTGTGCACAGGTTCCCTCCCCCATATACTGTGCACAGGTTCCCCCCCCATATACTGTGCACAGGTTCCCTCCCCCCCATATACTGTGCACAGGTTCCCTCCCCCCCATATACTGTGCACAGGTTCCCTCCCCCCCATATACTGTGCACAGGTTCCCTCCCCCCATATACTGTGCACAGGTTCCCTCCCCCCCATATACTGTGCACAGGTTCCCCCCCCCCCATATACTGTGCACAGGTTTCCCCCCCCCCCCCATATACTGTGCACAGGTTCCCTCCCCCCCATATACTGTGCACAGGTTCCCTCCCCCCCCATATACTGTGCACAGGTTCCCTCCCCAGGTATTTCACATAGACATGACAGAAATAAAAAAAAATATTATTCTCACCTGTCCTCCGTTCCCTCGGCGTCCTTTCTGCACCTGTGGCCCGCAGGCACAGACCCCGTAATGATCGCGGCTCTCTCCAGCAGCTGCCGCCATCAGTGCCGTAGTGCTGTGTATTGCCGCGCAGAGACCGGCTCTCTGCACAGCTATACCAGGGCCAGCAGCTGACCTCTGCGCAAGGCAGTGACGTCATATGCCGCTGCGATGCAGAGGTCAGCTGCTGGAGAGAGCCGCGATCGTTACGGGGTCTATGTGCCTGCGGGCCGCAAGAAGCAGCCGGAGGGGCCGCATGCGGCCCCCAGGCCGCGTGTTTGAGGCCCCTGCTCTAACCAGACTATTTCTTGATGCCCATCTAATTGAACATGGTAACCCCATGTAAAATAAGGCAAGACAGGGAACATGATATGATATCTATAAAAAATACAAGATTTTTTTTAATTAGAAAAGATGCTTCCCATATTATTATTTTCCTTTAATGAAGATCTTGGTAATGTTGATGGTAGCATATTTACAAGCCAATTGGTGCTCATGGTAGCATATTTGGAAACCATTTGATTTGATCTTAGTTGTGAATGTTAGTGTGACCAGTTTAAATGACTATAAGTAGGTTCACATTGATTAACTTTACATTTGTTTCAACCTTTTCTAATTCATTGTTATAACACACACGGAACCATAAATATTATAATATTTTTGTAGCAAAAATATTTAAAGGGAATCAGTCACTAGGTTTTTTCCACCTTAACTGAGAGCAGCATAATGTAGAGACAGAAACCCTGATTCCAGCGATGTGTCAGTTACTGGGCTACTTGCTGTAGTTTTGATAAAATCAGGAGATTATCACTAGAGGACCAGTAAAACTGCTACTATATAGTCCACTATATTAATGAGTTCTGTATAACCCCGGCCTAACCACTGATTGGCAGCTTTCTGCCTATGCAGAGTGTACACACAAAGCTGCCAATCAGTGGTGTGGGCAGGGTTATACAGAGATCACCATTCAGGGAAGTGCTACACCTGCAGCAGACAAAACAGTGATTTTATCAAAAGTGCAGCAAACAGCCCAGGAAGAGATGCATTAATGGAATTAGGGTCTCGGCCCCCCAGATCGTGCTGCTCTGAATAGTGTATACCTCTTTAATTACCAATGTCATGAAAACAAATATTAGAACATTAGTCTGATCTTAGACAATTTGGAAGAAAAAAACCTGCAAATTTTAATACATTTTAACAATAAAATATCAATAAAGTTTGGAGATTTTAGAAAATAAATTGAATGATGGTCTATAACGTGACATCAATAATATGTACAGTATGGCTTAAACCACAGATACATAGTAAACCATTCTGGAGATTGTCAGCGATCATTTATCTGTGGATTTAGGTGGATGTGTTGGAATGTACGACACCAATAACAATGCTTATGCTCTGTACTGTTGACCAGGAAACTCATGCAGAAAAGACTATATTATTAAATGCGACATTATGTAATACCCAATGCTGACACATTTGTACAGACACCACTATTGTCTTTAGTTTTGTGGCAGAAACAAACAGAATAAAACAGAATAGAATGTAAGATTCCTTCAGAAAAAATTCTAATTATTTCTCCTATTGAGCGGATTTCATTTGCCTCTCCACAATAATCTAATAATGCAAAGTGACTGATGCTTTTTACTTTCTTCTTAGAAGTCTATAGGATCTCCTCTTCCCCTACCACCTGCCTTAGTGACCCTATTCCCTCACACCTCATCCAGAGTCTCTCTCAGGCGTTCATTAGTCACCAAACATATTAACCTCTGTCTTTCTCTTCCCTATTCTAGACATGCTTTACATCTCCATTGCTAAAAGAACCATCTTTTGACATGTCCCCTTATGTGTCCTAGATACTTTTTATGTATTTTATGGTTTTATTATGACATAATAAAAGTTGATATATTTGGTTATGCTTTGGAATAGTCTCATTATAGGATTATAAACAAAAACTATTTTTGGAGTCACTATTAACCCCTTTATGACCTTGGAGGTATTGGTATGTCCAAAGTCGCCTCCGCCTGTTTGATGCGGGCTCCGGCGATGAGCTCGCATCTTTTCCGGCACATGACAGACATTTTTTTTTACAAACTTTGTATTTTTTTTCACCATTTAAATAAAAAAGAACCTATACATGTTTGCTATCTACGAACAAAACTATTGTGGAATTGCACATTTTTTGCAATTTCACCGCACTTGGAATTTTTTTTCCCATTTTCCAGTACATGATATGGTAAAACCCAGGAGCTGTAGTATATGATCAGACCATGTTCCTGCACGGTTCCTGCGCATTTATAAGATTATCTCAGCACAGGAACATTTTATTTTTAACACATCCAATTGTGGAAATTATTATTATTCCAAGATCTATTGATTAAAATGTACTTTCGTTCGTGGGAAAACCCCTTTAAGCTACGATCACACATTTAATATGTGGTCAGTATTTTACATCAGTATTTGTAAGCCAAAACCAGGAGTCAAAAAATTAGCAGAAAAGTATAATAGAAACACGTCACCACTTCTGTATTTTTCACCCACTCCTGGTTTTGGCTTACAAATACTGATGTACAATACTGAAGGTGTGAACGTGGCCTAAGTATCAAGAAAATGTAATTTTTAGTTGAAGAGAACATAAGGATGGCAGTTGGAAATCCAATGAGCTGGATTCCTTTCCCCCATCATGTGTTGGGGGAGATTCTATATACATTAGACTATTGGTCAGTCCTGCTGATATTGTCTGGTTTGGACGACTTTAGTCTAATGTGTATGGGTCTTTAAAGGGCTGATCCGAAGGCAAAGTCGTTTTCCTCCTAACTCCTTATCTATTTGATGCCATAACCTAAGCTATTTTCTATTATACTTGTTTTAAAAGTTCTCTACCATTCCCTATCTACATTATCTAACAGCTTTTCTATTTTTTTACCCTCTCTGATGACAATTTGTTTAAAAATTTCAGTGCATGTTGGGATACTCAGACAAAGCATCCCAAGGCGGAATTGCTGCTGCGGAAATGCTTAAAAAACGCATAGTGGTCCTTAGTGTAGTTAGGGAACGGTAGGGAATTTTTAAAGCAAGTATATTATAAAATAGCTTAGATTATGGCATAAAATAGATAGGGAGTTAGGAGAAAAATGACTTTGCCTTCAGACCACCCCTTTAATTCTTTAATTCTAAATCTTTTGCCTTTCAATTTTTTTATTCATTTGCCTTTCATAAAAGAACCAGTTTGGTCAAAATGTTCGGGTTTTCAAGGAAAGGTACAAACTAATTTGTGTGAAAACATTTGTCATGAATTGTTATGTACATGATTAAATGCCCACTTCAAAGACACCGTGATAAAACAGCGCTAATCAGACTTCTTTCACAAATGCCCTGGGTGGATAACAGCAAAATAAACAAAGTTACTATTTTAGCAAATATTCCTGATAACCTATTAACCAAGTGGAACTGCTGAGTTATATCACATTGTAAACACAGTGAATAAACAGGTTTATTCTATAGCAGGGAGCAGTGCCATGCCCTGAGCTATTACAAATGATATTGAGCAATGCGTCTGTCTTCTCAGTGTATAGGGCCATATATTGTCCTATATGGCTAAATATGTGGATCTGACCTTATATTTAAAGGCATAAGGCTATAGTTGCAATGGCAAAGTCATTGGACATTCTGTCTTTCGTCTTGATATTTTTTGTTTTGAAACTTGTTTTTATTGAAGATAAAATTTTCATACATTAATTAATACGAATATAATTTGTAATATGCATAACAAGGTTGTTATAAAATGGTAAACAGCAGAATGTACATTCCAAGTATAATTACACCAGGTCAAAAGACAAACCAAAAACTTAAAAGGGGAGAAAAGAGGACACCCAAAACAGGTACTTTCCTTACCACCCAACAGGGGTGTATAACCTTATACTCTTCTCAAAAGTTGTGCAGGACCCATCGACAATGAAACAGACCCTTGACACCTAGATGTACTGTACCGCCACACTGCAGCACCATCTAACACATTTTTACACGGGTGTTTCCCCCAATAGTAGTTGCTCTTAATACCATACTCTAGGTTGAAAGCAAGTTCTAATATAATCTTGAATGCGTTGTGGAAGTAAAGAGATGAAACTTTCTCAAGTTTCAAATAAAAACGGTACCTTTTCTTCCCTGTGTAAAGAGGCCTCAGCCCAATCCATTTGAAGCAGGAAGGACAGTTTGTCTAAAAAGATCTTAAAAGGAAGAGCTTGGTCATGGATCCACATCTGTAAGATGGCTCTAACACCGGCTGCCGCCACCATGTGTAGCGGTTTACAGGCCCCCGGGGAGCATGTGTATTTATCTGGCTCTAGGTATCCAAAGATGGCACAAAGAGGCTCATTAGGAGCAAAGTTTGTCAGGTGTGTGGTGGTAAATTGTTGTATTCTGGTCCAGAAGGGTTGAGTAATTGGGAATGTCCACAGACAATGGAATAGATTAGCCTCAGGGGAGCGGCATTGAAAGCACTCAGAGGTTGTGTATAGCCCCATTCTGTGACCCTTCTGGGGTGTTCAATAGGATCTATGACATATTTTCAATCTCATTTCAAGGAAGTGAACTGAAGGGAGAAATTTGTGGGCTAGTTCCAGGGCTTTCAAAATAGTGTTGTATGATAAGGCGGGATCATCGATCTGCCATTTTGTTAGTGAAAGTTCAGATTTGTCTAGGGCGACATGGATGAATTTATAATTGGAGGCTATTTGGCCAGATGAGGTGTTAGGTTTAGCGAACCATCTAAGCAGGAATGGATTCCACTCCCACTCAGGAAAAGGAGTTATTATCTTTGTCACATAACTCTTAGTGCAATAGTAGGGTACTTAGAATGCATTTCCTCTATTAGATACATACGGCGTTCCCCTAAGTAAATCACATGTTTGATGGATGTTATACCCTGAGAGTGCCACTAGTAAAAGACAGGGTGTGCATGTCCATGTTGTAAATGGGGGTTACCAATGAGTGGGAGGAGGAGAGATATCTGAGGAGAGAGCTGAAACTGTCGGCGTATTTTCTGCCATGCTTTCCATGTAGATACTAGGAGAGGGTTTGCCTTCACTTCAGCTGGTAATTCAATATAAGGGAGATGTAATAGAGTAGGGAGAGCCAGTCCTGGTGTGAGACAGCACTCCAGACCATACTAGACGTAACAGGAGGTCCCCCCCAGTCAGTCCACCACCACCCGGAATAAGGATGCTAAATTATAGTGTCTAATATCAGAGAAGTTTATTCCCCCATTTCTCTTCAGTTGTTGGAATAATTTATAGGGGACTTCTTTCCTTTCCAGATAAATGAGCAGTATAAATAATTAATCGATTTTTCCTCTTTGGGAGTCAAATAAATTATTAGAGTGTGAAAAAGATAGAGAAGATGTGGGAATTCTGTCATTTTAATTAAGTTGGCTCTACCTAGGTATGATAAATTAAATTTTTTCCATTTAGCTAAAGTGGATTCTAAGTTGTTGAGGTATAAATTGATGTTAGTTTTATTTAGTTTAGCTGGATGTCTCGTCACTTGCCCTCCCAGGTATTTTAGTGAGCTAGTAGTCCATTGACAAGGGAACCCCAATGTCCATGACGGCTTGGAGGGACCGCGTAGCATCATCACTTCTGTTTTGTCCCAATTAATATTATAGCCCAATAGGCCTCCCACATCCTCTAGCTCTCATATAAGAATATCATCTGCGAATTCAACGACCTTAAGTTCTCTAGAACCTACTGCAAGTCCCTTAAAGGTAGGGGTCTGCAATAAATGATGCAGGAGGGGGCCAATAGAAAGATTAAATAGAAGGGGTGATAGAGGGCATCCCAGGCGTATGTTTGTCACACTATTCCTCCCCTGAGTAAAGCCCGTTTGAGCCTCACATAGAAGACCGGGCAGTAGCAGTTGTAAGCGGTTTGCTTATATCTTTGCCAAGAGTTTGTAGTCATGATTGAGGAGCGAGATTGGGCAGTATGATTGTGGTAATTATGAGTCTCTATTAGGTTTAGGGATAACTATAGTGCGTGAGTCAGTAAACCGATCAATGGGGATCCCTTGAAGGAAAGCTGTGTTGAAAAGATTGGTCAAAATAGGTATTAAGTTAGGAGATAAAATCTTATAATATTCAGCAGAGAAACCATCAGGGCCCGGGGTCTTACCGCTAAATGATCCTGCTATAGCTTGTCTCACTTCATCTTCTGTTATCTCTGAGTCCAGCGTCACTTGTTGTTCAGTGGTCAGAGATGGAAGGTTAAGTAGGTTTAAGAAAGAATTAATCGTTGGGAGGTTAGCGGGTGAGGAACTGTAGAGGTCTTCATAATAATCACTAAAAATTTGCGTGATCTCTTCCCGGTCAGTCGTCTACAAACCTATTAGAAGGTTTTGCTATTTGAGAATTGGTTTCTAGGGTTGTTTGCATTTAGTTAAAGTGGCTAATAATTTACCCGTCTTATTTCCCAAACGATAACATTTATTTTGAGTCAGTTGGATTTGCCAATGTGATTGGGAATATACGAAGGAATCTAATAGATGTTTGGTCATAGAGTAAGCTTGTTGTGTGTCAGGGGATGGGGTCAAGGCGTACGCCGTTTGAGCGTGAAGTAGGGAGGTATGTAGGTCATCAAATTTTTTCCTGTGCGTTTTCCTCCTACATGACAGATAGCTGATGATATGGTCTCTCATAACAGCCTTAGAAGTGGCCCAGAGCAGAGGAATATTGTCAGTATGAATGATGTTGTCATCTAGGTAGGAAATTATTTCAGTGTGATTTAAGAAAGGTTTTTGAAATCATCTGATTCTGCCAAATAGGATGGGAACCTCCAATATCTCGACCGTGGGCTTGGCTCTGCTAGAGTTTGGAATAGTGAGATAGGAGCGTGATCTGAAATCAGTATTGGGTGGATACGGGAGTCATGATGTTGGACAAATAATTGCAAGGAAATGAGGAAGAAATCAATCCGAGAGAAGGAGTGGTGGGTAAGGGAGTGGCACATGTATTCTCTAGCTGTGGAGTCTGTCACTCTCCATGGGTCACAGAGTGAAAGCTGTTCCATGAAATGTAGGAGGGATGTGGTGACTGTTGAGGTCTGTGGGGAGACTGAGGAGCGGTCTAGGGTGGGACACTGTACTGCATTAAAGTCTCCTCCCACGATCAGGCGACCAGGTCCAAGTCCTAAAAGAGTCTGAAGAATCGATGTGTAAAAAATATGTTAGTCATCATTTGGAGCATAAATATATTTCCCCAGCTATTTCCACTTTCAGAATCAAGTATCTGCCCTGGCTATCATTAATAGATTCCTGAATGGAGTATGGCAGGCCCTTCTTGAAAAGAATGGCAACTCCGCGTGATGATGAGGTATGTGAAGCAGTGAAGCAATCTCCTATCCAGGGAGCTGTCAATTTACCAGGCTTGTCAACCCTCCAGTGTGTCTCTTGTAAGAAGACCACATCTGGTGAGAATTGTTTTAAGTGGTTCAAGACCTTTTTGTGCTTTAGAGGGGTGTTGAGGCCCGCCACATTCCATGATAAGAATCGCATGTCTTGATATTTTGATATGAAATATCAATTTAATTAAAGCTCAGTGAATAGCTAATTGCCTGGAAAAATATTTTAAAACCAAACTGATTGCCATGTAGAACCAGCCTTAAAGGGGTTGTCCGGCCTTAGGGTACAAGTCTGCAATCACTAAGTGGCAGGATTATTTTCTAATCACTGATAGATTTCAGTTGGTGTCATGACTTTCCATGTCTTTTTGCACCTCGTTCTTCATTTGTTCAATACTTTTTCCCTGTGTCATTTCTCATTATTACACATAACTTAATTTATGGACATTTATGGCTTGATTTCTTTGCCTGTGTGGATTGGATGGGTTGTTACCAACATCTGGTGATAATTTCATGTCAATAACACCTATAGAAATATATTTACTTAGAAAATTGGTGACATGTTCAATACTTATTTCACCCGCTGTATATAGTAATATATAGTAATAAGCCCCCTGATTCCCCCATCTATATTAATAAAGTCCCCTAATCCTCCCATGCATAGTAATAATGCACACCTGATCCTCCATATATACTAATAATGCCCATTGATCCCCTATATATAATAATATTGCCCCTTGATCCTTCACATATACTGATTATGCCCCTGGATCCTGGTGAGTCTTCTGACAAAGTCAATGTCACGGCGCAGGTGGAACAGCGCAATGAGGCAACGTCATCATGACACCAGCACCAGAATGCTGATGCCCTTTGTGTGCCCTTGCCCCTGCCTACAGAACAGAAAGTGGTAGGGCTGGGAGACAATGATTCCCTACTCTACAACAAGGCTTAAAGGCTGGGCGGGTCCCTGCACGACCCTGAGCTCTAGCCGGCTCAGATCAGGAGTAACAAGCCGGCAACATGGCACACTGTCAGTGCGAGTTGTAAGATGAATACTCGAAGTCCAGAGATCAGCAGTGCCAAGTGACGGATGATCTGAGCAGACGAGAAAGCGTACTGTCATTGTGCACATCACACAATGCAAATTGCATTGCACAGGGACCAGCCCCACCCCTTAAATGGACTTAGTTTCAGGGAGGGGGCAGCGGCTACAGCAGTTGTAGGGGGCTGGCGGGTGAAGAAGACGTCGAGTCAGAAGGGGTTGTTGAGTTATGTTGTGTTTATATAATGTTATTTATTTTGATAAAGTGTTTGCTGTGAATTCCCTATGGCCGATTATTGTATACCGGTTCTCCTACAGGTTTTGCCTAAGGCGGTCCCTGGAATGCGGGGGAACTAAACAATAGGTAGGGATTCAATACACTACACTGCCTAGACACTAGTTAGTTAATACAGGGGTTACATCATTAATTGGGGGGGGGGTTAGAACTGTTTTATAGAAAATAAATTCTGGATTGCCGTAGCAGGGGAGAGTGAGTAGTGAGGAACAGTAGTCAGAGAGTGACTTAGGCAGTCGGACTGCTGTCAGGGGAGGCCTGTGTCAGGCCACCCCAGTCCTGGGTTCAAGACCCGAATGCACAGGTCCGGTGTAGGGTCTGTACCATATCCAGAGAGAGAGACAAAGGGTGGAGGAAGACTGAGTAGACAGGAAAGCAGACTCCATTAGCAGTTGCAGCAGTGAAGAAGTGTTTTAATAGTGCAAGTTGTTAGAACAGAATGAGGACACATTTGAGATGGAATCTGGACACCGGCACAGTCCTAGACTCACAGCCTGTCAGAGGTGCTCAAAGCAGGGCCTCTATATCCCTAGAGGGGAGATTCTCAGCTGGGTTGCAGAAGAAGTGGATGATGTTGGGTCTCAGGTCAGGAAGAGAATGAACACTTTAAAGGCACATAACCAAGTGTACTTCACTAACCAAAGAACTTGTCTTGATCTGTATACTGCAGCCGTGTATGGAAGAATTGCACAGTAAAAGTGAGTCTGTTAACCCGGATCTACGATCTCCTGTCTTGCTTGAAGTCAATGTCAGTCCCAGGGACGGTGTAACAGTGAGTACAGATAATCCTCCAATGCAGCACACACTCCGGTCTCAGTCCTTAATAGTAGAGGGGGCATTGGGCAAAGAATACAGAGTTTCGGCACACAGAGTGATGGTAACGGCCCTAGGTGCTCCCCTCTACTCAGTGACTGCAGCCTCTGCCTCGAGATGATGATGCTTTCTTTGAGTATCCCGCATGCACTAGGATTCTCAAATGAAGCGTCATCAAAAAGGATGTAGGAAAAAAAAGTAAGTTAGATAGTGTAGTGAGGAAATGATAGGGAATTTTTAATTCAAGTATATTAGAAAATAGTTTTGATTATGTCATTAAACAGATAAGGATTTAGGATCAAAATTAATTTGTATTTCGGACCACCTGTTTAACTGTATTAGCGTTCTATGAACGATGATGTAGTTAAGAGTGGCAGTCACTCTGGGTGGGTCCCATTGAGTGAGTGGGCCCAGCGCGATCACCCCCTCTGCTCCCCTGGTAGCTATGCTAGTGATATATGGTAATTTATTATTTAAATTATTGAGAGTTGCACACAATGTACCATCAATGTTTTCATAATTCCAAATAATTTATTTTGCATGGTTATGCTAATGTGATCGCCTCTTCAATGTTGGGCCATACGTCTGGTTACCAGGCCATTCTTGGGTTTAATAGAATAATCAGACTTTAAAGGGTTTAAGGATTGGAAAAAAAAAAACTTTTTAGTTTTTCCATTAACAGTGGCATTCTATGCCTGGCTTCAACTCAGCCCCAGTTATTTCAATAGGGATGAACTGCAATACCAGATACCATCAATGCTCAGACATGGTATTTTTTTTGGGGGGGAAAGCTAACAATGTTTTTCTATTATGAATGTAATTTGCCTAAGATATAATCCCATAAAGGAAATGTCAGCCTTAGAGCTCACTTAGAGAGTCTAACAAGAACTGGAAAAAGCAAGCAAATCTTATAAATCAAGTGTAGATTTTAATAGTATATTCAACAGCACAATAAAAGCAGAGTTCATCACAAAATGTGTAGCATCCAGGCAATAAATGCTGCAGTTGTTTATCTTAGCCGTATATAAAATGTAGCAGTTATACTATAACAGAAGGTACGTTTAGTAAATAGTGCAGGCAATGAACTTGTAAAACATGATGGGAAAAGGCTGTTAAAAGTACATTGAAATGTATCATATGGTGCAGTCCTAGCTCACGCAAGCCTGCTCCTGGGAACCCAGCAACAAATAAAGTTTATGTGTAAATCTGCTTATAGAATACCGAACAGTAACATAAAAGACAGAGAATATAGTATACCTGTGATCAAAAATTGATACATACATTTATATCTGTCTCCAGTATCCGTCTGTATTGGCTTCTAAATTCAGATTGTGTAACTCTAAGTTCTCCTGTACTGTTCACACTACACTTGTCCTTTGACAGTTGAATTCAAAGGGAATATGTCACCCGATTTTTGCTACCTCATCTGAGATCAGCATATATTAGGAAAAGAGACGCCTGATTCCATTGTCACTTAGTTTGCTGGATGCAGTAGTTGTGATTTTAGATATAGAATGAAGCAATGCTGAGCAAGCAAACCCCGCCCACACCACTGATTACATTTACAGCGCCACTCTAGCGGTGCCAAATGGGGCTATCTTCTTTTGGAACTTTGGTGCCCTTTTGTTCAGTATATGTGCGTTATTGTTGTGCTGCAGTCTGATCATCATTGTTCCCTTGCAGCTATGCGCTCTGGAAATTATTTTGAGTGGAAATTTCCAAAATTTTCAGACTTCTTTAGCTGTCATTGGGTTTGTTAATTCTCAATAATATGATGTTTTATCAATTTTGTTTCCAGAGTACTCTGCTTAGACTGAGCTGTGTTGATTATATCCTGTAACACATGCCTATTGTTTTGGACAGACTAGAATATACAGTAGTGCATATAAAACGTAAAACTTTATGTAATAAAAAATCCTATCTGGCTTGCATGTGGAAAAAGTCTTACATGCCATTAAAAACTCATGGTTCTTAACAATTTAGCATGATAGAAATTTTAGAAAAGTCTGGGGTGTCTGTCCTTGTGGGGTGCACTTATATAGTATGGACGTCAGTAATAAGCTGTTAGCCAGACATTTTGCATTACACTTACCTGTGTGACTGGCATCTTATACAAGCCTTATCCATGTACATTTATAATACTAAGCAACCACCCTCTCCATGAATTGGTAGGTGTGCGCCTAGTTGTTTTATCAGTATTTTTCACATGCGCTGCCCCCGCCTTTCTCATGGTGGTCTACTGCATCCTGTAGTGCATTAGTATTGTGATCTGGTGTTGGGAAATATAGCTGCCTTTTTTCTCAAGTTTTTTTTAATACTGTCAGTGAAATTATCAAAATGAATAGGTTAAAAAATTACTTATTGATGATTCAAATTAAAGTATTTTTTTTAGTAAATAATGGCTGAATATTTCCTTGTGAATAATAAATATTAGCAACTTTTGGAAAAACAGAGTAAATGTACCCATCCCACCAAACTGAGAGTAGAACTTATTAGTGTGGGTGTGTTCTGACTTGCCTAATTAATCTTCATGCTAGATTAACTTGATAAAATGTTGACCTGATATGGGATTAAAAGATTACCAGTAACAGTTTGGAAATGAAAGCTACAACATGCCATGTGTCAACACTGTAATGATAACATTAAGTCAGCAAGCCCCTTACCAGCAGGGTTTAAGCCTCTGCAACCTGATTTGGGTGTACTGCATATTAATGTCATGATTGGCTTCAAAAAGTCAAAGTGCAGATACTGAGATTCCCGAGGCTTAGTTATAGTGGGATTCTTAATAAAATATTCTTTGTTTAACTCAACACCTTATATAATATAAAATATCCATTATCATAAGTTATGCAGGTGCCCATGTTTCATATTCTTATAGAAGACCAATCAGATCCGGACTGACTGACTGTATAACACGGATGAGGATCTCATGGCAGTGCATGGACTGGTTGGCGGCTCTCCTGACCTGAGAGTGATAGGTTCATAGAAATATAGGAGGGCCACCAGCCAGTCCGAGCATTGCCATCTGACTGCACCCTTAAAAAGGAATATCTCACCCACTGAACCATTTGGCCCATATTTTAATTTACCTGTTTTTCTTTCAACTGTTATCTGAAAGGTCTCCTTTAACATTTGAACAATTACAACTAGAGATGAGAGGATCTTTTGAAATTTGAATTTGCCGACTTTGTAATTTCTCCTGGCCAAAAGGAGTAGAATGGAATAGTTGGACACACACGTCACTCCATCTAAAGTCTACGGCACTGATGACAATGCTCAAGTGCATTGCTTGGCTATCATCATCGTAATTCCCATCGACAATATATGGAAAGCTAAGGTCTTGCGGTAATGGGAGAATGAGGACATAAGTACCACTGCTGTTCAGTGGGGGTCTCAGTGGTGAAAGCCACACAGACCTAACGATTAGCATCCATCCCAGTTGGAATGCCTCTTTATTTAAGCAAAGACTGCTGTAAGATAATCATACTAAAGGCAGCAGAATTGTGAATAGAGCTCTGAAGTGTAATGTGGACTATGAGAACAGCTGAAGACAAGTTTTACATTTGTGGATAAGTTTTCCAAACCATGCATAATTCTTTTCACTATTTTATATGTAGTCTGTAATATGGTTTTCAAAACTGAACATTTCATGTAAAGATGTATAGTCATAAAACATGCTACAAATCTAAACAAATGCTTTTACGTTTAGTATTCATTTATGGGACTTTTTAACTCTATGCATGACATTAAGATCAAAACAGGAAATGCAGCCAGAATTAACCTAGGAATTCTCTCCCTCATCATTGGTAACAGACTAAATTGTTTCCATTAGATTTTAGCCTTTATAACCTGCTGATTTATTACAACGCTTCAGATATATAGCCATCTAGTTTAACTTGTCATCCAAAATGAATATATATATTATTCGAGAGTACAGGTTAATGCACCTAAAATCTTGCTTTCCTTCCCAATGTCCCATTTCACAGACATTATATTTATGATTGAGTAAAATAAGATATATCAATGATGGTTAATGTATTGTTGAGATCATCGGCAAATCCAAAAAATAGACATTGGTGGTGTGATTTATGCGGCCCTGAATGATGTACAGTCCAACAAAATACCCCAGTGCCAGGCATTTTTGCAGTTTTAAAATTATGACCCATACTCAAAGTTTGACCACTGTTTTGGCATCTTTTGAATTTTCCCATCATCTGTGTGGGCTTCAATTTTTGAGCAAACAAATGCAAAATTAAAGCAGTTGCCTTACCACTCTCTTATTATTTGTTTACATTCTTCTCTTAAGACATATGTAATAGTTTGTCCATAGCAAAATATTAAATCTTTCTATTTCTGTTGTTTATATGGACATTTTTGTGAATAAAACATGACTTTTTGGAAGATTCATCTTATTGCAGTATATAACTGAAAACATGGTAATAAATAGCAAGATTTTGAGACTACTCAGGTCTCTTCATCAGGCATAGATTCTATACTTTCCAGACTATTAAGGTCTCTTCATCAGGCATAGATTCTATACTTTCCAGACTACTCAGGTCTCTTCATCAGGCATAGATACTATGCTTTCCAGACTACTCAGATCTCTTCATCAGGCATAGATACTATGCTTTGAAGACTACTCAGGTCTCTTCATCAGGCATAGATTCTATACTTTCCAGACTACTCAGGTCTCTTCATCAGGCATAGATACTATGCTTTCCAGACTACTCAGATCTCTTCATCAGGCATAGATACTATGCTTTGAAGACTACTCAGGTCTCTTCATCAGGCATAGATTCTATACTTTCCAGACTACTCAGGTCTCTTCATCAGGCATAGATACTATGCTTTCCAGACTACTCAGATCTCTTCATCAGGTATAGATACTATGCTTTGAAGACTACTCAGGTCTCTTCATCAGGCTTAGATACCATGCTTTCGAGATTACTCAGGTCTCTTCATCAAGAAAGCTTGCTATTTGTTACCATCTTTTCATTTAGCCATTAAAAGGTATCAACCAATGAGGACTCTCAAATTATAATATTTTTCTATCTGTTGGCTAACAAAGTACAAAGATATAGTTTTTCTGTGCAGTATATACCAACGCTGATCATTTGACCTGGGTTATTTTTTGCAGTTTCAGATATACAAGAGTGTGACCATTCACACGTTTAATACAAAGTGCATGTTAATCAACATATTTTCAGGCATTTGAGTTTTTCATTGCTACAGTGAGTGATACACACTCACAAAGCTTTTTGTTTTGTGAAAAAAAAAATAGTAGAAACCATATAACTCTCTAACATTTGGAAATAGCAGTAAATGCAACAACGCTTGTAGCAAAATAGCAATAATTCTTAAAGAGTTTTCCAGTGCTAATATATTGATGATCTGTTTTTAGGATATCATCAATATCAAAATGATGGGAGTTCGACACCAAGCACCCTCACTGATGATCTATTACCAGCTATTGCACAGAGTGGCACAGCACAACTCTATACACTGTTTAGTGGCCAATGCCCAATAATACACAGTAACTATAACACTGGCATGGATAAAGAGATGCAAACAAATTCTACTTCAGTAAGGTGTAAGGAGTCAATAAATATCTCAATGTTTTAAAATGTTGATTTGCGAGCAACCACTTACAGTTCTGTAATTATATTACCACTACCAAATATAATTTGACAAAGTAAAAAATAATACTTATCTAAATGGACCTAGAATAAAAACAATTCTATTCTAGATATCACATTAATAAATTGTAGCTAATACAGATGTGCAAATCGATTCACAGGACCTTGATCCATCGACCACATTAGTAGTTTGTGGCCACCAGACAGGAACCCTGCAATCTGATTAGCCAGTCTGCTTTGACATCATCATTTCATTGGGGCAGCACAGTGGCTCAGTGGTTAGCAGCCTTGCAGCGCTGGGGTCCTGGGTTCAAATCCCACCAAGGACAACATCTGCAAGGAGTTTGTATGTTCTACTGTGTTTGCATGGGTTTCCTTTGGGTTCTCCAGTTTCCTCTCACACTCCAAAGACATACTGATAGGGAATCTAGATAGTGAGCCCCAATGGGGACAGCACCGATAATGTCTGTAAAGTGCTGCAGAATATGATGGAGCTATATAAGTAAGCATAATAAATAATCATTATGCACACAACATTAAGCCAGGCAGGTTACTCAAAAGAGCAGCTGGTAGGAGGAAAGCGGTTTGCATGGCTCCCGTCTCGCAGTCACAGAATATTGACATGGCCGCTGGACCAAGGCACCAGGAAATGATTCATTCATCTCTATATGATAAATCTGCCTCAGTAATTGATCTCGTTCATCTATACATAACACTACTGCACAGTTTAAATATCTTATCTGAAATAAAACTTTTTTTACAATCTGCCACAAATAGGAACTTTGCATATACTTTATTTTCTGTATAATTACATGTTTCTTTGTGCATTCCTCTGTCTGAACACTTATAAGGACCTGTGAGCCCATTCTATTTGTCCTTTGATATATGTTATGACTTGGAATATCTTTCATTTTTCTATTCTCAATAAAAAGAGATTTACAAAATAATAAACAAAAAAAAACAAGTTTACTTAAAGACTACAAAAGCTCACAAGCTATAAAACAAACCATTCTTCATAGGCTAGGGTCTCATGGCCTTAGATTCTCTTAGAGGATAGGGTCGATTATGCAAATGACACTGTGATCAAACGCTGATCTGTGACCAGAGTGTGACCAGAGTGTGACCAGAGTGTGACCAGAGTGTGACCAGAGTGCGACCAGAGTGCGACCAGAGTGTGACCAGAGTGTGACCAGAGTGCGATAAAAGTGTAATCAGAGTGTGACCAGAGTGTGACCAGAGTGTGACCAGAGTGCGACCAGAGTGCGACCAGAGTGTGACCAGAGTGCGATAAAAGTGTAATCAGAGTGTGATCAGAGAGTGATCAGAGTATGATCAGAGTGTGATCTGATTCTCTCGGATGAGGTGAAGAGGGAGAACAAAATTTCTCCATCTTCTCTATTGTGTCAGTCCATGGAAATCGGACTACCTCAGATGTCATCCAAGCACAGTCCGATGTTTCCCACTCACTCACTGACTTGCATGGCTGAGTGGGATACGAATATCGAATCAAACTTGGGAATGCTGCAATTTTTTCCCCAGACCGGCTCTGTCCGATGAAAAAATTGAACATGTGCACAGCCCCATAGCATAACATTGGTTCAAATGTGATCAGATGTCTTGTCAAATCACACTCGGACCGATAATTACGGTCATCTGCATGAGTCCATAGTGTAACCCATTTTATAAATGGAGTCTCCTACAGAAGGAATCGCAATAACCTATGAGCAGGTACAGATCTGTATAGAGTTATTCGCTGTTGCATCATGCTTGCTATCTGCTCCCCAAACCAGCATGGCACCTCTGTAGTAGACAGCTCTCAAAAAAGTACTAGGTATTATGGGCACTGTTAGTCGTAGGCCCACTACGTGATTTTATTGCAATTTTGCTTTATTTAATTGTGCAACGTGCTTGACGGTAAAATGTACATTTTCATTGGCATTATAATATTATTAAATAGCCCACACAGAGGGCATTGTCAAATACTAGGACCGATCATATAAAACAAGATTGCAATCAAAGCACATTGTGGATCTATGATCGGTGAACTCCACCTTTTGAGCGAATAATTTTTGTTTTTCTCTGGGGTAACAATTATTTGACACTGCACTGGATACCAATAGTTTAGCTGTCACACACTTTAACAAATTTACAAAAGGGGAGAAATATAAGAAGGCAGTAAATACACAGAAAAATGCTCTAAATGACATGTTATAGACTGTCACGTCAATGCACGGCTCCTATATCATTATGTATAAAAGCAAAGCGCTAGAAAAAATCTTTATGCTTCACTTTATACGGCATCAAACATACGATATTTTGCAAAATGTTGCAGATGCAGAGCTGAGATTGTTATCGACAGAAGTGGCGCTTTTTCACCTGAACGCAATAGGCTGTAATATCACAAAATGTTGTTTTTGCTTTATCAAAGGAGCGAAGCAAACAACTTGATGAGTTATCATTTTACAGAAAATGAATAATTTATCTCTGCTACATCTGTGCAGTGTTACACAATGATGTGACTGTACTTAAACCGAAGAGGTTAAATCTTCCTAATTTGCCTGCACCTGGAGATGCCCTATACAATATTACCTTATGCGTGTTGTCAGCTATGTGCTCTCCTTGCAGACCTCTGGTGACATTAGAATAACATTAACCTATGTCTGCTGGCATGAAAACGACGAGCAGAAGCTATGTAATGCCAACCTAAAGCCACCACAGATGCCACAAGGCAATATAGTCATGGAACAGTGATATATTCATGCTGACAAAAACTGTATTGAGCTATAAATTGGGCAAAGGGCAAATTAACGAAGATGGATTTGCAAATTATTAATGATTTTTTCAGGGGGCAGTTTGTTAGGAAATAAAAGCTACGCTCAGTGAAACTCTCCCCAAACAGAATGCATTTTATTCCTCTGCAGTTTGTCCATCAGGTTTTTCTCTGACAACATAATCCAAAACTAATCCCCAGCATTCAGCTTTCCTTGTTGGCTCTCATGCAGGCTGCTTAGACAAATCCTGCTACCTGTCAGCCCTCCTGAATGTGCCAAACAGGCAGCCAGGTTAACCCCAAGGGAAGCCAGGAGACCTTCTGACTTAACCCCTGCTTCCCTCCCTAAATAATCCACTGTAAATACACGTTCTAACTAGGGATGGTCCACTTCAAATTTGTTTCATAGACAGCTCTTAAGAAGTGAGGATCTGGGGATCATTGCAGCTACTGTGGTGATATTTCACAGTCCAGCTTCAAACAGAAGTAAGCAATAGATGGATAGGACATATTGATAGGGCTAAATCTCTTGATGCTCTTTGTCACCTTGATGAGTCCTTTTTCTGCTTCCCAAATCAGATAAACCAAGACGCAGGCAATACAGTCCCAGGTCAATCAGTGTGTCAGATGGAGCTAATCCAATGTATTTCTGTGTTTACATGCAACAAACACCAAGTGGCATCAGTAAATGCAAAGAAAAAAAAATAGTAGTAATACACCGATAAGAAAACATAAAACAAAGCGCGAAAACAAATCTCTTTCCAAAATACTTACTCACTTTTCCTAAGCCACATCCTCATTGGAATTCAAGTCACATCTTACTATGGGTTGGTAAAGCATCCAGAAATCCACAGCAGAAAATAACTTGCAAAAGCACGCTATACCAAAGAACACTTGAAAGCTCTGCTAAGCTACCCACAAGAGAAATGCAATAAAACATCACTCATCTGCTTTGATGTGTTCAAGGCATATTGTCCAGGTTAATATCCAAAAAAGAGGACACAGAAGTTAATGTAACAGCAGTGAATCCTTGGTTTTGCCACTGGCAATGTCCATTGTGTCTTGAGATAAGAACATTTATTTTTCCTCAATTAAATGTCAGACATTCTCTTAAAGGAAAGGGAAGCATTGGTGCCCTCCCCCCTTCTCCACTCACTTTCTGCCCCCCTCCTAGGTTTCACACATTCAGACATGTAACACATCCTAAGTATATCACTTGCCAGAGCCCCTTATCAGATCTGCATCTCTGATCATAGAGATGTTCTGAGTTTTTGTTGTTTCTAATTAGATGGAAATAATTAGATTTAGCGACCAGCTTTCCCTTTTTTGTGCTATTGCTTTCCAGATGTACTAAAATATACAGCATATTTTGTCAATGCAGTATTGCCTTTCTAGTGCAGATTCTGAAATTCCCCTGTATTGTCCATATCCAAATCAAAAGAAATATATGCAATATGGAAATTAATGGTTTATCTAGTGCCTTCATTGGACTAAACAAATAGGCGTGATCATTCTGATCTGACCATGATGCAAATATGTTCTGTCAGCTAGAAATGAAGATCAATTTTTCTGTTATCATCGTCCACCAACAGTCTTGTGATTATTGGGGACCAGCAAACTTTTTACTGCCAGGTAAACATAGATTGGATAGATTTTCTTTCAATCCATCTGATTGCATTGTTTCCCAAAAGGGGCCCCATACAGAATAGACTCTTCTGACTTCTCCATACACAGACGAGCTTGCTCTGCCGAGCACTCCTGTGTTCTGGGCAGGAGAGCCACTGGTAGACTTCTCTGCCAGTAGCTTATCTCGCTGAGAGCAAAAGGATTTGCAATCCAAAGTTGGACATGCTGGATATTATTTGATGGTGGGAGAATTGGGAAGCTGCAATGCATACTAGACTGTTGGCTGAGCCAGCTGATATCGGTGGGTTCAAACAATGTTAATGTCTATGGGGATCTTACAGGGGTTGTCCAGGCTTAGGCTACAAGTTTTAGAACCACAAGTCTCAGAAACATATTCAGTGGACAGACCTCTACAAAAAATTGCAGATGGGTTTCACTGAAACAACCACTTCAAACGCATTGAATGGAAAAAAGGGAAATTAAGTCTTAACGGTTGGTACAGAAATATAACAACTTTATTGAAACAAAAAATACACATTTAAAAGTCTGCAAGTGCAAGGGATGTGTGTACAAAAGAATGGCAATACCGAAAAGCAGCAGGGACACCTAGAGGTAGAGAATCGATCAATCTATCCTGCGTTTATCAGAATGCATGGGACTCGATAGGGATAGATGGAGAGGAGCAGTAGTATATCACAAGAGATAAATATATAAACAATATTGTAAGGCTGTGTGCCCACGTAGCATTTTTCAAGCGTTTATGCTGCAGAATTTCCGCAGCGTAAACGCTTGTTAAACGCTAGGTAATCCGCACCCCATGGTCCCCAAGGGGATTCCGCATGTTCTATGCACATGCTGCGGATTTTTCCGCAGCGTTTATGCTGCGTACAAAAATCCGCAGCATGTCATTTAATTTTGCGGTAGCGCAGCGGAACTCCCGCCATTGACTTGCATTGAAACGCATAGAAACCGCGACTGTACATTTCTACAAGCGGCTTCTATGCCGTTCTATGTGCGGATGGTACCCAGTTCTGGAGGAGAGGAGACTCTCATCCAGACCTGGGTACCATTGTACCTGTAAAAAAAGAATAAAATAACAAATAAAGTTATATTCACCTGTCCGGCGTCTTCTCTCTGAATGCCGGCATCGCTTGAGGACCTGCGGTGACGTCACAGTCATGTGACCGCAGGCCCTTCACCGCTCTGTCTCGCGATATGCCGGCAGCTGGGAACCAGACAGGAACGAGTGCTGCAGCACACACCGGGGCCTCGGGGGTGAGTATAGCTTTATTTGTTTTAATTTTTACAGTTCACACTGTATAAATCCATGCTGTTTGCATGGATTTATACAGTGTGACCTAGTTGTCAAGCACTTTCCAAGTGATGCTATCGCCTGGAAAGCGCTTGTCAATCTGCATGCGGAAACGCATGTGAATCTGCATGTGGATCCGCATGTATTCTGCAGGAAAAACGCATGCACAATCTGCATGCTTTTTTTCTGCCAGGGAGATGCAGAAATGCTGCAGAAATTTTCTGCTTCATTTCTGCATCGTGGGCACATAGCCTTAAGCTTACTGCTCTATCTCCTGCATGATATAGTGCAATCATATAGGCAGTAACGCTCGTCTCCTAGAGCCCACAGCTCAATGATATAGCTGTGCCTTATCATAATCGATCCCCCTAAGTACCCCATGAACATCTGTGCAGGGCCGCTGGCGCTGTTTGAGTGCTGTCACTTTACCAGACAAGGCCGTGCGCAGTGAGCTGTTCGGCTGTGTCTGGTAGTAATGACACGGCAGGGTCAGCATAGTGCCTTTAATTGTGCTTGTGTGTCGCCCTTGCTGCGTCATTACTAGCAGACACAGCTGCACAGCGCACTGCCATGTCTGGGAAAGTGACAGCACTCCAGCAGCGCCAGAGGTCCTGCACAGATGCTGGGGGAGTGCCCAGGGCCCCTACGGCGATTGGGCTCCCTTGATGGTCCAGGGCCATGTCTGTGATGGCCATCAAAGACACGCCAGCGGCCCTGCACTGCCAAATGCCTGAGGAGCTGGACGGGATACAGGCTGGGGACAGGTGAGCGAGACTTGTTGCCAGCTTCCCCAATCCCCACATTAAAAATATTTCTAATGTGTGTGCGCATATCTGTGTATGTCAGTATGTATAACTGTGTATGTATATTTGTTTGTTTTACATGTGTTTTTAAGAATTTGTGTTCAAATATGTATGTATGTCTGTATGTGGACGTATCTGTGTATATGGTTGTGTATGTGCATGTCTGTGTATTGTATGTGTGCATATCTGTGTACCATGTGCATGTGTGTATGTGTGTGCATGCCTGAATGTGTGCGCATGTCTGCGTACTGTGTGTGTGCATGTCTGCGTACTGTGTGTGTACATATCTGCATATTGTGTGTGTGCATGTCTGCGTACTGTGTGTGTGCATGTCTGCATACTGTGTGTGCGCATGTCTGCGTACCGTGTGTGCGTGCGCATGTCTGCGTAGCATGTGTGCGTGTCTGCTTACTATATGTGTGTGTGCGTGCATATGTTTGCATATGTGAAGGATGAGGGGGCAGGCTGGGCCCTGTGTTGTATACCTATATTTCTCTGCCATATCTGTGCATCATGAATCGTGGTATGTGTTAATGGGGCCCACTGAGACTCTTTCACATGGGGCCCTTGTAACTCTGGAGATGACCCTCTCTGTAGGAAAAGTGTCTGATTATCTAACTAGTATTTGGACACCTTTGATGCTGGATTAATGGAATGTACTGGATTAGTGAACTCATGGAGTTACAATGTAAAGTGTAAGAAACTACTTGGTTTTTGAGTCTTTTATCAATAGAAATAATGAAAACATTTTGGACTTCTGTACCAGTTGAAATTTTCATGACCTGTTTGACATGTCATAAAAGCTTTTTTGATGTTCAGAGGTTTTGGTTAATCAGCCCCTAGCATCAAATGATTTATTGCTTTTGTCCCTTTGGGACCTAATACTTTAAGGGAATTTACAGGAGCATTATACTGTGAGGGAATCACACTCTGAGGAATGGAAAACAGTGGTGGCAACATTATGTATGTAGGGTCTATAGCGGTTGCCTGAATGACACCGTCGGGAAGGACTCAAATACGGTACAGTAGACGAGGAAGCAGAAACAAAACACTAGCTTTATTAAAGACACAGGATTATATGCCGGAAAATAAGACTAACGGTTCTTGTAATGATAACAGCAATATTAGATACAAAGAGAGATAGCTGGAACGTGTTACAGAAGCGGCGCTCCAGCTATGGCAATACAAAGTTCAATACAAACAGTATAAACAATATCTACAGAATATTCTCTTCTAAATTACTGCCTAGCTTCTGATAATCGGGACGCACTGCTACAGCGCCCTAGCTATAGAAACCTGCTCTACACCCTAAGGCCCCCTTCACACATCTGTTTTTCATGTCAGTATGAGGTCCGTTTTTAAGGGCTACAAATACGGATATATGCACACCCATTGTGTTCAATGGTGGTGTGCACGTGTCAGGTTTCTCACACAGACCATGTGTCTGTGTGAAAAATCCACAGACATGTCCATTTTTTTACCAGGACTATGGACAAAAAGAGTGCCGCACATGTGCACTCTGATGACACACGGATGACATCCATGTGTCATCAGTGTGACACATACCGGAGCCTGGGAAAAGCCTTACAGCTCGCGCTGTTCCCAGGTGCCTGGTGCTGAAGGCAGCTCTCATAATTGTCACGTGGTCTCCCTGAGATCAGGGCAAACAGGTGACAACGATGGGTGTTGTATTCAGCACATGCTATGTATGTCGTGTATTAAATAAATATTTTTTAAAAAAATGGTGTGGACTCCCGCGTAATTTTCATAACCAGCAGACGGAAAGTCAACCGCTGGGGGCTGATGTTAATAATCTGGGAAGGGGGCCAATATCCCAAAAGCTACCCAGGCTATTAATAACAGCTCACAGCTGTTTGCTTAGCCTTTACTGGTTAGTTAACGGGGGACCCCAGAAAAAAATGATCTAGGGTCCCACTTTAAGTACTAACTAGCAAAGGCTAAACAGACAGCTGTGGGCTGATATTAATAGCCTGGGAAGGGGCCAAGGATATTGGTCACCCTCCCAGACTAAGTACATCAGCCCTCAGCCACCCTAGAAATGGTGCATCCCTAAGATGCTCCAAATCTGGCACTTAGGCTCTCTCTCCCCACTTGCCCTGGTGCAGTGGCAAGTGGGGTAATATGGTTGGAGTTGATGTCAGCTGTTTAATGGCCAGATTCCTGGATTCACGGAATCTGTAAACTAACCAGTAAAGGCTAACCAAACAGCTGTGAGCTGTTTTTAATAGCCTGGGAACCTTTTGGGATTTCCCTTTCCCAGATTAATAACATTAGCCCCCAGCAGTCGTCTTTCCCTCTGCACTGATTATACTGATTATATAGCTGTTAGAACCCTCCTGTTTGTTTTTTCCATCTTGTGTTTTGCGGTCATGTGACCATCTGCCTTTATATTCCAGCTCGGCCCTTGTGGCTGTGCTGGACTTCAGTGTTTGACTGTTTCTCTAGCCTGGTGCTTCGGTGCCTTTCTCTGTCAAGTTTGCTTGGTCCTTTGAGACCTCTAGTACTTTTTGTCAGTTTGTCTTTTTGTGTTCTGCAACAACTTCTCTGTTTAGGAGGTGTCCCATTTTTGTTCCAGTCCTTACTTCTTTTAGGGAACCCTCCCTTAATTTTATAGGCCTTCGTTCAGACTAGCCGAGGACTAAGGCGGGTCTGTTCATTAGGAACAGGCAGCCCGCTACATCGTAGGGATTCAGCTTAGTCTTACTGTAGGGACAGTTTTCCCCTATCTTTCCTTAACATGTTGGAGATCATAACAATAGCACACTGACATATTTATATCTATCTATCATCTGTCTATCATCATGTTCCTCATTGCTATGTACCTCTATCTTTGAACCCTTTTTTATACCTAACACTCTTTAAATTCTATTCTGCAATTCATTCCATACGTGTCACACTGACAGCACACTGACAGCACATGGACATATGGATAAAGACAGCACACAGAAACACGGATGTCACATACGAACACATGGATGGCACACTGACATGAACCACGGATCTCACCAGTGCTGTTTTTTCCTGTACAGGAATCACCAGCACGTGTGAAGAAAGCCTAACACAGTTGAACACCAGTGTCACACACACTGCAGCACTGAGGAAAAAGTCTGCTAGCTTCTCCTTGGTCCCGATGTAGTGGAGCCGAGTTTGTTGTGTGGAGCTCTTCCTTCAGGTTAACGGATGCGTCTTCTTCCGGGTACAGGCAAGCCTCGTCCCCACTTTTAATACTGAAGGATCACTGGTACGACAGCATTGTGTTCTCTCTCCATGTTACAGGTGCTCAGGGAATACCACCTTGGCTGTGCGTTGTGACTCTTTCCTTCTGACACGGTCCTGCTAATTGATCCTGCGGTAACCAGGCAATATCTTCTCACTTGAAGCCGATAATTCATTAAACAGTCTCTCAGCCTTAGGACATCCTTTAGTCCTGTCTTCCTGACACAGGGACAAGTCTCACACTCTGCACTTCCTGAACAGACACTTCCTGCTTCTTGCTCAAACCAACACACAGCAAGCTGCAGGGGGAAAAAGACTAGCACACAAATCAGAGGAGCATTGTCTTTCAAAGTCACAGTGTAATTCAGTTCTTGGCAGGGGCTGACCCCCTATATGTCACTTAGGCACATCATACTATGTTGGAGACTTTGGGAGCATTATGCTCTGGGAAAAGGAATCAAACTTAATGGGTGAGGAGACTGTGGTGGCAACATCATGTATGGGGGTCACTGTGTGGCAGCATCCTACTGTGTTTAAGTCACTGTGGGGACATCATAATGTGTGTGGGGGAACTGTGGGGACATCATACTGTGTGTGTATAGGGGGGCAATGTAGGCCGATCATATACTGTGAAGGCCACTATAGGGGTTTCAAAATATATTGGGGGTACTGTGGCAGCATTATAATGTGCTGGGGTACTGTGTTGTTATCTTCTTGTGTGTTTAGGGGCACTGAGGGGGTAAATTGTGTGGGGGAATTCACAGTAGGGGTATAATCTTGTGGTTGGGGGCATTGTTTTGGGCATCACATTCTATGGGGACCATGAAAGGAGTATCAAAGTAGGTGAGAAAACAAAGGGGCTTCAATAGGGGCACAATTATTGAGAACATACCAAACTACATGTCCTTTTCTATAAAAATTGAGAGACATACCCTTCTGTAACTGCGCATACCTATTGTTTTTGCAGGGTTATGGCCCAATTCAGACTTTTTCTATGAGGCATCATGACTTGCATGTGACAACACAGACTAGCTAAACTCTCCCCTTAAGCAGAGCGCTCATGAAATGCTGTGCTAGATCATACTGGTCTGTGTCTGTTCAATTTCACCTGGACTGTCCTCACTATCCCAGGATAAGGAAGTTGACCATTTAATTTTCAGCATTGTTTTACAGGGACAATGCTGGAACCTAGAGGGGTTATTAATCCTCTGAATATAAGGTATGCAATACTAATCCTTTCACAGTATTCCTCCACAGGTATTGATTTTATTCCTTTCTCTTTCGGTAGACCACCAGGAATACTGACATTAACCATCTCTCTGTATACTAGAGTCTAGACCACCAAGGACACTGCCATTACCATTTAATTGCCGTAGCCTACTGGAAATTTAAACCTTAAGTGCAATGGACCACTAGAAACTGTGTTAATTATCTTTCATGTGACTCTCACCTTCAGAAATGCTGTTATTAATCCCCTTTCTGTCCTAAACTACCAGGAATCCTGCCAACAACTCTTTCTGTATCCTAGGCCACCAGGTATAGATATGTTAACCAATTCACTGCCCTACACTGCAAGGGTTGCATAGGTTTCCCTTTCTCTAACATGGATCCAAAGTATGTTACCATAAACCAATTCACTGCAAGTTAACCATGGCAAATAAAACCGTTCACAAATTTTCATGAATTCTTTGTAAATGCATTCAAATTAGGTTATTTACATTTCTGTGACCATAAGGGAACCAAATATTACCATATCGCTAAATCGCTAGCTCTAGTTTTTAAAATAGGAGATGTGGAGCAATGAAATTAATGAAATACACAATTCATGGTTACAAGGCGAAATTGGCAAAAAGCTTCCACACATTTATTGGGAATTTTTATGACAAATTATCATTACATGGGCCAAAGAATAAGTACAAGTTGGGCACTTTCTCTTGGCCTGCCATTTGTGGTGTAGCTCTACAGTGTCTCTCTTGATTGTCCAGCAGTAGTCTCCTAACATTGCAGAGATCCATTTCCCTTCTTACCTTTTCTCAATGGCAGCAATGTCCTGATGGAATCTCTCACCGTGTTCATCACTGACAGCCCCACAGTTCTCTGGGAAGAAGTTGAGGTAGGAATGGAGAAAGTGAATCTTCATAGACATAGGAAGGGGGCAAACACTTTTTCACACCACACCACTGTATGTACCTCAAGCTTGTGGTAGCTCATGAGCATCTCATCCACTAGCGAATTTGTAATTGAACCCACAGGCTTGTTTCCCAAAAATCCTGAACAAACACTTTTCACACCTTCACGACCTTGGACGTATAGGTATGTCCAAGGTTGTGTCCCTGCCTTTTATGCGGGCTCTGACACTGAGCCCACATCTTTTCCCACACATGACAGCTGATCTGATCAGCAGTCATGTGTCTCTAATAATTCACCAATTAAATGCCGCTGTCAATCACTGTCAGCTGCCTTTAACATGCGCCGGCAGGAAGAGCGTCACAAGTCCCGCCCATCGACGCCCCTGTCACGTGATCACAGGGCACCGATAGGTTGTCATGACAGCCAAGAATTTGCTTGTGGCCAGCATTCATAGGAGATTGTGATTTCTGCTACGTATAGAAGTGCTGATGCACTATTATGTGTAGCACAGGCAAATGGACGAACGCAGCTTCAAGTCTCCTAAGGGGACTATTGAAACCAGTAAAATGTAAAACAAAAATAAAGTTTTAAAAATATAAAAAAACCTAAAAAAAACCTCAAAAGTGCAAATCACTCCCCTTTTGGCCCATTTAAAATAAAACAATAATATAAAAATACAGATATTTGGTATCACTGCATTTTGAAATGTTCGATCTATCAAAATGTAAAGTAAATAAATCAGATCGGTAAACTGCGTAACGAGAAAAAAAATTGAAACTCCAGATTTACGTTTTTTTAGCCACCACAACACTGCAATAAAATGCAATAACAGGCGATTAAAACATGGTATCTACCCCAAAATGGTATCGATAAAATGTCAGCTCATGGCGCAAAAAATAAGCCATCACCTAGCCTCAGATCTCGAAAAATGGGGACGCTACGAGTTTCAGAAAATAGTGACATAAGCGAATTTTTTTTTTCTTACAAATTTCAGATTTTCTTAGAATCAACCAATGGTTCATTTTATACATTTTTCGTACCAGGCTGAAGTGTTTCTCTTTCCGGATATTGCCAACCTAATATGAAAAAATGTATTTGTGGCACCCTGCTGCTCACAGGTACCACAGAACCCAGGGTGCATGGACGGATTTCTCCACAAGAGGCCCTCATTACATACAAACACCTCCACCCTTCCACCTCATACCACCAGAGGGAGCCCTGATAGGGATATATATATGGAGAGTGGAGCCAGGCAGTCAGTCAGTTTTAGAGTATAGTCAGACTGAGAGAGAGTCTGAGAGCGTGCTGACGCTGAGAGCAGTGAAGATGCAGCGCGTCTGCTGCTGAGTTCTGAGGGCCCCGAGTGTGGCCTAAGGCAAGAGGAGAAAGGAGAGAGGAGTTGAGGGGGCAGAGGAGCATCATAGGCTCACCCCAGTATACAAACCGGACACTGGGTCAGCGCCTACAGGGTCCCTTTATACCCAGTAGGTATCATCGGCATTCCTACAAGTCCCTGGACGACCTGAAGCTAGACCCATTACAGGACCAGGAACCACAAGGCCCCAGCATCCAGGGAGAGTGGTTACCAGCAGAAGGTCCTACTACCGAGCGACAGGTGAAGGAACAGCACGACACATAAGCTAGGCCCAGTTGCAGGCTGGCCAGGAGCATACAGAGAGGCAGACACGGACCAGGAGGCCTTATACCCGCTCACTGGGGAGAAGTCCTGAAGTGCACCCATCCTACTGAGTACCCTGGACCATACCTGACATCCGCACCAGTAAAGGTATTGAAGCGAATTCCCTGTCTCTGTCAGTTACTCCTGCTGCGCCATTCGCCTGTACTACAAGTCCCAGCATCACCACCATCAAACTCCACACTGCCCCGGGGGCCCGCTCCACCTGTGGGGAGCAGAAACACCTCAGCTGCCATCCCATCACCCCCCGGAGGTCTGCAGCAGCACTGGTAAACCTTACCAGGTACCACAGGTGGCGTCACAAACTATTTATTTTATTTTTCCTATCCAAGTTACAATCCCCCTTTTTGGTTGACCGCCCTAAGCCACGGACCGGGCCAGCCACCGTGATATCCCCCAGCATCCATAGGCCCGGCTGCCGAGTACCCCATTGCCCTGGGGGCGCGTCATATTCGCTTCCATACATTTACTGCATTACACTCCATGATCTACACTTGTAAAATAAAAACTAAAGCTAATACTCAATTTTTTCTGTCATTTTCATTTTTAGCTGCATCAAATCTATATGATTTAGCTACTTTTGTTCAATTTACAATTTTGTTGTTGAACAATGTTAGTTAGCACTATACTGCATTTATTAGCTCATGATTTGGATGGATTAGTGAAGAGGCAAAGTGTCCGGTAACATAACTGCCCATTAACCAACCACAAAGGCTTGCAACTTTCATCAGAGCCTACCGGAATATTGTTACCAGTTGCATTACTTTATACTGTAAACATACTTTATCTTCTAAAGAATAATTCTAACATAAAACATGTCTAACGCTCCTATTAAAATCTATGCACATATTTTTTTTCTTCTCATTTGCAACCTAAATGCAAAGGTAAGCACTAGTGTTTAGCGAGCACTAAAATGCTCGGGTGCTCGAAGCTCGGGCCGAGCTCGCCGTGTTACTCGGGTGCTCGACCCGAGCAACGAGTCCAATGTTAGTCTATGGGAAACCCGAGCATTTTTGCGGCGGCACCCCCGGCAGTCTGTAGAAAGCCTAAAAAGTGCCCAAAACGATAGTGACAGTGCTCAAATGACATGGGGACAGCATGGGGATCGCCCCAGGAAGCATTTCTGACCCCCAGGTCACTGCTGTCAACAACATGGTCAGAGGTATTAAGCCACTTTTTCGGGCTCACAATAAAATGTTCAAAAACAAAACTGAAACTTTTTTCCTGTGAAATATGTTAAGGAACATCCTTTCCAGGGTAAAGACTTGTGTATCAGGTAAAATAAGGCTCTGTGCCCACGATGCGTTTTTTAAGCGTTTCCGCAGCAGCAAAAACGCTTAAAAAACGCATGGTAGAAGGCCTGCCATGTTCCCCAATGATAATCCGCATGTGCTGTGCACATGCTGCGGAAATTTCCGCTGCGGATTATCATTGCGGAAAAAAACGCAGCACTACCAATTATTTTGCGGAAGCGCTGCGTTTTCGCCGCCATTGACTTGCATTGGAACGCATGGATTCCGCATCACTGTATATGTAGATGCGCATTCCATGCGTTCCAATATGCGGATGGTACCCAGGTGTGGAGGAGAGGAGACTCTCCTTCGGACCCGGGTACCATAGAACCTGTGAAAAAAAGAATAAAATAAAAAATAAATGTTATACTTACCTTCTGATGGCCCCCGCGGTGCGCTCGTCCTCCCATGCCGGCAGCTAGCGATGGACTGAAGGACCTGAGCTGACGTCATAGTCATGTGACGGGTCACGCAATGCTGACGTCGGCAGGTCCTTCAGTGTACCGCGATCTGCCGGCAGCCAGGACGCAGTGAAGCAAGACTGCGGGGGCCATCGGAAGGTAAGTATAGATTTTTATTTTTTATTTTTAACCATTCTTTAGGTCACACTATATAAATCCATGCCGTTTGCATGCATTTATATAGTGTGACCAAGTTGACAAGCACTTTCCAAATGATGCTAAAATCGCTTGGAAAGCGCTTGTCAACCCGCATGCGGAAATGCATGTGAAGAACGCTTCACATCCGCTTGTCCCTGACAGGAAAAACGCATGTACAATCCGCATGTACAATCCGCATGTACAATCCACATGTACAATCCGCATGCGTTTTTTCTGCCAGGGGAGATGCAGAAACGCTCAGGAAAAATCCGGATTATTTCTGCATCATGGGCACATAGCCTAAATAACCAAAAACAAAAATACTCCTCAACACCTTGGGTCATGTTCACAAGTAGCATTTTTTATGCGTTTTTGCACTTTTGTATTGCTTTCAACCGTGACAAATCCATTCACCGGGAATTGTCATTTTAACATTTTACAACCTTATTTGGCCATGTGCTATGTGACACATGCATACAGTGCTGAAAAGACATGGGAACAGCATGGGGAAGACCCCTGGAAGCATCTCTGACACCCAGGTCACTGTCTAAAAGTGTGCCCATCAGAAGTGATCCTTGCCGCATCAGAAGATGCAGACTTGCAACTATCCCCGTGCAAGTCCTTGTCTATCTGGGATGGATATCAGTCCTCAGAAGGACTGTTTGTTTGATTTTGCAGGCTTTAGAGACCCTACACTACCTATTTTGCAGTATAAATCTCTCCCTAGCTCAGCAGCACTCTCCCTACACTGTCTGATCCGGAGCGACTGTGTCCAAGATGGCGGCGCCCGATTTTGTATACTCGAGGTGATGCTGTGTGGCCAGCCAATCACTGTGATGCCCACATCCAACATGGCTGCGGCATTACAGTGACTGGCTGGCAATCCCTGCATGTTCATTGGCTCCGTAAAGAGCGCCAAACATGCAGGGCGGAGACCCGAGCTCCCGCTCGAGTAACCCGAACATGCTTGGTGCTCGCCGAGCATCCCGAGTAGTGAGATGCTCGGGCGAGTACCGAGCAGTGTCGAGCATGATCGCTCAACACTAGTAAGCACCTTTCTAAGTAGCCTTTATTAAAAATATGTTCTACTGTTTTGCTGTTGCAGAGTATTTGGATGTCCTATATCTAGCTTAGCAGTCTGCAAAAATGTTACCAATCCATCAGAGTTACTTCTGGGTCCAATGTCTTTTACTCTGTTCTCCCTCTTCCTTCTCTCTAGACTTACCAGCAAATGGGAGAAGGGGTTGTACACAAATTTCCAGTGTGGTGAGGTAACAGAGCATGTATAGTCTCAAGGAGGGCACGGAAGGAAATAAGTGCAGGGCAGCATTGTGCTTTTCCATGAACTTATGAAGACAGCAGTGTCATAGAAACATACAGACCTCCCATCCAGCCTATGTTACTGGGGGAAACATTCACACAAGAGGAAAAAAGTAATGAATATTGCAATGTGAAGCTTAGCACAATTTTAATAAATAAAGGTAACCACTAACACATGTAAGCATATTTTTTTTCTATTTCAAAAGTGGCTATAGCCTTGAAGATCTAAACACTAGGACCTCCTCTCGTTCACATTACCTTGAATTCAAACACAAGAGAAGCCTATGATAATCTAACTCCTTTTCTAATTAAAGTATGGGAGGTCTGAGTGTTGCATCCGTAACATGGATACAAGCACCAGTAGTACGACTGTCTTAAAACAGTCTTAGAATACTCAATCAGTAATTATATCAGGAAAAAAGGCTGTTATGTGTATGTCAATAGCCTACACAGTTAGCAGCTCTCAATCCAATCTTTGGGATGTAGTGGAATGTGATATTAAAAACATGAATGTGCAGCTGACAAATATATATAGTATATTCATTTAAGATTGTTTAAAATAGTTATATTTCCTGCACCAGTGTTATATTGCTTATATACAAACTTTGCATAAATTTGGCTTTTTCACACCATATTTTGGACATACAAATATTTTTTCCAAGTCAAAATTTACTCAAAAAATGTATTCAACTTTATAGAACTCTAGTCAATAAAAACTTTGCGCTTCAAGTTCTCTTTAGTTTAGCTTAAAATGGATCTGTACTTTGCACAAATCAATAGGTGAGGCAACTATAATTAACTTGTAATATACAGACACTTCTGTTTCCTACCTTATTTATTAGATACTTCTTCCTCTCCCTACTACCTCCTCAACTTGTCATACCAAAAAAAAACAGCTCAAACAAGACTAGATGGGCTTCCAGCTCACTTTGGTATCATATGATGCAGACCATATGCTCTATGGAGAGGGGAGAAGAGAGGCAGAGTCAGGAGCATGGATATGAAACAAGCAGAGGCAGACTCAAAAAGATTGTGCTGAGCTTTCTAACTAGTACTTTACTTCACATCAGAGCTTTAGTCACATCAGCTCAATCCCTTTCTGTGTGCTGTTCTGTGTATGGCAGAGATCACTGCAGTTACTGTCCTCTCACCAGCTCCCAGTAGATTCTAAATTAGAGATAATGCAGAGGGGAAAAGTGATGAAAATGCAGGATACAAGTCACATGATGGCCAGAAATGTGTTTAATAAATAATAATAATAACTATTCTTCATGTACATACAGGTCAGTTTTTTTCTGAAAAGTTACTTGAAAATATGGTTATTCTTTAACTTTTAATTTTCCAACTTACCTGCACTTTCAGAAATTTTTGACGTCACAGAGAAATGTCAAAAGGCATAATTGGCTGGGATCAAGGTGCTGAGATCTATACCGATAGGTAAAATTAAGGGACGAAAGCTCTCAGCTGAGCACTGCTCTACTCCAAAAACGAAAAGGACTCAGAAGAAAATTAGCTTTATCCTATATTTTTATTTTTTTCTGATTCCTTAGAAAATATCACCGTATACAGTTGTGTCAATATGGTCATTTACATGGCAATAGACAAACAATGGCAAACAGTGTGATATTTTTTTTAAGTCTATAGGAATACACAGAGGGGAATTCATCAAGAATAGAGTTTTATACTACAGTCTTTATCCAGGATCTGCGGGATCAATGCACACCAAACTTTTTAAGAGACACACTGAGCCTTTTATGGAGTCAGAATTATAGTGAATTTGTTGCCCCCCTCCATTAGGCTCCAACCACTTTCCAAAAAATTTGCAAAGCTGGTGTTAAAATGCCAGAAGGCAAAACATTTCAGCAACTATGTGTTTTTGGGGGTAAAATGTTTTATGAATCAACCCCTAAAAGTTTCTACTTTGGTGATCAGGTAAGAGAAGGGTTACTAGAGAACAGAAGCCAGTAATTAAAAGCAGGCATTCCCAATGTCAGGCCTTTAGCCTTTTCACCTAATAACTGCTGATGGAATGAACAACAATGGATGAACTCCACTGTGCCTGCAACAATTTTCCATCATATTAAATATATATGAAAGCCTCATGTGTACTTCTAATTAAAGAGATAAAAGGAAATTGAAATCAGATACATTTTGTCAAGTTAATACAAATATGCCCGCTGGCCAAAGTTTAAGAAAAGAAGTAAAAATATTCTCCGAAGAAGAATACCAGCTGCCAGCTCTGTAAACCCAATATCCGAAGTCTTATAAAATATATTAAAGTACACTTGTACACACTTTTAGCTTTCAGCACAGGAAAATAGACGAAAAAGTCTGTTTTACAGTAGCTGGCCAAATACTGAAAATAACTACCAAATAGAGATCCAGGGATTTGGAGAATCTGCACCCTTCTCAGCTTTAGATAAACATTATTTAATATTTATATATATATATATATATATTTTTTAATTGGCCTAAAAACCAACAATGCAGGTAGTTGCTAACAGAGGCTGACTCGCCCCCTGGGCCGTGGGGCACTCGGATCCGGGCAGTAGGGGAACGATGGGGGTAGTAGTGGCGACCCGGTTCCATGGCTCAGGGTGGTCAGACCAGTGGCAGTCTTTTAGAAAATGTCCGACTACGCCACCCGTGGATTGCGGTTATCAGGAACCGCCGCTGCAGGGCAGACCGCTGGGGCTGGTGGTGGGTGCAGCTGAGGTGGTGTGACTCCCCACGGGAAGAGTGCGGCCCCAGGGCAGTGTAGTGGATGGTGGGAGTGATGGTGGTGAGAGTCCCAGTACCGGTAGTGCTGGAGGCACAAAGGAGCACACAGACAACAAGTTACAGTCCAGGGTCTTTACTCACAGTTCATGTGCTCCGGGTCACTTCGGCACCGGTAGTGACCGCCCGAGCCGTGCTGCGTCCACCAGGTGTGGGGCTCGGTCAACTCCCAGGCAGTTCAGAAGTATGGCTCAGGACCCCCTTTTGTCCTTTCTCTGGCCTGCCTCACCAGTGACCCACTTTTGTCCAGCTGCCGCAGACCTGTGCGGTTAAACATGGGCCCCGTCCTCCGCTGTCCTATATGGTGCCTTCCTAGCAGGTTTGATGAGGTGTTGCACCAATAAATGATCACGACGACCGGTCTTTGGCTGAGGGTAGTTTCTCCTCCACCAACTTGGGATCCGGTACCCTTAATCTGCCTGACCCTTCACCCTGGATTCTCGTGGGTTCTTAGGGTCCCTTCCACCTTCTTGTTCCTGAGCCCTTCTGTTTCTCTGTCTCTTCTCCTTTTCTGTTCCTTCCTGTTCCTTTCTGTTCCTTTCTCTTGGAACTGGGATGAGACGCAATCTCAGCTCCCCTTCACCTCCTCCTCGGCCTCTCACTAGGCCCTCCTGGAGTAGAGCTCCTACAGAGCCTCTACTCCCTGTCTTCTCCTCTCTGGACAGAACGAACTTCTCTTAGAGCTAAGATGGTGCCCACCTTTTATACCTCCCTCTGACCATGAGCCCAGGTGACCAGCAACCAATGGGCTCCTACCTACGCTCAGGAACCAACCCCTATCTGCCCCTACAGCACTGGGTGTTCCACCCCCCCCTCCCCACAGGGACATAGTCGGTCGTGCCTGCACTTCTGTCTAGTGGGAGCACCGTTGAGCTGTCCCTCGGAAATGGGGTGTGTGTGCTGTATGCAGCTGAGTCCTGGTCCATACTCCATCCTTACCCGGGAGTGGAATATCACACCTCTGGCAGAGGTGCAATACCCCTGTAGCGGCCGAACCCTCGGGGCGCTACAAGGCAACTACCTGCTTGTTCTACCTGGCGCTTATTAGGACTACAGTTAATAGATACATAGAAACGGGTATTATCGACAGTAAGACAGGTGAATTTCTCAACAAAACTTACCCTATCACTCCAGTTTTCTATATACTACCCAAGATACATAAAGACTTGACTAACCCACCCGGACGACCCATAGTTGCCTCCACCGACTCCATCTTTTCTCCGTTGTCCAGATTTCTCGAGAAAATCATCACACCCCTGATTCAGAAAACCCCGGCCTTTTTGCTAGACACCGGTATGTTCCTGAAAACATTATCTGATCTACAACAAGTTCCCGCCGCTTCTCTTCTAGTGTCATTTGACGTCAAGAATCTATATACCTCTATACCTCATAATCAGGGCATCTACACGGTGGAGTCCCTGCTTAAGGAGTCCGACACTGACTCTAGACTTACTGACCTGGTAATTGACCTACTCACCATAGTACTTCACAAAAACTACTTCATGTTCCAAGATAAGTACTATCTCCAGGTCAAAGGGACGGCTATGGGCTCGAACGTAGCGCCACCGTATGCTAACTGCTACATGGCAGCCTTCGAGACCCAGGTAGTCTATACTAACCCTCTCTTCCAGACACATTCCGTACTCTGGAAGAGATACATTGATGACATCTTTTGCATCTGGAATGGCACCCCGGAAACCCTGAACACGTTCTTCAACCTCCTCAACACAGCCTGGCCTGATCTAGGTTTTACTGTCACCTATGACCAGCATAAAGTAAGCTTCTTAGACACTGTCGTCATCAAAGATGACGATGGCTTCCTCTCCACAGACCTGTATTCTAAACCGATGGACTGCAACGGACTACTCCACTATTCCAGCAATCATCCAGAACATATCAAAAGATCTATCCCTAGGTCCCAGCTCAAGAGAGTAGAGAGGATAGTATCAGATCCCAGTACACGCCATCAAAGGCTACAAGAAATGGGCTCTAAGTTCATCTCCAGAGGATACCCTCCATCTTTACTAACAATTCAACAAACAGAGCCTCGGCCTCGCAGCGATAATTCCGACCGGATTCCTTTTGTCCACACTTTTCACCCCTATGCATATGTTTTACATAAAACAATCTGAAAAAACTGGAATATACTGCGCTCAGGCTATCCTACTATCCCTAGCTTCCAGAAGCCCTTTTTGCCCTGCTTCAAAGGGGCCCGCAATCTCAGAGATTCTTTAGTTCGGGCAGATATACGCATCACCAAACAGGGACCCACACAACGATTCCTGCAGAACCCCAAAACCGGCACATTCCCATGCCTCCAATGCAGACAATGCAATAACGTCCTATGAGGAAATACCATTCACCACCCATATACGGGTAAGAAATTTCACATCAAAGGCTACTTCACCTGTGAAAGTTCCTTTGTGGTATACCTTATCAAATGCCCTTGTGGCAAGATATATATAGGTGAGACCACCCAATCCGTTAGGGACAGGATCTCTAAACACAAGTCCACAATCCGCTGCAAAAACCTATTACTACCCATTCCACACCACTTTATCAGTAAAGGACATAATATATCTCAACTGAAGTATCAAGTCCTAGAACAGGTTCCACAACCAAGACGTGGTGGCGACCGTATCCGCCTCCTTAAACAGAGAGAGGCCTTCTGGATACACACTCTAGAGTCTCTATCACCCAAAGGCCTCAACCGCGAATACGACTTACTATCCTTCACCTAATGGATACTCACCCATTGTCTAGACAGCCCAGACAGTCATCTAGCACCTATGTAACAATATGCTGGGATTTATGTCTATATTTTCTCTATACACTTTTCTCTGTACGTTTTTCATGTACGTATATACATTAATGGGAATATGTAGGTGTATCTGTGTACATGAATATCCAACATCCACATGAGGAAAACTAGATTACCATTTGTATACATACAGGTGTCACACAATGAAATGCAGACACACAATGTAATGCAGACACAGGTACATAGACTTATTTACTAACGCAGTATTGTATACATACCGCTCATTGCAAAATGCCTTATGTATAAATTTACAGCTTTCTGGTTTTATACACTTATGTGAATAGACTGTATAAAAATTATTCATCTACTATAGTTCAACTATTATCCTTTTCAAGCTGTGCGATTTTGTTCAGTATATCATGATATTAATTGCGATTATTTTTGTTTCAGATGTTCCCTACCCTTGGTCCTCTCCTCCTCCTCCTCTCTGAAAGCCCTACTCAGTTATACCCTAATCCAGGAAAGCGCCCCTCTTCTCTACTAGCACATACTAGCGCTTCCTGCTAGCTGGAACGCAAACACAGTGACTGTGGAACGCAATCATCACTAGGGAACGTCACTTCCGGTGACGTCATCGAGCTACTTCCGGTCCCGCGCGCTCAGCCTCCCAAGTGCACGCTAATTAACCCCAGCAGCACCTGCGCAGGGCTCTATTAGCTCCTGCATAAATGAGAACCTTCTTACACACACTTGCTACCACAACAAGCGGTGGACACCGCGTTCTGGCGCCATCCAGGTCATATGAAGCAATAAGGTAATGCCCTCTGTCACTAACACAGCACTCCCTGTGTAACATACTAGCTTCTGTATACATGCTCACCTATATTATTGATTCTAGGTGGTCCTTACCATTATCGTCCATACTGAGTGAATATCAGTATCCTTAGCCACATTCTAACATGCGGTATGTGTAGTCTGCCTTAATCTACTGAGCACTGCTTATAGATCCGCATCCCTGTCCCCTATCCCTCCTAATTACCATCCTCACGTTGTCTTTCCTTGTCAGTGGTCCTGTCCCTTACATGTATAAAATTTGAATGTCTAATGTATTTAATATATGTATTTATTTAATATATGTATTGTATTTTCTGTACTCACATTATGTTACATTTTGCAGTTAACTGATGAAGGTCACTAAGACCGAAACGTTTTATAATATTTTGGACTGCAATAATAAAATTTTCACATTTGGAAACATTCCGAGTGCCAAGGCTTTTTTCATATATCTGCGGGTTCGGCCCCTACTTGAGCACCATTAGACCACAGTGCGGCGATTTTCTTTTGAAAGTATCTATTTACCGGTCCGCCTGCACGTGGTCGTGAGATGTCATCTTCCACCTTCTCATACAATGCGGACGAAGCTTCCTCTATCTTGGCACAAGGCACCATATCTAGCGATTTCTTAAGGGCCCCCCCAGGCGAGACAAGGGGACGCGACTTGGAAAAAGAGAGACGACACCTCATCAACCTTGAACTGCATTGCGCCACGTTAACTGAGTACTTGAGGGTACAACGCATTCCAAGAGGTCTAAGGGTGGCACTGAGACCCACCCTTTTCTCCGACTTACCGGATTATTGCAGCAGATTCGAGCAGATTCTCAATAAATGCTCCTTCGATCTCATGACACTATCTGTTGATTTTTTACACAAAGCCATCACATCAACCAAAGACCAGATCAAGAATATTGAAACTCATTTAAGCACTTCGGCCAGTGCTGAAGAGTGGTTGACATTACAAGCAAAGATCGAAGCCAATACAGACCAACATAAAAGGGACACTGAATCGAGAAAGAGAAGCAAATTTCAAAGAGACACCGAGGATTACGAGCTCAACAGAGTCTACAAATGGCAAGAAAAACACTATACGGGTGGAAATACCTACAGACCCGCACGCTCCTCCACAGATTTCTCCTCATCAGGGTCCGAAATGGACAGGAGAGACCATTTCACCACTTCCTCTCGTTTTTTAGGACTCCCTCGGAGACTACCCCGAAGAAGAAGACGAGGAGAGGCGGCCAACACAGGCGGCAACATGGAATTCACAAGAGTGACTCGATCCCAAACCCAACCTCGTTGGTGGTAAATATTTCATCTAAGACTTTAACTACTACCCAGTTATCTGTATTACAGAAGGGTCTGTCCTTTTGTCCTACAGGGAGATATAACACCTTCCAACTCGATATGGAGCTACAACGCTTCTATCGCTCTCTTAGGCTTAAGACTCATTTCATGGATACCGACCTCCCCTCCTTAACAAAAAACCCAACCACCACGAGAATTAACACTGACGTGGTTATCACATCTCAGAGTCTGGGTCTATTCAACAAAAGTATGTACAGGCCTCCCCATGGCTCACATGCTCTGGAAACCTTTATTGGGTTCGTAGACTCAGCCTTCAGAGACCTAAGGACCAGTGTAGACAGAGGGAAACTCCATTATGAGCCCAATCTGTCTGCACTGGACCAACAGGCTCTCAATAGCCTCAAAAATGACAAAGACCTGATCATTAAGCCCGCTGACAAAGGAGGGGCTATAGTGATCATGGATAGAGACAAATATATCCGGGAGGTAGAGCGTCAATTGCATGACACGACTACCTATCGACAACTCCCTCAGGACCCTACCACCTCCTTCACCAACCTCATTAGGACTACAGTTAATAGATACATAGAAACGGGTATTATCGACAGTAAGACAGGTGAATTTCTCAACAAAACTTACCCTATCACTCCAGTTTTCTATATACTACCCAAGATACATAAAGACTTGACTAACCCACCCGGACGACCCATAGTTAAGATAAGATAAGATAAGATATACTTTATTTATCCCGGAGGAAATTGCGGTATCACAGCAGCAGAACACAGATCTCGAACATGACACATATAATAACATAACATTTGGAATGCTTTAGACATTGCTTTTCAGACATTTGTTAAACACCCCCATAGCTGTTGGAACAAACGATCTCCTGTATTTTTCCTTTTTACACCTTAGTTGTATTAGGCGATTGCTGAATGTGCTCTTCTGTTTCGCAAACAGTTCATAAAGCGGGTGTGTGTTGTTGCCCATTATAGCTCTGCACTTCTTCTTAATCCTATCCTCTACCACCTCTTCAAAAGTCCCAAGCTGTAGGCCCACCGTCGCGCTAGCCTTCTTTATAAGTTTGTTGAGCTTGTTGGCGTCAGCAACACGCACACTGTTACCCCAGCAAATTATTGCCGCAAAGGTGACACTAGCCACAATGGATTGGTAGAACACCTCAAGCATTTTGCCACACACATTAAAAGACCTTAACTTCCTTAGGAAGTAGAATCTACTCATCCCCTTCTTGTAGACCTTCTCCATGTGGCACTTCCAGTCTAGCTTGCTATCCAGGTAAACCCCCAAATATTTGAAACTGTCCACCATCTCCACATCCTGACCGTCAATGGTAACAGGTAGGCATACCTTCTTGCACCTTCCATAGCTCATCACCAACTCCCTGGTTTTCTTAACATTTAGTTCTAGATGGTTAGCCTGGCACCATACTACAAAGTCCGCAACCACCCTTCTATATTCCTCTTCATCCTGGTCCTTCCCAATACCGCCAACTATCACAGAGTCATCCGAGTACTTCTGGAGGTGACAATGGTCTGATTTATACTGAAAGTCAGCTGTGTACAATGTAAAGAGGAATGGCGACAGCACTGTTCCCTGCGGGGCTCCGACACTGCTCAGTACACTATCTGATGTAGCCGTCCCCCACCTAACAAACTGTGGCCTATCCGACAGGTAGTCAATTATCCAATTCACAAGTCCCTCATCCACCGCCATTTTAATCAACTTTCCACGCAGTAAGAGTGGCTGTAATGTGTTGAACGCACTAGAGAAATCAAAGAACAAAGCACGCACTGTGGTTCCATCATTGTCCAAAAAGGAATGTACTGTTTGTAGCAGATACGCTACAGCATCGTCCACCCCCAGTCCCTGCCGGTACGCAAACTGAAGAGCATCAGTATGCGCCATCACCCTCGGACACAAGTGAGCAAGTACTATTCTCTCCAAGGACTTCATCGCATGCGATGTTAAGGCCACCGGTCTATAGTCCCCCGGGGAAGCCGGGAAGGTAGTCTTGGGAATCGGCACCAGGCAGGAAGTCTTCCATAGCACTGGTACTCTCTTTGATTGTAAGCTCTGGTTAAAGAGATGCTGGAAGACAGTACACAACTCATTTGCACACACTCTGAGGACACGTGGACTGAGACCGTCAGGCCCTGCTGCTTTGCCAATGGCCAGCTTACTAAACTGGTCCCTCACGTCATTTTTGGAGACCGAGAAATGATCTATTTCACCCCTTGTTAATTTAGCTAGTTGTTCCCCGGCCTCCTCCCCCTTCCCTGCTGCTACCGCACCTTTATTGCTGAATCTATTGAAGAACTCATTCATTTCATTAGCCATTCTAAGTCCACCAACCCCCTGCTCCGACCTTGCCTTAAACCCAGTCACTAGCTTCATTCCAGCCCACACCTCTCTGGAGCTTTTCTGTGCAAATTGATTTTCTAATTTAACTCTGAATGCCTCACGGGCAATCTTAATAGTTTGCCTCCAACGACTCCATCTTTTCTCCGTTGTCCAGATTTCTCGAGAAAATCATCACACCCCTGATTCAGAAAACCTCGGCCTTTTTGCTAGACACCGGTATGTTCCTGAAAACATTATCTGATCTACAACAAGTTCCCGCCGCTTCTCTTCTAGTGTCATTTGACGTCAAGAATCTATATACCTCTATACCTCATAATCAGGGCATCTACACGGTGGAGTCCCTGCTTAAGGAGTCCGACACTGACCCTAGACTTACTGACCTGGTAATTGACCTACTCACCATAGTACTTCACAAAAACTACTTCATGTTCCAAGATAAGTACTATCTCCAGGTCAAAGGGACGGCTATGGGCTCGAACGTAGCGCCACCGTATGCTAACTGCTACATGGCAGCCTTCGAGACCCAGGTAGTCTATACTAACCCTCTCTTCCAGACACATTCCGTACTCTGGAAGAGATACATTGATGACATCTTTTGCATCTGGAATGGCACCCCGGAAACCCTGAACACGTTCTTCAACCTCCTCAACACAGCCTGGCCTGATCTAGGTTTTACTGTCACCTATGACCAGCATAAAGTAAGCTTCTTGGACACTGTCGTCATCAAAGATGACGATGGCTTCCTCTCCACAGACCTGTATTCTAAACCGACGGACTGCAACGGACTACTCCACTATTCCAGCAATCATCCGGCACATATCAAAAGATCTATCCCTAGGTCCCAGCTCAAGAGAGTAGAGAGGATAGTATCAGATCCCAGTACACGCCATCAAAGGCTACAAGAAATGGGCTCTAAGTTCATCTCCAGAGGACACCCTCCATCTTTACTAACAATTCAACAAACAGAGCCTCGGCCTCGCAGCAATAATTCCGACCGGATTCCTTTTGTCCACACTTTTCACCCCTATGCATATGTTTTACATAAAACAATCCGAAAAAACTGGAATATACTGCGCTCAGGCTATCCTACTATCCCTAGCTTCCAGAAGCCCTTTTTGCCCTGCTTCAAACGGGCCCGCAATCTCAGAGATTCTTTAGTTCGGGCAGATATAGGCATCACCAAACAGGGACCCACACAACGATTCCTGCAGAACCCCAAAACCGGCACATTCCCATGCCTCCAATGCAGACAATGCAATAACGTCCTACGAGGAAATACCATTCACCACCCATATACGGGTAAGAAATTTCACATCAAAGGCTACTTCACCTGTGAAAGTTCCTTTGTGGTATACCTTATCAAATGCCCTTGTGGCAAGATATATATAGGTGAGACCACCCAATCCGTTAGGGACAGGATCTCTAAACACAAGTCCACAATCCGCTGCAAAAACCTATTACTACCCATTCCACACCACTTTATCAGTAAAGGACATAATATATCTCAACTGAAGTATCAAGTCCTAGAACAGGTTCCACAACCAAGACGTGGTGGCGACCGTATCCGCCTCCTTAAACAGAGAGAGGCCTTCTGGATACACACTCTAGAGTCTCTATCACCCAAAGGCCTCAACCGCGAATACGACTTACTATCCTTCACCTAATGGATACTCACCCATTGTCTAGACAGCCCAGACAGTCATCTAGCACCTATGTAACAATATGCTGGGATTTATGTCTATATTTTCTCTATACACTTTTCTCTGTACGTTTTTCATGTACGTATATACATTAATGGGAATATGTAGGTGTATCTGTGTACATGAATATCCAACATCCACATGAGGAAAACTAGATTACCATTTGTATACATACAGGTGTCACACAATGAAATGCAGACACACAATGTAATGCAGACACAGGTACATAGACTTATTTACTAAAGCAGTATTGTATACATACCGCTCATTGCAAAATGCCTTATGTATAAATTTACAGCTTTCTGGTTTTAGACACTTATGTGAATAGACTGTATAAAAATTATTCATCTACTATAGTTCAACTATTATCCTTTTCAAGCTGTGCGATTTTGTTCAGTATATCATGATATTAATTGCGATTATTTTTGTTTCAGATGTTCCCTACCCTTGGTCCTCTCCTCCTCCTCCTCTCTGAAAGCCCTACTCAGTTATACCCTAATCCAGGAAAGCGCCCCTCTTCTCTACTAGCACGTACTAGCGCTTCCTGCTAGCTGGAACGCAAACACAATGACTGTGGAACGCAATCATCACTAGGGAACGTCACTTCCGGTGACGTCATCGAGCTACTTCCGGTCCCGAGCGCTCAGCCTCCCAAGTGCACGCTAATTAACCCCAGCAGCACCTGCGCAGGGCTCTATTAGCTCCTGCATAAATGAGAACCTTCTTACACACACTGGCTACCACAACAAGCGGTGGACACCGCGTTCTGGCGCCATCCAGGTCATATGAAGCAATAAGGTAATGCCCTCTGTCACTAACACAGCACTCCCTGTGTAACATACTAGCTTCTGTATACATGCTCACCTATATTATTGATTCTAGGTGGTCCTTACCATTATCGTCCATACTGAGTGAATATCAGTATCCTTAGCCACATTCTAACATGCGGTATGTGTAGTCTGCCTTAATCTACTGAGCACTGCTTATAGATCCGCATTCCTGTCCCCTATCCCTCCTAATTACCATCCTCACGTTGTCTTTCCTTGTCAGTGGTCCTGTCCCTTACATGTATAAAATTTGAATGTCTAATGTATTTAATATATGTATTTATTTAATATATGTATTGTATTTTCTGTACTCACATTATGTTACATTTTGCAGTTAACTGATGAAGGTCACTAAGACCGAAACGTTTTATAATATTTTGGACTGCAATAATAAAATTTTCACATTTGGAAACATTCCGAGTGCCAAGGCTTTTTTCATATATCTGCGGGTTCGGCCCCTACTTGAGCACCATTAGACCACAGTGCGGCGATTTTCTTTTGAAAGGTTCAGAGGGCACTGACTGCTCTTGCCCGTGATTCAGCTGCTCCACATAAACACATTAGCTCTTCTTCTTCTGAGCTGCTCTGTCGATGGGGTGTGACTGCTGACATCATGTTGATTGACAGTTGCCTCCCCGCAGTTGTGCAGCAGGGAGCCGGCTGTCTTTCAGCATGACTTCAGCAGTCACGCCACGTCAACAGAGCAGAATGGAAGAGAAGTCGCTGATCTGTCAATGTGATGTCAGCAGAAGCTGCAGAATTACCCAAAGGAGCGGTATGTAAATGCTCTGTGCTAGCAGAGATTGGCTCTGTTCAAAACAGGCAGGTAGTTACAATTGCCTACCTGTTAGATCTTGGGCCCATAGTACAAAAATGAAATAGTCTTGGATAACCCCTTTAATGGCAATAGCCACCTCTGAGATATGAAGATACTTGCCTGGTCACACTTATATTTGAAAGCTTTAAAACAAGGGGTTTATCACTTATTTTAAGAAAATGTAAACAGCAGTACAAATATAGTGCAACACATATACAATGGTTATTGGGCCTGTTTTCTGGTGGAATCTTTATTAAAATGATGGTGCAAAATTTTTTAAACAGATTTTTTAATGTTTTGCCTTATATGGAATGAGAGTATGCTGATGTTTTGTATTGTGATCAGTTATGTAACCAGTAGTGTTGAGCGAGCATGCTCGACACTGCTCGGCGGGCACCGAGAATTTCCGGGTTACTCGGGCGGGAGCTCGCGTCTCCGCCCTGCACGTTTGGCGCTCTTTACAGAGTCAATGAACATGCAGGGATTGCCAGCCAGTCACTGTAATGCCGCAGCCACGTTGTTTGTGGGCATTACAGTGATTGGCTGGCCGCACAGCGTCACCTCGAGTATTTAAAACTGGGCGCCGCCATCTTGGACACAGTCGCTCCGGATCAAACAGTGTAGGGTCAGTGCTGCAGAGCTAGGGAGAGATTTATACTGCAAAATAGTTAGTGTAGGGTCTCTAAAGCCTGCCAAATCAAACAAACAGTCCTTCTCAGGACTAATATCCATCCCAGATATCAGGCAGGCACGCAGGCAGGCTGTAAAGGAGACGCAGTGGTTATACCAACAAACACTGCATTACAGTCCTGTGTGCTCCTGCTGGTCAAATTGCTAGACTTATCCCCAGGTCTCAGGGGCCAGGAAAAATCCTATTTTTGTTTTTTTCCCCTCAGTCAGACTGTACAAATACCCGTCTTATTAACCTTTTGGTATTCCCCCCCCCCCACCCAAAAAAAAACTTGGGTGTCTCGCTGACTGTTCAAACACCAATATATCTGTTTAAAAGAGTCTGGTGTAGGCCAGAGAAATAGAACTGTGGTTTTGCAGTTCCATGGTTCAATTCTCTGTATTATCCACTTTTTTGTCTTTTTTGCATAAAAAAAACATTTTCAGTGTCTCACTGACTGTTCAAACACCAATATATCTGTTTAAAAGAGTCTGGTGTAGGCCAGAGAAATAGAACTGTGGTTTTCCTCTTCCACAGTTCAAATCTGGGTGTTATCAACCTGCTTGCCTTTTTTCCATAAAAAAAAAAACTGTTTGAGTGTGTCGCTGACTATTCAGACACAAATATATCTATTTTAACAAGTTTGGTATACACCAGGAAATTATAACTGTGGTTTTGCAGTTCCATGGTTCAAATCTCTGTATTATCCACTTTTTTGTCTTTTTTGCATAAAAAAAAACATTTTCAGTGTCTCGCTGACTGTTCAGACACCAATATATCTGTTTAAAAGAGTCTGGTGTAGGCCAGAGAAATAGAACTGTGGTTTTCCTCTTCCACGGTTCAAATCTTGGTGTTATCAACCTGCTTGCCTTTTTTCCATAAAAAAAAAACAGTTTGAGTGTGTCGCTGACTGTTCAGACACAAATATATCTATTTTAACAAGTCTAGTATACACCAGGAAATTATAACTGTGGTTTTGCAGTTCCACGGTTCTAATCTCCTTTTTATTAACCTTTTGAGAATTGATAGTGCGAGTGTAAGCTATTTTACTTCATTTACAATGGGCAAGGTGCGTGGCAAGGGACGTGGAACTGGACGTTCTGGTGATGGTGCGTGCAGAGGACGGGGCCGTGGCCAAGGTGAAGATGTGCCACAACCAACAGCCACATCTTCTCGCTCCCACTTCTTGACCGAATTACTAGGGAAGCACACAACAACAAGACCACTATTGCGAACTGATCAGTGTGAACAGGTTATTAATTGGATAGCAGATAATACTTCCAGTCACCTGGGCATCACCACCTCCGGTCTGTCTTCCACACGGTCAAGTGTTAGTAGCCGTGAGTCTCGACCGCATACTCCTCCTCACCCTGATGCTCCTTCCTCCCACCATGCCGAGTGTCGTCAGACAGCAACTGATCACACAGTTGGACACTCTGAAGAGCTGTTCACTGGTCCATTTCCATATTTGGGCCCCTCGCCTGCTCCGCTTGAAGTGGTGGAAGAGGAGATCCCATGTAGCAATGGCCAAATATTTGAACAGCCACGGCCACAGGAAGGCGACGCGCAATTTGTCACAATAGTTGGACGATGACGAGACACAATTGCCACAAAGTGAGGAGGAGGACCGCGGTGCGGAAGTGGAAGAGGAGGAGGTGGTGGATGATCTAGTAACTGACCCAACGTGGCAGGAGGACACGCAGAGTGAGGCCATCAGCAAACAGGGGGAGAGAGGCAGAGTACCCCAACAGGCAGGAAGAAGCAGTGTGGTGGCTGCAGACAGAAGGCGGGCAACCGTTCCCCGTAACACCAACACGAGGGACGTTACCAGTACAACCGGTAGGTCTTCCAGAGTCTGGAATTTTTTTAAAGACTCTGCTGATAACCCCAAAAACGCCATTTGTACCACCTGCCAGGCAAGTATCAGCAAGGGTGACAAAACTACCAGCCTGACCATCACCAGCATGATCAGGCACATGTCAGCAAAGCACCCGACTTTGTGGGGCGAACCCCAGGGTCCACGACCAGTGTCAGCGGGTGTCACCACTGCTTCTTCCGCTGTTGTGCATGTAAGAGAACACCCTGTTGTGCGCGCAAGGCAATCCGCTGTCCATACTGCATGCAAAGATGCCCCCTCCTCTCAGTCTTCACTTGTTATGGCAGATTCTCAAGAAACAGCATCAACGTCCACGTCCACGTCCCACCGCAGCGTTCAATTGTCCATATCCCAGACCTTTGAACAAAAGCGCAAATTCGCAGCCAAAGCCCCACAGGCCACAGTCCTAAATTCGCACATTTCATGACTGCTTGCGTTGGAAATGCTGCCTTTTAGACTGGTGGAGACGGAATCCTTCCGCAACCTTATGGCGGTGGCCGTCCCTCGGTACTCGGTCCCCAGCCGACACTATTTTGCCCGGTGTGACATCCCCGCCCTGCCACTAGCGTGTTATCGGAGCATGTTTTTAGTGCCGCTGGGGGAATTATAACTCATAAGCGCATCAGCCTGTCAACTGACAATGCTGACAAGCTGACCCTTATCAAAATGAACAAGGACTGGATTGGGCCAGACTTCTCATCACCACCAAATGACAGCAGAGTAACATAAAGTCAAATCCACTGTGTTGTTTCGTGAGGTGTATTCCCATGCACCTCTTCACACCCACACATGGGTATACGCTTCCTCATTTCGGCTGTTTTTTGCTCTTCTTTTTATCCTCAGCCTCCACCACCACTATACCACCAGGGTGATTGTGGTCCGTGTTGCCAGCATTGCAAGTTCCTCCGTCCTAATTTTTGGCAGCTTTTGCTTGGAAGGCATAGGCAAAGACTATGGGAGACCAACTCCCCAATAATGGAAATAATGTTTTTAATATGCTGTACTGCATGGCTCTTGAAAGGGGCATTAAAACCGTCTTGCTAAGCTACTGTGACCTCCACATCTCTTCCAAGGGGCATTAAAACCATCTTGTTAAGCTACTGTGACCTCCACGTCTCTTCCAAGGGGCATTAAAACCATCTTGTTAAGCTACTGTGACCTCCACGTCTCTTCCAAGGGGCATTAAAACTGTCTTGTTAAGCTACTGCGACCTCCACGTCTCTTCCACAGGGCATTGATATTGTCTTTTTATTCCACTGCGACCTCCACCACTTTTCCAAGGGGCTATAAAACCGTCTTGTTAAGCTACTGTGACCTCCATGTCTCTTCCAAGGGGCATTAAAACCGTCTTGTTAAGCTACTGCGACCTCCACCACTCTTCCACGGGGCATTGATATTGTCTTTTTATTCCACTGCGACTTCCACCACTCTTCCAAGGGGCATTGATATTGTCTTTTTATTCCACTGGGACTTCCAACCCCTCTTCCGAGGGGCATTGATATTGTCTTTTTATTCCACTGCGATCTCCACCACTCTTCCAAGGGGCATTAAAACCGTCTTGTTAAGCCACTGTGACCTCCACGTCTCTTCCAAGGGGCATTAAAACTGTCTTATTAAGCTACTGCGAACTCCACCACACTTTCACGGGGCATTGATATTGTCTTTTTATTCCACTGTAACCTCCACCACTCTTTCAAGGGGCATTAAAACCGTCTTGTTAAGCTACTGTGACCTCCACATCTCTTCCAAGGGGCATTAAAACCGTCTTGTTAAGCTACTGTGACCTCCACGTCTCTTCCACGGGGCATTGATATTGTCTTTTTATTCCACTGCGACCTCCACCACTCTTGCAAGGGGCATTAAAACCGTCTTGTTAAGCTTCTGTGACCTCCACGTCTCTTCCAAGGGGCATTAAAACCGTCCTGTTAAGCTACTGCGACGTCCACCACTCTTCCATGGGGCATTGATCTTGTCTTTTTATTCCACTGCGACCTCCACCACTCTTCCAAGGGACATTGATATTGTTTTTTTATTCCACTGGGACCTCCACCACTCTTCCAAGGAGCATTGATATTGTCTTTTTATTCCACTGCGACCTCCACCACTCTTCCAAGGGGCATTAAAACCATCTTGTTAAGCCACTGTGACCTCCACGTCTCTTCCAAGGGGCATTAAAACCGTCTTGTTAAGCTACTGTGACCTCCACGTCTCTTCCAAGGGGCATTAAAACCGTCTTGTTAAGCTACTGCGACCTCCACGTCTCTTCCACAGGGTATTGATATTGTCTTTTTATTCCACTGCGACCTCCACCACTCTTCCAAGGGGCTATAAAACCGTCTTGTTAAGCTACTGTGACCTCCATGTCTCTTACAAGGGGCATTAAAACCTTCTTGTTAAGCTACTGCGACCTCCACCACTCTTCCACGGGGCATTGATATTGTCTTTTTATTCCACTGCGACTTCCAACCCCTCTTCCGAGGGGCATTGATATTGTCTTTTTATTCTACTGCGATCTCCACCACTCTTCTAAGGGGCATTAAAACCGTCTTGTTAAGCCACTGTGACCTCCACGTCTCTTCCAAGGGGCATTAAAACTGTCTTGTTAAGCTACTGCGACCTCCACCACACTTTCACGGGGCATTGATATTGTCTTTTTATTCCACTGCGACCTCCACCACTCTTGCAAGGGGCATTAAAACCGTCTTGTTAAGCTACTGTGACCTCCACATCTCTTCCAAGGGGCATTAAAACTGTCTTGTTAAGCTACTGCGACGTCCACCACTCTTCCATGGGGCATTGATCTTGTCTTTTTATTTCACTGCGACCTCCACCACTCTTCCAAGGGGCATTGATATTGTCTTTTTATTCCACTGGGACCTCCACCACTCTTCCAAGGGGCATTGATATTGTCATTTTATTCCACTGCGACCTCCACCACTCTTCCAAGGGGCATTAAAACCGTCTTGTTAAGCCACTGTGACCTCCACGTCTCTTCCAAGGGGCATTAAAACCGTCTTGTTAAGCTACTGCGACCTCCACCACACTTTCACAGGGCATTGATATTGTCTTTTTATTCCACTGTAACCTCCACCACTCTTCCAAGGGGCATTAAAACCGTCTTGTTAAGCTTCTGTGACCTCCACGACTCTTCCAAGGGGCTATAAAACCGTCTTGTTAAGCTACTGTGACCTCCATGTCTCTTCCAAGGGGCATTAAAACCGTCTTGTTAAGCTACTGCGACCTCCACCACTCTTCCAAGGGGCATTGATATTGTATTTTTATTCCACTGGGACTTCCAACCCCTCTTCCGAGGGGCATTGATATAGTCTTTTTATTCCACTGCGATCTCCACCACTCTTCCAAGGGGCATTAAAACCGTCTTGTTAAGCCACTGTGACCTCTATGTCTCTTCCAAGGGGCTATAAAACCGTCTTGTTAAGCTACTGTGACCTCCATGTCTCTTCCAAGGGGCATTAAAACCGTCTTGTTAAGCTACTGCGACCTCCACCACTCTTCCAAGGGGCATTGATATTGTATTTTTATTCCACTGGGACTTCCAACCCCTCTTCCGAGGGGCATTGATATAGTCTTTTTATTCCACTGCGATCTCCACCACTCTTCCAAGGGGCATTAAAACCGTCTTGTTAAGCCACTGTGACCTCCACGTCTCTTCCAAGGGGCATTAAAACTGTCTTGTTAAGCTACTGCGACCTCCACCACACTTTCACGGGGCATTGATATTGTCTTTTTATTCCACTGTAACCTCCACCACTCTTTCAAGGGGCATTAAAACCGTCTTGTTAAGCTACTGTGACCTCCACGTCTCTTCCAAGGGGCATTAAAACCGTCTTGTTAAGCTACTGTGACCTCCACGTCTCTTCCACGGGGCATTGATATTGTCTTTTTATTCCACTGCGATCTCCACCACTCTTGCAAGGGGCATTAAAACCGTCTTGTTAAGCTACTGTGACCTCCACGTCTCTTCCAAGGGGCATTAAAACCGTCTTGTTAAGCTACTGCGACGTGCACCACTCTTCCATGGGGCATTGATCTTGTCTTTTTATTCCACTGCGACCTCCACCACTCTTCCAAGGGGCATTGATATTGTCTTTTTATTCCACTGGGACCTCCACCATTCTTCCAAGGGGCATTGATATTGTCTTTTTATTCCACTGCGACCTCCACCACTCTTCTAAGGGGCATTAAAACCATCTTGTTAAGCCACTGTGACCTCCACGTCTCTTCCAAGGGGCATTAAAACCGTCTTGTTAAGCTACTGCGACCTCCACGTCTCTTCCACAGGGCATTGATATTGTCTTTTTATTCCACTGCGACCTCCACCACTCTTCCAAGGGGCTATAAAACCGTCTTGTTAAGCTACTGTGACCTCCATGTCTCTTACAAGGGGCATTAAAACCGTCTTGTTAAGCTACTGCGACCTCCACCACTCTTCCACGGGGCATTGATATTGTCTTTTTATTCCACTGCGACCTCCACCACTCTTGCAAAGGGCATTAAAACCGTCTTGTTAAGCTACTGCGACCTCCACCACTCTTCCACGGGGCATTGATATTGTCTTTTTATTCCACTGTGACCTCCACATCTCTTCCAAGGGGCATCAAAACTGTCTTGTTAAGCTACTGCGACGTCCACCACTCTTCCATGGGGCATTGATCTTGTCTTTTTATTTCACTGCGACCTCCACCACTCTTCTATGGGGCATTGATATTGTCTTTTTATTCCACTGGGACCTCCACCACTCTTCCAAGGGGCATTGATATTGTCTTTTTATTCCACTGCGACCTCCACCACTCTTCCAAGGGGCATTAAAACCGTCTTGTTAAGCCACTGTGACCTCCACGTCTCTTCCATGGGGCATTAAAACCGTCTTGTTAAGCTACTGCGACCTCCACCACACTTTCACAGGGCATTGATATTATCTTTTTATTCCACTGTTACCTCCACCACTCTTCCAAGGGGCATTAAAACCGTCTTGTTAAGCTTCTGTGACCTCCACGTCTCTTCCAAGGGGCATTAAAACCGTCTTGTTAAGCTACTGTGACCTCCACGTCTCTTCCAAGGGGCATTAAAACCGTCTTGTTAAACCACTATGAACTCCACTCTTCCAAGGGTGCATTGAAATTTTGTTTTTAATTAACTCTAACCTCCACGACTCTTCCAACGGGCATTGCATTTCCTCCTAATTTTAGTCAGCATTTGCTTTTCAATGCATAGGCGAACACTAAGGGAGACCCACTCCCCAATAATGGGTAGAATGTTTTTAGTATGCTGTAATCCACGTCTGTTTCAAGGGGCATTGCAGTTCCTCATAATATTTGGAAAGCCTTCCATTTACTGCTTAGGCCAACAGTGTACAGGAGACATAGTTGCTATAAATGTAAAAAACGGTTTAGTTAAGGCCCTCTGGCCTCCATGTCACTTCCAAGGGGCATTGGAGTGCCTCGAAATTTTTGGTAGGCATTGCACTCAGTATATGTCCTTTAACTCTGTAGCCGAACCGCTCCTTTTGGTACAGAAACATATCCTACAAGACATGTGTGGTTGACTGGACTGATATTGATGTGAATGGTCCCTGTTCCTCCTGCTCTTTCTCCTTTTTCACCACCTCATCCATAGTTCATCACCTGAAGCTTTGTTTTAACGGCAGTCATAGAACTGGGATAGTAGCAGGAAAACATCCAGCAATCCTCGGAGGAGGTAGGATATGCGCCAAAACGCTGACCACCTCAGGCCTAGCTGCTACTACATACATGCCCTTGCATTCCAAGGAACAGAAAGCTAAGGAGATGGATGGCCTCATGATCATGAATAATTTACTCGTTGTGTAGGAGGCCGACCAATGCTGCTGTCTACCTTCTGAACTTTGTGTTGAAGCCTGATTGACCCAGGACCTGCAATCCTCTATGTCTGGAGGACGTGTTGCATCCCAGTGTCTAACTGTGTCCTGGCTTCCACAATATTAACCCAGTGTGAAGGCATGAGTGAGATGGACCACATTCACTTGTCCACGTGTGTGTGGTTAGGCTGTCCTTCCCCACTAAATGCACTGGGGAGGGCACAGTTAATGTTTTGGTATGCGCGCTTGTGTATAAGGCGCACCGGGACAAATGGGGGCGGCTGGGGACCGTGTGCGGGCACTCGGCCGCCGGGCGGCTGGGGACTGAGTACTAGAGATGAGCGTTGTTCTACTCGAACTGTTCGCCAATCTCAAATTCGAGCTGTTTTGGGCGGTGTTCGAGCCGGTCGGCGAACACGAACAATTTGAGAAAAATTCGGCTGTTCGAGGTTATGTTCGATAACTGTTCGTGCACCAAAATCATAACTGGATTTTTTCTCAGTAATGATGAAAATTAATGTTAATACGCAGTTTTAGTGTACAGCGGGGCGGGGGGAGGGGCAGGGGATGGATCTCTGCAGGAACAATGAAGATCTCCATTTTTTTTTCTCTTTCCCGCATTTGCAGTGGGGAGGTGCAATCTGTCAGCCTATCAGCAGCGCACACACGGAGCGAAGTGCTTTTTTTCACACAAGCAAGGGCATGTGTGATTGGCAGTGTATGTCACATGTCCTTGCCCTATAAGACCAAGCCATTTTCCCCGTCGCCACCATTTTCTCACTGCTGCAGCTGCGTGTTAGACGGCACCGCTGTTGCTGTGTGCCCTATACCTTGTTAATTTCAAGCCAATTTTCGCACAAATATACAGATAGCTTGGGAGTAGGGAATAGTTGTGATTGCAGTCCTTTTAAGGACTAGGTTACAGCATTTCCTACGACTTTTATCAGGCAGGTCTGTGCTCTTAAATAGATAGATTGTGGGAGTAAAGACTAATTGTAATTGGAGTCCTTTTCAGGACTAGGTTACATGAGTTCCTATCAGTTTTTGCCAGGCAGGTCTGTGCCAGTGCTGTGCAAGTTTTTTTCACAGCATTTGGCTGAATCTAGCAAAGCTAATCCTTTTTGGCCTATTGCAGAGTGTGTTAGTCAGTGGAGTAGCCTATCTGTGTTGCAAGATATACCACCTGTGTATAGAATACCAATTTTTTTACTGCACCTAGTGAAGTAAAATCTTTTGGGCATAGCATCATTCTATTAGTCCATCTATACTGACCTCCATCAGGTTGCAAACTGAATATAATTTTTTTCTGCATCTAGCTCTGAAAAAATATTTGGGCTTCTAGCAGCGTGTGGGACTTGTTCTATTAGTCCATCTATACTGACCTCCAACAGGTTGCAAATTAAAAATAATTTTTTTCTGCATCTAGCTCTGAAAAAATATTTGGGCTTCTAGCAGTGTGTGGGACTTGGTCTATTAGTCCATCTATACTGACCTCCATCAGGTTGCAAATTAAAAATAATTTTTTTCTGCATCTAGCTCTGAAAAAATATTTGGGCTTCTAGCAGTGTGTGGGACTTGGTCTATTAGTCCATCTATACTGACCTCCAGCAGGTTGCAAATTGAATATAATTTTTTTCTGCATCTAGCTCTGAAAAAATATTTGGGCTTCTAGCGGTGTGTGGGACTTGGTCTATTAGTCCATCTATACTGACCTCCATCAGGTTGCAAATTAAAAATAATTTTTTTCTGCATCTAGCTCTGAAAAAATATTTGGGCTTCTAGCGGTGTGTGGGACTTGGTCTATTAGTCCATCTATACTGACCTCCATCAGGTTGCAAATTAAAAATAATTTTTTTCTGCATCTAGCTCTGAAAAAATATTTGGGCTTCTAGCAGTGTGTGGGACTTGGTCTATTAGTCTATCTATACTGACCTCCATCAGGTTGCAAATTAAAAATAATTTTTTTCTTCATTTAGCTCTGAAAAAATATTTGGGCTTCTAGCAGTGTGTGGGACTTGTTCTATTAGTCCTTCTATACTGACCTCCAGCAGGTTGCAAATTGAATATAATTTTTTTCTGCATCTAGCTCTGAAAAAATATTTGGGCTTCTAGCGGTGTGTGGGACTTGGTCTATTAGTCCATCTATACTGACCTCCATCAGGTTGCAAATTAAAAATAATTTTTTTCTGCATCTAGCTCTGAAAAAATATTTGGGCTTCTAGCAGTGTGTGGGACTTGGTCTATTAGTCCATCTATACTGACCTCCATCAGGTTGCAAATTAAAAATAATTTTTTTCTGCATCTAACCCAGCCAATAGTTTTGGCCTAATACCACAGTTTGGCCACTCAGCTCTGCTCGGTTACCATCCATTGTTTTTTTGTGCAAACAACTCCAGAGTTGTGAATTAGTTAACCACCAAAATGAGTGGAAAAAGGCCTGCTGCTGGTGGAAAGGGGAATAGGCGTGTTGGGAAGGGGAAAAAAGGTTGTGTCCGTGGGGTAGGTGCAGAAGAAAGACCATCTTCCAGCCAAACTAAAATGTCTACTTCTTTTAGCGGACAATGTGATAAGATCCCTTTCTTACGGCCACGCCAATCGCTACAAATTCCAGATAAGGCACAAAAACAGCAGGTGCTTCAACGGATATCAAGTGCTCCTTTAAGTGGGCTCTCCTCCACATCAACTTCAACATCACAAATACTCCAGTCCTCAAAGGTGTCACCCAAATCGCACTTGCTTCCTCACAGCTCCCAAATCTCCAGCTGCCCGTCTGAGTATGAGGTAGAACAGATGGTTGAGTCTGCAGAGCTGTTTACTCATACTATAGCCTGGGAATCAGAGGTCGACTCCAGCGCTTCTGTGAATCCAGACGAGGAAATGATCTGCACTGATGCCCAGAATCTTTATGAGTCGGATCCAGGACCAGACGCAGAAGGTTCTGACCATAATGTAGACCCTCATTCCCAAACTGTAACTCCTGTTGGTGGAGACAATGAGGAAGACGATGATAAGACTCAAATACCTGATTGGAGCGACAACTTTAGTTTTTTGTCAGGGCAGGAACAGGTTGGCTCTGAGGACGACGGGTGTGATAACGCACAGGGTGATGATGATGAGGTCGGAGATCCCACTTACTGTCAACCCACAGTCAGCCAAGAGATGAGGTCAGCAGAGGAGGTGGAGGAAGATGCTAGTGACGACGAGGTCAGGTTGCGCCTTCCTGGACAGAGACGTAGTACTGGAAGCACGTCAACAACTGCATCCTCAAACACAACTCTGCCTCTCACCACAAGTCGTGGTGGCTCTTCAGGTCGCATGGGTGCTAAGCCTTGCATAGCCTGGGCATTTTTTCAGATCGATAAAGATGACCCAACTCGTGTTATCTGTAACATTTGTCAGCAAAAGCTAAGTAGAGGCCAAAAAATACATAGTTTGAGTACTTCATGCATGAACCGGCACATGGACATGAAGCATAAGTTGCAGTGGGAAGCTCAGTGTGCTACAATGCGGTCTAGCCGGCCGGGCCAACCACCGTCTGCCATATCTTGTGCATCCGCAGCCTCTTCATCCTCTGTGACTGGGGGGACAGCAGTCACACCTGTTTTGGGGCGCAGACCTGCCACCTCTTTACCCGCAACAGCCAGCGTGATTGGCAGGTCATCATTTTCTTTGGAGGTGGTAACACCAGCTGGTCTTGAGCGTTGTCCGACATCGATAGCACCACCTTTGGATCAAGGCAACCTAACATGTCCGCCTGCATCTTCCTCACAGACCGGCAGTTTGCCGGGGACACCCTTATCAACCCCGTCTAAGCACAATAGCCAGCCCTCGGTCCCTCAGATGTGGACAAGTAAAAGACCATTTCCTCCTAGCCATGAGAAAGCTAAGAGGTTGAATTTCACCATCTGCAAGCTCTTGGCTACAGAAATGCTGCCTTTCCGCCTGGTGGACACAGAGGGTTTTCGAGACCTTATGTCCGTCGCAGTGCCCCAGTACCAGATGCCCAGTCGGCACTACTTCTCAAAGAAAGGTGTGCCTGCGCTCCACCAGCATGTCGCACACAACATCACCGCTTCTTTGAGAAACTCTGTGTGTGACAGGGTGCATTTCACCACAGACACTTGGACGAGTAGGCATGGACAGGGGCGTTACATGTCGCTGACTGGGCACTGGGTAACTATGGTGACAGCAGGACAAGGGGCTGCTGTCCAAGTCTTGCCGTCCCCACGAGTTGTGCGTCAATCCTCTTTATGTCATTTTTCCTCCACTGCTTCTGCCTCCTCAACCTCCTCTCGGTCTTCCACCTGCACCCAAAGCCTGTCTGGTCATGCCACAAGCTTTCTAACTGCGCAGAAGGGATCCTGCACACCTCCTTACTATGCTGGCAGTAGGGCTCAACGTCATCAGGCGGTTTTTACATTGAAATGTCTGGGAAATGTGAGTCACACAGCTGAGGAGTTGTGGTCAGCTCTGGAGAACCAATTTCATGAATGGTTGTCTCCACTGGACCTGAAACCAGGGAAGGCCGTGTGCGACAATGCTGCAAACCTGGGTGCGGCCCTTCGCCGGGGCAATGTCACACACGTGCCTTGTATGGCTCACGTGTTGAACCTGGTTGTCCAGCAATTTTTAGCCCACTATCCCAGACTAGATGGCCTTCTGCAGAGGGCACGGTCGCTGTGTGCTCACTTCCGCCGTTCGCATCCCGCAGCTCAGCGACTTACATGTCTACAGAAGTCGTTGGGCCTGCCACTTCACCGGCTAAAATGCGATGTGCCTACCCGGTGGAATTCAACTCTGCACATGTTGCAGCGACTGTGGCAGCACCGACAAGCCCTGGTGCAATACGTTCTGACGTATAGCCTGGGCCAACGAGATTCAGAGGTGGGGCAAATCACGCTGGAGGAGTGGTCTCAGATCAGGGACCTATGCACCCTTCTGCACAGTTTTGAAATGGCGACGAAGATGTTTAGTGCTGACGATGCCATTATTAGCATGACTATTCCGGTGATTTACATGCTGGAGCACATGTTAAACAGAATTCGGAGTCAGGTGGTGGCACAAGAGGAGGTGGAGGAAGTAGAGGAGGAGGAGTTGTATGCGGAAGGGCTAACATCTGCAAGGTCCAGAAGGTCGGCAGCACCAAGGCGGCAGGCATGTGAGGGTGGGGGAGATGGTTTTACCAGGGCGCATGGTAGCAGCCAAACTAGTGAGGAAGGTGCAGGAGCCCAGGAAGAAGTGGAGGACGAACTGATGGAAGACTCATCAGATGAGGGAGACCTTGATCACATTTCTGTTGTGCGAGGTTGGGGGGAGAGGACAGAGGAAGGAAGCATGATTGTTACCTCGCCACCAACACAACAGGGACTTGGTGCTCCTGGATGCGCAACACACATGAGTGCCTTCTTGCTGCACTACCTGCAACATGACCCTCGAATTGTGAGAATTAGAAATAATCCTGACTACTGGGTTGCCACACTGTTAGATCCCCGGTACAAAAGTAAATTTGCAGAAATTATTCCTGCCATAGAAAGGGATGCACGCATGCAGGAGTATCAGCAGAGACTGTTGCAGAATCTTACATGTGCTTTTCCACAAAATACCAGTGGTGCACGTAGTGAATCTCACAGTTCCAACTTGCCAACCGTGGGACCGTCAAGTGTTCAGCACTCAAACCGTAACAGAACCACAGTATCTGCTGGTAACATCAATTTTGCGGAATCATTTCACCACTTTTTTAGCCCATCCTTTGCAAGGCCACAGGAGACAAGAAGTCTGACACATAGTCAACGCCTAGAGACGATGGTACAGGAGTATCTCCAAGTAAACATTGAAGCCACGACTGTGTCACTGGACCCTTGCTCTTTTTGGGCTTCCAATCTGGATAAATGGCCGGAGCTAGCCACTTACGCCTGGGAGATCTTGTCATGCCCCGCAGCCAGCGTTCTGTCTGAACGTGTGTTCAGCGCTGCTGGTGGTGTGCTGACAGATAAGCGCACGCGGCTCTCCACTGATAATGTAGACAGACTCACGTTCATAAAGATGAACAAATCATGGATCCGAAACGACTTTTCTACCCCTGTGTCATCCTGGGGAGAGTAAAAGCTTGATGATTGGTTAAAATCACCCTACCAACCGTTTTAAGCTTTCAAATTACTAATCATGTTTATCTGTATCTTGACTGGAAAATAATTTGGGCTTTGTAGCAGTGTGCAGCACTGATCCTATTAGGCCATCTATAATAAGCTTCACCAGATTTAAAATTAAAAATAATTTTTAGCTGCATCTAGCCCGGAAAATAATTTTGGGGCTCCGAGATGCGCAAGACACATAAGTGCCTTCTTGCTGCACTACCTGCAGCATGACCCTCATATTGTCAGAATTCGAAGTAATCATGACTACTGGGTTGCCACACTCTTAGATCCCCCAAACTTTTCGATCAACCTTTTCATTTTAATAAAGACCAAAAAAATGGTCATTTTTGAAATTATAAGCATTAGCAGGTTGTTAGAAACTGAAATCAAACAGTTTTCAACTCAAAACTTTATTCTAGGTGATGTTACATTTTCACATAGGACCCCTTGTTCGAAAGGAGCTTCTGAACTCTCTCGTCCATTAAATTTGTCAGGTTTTGGATGGTTTCTGCTTCAATTGTTTTGCATGAGGACAGAATACCCTCCCAGAGCTGTTGCTTAGATGTGAACTGCCTCCCGCCATCATAGACACTCCTTTTAATGATGCTCCAAAGGTTCTGAATGGGGTAGAGGTCAGGGGAGCATGGGGGTCACACCATAAGTTTGTCCCCTTTTATGCCCATATCAGCCAGAGATGCAGATGTTTTATGTGCAGCATGAGATGGTGCATTATCATGCAGAAAAATGATCTTGCTGTGAAATACACGGTTCTTCTTCTTGAACCATGGCAGGAAGTGCTGTTTGAGAAAATCCACATACATTATGGAGTTCATCTTTAGCGCCTTCAGGGATCCTAAAGGGGCCGACAATCTCTCTCCCCATGATTCCAGCCCAAAACATTACTCCACCTCCTCCTTGTTGGCGCTGTAGCCGTGTTTGCGTGGGGTGTCCATCAACCAGCCATCCTCCACTCCATTCATCTGGACCATCGAGCGCTGCACGGCACTCATCCGTGAACAAAACAGTTTTGAAATCAGTCTTCATGTAATGTTTGGCCCACTGGAGCCGTTTCTGCTTGTGTGAAGTGGATAGAGGAGGTCGACAGGATGGCGTATGCACAGCTGCAAACCTCTGAAGGACCCTGCATCTTGTTGTTCGGGGGACGTTGGAGGCACAAGCAGCTTCAAAAACTTGTCTGCTGCTATGACAAGGCTTTTTTGCCGCTGCTCTTTCAACCTGACGTAATTGCCTGTAGGAAAGAGTCCTCAATTTGCCCTTATCAGCACGCACACGTGTGTACTGTGAATCAGCTACATACTTCTTGATTGCCAAGACACTTCATCCTGATCATCGCACAATGTTGATTGTAGTCATGCCTTGACCTAAACACTCCACAATTTGTTGCTTCTCAGCAGCCGACACATCCTTTTTCTTTCCCATTTTGGCAGAAAATGTAGGCTGCTTAATAATGTGAGAGAGCCTTCTTAAGTAGTCTTGCCTTTCATTGGACACACCTGCCAAACTAATTAGCACAGGTGTCTGCAATTGCTTACAGTGATATAAAGAGCCCTGACACACATCACCATCAATGAGTTTAACTGACAAACAAACAAATTCTTCCCTTATCACTCCTAAACACTTTTTGCATAATAATTTGGAACGCGGTGTACATGTGCTTTTCCACAAAACACCAGTGGTTCACGTAGTGAATCTTACAGTTCTAACTTGCCAACCGTGGTCTGTATGGAATTGTTCAATAAAGGGCCCAAAATTAAGATAACATAGATGGGAGAGGTCTCTATGAATAGGAATTCCTAAGTATTTGATACCCTGTGAGGGCCAGGCAAAGGGAAAGTTGGACTGGATGGAATCCTATATGGATTTAGGGAGGGAGACATCGAGGGCCTCAGACTTCGCTGCATTGATTTTAAAATTTTACCATGTAACAAAGTGATCTATTTCAGCCAGTTCCGTGGCTCAGGGCGGTCAAACCAGTGGCGGAACTATTTATGTGGTTTTGATGTTTAAATGTCCGACTACGCCACCCGTGGATTGCGGTCAGAGTGAACCACCGCTACAGGGCAGACCGCTAAGGCTGGTGTTGTGGGTGCAGCAGAGCGTAGCATAACTCCCCACGGGAGGAGTATAGCCTCAGGGCAGTGTATGCGGAGGATGGGGGTGATGGTGCAGGGCAGCAGCAGTAACGACACGGAGTCAGTGATGCAGTTCAGGGCCTTTACTCACAGTTCTTATTATCCAGACCACGTCTGCAGGTAACGGCTGCCCACGTCGTACTGTGCTCACCAGGTGAGGGGCTCAGACAACTCCCAGATAACTTTGGAGCGCTTCACAGGACCCCCTTTGTGTGTCCTTTGTCTGGCCTTTCTTACCAACACTTCTGTCCGGCTGCCTCGGGCCTCCTCTTGGTAAACTTGGCGCCAGTTTCCCTGACCCTATGTGGTGCCTTCCTAGCGGGTGGAGCAAGGGGCTGCGCCACATAAAATGTCAGAGCCTCCGGTTTCTAGCTGAGGGTCGTTTCCTGCCTCCACTAGTTCGGGGACCGGTCTCCCCCTTTGGCCTGACCCCTCCACGCAGGTGGATTCGGGCGTGCGGTGGCGACTCGCCCGTCCGCACCCCTGGGATCCCTTCATTCCTCGTTCCTGGAGCCTTCTCCGCTCCTCTTCCTTCCTTCTCCCTCTTGCAGGCCTGGGCCTCTGTTACTAGGCCCGCCTCCGGAGCAGAGCTCATGCAGAGCCCCTGCTCCCTGCCACTTCTGCTCAGACTTCTCTGCACTGAACTAAGATGGTGCCCACCTTTTATACTCCCTTCTCAATGCACCCAGGAACTGCTTCCTCCCTGCTCCTGCACTGCAGGGTTCCCCTTCCTCAGTGTTCCCTCCCCCCACTCCAGCCAGGGACAGGGACTGTCGTGCCCATCTCAGGGGCATATTGGTCGCCCTGCCCCACGGCAATGTGGTGTAATGCATGCAGGTGTCGGGTCCTGATCCACACTCCATCCTTATCTGAGAGTGAGATATCACACCTCTGGGTGAGGTGCAATACGTCTGTAGCAACCGAGCCCTCGGTGCTACAGTTCCATTTATCTTCAGCCTAGGTGACGTATTGTGATACAGGGCCGTGATTTTGGCTATAAAAGGGTCCCCTAGACCCCTACCCCAAGCTTTTTAAGAGAATCATATATGGCGTGCCAGGAGACTCTATGGAATGCTTTCTCAGCATCCAACGAGAGTATCTACTTACAAATTTTTAACTGCATCTAGCCCAGGAAATACTTTGTGCCTAGTAGCAGTGTCTGCTAGTCAGCGGATTATCCCGGCTGTTAAGCAAGCTACACCACCTGTAGTTTGGACACTTAATTTTTTCAAAGGAAATGCTTCGGGACCACGGGATACTTAGTGAAGAGCATCAGGAGGCACCCCAAGGCATAGGGGCTGGGACTGGCACTAGGATGCCTTGCGGTGGACAGCCGAGCTCGATCCTTATAAAAGCTTTTTAACTGCAGCAGCTTTAGTGGACGCTACTGGAGCTGGAATTACGCGGCTGCTGGCATGAGACTTGCCCTCCAATAGATCCTTGTAAATGGATTTAAAGTGTATTCATTCAAATTAGAGGGACAATTTAAATTAAAAAGCTTAGAGCTGCCTCCACCACAGGGGGGCTCTCTCGACCCACCAGCGGACAGGCACCAGTATTGGGAGAGGGGGGCTGGCCGTCAGGGTTCACCGCGGCTCTGGCACAAACCCGGCGACACGGAGGTGGCACGGGCAGGAGCGGACTGGCCGTCTCGGCTTCTCACTTTTTGGATTTTAGAAGGGCATGACATGCCTATATCTGTGTCTCCCCCTCCTTTTACTCCTCCACCTCTTTTCTTTTCGCATGACTATATGTACTTGTCACTTTTCCATGTGTTAGTTGTGTCTTCTGAGCAGTTTGTCAGCTTTTGGACACCTTTGAAGGTGTTTTCTATGTGTTTCTATGTGTTTTTGTTTGCCTGCCATTGGTTTTAACGGTGTTCGAAGGTGTTCGACGAACAGTTCGACGAACAGTTCGGCGAACACAAGGGTGTTCGACGAACCGAACCGAAGTCGAACACTACGGGGGTGGCTCAACACTACTGAGTACGGATACCAAGCTGCCGACGCAGCCATGACGTGGTGGCTAGATTCCGCCTCCATATGCCTAAAAGGCCCAATTTCAAGTGCAAGCAAGCCAGCAGTATGGTATTGCAGCTTGGGGGTGGGTGGGTGGCAGGCTGCATACTTGCGCTTGCATTGCAAGGAATGGGGGAGGTACAATTGAACACTGCCCTGGGACAAGGACTTGCACGGGGATAGTTACAAGTCTGCATCTTATGATGCGGCAAGGATCACTTCTGATGGGCACACTTTTAGGCAGTGACCTGGGTGTCAGAGATGCTTCCAGGGGTCTTCCCCATGCTGTTCCCATGTCTTTTCAGCACTGTATGCATGTGTCACACAGCACATGGCCAGATAAGGTTGTAAAATGTTAAAATGACATTTCCCGGTGAATGCATTTTTCACGGTTGAAAGCAATACAAAAGTGCAAAAACGCATAAAAAATGCTACTTGTGAACATGACCCAAGGTGTGGAGGAGTATTTTTGTTTTTCGTTAATTATTTTACCTTATACACAAGTCTTTACCCTGGAAAGGATGTTCCTTAACATATTTCGCAGGAAAACCGTTTCAGTTTCGTTTTGAACGTTTTATTGTGAGCCCGTAAAAGTGGCTTAATACCTCTGACCACATTGTTGACAGCAGTGACCTGGGGGTCAGAAATGCTTCCTGGGGCGATCCCCATGCTGTCCCCGTGTCATTTGAGCACTGTCACTATCGTTTTGGGCACTTTTTAGGCTTTCTACAGACTGCCGGGGATGCCGCCGGAAAAATGCTCGGGTCTCCCATAGACTAACATTGGGCTCATTGCTCGGGTCGAGCACCTGAGTATCACGGTGAGCTCGGCCCGAGCTTCGAGCACCCTAGCATTTTAGTGCTCGCTCAACACTAGTAACCAGAACCACTGATAAAAGCAGAACCAACTATCCCATTTTATATCAGCCAAATGTATTCCTATTGATGTACGTCAGGGCTGCTTTTCGGCAGGGTTGGATGGGCCCACCAGCGAACCGGAGACTCGTCCGGCGGGCCCTGGCTTCTCCTTCAGGAGAGTTCATAGTGTGAGGTGAGGCCATGATGATGATAGAGGCCACCATCTGCTTAGTTTTCTGCTACTTGGAATGCAAGCGCAAGTATGCAGCCAGCCACCCACCCATCCACAGGCCGCAACACTAAACTGCCAGATTTCTGGGCAGCTCTTTGCACTTGAAATATGGCCTTTTAAGCTCGTGGAGGCGGAAGCTTTTCACAACCTCATGCCGGCGGCGGCCGGGTGTCCATACCCGGTCCCCAGCCGCCACTATATTTCCCGGTATCGCCTTCGCCTTCCACAAGCACGGGTCCCACAACATTACCCGTGCCCTCCCCAGTGCACTTACTGGGAAGGACCGTCTAACCACAAACAAATGGACAGGTGAATGTGGCCAGGGATGGTACGGAGCCAGTCCACAACTTTTTTTTGCTAAGAGTTGTATTTAGCTCGGTGAAATGACTGGCATAGAGGGAAACCGTATCTACCCTGCGTGTCATTTCTCCCAGGAAGTCCAGTAATTGAGCTTGTTGCAGTACAATGGCAGCCTGTCCAACATCAACTCGCACTTGTCGGTGGTGCTTTGACACACACACATCTTTCTTTGCGCATTTAATTTCTTGAATACAGAGTTGGACAATGGCTTGATCTGTAATGCATTTTGAGAAATAACATCCATAAGCATGGCCGATCCACATTAAAAAAGCATCCATAGAGTGTCCGGGAACCTTCCCCCACACTTTTCTTAGCCAGGGCTGCTTTTTGGCAGGGTTGGACAGGCCCAACAGAGAACAGGAGACTCCTCTGGAGGGCCCTGGCTTCTCCTTCAGGAGAGTTCATAGTGTCGAGGTGAGGCCATGATGATGATAGAGGCCACCATCTGCTTAGTTTTCTGTTACTTGGAATGCAAGTGCAAGTATGCAGCCAGCCACCCACCTACCCACAGGCCGCAACACTAAACTGCCAGATTTCTGGTCAGCTGCTTGCACTTGAAATATGGCCTTTTAGGCTCATGGAGGCGGAAGCTGTCCACAATCTTATGGCGGCGGTCACCGGGTATCCATACTCGGTCCCCAGTCGCCATTATTTTTCCCGGTATCGTCTCCGCCTTCCACAAGCACGGGTCCCACAACATTTCCCGTTCCCTCCCCAATCCACTTACTGGGAAGGACCGCCTAACCACAAACACGTGGACAGGTGAATATGGCCAGGGATGGTACGGAGCCAGTCCACAACTTTTTTTGCTGAGAGTTGTATTTAGCTTGGTGAAAGGACTGGCATAGATCGAAACCGTATCTACCCTGCGTGTCATTTCTCCCAGGAAGTCCTCTAAAGCTGCTTGCACTTGAAATATGGCCTGAACATTACAGCTGGTACTTTTCTGTGGGCATATGCTTGCCTCCTACCAGCCTGGAATATTTCCAGCAAACTATGGTACGACGCCATGGTTTTAGCACTGCCCCCAGTACCAGTAGCAAAGCCATCCCCAATTTCCTTCTCAGGAATTTTATTAGGTAGACTGAGTGGCTGCCCAAATACATTTTCTCACAAAGGAGCTGAAGATAGAGTGGCAGTAGGTGCAAATTTCTCCAGCCTGTTAGATATTAGAGGGTGAACGGCAGCACATTGGATCAGTAGTTAGCACTGAAGCCTTGCAGCACTGGGATCCTGAGTTCAAATCCCAGCAAGGACAACATCTGCAACGACTTTGTATGTTCTCCCCGTGTTTGCATGTGTTTCCTCCTCAGTAAAAAAGCAGCCATAGAGTGTCCGGGAACCTTCCCACACACTTTTCTTAGCCAGGACTGCTTCTCGGCAGGGCTGGACGGTCCCACCAGAGAATCCTCTGGTGTGCCTTGGCTTCTAACTCAGAAGAGTTCATGATAGTGCTAACTTTGCAGCTGCTATGGGGCTCTTGAGCAGGTGAGAAAGGTTATCCCTCAGAATCAAATCCTCTGGTGGGCACAATGTTTTTCAATCTGAAACAGCTTCTCAGTGCGAGTTGTATTTCACCACAGCCATATTCTTTAGCTCGGTGAAAGAACTGACAAAGAGGGAAACCGTATCTACCCCGGCTGTCATTTCTCCGTCACCAGGTTCCGCCCATTGTCACACACGACCATGCCTGGCTGTATATTCAGCGGTGAGAGCCACAGATCAGGCTGCTGTGTGGCAGCTTTCAACAACTCTCCAGCGCTGGGCGGTTTGTCAATTAAGCATTAAGCATGTTATCTTCAGCACAGCCTGTTGCTGCTTGGCCAAGGCAGTGCTGCAGTGCTGTCAGCTTGTGACTGATGTGGTCATTTCGGAGATGGAGGAGGAGGTGCATGAGCTGAACAATGTGATTACATTGAGGTTAATTTGGTGACGCTGTTTTTATACTAAAGAAAGATCCTATTGTTTTGTTTTTTTTACGTTATTTTTTAAGACAAATGCATTCACCGGGAAATGTCATTTTAACATTTTACAACCTTATCTGGCAATGTGGTGTGTGACACATCATCAGACACATCCTGTTTTATTTATGATGGAGGGACTCTGAAAGTCATAAAGCCTATTTTTATAGGGACATCAGACTCCCTTACTATTCTTAAAAGGCCAGCAGTCGGCCCTAACTATTGTTAGAGAGCCATCAGCCGGCTATGCTTTGTTGTTCCCATTATTAACAAGTGGGTTATTGTGTATCCAGTGACTGCAAGGGGTGCCAAAAATTTGGACGCAACCCAATACCCCTTTGAAGAGACATAGAGGAAGGTCTCAGTAAAAAAAATGTTCCCATTATAAAGGAGCGGGTCTCCTATAGTGGTAATGCCCATGCTGTGACTGCAAGGGCTGCCAAAATTTGGGAAAAACCCCACTAAGAATTTAAAGACACATAGAGCAGGGCCACAGTAACAAGGTACGACATGTTCCCATTAGAAAGGAGAGGGTCTGCTATACAGTTATAGGGTATGTAGTGAGTCCAACGGCTGACCAATTTTAGGAAAAACCCCACTAAGAATTTGAAGACACACAGAGCAGGGCCACAGTAACAAGGTACGACATGTTCCCATTATAAAGGAGAGGGTCTGCTATACAGTTATAGGGTATGCAGTGAGTCCAACGGCTGACCAAGTTTAGGAAAAACCCCACTAAGAATTTAATGACACACGGAGCAGGGCCACAGTAACAAGGTACGACATGTTCCCATTAGAAAGGAGAGAGTCTGCTTTACAGTTATAGGGTATGCAGTGAGTCCAACGGCTGACTAATTTTAGGAAAAACCCCACTAAGAATTTAAAGACACATGCAGCAGGGCCACAGTAACAAGGTACGACATGTTCCCATTAGAAAGGAGAGAGTCTGCTATACAGTTATAGGGTATGCAGTGAGTCCAACGGCTGACCAATTTTAGGAAAAGCCCCACTAAGAATTTAAAGACACATAGAGCAGGGCCACAGTAACGACAAATTCCCATTAGAAAGGAGAGAGTCTCCCATAGTGTTGGCCTATGCAGTGAATGCAAGGGCTGCCAAAAATTTGGAGGCACTTCAATGACCCTTGGAAGAGACGTGGAGGAGGGCCTCATAAAAAAATGTTCCCATTAGAAAGGAGCGGGCCTCCTATACTTGTAATGCCCATGCACTAAGTGTATGGGCTGACAAACATTTACCTCTGGGGGGTATACATGAACATACTGTATAAAAAATTTTTTTTTACGGGCATCATAAACACACTTTAAAAAAATTATGTGGGTGTTGCATCATGGACCACGGTCACCCTGGTGATATGGTTGTGGAGGATGAGGAGAAGGAGGAGGACAAGAGCAAATATCCAAAATCAGGAAGCGTATACCCATGTGTGGGTGTGAAAAGGTGCATGGGATTACATCTCCCAAGAAAAGACACTGGATTTGAGTTAATGTTACGCTGCTATCATTCGGTGGTGTTGAGAAGTCTGGCCCAATCCAGCCCTTGTTCATTTTTATAAGAGTCAGCCTGTCAGCATTTTCAGTCGACAGGCGGATGCGCTTATCAGTTATAATTCCACCAGCGGCACTAAAAACCCGCTCTGATAAAACGCTGGCGGCAGGGCAGGCCAGGACCTCCAAGGCATAGAGAGCCAGTTCATTCCACGTATCCAGCTTGGATACCCAACAATTATAAGGCACAGAGGAATCACGGAGGATGTTGGTACAGTCGGCAAGGTACTCTCTCAGCATCTTCCCAAACTTTGCACTCCTTATGAGAGTACCCCGCGCCTCAGGGCCTGTGCGATGGGAGGGTCTGAGAAAACTCTCCCAGAACATTGACAGTGTTCCCCTGCCTCTGCTGGATTGAAGTTGTGTCTCTCTCGCCTGTACTCCTTGGTTGTCCAACGAAGTGTGCCCTCTGTCGCCAGCATTTTCAGATGGGAATTTTTTTAATAGCTCAGCAACAAGGGCCTTCTGGTACTGCCCCATTTTTGTACACCTGTCCGCCTCAGGAATAAGAGATATAAAGTTCTCCTTGTAGCGTGGGTCTAGAAGTGTCACCAACCAGTAATGACTGTCACCCAAAATTTTGAGAATGTGAGGGTCATGGGAAAGGCAGCGTAGCATAAAGTCAGCCCTGCATGCCAGACTACTAACAGGCAAGACTTCCGTGTCCTCACTAAGAGGATGACTGACCATTCTCTCCTCCTCCTCCTCCTCTCTGTCCTCTGGCCATCCACGGTGAACAGACGGTATGACAGCTGTGCAGGTAGTACCGTCTATAGTGCATGAAACTAGCTCCTGTCTTTCCTCCTTCTCCTCCTCTTCCTCATTGTCTCCCAATCCACTTTGGGATGAGATGAGACTTGGTTGTGTGTAATCACCCTGTATGGTTTCTTGCTCCATCTCACCGTGCTCCACCTGCAATGCATCCTCTTTGATTGTGAGCAGAGAGCGTTTCAGATGACAGAGAAGCGGGATGGTGACGCTAATTATGGTGTCATTGCCGCTCACCATCTTGGTGGAGTCCTCAAAGTTTTGGAGGATGGTACATATGTCTGACATCCATGTCCACTCCTGAGGTCTTATGTGTGGAGTCTGAACTGAATACCGACGGCCTTGTTGATTCTGGTACTCAACAACTGCCCTCTTCTGCTCACAAATCCTTCCCAACATCTGCAGTGTAGAGTTCCAACGTGTGGGGACATCACACACCAGTCTGTGAGCCGGAAGCTGCAAACGTTGCTGAAACACTGCAAGGGCGGCGGAAGCTGTAGCTGACTTTCTAAAATGGGCACACAGGCGACGTACTTTAACAAGCAGATCCGGCAGCTCCGGGTAGGATTTGAGAAACCGCTGAACCACGAGGTTAAGCACATGGACCAGGCATGGTACGTGTGTGAGCTCGCCTCGCCGCAGAGCCGCCACCAGGTTCTGGCCATTATCACACATGACCATTCCTGGCTGTAGGTTCAGCGGTGTGAGCCACAGATCTGCCTGCTCTTTCAGAGCTGTCCACAACTCTTCAGCATTGTGCGGTTTTTCACCTAAGCATATTAGCTTCAGCGCAGCCTGTTGCCGCTTGGCTGAGGCAGTGCTGCAGTGCTTCCAGCTTGTGACTGAGGTGGTCATTTCGGAGATGGAGGCTGAAGAGGAGGAGGAGGATGAGGTGCAGGAGCTGTAGACCGTGGGGGCAACCCTGATTGACCTAGGGCCCACAATCCTTGGCGTCGGGCGGACGTGTTCCGTCCCAAGTTCCGACTGGGTCCTGGCTTCCACTATGCTAACCCAGTGTGCCGTCAGCGAGATGTACCGTCCCTGCCCACAAGCACTTGTCCATGTGTCCGTGGTTAGGTGGACTTTACCGGTAACTGCGTTGTTGAGAGCATGGCTAATGTTTTGGGACACGTGCTTGTGTAGTTCTTGGACGGCACACCGGGAGAAATAGTGGCAGCTGGGGACCGAGTACCGAGGGACGGCCGCCACCATCAGGTAGCGGAATGCTTCCGTCTCCACGGGCCTAAAAGGCAACATTTCGAGCGCAAGCAGTCGTGAAATTTGAGAATTTAGTAATGTGGCCTGTGGGGCGTTGGATGCATATTTGCGCTTGCGTTCCAAGGATTGGGGTATGGACAACTGAGCGCTTTGCTGGGACAAGGACATGGACGTGCTTCTTGATGCTGCTACTTGAGAGTGTGCAACGACAGGTGCAGGGCAGGAGGCATCTTCGCATGCACCATGGACAGAGGATTGGTTTGCATGCACAACAGTGGAAGACGCAATGGTGCCACCCGCAGACACGGTTCCTCGACCCTGGGGTTCGGCCCACAAAGCTTTGCTGCCATGTGCCTGATCATGCTGGTGGTGGTCAGGCTGGTTGTTTTGCCACCCCTGCTGATGCTGGCCTGGCAGGTGGTGCAAATGGCCTTTTTGGGGTTATCGGCAGAGTCTTTAAAAAACAACCGGACTCAGGGAGACCTAACAGTTTTACTGGCAACTTCCTTTGTGTTGGTGTTACGGGGAATGGTTGCCTGCCTTCTGTCTGCGGCCACCACACTGCTTATTCCTGCCTGTTGGATTGCTCTGCCTCCCTCCCCCTGTGTGCTGCTGATCTCGCTCTGCATGTCCTCCTGCCAGGTTGGGTCAGTTACTATATCAACCACTAGCTAGTCTTCCACTTCCGCAGCCTGGTCCTCCTCCTGACTTTATGGCAATTGTGTCTCATCATCGTCCACCTCTTGTGACACTTTCCCACCGTCGCCTTCGTGTGACCGTGGCTGCTCAAATATTTGGGCATCACTACACGCATTCTCCTCTTGCCCCGCTTCAAGTAGACCGGGCGAGAGTCCTGAATCTATAAATGGAAAAGTGAACAGCTCTTCAGAGTGTCCAAGAGTGGGATCAGTTGTCTCTGGGTACTCGGCATGGTGGGAGGAAGGAGGATCAGGGTGAGGAATATGCGGTCCAGACTCATGGCTATTGAGACTTCACCGTGTGGAAGACAGGGTGGTGGTGGTGGTGGCTACGTGACTAGAAACATTAGTGGTGTGCTGTGGTCCCCTAGAAATTGGGACAGGAAGGTCAGGCGAGAAGATGTGGGTGTTTGCTGTGGCACAATTTCGGCTTGCCAATGGCCTTGTCCTCGGCCTCTGCATGCACTCTTACCATCACGTCCAGTTCCCCATCCCTTGCCACGTGCCTTGCCCATTTTAAATGGAGGATCTTCCAAGCTCACTACAAATGACTGAGTTTGGAGCGAACTTATATGTGATCTGTGTGATGGAGAAAACAGAGTTTTAAATACCTGTCCTGTAGGTAAGTAGTTTGAACAGCAAACTGCGGTGAATTGCTTCACTGACACACTAAAGGAAATTTTTAATGGAGTCCAGAAATGGCATTATTTTCTGACAACGTATATGTGATCCGTTTGATGGAGAAAACACAGTTTTAAATAGCTGGATTTCTAGTGCTCTAATATGGAAAGGACCTGGCTGTATTCTGCAGTGCCAACAAGCAAATGGCGCAGAAAAAACAATGTTCTCTGGATTGCTTTTTAAGCAAATAATGAGGATTAAGATCCAAAGAAAAGTATTCCTGGCCCCTGAGTCCTGGGCCTTTGTATAGAAATATCTAACAGCAGCAGAAGGCAGAATTGGAATGGAGCCTCTTGTGCTATATGCACTGCAGTCTGCTATATACCCTGCCTGCCTGCCTATACACCCTGCCTGCCTAATATCTCTGCAGATGGATTAGTCCTCAGAAGGACTGTTTGTTAAGATGGATATGTGTAATGTACGGTTTTTCTCCTTACACTATCTAATGCACAATCAAATCTCTCCCTAACGCAGCAGCACCTCTCCCTACACTGTCTGATCCGGAGTGACTGTGACGAGCATGGTGGCGCCAGGTCTGATATAGACCTGATGACGCTGTGCGGCCAGCCAATCACTGTAATGCCCACAACCAACATGGCTACGGCATTACAGTGCATGGCAGGCAATCCCTGCATGTTCATTGGCTCTCTAAAGAGCGCCAAACATGGAGGGAGGGGACCCGAGTTCAAGCCCGAGCAATCCGGAAATACTCGGCGAGTGCCGAGCATCTCGAGCAGTGAAATGCTCGGGCGAGCGCCGAACAGTAGCGAGCATGCTCGCTCATCACCAGTTAGTACATATTTACTGAGGAATGTTTAAACAGTTCTGCCAAATGCAATGCCTAAACATGATGTGAACGCAGCCTTACAACTGTTTCAAGCTTGCTGGCCCCCAATGTAGAATAAAGCAGGATGTGCTGACTCTATCCACTATCCTAAAAATGGCAACTAAAAAACTTATTGTTTTGATTTGTTTTAATAGTGATAGAAAAATTTTGATAGCATTTACCACTAACAAGAATCATTTTGTGGCATTAACAATGTGTATTGCAACCAACTAAGCCGATTTTCCCATCTCAATACCCATTATACCATTCATTGGATCACTAAAGTAATTCTTTACGTAATTCTGTTTGTCAGTCTTAAAAGGGTTACCTGGCACTGGCCACTTCTACACCAGAGATGAACAGCACCGATGATGTTATGACCCGAAACAACTGCTAAGATGCATGCACGATTGACAGGTATTGTACATGTGACCTGTTTATTAAACTAGGACATGTGCACGATAGTTTCCTATGATGCATATGTCTTGGCAAGTGTATGGAGTCATAAGTAGAGATGAGCAGATCGCATGGTTCAGGGTCCAGGTCAGTGCTTTCTTGGCAGTGGACAGGAGCTGCACAAATTTCCGTATCTTCTGGGATTCGAGGCTCGGCTTACGATAAGCCAGGCTGGTGAGACATTACTTGTGCACCACACAGATGATGCCACGTCAGGCTTGCGAATCAAACGTTGCACTGAGGAACACAGAATCTTCTGAAATTTGTGTAGCTCCTGTCTTCAGCCAGAGAGCACTGACCTGGACCATGGACTGGGATGATTGCCACATGAGTTTATATTTTTTCTCATTAAATTTATATTATATATTTTTGGAGGGGGTGGGGAAAACTGACAGATGACCTTATCTTACTCTCCTGTTTTTTTCTTTATCTTTTTTCCCTTTCTAAAAGTGTGAAGAGGTCGCATATGACAGCAAACCATTCGTATAGGAGCACTGGCATTGCAGAACTTTTGATCCTTAGATGTTAATTAAGGTTAGGGGCTTTCATCTGTGGCTACAATTATGTAGTTTGTCTGCTTAATCCTTAGTTTGTTGTTTGAGTGCAAATGCTTTAATCTTTGGGTATAATAACCATTATAGCACATGTAATCATTTACTGTTTGCAACCCCTCATCTGTAATGCCGTCTCCTGTGCACAAGGTCTAATACTCATGACTTTTAGTGCTTCATTAAAAGACAACTGTTTACATTAGCCATGTCTTATAAGGTTCTTCCTGCACTAGAGTTTGATGAATTTCATATGTTTTTGTTTCAGAATTAGTAGTATGCTCTTTGTAGCTTTGCACAAGAATGGATACATACATAATGAAATAACCAGATAGAGTAGAACACCTAACTATTTGATGTAAGGATCAGTTGGCCTTCGATGTAAATACACCATTAACAAAAAAAGGTTTAAAAACTTTTTACATTTTTTAAATTTTTGGCTGTTTTTAAATGCAGAAATTGTAGAATAAATGAGCAAGTTGCTAAAAATTCATTACTCTTGTCAGACTACTTTACTTCTTTTAAAATATGAGTCTATGAATTAGATGATACATTTTAAAATATTTTTCAGTGACGCTGTCCATAAAGATGAGATGACCATAAAAATGATTTGTGAATGTGCATGCAATTTCCAAAAGTGTTAGGCTATGTTCACACATGTTGGGTTTTTCAGCGTCACAAATCTGCAGCAAAACCCAATCTCTGGCAGGAAATTAGCTGCGTCAAAAACACAGGTTTTGCTGCGTTTTTTTCAGCCTTCTGTCTCTATTTATGCATGTACATAAAGTTGAAAAAAAAGAACCCTATTCTATTTTGCCATTAAAAACGCTGAAAAAACGTTGATGCAAATTTTGGTGCGTTTTTTCAGTGTTTTTTTTCACCACCTATTACTTCGTATAGGTGGAAAAACGCTTAAAAACGCTGAAAGAAGTGACATGCTCTCTTTTCCAAAAACCCAACCAAGGCACAAAATACGCAACAACAAAAAAACCATGATGTGAATTCTGGTTTCTCATAGACTTTGCTGGTACTGCAAAATGCAGCTGAAAATTTGCATAAAAATCTGCAGAAAAAAACGCTGAAAAACCCAACATGTGTGAACATAGCCTTACACTGATTTCAGCAGGGGGCTTGAATAAGAGAATCTGAAGATTGAATGGTTGGGCAAAAAGTTTGCTTTGCACATATGGTATTCACAATCTGAGCTTTAACTTTTACCCTGCATAGAAGTTTATGCTATGTACAATCTAGAGGTTGTAAGAGGCCTAAGTGAAAAAGGAGCAATAATATTTTCTAAAACAAATTGAGTTTTCTATATATTGGAAAAGAAATTGCAAGAATACAGTGAAGACACAACTTATAATGTGTGTGAGTTGTGAGTGTGTTTGAATGTTTGTTTGTGTGTGTCTGAGTCTGGTGTGTGTGAGTTTGTGTGTGTTACTGTGTGTTTGTGAGTTTGTGTGTGTGAGAGTGTATGAGTGTATATGTGTCTGAGTGTGGTGTGTGAGTGTGTTAATTAGTGAATTTGTGAGTGTGTTGTAGGTATGTGTGTGAGTCTGTGTGTGCGAGTTTGTGAGTGTGTGTGCATGTTGTGTGCTGTTTGTGGAATGCGGTAGTAGTTGAGTGCTCTACATCAAGTCTTGGAGATCTTGCAGGATAATCAGCTCCCATCAATAAACACACATCACTCTTTATCAAGCTGTTTACCATAAACGCCACTTGACATTTACTAGGAGGGGTTTAACCCTGGAAACATGACTTTTGCTTATATTAGAGTCCTGATTGATGGCGAGATTGATGCAGTGATAGGTAGCATCAGCAGCGCAGTGTTTACCCTTTTTGCCATTGCTCCAACTGGACAATGTTATTTTAATGTTTAGTTTTCATGTGAAACAGCTCTGTTGTCCGGCAGATTCAGCCATATGTAACATTTCTTTTTCTGAGGTATAGGTACAATATATTTATTAATAATATTGCCAAATGTTTTGAAGAAAAGCATTTAATAAAATTGGTGTGAACTGAATTTGCCAGCTAGAGCCCTTTTTTCATTATTTTTTTTATATTTGTCTAATTTGAAGTAATTATTTTAGCATTAAATTATTTTTTTTCACTCAAATATTATATATTATATATTTCAGTTTTCTGCTATTGCACATAAAGTTGTATACTTTTTTTTTGTAGAGAGCAATTTACTTATCTTATGAAATCTATTGTGAGGATCAATATATTATAACTTTTTTGGATAAGGAATACCATATGGCATGCATTTGTAAACGTTTTATCAGCATCAATATCTATACAACTTTTGTATTTTAAAATGTGCGGGAGGCATTTCTGTATATCTGTCTTCCGGTTTAGCTAACATGAATAACCCAATTGTGTAAATATTGGAAACATTAATTTTCTGTTATCTACAGTCCTTAAGTGTTTAGAAAAATTCTTGAACAGAAAAAAGATTCCCTGCCAAAGACTCCAACAATAGATCGATGGAAAGAAAGATAACAAGTAAGAAAAAAAAGGCAAAAAGATAAAGAACGAAATAAAGCAACAAAGACAGAAAAAATTCTGAAAGAGAAAAAAAGAAGAGAAAGCATAAAAAAATAAAAAGGATAGGTAAAAAATATAGATAGAAAAACTAAAGAAGGATTGAAAGATAAATAGATAGATGGGATAGATAGATTAGATAGATAGATATATAGAAAGATAGATAAATACAATAGATAGATAGATTAGATAGATATATGAATAGATATATAGATACATAGATAGATACATAGATAAATAGAAACACATAGATTAGATAGATATATGGATGGATAGATACGATAGATAGATAGATAGATACAGTAGATAGATAGAAACATAGATTGGATAGATGTATGGATAGATACATAGATAGATACAGTAGACAGATAGGTTAGATAGAAAGATAGATAGATACAGTAGATAGATACATAGATAGATAGATAGATAGATAGATAGATAGATGTTCAGTGTATTTTTAGCCTGCCAAAACATTCACTTTATATGATTGACTGCATTTTATGTGATTTTTCTGCACTTGCAGTATTTGTGGCCTCAAGGTGATGCTTATTTTCTTTGCACTATTAATTTGCACTTTATTTAAATTGTAGCTGATTTGCACTATAGCTAATGGCACTCTATGTGATTTGATTTTGATACATTTCTCAGTTCTTATAATTCGATATATTTCATCAACATAATTATGGTTCAGTGATTTTTGTGATTTTGAGCACTTGCTCTATATGGTGGATATATCATGATATAACTGGCTTGTGTAGTTCTTTTCTGTTCTAGTTTCCTTCCCACTTTTTATGTATTTTATGTTGTATTTTAAATATATGTCAATAAAAACTCCATGTTTTATTATACTGGTGCTAATCTTCCAAGTCTTTTATAGGTTTATAATGCTTTATATGGAAGTGCTCTTGAAATTTTTGTGCTAAAAGAATTTTTTGGGATTATATACAGTATACCAGTAGTTGGCATTCAGTAAACATGAATGTTTTAGCATTCTCAGATGCTTATTTATGTTGCTTTCAAATGACTGACTTTAGAAAAAAGTTTTCCAGTTTAAAACACACACATTACATGTGCTTTCAAGGATGTCAACACTTTCAGCAATGACTGTATATATGATGTGTAACATATATTACCCATCTTTAATTTAATTTAAGTCCCCTTTTTATAAACTATAAACTGGCATAAAGTCTCAAACTAATTAATCTGTATTTGGGAATCATATCCACAACTAAAAGCAGCCACAAAAATGTAATTCTTCATCAGGATGATCAATCAGCCATTGTTTAAATGGCCACTAGTTAGCAGGAGCATTCTTAGTGTCTGGAGCCACAGGGCTCTCAACTCTCTACAGTTAAACTGTGGAGACAACTAATGGCATTGTCATATCAACACAATCAAGTATAGTAGAGCTAGAAGGTGGAGGCCATAAAAGGTTAAATGGACTGAGAATCTTCCAGCAGGGGATTTAGCCTTGTCCTACATTATATTTTTCTAAACCTGAAAAGCAATGCTTATGAGATCAAATAATACCATCTTGAGACACCCAATTTTTCCCTAGCATATTTCTAGCAGAGAATACCTCATGTTGTGTCACGCTGCATGCAATAGAACCTATTGTACTGTAATTTAGTTTTTCTGTCTTTTCAGTAAATCCTTGAGACAAAATCTTTAGTTTTCCTCTGATTTTATATGTACAAGCCCATAGAATTTAAGGGGTGCTTTATTATGAATCGGCAACTTAATAGTAAAAAATACATGTATATCACTGTCAAAGTTTAATACGGCAAGGGCACATTTAGACTGTTCAACCTTTAAATGGCCTTTGATCCGCTACATAAAAGCTGATTGGCAGCTGTTTAATGGCCTGTTTAATCAGGATGACCAGAACTACATGTGCATAGAAAATCAATAATACATTAATACTGTTTATATAAGATGATGTGTTGCTGAGAATGATGATTTTAATGCTGGTATGAACAATCCAATGACCCAAAGAATGAGCTTTTTAACAAATTCCAATTATCGACTTGTACAATTGAGCCTATATTGTTTATCAATCAATCTTAAGGGCCCATTTCGACAGGCTGATAATCGGAAACAAGCAGACCTAGGAACCCTTATTTCCTGATTATCGGCTACTAAACTGGTCCTCAGTAACCCAACGAGCAAGCAAAATGCTTGTTCATTGTGTGAAATTATTTTTAAGCTAGCCTAAAACCTATCATTCACTGCAGCACATTGTCCTATGTAACCAAAACACCTGACGTTGAGACCAAAATGTTCTATATGCACAGAGCGATCATTTTATCGATCGTTCTGCGAACATAGAAATGCGGTTAACCTATCTCTGATGCCAATAAATGACTATACAGAAGATGATTGGTGGTTGTTTTACAATGCATCTGCCATTTTTATTGAGCCTTAAAGGGGTTGTCCAGTACTTTCTATTGACGCGCCCCCTGGGCCTTGGGAGTACTCGGCAGCCGGGCCTCTGCGTATGCCGGTGGGGGATATCACGGTGGCTGGCCCGGTCGTGACCCAGGGCGGTCAGTAAAAAAAGGGAAATTTATAGGGGATTTGGAAAGTTCGGGACGCCACCTGTGGAATGCGGCAAAAGAGGTGCCGCCGCTGCGGAGCAGTCCTCTGGAGCGGGTGTTACGGCAGCAGGGATGGTGTGGCTCTCCACAGGTAGAGCTAGCTCCAGGGCAGCGTGGGGTGTAATGGAGGATGCTGGGGAGAGACGGCAGGACGGTCCCGGAGGAAAGACGGACACTCACACGGGGGTAAGCTTCAGTACCTTTACTGGTGATGGTGCAGGCACGGTCCAGGGTACTCTGGGCGAAGGGTGCACTTTTGGACTCTCCCCAGTGAGCGGGTATAGGCCCTCCTGATCCGTGGCTTTTCTCATTAAGCTTCTCGCCTGCCTGGAACTAGGCCTAGCTTGGTTACTGTCTCTCTCTCCCTTGCACCTGCTGACCTGGTGGTAGGGCCTTCTCTTTGGAGATCACTCTCCCTGGACGCTGGGGCCTCCGTGCCTCCTAGCCCTGGTACTGTAGTCAGCGTTTGGCAAACCTGGGACCTGTAGTCCTCCAGGGGTTCCGGTAGTCCCTACTGGGTGTAAAGAGTCCCTGTAGGCGCGGACCCGGTGTCTGGTATATATCTCGGGGTGAGCCTGGTATGCTCCTCTGCCCCCTTGCTACTTCTTCCTTCTCCTCTCACCTTCGGCCCACTCAAGGCCCTCACTAGGCCTTCACACGTGCTGTAGGCCTTGGCTCGCCTAAGCACAGCAGCCAGCGTTCTGCCTCTTCGCTGCTCTCTGAGCGTCAGCACGCTCTCAGCTCACTCTGAGCTCTGTTCCTCTCTGTGTCTGAGCAGGAACTGAACTAAAAACTGAGCTGCCTGGCTCCACCCTCCCTATATCTATCCCTAATGGGCTCCCTCTGCTGGTCTGAGGTGGTAGGGTGGAGGTGTGTGAATGTGTGAGGGCCTCTTGTGGAGAAGTCCATCCATGCACCCTTCTGGGTTCTGTGGCACCAGTGCGTAGCAGGGCGCCATACTATTACCCCCCCAATGTATCCCCCCGGGGCCCCTAACGATTTTTGTAATTACCTTACGTTGCTGATAATGTCTGTGAGTGGCGCTATCACTGGCCGCTCACAGGCATCACGTGACCCCCGGCTGCAGCCGGCTCTGACATCCGCTGGCGCCATGACAAGTGCTGGCAGCAGTGGGGGTCTCTGTCTTCTGTGTTCCATGGTGGATGCCAGGCTGTGGGCGGGGTTGCCTCGTGCGTCACACCCGGCATCCACCGCACGCTCTGCCTCTCCCCATTCATTGGGAAAGCGCGTGGTGGATGCTGGGTGTGACGCGGGGGTAACCCCGCCCACAACCCAGCAGCCACCGCGGGGACCCCAGCGCTCAGTCACGCCTCACTTGTCGTGATGTCAGCGGGGGGTCACGTGATGCCAGTGAGCGGCCAAGAATAGCGCCGCTCACAGGCAGAAACAGGAACGTAAGGTATTTACAAAAATCCTTAGGGGCCCTGGGGGGATACATTGGGGGGTAATCTAAAGTACTGGACAACTTCTTTAAGTGTGTGAATCAGTAACCCCCTATTTTTACCTTCAGGTTTTTCGGAAAGTGGCTTCAAAACTTGTTTTCTCAGTGTTAAAGCTGGCACATCAGATTACTACAAAACAGGTATCAGTTTTAAAGGGAACCTGTCACCGTGAAAATGCCATCCAATCTGCACCAATATGCAGGCACGGAGTTATAGAGTGGGGGGAACTGATATGATTGGTATGTATTTTTATAAGAAAAGATTCTGTATCTTTCTGGGATTTTTGGTCCAGTGGGCGGTCCTATCAGTGACTGACAGATTTATTTGTATAATTGCGTATACAGAGATAGCTGTCAATCACTGACAGGTCGAAAATTCCAGAAACAGCAGAGAATTAAAACACAGGTTATACTGAATCTTTTCCTACTAGCTGCACAGATATTTTAGACAGTTTTATACCATAATTCTGGTGAAAACGGTTTGATGAATCAGACGCACTGTGTCCTGTAGCAAATACTCAAAACACTGGTCTAGAGGGTCAAATGTGATATTTATTTGTGAGCCGTGCTGACGGTTTTATTGATACCAATTTGGGGTACATACACTGTTTCGAATGTTTTTTGCTGAATTTTTTAGGGAGATGTAATAATCGAAAAAACACAATTCTGGAATTTTGATTTTAGTTTAGTTTTTACTGTTTACATGTTAATAAATGTTATATTTTGATAGCCTGAACTTTTACGGATGCAGCAATTTCAAATATGTTTCTTTTTTTATTTCTTTATTTTTATAGGAAGGCAAGGGGAGTGATTAAAATTTTTATTTTTTTATATTTTTAAAAAATATATATATTTTTATATTATTTGTAGTTTCTTTAAGAGACTTGAAATTGCGCAGTATTGCAGAATACAACGAAAATCAGAGTCTCCTATGAAGCTCAGGCTGTTCCTGTAGCTGAGTTTAACAGGAGTACCAACATGGCAGTGATGGGGGTATTCAGCAGGCCACCCTCTGCCATGTAAACTCATCAATACCCCATGATTTTGTCATGGTGGGCAGAGGGGGGCAATAGGAGTGGCATGTAAATGGTTAATAGCAATAATCAGATCTTCTCTTTATCTGCTGCTATTACAGACAAATACCAGCTATGTAACAAAGCCACCATCCACCTAGTGTGGTGGGAGCTCAGCTGCTGAGTCCTTTGCACAAATGGTGACCCCAGGGCTGACGTCTTTGTACATCATTTTGCGCTAAAGGGTTAATATCAAGTCTTTCTGTAAACTATATTAAATGCAAGAAACTACGGAGACCTCCTCTGTTCACATTTGTTTTACATAAATCTATGCAGTAAAAATAATAATACTATACAATTATCGTTCATTCCTAAAAAAGCAGTTTACTACTGATAAAATAAATCAACCATTTAAGCCGTTATGCACATTAGTGCAGATGTACACGAGCGTATTTGCTGTCCGAATGCAATCTGACAAAACATCGGATCGCACTCGGACCAAAGTTAGTCTACGGGACCATGAACATCTCCAATTTTTTCCGTGGACAGAGACTGTCCAAGGAATATTTGCTGCATAACTGAGTTTGATCAGATACTCAGATCGTACTCGGCCTTGCAAGTCAATGTGTAACTGGTCTGGGAGGTGGAACATCTGGGCTACGAAACAAAGGGGCAGTCCTTGTAAGGAAGCAGGTGGCTCCCAGGGTAGGCGGGCAGGTAGTCACGGCAAGTGACGGGGACAGTCTCTGGGTAGAAGGGCAGGAGGTCACGGCAAGTGACGGGAACAGTCTCTTGACAGGCTGGTGATCACGGCAAGTGACGGCGAAGCCTCCAGATAGGCTAGCAGGTGGGTAGCAGGTGGACGCTCCCAGGTGAGCGGGCAAGAGTCTCTGGACAGGCAGGTGGTCACAGCAAGTGATGGCTAAGCCTCCAGGTAGACTAGCAGGCAGGTAGCAGGTGGACACTCCCAGGTGAGCGGGCAAGAGTCTCTGGACAGGCAGGTGGTCACAGCAGGTGACGGCAGAGCCTCCAGGTAGGCTAGCAGGCAGGTAGCAGGCGGACGCTCCCAGGTGAGCGGGTAAGAGTCTCTGGACAGGCAGGTGGTCACAGCGCGTGACGGCAGAGCCTCCAGGTAGGCTAACAGGCAGGTAGCAGACGGACGCTCCCAGGTGAGCGGGTAAGAGTCTCTGGACAGGCAGGTGGTCACAGCACGTGACGGCAGAGCCTCAAGGTAGGCTAGCAGGCTGGTAGCAGGCGGACGCTCCCAGGTGAGCGGGTAAGAGTCTCTGGGCAGGCAGGTGGTCACAGCACGTGACGGCAGAGCCTCCAGGTAGGCTAGCAGGCAGGTAGCAGATGAGCACTCCCAGGTGAGCGGGCAATCAGATCCATAGACAGACTGGCAGGGCTGGTAGGCAGACTGTTGGACCGCAGGAATGCAAGTAGATAGACTAGAATCAGGCAGGTATCAAGCAGGAATCTGGCAGGTAATTGGCAGGTAACTGGTAACGGGACCTGAGGGCTGAAGCAGAGTGATAGACAATGCAACAACATTGCTCGGGCACCTCCATTTTGGAGGAGGTGCCTTATATATGGTGAGGTCCTCCGGTCATTGGCCGGGGACTCCTTAGGACGGCTCGCGCGGCCCCTTTAAGAGAGGGGGAGCGCGCGCTCGCGCGCCCTAAGCACAGTGGCCGGGAAGCAGCCCGCGCTGCCAGCAGAGCGGGAGGAGGACGCCGGGCATGGAGCGGAGAGGTGAGGGGAACAGCGTCCCTGCCTAGCAGGAGGCAGGGATGCCGACGCTACAGTACCCCCCCCTTTAGGCCCCCCCTTTTTTAGGCCAGACAGAAATTTATCAAGGATGAGAGGGGCATGGATGTTCTCCCGGGGCTCGCAAGTTCTCTCCTCAGGACCAAACAGTTTCCAATCCACTAGAAAAAAGGTCTTTCCTCTTACCCTTTTGGTGGCCAGAATGTTCTCTACCTCAAACTCGTTTTCAGCGGAAACCAGAGCAGGAGGCGTACCTGTAGACTTGGAAAAAGAGTTAAGTACCACGGGTTTGAGGAGAGATACATGGAAGGAGTTAGGGATCCGCAAGTTGGCCGGGAGTTTCAATTTATAGGCCACAGGGTTGATTTGTTTGATAACTTCCAGTGGGCCGATGAACCGAGGCCCTAACTTGTAGGAAGGAATCTTGAGCCGGACATACTTGGACGAGAGCCAGACTTTATCTCCAGGACGGAATTGTGGAGGATCCAGGCGTTTTTTGTCAGCGTGTTTTTTCATCCGCTCGGACGACTGAAGGAGTGCGGATCGGATACTCTCCCAAATGGAGGAAAATTCGCTAACGAGAGATTCCGCAGCCGGATTGTCCACCGAGGTGGAGACGGGAAATGGGATCCGAGGATGCTGACCAAAGACTACAAAAAACGGGGATTTGGAGGAAGATTCGCTCTCGTGATTATTGTAAGAGAACTCGGCCCATGGTAGGAGATCCACCCAGTCCGAATGGTGGGCATTAACGAAGTGCCGGAGGTAACTGGTCAGGATCTGATTGATCCGCTCCACTTGACCATTGGACTGTGGGTGGTAAGCGGAGGAGAAGTCCAGGGTGACGTCCAGCAGCTTACATGTGGCTCTCCAGAAGCGTGAGGTGAACTGAACCCCACGATCCGACACGATGTGGAGGGGCAGGCCATGGAGACGGAAGATGTGGCGGATAAAGTCTTTAGCCAGCTCGGGTGCAGACGGGAGGCCCGGCAGGGGAATGAAGTGAGTCATCTTGGAAAAGCGGTCAGCGACCACCCAAATGACCGTACAACCAGCAGAAACAGGGAGATCCGTTATAAAGTCCATAGCTATATGCTGCCACGGGGCAGCAGGTACTGGAAGAGGAAGGAGGCGACCGGCTGGCAGATGTCTCGGAACCTTGTTGCGGGCGCAGGACACACAGGCTGAAACAAAGTCTATTACGTCCTTGTGCAGGGTAGGCCACCAGTAATGCCGGGTAATAAGCTGGAGGGTCTTTTTCTGACCGGCGTGGCCAGCTAGCTTAGACGAGTGACCCCAGTGTAGGATCTTCTTCTGATCAGGTACTGTTACAAACGTCTTACCGGGAGGGAGACGATTTAGATTCACGGGGGCCACCTGCATTACTCTGGCGGGATCAATGATGTGCTTAGGCTCCTCCTCTAGATCAGACACCAGGAAGGATCGGGACAAGGCGTCAGCTTTGATGTTTTTGTCTGCCGGGCGAAAATGAAAAACGAAATCAAAGCGGGCAAAAAACAAGGACCACCGGGCTTGGCGCGGGTTAAGTCTCTGGGCGCTCTGGAGGTAAGCCAAGTTCTTGTGGTCCGTGTAAATAATTACCGGGTGAAGAGCCCCCTCGAGCCGGTAACGCCACTCCTCCAGTGCCAGCTTAATGGCCAATAACTCTCGGTCTCCTATAGAATAATTGCGCTCAGAAGGGAAGAAGAGTTTGGAGAAGAAGCCGCAAGTTACCATTCTTCCGGAAGACGACTTTTGGGTAAGTACAGCTCCGGCTCCAGAGGAGGAGGCGTCCACTTCCAGGAAGAATTGTTTGTTGCCGTCCGGACGATGCAGCACCGGGGCGGAAGAGAAAGCCTGTTTTAAGGAAAGAAAGGTTTCCTCTGCTTCGGGCGGCCATTCTCTGGGATTAGTGCCCTTACGGGTGAGCGCAGAGATTGGGGCAGTTCGGGAAGAGAAGTGCGGTATGAAGAGGCGGTAGTAGTTGGTGAAGCCCAGGAACCGCTGAATAGCCTTCAACCCCTCTGGTCGGGGCCACTTCTGGATGGCAGACAGTTTCTCAGGATCCATTCGTAGGCCGGTCTGAGAGATTATGTAGCCCAAGAACGGAAGCGAGGTCTGCTCAAAGAGGCACTTCTCATATTTAGCGTAGAGGTGGTTCTGCCTGAGCCTGAGCAGGACCTGACGAACATCCCTCCGGTGAGTGAGAAGATCCGGAGAGAAGACCAAGATGTCGTCCAGGTACACCACTACGCAGGAGTAGAGAAGGTCCCGGAAGATGTCATTGACCAACTCTTGAAAGACTGCGGGAGCGTTACAGAGACCGAAGGGCATTACCAGATATTCATAGTGGCCATCCCGGGTGTTGAATGCCGTCTTCCATTCATCCCCCTGATGGATACGGACCAGGTTATACGCCCCACGGAGGTCCAGCTTGGTGAAGATTCTAGCCCCCCTCAGACGGTCAAATAATTCCGGAATGAGCGGAAGGGGGTATTTATTCTTCACCGTGATCTGGTTAAGGCCTCTATAGTCTATACAGGGACGAAGAAGAAGCCTGCTCCCGCCAGGGAGGTCGATTTCCGGATAAATCCCCGGGCCAGATTCTCCTCAATATATTCAGACATGGACCGGGTCTCAGCAGCGGACAAAGGGTAAATACGCCCATGGGGAGGAGTCGCGCCGGGCATCAGGTCGATTGGGCAGTCGTATGGTCTATGAGGGGGTAATGTCTCTGCCTCCTTTTTATTAAAGACGTCCGCATAAGACCAATAGGGAACCGGAAGACCAGGTAGATTGGCAGGGGTAGGAGAAGGACGGACAGGATGGACGGGAACTAAACAAGTCTTATGGCAGTCCTGTCCCCAGCGAAGGACTTCTCCGGTCTGCCAATCAAGCACGGGTGCATGTTTCTGAAGCCAAGGTAGGCCTAGCAAGAGGGCGTGAGAGAGTCCAGGCAGAACATGAAAGAAGATGCTCTCAGAGTACAGCATTCCCACCTGCAGGGTTATGGATTCGGTGATGAGTTGGATGGGATGTGGTAAGAGGCCCCCATCTACGGCAGCGACAGACAAGGGTACAGCTAGAGGTTTGGTGGGAATGCAGTAATTCTCTACCAGGGACTGAGAAATGAGATTTCCGGCAGCTCCAGAGTCAAGTTGGGCTAGTTCAAAATAATGGTTCTCCCCGCAGATGATAGAGACCGACAGCAACAGAGATGGAGAGGGTTTACTCTTGTCTAGGACGACCTCTCTGAGCGATCCTAGACACAGGCGTTTCCCGACCTCTCCGGGCAGGAACGGATCTGGTGCTCCTTACTGCCACAGTAGAAGCAGCTCCCCTCGGCTCGGCGTAACTCTTGACGGGTCTTGACCATCTTGGTCTGGTCGACCTGCATAGGCTCGGGTAAGTGCGCCTGGAGAGTAGCGGGAGAAGTGACAGGTTTCTGAAAGGTAGGGGCTAGACGTGGAAACCTCCTCTCACGGGTGACCTCTTTGGTGCGTTCCTGGAACCGGATGTCAATCCGGGTGGCAAGAGTTATTAAGTCGTCGAGAGTGGTAGGTATGTCCCGACCGGCGAGTTCATCTTTAATACGGCTGGACAGACCCTCCCAAAAGACAGACACCAGGGTGTCGTTATCCCAGGCCAGCTCCGAAGCAAGTGTACGGAACCGTATGGCATATTGGCCCACGGTGAGATTTCCTTGATGAAGGCGTAGCAGAGATGATGCGGATGAGGTCTTCCGTCCGGGTTCGTCGAAGACTTTCCGGAAAGCCGTGAGAAAGGCTGGCAGGTTGGACACCAGGGGGTCTCCTCTCTCCCATAGAGGATTTAGCCAAGCCAGTGCCTCCCCCGTGAGATGGGACATGATGAAGGCTACTTTGGCCCGGTCGGAGATAAACTGGTGGGACAGGAGTTCAAAGTGCAGGGTGCACTGGTTTATGAAGCCCCGAGCTTGAACGGGTCGCCTCCGAAGCGAGGAGGTGCAGAAAGCCGGGGTCCGGGGCAGGATGCCATGGTATTGGTAGGCAGCGGCGCTGCCGGGCTGCGAGTCATGACACTAGCGGTGGTTGCTGGTGGAGCAGTCAGGGTGTCCAGGCGAGAGTTGACATTCCGCAGATGACTCAGGATGGACTCCTGTTGGGACCTCTGACGGGACTGTTCATGACATAGGTCCGAGAGCGAGGGAGCTTGGGTGCCACCGGGTTCCATGGCCCGAGCAAACTGTAACGGGTCTGGGAGGTGGAACCTCTGGGCTACGATACAAAGGGACAGTCCTTGTAAGGAAGCGGGTGGCTCCCAGTGTAGGCGGGCAGGTAGTCACGGGGACAGTCTCTGGGTAGAAGGGCAGGAGGTCACGGCAAGTGACGGGAACAGTCTCTTGACAGGCGGGTGATCACGGCAAGTGACGGCGAAGCCTCCAGATAGGGTAGCAGGCAGACGCTCCCAGGTGAGTGGGTAAGAGTCTCTGGGCAGGCAGGTGGTCACAGCACGTGACGGCAGAGCCTCCAGGTAGGCTAGCAGGCTGGTAGCAGGCGGACGCTCCCAGGTGAGCAGGTAAGAGTCTCTGGGCAGGCAGGTGGTCACAGCACGTGACGGCAGAGCCTCCAGGTAGGCTAGCAGGCAGGTAGCAGATGAGCGCTCCCAGGTGAGCGGGCAATCAGATCCATAGACAGACTGGCAGGGCTGGTAGGCAGACTGTCGGACCGCAGGAATGCAAGTAGATAGACTAGAATCAGGCAGGTATCAAGCAGGAATCTGGCAGGTAACTGGCAGGTAACTGGCAGGTAACTGGTAACGGGACCTGAGGGCTGAAGCAGAGTGATAGACAATGCAACAACATTGCTCAGGCACCTCCATTTTGGAGGAGTGCCTTATATATGGTGAGGTCCTCCGGCCATTGGCCGAGGACTCCTTAGGACGGCGCGCGCGGCCCCTTTAAGAGAGGGGGAGCGCGCGCGCTCTAAGCGCAGTGGCCGGGAAGCAGTGCGCGCTGCCAGCAGAGCGGGAGGAGGACGCCGGGCACGGAGCGGAGAGGTGAGGAGAACAGCGTCCCTGCCTAGCAGGAGGCAGGGACGCCAACGCTACACAATGAGTCCGTGGAAAACATTGGACTGCACTGGGATGACATCTGAGTGCAGTCCGATTTCTGAGGCCTCACAGAATGAAGTAGATGAAGAATTTTTTTTCTCCATCTTCTCCTCACCCGACAGAATTGGATCGCACTATGCTAACACTCTGATCAAACTCTGGTCCGAGTTTGATCTGACTGTCATTTCCATAATCGATCCAATTGTCTCTGATGAGAGAATGTATGGCCGTCTGCACCTTCCTTTAGAATAATGTTAGTCAAACTCGCCAATATCGACATGATCAGACAGTTTAATGTGTATGGGGGGGCTTCGGACTCTCTCCCACTAGATGATGTTGAGGGAGAGAAAGATCCGGTAGGCTGGATTTCTGAAAGTCGATCCCTTTTGTTTTCCGGTAAATGCTCCCTCATAGAGAACACAGGAGCGCTCAGCCAAGTGTTTTTGTATATGGAGGAGCCGGGAGAGATAGCTGCCAGCTGAAACTTACCTAATTGTTTGTTTGGCCGACAGTTATCTACTGTATAAGGGAGGGCTATCGTTTAACTCTTGGCCAGCAAAAACTTGTTGTTCCAACTTTCATTTTACAATATTAGATATAAAGTAATTTTATTGTAGGAAAAGCTTACGTAATGATAAAACACACATTCTGCATCCTGTGGCTGTAACTTATAGATTTCTGCAGTTTCCCAGATCCTGTGTATAGATATATACTGTAATAGCTGCTTATGTTTTAATCCCATTGTTTTAACACAATAAATTAGGGAAACAGCTACAATAAATTTATATGGGTGATAAAAAAAAAAAAAAAGCAGTGCTCTCCATCACACGCTGGAAATGACAGGCTTAGCAAGGAGTACAAATAACACCAATCTGTCAGCGGTGGTGGGATACCGTCTCTAAATAGCACTTACTATGGCTATTCTCACATTAACTGTGGGAACCATGGTGCAAATACATTTAGACACTTGAAGAGCATAAGTTCTCAGATAATGTTGGATGATATTGTGTACAGCTTGCTTGAGAGGTAAATTGCAGACAGAAACTATACATGACAGGCCTAGATAAAGCACTTATTATGATTAATGCCAGAAGTATCGCTTGCACCAACTCCAGGAAACCTTTTTTTCTATCAGATAATGCTGGCAGCCTCAGTTATACAGAGTGCACATGTGCTTTTTTTCTTGGATTGGTTGACTATACTGTGTTATGTAGTCTGTACTTATTTGTCATTAGTAAAGAGATACTGTGGCGACAGCGTGAACATTTACCCACCACTCCCTATCCTATTCCTCTTCAGGCCATATTATAGCTTGTTTGGTACAGAGCTACATACAAATTCACGCAACTGTACCTTTTTATGCCTCTAAATTCATACAAAGAACTTTATGTTGGATTATGTTTAAATCTGATGGCCTGTTCCCTCGCATGCCCTATGCAGCTTTCATGCATGACAACAGAATGCCAATCATCAAGACGGAAGAGTAGAAGGGTTGTGGCTGATGTAAATTCGCACTAAAATGGGCATTTCCAATGCCTTCTCGGGTGTTACAAGGAATGTGGTTGAAAAAGACCTGATTTTTGGGATCTAAATGTTGTTATTTATGCATATGGCTTCTTGGGTAAAATAGCTCCTTACATGTGGCACCTGATGGAGCCTGATTGAGCTTCTTAGCTGATAATGTCCCTCAACTGTCCTGGATTTCCCAGGTTAGGATTATGTAAACCATGCCAAAAATTAGGTGTTCTGGATTGAAAAAGGTTTTCCCATGAGGGATAGGATTCTCTGACACTGCATAAACATCCCCAGAAATGTTGGCAACTATGTCCTAACCTTTTTAAAAGAACACCGGAATCTTTGATCTGCCATATTGGTTGTAGAAAGCACTCACACTCTGATCATTTCTGGCCTATCCACTCCACTGGTTTAGGAATAGCATGTCCTGTGCTACATTGAAGAGAGGGATAATACAGAATATATGGCAACACGTCAGCTAAATGAGTCAGCAAGAAGTTTTCATAGGTAAGTCAGATAGCACTGAATGTGGAAGACCACCAGATCGATCTGACTTCATTTTGACAGCTTCTATGAATTGACGCAGGCAAATGTATTCTAATATTTAGCAATACAGAAAGCAAAGCTTAATATCACTTCACAAGATAAAGTATAGGTGATAATTTGCATGGGTGACTATTTGGTGATCAGTGTGGGTCTGCACCCATTGGCAGAATGGGGAACTTTTATCAATGTTGGAATATAGCGTCAGTGCACATGCTGGGCCAGAGCTCCATTCATTCCCTATGGGTCTGTCAAGGGCTGCGCTTGGCTTTTCTGGCAGCACAATAAAAAATAAAAGGAGCGTGGATCAGGTGGACGACCTGCCGCGCCATTTTGTAACGTTGAGAATAAAAAATTCCTTCTGATTGGTGCATGACCCAGATTTGAGACACCCACCGATCAGCAAGTCATCACTGGACAAGCCCTTTAGAGAACTCTAGGCTGATTATCTCCTCGATGTCAATGGAAACATCTGAAAAGATTAATGATAATATTGAATGTGAAATATAGGTTTTGTCCTTGATTGTAAAGTTCATTAGAATAGTATGTATCGCTAAATGGCATGAATGGTTATAGGTACCATATATGCAAGGTCGGAAGATATCATGTGACGAAGCGATCAGCTTTTCCTAGACTGCTAAAATCAACCCTTGTGCCAGGAAGTATGATGTCTTCCTTAAAACGATTACACTGCGAAGCTGAAGTTCTTTGAAAAAAAATGATGTGTTCCGATGGAGTCTGAACAAACAAAACGGCATCTGGCTGTAAAGGATGTACAGTGCAGACAAAGAACTGGTCAATCAATTACGTGTGTGCAGGACAGCTCTGGGCACATATTCAATCAGATGTCTGCAGCTCCACGCTGACTACAGCGGGATACAATCTATGAGCGGCCTGAACGGCTCTCTTTAAAACAAACAAGATACTGCCTAAATGTTCAGCAGTTGTGATAATTTGGGAACAGTGGACTCCAGCCAAGTCTTCTGCAGACATAGTTTCCTGTGAGCGGAGCCACTTGCCAGCTAAGAACCTCATACAGGCAGTCTATAAAACAAGCTGCTCTTGTGTTTATTGCTGTTGTACAAAGTGTGAACTCTGAAATACATCACATCCAGCGATATTATTCCACATGTGGTAAGAAGACATCTGCTTAGCAGTAAGAACATGAAAACAATATTACAGAATACATGAATAGCAGAACATTTATAGAATTCATATTTTATTAATACGAGCACCATTAGTAATTATAGTAAGATATAAAGTAATGAGAAAAAAGAGTACACCCTCTCTGATATCTATTTTTTTTAATGTAAGAAGACAATAAAAAAACATCTGATTCTTAGTAGTTCTTAAATTTACACTGTGTCTTTATTTATTTAACAAAATAAAGAAGCAGTGGGTGAAAAATTAAGTACACCCCATGAATCAATATCTTGTAGAACCACCTTTAGCAGCAGTAATGTAAAGTAATCATTTTCTGATTGATTTTATCAGCATCTTACATTGTTGTGGAGAAATTTTAACCCAATCATCTTTTCAATGTAGCTAATTTCATTGAAGTTTTTGGGCATTTGTTTATGCACAGCTCTCTTAAAGGGAATCAGTCACCCCTTATACTATGTATACTATGGGCATACAGGTAATAGAATGGGCAACCTAGTCTTACCTCTGTGCCTCATAGCTGCAGTCTTGTTGAGAAAGACACTTTTAATCTTTTATATTAATGATTTCTTCAAGGCTCCGGGACGTAGTTGCAGTGACTCGCCAGTGCATGCGCAGAAGAAGGATGAAGACACTGCCCATAACATGACTATTCAATCCAAGTACAGGTGTTCAGTGCACCTTTGGTGTGGCCAAACATTTAAACTTCCCACCTACTTACAGTCCTGCTCATCATTATTGGCACCCATGAAGTTTAAGTACATAATGTGGAATATCTCCAGAAAAAAATGAATTAAGTGAAACAGTTTTTTTGTATAGAGCACTCGTGTTAAATACAAAAGAGCAAATGATAAACAATCATTTAAAACAAAAAACAATGGGAGGGAAAAACAGAAAAACCCAAAGCTTGCTGTGACACTGGTATTGGCACCCTTTACATTAATTTAGTATAGAAACACATTTTGACTCACCTATGGTAAATCACAAAGGAGATTCACCTGTGAATAATTGTCGGTGCCCATGTGACATGAATTAGCCAATGAATGATGACTTCAGTATTTCAAAAAGCCATATGGTAGGCCCTGTTCCTTTGTCACAATGGTGAAGACAAATGAGCTGTCTGAGGACATCAGAACTGCTATTATGCTATTATTAGCAAACACAAGACTTCCAAAGGGTATAAGGCCATCTCCAAAGATCTTGGTTTCCCAGTTTCAACAGTGCGCAATGTTATTAAGAAGTTTGCCAAGCATGGAACCTTTAAGACCCTGGAAGTGGGGGAAAAAGGAGAATTGACAAGAGATGTCTTCGAAGGTTGGTGCAAATGGTGGAAAAAGCACTACATCAAACATCCAAAGACCTGAAGGCCAACCTGGAACAACCTGGGGTCATGGTTTCAACAAGTACCATATGCCTCACACTAAACAAAGCAGAGCTTTATGGGCGAAGGCCAAGGAAGAAACCATTGCGGAAGAAAAGCCATAAAAATGAACATCTGATCTTTGCCAAAGAGTACCTTGACAAGTCAAAATCCTTCTGGGAAAATGTTCTGTGGACAGATGAAACAAAAATAGAACTTTTTGGCAATGCAAAGCAACAGTTTGTTTACAGACGGTGCAATGAAGCTTATAGAGAAAAGAGCACCTTACCAACAGTTAAGCATGGTGGAGGATCCATAATGATGTGGGGTTGCTTTACTGCGTCTGGTACTGGATGCCTTGACCGTATCACAGAAATCATGAAGTCAGAGAATTATCAAGAGATTTTAGAGCAAAATGTCCTTCCCCGTGTAAGAAAACTTGATTTGATACGAAGCTCATGGGTCCGGCAGCAAGAAAATGACCCAAAGCACACATCCAAAAGTACACAGGAATGGTTGAAAAAGAAAAAATTGAATGTTTTAAAATGGCCAGCAATGAGTCCTGACCTCAATCTCATTGAAAATCTTTGAGGTGAGCTGAAATCTGCCATTGGGAAAAAGAACCCTGCAAACATTCAAGAGCTTGAACAAACTGCAAAGGAAGAGTGGGAGATATTCCAGCTGAAAAGAGCAAGAAGCTTATACAGAAACCAAACGTTTACATACACTATGTAAAAAGACACATATGCATGTTTTTCAAAATATCTGACATGAAATCAGAATAAACCTTTCCCGTTTTAGGTCAATTAGGATTACCATAATTTTTAATATTTGCCAAATGCCAGAATAATGAAAGAGAATGTTTTAAGGCATTTTCATTACTTACTGTAAAGTCAAAAGTTTAGATACACTAAGATTACTATGTCTTTAAACAATTCTGGACTGCCCAAATGATGATGTAATGTGTTTGGAAGCTTCTGATACGCTTTTTTGGCAACATCTGAGTTATTTAGAGACACACCTGTGGATGTATTGTAATGCACACCTGAAACACACTGCTTCTTTGTGTAGCATCATGGGAAAGTCTAAATAAAGCAGCCAAGATATCAGGAAGAGAATTGTAGACTTGCACAAGGCTGTCTCATCCTTGGGTACAATTTCAAGATACCTGAAGGTGCCTCGTTCATCTGTACAAACAATTATACCAAGTACAAACAAGATGGGAATGTCCAACCATCATACCGCTCAGGAAGGAGACGGGTTCTGTGTCCAAGTGATGAACGTGCTTTGGTCTGACATGTGCATATCAACCCAAGGACAAAAGCAAAAGACCTTGTGTCAATATTCACAGTGAAACGAGTACTGTATCAACATGGGCTGAAAGGCCACTCTGCCAGGAAGAAGCCATTACTCCAAAAGAAACATATAGATTAATGTTTGCAAATGCACACAAGAACACAGATCTTAATTTTTGGAGACATGTCCCGTGGTCTGATGAAACTAAAATTGAACTTTTTGGGCATAATAACCATCGTTACATTTGGAGGAAAAATGGAGAAGCCTAAAAACACCATCCCGACTGTGAAACACAGGGGTGGCAGCATCATGTTGTGGGGTTGTTTTGCTGCAGGAGGGACTGGTGCACTTCACAAAATAGATAGCATCATGATAAAAGAAGATTATGTGGCAATACTGAAGCAACATCTCAAGACATCATCCAGGAAGTTAAAACTTGGGCAGAAATGGGTCTTCCAAATGGACAATGACCCGAAGCATACTGCCAAAATGGTAACAAAGTGGCTTAAGGATAACAAAGTCAATGTTTTGGAGTGGCCATTACAAAGCCCTGATCTCAATTTAATTGAAAATTTATGGGCAAAGCTGAAAAGGCAGGTGCGAACAAAGCGACCTACAAACCTGGATCAGTTACATCAGTTCTGTCAGGACGAATGGGCCCAAATATCAACCAACTATTGTGAGAAGCTTGTGGAAGGATATCCCAAACGTTTGACCCAAGTCATTCAGTTTAAGGGCAATGGTGCCAAATACTAATGAAATGTACGTAAACTTTTGACTTTGCAGTAAGTAATAAAAATGCCTTAAAACATTCTCTCTCTCTCATTATTCTGGCATTTGGCAAATATTAAAAAATTATGGTAATCCTAATTGACCTAAAACGGGAAAGGTTTATTCTGATTTCATGTCAGATATTGAGAAAAACATGGATATGTGTCTTTTTATATAGTGTATGTAAACTTCTGGTTTCAACTGTAGATTGATACAAAAAACGTTTGGAGGCTGTCGGCAATAGCAAAGGGTGTGCAACCAAGCATAAACTAGGGGTGCCTTTATTGCTGCACATGCTGTTTATTCTGTTTCTTCTTTGAAATTGCAAAATGGAAGTTGAAAAACAATGTTTTATTGTATTACTTTGGACCACTAATTAAAAAATCCCGAGGATATAACTTTGATACATTTCCATTTATTTCTGAAGATATTGTACAGTCTACCGGGTGCCAATAATGGTAAGCAGCACTGTACTTTACATCTATTTCTGACCTTCTTTGGTTCTATAAAGCCAGTGCTGTCAAAGAAAAGGGAGGTGGAGATAGAGGCAAAACAAGTAGGTGGGAAGATGCACTTAAATATTTGGCCACACCAAGGGTGCACCGGGCGCCTGTGCTTGATTCGAACAGTCATTCTGTGCTGACAGACTGCATTTAACACCTTCACAAGATATGACGTATAGGTACATCATAGGTGGTGTCACTCCTTTTTGCCCGCATCTTTCTCAGCAGATGACAGCTGATTTGATCAGTTATCATGTGCCCCTAACAGCCGTAAGTTGAATCGCGATGCACCCATCCCTGTTAACATGTTAAATGCCGCTGGCAATCACTGAAACTATCATTTAACACAAGCACGCTGGAATTGTGTCACAAACCCCAACTATCAGCGCCCCTGTCACATCATCGCGAGGCACTGATGGGTTAGCATGACAGCCAGGGGTCTTTAGAAGACCCCTGTGCTAGTCATTGCGGATCTCCTATGAACGGCTACCTGGGGCCTTTTTTTGGTTGTTACGTTTTTTTGGTCGCCACAACATTGCAATAAAATGCAGTAACAGACAATCAAAACATCCCCCCCCCCCCCCAATATGTTATTAGTAAAAACGTCAGTTCGGCGTGCAAAAAATAAGCCCTTGTCTAGCCCCAGATCCCGAAAAATGGAGACGCTATGGGTCTCGGAAAATGGCACCATTTTTTTTTCTTACAAACTTTATATTTTTTTTACTACATACAGAAAAAAGAACCTATACATGTTTGGTATCTGCAAACTCGTAATGACCTAGAGAATCAAATTGCCAGGTCAGTTTTAGCATTTAGTGAACATGGTAAATAAAAACAAAAACAATTGTGGAATTGCATTTTTTTTGCTTTTTTACCGCACTTGGATTTTTTTCCTGTTTTCCAGTACATTATATGGTAAAATCAATGGTGTCGTTCAAAAGTACAACTTATCTCGCAAAAAATTAGCCCTCACATGGCCATATTGATGGAAAAATAAAAAAGTTATGGCTCTGGGAAGAAGGGGAGTAGAAAACGAAAACGCAAAAAATGGAAAATTGCAAGGTCATGTAGAGGTTAAGATTCCGCCTATTTATTATTATTATTATTATTATTAGATTAAAAATTAAACAATACAGAAAAATTCGCTCCAAAGGTACCCATGTGTAACCAGGGCCGACTCCAGGTTTTTGTGGGCCCCCGGGCGAAAGAGTCTCAGTGGGCCCCTTTAACCCATATCACGATTCATGATGCACAGATACCGAAGAGAAATATATATGTAGCACCCTGAGGACTCGGCTGCTACAGGGGTATTACACCTCAAGCCAGAGGTGTGGTATTCCACTCCCGGGTAAGGATGGAGTGTGGAACTGAGCTCAGATAGCTGCATACACTACATACATCCCATTTCCGGGGGACAGATCGACGGTACTCCCACCAATATATGTGCAGGTACGATAGTGTCTGTCCCTGGCTGGAGTGGGAGGGGGGTGGAACATCCCAGTAGTGTAGGGGCAGATAGGGGGAGCAGTCTGGGTAAGGCTAGGAGCTCATTGGGTGCTGGTCACCTGAGCTCACACATAGAGGGAGTATATAAGGTGGGCACCATCTTAGGACAGGGTCTTTTGTAGAGTGAGTCAGTCTTTGTGGAGTCAGAGGAGCAGAGCAGAGAAGCTCAGCCAGAAGGGCTGACAGGGAGTTGTGGTTCCGGCTGGGCCCAGCTCCAAGGCCAAGTCTGAGAGAGAGAGAGAGGAGTCAGAAGGACCCAGAGAGAAGAAGAAGGAACCCCAAGACCCCAGAATACAAACAGCAGGGTGAAGGGTTGGCACCCAGGGTACCGGATCCCAAGCTGGTGGAGGCCACTAATCCTCAGCCAGAGACCGGAGGTCGTGGGCAGGATCTGCCACGACCCTCACTAAATCCACTAGGAAGGCATACCAAGTATAGGGTCAGGGAACCCAGAAGAGGTGTACCCACCAAGAGACCCGAGGGAGCCGGACATAAGTGGATCCCTAGTGAGAACGGCCAGAAGAGAGGGAAAGTCAGACAGGAGCTCAGGACCACGCTCCAGAATTGCTTGGGGGTTGGCCGAGTCCAGGACCTGGTGGACGCAGCACGGCTCGGGTGGTCGCTTCAGGCCAGAGTGACCATAAGAACACCCGTAAGTAAAAACCCCTGAACTGCACAGCCCGACTCTGAGTCTTCTTGCTTGATCATCCTGCACCTTCACAACCACCATCCTCTACATCTGACCCCCTGAGGCTATACCCCTCCCATTGGGGGTTATACTACCACAGCTGCACACATACCACCAGCCTCAGCGGACCCTTCTGCAGCGGCGGCCTTTTGACCGCAAATCAACGGGTGGCGTAGTCGACACTAAGAACACCAATAACATCTATCAAGACTGCCACACACTGAGTTTGACACCCTGGGCACGGACCGGGTCGCCGCCACTCGGAGACTACAACCCCCATCTGATCCGGCTCCGGGTAATCCCCAAACAGTACTGGCCCAGGGGGCGCGTCATATATATAGTACAAGGCCAAAGATTTCACTTCTTACATTACATGAGTGATATCTATTATAAATTCCACAATAGCTCAGAAACCAGCGAATCGCTCCACACAATATACTGGCCCCCATAAAATGCTCCATAAAGGATACTGGTCCCCATATAATGCTCCATACAGGATACTGGCCCCCATATAATGCTCCATACAGAATACTGGTCCCCATATAACACTCCACACAGAATACTGGCCCCCATATAACGCTCCATACAGAATACTGGCCCCCATATAACGCTCCATGCAGGCTGTTCCCCACACATAATGCCTCATGCAGGCTGTCACCCCTCCTTATAATGCCCCATGCAGGATGTCACCCCCCCTTATAATGCCCCATGCAGGATGACACACACCCCCCTTCCTTAAAATGCCCCATGCAGGATGTCACCCCCCCCTTATAATGCCCCATGCAGGATGTCACCCCCCCTCCCTTATAATGCCCTATGCAGGATGTCACCCCCCCTCCCTTATAATGCCCCATGCAGGATGTCACACCCCCCCTCCCTTATAATGCCCCATGCAGGATGTCACCCCCCCCCGTTATACTGCCCCATGCAGGATGTCACCCCCCGTTATACTGCCCCATGCAGGATGTCACACAACCACCCCATATAATGCCCCATGCAGGATGTCACCCCCCCTCCCTTATAATGCCCCATGCAGGATGTCACACACCCCCCTCCCTTATAATGCCCCATTCAGGATGTCACACCTCCCCTCCCTTATAATGCCCCATGCAGGATGTCACACACCCCCTCCCTTATACTGCCCGATGCAGGATGTCACACCCCCCCTCCCTTATACTGCCCCATGCATGATGTTACACAACCACCCGATATAATGCCCCATGCAGGATGTCACACACCCCACCTCACCCCCTCCCTTATACTGCCACAGGCCTACATACAATAAAATAAAAAAAATCAAATACTCACCTCATGTCTCACCTGCTGCCGCTGCTCCGGACTCCAGCGTCGTCAGCCTCATCCCGCTCTGTGCTGTGACTGCTCAGGAGAGAGCGCGGTGTAAAGACGTCATGTGCCCTCTGACCTTAGACGTCACAGTGCAGCAGCCGCGGAGGATGCAGGAGCTGCTGCGGAGGCACGGGGAGGGGTAAGTATTGTGCCGGGTGCCAGGGCCCTGAGAAAGCGGGGGGGAGCGGGCACTGAGACCGCTCTCCTCCGCTCACGGGTCCCATAGCGTGCGGGGTGCTCGACGGTGAGGGCCCCCCCCGCCTGCTCAGGGCCTCGGCATTTGCCCGGGTGCGCCGGGTGCTGACGCCGGCCCTGTGTGTAACCATATCCAATGTGCGCCCCACTTGGAGTAATAAAATCAATAGGGGAAAAGGAGATAATGACCCTACGTTGACCCCTACTCTGGTCCCTACCTATCTGCGGAGGTTGGCACCCTCTTGAAACGCTTGTGGTGCCCCCGGCTCCTCGGCGGCTTTCCTCAACTTTCCCTATTAGTCCCTAATAGGATGGGAGGCAACAGTGGACTCCATACAGAATACCAGGTAGCCAAGCTTCCAGTTCTGGATTCAGTGTAAGCAAACAACAGAGATTTAGGACAATGTCCTGCAAACGTCTGCTCTCCTCATGAAGTACTCACGATTCATTTGAGTTACCCTCACGATTTCATTCGACCCAACCATATAGATAGATATAGCTAGATAGTAGTATGATCATCTCAAGTTGTTTCTGAGAGGATCTTTGAATAGAGCTAGCATAGTTTATAGCCGGGTATAGTGAAAAAAAGTCCAGAACTAATCCAGATATGACATACATCAAAAGCTTTGTTACATAAAAATTGTAAGCACCGGTCAATGTCATAGTGCCTAGAAATATAGATAGTCCCAATAAATCAAATGTGCTTAGTAGGCTAAGGTCTAAGGGGTAGCGTTTCTCCTTATGGAGAGTGACACACCAGCTCTGGCATGTCAAGGTAAGGAGGCTTATTCGCCGTGGAATGCTCCTCTGGGAAATTTAATATGCAAATTGCCTCTTCAGAGAAAAAGAGGACTTGTACTCTATAGCGCCACCTATTGGAAGTAGCAATCCTACAAGTCACAATCAACCCTTTAACGAGTCGTGCAATATGACTTAGGATAAAAGCCAAATCAGAATCTCAATTTGCAGACACAGTGTTCCGGGCTGTTAGCCCTCGTCAGTGCAAAGTATGAGAACTGATTTGGCTAGGAGATAGAAATTTAATATGGAAATTACCTCTTCAGAGAAAAAGAGGACTAGAACTCTATAGCGCCACCTATTGGATGGAGCAATCCTACAAGTCACAATCAACCCTTTAACGAGTCGTGCAATATGACTTAGGATAAAAGCCAAATCAGAATCTCAATTTGCAGACACAGTGTTCCGGGCTGTTAGCCCTCGTCAGTGCAAAGTATGAGAACTGATTTGGCTAGGAGATAGAAATTTAATATGGAAATTACCTCTTCAGAGAAAAAGAGGACTTGAACTCTATAGCGCCACCTATTGGAAGTAGCAATCCTACAAGTCACAATCAACCCTTTAACAAGTCGTGCAATATGACTTAGGATAAAAGCCAAATCAGAATCTAAATTTGCAGACACGGTGGCGCTATAGAGTACAAGTCCTCTTTTTCTCTGAAGAGGCAATTTGCATATTAAATTTCCCAGAGGAGCATTGCATGGCAAATAAGCCTCCTTACCTTGACGTGCCAGAGCTGGTGTGTCACTCTCCATAAGCAGAAACATTACCCCTTAGACCTCAGTCCAGAGCCTCTCACCTAGCCAAATCAGTTCTCATACTTTGCACTGATGAGGGCCAACAGCCCGAAACACCGTGTCTGCAAATTGAGTTTCTGATTTGGCTTTTATCCTAAGTCATATTGCACGACTCGTTAAAGGGTTGATTGTGACTTGTAAGATTGCTCCATCCAATAGGTGGCGCTATAGAGTTCTAGTCCTCTTTTTCTCTGAAGAGGCAATTTGCTTAGTACGCTAGGGAACTAAAGTCCAACAATAGGGTCAAAATGTTAGCAGAACTGCACAATGTTTGGTAATTGTTAAATATATACAGTCATATGAAAAAGTTTGGGCACCCCTATTAATCTTAAGCTTAATGTTTTATAAAAATTGGTGTTTTTGCAACAGCTATTTCAGTTTGATATATGTAATAACTATTGGACACAGTAATGTTTCTGCCTTGAAATGAGGTTTATTGTGCTAACAGAAAATGTGCAATCTGCATTCAAACAAAATTTGACCTGTGCATAAGTATGGGCACCCTTATCATTTTCTTGTTTTAAATACTCCTGCCTACTTTTTACTGACTTACTAAAGCACTTTTTTTGGTTTTGTAACCTTATTGAGCTTTGAACTTTATAGCCAGGTGTATGCAATCATGAGAAAAGCTACTTAAAGTGGCCACTTGCAAGTTGTTCTCCTGTTTGAATCTCCTCTGAAGAGTGGCATCATGGGCTCCTCAAAACAACTGTCAAATGATCTGAAAACAAAGATTATTCAACATAGTCGTTCAGGGGAAGGATACAAAAAGCTGTCTCAGAGATTTAACCTGTCAGTTTCCACTGTGAGGAACATAGTAAGGAAATGGAAGAACATAGGGACAGTTCTTGTTAAGGCCAGAAGTGTCAGGACAAGAAAAACATCAGAAAGGCAGAGAAGAAGAATGGTGAGATCAGTCAAGGACAATCCTCAGACCACCTCCAGAGAGCTGCAGCATCAACTTGCTGCAGATGGTGTCACTGTGCATCGGTCAACTATACAACGCACTTTGCACAAGGAGAAGCTGTATGGGAGAGTGATGCGAAAGAAGCCGTTTCTGCAAGTACGCACAAACAGAGTCGGCTGAGGTATGCAAAAGCACATTTGAAGAAGCCTATTTCTTTTTGGAAGAAGGTCCTGTGGACTGATGAAACCAAGATTGAGTTGTTTGGTCATACAAAAAGGCGTTATGCATGGTGGCAAAAAAACACAGCATTCCAAGAAAAACACTTGCTACCCACAGTAAAATTTGGTGGAGGTTCCATCATGCTTTGGGGCTGTGTGGTCAATGCCGGCACTGGGAATCTTGTTAAAGTTGAGGGATGCATGGATTCCACTCAGTATCAGCAGATTCTTGGCAATAGTGTTCAAGAATCAGTGATAAAGTTGAAGTTACGCAGTGGATGGATCCTTCAGCAAGACAATGATCCAAAACACCGCTCTAAATCTACTCAGGCATTCATGCAGAGGAACAATTACAATGTTCTGGAATGGCCATCCCAGTCCCCAGACCTGAATATCATTGAACATCTGTGGGATCATTTGAAGAGGCTGTCCATGCTCGGCGACCATCAAACTTAACTGAACTGGAATTGTTTTGTAAAGAGGAATGGTCAAAAATACCTTCATCCAGGATCCAGGAACTCATTAAAAGCTACAGGAAGCGACTAGAGGCTGTTATTTTTGCAAAAGGAGGATCTACTAAATATTAATGTCACTTTTCTGGTGAGGTGCCCATACTTATGCACCTGTCAAATTTTGTTTGAATGCAGATTGCACATTTTCTGTTAGTACAATAAACCTCATTTCAAGGCAGAAACATTACTGTATCCAACAGTTATTACATATATCAAACTGAAATAGCTGTTGCAAAAACACCAATTTTTATAAAACATTAAGCTTAAGATTAATAGGGGTGCCCAAACTTTTTCATATGACTGTAAATAAATACATGTGTGTCTCTCTGTATGATAGCTCATAAACTCAAAAGGTACAAATATGGATCACTCTACGTGTTTCTCCCATGAATCGGCTCATCAGGAGTCACATAACATGTAGGTTCTAAAAAGACAAAGTATATATTAAAAGCGAACACTTAGCTCATGAAAGTTGTGATGGCATTCTTGATAAAGTGCCTAATTTTTAATCTAATAATAATAAATAGTAGTAGTAGTTTATGTGTATTTTCTGTGAGTTTACCCATTTCTATACACTCTCTATATCAGTTGATCTGTGAATCCGTTAAGATCCCGCCACAGTATTTCAATTTGTCATGTGTTGTTTTGTTCATCTGAGGTTGCATCTACCTAAGTTTAAGACCTTCTAAAGGCCAGATTTTTTGTATGATGTCCTGATACATAAAACCAACCATAGAATTCAAAGAGGGTGTACTTAGTTTTCTCGTGACAGTATATCACATTGTAACTTCTTATAGATTTTTTCTATCTTATTATAGATGCACGTAATTCATATGGGAGGCATAGAAAAACGTTTAATAACTATTTCATATAGAATTTATTTTAGAAAGTTGTGAATGTGTACCATATGAATCTTCTCTGTGACAAATACAGTAAGAGTGCCTGCTCAGTTTGGCCTACCATTCTTTTTTCTCACAAGTTTTGTGAACCCCAGCAGATATCACTCTATCAATATGTACCTCAGTTTTAGAAAATGAAGCTACAAGCTCCATTATCCTTCAAATCTAGAAGAAATTAGAAAGTTGGAAGGCAGAAGCCTCTGGTTATCCTGTTTTAAGACAATATGGGTGGTTTGGTGGAATGAACTAAAGCAGTGGTCCTGTAGATGTGATAAATGTCATAAAATAGGGTTTGCATAAGCTTACAATCAACTGCATTTGGGCAAACATCCTCTTTCGATTTCCTTGAAGATATAAAAATATCAGAATAAAAGAATGTTACGGATGGATTCAGACTACTCAAGGTGCTGAACAAAACTTAATGACATCACTACCCTAGCGTGATGACTTAAAGGCAGCAAGTCATGGCCAAAAAAGTGATGAACCTGCAGATATAGAATAATTCTGCAGGTTAATAGCGGCCTATTGCTGTCCTGGTGCCTTGCTAAAAGTGCAGCTTCCGTGAGAAAATGAACTTTATTCCAAGCAGGAGCCGCTGGCTTTCAGTCATAGAGGTGTGCACTGAATGGCTACAGTCAACGCTCACAGCATTTTGAGTGGTGGCTGTAACGAAGCCCCGGCATTTTGAGTGACAGCTCATGATCCACAGATGCTCTGCAGAATGAGCTGTCAATCAAAGTGTCAGGGCGTAATTACAGTCGCTGCTCACTGTATACTAAATGGTGACTTTAGCCGCTCAGGGCACACCTCTAAGACTGAAAGGCAGCGGCTCCTTGAGAAATACATTTTCCCCTGGCAGCTTTCAGTAAGGCAGTCGAACAGCATGCTATTATCCTGCAGATTAAACCTATATCTGTAGGTTAATAGTGTTTGGGGACATGACAGGTTCCCTTTGACTCAATATTGTGATAGTTAATTAATGACCTGGCATAGAAGCTTTATGCAGGAGCCTTTTTCTGGCTTACAGTTTATTTGGGACAGAGGAACCCTGCTATGCCCCTTACTGTTATGTTCTGCAACTTAGAACTAAGGAATATGAGGGAAAAGCTGTCCCTGCACTGAGACTCAGCTTTACCCTTATGAATAGCCCCACCGAAACTCCTACACTGAACTCAAACGAAGACCTGTAGGACGGGGAAAGGGGTCCTTAAATGATCTAAGGACTGGGAGCAAAAGCAGGAGACCTCCTAACAGAAAAGTTAGTTGCAGAAACGAAAATTAAAGGAAACAAAACTGGTGGAGCAAGAAGTCCAAGGATAACAATAGTCCAAAGCAAGAAGAACTAAACCAGGCTACTTATCCAGAGCATGAGCGTTACAGCACTGATGTCCAGCAGGGAATGGGGGCCAGGTGCTGGGTAATAAAGAGTGCAGAGATCAGGTAAAAGACAAAGACACAAAGACACATTAAAATAGATTTTATGCCATTTAGGCAAACTTGTGGGAAAATAGTTTTGGCACGCAGAACTTTCTGTCAATCTCTAGCAGAATGTGAACTTATGCCCATGTGATACTAATATGGCAAATTGCAATAGCATGTTTCAAGTAGATAACAAATGATCAAGCCTCTATATGTAAAGAAAGAGCAACATCTGATGTAACAGCATCAGCAAACAGTAAATTCATTTCTACAAATGTGTAAGGTTTGTATGTGGGTGTGCTTCAAAGCTTTCTGTAGATTTATAGTTACTTACACATCAGTAAAGCCTTGCCACAACTTATCAGAAGTTGTCAGAGGGCACAAATTCATTTTGAAAATCTAAACTGACCTTTATGAAGAAAAGGAGGAATGAATTATGTAGCTCGTTCTTCTAAGATATGCAGGGAATGGCACATTCATTCTAACCTGATATTGTTTACAGCCCTGGGCTACAGTCAATGGAGAATTCACGGAGACTGGCATTTCATACTCGTCTTAAACAGAAGCCTGGTGGAGTTAAATGCACCACACATATTAAGAGGTGCAAGGCTCTATATATATATGAAATGTCATATGATGTCTTCACCACAGACTTAAATTGGCGCAGTGGAAATTTATGCCAGCTTTTAAAAAAAGCATTGCGAGCTGTGTAAAGATCTGGCAAGATTTGTGACTTTATTCCTCTAGAAATGTAGTGCAAGCAGCTTAAAGAGAACCTGTCAGGTCTGATAATGCTATTATCTTGCAAATATGGGGTTAATCTACAGATTAATAGTGTTATGGAGGTGCCCCGCTGCAGTACTTAATGTGCGGCTCCTGGGAGAAAATGAACTTTATTCTCCCAGAAGCCGACTTGCTTTCAGTCATGCAGACGTGCCCGTCGCAATTACAGTCACCACTCACAACACTGAGAGCGGCGATTGTAAGCATGCCCATCACTGACTGACAGCTGATTGTGCAGTGCATCAGTACAGAGCCGGCTGTTAGTCAGTTGTTGGGTCTTACTGTCTAAAAAATACAGTATGATGCAAGACAAAAAATGCATAAAATCACATGTTCCCTGTATATGATTTGTTGCACACAATTTTTCGAGTCATGAGGATGTGAAGAGTTAAAGGGGTTGTCCGAGTAGTCTCAATCACTATGTTTCAACCTCACCAGTGCGGGTGCCATTCTAGTGGTGTCAGTGCCATCTCTACTGGGGCTAGTGTGACATAACAATCCCTGCAGCCAATCACAAGCCGCTTCACTTTCTCCTCCTTTGGACAAATTAGACATCTGGCGGAAGTTAGAACCATGGCTGCCCTCTCACTTCCTCCAGATGTCTGATTTGTCCGAAAGGAAAGAAGTGAAGTGGCCACTGAATGGGCATGCGGGCCACGGAAAAACCTGGCACTGACACCGCTGGAATGGCACCCACACCAGAGGTAAGTATTGCTGCTATTATTTTATAGAGGGGAAACATAGTGATTGAAAAGGGGTTATCCGAGTAGTGGACAACCTCTTTAAGGGTTAATGGGCAAATATGATAGGAGGTGGTTTACAGGTATAGTGTTTTAAAAGCAAAAATAAAAATATAATTCCTATATTTGCTCAATAATAACTGTAAATTAAAAGAAACACTTTTTGGTAAATGTGATCAATAGCTTTAAGTCTACTGCAGCACTTGGAGGGCAGTGCTTAACACGAAGATTAAAAAAGGATACAAGTGCAATGCTCCTTTCTCTACAGCTACATTCCCATAATGACATAATGAGTATTTGGTGAGTCTTTGAAATTGCAGATTTTCTGCAGTATTTTTTCACTTTTGGGTAGATTAGGTCAATTGTGTTTTATTGCAATGTGTTTTTGAGTACTTTTTTTTACATGTGTTTTTGTTTCTGTTTGGTATATCATGTTTTAAATAAAGCTGCTCTTTTTTTATACTATATTTGGCATGGGCAAAAAATGATTGATGTTTTTTACCTATGAATTTCCGCATCTATCGGAAAATATGCGCATAAAACTCAGCGTATCCGCAAGAGTACTAGACGTGTTGCGGATTTCAAACGAGCACCGCAGGTCAGTTTTCTTGAAATTCCATCCACTTTGCTAGAACTCAAAAAAAGAAAAAATACACAGCATCAAAAACTCACCTAAAACTCATATTAGAAACGTAACCTAAGGGCTTATGTGGACAATCGTATAAATTGGATGTGCGCTGTCCGATTTTTAATCAAACTGCACACTCACCCTCGTTATTCTATAGGGCTGTTCAGTTGAACGATTATCTTCTTGGTCCGGCTGTCCGTGAGAAAAAAAATTGCATCCTGCACTACTTTGTTTTGAATCTTGGATGAGACCCATTCAAGTCTTTAGGTGAGTAAAAAAACGGATCCCACATGGAAAATCCAATCTGATTTTTATTGAATATATTTCTATTTCCAACGGTTGAGAGATGATCTTAATGCAATAAACTGGGACGATATCCTGAGACATAAAGCTACACAAAGCAAATGGGAGACATTTATTAGCATCCTGAATAGGACCTGTGCACAATATATACCCTATGGGAATAAACATGCAAGAAACAGGAGGAAACCACTATGGCTAAATAGAGCTGTAAGAGGCGCAATAAGTGTCAAAAAGAAAGCATTTAGAGAGCTAAAGCAAGTAGGTAGTTATGAGGCATTAAATGAATACAGAAAATTAAATAAATTCAGTAAAAACCAAATCAAGACAGCAAAGATTGAGACAGAGAGACTCATTGCCAGAGAAAGTAAAAATAATATCAAAATATTCTTTAACTGCATATATAGTAAGAAACAAAAAAATTATAGTGTTGGCCCCCTTAAAAATAGTCTGGGTGAAATGGTGGATGAGGATGAGGAAAAAGCCTATATGCTAAATGATTTTTTTTCAACAGTATTTACACAAGAAAATCGCATGACAGAAAACAAGATCCGTGATAACAAAAATTCTCCATTAAATGTCACTTGCTTAACCCAGCAGGAAGTACGGCAGCGTCTAAAAATCTCTAAAGTTGACAAATCCCCGGGCCCGGATGGGATACACCCGCGAGTACTGCAGGAATTAAGTAACGTCATAGATAGACCATTATTTTTAATCTTTAAAGATTCCATAATAACAGGGTCTGTACCACAGGACTGGCATATAGCAAATGTGGTGCCAATATTCAAAAGGGGGACTAAACCGAACTTGGAAATTATAGACCAGTAAGCTTAACCTCTACTGTGGGTAAAATCCTGGAGGGTTTCCTAAGAGATGATATACTAGAGTATCTGAAGAAAAATAACCTTATGACCCAATATCAACATGGGTTTACGAGGGACCGTTCCTGTCAAACTAATCTGATCAGCTTTTATGAAGATGTAAGTTCCGGACTGGACCAAGGAAATGCAGTGGATGTTGTGTATATGGACTTTTCAAAAGCTTTTAATACGGTTCCACACAAAAGGTTGATTCATAAAATGAGAACAATGGGGATAGGGGAAAATATATGTAAGTGGGTTAAGAATTGGCTCAGTGATAGGAAACAAAGGGTGGTTATTAATGGAACACACTCAGACTGGGTCTCAGTTAACAGTGGGGTACCACAGGGGTCAGTATTGTGCCCACTTCTTTTTATCATATTTATTAATGACCTTGTAGGGGGCATACAGAGTAGTATTTAAATATTTGCAGATGACACTAAACTCTGCAGGGTAATCAATACAGAGGAGGATAATTTTATGTTACAGGAGGATCTATGTAAACTAGAAGCTTGGGCTGATAAATGGCAAATGAGCTTTAATGGGGATAAATGTGTGGCACCCCAGGGGTCTGGTTTTCCACAGTAATGTAATGTTATGTCTGAGAGCAGGTGGGAGGTCCTTTGGTCAGGGATCCTGTGCATGCCACACCTCCTGCCCAGTCTTGGGAGGGGAAGAACTTCCCCTGTATAAACCCGGGGCTGAGGCAGGGTGAGTCAGACAAGGAGAGTGGAGACAAGAAGCAGCATAGGAAACAGCAGAGTTACAAGGAGTCAGGGGCTGGCAGCTACAGAGCTCGCCCTAACTAAGAAGATTCTTTACCGGACCCGGAGTCCGAGGCTGTGGGGACTAACTCCTACCCAGCAGCAGAATCCGTCAGGCAGGGGATTTCAGGTCCTCTGGCCCAGAAGCCCGAAGGCACGGTCACACGCGTGGGACCAGCACCGCCATCGTGGAGCGGAAGCCATTAGAAGGCCCCGAGTCACCGGCCATACGGGTGAGCACCACACGGTACACTCAGGGACGTGGGCTACTTACATCAGCTTCTAGCAAGGTAGCCAGAAGAGTACAGTCAGTTTGGGAGGCCTACAACTACGCCTGGCCAGGGGAGATCCCATCTGCTCAAAGACTGACCAGGCCCCGTTTGCTAGCAAGTACTCCGGGAGGGTCTGTCGTTGTTACCAGTAAAGACCCTGAACTACACCGTACCGTCTCTGAGTGGTTCCTGCTACCCCCATCATCCACGTCGGCTGCCCTGAGGCCATACCCCTCCCGTTGGGGGTTATACTATCACGCTGCACAATCCTACCACCGGCCTCAGCGGTCTGCCCTGCAGCAGCAGCTTCCTGGCTGCACTCAACGGGTGGCGTAGTCATCAACTATTTACTACTAATAGACTGCCGTCTAGTTTGACTCCCTGGGCACGGACCGGGTCACCGCCACGAGACTACAACCCTCCACTGATCCGGCTCCGGGTAGGCTCCCGCGTGCGCAACGCAGCGCGACACAGGCCCAGGGGCGCGTCAACTTTGGCGTAGTCGGCAGGATTTCGTGCCCGCAACCACCGGGTACTGCGTGCCTGAAAAGCAAAGACTGTTCAAACTTACCAGTGGTGAAGGTTTCCCGCCATCCGGCGCCATCTTCTACCTTCTTCCCGCCATCCGCGAAGTTTTCCCGCCATCCGGCGCCATCTTCGACCTTCTTCCCGCCATCCGTGGAGTTTTCCCGCCATTGGACGCCATCTTGAGGACGCCGCGCGGGAAGAAGAGGGGCGTGGACTCCGAAAGCGCGCGAGAACTGAAGCCCCGCCTCACGTCCGGACGTTGCGTAAGGTCCTGGAAGGAGCCCAGCAGACGCCGACGTCACAGGAGCGCGACGGAAGGTCCTCAACCCTGACGATCCACTGCGGAGCCGCGGCCTACGGAAGAGGATCATCGCAAGGTAGGCCACGGTCCACTAGGGGGGAGGAAGATGTCGGATACGGAAGAGAGCTTCGCTGCCTCAACCCCCGCCAGCGCCACCGCTGCTGCAGTTATGCCCTTCACCATGCCCTATATCCCGGGAGCAGCTTGGCTACCCCAGTACTCAGGGGAGTCACATACCCTGCATGACTTTAGAGAAAAGCTGGATAGCCTCTTCCAGGTGTACCCCCTCACAGAAGAGCAAAAAGTGAGCATCCTGGTGGCCCAACTAACTGGGGCAGCCAAAAGGGAAGTAAAATCCTGGCCACCTGGGAGGAAGACTGTCGCAGGGATACTAACCCGGCTGAAGGACACCTTTGATACCCGCACCTCAGCCGAGATTAAGCTTAGATTCTACGGGTGCAAGCAGCGAGCGCATGAGAGTATAAGGGACTATGCACTAAACCTACAAGAGGCCCTGAGGGCCATTAAGCAGACCGACCCTGATGGGGTGGGAAACGAGGACAGGCTGTTGACTGAACAATTTATAGAGGGTTTATATTGCAATGCCCACCGAACCCAGTTGCGGGCAATGGCCTTACAGGATCCCCATCTGGACTTTGCACAGTTCAAGGACAGAGCCATCCGGGTGCTCCGAGAACCGGCACCAGGTGGCGTTGTGACCCACAGACGCCCCACTACCACTTACTACCAGGAGGCGGCGCCCTTGTCAGCAGGGCCTATGGGAGCTGATGCGCAGGCTCTGGACAATGACCCGGCTCCAGACCTACACCATCAGGTCCAAGAGCTAGCTAAGAGCGTTGCTGCGCTAACCCGAACTGTGCAGTCTTTACAGGTTTCCACCCCAGGGAAGATCCAGCTGGCATCCGGACCGGAGGACATCCCGTGGCGTCGACCAAGGAGGACCCCACCGGCCAGAGGAAGACCCAGTGACCGATACAGTGAGGACGGACGACCCATCTGCCGCCGCTGCAATCAACCCGGACATATGGCAAGGTACTGTTCTTTAAACGGGCACAACCTGGGGTAGAGGGCCAACCCCCAGGAAAAAGATCACCAGGCCCATCGAACTGGCGCGACAGATATGTGGGAGGACGTCCAGTCTTGCCTGTGGTACTGGATGGCATTCCCATGAGTGCCCTACTGGACACCGGGTCACAGGTCACCACCATCCCGTACGTGCTCTTCAAGCAGTACTGGAATGACTCGGATATTACCCGCTACCCCGACGACGACTTGAGTATCATCGCCAGCAATGGTCAGCCCGTGCCACAGATCGGATTTAAAGAGGTGACCATCAAAATTGGTAGAGTCGAACTGGCCGCACAGGGACTGATCATTGTAGATATTGATAAACATGAGAGTCACCCAAAAATAACTCTAGGAACTAATGTAATTGAAAATTGTCTTGCAGAGGTGATTTTCCTTTTACAGCAGGTTGCCAAGAATGCCAGCTCCGGCGAGCAGCGGGTGCTCCAGAAAGAGATCCGGGCACTGATGCAACGGCAACAAGTGGAACTCTCCGGCGGTGAGATTGGTAGCGTAAGAATGTGTGACCCTTTTCCTATTGCCATGCCCCCAAAAAGTGAAATGATGATTTGGTGCCGGGCAGCTATTGGTCTGAGAGGTAGAGATTACCAGGCAATGGTAGAACCAGTTTACTCAGACAGTAGGCCCACCATTTTGACAGCACGGGGGGTCGTCAATGTACGCCATGGGAGGGTGCCCGTTCGCATAATAAATATCGGGGAGAGGGAAGTGTACCTGCCCCGGTATGCCACGCTAGCCAAATTATATACCACTAATCAAAATTCTATACAATCTGTGGAACCCTTGCCTCCATCTCACCCGGAGGAAGGTAACGGCTCTAAGAAAGACATGGAGGACTGGTGTCAGCAACTACATTTGGGTACTGATTCCACTCCCTCACATCAGAAACAAGGAGTCTATCGGGTGGTTCAAGAGTATGAGAGAGTGTTTAGTAAACACCCGTTAGACTTCGGGCGAGTCAAGGGGGTAGAACACCGCATCCCCACGGGAGATCATCCTCCCATAAAAGAGAGGTATCGACCCGTACCCCCTGCACATTACCAACACGCCAAGGGGATGCTTAGAGACATGAAGGAGGCTGGGGTAATCCGGGATAGCTGTAGCCCCTGGGCAGCCCCACTAGTTTTAGTCAAAAAGAAAGACAACACCATGAAGATGTGTGTAGATTACCGGAAAATCAACCGTATCACACACAAGGATGCGTACCCCTTACCAAGGATAGAGGAGTCATTGGCTGCTTTAAGATCTGCTAACTTCTTCTCTACCTTGGATCTCACTAGCGGGTACTGGCAGGTTCCTGTAGCAGAGGCGGACCGGGAGAAGACCGCATTCACCACCCCGATGGGACTTAGCGAGTTCACCTGCATGCCGTTCGGACTCTGCAACGCCCCAGGAACCTTCCAACGATTAATGGAGTGCTGTCTGGGCCACAGAAACTTCGAGACGGTCCTGTTGTACCTGGACGATGTCATCGTATACTCCAAAACTTATGAGGACCACCTGAAACACCTGGCGGAGGTGTTCGAAGCTCTGGCGAGTTACGGCCTAAAGGTGAAACCCTCCAAGTGTCACCTCCTGAAACCAAAGGTGCAATACCTGGGACACGTGGTGAGCGCTGACGGAGTGGCTCCCGACCCCGATAAGATCACCGCAATTAAGGGATGGCCAAGCCCCTCCAGCGTAAAAGAAGTGCGGCAGTTCCTAGGGTTGGTAGGCTACTACCGAAGGTTTATTCCCGGTTTCACCAAAAAGGCAGCGCCTATGCAGGACCTCCTGATAGGCCAGTCCCGAAAGGCCAAGAACCAGAAGCCGCCCTTCAAATGGGAAGAGCTAGAAGAAGAGTCCTTCCGCCAGCTGAAGATGGCCCTCACGGGGGATGAAATCTTGGCGTACCCGGACTATAGCCAGCCCTTCATCCTCTACACCGACGCCAGTAACATCGGGCTAGGAGCCGTACTGTCCCAGATTCAGCAGGGGAGAGAACGAGTAATCTCCTATGCCAGCCGAAAACTGCGACCCACCGAAAGGAACCCCGAGAATTACAGCTCATTTAAGCTAGAGTTCCTGGCCGTGGTATGGGCAGTCACCGAGCGCTTTAGGCATTACCTCGCTTCTTCCCGGTTCACCGTATACACGGATAACAACCCGTTGACACACCTGGACACGGCAAGACTCGGTGCCCTGGAGCAGAGGTGGATGGCCCGTCTGTCCAACTACGAGTTCACAATCAAATACCGGGCAGGACGCTCCAATACTAACGCGGATGCCCTGTGCAGGATGCCCAACCTGCCGGACGAAGGAGAAGATCCGGAGGGACTGGAAGAAGTTGAACTCCCTGCGTTCCACCGTCATGGGACTATCCAGTATTCCCACCGGGTAAGGGGTAAGCAGGCTGCTACGTTGAACCCCTTACCCCACTACAACTGGGCGGAAACGCAAGACAGCGACCCTGCCGTCCGACTGGTGAAGGAGATGCTGACTCGGCCGGAGGCTCGCCTTGAACCAGACGCTCCGGAGGAAGCCAAACAACTATGGGCGGAGAAGAGTCGACTATTCCTTTACAAGGGGAACTTGTGCCGCAGAATGGTCAACTCCCGGACGCATGAACTACTCTGGCAAGTAGTGGTGCCACGAAGAGACGCAGCCATGGTGATGGAGGCATACCACGACGGAGCTGGACACTTCGGGTGGAAAAAGCTGGAGTTCCTGCTGCGCGAGCGGTTCCACTGGGTAGGCATGAGGGGAACCATCGAGAAGTGGTGCAGAGACTGTGGCCCGTGCAATCTGAGAAGGAAGGACCGGGCCAGCCAGAAGACTCCCCTGCAGTCCATCGTCACCCGGCAACCGTTGGAACTGGTAGCCTTGGATCATGTAAAACTGACCCCAAGCAGAAGTGGCTACGTCTACGCGTTAACCATCGTGGATCATTACTCCCGGTTCTTGGTTGTCGTCCCCGTCAAGGACTTAACGGCTCAAACAGCAGCTAGAGCCTTCCAGCAGCACTTCTGCCGTCCACACGGGTACCCGGACCAAGTGCTGACGGACCAGGGACCTGCCTTTGAAGCGGAGGTCTTCCAGGAATTCTGCAATCTGTATGGCTGCCGGAAGATAAGGACGACACCCTACCATCCGCAAACTAATGGACTTTGTGAAAAAATGAACCAGGTGGTAATGGATCTTCTAAAAACATTGCCCCTGGAAGAACGCAGTCTGTGGCCTGAGAAGTTGCCCGATCTGGTGGACCTATACAACCACATCCCGGTAGGTTCCACCAACTGTACCCCGGCTTACCTAATGAGGGCGAGACCTGGTAAGTTACCTGTTGACCTGGAAATGGGAGTCCTGACACCTGAGGACACTTCACCAGAAACAGACTGGGACACAGAGAGGCAGCAGCAGTACCGGAGAGTACAAGAGAGCGTGGAGCGAAGTCTCTGTCAGGCTAGGGAAAGACAAGAGAAGACTTACAACCAGTATGCTCCCGCTGTTCCCCTGGTACCCGGAGAGCAGGTCTTGAAGAGGAAAAGACGGCTCCACAAGTTGGATGACCAGTGGGAGAAGGACCCGTACACCGTACTGCCCTCAAGCCACGAGAACCCGAAGGTCTGTACCATCAGTAAAGACGGAGGGGAAACCACAGCCATTGTATCCCGGGACCACCTGAAGAAGTGTCCCGAACAACTGAGGGACCCTGAAGAGGAACAAGAAGACCATCGACCCGTGGGAGAAAGGGAAGATATGGTTAGTACCGTGCTCGGGGACTTCCCTCGGTCTTGGACTCAAGTCAATGGTGCAGTTGTGGTACCCGTACTCACCTTCCTCCAACCATCATCCCAAGAACCTACGGAGCAACGGGTAGAGCTGGAAGAACAGCCGGTCCAGGAGGCAGAAGACTCCACACGAGTAGAACAGGAGAATCAACCCTCTGCTTATAGTGAGCCTGCCGTACCCCTAGTGAGACAAAGAGCCAGTAGACAGCTGCCCAGTTTACCCTTGACAGCTCCTACACCCTGTAGTTCAGGGCCAGACAGTCAGCTCCGTAGGTCCACTAGGGCCACTAGAGGCCAGTTACCCGCACGCTGGAGAATTTGAAGTGTAAAAATAGTTTTATTTATGTTTATCTGTGTATTGTTGCTTGTGTATAATTTTGTGTTTCCAGTTGTTTTTAGGAAACCTTGGTGGATTTACCGGGAATCCTTGTATATAGTTGGAGCGTAACCCAGGATGGACTAGAGACTGTTAAGGACTCGGGGTAGGACAGACCCCTACCTGGTTACGTCTCCCTGTGTTGGTGAAATGGACACCTTTGCTTTTCTTCAAAGACTGCATCCGGTTGCGGACACGCCGTAACCATCTTATGTGTTTTTCTTATAGTATTGTTATTGTTATACTTTGTTATGTTTTTCTAAATGTGTTTAGTCCCGGAGTACTAAATTTCACTAGGGGGGAATGTGGCACCCCAGGGGTCTGGTTTTCCACAGTAATGTAATGTTATGTCTGAGAGCAGGTGGGAGGTCCTTTGGTCAGGGATCCTGTGCATGCCACACCTCCTGCCCAGTCTTGGGAGGGGAAGAACTTCCCCTGTATAAACCCGGGGCTGAGGCAGGGTGAGTCAGACAAGGAGAGTGGAGACAAGAAGCAGCATAGGAAACAGCAGAGTTACAAGGAGTCAGGGGCTGGCAGCTACAGAGCTCGCCCTGACTAAGAAGATTCTTTACCGGACCCGGAGTCCGAGGCTGTGGGGACTAACTCCTACCCAGCAGCAGAATCCGTCAGGCAGGGGATTTCAGGTCCTCTGGCCCAGAAGCCCGAAGGCACGGTCACACGCGTGGGACCAGCACCGCCATCGTGGAGCGGAAGCCATTAGAAGGCCCCGAGTCACCGGCCATACGGGTGAGCACCACACGGTACACTCAGGGACGTGGGCTACTTACATCAGCTTCTAGCAAGGTAGCCAGAAGAGTACAGTCAGTTTGGGAGGCCTACAACTACGCCTGGCCAGGGGAGATCCCATCTGCTCAAAGACTGACCAGGCCCCGTTTGCTAGCAAGTACTCCGGGAGGGTCTGTCGTTGTTACCAGTAAAGACCCTGAACTACACCGTACCGTCTCTGAGTGGTTCCTGCTACCCCCATCATCCACGTCGGCTGCCCTGAGGCCATACCCCTCCCGTTGGGGGTTATACTATCACGCTGCACAATCCTACCACCGGCCTCAGCGGTCTGCCCTGCAGCAGCAGCTTCCTGGCTGCACTCAACGGGTGGCGTAGTCATCAACTATTTACTACTAATAGACTGCCGTCTAGTTTGACTCCCTGGGCACGGACCGGGTCACCGCCACGAGACTACAACCCTCCACTGATCCGGCTCCGGGTAGGCTCCCGCGTGCGCAACGCAGCGCGACACAGGCCCAGGGGCGCGTCAAATGCAAGGTAATGCACTTGGGCAGAGGAAATAAAATGTATAATTATAAGCTTAATTGTAAAACACTGGGCAAAACTGTAACTGAAAAAGACCTGGGTGTATTGGTGGACGACAATAGTAATAATAATATTTTTTATTTTTATAGCGCCAACATATTCCGCAGCACTTTACAAGTTTTAGGGGGGACTTATACAGACAATACAAAATAAGCATATTTCATATCGAAAGGAGTGAGGGCCCTGCTCGCAAGCTTACAGTCTATGAGGAAATGCGGGAGACACAAAAGGTAGAATGAACATATATTGTATAATGCAGCCTTGATATACTAAATAGGATGAATAATACATGGACTGGTCACCTGCCCTGGTCAGTCCTGACCGAGGCTATTATGTGCATGGTTGGTATGAACCTGAAATTGAAGAAGATTTTAATATGGGGGAAAACTGTGACGGACAGATAGTGTGTGGAGGCAATATGTAGCACCCTGAGGATTCGGCTGCTACAGGGGTATTGCACCTCAACCAGAGGTGTGATATTCCACTCCCGGGTAAGGATGGAGTGTGGAACTGAGCTCAGTAAGCTGCATGCACTACACACATCCCATTTCCGAGGAGCAGACCAACGGTACTCCCACTTAGAAATGTGCAGGTACGACCGAGTCTGTTCCTGGCTGGAGTGGGAGGGGGGTGGTACATCCCAGTAGTGTAGGGGCAGATAGGGGGAGCAGCCTGGGTAAAGTTAGGAGCTCATTGGGTGCTGGTCACCTGAGCTCACACATAGAGGGAGTATTTAAGGTGGGCACCATCTAAGATCAGGGTCAGTCAGCCACAGTCAGTCAGTCTGTGAGTCTTTGCAGAGCAGTCAGAGGAAGAGAGCAGAGCAGCCCCAGAGCAAGAGAGAGAGAGGAGAAGAGAGAGAGGCCCAGAGGCGCAGAGGGGACCCCAAGAGCCCATAAGAGAGCTAAAAGGGTGAAGGGTCGGCGACAGGGTGCCGGATCCCAAGCTGGCAGAGGCTACAGCACACCTTAGCCAGGAACCGGAGGCCGTGGGCAGGATCTGCCACGGCCACCCACCACATCCACCCTGAAGGCAAACCACGTGTAGGGTCAGGGAACCCAAGGCCAAGGGTCTCCCAACAGAAGGCCCGAGGGAGCTGGGCCTAGGTGGATCCCTGGTGGGGACGGCCAGAAGAAAGGACAAGAAGGAGGGCTCAGGGACACGCTCCGGACTTGCTTGGGGGTTGGCTGAATCCAGGACCTGGTGGACGCAGCACGGCTCGGGTGGTCACCTAAGGCCGGAGTGACCGGAATATCTGCAGTAAGTAAACACCCTGAACTGCACAACCCGACTCTGTCTTTCATTATCATCCACGCTGCACCACCACAACCCCCATCCTCTGCACCTGACCCCCTGAGGCCATACCCCTCCCGTTGGGGGTTATATTATCTAAAGCTGCACCAACACCATCAGCCTCAGCGGACCCTGCTGCAGCGGCGGCCATAGTGACCGCAATCCAACGGGTGGCGTAGTCGACATAACGAACTTTGTAACATCTGAAGGACTGCCACATACTCTGAGCTTGACACCTTGGGCACGGACCGGGTCACAGCCACTCGGAGACTACAACCCCCATCTGATCCGGCTCCGAGTATTCCCCTAAAGAATATGGCCCAGGGGGCGCGTCAACTTTGGCGTAGTCGGCAGGATCACGTGCCCGTAACACCCGGGTACTGCGTGCCTGAAGAAAAGTACATCGTTACCTCAAAAAGAAGTCTCCTGCCGGTTCCGGAGGGTCCCCGCCATCGGACTCCGTCACAGATCGATTCCCGCCGGTTGTCCGCCATTAACAGCTTTTTCCCGCCATCTGCAGAGTTTCCCGCCACTGGGAGACGATTCCCGCCATTTCCAAAGGTTTCCCGCCTTGGAAGAGCGGACGCCATTATGGGCGTGCCAGAGGGTGGCAAGAGGCCACCTCCCATCGTGGGCCAGGACCGAAAATGGCGCCAAAAGTGGAAACCGCCCCCACCAACAGAGACTGTGATGCTAGAGGTGTCTGTCAGCGTGAAAGAACTGCCCCTGGAGCTGACAATCACCAAGTGGCCCCGGGACCGCCCTCGAAGTGGGAGGACTGAGAAGGAGAGAGCAAAGATGGGTGTCGCCTGGAGCAGTCTGGAGAGAGCGCACCCGGAGACAAGAAGCCTAGAGCTGTGTCCAGAAGAAGCTTACCCGGAGATGGGAGAAGAGCAGAGCAGCACCGGCCCGCTGGCCAGGAGCCTGCTGGAGACAACGAGAGGAGAGCAGAGCAGCACCGACCCGTTGGTCAGGAGCCTGCTAGAAGCAACGACCCCACTAGGCTTAGTGGAGGTCTTGGCACAGCTCCCCCGAGATCGGGAGTGTGCACAGACTGCGCTGGAGGGCCTCGCACGGAGGATGGCCCGGGTGCAACGAGAGACGTTGGCGGAGTGGAGCCGAGAGATGGCCCAGCGGACCGAGACTCGTCAGCGGAGCACGCCACCCGAGACGAGGAGACAGACCGCCTCTGAGGATGGCGCAGGAGGACTGAAGGCCGGAGACGGCGCCGAGAAGGGAGCCGAACGAAAGGAGGCAGGTAAAGGGGACGTTTCTACCCCAAACCGGGAAACCGCGTACCTGCCCCAGCTCCCCGTCGCAGAGCCCGAAGTACCCCCTGCCGTGCCCGTAACCGCAACGTCACCGCCACAGACTAGGCCTCAACCGGAAGCCGCGGCCGCGACCCCTGTGACGTCATACGCCTCGACCCCGAGCGTGACCAAGCAGGAAGTACCATCGGCCTGGTCGCAAGGCCTAGTACCCCCGGGCGCCGCAATACCAACAGCGCCCCCTACCTCCGCGGAGCCACCGGCCTGGTCGCAGGGCCAAGTAGCCCAGGGCGCCGCCGTCCTTACGGTGCCCTTCACTTTCCAGGTGCCCCAGGCCTGGCCGCAAGGCCTGGGCAACCCGGGCGCCACCACCACCGCGCCCATAAAACCAAGAGTGCCGCACCTGGGTGAGGACCTGTTCGCCCAGCATACGTGCCCGGACGGGTCTGAAGCTAAAGTTAATCACAAAGAAAGAGCAGGAGGACGTCGTCGTTGAGTACAGCGGAGTAGAAGCTGTATATAGTTGCCCGTCGGGGCACAGTGAACCGTTGCTGCTAATATAGTCCCCGTTGGGACCAGAGAATTGAACTGTTACCCGTATTTCCCTTAATCCCTCTGACCGAGGACTGAGAGCGGTCATCCCTATTCCCATTACCTGGCCGAGGACTGAGAGCGGCCATACCTCCCCTTGTAAATAGTTGCGCTTCCTAAAAGCGCCCCCTTCCGGTTTTATAGGAAACTGTTTTATTCCAAAAGAGACTGTCGCACTTTACCCGGTCACAAGTTGCACCGTGACCGGAGGAATCAGAAGACAAGAGTGTTATTTATGAAAAGTTTTATATGAAAAGTTTTATATGATGTTTTATTATGTTGTTTATGCAAAAATTGTATGTTTTGGTGTTGTTTATATCTTACAGCCCGAGGACGAGCTGTGATTTACCAGGGGGGAATGTAGCACCCTGAGGATTCGGCTGCTACAGGGGTATTGCACCTCAACCAGAGGTGTGATATTCCACTCCCGGGTAAGGATGGAGTGTGGAACTGAGCTCAGTAAGCTGCATGCACTACACACATCCCATTTCCGAGGAGCAGACCAACGGTACTCCCACTTAGAAATGTGCAGGTACGACCGAGTCTGTTCCTGGCTGGAGTGGGAGGGGGGTGGTACATCCCAGTAGTGTAGGGGCAGATAGGGGGAGCAGCCTGGGTAAAGTTAGGAGCTCATTGGGTGCTGGTCACCTGAGCTCACACATAGAGGGAGTATTTAAGGTGGGCACCATCTAAGATCAGGGTCAGTCAGCCACAGTCAGTCAGTCTGTGAGTCTTTGCAGAGCAGTCAGAGGAAGAGAGCAGAGCAGCCCCAGAGCAAGAGAGAGAGAGGAGAAGAGAGAGAGGCCCAGAGGCGCAGAGGGGACCCCAAGAGCCCATAAGAGAGCTAAAAGGGTGAAGGGTCGGCGACAGGGTGCCGGATCCCAAGCTGGCAGAGGCTACAGCACACCTTAGCCAGGAACCGGAGGCCGTGGGCAGGATCTGCCACGGCCACCCACCACATCCACCCTGAAGGCAAACCACGTGTAGGGTCAGGGAACCCAAGGCCAAGGGTCTCCCAACAGAAGGCCCGAGGGAGCTGGGCCTAGGTGGATCCCTGGTGGGGACGGCCAGAAGAAAGGACAAGAAGGAGGGCTCAGGGACACGCTCCAGACTTGCTTGGGGGTTGGCTGAATCCAGGACCTGGTGGACGCAGCACGGCTCGGGTGGTCACCTAAGGCCGGAGTGACCGGAATATCTGCAGTAAGTAAACACCCTGAACTGCACAACCCGACTCTGTCTTTCATTATCATCCACGCTGCACCACCACAACCCCCATCCTCTGCACCTGACCCCCTGAGGCCATACCCCTCCCGTTGGGGGTTATATTATCTAAAGCTGCACCAACACCATCAGCCTCAGCGGACCCTGCTGCAGCGGCGGCCATAGTGACCGCAATCCAACGGGTGGCGTAGTCGACATAACGAACTTTGTAACATCTGTAGGACTGCCACATACTCTGAGCTTGACACCCTGGGCACGGACCGGGTCACAGCCACTCGGAGACTACAACCCCCATCTGATCCGGCTCCGGGTATTCCCCTAAAGAATATGGCCCAGGGGGCGCGTCAAATACGCCAGTCTAAAGAAATGGGTTTTAGGGTCCGCTTGAAACTGTGGGTATTGGGAATTAATCGAACTGTCCTGGGTAGTGCATTATACGACAAGCTCACGTTTGGTGGCCAGTGTCAGGCAGCTGCTGCAAAGGCAAATAAAATAATGGGATGCATTAAAAGAGGCATAGATGCTCATGAGGAGAACATAATTTTACCTCTATACAAGTCATTAGTGCGACCACACTTAGAATACTGTGTACAGTTCTGGTCTCCGGTGTATAAGAAAGACATAGCTGAACTAGGGCGGGTGCAGAGAAGAGCGACCAAGGTTATTAGAGGACTGGGGGGGTCTGCAATACCAAGACAGGTTATTACACTTGGGGTTATTTACTTTGGAAAAATGAAGGCTTAGGGGTGATCTTATTACTATGTACAAGTATATGAGGGGACAGTATAAAGACCTTTCTACTGATCTTTTTACTCTGAGGCCTGAGACGTGGACAAGGGGGCATCTTCTACATCTGGAGGAAAGAAGGTTTAATCATAATCACAGACGCGGATTCTTTACTGTAAGAGCAGTGAGACTATGGAACTCTCTGCCGCATGATGTTGTAATGAGTGATTCACTACTAAAATTTAAGAAGAGCATGGATGCCTTTCTTGAAAAGTATAATATTACAGGTTATATATACTAGATTCCTTGATAGGGCGTTGATCCAGGGAACTAGTCTGATTGTCGTATGGAGTAGGGAAGGAATTTTTTTCCCCAATGTGGAGCTTAGTGTTTGCCACATGGGTTTTTTTTTGCCTTCCTCTGGATCAACATGCTAGGCTATGGGTTGAACTAGCCAACCTTAAAAACTATGTTACTATGTATTATAAACCTAGAAAACTGTATTTGATCGTGTAAATTTTTTTGATGTATAGATGTATGAGATGTATAGATGTAGATGTATGAGAACAGATTGCACATGGACATCACACAGATGTCACATGGATATAAAAAAAGGACTCATGGAAGGCGTATGGATGGAAATCAGATGGAAATTAGAAAAAAATCATCCAAGTTTTCTGGGTGAAACTCAGACGATTTCTCATATACTCGTCGGCATCCGATTTTACACATAAACATTAGGGCTGATTCATCAAACAGTTTGCACCAAAAATCAGGCATAAAATAGTTTGTAGTTTGAAATGGTGCAAAATTTTGCTGCAACTTGTAGTTGCGCAAAAAGTTTGTGACTTTTGACTTTTAGGGTGAGCTGACAGGTCTTCTATTAGAAACAAAAATAATCCATCAAGCAAATGTAAAAAGTAAATCCAGCATAAAGCATGAATCTGGCAGCAAGTGTCTTTATACTTGAGCCAATTAGTAACTTACTTACCCTTTAACATTATTACTTAGAAATACAAGAGTTTAATTCTGGGGGATGTTACATAACATGACTCCTGGCTATGATTTATAGCTCCAATGTGTGCTGGGCAATCTCATCTACAGGCTCCTGTTTTATATCATTAATTATCAAGTTGTTGATGATTACAAAAGATCTGTATGCCAAGAATGTGAATTTGCTCATGGGCTTGAAATGGTTTATCTCTTACCATTGTAATAATTTTTTCAGACATGAGAACAATAATAAAGCAGAAGACAGATAAATAACATGTTTGGGAGACAAGCAATCCCAGATGTATTTTTAGCGTTGTATGAATGAAATAAAATATAAATCTGTAGTGCAACTCTCCTCTGTATACGCATTTCTTCATCATTTCTCTACATCTGCATTCCTGAACGGCATTTCTGATGTAAATACTTATGATAATATGGTTTACAGCTTGTCCAATATATAAGGCATGAATGGAATTGCTGGATAAAATATAATTTTCACATGTCCATCTGCATAATTATGCATAAAATTAACCAAATATGGACCAAGTTAAGCCTTTTAAGATGCAGCTTTTTTGAGCAGTACATTGATTTTTTATTTTTTTATTGTCACATTCCAAAAGCCAATGAATTTTAGATTTTAGTCAACATGTTCGTATAAGGGTTTATTTTTCTCAAAATGAAAAAATATAAATATGCATGAGGTATTAATCAATATTTTGGTAAAAATAAGCACGCTTGCAACCCATATCAATGATCGTCACTGTCTTGCAAGTTGCTGCACTAAAATAAAAAAGCAAAAACACAGCAAAAGGACACAAAAAATATAAAAATGTTTGCCTTGTAAACTAAGGAATCTGTCCTGAAGGGATGCACTTATATAATGCTGGGCGGCCAGCCTAATCTAACAGTATGGGTGTCACTAATAGGCTGTAAGCCAGACACAGTGCACCACATTTATCTGTGTGCCTGGCGCTCTGTACAAGTCTTATCCGCGTGCAATTCTAAGGTCATGTTCACACGTTCAGTATTTGGTCAGTATTTTACCTCAGTATTTGTAAGCCAAAACCAGGAGTGGAACAATCAGAGGAAAAGTATAATAGAAACACGTCACCACTTCTGTATCTATCACCCACTCCTGGTTTTGGCTTAGAAATCCTGATGTAAAATACTGATCAAATACTGAACGTGTGCACGTGGCCTAATACTAGGCGACCACCCAGGCTTGGACTGGCCCAAAGGAGAACAGGAGAATCCCCCGGTGGGCCCCTGTGCAGGAGTGGGCCACCAACCTCTTATATGATCAGTACTTGGCACAATACACTTGATTCACTATGTACAGACAAAGGCAGCAGCTTATTCATTTAACAATCTACCCAGTTCATTGTTATATAAATCTGTGATTGATGATAATGTCACATTTGCATGAAGCTGAAAAGTGGGGGCCTGGAGTTGGTTACTGGTGGGTCCTTGGCACCCCAGTCCGACACTGCTTGTGTCTCTTGTATTCGGCGGCTCTGTGTCCGGTCTTCAGTCTTCTGTCAGGTAGTTTGTTGTGTAGGACTTACACTATTTTAGTACCCTGCCCCCATTACAGAGATTGGCCCCCATAACACTTGTAATGTAACTTGGGACAGGAACTGACATTATGATACCACAATGGGTGAAAATATATGTGGTCTGCCATCTGTAAATGGCACCCCCCCATAATCCTGGTTCTACTTGTGGAGTATTGAGGGTAGTAATGATCACTCCCATCATTGTAACTGTGTAAAAAAAAAAGTCACAACAAAAAAACACACATTAAACTTTTATTTTCTTTCTTTTTATTTTTTATTTTGGAATAGCAATAAGCAACATTGTAATAAAAATATTACTGGCTTTTTAAGAAATTAAACTATGATCGCAATGACTCTCAAGTCAGGCCCCATAGAGACCACAGAACTAGCTGTGTTCATTGAGGACCGGCTGAGAGCCACTGGACCGAAAGATCCAGAGGAAGGCGAAGAAACCCCCCAGAGAGTCATGCATCAGGGGGGGAAAAAATTCCTTCCTGACCCCAGTGGTGGCGATCGGATATTTCCCTGGATCACGTCTGTCCTGCTGCATATTGCTGTATATCTGCATGTATTATAAGCTCAGGAGAAGAAAATACAAATACACCTTGCTCAAGAGGAGCGTACAATCTAATATACAATATACAGGCTCATGAGGGCATACAGAATAATGTACACCCTGCCCTAGGAGCTTACAATCTAATATATAATATACATGCTGCTCCTGAGGGCATACAGAATAATGCACACCCTGTCCTAGGAGCTAACAATCTAATATGCAATATACAGACTGCTCCTGAGGGCATACAGAATAATGCACACCCTGTCATAGGAGCTTACAATCTAATATACAATATACAGACTGCTCCTGAGGGCATACAGAATAATGCACACCCTGTCATAGGAGCTTACAATCTAATATACAATATACAGACTGCTCCTGAGGGCATACAGAATAATGCACACCCTGTCATAGGAGCTTACAATCTAATATACAATATACAGACTGCTCCTGAGGGCATACAGAATAATGCACACCCTGTCCTAGAAGCTTACAATCTAATATATAATATACAGGCTGCTCCTGAGGGCATGCAGAATAATGCACACCCTGTCATAGGAGCTTACAGTCTAATATACAATATACAGACTGCTCCTGAGAGCATGCAGAATAATGCACACCCTGTCATAGGAGCTTACAGTCTAATATACAATATACAGACTGCTCCTGAGAGCATGCAGAATAATGCACACCCTGTCATAGGAGCTTACAATCTAATATACAATATACAGGCTGCTCCTGAGGGCATGCAGAATAATGCACACCCTGTCATAGGAGCTTACAGTCTAATATATAATATACAGACTGATCCTGAGTGTATGCTGAATAATGCACACCCTGTCCTAGGAGCTTACAATCTAATATACAATATACAGACTGCTCCTGAGGGCATACAGAATAATGTACACCTTGTCCTAGGAGCTTACAATCTAATATACAATATACAGACTGCTCCTGAGGGCATGCAGAATAATGTACACCCTGTCCTAGGAGCCTACAATCTAATTTACAATATACAGACTGCTTCTGAGGGCATACAGAATAATGCACACCCTGTCCTAGGAGTTTACAATCTAATATATAATATACATGCTGCTCCTGAGGGTATACAGAATAATCTACACCCTGTCCTAGGAGCTTACAATCTAATATATAATATACAGACTACTCCTGAGGGCATGCAGAATAATGTACACCCTGTCCTAGGAGCTTACAATCTAATATACAATATACAGACTGCTCCAGAGGGCATGCAGAATAATGTACACCCTGTCCTAGGAGCTTGCAGTCTACTATACAATAAACAGACTGCTCCTGAGGGCATGCAGAATAATGCACACCCTGTCCTATGAGTTTACAGTCTGATATATAATAAACAGACTACTCTTGAGGGCATGCAGAATAATGTACACCCTGTCCTAGGAGCTTACAGTCTAATATATAATATACAGACTACTCCTGAGGGAATGCAGAATAATGCACACCCTGTCCTAGGAGCTTACAATCTAATATATAAAATACAGACTGCTCCTGAGGGAATGCAGAATAATGCACACCCTGTCCTAGGAGCTTACAATCTAATATACAATATACAGGCTTCTCCTGAGAGCATGCAGAATAATGCTCACCCTGTCCTAGGAGCTAACAATCTAATATACAATATACAGACTGCTCCTGAGGGCATACAGAATAATGCACACCCTGTCCTAGGAGCTTAAAATCTAATATACAATATACAGGCTGCTCCTGAGGGCATGCAGAATAATGCACACCCTGTCCTAGGAGCTTACAATTTAATATACAATATATAGACTGCTCCTGAGGGCATACAGAATTATGTACACCCTGTCCTAGTAGCTTATAATCTAATATATAATATACAGACTGCTCCTGAGGGCATGCAGAATAATGCACAACCTGTCCTAGGAGTTTACAATCTAATATACAATATACAGACTGCTTCTGAGGGCATACAGAATAATGCACACCCTGTCCTAGGAGCTTACAATCTAATATATAATATACAGGCTGCTCCTGAGGGCATGCAGAATAATGCACACCCTGTCCTAGGAGCTTACAATCTAATATACAATATACAGGCTCCTGAGAGCATACAGAATAATGCACACCCTGTTTTAGGAGTTTACAATCTAATATATAATATACATGCTGCTCCTGAGGGCATGCAGAATAATGCACACCCTGTCCTAGGAGCTTACAATCTAATATACAATATACATGCTGCTCCTGAGGGAATGCAGAATAATGCACACCCTGTCCTAGGAGCTTACAATCTAATATACAATATACAGACTGCTCCTGAGAGCATACAGATTAATGTACACCCTGTCCTAGGAGCTTACAATTTAATATACAATATACAGACTGCTCCTGAGTGCATACAGAATAATGCACACCCTGTCCTAGGAGCTTACAATCTAATACATAATATACAGGCTGCTCCTGAGGGCATGCAGAATAATACACACCCTGTCCTAGGAGCTTACAAAATAATATATAATATACAGGCTCCTGAGAGCATACAGAATAATGCACACCCTGTCTTAGGAGTTTACAATCTAATATATAATATACATGCTGCTCATGAGGGCATACAGAATAATGCACACCCTGTCCTAGGAGCTTGCAGTCTAATATATAATATACAGACTACTCCTGAGGACATGCAGAATAATGTACATCCTGTCCTAGGAGCTTACAGTCTAATATATAATATACAGACTACTCCTGAGGGAATGCAGAATAATGCACACCCTGTCCTAGGAGCTTACAATCTAATATACAGGCTGCTCCTGAGGGCATGCAGAATAATGCACACCCTGTCATAGGAGCTTACAGTCTAATATATAATATACAGACTGATCCTGAGTGTATGCTGAATAATGCACACCCTGTCCTAGGAGCTTACAATCTAATATACAATATACAGACTGCTCCTGAGGGCATACAGAATAATGTACACCTTGTCCTAGGAGCTTACAATCTAATATACAATATACAGACTGCTCCTGAGGGCATGCAGAATAATGTACACCCTGTCCTAGGAGCCTACAATCTAATTTACAATATACAGACTGCTTCTGAGGGCATACAGAATAATGCACACCCTGTCCTAGGAGTTTACAATCTAATATATAATATACATGCTGCTCCTGAGGGTATACAGAATAATCTACACCCTGTCCTAGGAGCTTACAATCTAATATATAATATACAGACTACTCCTGAGGGCATGCAGAATAATGTACACCCTGTCCTAGGAGCTTACAATCTAATATACAATATACAGACTGCTCCAGAGGGCATGCAGAATAATGTACACCCTGTCCTAGGAGCTTGCAGTCTACTATACAATAAACAGACTGCTCCTGAGGGCATGCAGAATAATGCACACCCTGTCCTATGAGTTTACAGTCTGATATATAATAAACAGACTACTCTTGAGGGCATGCAGAATAATGTACACCCTGTCCTAGGAGCTTACAGTCTAATATATAATATACAGACTACTCCTGAGGGAAAGCAGAATAATGCACACCCTGTCCTAGGAGCTTACAATCTAATATATAAAATACAGACTGCTCCTGAGGGAATGCAGAATAATGCACACCCTGTCCTAGGAGCTTACAATCTAATATACAATATACAGGCTGCTCCTGAGAGCATGCAGAATAATGCTCACCCTGTCCTAGGAGCTAACAATCTAATATACAATATACAGACTGCTCCTGAGGGCATACAGAATAATGCACACCCTGTCCTAGGAGCTTAAAATCTAATATACAATATACAGGCTGCTCCTGAGGGCATGCAGAATAATGCACACCCTGTCCTAGGAGCTTATAATTTAATATACAATATATAGACTGCTCCTGAGGGCATACAGAATTATGTACACCCTGTCCTAGTAGCTTATAATCTAATATATAATATACAGACTGCTCCTGAGGGCATGCAGAATAATGCACAACCTGTCCTAGGAGTTTACAATCTAATATACAATATACAGACTGCTTCTGAGGGCATACAGAATAATGCACACCCTGTCCTAGGAGCTTACAATCTAATATATAATATACAGGCTGCTCCTGAGGGCATGCAGAATAATGCACACCCTGTCCTAGGAGCTTACAATCTAATATACAATATACAGGCTCCTGAGAGCATACAGAATAATGCACACCCTGTTTTAGGAGTTTACAATCTAATATATAATATACATGCTGCTCCTGAGGGCATGCAGAATAATGCACACCCTGTCCTAGGAGCTTACAATCTAATATACAATATACATGCTGCTCCTGAGGGAATGCAGAATAATGCACACCCTGTCCTAGGAGCTTACAATCTAATATACAATATACAGACTGCTCCTGAGAGCATACAGATTAATGTACACCCTGTCCTAGGAGCTTACAATTTAATATACAATATACAGACTGCTCCTGAGTGCATACAGAATAATGCACACCCTGTCCTAGGAGCTTACAATCTAATACATAATATACAGGCTGCTCCTGAGGGCATGCAGAATAATACACACCCTGTCCTAGGAGCTTACAAAATAATATATAATATACAGGCTCCTGAGAGCATACAGAATAATGCACACCCTGTCTTAGGAGTTTACAATCTAATATATAATATACATGCTGCTCATGAGGGCATACAGAATAATGCACACCCTGTCCTAGGAGCTTGCAGTCTAATATATAATATACAGACTACTCCTGAGGACATGCAGAATAATGTACATCCTGTCCTAGGAGCTTACAGTCTAATATATAATATACAGACTACTCCTGAGGGAATGCAGAATAATGCACACCCTGTCCTAGGAGCTTACAATCTAATATACAGGCTGCTCCTGAGGGCATGCAGAATAATATACACCCTGTCTTAGGAGCTTACAATCTAATATAAAATATACAGGCTGCTCCTGAGGGCATACAGAATAATGCACACCCTGTCCTAGGGGCTTACAATCTAATATACAATATACAGGCTGCTCCTGATTGCATACAGAATAATGCACACCCTGTCCTAGGGGCTAACAATCTAATATACAATATACAGACTGCTCCTGAGAGCATGCAGAATAATGCACACCCTGTCCTAGGGGCTTACAATCTAATATACAGGCTGCTCCTGAGGGCATGCAGAATAATGTACACCCTGTCTTAGGAGCTTACAATCTAATATACAATATACAGGCTGCTCCTGAGGGCATACAGAATAATGCACACCCTGTCCTAGGGGCTTACAATCTAATATACAATATACAGGCTGCTCCTGACTGCATACAGAATAATGCACACCCTGTCCTAGGAGCTAACAATCTAATATACAATATACAGACTGCTCCTGAGAGCATGCAGAATAATGCAAGTGTAAGGGGGAAGACCGGGGTGTAAGTGCTTTCAGAGCAAGGGATCCGGGACTGCTGGGGCCGTACCTCTTGTTGCAGGGGGAAGACAGACTGCAAGCAGAGGAGTCATGAGACAGGGAAGTAGGAGGTGTGTCGAGAGAGAGCTGGGAGGTCAGGTGACAGAAGGACTCCTTGTGTGATGAGAGAGAGGGAGAGACGAGGACGTTTGCGTGGGAAAGCGGAGCTTAGTCCTGCGGAGCAGAGCAGTGTGAGAGGGTCCAGGCTCCTGGCTACAGGACTTGGAGCAAGGGATCCGAGTGCAGTGTACGAGAGGAGTTAAGCTGACTGTAGGGAGAAGAGACGCAGGGTTTGTGTAGCTGAGCACGTGAGGTGCCGTGTTATGGACTAGGGGCTCAGTGGGTAAAACCAGAGACCTCCCGCTGCCGCCAGAAGACGGAGCATTGTTTGGGCGGGGAAGCCTGAAGACAGCGTCACCAGCACCAGCTGGCAACTGCCTTGTAGAGGATACAAGTCAGCTAAGTGAAAAAACTGTCGTTTGTTACCCGTTTGACTCTGCTACATCTAGTTAAACTGTAAACTGTCAGTTACAAACTAATATCTGCTCTTTCCCCATATTTTCCCCTGTTACTCCCTGTGTGGAGATTCATCTTGTTATCATAAACTTTCCCTGTTTATTAACCCTGTATTGGCTGCTCTGTGCTTCTGTGTCACTGCATCTAAAGTACCTGTGTTACATTTGGCGTAGTGGGCAGGATGCAGTCGTTAGACACAGACACTGCAGAGCAGTCCATCCTGGGAGCCCCTAAACCTAGCTTGCCGCTGGGGGCCATGCTCAGCAATCTCCCAAAGTTCACCGGGGACAATATGATGCTGTGGGACTGGATTGAGAGAGTTAGGAGTATGCTACGTATGCACCCAATAACCCCAGCTATGCAAGCCGAAATAGCTTACTGGCCCTGGACGGCGAGGCCCGACACTCCGTGATGTACCGCCCTCCCCATGACCGGGATACTGTAGAAAAAGTGGTGCGGATACTGGAGGAAATGCATGGGGATCCCAACAATGTAGGAGAGCTGAGGATACGACTGTTTCACCAAGTGCAGCAGGAGGGGGAGACTGTGACGTAGTATGTACTATGTTAATGCCTTACAGAGGGTGCATGCCTATATCACTAGAAAAGACGACATGGCGAATTTGGGAATGGGCCCCCATGACGTGGTCTTAAGGGACCAGTTTGTGGCAGGCCTCAGGGATGTGCAGCTGAAGCAGGCCTTGCAGGAGCGCCAACGCGCCAACCCACGTATGACTTTTCTAGAAGTGGGGGTTGAGGCATGTGTAAGAGAGCAGGAGATGGGGGTGAAGGCCCTGGCAGGGATGGTCCGGAGTAATGAGGTACCCACCCCGCCTGCAGCTGAACCGGAATGGGCTCGAGAGATGCGGAAGGAGATACAGGAGATGCGGGATGAATGGTCCAGTCTCAAGAAGACCGCTGCCCTGACACCAGAGATACCCAGATCGATTGCCCCAATTATGGAAAGAATTTAATTCAGGACCCCCCCTGCAGGAGAGTTCCATAGAGGAGGGAGGCAGCCCTACACAGACAGAGACATGACCTGCTGGAAGTGTGGAGGCGCAGGACATTACGCCAGGGGCTGTGCTAGCTGATGGCGGCCCCTGTCGCGACAGCCGTTAAACTAGCGGGCTCCATGTTCGGGGGAAACAGCACGGAGCCTGAGAAAGGGGAAAGAAGAAAAGGAAGTCCCAAGGACCTAGTTTCCAGCAGCCCGACTGTCTGGGCCGAAATAAGCGGTCGGGCTGTTCACTGCTTGGGTGACATGGGATCCCAGGTGACTTCGATGACAGTAGCCTACTTTCAACAGCGATTTCCAAAGATAGCGCGGCCTGAATGGGGACCAGTAATTAGACTCACGGCAGCTAATCAATTACCCATCCCGGTCGGAGGGTGGTGTGGATGAAGATACGAGTGTGTGGAAAAGATGTGGGAAAAAAAGGAGTCGTCCTGGTCGCAGGGGGAACCGGAAGTGGACCCCTGTGACCCTCGGAATGAATGTGCTGAAAGAGATCGGGCAAATTCTGCTTAGTGAGCCAAAGGAGATTCCTCTAGACCAGTGGGACCCATGAACTCCTCAAAGGAGGGTCTTTGAACAACTAATCCGAGCTGCCCAGGCTCAGGAGACGTGAGTGAAGGGAAGATCCTGGGGAAAATAATAGTGCCAGCAGCTGCGGCGCTCACCTTACCGCCCGGACAAATTGTGCTCACACTACCCACACGGGCCTGCACACCTCTTGAGGGGGTCGAAGTTCAGATAGAACCAACATCGATGGACAAAGTACCCCCCAACTCTTGGTGGCTCGGACACTGGTGGCAATGTTATAGTGCATTGTGTTAATCTGGGCGAAGATGATCTCACACTCCCTCCCAAGGAGGAAATAGCCCAGATTCTGGGAATGCCAGAGAAGTTGGTGCGACCTGCTGTGGTACAGCTGTCCGCTGTACGAGGAGACCCCTGGACTCTGGCGGTCACCGTGCCGCCGGAACCCCGCCGGGCTAGTGCAAAGGGGGGAACAAGAATCCTAGAACGAATGCGGGCTGAATTGACGGGACTTACACCTCAACAGGTGCAACAGGTTGAGGATGTGCTGGAGCGGTACCAGGAAGTCTTTGCTCGACATGAGGATGATTTTGGTTGCACCGAAGCCATTACCCACGAGATTCCTACTGGAAGCGCTGCCCCAGTGTAGGAGAGATACCAGCAGATACCTCCCCAGATGTATAAAGAGGTTAAGGAGACGCTAGCCCATATATTACAGAATGGTGTGATACGAGAGTGTCAGAGTCCGTGGGCAGCCCCAATTGTCCTGGTCCAGAAGAAAGATGGGACTCTGCGGTTCTGTGTGGACTATAGACGACTGAATGCCTGTACAGTACGGGACTCTTACACACTACCCCGAATCGAAGAGCCCCTGTCGGACTTAGGGAAGGCAAGATACTTCTCCTCCTTGGATCTGGCCAGTGGGTACTGGCAGGTGCCCGTGGCCGAAAATGACCGTGCGAAGACGGCGTTCATATTACCCATGGGACTGTTCGAGTTCAATCGGATGCCCTTCGGCCTGACTAACACCCTTGGGACGTTCCAGCGTCTGATGGAGAGGTGCCTGGGCGATTTGAACTTTGAGGCAAAACTGATTTACCTTGACGACATAATTGTCTATGCCGCCACCTTCGAGGAGCACCTCCAGCGACTGGAGCAAGTACTGAGTCACCTACAGAGTCATGGCCTAAAGGTGAAGCCCCAGAAGTGCTACCTGTTCGGCAAACAGATCGAATATCTCGGTCATACTGTGTCCAGTGAAGGAGTCAGGCCCACCCAGGAAAAGGTGGCCGCCGTACAGGAGTGGTCTACCTTGAAGACAGTGAAGGACGTTCGGGCCTTCCTGGGACTTGCCGGGTACTACCAAAGATTCGTGAAGAACTTCACCCGCATAGCCAACCCATTGCTGGAGCTACTTAAGGGAGTGCCGGCGGGCTCCAAGAATCAGGCAATTCGGTGGGGAAGCAGCCAGGAAGAGGCCTTCCGTGCCCTAAAAATGGCCCTGACCGAGGCCCCAATACTTGCCTGTGCGGATTTCTCCCAACCCTTCATACTCCACACTGATGGGAGCCTACATGGTCTGGGAGCCCTGTTATCCCAAGTACAGGAGGGGAAAGAGCGCATGATTGCGCACGCCAGCCGCTCCCTTCACGATTCCGAGAGGAACCCAGATAATTATAGCTCTTTCAAATTAGAGTTGCTGGCTCTGGTTTGGGCAATGACCGAGAAGTTTGCGGAGTATTTGTCCGGGTCCGAAGTACTGGTGAGAACAGATAACAACCCACTGGCCTACCTAGAGAATGCAAAATTGGGGGCCCTGGAGCAGCGGTGGGTGGCCCGCATGGCCAGGTACCAGTATAAGATCGTCTACCGGCCTAAGGCAGAGAATACTCACGCCGACGCCCTCTCCAGAGTGACATATGAACGGTCTGATCATGACCGCGATGAAGATTTGGAGACGGATGAGACCGCTAGCTTCCGAAGTTTCGTGGGACCGCTGGCTGCGGCGCAGGGACAGATCGGAGAGACGTCGGAAGAACAAGTGCTAGGACGGACAAGAGATGACTGGATCCGACTTCAACAGACTGACAGAGAAGTTGATCAATTGCATCAATGGGTGGCTTTGCGGCAAGTCCCCAGTCGAGAAGAGAGGAGTACCCTGTCCTCGGGAGCACTGAAAATGCTGGGACAATGGGAGAGACTGCGTTTGCGAGACGGGCTGCTATACCAACGGGTGCAGCTACTGCGAGAGTTCGGGACCACCTGGCAAGTGGTGATCCCAGAGAAGCTGGTTGTAGTAGTGGCTAAGGAAGCTCATGAACGAGGGGCTCAATTCGGACCAGAGAAGACGTTTCAGTGGTTGCAGAGGCTGGTGTATCATCCCCGACTGCGAGCAACAATAGAAGACATTTGTCGAAGATGTCGGAGCTGTGAGCTGGTAAAGCCCCCAGAGCAGCGGGTCCCCATGCAAACTATTGTGACTTCTGCCCCCTTGGAGGTGCTGATGATCGACTATTTGACTGTTGGACCGGCGCATCTCGGGTATGAACATTGCATGGTAATGACAGACCACTTCACCAAATTTGCGGTAGTGACCCCGACCAGAGACCAGACCGCCGAGTCAGCTGCACAGGCCATCTGCCGAGACTTCATTCGGGTGTACGACTTCCCAAAGAGGATTCATTCAGATCAAGGCGCCTGCTTCCAAGGCCAGGTGATGGAAGAGCTGCACTGGTTGTACATGTTATGTTCTGCTACCAAAGCTAAGGAAAGAGAGGAGATCTGTCCCTACTATAAGACTCAGCTGAATCCCTACGATGTAACAGGGAACCTGATCCTGCGATCAGACCTGCTAAAGTCCTAATCTAGTCTGTACGGAGACCTATAGATGTGAGGAGGGAATCCCTACAAGTACTAAGGACTGGGAGGAATATGGGACACCTCCTAACAGAAATAGTAGCAGACAGACGAACAAACAAAATAGATAGAACATAGAGGTCCGTAGACCAAGCAAACTAACAGAGTTAGATACAGAGCACAGGCTAGCTAGAAAGTAGATATACAATGAAGTCCAGCAAAGCCAGAAGGGCGGAGCAGGATTAAATAGGCCAACAAGGTCATGTGACCAGCAAAGGAAAAAAAACCTAACAGCAAGGTTCTAACAGTACCCCCCTTCTAAGAGGATCCTCCGGATCCCCTAGGACCAGGCTTATCAGGAAATCTCCTGTGAAACGCTCTGATAAGTCTGGACGCGGAAACATCATCTGACCTCACCCAAGAGTTATCCTCGGGTCCGAAACCTTTCCAGGCCACAAGATACTGCAAACTACCTCTATACCGTCTAGAGTCAAGGATGCGAGAAATTTCATATTCCCCGTCCTCCACCACCGGAGGAACAGAGGCAGAGGCGTCACCATCCGACACAACAGCTTTTTTTTAACAGAGAGACATGAAAGACCGGATTAATTCTCCAGGAGGTAGGAACCTCCAACCTAACAGCAGATTGGTTGACAACCTGAAGCACCTTAAAGGGCCCTACAAACTTGGGACCCAATTTCTTAGAAGGAATCCTCAACCGCAGATTCCTAGAGGACAACCAAACCATGTCACCAACAGCGAACAAAACCTCCTGTCGTTTCCTATCAAAGTAGTCTTTAGATTTTCTGTTGGCCTCCTGAAGATTACCACGCACATCCGTCCAAACTCTTTCCAAATCACCGGAAAAATTCTCCTCCTCAGGCACGGCAGATCCCAACTTGGAGAACGACCCAAACGACGGATGTCTCCCAGAACAACAAAAAAAAGGCGAACAACCAGCAGAAGAAGATGTATGATTGTTCAGAGCAAATTCGGCAAGTGGCAGAAACTCAGACCACCCCTCTTGATTGTCTGCCACAAAACAACGCAAGAACTGCTCAACATCCTGGTTTTTCCTTTCTGTCTGGCCATTAGATTCAGGATGATATCCGGACGAAAACGACAAATGAATTCCCAACCTGTCACAAAAGGCACGCCAAAAACGAGCCACGAACTGAGGACCCCTATCAGAAACAATGTCAGTAGGAACGCCATGAAGTCTGACAATTTCCTTGACAAAGGCCTTAGCGAGAGTTTTAGCGCAGGGCAGTTTGACGAAGGGAACCAAGTGACACATCTTGCTAAAACGGTCCACGACCACCCAGATGACAGTAAAACCCTCAGAGGAGGGAAGGTCAGTTATAAAGTCCATAGCCAAATGTGTCCAAGGAGCACTGGGGACCTCCAAAGGACAAAGCAACCCCGCAGCAGGAGTATGTGAGGACTTAGATCTAGCACATATAGTACATTGGCGCACCCACTTAATGACTTCCTTCTGCCATCCAGGCCACCAAAAACTGCGACCCACCAGTCTCTTGGTCTCAGAGATTCCGGGATGACCTGCCAACCGAGATTCGTGACACTCAACAAACAAATCTCTCCTAAAGGTCCCAGGCACAAACAACCTCCCATGAGGAGTGTTAGATGGGGCATTCTCCTGTGCTTTAAGAATCTCATCTTCCAAAACGGAGTCTAAAGCAGCTATCACAACACCTTCTTGTAAAATGTTTTCCTCTTTCTCAGCACCGACTATGGGAGAAAAACTGCGAGACAAGGCATCCGCCTTAACATTCTTAGTACCAGGGATGTAAGTAACGGAGAAATTAAACCGCGAGAAAAACAGTGCCCACCTAGCCTGACGGGCATTCAGGCGCTTGGCAGCATCAAGATATATCAGATTTTTATGATCCGTAAGAACCTGAACGGGAAATTCCGCACCTTCCAAGAAGTGGCGCCAGTGTTCAAATGCGAGTTTAATAGCCAATAATTCCCGATTACCAATATCGTAATTCAGTTCAGTCTCCGAAAATTTTTTTGAAAAAAAGGCACAGGGATGTAATCCATCCCCGTTATCCTGAGACAATACTGCGCCAACCCCCACAGAGGAAGCATCAACCTCAACCAAAAACGGCCTAGTAACATCAGGCTGCATAAGGATGGGAGCAGAGGTGAACCTCTCCTTGAGATACACAAAAGCTTCAATGGCCTCAGAAGACCACTGAACCGCATCAGCACCTTTCCTGGTGAGATCAGTCAGAGGTTTGACAATACTAGAAAAATTTTTTATGAATTTTCTGTAGTAATTGGCGAAACCCAAAAACCTCTGTATCGATTTCAAACCAATAGGCCTAGGCCATTCCTGCACAGCCTGAACCTTAACCGGATCCATCTCAAAACCTTTGCTGGAGATAATGTAGCCCAAAAAACTAATTCTCTGTACAGCGAACTCACATTTCTCCAGCTTAGCAAAAAGCGAATTGTCCATTAATAACTGTAATACCTCACGCACGCTCCGCCAATGAGACTCCAGATCTGGCGAATAAATCAAAATGTCATCCAAATACACAACCACATTTTTACCGATCAAAGGTCTAAGGATGTCATTAATCAGATTCTGAAAAAATGCAGGAGCATTAGTAAGACCAAAAGGCATAACCAGATTCTCAAAATGACCCACAGGAGTGTTAAAAGCAGTCTTCCATTCATCACCCTCCTTCATGCGCAACAGATTGTATGCCCCCTTAAGGTCAATTTTAGAGAACCACTTGGCCCCCAATAACTGGTTAAACAGATCAGGAATCAATGGCAGTGGGTAAGGATTGCGTACCGTAATTTTGTTAATCTCACGAAAATCCAGACAAGGACGTAAACCGCCGTCCTTTTTTTTTACAAAAAAAAATCCAACCGCCACAGGAGACTTAGAGGGCCTAATGTGACCGGCGGCCAAACTTGTCTGTATGTATTCCTCCAAAGCCTTCCTCTCAGGAATGGTAAGGTTAAATAAACGACTTTTAGGAACAGTCGCTCCAGGGACAAATTCAATAGAACAATCATAGTCTCTATGGGGAGGCAAAACCTGCGATTCCTTCTCAGAAAAAACTCTCCAAAAATCCTGAATAGGAACAGGCAATTCTCCCCTATCCAAAGCTGCAATACGCCCGTTACAACACTTGTCATAACATTTATGGCTCCAGGATTTAATTTCACTGGTAGACCAATCCAGTACAGGATTGTGAAATTTTAACCAGGGCAAACCCAATATTACTGGAGAAGGCAAGTTATTCAACACTACCAAATCCAATTTCTCATGGTGAACACCATTAATAGTGAGAGGAAATTCACTGACCTTGAGAGTAATATTCTTCAAAGGGGAGCCATCCACAGAAACCACAGCAATGGGGGATGATAAAGGTTCAGGTTTTAAATTGAGTTTTTCCACGAATCCCCCATCAATTACATTCAGTGTAGACCCGCAATCAACAAACACCCGAAATTCCATTAATTTTTCCTGAGCAATCGTGGAAGCAGCTAAAAATATACCCTTGGAATTTAAACAGGCAATACGGGCGTGACTGACCATTTTTTTTTCTTTCTTCATACGAAGCTCACAGCCTTTAATCAAATGACCAGATTTTCCGCAATAGAAACACAAGCCTTCTGAAAAACACGGTCTTTTTCTTGAGAGCGAGGTGCCACCGATCCAATCTCCATCGGTTCACCACTGTTAGTACACACATTATCATAACCAGAAACTGACATAGCAGAGGATTTGCTCTCATTAACCCTAGCACGCAGTCTTCTATCCACCCGTATAGCTAATTGCATAGCCTGTTGCAAATCCTCAGGTGTAGGATAAGCAATTAGCAGGTCTTTAACCCTTTCACTGAGCCCAGCAAGAAATAGACTTTTCAGAGCAGAATCGTTCCACCCTGTTTGAGTGGACCAATGACGAAAATGAGTACAATATTTTTCGACATTACCTGATCCTTGTTTTAAACGTCTCAACTCAGTCTCAGCTGATGCCACACGGTCAGGATCATCATATAATAGTCCTAAAGCAGAAAAAAAACTATCCACTGATCTGAAGCATGTATCACTAGGTTGCAAAGAAAAGGCCCACTCCTGAGGCTCTTTGCGCAAAAGTGACATTATAAACCCTACGCGCTGGGATTCATCCCCAGAGGACTTGGGTCTCAAACGAAAATACAATAAGCAAGCATTTTTAAATGAAAAAAATTCTCGATGTTCACCAAAAAATAAATCCGGCAAACATACCTTAGGCTCCAAGAAATATGCTCCAGGACAGTTACTCACGTGCTGACGGAGCTCGGCCACTTCCAGAGAGAGTCCCTGCAGGTGTTTAGCCAAATCCTGAACCGACACCATGATGGAACAAAAAAAAAAAAAAAAATCTTTCCTTAGAGAATTTGCAGGCTGGACTTACTGTTATGTTCTGCTACCAAAGCTAAGGAAAGAGAGGAGATCTGTCCCTACTATAAGACTCAGCTGAATCCCATCGATGTAACAGGGAACCTGATCCTGCGATCAGACCTGCTAAAGTCCTAATCTAGTCTGTACGGAGACCTATAGATGTGAGGAGGGAATCCCTACAAGTACTAAGGACTGGGAGGAATATGGGACACCTCCTAACAGAAATAGTAGCAGACAGACGAACAAACAAAATAGATAGAACATAGAGGTCCGTAGACCAAGCAAACTAACAGAGTTAGATACAGAGCACAGGCTAGCTAGAGAGTAGATATACAATGAAGTCCAGCAAAGCCAGAAGGGCGGAGCAGGATTAAATAGGCCAACAAGGTCATGTGACCAGCAAAGGAAAAAAAACCTAACAGCAAGGTTCTAACAGTACAAGATTGAGAAGTCACGGACTACTCTTTACCACCCTCAAGGAAATGGGGCCTTTGAACTCTTTAATCGGACACTGATCCAAAGGCTCCGCATGTTGGAGGACGATGGCCTGAGTTTGTGGCCGAGCTGGTGTGGGTCTACAACAACCAAGTGAATAGTACGACGGGGTTCACTCCTTATACCTTGCTGTTCAGACGAAAGGGGCGAGAGATCACCAAGTTAGAGCTGGGCCAAGAGGAGGACTACCCACGGACGGGGGTGTCTTCCTGGGTCCGAGAACATTGGCATCGACTGCAGACCCTCCGACGGTTGGTACAACAAAAGTTTCAGGAGCTCAAACATCATGAGACATTGCCTCTTCGAGGGACAGCTCTGAGGCCCAGGGAGCGGGTGTTGGTTCAGGACAGGCGGCCCCGGGGCAAAATGAGTAGGCGGTGGGAACGGACCCCGCACCGAGTGAAGCACAGGATTGGCGCTGAAGGACCTGTGTATGAAGTTCAACCCGAGGGGGTTGAAGGAGCCCCTACCAGAGTGGTTCATTGTAGTATGCTGCGACCCTGTCTGTCTAAAGATGACAAGGATGAAGAAGAATCACCTGCTTCTAGAGAGGGACCTGTCACAGTTGCCCCAAGCCACGATGTGGACAAAGAAGAGTTGTTGATTCTACCTCCGAGCTCGGTCCCCAGTTCAGGTGGCGAGGGAACAACATCGGTTGAAGCCACCGGGCAGGCGGAGATTGGAAATCCGAGTGACCCTGCACCCCCCATCGGTCAAACTGAGTTACGCCGGTCAGAACGGACAACAGCAGGAGTGCCTCCCTCACCGTTACGAACAAGATCAATTCATATGGTACCGTATCGTCCAGGAAGTCCAAGAATGTGAACGTTTGATGAAGGAACTCTCGCCCATGGAAAGGCGAGTTAAAGGAGAGCGGGAGTGTAAGGGGGAAGACCGGGGTGTAAGTGCTTTCAGAGCAAGGGATCCGGAACTGCCAGGGCCATACCTCTTGTTGCAGGGGGAAGACAGACTGCAAGCAGAGGAGTCATGTGATAGGGAAGCAGGGGGTGTGTCAAGAGAGAGAGCTGGGAGGTCAGGTGACAGAAGGCCTCCTGGTGTGACGAGAGAGAGGGAGAGACGAGGACGTTTGCGCGGGAAAGTGGAGCTGAGTCCTGCGGAGCAGAGCAGTGTGAGAGGGTCCAGGCTCCTGGCTACAGGACTTGGAGCAAGGGATCCGAGTGCAGTGGACCGGAGAAGTCAAGCTGACTGTAGGGAGAAGAGACGCAGGGTCCGTATAGCTGAGCACGTGAGGTGCCGTGTTATGGACTAGGGGCTCAGTGGGTAAAACTGGAGACCGCCCGCTGCCGCCAGAAGACGGAGCATTGTTTGGGCGGGGAAGCCTGAAGACAGCGTCACCCGCACCAGCTGGCAACTGCCTTGTAGAGGATACAAGTCAGCTAAGTGAAAAAACTGTCGTTTGTTACCCGTTTGACTCTGCTACATCTAGTTAAACTGTAAACTGTCAGTTACAAACTAATATCTGCTATTTCCCCATATTTTCCCGTTACTCCCTGTGTGGAGATTCATCTTGTTATCATAAACTTTCCCTGTTTATTAACCCTGTATTGGCTGCTCTGTGCTTCTGTGTCACTGCATCTAAAGTACCTGTGTTACATTTGGCGTAGTGGGCAGGATGCAGTCTTTAGACGCAGACACTGCAGAGCAGTCCATCCTGGGAGCCCCTAAATCTAGCTTGCCGCTGGGGGCCATGCTCAGCAATCTCCCAAAGTTCACCGGGGACAATATGATGCTGTGGGACTGGATTGAGAGAGTTAGGAACATGTTACGTATGCACACGATGACCCCAGCTATGCAAGCCGAAATAGCCTTACTGGCCCTGGACGGCGAGGCCCGACAGTCCGTGATGTACCGCCCTCCCCATGACCGGGATACTGTAGAAAAAGTGGTGCGGATACTGGAGGAAATGCATGGGGATCCCAACAATGTAGGAGAGCTGAGGATACGACTGTTTCACCAAGTACAGCAGGAGGGGGAGACTGTGACCCAGTATGTTAATGCCTCACAGAGGGTGCATGCCTATATCACTAGAAAAGACTACATGGGGAATTTGGGAATGGGCCTCCCTGACGTGATCTTAAGGGACCAGTTTGTGGCAGGCCTCAGGGATGTGCAGCTGACGCAGGCCTTGCAGGAGCGCCTGCGGGCCAACCCACGTATGACTTTTCTAGAAGTGGGGGCGGAGGCACGTGTGAAAGAGCAGCAGATGGGGGTGACGGCCCTGGCAGGGATGGTCCGGAGTAATGAGGTACCCACCCCGCCTGCAGCTGAACCAAAATGGGATCGAGAGATGCGGAAGGAGATACAGGAGATGCGGGATGAATGGTTCAGTCTCAAGAAGACCCCTGTCCCGACACCAGAGATACCCAGATCGATTGCCCCAATTATGGAAAGAATTTAATTCAGGACCCCCCCTGCAGGAGAGTTCCATAGAGGAGGGAGGCAGCCCTACACAGACAGAGACACGACCTGTTGGAAGTGTGGAGGCGCAGGACATTACGCCAGGGGCTGTGCTAGCTATTTCCCCACAATTTTCCCTGTTACTCCAAGTGTGGAGATTCATTTTGTTATCATAAACTTTCCCTGTTTATTAACCCTGTATTGGCTGCTCTGTGCTTCTGTGTCACTGCATCTAAAGTACCTGTGTTACACACACCCTGTCCTAGGAGCTAACAATCTAATATATAATATACAGAGTGCTCCTGAGGGCATACAGAATAATGCACACCCTGTCCTAGAAGTTTACAATCTAATATACAATATACAGACTGCTCCTGAGGTCATACAGAATAATGCACACCCTGTCCTAGGAGCTTACAATCTAATATATAATATACAGACTGCTCATGAGGGAATGCAGAATAATTCACACCCTGTCCTAGGAGCTTACAATCTAATATACAATATATAGGCTGCTCCTGAGAGCATACAGAGTAATGTAAGCCCTGTCCTAGGAGCTTACAATCTAATATACAATATACAGGCTGCTCCTGAGAGCATGCAGAATAATGCACACCCTGTCCTAGGAGCTTACAATCTAATATACAATATACAGACTGCTCCAGAGGGCATACAGAATTCTGTACACCTTGTCCTAGGAGCTTACAATCTAATACATAATATACAGACTGCTCCTGAGGGAATGCAGAATAATGCACACCCTGTCCTAGGAGCTTACAATCTAATATACAATATACAGACTGCTCATGAGGGAATGCAGAATAATGCACACCCTGTCCTAGGAGCTTACAATCTAATATACAATATATAGGCTGCTCCTGAGAGCATACAGAGTAATGTAAGCCCTGTCCTAGGAGCTTACAATCTAATATACAATATACAGGCTGCTCCTGAGGGCATGCAGAATAATGCACACCCTGTCCTAGGAGCTTACAATCTAATATACAATATACAGACTGCTCCTGAGGGCAAACAGGATTCTGTACAACCTGTCCTAGGAGCTTACAATCTAATACAGAATATACAGACTGCTCCTAAGGGAATGCAGAATAATGCACATCCTGTCCTAGGAGCTTACAATCTAATATACAATATATAGACTGCTCATGAGGGAATGCAGAATAATGCACACCCTGTCCTAGGAGCTTACAATCTAATATACAATATATAGGCTGCTCCTGAGAGCATACAGAGTAATGTATGCCCTGTCCGAGGAGCTTACAATCTAAGATACAATATACAGACTGCTCCTGAGGGCATGCAGAATAATGCACACCCTGTCCTAGGGGCTTACAATCTAATATACAATACAGTGTACAGACTGCTCCTGAGGGCATACAGAATAATGCACCCCATGTCCTAGGAGCTTACAATTTAATATACAATATACAGAATGCTCCTGAGGGCATACAGAATAATGCACACCCTGTCCTAGGAGCTTATAATCTAATATACAATATACAGACTGTTCCTGAGAGCATGCAGAATAATGCACACCCTGTCCTCGGAGCTTACAATGTAATAAACTATATACAGGCTGCTCCTGAGTGCATGCAGAATTATGTACACCCTGTCCTAGGAGCCTTACAATCTAATATACAATATTCAGGCTGCTCCTGAGAGCATACAGAATAATGCACACCCTGTCCTAGGAGCTTACAATTTAATATACAAAATACAGAATGCTCCTGAGGGCATGCAGAATAATGTACACCCTGTCCTAGGAGCTTACAATCTAATATACAATATACAGACTGCTCCTGAGGGCATGCAGAATAATGCACATCCTATCCTAGGAGCTTACAATCTAATATACAATATACAGGCTGCTCCTGAGAGTATGCAGAATAATGCACACCCTGTCCTAGGAGCTTACAATTTAATATACAATATACAGACTGCTCCTGAGGGCATACAGAATAATGCACACCCTGTCCTATGTGCTTACAATCTAATATACAATATACAGGCTGCTCCTGAGTGCATGAAGAATAATGCACACCGTGTCCTAGGAGCCTTACAATCTAATATTCAATATACAGGCTGCTTCTGAGAGCATACAGAATAATGCACACCCTGTCCTAGGAGCTTACAATTTAATATACAATATACAGAATGCTCCTGAGGGCATGCAGAATAATGTACACCCTGTCCTAGGAGCTTACAATCTAATATACAATATACAGACTGCTCCTGAGGGCATGCAGAATAATGCACATCCTATCCTAGGAGCTTACAATCTAATATACAATATACAGGCTGCTCCTGAGAGCATGCAGAATAATGCACACCCTGTCCTAGGAGCTTACAATTTAATATACAATATACAGACTGCTCCTGAGGGCATACAGAATAATGCACACCCTGTCCTAGGAGCTTACAATCTAATTTAGAATATACAGACTGCTCCTGAGGGCATGCAGAACAATGCACACCCTGCTTCTAGGAGCTTACAGTCTAATATACAATATACATGCTGCTCCTGAGGGCATGCAGAACAATGCACACCCTGTCCTAGGAGCTTATAATCTAATATACAATATACAGACTGCTCCTGAGGGCATGAAGAATAATGCACACCCTTTACTCGGAGCTTACAATTTAATATACAATATACAGAATGCTCCTGAGGGCATACAGAATAATGCACACCCTGTCCTAAGAGCATACAATCTAATATACAATATACAGACTGTTCCTGAGAGCATGCAGAATAATGCACACCCTGCTTCAAGGAGCTTACAGTCTAATATACAATATACATGCTGCTCCTGAGGGCATGCAGAATAATGCACACCCTGTCCTAGGAGCTTATAATCTAATATACAATATACAGACTGTTCCTGAGAGCATGCAGAATAATGCACACCCTGTCCTAGGAGCTTACAATCTAATATACAATATACAGGCTGCTCCTGAGTGCATGAAGAATAATGCACACCGTGTCCTAGGAACTACAATCTAATATACAATATACAGGCTGCTCCTGAGAGCATACAGAATAATGCACACCCTGTCCTAGGAGCTTACAATTTAATATACAATATACAGAATGTTCCTGAGGGCATGCAGAATAATGTACAACCTGTCCTTGGAGCTTACAATCTAATATACAATATACAGACTGCTCCTGAGGGCATGCAGAATAATGCACATCCTGTCCTAGGAGCTTACAATCTAATATACAATATACAGGCTGCTCCTGAGAGCATACAGAATAATGCACACCCTGTCCTAGGAGCTTACAATTTAATATACAATATACAGACTGCTCCTGAGGGCATACAGAATAATGCACACCCTGTCCTAGGAGCTTACAATCTAATTTAGAATATACCGACTGCTCCTGAGGGCATGCAGAATAATGCCCACCCTGCTTCTAGGAGCTTACAGTCTAATATACAATATACATGCTGCTCCTGAGGGCATGCAGAATAATGCACACCCTGTCCTAGGAGCTTACATTCTAATATACAATATACATACTGCTCCTCAGGGTATGCAGAATAATGCACACCCTGTCCTAGGAGCTTACAATCTAATATACAATATACAGGCTGCTCCTGAGGGAATGCAGAATATTTCACACCCTGTCCTAGGAGCTTACAATCTAATATTCAATATACAGGCTGCTCCTGAGTGCATGAAGAATAATGCACACCCTGTGCTAGGAGCTTACAATCTAATATACAATATACAGGCTGCTCCTGAGTGCATGCAGAATAATGCACACCCTGTCCTAGGAGCTTACAATCTAATATACAATATACAGACTGCTCCTGAGGGCATGAAGAATAATGCACACCCTTTCCTCGGAGCTTACAATTTAATATACAATATACAGAATGCTCCTGAGGGCATACAGAATAATGCACACCCTGTCCTAGGAGCTTACAATCTAATATACAATATACAGACTGCTCCTGAGAGCATGAAGAATAATGCACACCCTGTCCTAGGAGCTTACAATCTAATATACAATATACAGGCTGCTCCTGATTGCATGAAGAATAATGCACACCGTGTCCTTGGAGCCTTACAATCTAATATACAATATACAGGCTGCTCCTGAGAGCATACAGAATAATGCACACCCTGTCCTAGGAGCTTACAATTTAATATACAATATACAGAATGCTCCTGAGAGCATGCAGAATAATGTACACCCTGTCCTAGGAGCTTACAATCTAATATACAATATACAGACTGCTCCTGAGGGCATGCAGAATAATGCACATGCTATCCTAGGAGCTTACAATCTAATATACAATATACAGGCTGCTCCTGAGAGCATGCAGAATAATGCACACCCTGTCCTAGGAGCTTACAATTTAATATACAATATACAGACTGCTCCTGAGGGCATACAGAATAATGCACACCCTGTCCTAGGAGCTTACAATCTAATATGCAATATACAGGCTTCTCCTGAGTGCATGAAGAACAATGCACACCCTGCTTCTAGGAGCTTACAATCTAATATACAATATACATGCTGCTCCTCAGGGCATGCAGAATAATGCACACCCTGTCCTAGGAGCTTACAATCTAATATACAATATACAGACTGCTCCTGAGGGCATGAAGAATAATGCACACCCTTTCCTCGGAGCTTACAATTTAATATACAATATACAGAATGCTCCTGATGGCATACAGAATAATGCACACCCTGTCCTAGGAGCTTACAATCTAATATACAATATACAGACTGTTCCTGAGAGCATGCAGAATAATGCACACCCTGCTTCAAGGAGCTTACAGTCTAATATACAATATACATGCTGCTCCTGAGGGCATGCAGAATAATGCACACCCTGTCCTAGGCACTTACAATCTAATATACAATATACAGGCTGCTCCTGAGTGCATGAAGAATAATGCACACCGTGTCCTAGGAGCTTACAATCTAATATACAATATACAGGCTGCTCCTGAGAGCATACAGAATAATGCACACCCTGTCCTAGGAGCTTACAATTTAATATACAATATACAGAATGCTCCTGAGGGCATGCAGAATAATGTACACCCCGTCCTTGGAGCTTACAATCTAATATACAATATACAGACTGCTCCTGAGGGCATGCAGAATAATGCACATCCTGTCCTAGGAGCTTACAATCTAATAGACAATATACAGGCTGCTCCTGAGAGCATGCAGAATAATGTACACCCTGTCCTAGGAGCTAACAATCTAATATATAATATACAGACTGCTCCTGAGGGCATACAGAATAATGCACACCCTGTCCTAGGAGCTTACAATCTAATTTAGAATATACCGAATGCTCCTGAGGGCATGCAGAATAATGCACACCCTGCTTCTAGGAGCTTACAGTCTAATATACAATATACATGCTGCTCCTGAGGGCATGCAGAATAATGCACACCCTGTCCTAGGAGCTTACATTCTAATATACAATATACATACTGCTCCTCAGGGCATGCAGAATAATGCACACCCTGTCCTAGGAGCTTACAATCTAATATACAATATACAGGCTGCTCCTGAGGGAATGCAGAATATTTCACACCCTGTCCTAGGAGCTTACAATCTAATATAGAATATACTGACTGCTCCTGAGAGCATGCAGAATAATGCACACCCTGCTTCTAGAAGCTTACAGTCTTATATACAATATACATGCTGCTCCCTGGGGCATGCAGAATAATGTACACCCTGTCCTAGGAGCTTATAATCTAACTAGCTATTGAACCCGTTCTATGCCCGGGTGGCGAGCATTTTTATTGGTATATGGTCTCCCATGCTGGTATGTGCTGCCCCCCTCCTTGTATTTGTGCTGCCCCATCCTGTCCCCACCATCCAATCCTGGTATGCGTGGCACCCCTAACCCCCAATTCTGCTATGCGTGGCACCCCTCACCCCCAATCCTGGTATACGTGGCACCCCTCACCCCCAATCCTGTTATTCGTGGTACCCCTCATCCCTATCCTGGTGTGTATGGTATCCCTCATGCTGGTATGCATGGCACCCTATCCCTCACTCCCAATCCCGGTATGCATGGCACCCCTCACCCCAAATCCCGGTATGTGTGGCACCCCTCATCCCGGTATGCGTGGCACCCCTCTCCCCCAATCCCGGTATGCGTGGCACCCCTCACCCCCAATCCCGGTATGCGTGGCACCCCTCATCCTTATCCTGGTGTGTATGGTACCCCATTCCTCATCCCTATCCTGGTGTGTATGGTATCCCTCATCCTGGTATGCATGGCACCCCATCCCTCATTCTCAATCCCGGTATGCATGGCACCCCTCATCCCCAATCCCGGTATGCCTGGCACCCCTCATGCCCAATCCAGGCATGCGTGGCACCCCTCACCCCCAATCCCGGTATGCGTGGCACCCCTCACCCTCAATCCCAGTATGCGTGGCACTCTTCACCCCCAATCCTGGTATGCGTGGCACCCCTCACCCCTAATCCCGTTATGCTTGGCACCCCTCAACCATGTATGCGTGGCACCCCTCATCCCTATCCTGGTATGTATGGCACTCCTCATCACTATCCTGGTGTGTACGGTATCCCTCATCCTGGTATGCATGGTACCCCATCCCTCATCCCGGTATGCATGGCACTCCATCCCTCATCCCCAATCCTGGTATGCGTGGCACCCCTCATCCCCAATCCCGGCATGCGTGGCACCCCTTATCCCCAATCCCGGCATGCGTGGCACCCCTCATCCCCAATCCCAGCATGCGTGGCACCCCTCATCCCCAATCCCGGCATGCGTGGCACCCCTCATCCCCAATCCCGGCATGCGTGGCACCCCTCATTCCCAATCCCGGCATGCGTGGCACCCCTGATCCCCAATCCTTGTATGCGTGGCACCCCTCATCCCCAATCCCGGTATGCGTGGCACCCCTCACCCTCAATCCTGGTATGCATGGTCCCCTCACCCCCCAATCCTGGTATGCATGGCACCCCTCACCCCCCAATCCTGGTATGCGTGGCACCCCTCACCCCCTAATCTTGGTATGCGTGGCACCCCTCACCCCCCAATCCTGGTATGTGTGGCACGCCTCACTGCCCAATCCTGGTATGCGTGGTACCCCTCACCCCCAATCCTGGTATGTGTGGCACCCCTCATCCCCCAATCCTGGTATGTGTGGCACGCCTCACTGCCCAATCCTGGTATGCGTGGTACCCCTCACCCCCAATCCTGGTATGTGTGGCACCCCTCATCCCCCAATCCTGGTATGTGTGGCACCCCTCACTGCCCAATCCTGGTATATGTGGTACCCCTCACCCCCAATCCTGGTATGTGTGGTACCCCTCACCCCCAATTCTGGTATGTGTGGTACCCCTCACCCTCAATGCTGGTATGCGTGGTACCCCTCACCCCCCAATCCTGGTATGCGTGGTACCCCTCACCCCCAATCCTGGTATGTGTGGTACCCCTCACCCCCCAATCCTGGTATGCGTGGTACTCCTCACCCCCAATCCTGGTATGCATGGTCCCCTCACCCCACAATCCTGTTATGTGTGGCCCCCTCATCCCTTTCACACTGTACACACATACAAAAAAATAAACAGTTATACTCACCTTTCTTCTCTGTACTCCAGCACTGCAGCGTCCTGTTCTGCCGGAGGCCGGGGGAGGAGTGCGGCACAGGAGCACCGCGCTGTCCGGCGCCATTTTGCTGAAGACACACTGTAAATGTGTCTTCAGTAAAATGGCGCCGGATAGCGCAATGCGCACGCGCCAGTCCCACGCCTTCACTCCGCCCCTGGTGTCCAGCGAAGAGAGGCGCCGCGGCAACGCTCCTCCCGGTCACGTAAGTATGTAAGTATGGCGCCGGAGATCGCGGTATGTGTTCAGTGTCTATGACGCGCCCCCTGGGCCAGTGTTGTTGGGGATACCCGGAGCCGGATCAGATGGGGGTTGTAGTCTCCGAGTGGCTGTGACCCGGTCCGTGCCCAGGGTGTCAAACTCAGTGTGTGGCAGTCCTTATGATGTTACTAGATGTTCTTTTGTGTCGACTACGCCACCCGTTGATTTGCGGTCAGTACGGCCGCCGCTGCAGCAGGGTCCACTGAGGCTGGTGATGTGTGTGCAGCTTAGGTAGTATAACCCCCAACGGGAGGGGTATAGCCTCAGGGGGTCAGTTGCAGAGGATGGGGGTTGTGGTGGTGCAGCGGGGATGGAAATGAGACTCAGAGTCGGGCTGTGCAGTTCAGGGTTTGTTTACTTACTGCAGTTGTTCTGGTCACTCCGGCCTTAAGTGACCACCCGAGCCGTGCTGCGTCCACCAGGTCCTGGACTCGGCCAACCCCCAGGTGATTCTGGAGCATGATCCTGAGCTCCCTTTCTGTCCTGTCCTCTTCTCTGGCCTTCCCCACCAGGGATCCACCTATGTCCGGCTCCCTCGGGCCTCTTGGTGGTAAACCCTTGTCTCTGGGTTCCCTGACCCTATTCCTGGTCTGCCTTCCGGGTGGATTTAGTGGGTGGTCGTGGCAGATCCTGCCCACGACCTCCGGTTCCTGGCTAAGGTGTGCTGTAGCCTCTGCCAGCTTGGGATCCGGTACCCTGTTGCCAACTCTTCACCCTCTGGTCTAATTTGGGCTCTTGGAGTTCCTTCTTTCTCCCCCTCTGGGTCTTTCTTTCTCCTCTCTCTCTCTGGGCCTTGGAGCTGCTCTTCTCCTCTGCTCTCTTCCTCTGCTCTGCTCTGACAAAAGACTGACAGACTGACTGACTGACTTCTCACAGACTGACCCTGATCTAAGATGGTGCCCACCTTATATACTCCCTCTATGTGTGAGCTCAGGTGACCAGCACCCAATGAGCTCCTAACTTTACCCAGACTGCTCCCCCTATCTGCCCCTACACTACTGGGATGTTCCACCCCCCTCCCACTCCAGCCAGGAACAGACACTGTCGTACCTGCACATTTCTCTAGTGGGAGTACCATCGGTCTGTTCCTCGGAAATGGGATGTGTGTAGTGCATGCAGCCTACTGAGCTCAGTTCCACACTCCATCCTTACCCGGGAGTGGAATATCACACCTCTGGGTTGAGGTGCAATACCCCTGTAGCAGCCGAATCCTCAGGGTGCTACATCTACGCATACTGCGATCTCCGGCATCATACACTCCTCTTACCTGTAACGGCTGGATGCGTGCTTCTCTCTGGAGCCAGACTGCGCGTCACGCATGCGCAGTCTATCGAGGCTTCAGACAGAGACACGCATCCCGCCTTATATTATAGATATGCAGTATGCAGACTGCTCCTGAGAGCATACAGAATAATGCACACCCTGTCCTAGGAGCTTACAATCTAATATATAATATACAGGCAGCTCCTGAGGGATTGCAGAATAATGTACACCCTGTCCTAGGAGCTTACAATCTAATATACAATATACAGACTGCTCCTGAGGGCATGCAGAATAATGCAGACCCTGTCCTAGGAGCTTACAATCTAATATACAGTATTCAGGCTGCTCCTGAGAGCATACAGAATAATGCACATCCTGTCCTAAGAGCTTACAATTTAATATACAATATACAGACTGCTCCTGAGGGCATACAGAATAATGCACACCCTGTCCTAGGAGTTTTCAATCTAATATAGAATATACAGGCTACTCTTGAGGGCATGCAGAATAATGCACACCCTGCTTCTAGGAGCTTACAGTCTAATATACAGTATGCAGACTGCTCCTGAGAGCATACAGAATAATGTACACCCTGTCCTAGGAGCTTATAATCTAATATACAGTATGCAGACTGCTCCTGAGGGCATACAGAATAATGTACACCCTGTTCTAGGAGCTTACAATCTAATATATAATATACAGGCTGCTCCTGAGGGCATACAGAATAATGCACACCCTGTTCTAGGAGCTTACAATCTAATATATAATATACAGGCTGCTCCTGAGGTCATGCAGAATAATGACAGAAGGGAGAAGGTGAGAAACCTTTTTTTTCTCATCTCCATGTCCGAGAAAAACTGATGTCACCCTGATCAGACTCTGTAACTCTATTACGCCAGTTGCTGGTGCCTCAGTTCTGCTCATGATATCCTGTGGTTCCAGTTCTAGTCCTCTGGTCAAGCTACCACGTTCTCCGTTGTTTCTGCTCGACTACACCGTCATCTGTCCGTGCTTCATTACAGCTGCTCATCTGAACTAGATGAGAGGTAACACCTATCATTACAAAAAAAAAGATTAAATGATAGCTCCTCTTTAAGGAATCATCCTGATACACGAGAGAGAACACGTCACTCAGAGATGTTTGCTGAGATTTTTTAGGGGTAAATGGTGCAGTTCTAAACTTCACCACAAACATCCCACAGCTACACAATGTGTGAATGGGGCCTTAGTGTTCAGTGAACAGCTGCCTACCTGGATTTGTCTTCGTCAAGCTGCTGCCTCTGGGACACAAGATGGTTCAGGATTAGAACTTTACACATTCTATACACATTCTATACCAATTGTGATGTCATGTGATATCTATGATGTCATGTGCCCTGTGATGTCATGTGATATCTATGATGTCATGTGCCCTGTGATGTCATGTGCCCTATGATGTCATGTTCCCTGTGATGTCATGTCACCTTTGATATCATAACTGCCACTGCTATGTTATGTATCAACTTTCCAACATCAAGGAAGAGTTGAATTAATAGAACAAAATTACAGGCTGCAAATAACCACCAGCCTCATTTTTAATTGAGCCATGGCGCACGTTATAACCTAAACATTTCCACCCTTTTATTCTAATCTGCATCACCTACTGCTCTATGAACTAAAGGAAAACACAGGACGCCATACTGCAATTCCTGATCACGATAAACCGTCAGTTCCAGGTCACCCCTGATCCAACAGGACCAAGAGATGACAATGGAGAACTGTAGCGGTCTGCAATTAAATGTATGTTATGAAAACGCTATGTTTTGACAACATTTATGGCAAAGCTACCCAAACATGGAACCAAATAGAGTGGTCTCAAGTGGCCCACCCCTTTCTTTATGCTTTTATTAGAGCACATGGGTGTCATAGTGGGGAAAACAAACCGATTGCTGAGGGTCTTCACGACCAGTGACAGATGATCAGTTGATCACCAACAAGTCCTCCCAGATTGGTAACCCCTGTTAGGCCGGGCTCACACTGGCTTACTAAAACATCCAAATGTGCAGATCTTCCTTGGAATCTGGTAAATAACATTTTTTAAAATCATAGAATCATTATAACAATCACAGAACAGGATACATGATCCAGCGCTTTTTGCTGAGATTTTCAGGTTAATGATGCCGTTCTGAATCCCTCTACTAGCCCCCCATCTATATAATGTATGAGTGAGGTCGTCAGTAGTGTTGAGCCACCCCCGTAGTGTTCGGGTTCGGTTCGTCGAACACCTTAGAACACCGTCGAACACCGTTAAAACCAATGGCAGGCAAACAAAAACACATAGAAACACATAGAAAACACCTGCAAAGGTGTCCAAAAGCTGACAAACTGCTCAGAAGACACTCTCTTTAAAAAAGCCGGCCGGCAAATTCAGCAGCGGCATACACCGGTACCCGACAATTTAGACAAGAAGGAATAGAGCATCACACATAGATTAGATAGATAGAAACATGTCAGTCACACATATAAGAAGCACAGTGACAGTGTTGGTTACTGCACTTGTCATTTAGTGTAAAGGATTTATTAAAAAAAATAATAGTGTTTTCATGCACCGTCTCTTTAAAAAAGCCGGCCGGCAATTCAGCATCTGTACCCGACAATTTAGAACAGAAAGAATAGAGCTTCACACATAGATTAGATAGATAGAAACATGTCAGTCACATATATAATAAGTACAGTGATAGTGTTGCTTACTGTACTTGTCATTTAGTGTAAAGGATTTATTTAAAAAAATAATAGTGTTTTCATGCACTGTCTCTTTAAAAAAGCCGGCCGGCAATTCAGCATCTGTACCCGACAATTTAGAACAGAAAGAATAGAGCTTCACACATAGATTAGATAGATAGAAACATGTCAGTCACATATATAATAAGTACAGTGATAGTGTTGCTTACTGTACTTGTCATTTAGTGTAAAGGATTTATTTAAAAAAATAATAGTGTTTTCATGCACTGTCTCTTTAAAAAAGCCGGCCGGCAATTCAGCAGCGGTACCCGACAATTTAGAACAGAAAGATAGAGCATCACACATAGATTAGATAGATAGAAACATGTCAGTCACATATATATGAAGTACAGTGATAGTGTTGGTTACTGTACTTGTCATTTAGTATTAAAATAAAGGATTTATTATTAAAAAAATTGGCGTAGGGTTCCCCTTAATTTTAGGCTCTAGCGGAGGTTAAGCAGACGGCTGGGGCAGATGTTTGAAGCCTGGGAAGGGGGTAATACCCACGGAGCTTCCCAGGCTACTAATATCAGCCCCCAGCTGAATACATAGCCTTTACTAGCTATTAAAATGGGGGACCCCCCAAAAAAAATGACGTGGGGTCCCCCCTAATTTAATAGCTAGCAAGGGCTAGGCAGACAGCTGGGGGCTGATATTAATAGCCCAGGAAGGGAGCCATGAATATTGGCCCCCTCCCAGGCTAGAAACACCAGCCGTCAGCCGCCCCAGAAATGGCGCATTCATAGGATGCGCCAATTCTGGCACTTAGCCTCGCTCTTCCACGCTGCCCTGGTGCGGTGGCAGGGGGTAATAGGGTTGGGGTTGATGTCAGCTTATAATGCCAGCTGACATCAAGCCCAGGTTAGTAATGGAGAGGCGTCTATAAGACACCCCCATTACTAACCCCATAGTCAAAGTTAAAAAAAACACAAACACCCAGAATAAAGTACTTTAATTGAAATAAAGACACAATCCTTTATTGTTCTAAATTAAACCATACTTACCATCACGCCCATTCCAGCTGAAGCCAACGATCTCCTGCAATAAAAGAAAAATAATAAAGCAACCTCATCCTTACCTTTCCATGGTTCCCACGACAGCTTCAGCTCTGCTACATCGAGATGACAGGCTGGACCGCAGCAGAACGCTGCCATCCAGCCTGTCATCCCGCAGACACTGAGAAGCGCAGGCTTGCTTGCGCTGCTCAGCGTCTCTCTGTGACGACATCCAGATGAGCCGAGTTCATGTCCAATGAACTCGGCTCACCTCATGCACGTCACTGACAGCGTGGGAAAATTCTCACGCTGAAGCGCTGATTGCAGGAGAATTTTCCCACGCTGTCAGTGACGTGCAGGAGGTGAGCTGAGTTCATTGGACATGAGCTCACCTCATGCACATCACTGACAGCGTGGGAGAATTCTCCTGCACTCAGCACTTCAGCGTGAGAATTTTCCCACGCTGTCAGTGACGTGCATGAGGTGAGCCGAGTTCATTGGACATGACCTCGGCTCATCTGGATGCCGTCACAGCGAGACAGTGAGGAGCGCAAGCATGCCTGCGCTTCTCAGTGTCTGCGGGATGACAGACTGGATGGCAGCGTTCTGCTGCGGTCCAGCCAGTCATCTCGATGTAGCAGAGCTGAAGCTGTCGTGGGAACCATGGAAAGGTAAGGATGAGGTTGGTTTATTATTTTTCTTTTATTGCAGGAGATCGTTGGCTTCAGCTGGAATGGGTGTGATGGTAAGTATGGTTTAATTTAGAACAATAAAGAATTGTGTCTTTATTTCAATTAAAGGACTTTATTCTGGGTGTTGTGTTTTTTTTAAATACTTTACTAGAAATTCATGGCGGTCATGTCTAATACTGGCGTGACCCCATGAATTTTGAGCTTGGGGCCAGCTGATAATACCAAGCTGGCCCTAACCCCTTTATTACCCAGTGAGCCACCGCACCAGGGCCCTGGATGAGTTGGGTACAGCGCCAGAAGATGGCGCTTCTATGAACGCGCCATTTTCCGGGGTGGCTGCGGACTGCAATTTGTAGCGAGGGGGGCCCAGAAAGCTTGGGCCTCCCTGCGCTGCAGATTCCAGCCCCCAGCTGCCTAGTTGTACCTGGCTGGACACAAAAATAGGGCGAAGCCCCACTTCAATTTTTTTTAATTATTTCATGAAATTCATGAAATAATTAAGAAAAAAAGGGCTTCCCTATATTGTTGTGTCCGGCCAGGTACAAATAGGCAGCTGGTGGATGGGGGCAGCCCGTTCCTGCCTGCTGTACCTGGCTGGACACAAATATAGTGCGAAGCCCCACTTCAATTTTTTTAAATTATTTCAGGAAATTCATGAAATAATTTAAAAAAAATTGACGTGGGGCTTCGCACTATATTTGTGTCCAGCCAGGTACAGCAGGCAGAAACGGGCTGCCCCCAACCACCAGCTGCCTATTTGTACCTGGCCGGACACAACAATATAGGGAAGCCCTTTTTTTCTTAATTATTTCATGAAATAATTTAAAGAAAATTGACGTGGGGCTTCACCCTGTTTTTGTGTCCAGCCAGGTACAACTAGGCAGCTGGGGGCTGGAATCCGCAGCGCAGGGAGGCCCAAGCTTTCTGGGCCACCCCCGCTACAAATTGCAGTCCGCAGCCACCCCGGAAAATGGCGCGTTCATAGAAGCGCCATCTTCTGGCGCTGTACCCAACTCATCCAGGGCCCTGATGCGGTGGCTCACTGGGTAATAAAGGGGTTAGGGCCAGCTTGGCATTATCAGCTGGCCCTAAGCCCGAAATTCATGGGGTCACGCCAATATTAGACATGACCACCATGAATTTCTAGTAAAGTATTTAAAAAAAACACAACACCCAGAAAAAAGTCCTTTAATTGAAATAAACACACAATTCTTTATTGTTCTAAATTAAACCATACTTACCATCACGCCCATTCCAGCTGAAGCCAACGATCTCCTGAAATAAAAGAAAAATAATAAAGCAACATCATCCTTACCTTTCCATGGTTCCCATGACAGCTTCAGCTCTGCTACATCGAGATGACAGGCTGGACCGCAGCAGAACGCTGCCATCCAGCCTGTCATCCCGCAGACACTGAGAAGCGCAGGCTTGCTTGCGCTCCACAGTGTCTCTCTGTGAGGGCATCCAGATGAGCCGAGTTAATGTCCAATGAACTCGGCTCACCTCATGCACGTCACTGACAGCGTGGGAAAATTCTCCTGCACTCAGCGCTTCAGCGTGGGAGAATTCTCACACTGAAGCGCTGAGTGCAGGAGAATTCTCCCACGCTGTCAGTGACGTGCAGGAGGTGAGCTGAGTTCATTGGACATGAGCTCACCTTATGCACGTCACTGACAGCGTGGGAAAATTCTCCTGCACTCAGCGCTTCAGCGTGGGAGAATTCTCACGCTGAAGCGCTGAGTGCAGGAGAATTCTCCCACGCTGTCAGTGACGTGCAGGAGGTGAGCTGAGTTCATTGGACATGAGCTCACCTTATGCACGTCACTGACAGCGTGGGAGAATTCTCCTGCACTCACCGCTTCAGCGTGAGAATTTTCCCACGCTGTCAGTGACGTGCATGAGGTGAGCCGAGTTCATTGGACATGAACTCGGCTCATCTGGATGTCGTCACAGAGAGACGCTGAGCAGCGCAAGCAAGCCTGCGCTTCTCAGTGTCTGCGGGATGACAGGCTGGATGGCAGCGTTCTGCTGCGGTCCAGCCTGTCATCTCGATGTAGCAGAGCTGAAGCTGTCGTGGGAACCATGGAAAGGTAAGGATGAGGTTGCTTTATTATTTTTCTTTTATTGCAGGAGATCGTTGGCTTCAGCTGGAATGGGCGTGACGGTAAGTATGGTTTAATTTAGAACAATAAAGGATTGTGTCTTTATTTCAATTAAAGTACTTTATTCTGGGTGTTTGTGTTTTTTTTAACTTTGACTATGGGGTTAGTAATGGGGGTGTCTTATAGACGCCTCTCCATTACTAACCTGGGCTTGATGTCAGCTGGCATTATAAGCTGACATCAACCCCAACCCTATTACCCCCTGCCACCGCACCAGGGCAGCGTGGAAGAGCGAGGCTAAGTGCCAGAATTGGCGCATCCTATGAATGCGCCATTTCTGGGGCGGCTGACGGCTGGTGTTTCTAGCCTGGGAGGGGGCCAATATTCATGGCTCCCTTCCTGGGCTATTAATATCAGCCCCCAGCTGTCTGCCTAGCCTTTGCTAGCTATTAAATTAGGGGGGACCCCACGTAATTTTTTTTGGGGGGTCCCCCATTTTAATAGCTAGTAAAGGCTATGTATTCAGCTGGGGGCTGATATTAGTAGCCTGGGAAGCTCCGTGGGTATTACCCCCTTCCCAGGCTTCAAACATCTGCCCCAGCCGTCTGCTTAACCTCCGCTAGAGCCTAAAATTAAGGGGAACCCCACGCCAATTTTTTTAATAATAAATCCTTTATTTTAATACTAAATGACAAGTACAGTAACCAACACTATCACTGTACTTCATATATATGTGACTGACATGTTTCTATCTATCTAATCTATGTGTGAAGCTCTATTCTGTCTGTTATAAATTGTCGTGTACCGCTGCTGAATTGCCGGCCGGCTTTTTTAAAGAGACGGTGCATGAAAACACTATTATTTTTTTTGATAAATCCTTTACGCTAAATGACAAGTACAGTAAGCAACACTGTCACTGTACTTCGTATATATGTGGCTGACATGTTTCTATCTATCTAATCTATGTGTGAAGCTCTATTCTGTCTGTTATAAATTGTCGGGTACCACTGCTGAATTGCCGGCCGGCTTTTTTAAAGAGACGGTGCATGAAAACACTATTATTTTTTTTGATAAATCCTTTACGCTAAATGACAAGTACAGTAAGCAACACTGTCACTCTGCTTCTTATATATGTGACTGACATGTTTATATCTATCTAATCTATGTGTGAAGCTCTATTCTTTCGGTTCTAAATTCTCGGGTACAGGTGTATGCCGCTGCTGAATTGCCGGCTTTTCATGTTTCACTGTTGGCACTGTTCCCATCGATTTGGGCAATCACTGTAATGCCACAACCACCATGGCTGTGGCATTACAGTGAGTGGCAGACAATCCCTGCATGATTGGTGCTCTAAATAGCGCCAGACATGCAGGACACGCTTTTGGTGCACGAACAGTTATCGAACATAACTTCGAACAGCCGAATTTTTTGCAAATCGTTCGGGTTCGTCGAACAACTCGAACACCGCCCAAAACAGCTCGAATTTGAGATTGGCGAACAGTTCTAGTCGAACACCGCTCATCTCTAGTCGTAAGTGAAGAGTTTCCTACCTGGACTTGTTCCCTTCAATCTGTCCGGCTCTAATGAAACAAGATGGCTCAGGTGTTACACTTTGTACATTCTATACCAATTGTGATGTCACATGATGTCTATGATGTTTATGTGCTTTGTGATGTCATCAAAACTGCCTGCTTAACCCCTTCCAACCCAATGACATACTTTGATTTTGAGAACAGGTTATTTGGATGCAACGGCGCAGACAATGAAGGGACAATAGTAATCGTCTGTAGGGAAACACATATATATATGTGTGTGTGTGTATGTATATGTGTGTCTGTATATATATATATACATACAAACAGTTGAAACCAGAAGTTTACATACACTATATAAAAAGACACATACGCATGTTTTTCTCAACATCTGACATGAAATCAGAATAAACCTGTCCCGTTTTAGGTCAATTAGGATTACCATAATGTTTAATATTTGCCAAATGCCAGAATAATAAGAGAGAGAATGGTTTAAGGCATATTTATTACTTACTGCAAAGTCAAAAGTTAACATACATTTCATTAGTATTTGGTACCATTGTCCTTAAACTGAATGACTTGGGTAAAACGTTTGGGATATCCTTCCACAAGCTTCTCACAATAGTTGGTCGGAATTTGGGCCCATTCCTCCGGACCAAACTGGTGTAACTGATCCAGGTTTGTAAGTCGCCTTGCTCGCACCTGCCTTTTCAGTTTTGCCCATACATTTTCAATAGGATTGAGATCAGGGCTTTGTGATGGCCACTCCAAAACATTCACTATACTGTATTATCCTTAAGCCACTTTGTTACCATTTCATGTCAGATATTGAGAAAAACATGCATTTGTATCTTTTTATATAGTGTATGTAAACTTCTGGTTTCAATATACATTTGTGCTCAAAAGTTTACATACCTCGGCAGAATTTTTCCTTTCTTGGCCTTATTTCAGAGAATATGATTGATAACAAAAAAACTTTTTCTCCACTCATGGTTATTGGTTGGATGAAGCCATTTATTGTCAAACTACTGTGTTTTCTCTTTTTAAATCTTAATAACAACCAAAAGCATCCAAATGACCCTGTTCAAAAGTTCACATACCCTGGTGATATTGGCCTGATAACATGCACAGAATTTGACACATAAAGGTAACATCCTCACCTGTGACCTGTTTGCTTGTAATCAGTGTGTGTGCATAAAAGCTGAGTGAGGTTCTGGGATCCAGACAGACTCTTGCATCTTTCATCCAGCCACTGACGTTTCTGGATTGTGAGTCATGGGGAAAGCAAAAGAATTGTCAACAGATCTACGGGAAAAGGTAGTTGAACTGTATATCACATGAAAGGGATACAAAAAAATATCCAAGGAATTGATAATGCCAGTCAGCAGCTTTCAAACTGTGATTAACAAATGGAAAATAAGCGGCTCTGTAAAAACCAAACCACGGTCAGGTAGACCAACACAACTTTCGGCTACAACTGCCAGGAAAATTGTTTGGGATGTAAAAAAAACACAAATAACATCAGTTGAAATTCAGGACTCTCTGAAAACTATCAGTGTGACATTTTCAAGATGCACAATAAGGAGGCACTTGAATAAAAATGGGCTGCATGGTCGAGTCGCCATAAGAAAGCCATTACTGCGCAAATGCCACAAAGTATCTCGCCTACAATACACCAAACAGCACAGAGACAAGCCTCAAAACTTCTGGAACAAGGTAATTTGGATTGATGAGACCGAAATTTAACTTTTTGGGCAGAACCATGAATGAGCACCATTCCTACAGTAAAGCATGGAGGTGGATCGCTGATGTTTTGGGGATGTGTGAGCTACAAAGGCACAGGAAACTTGGTAAGAGTTGAAGGAAAGATGAATGTAGCACGTTATTAGCAAATACTGGAGGCAAATTTACACTCATCAGCCCAGAAGCTGCACATGGAACGTACTTGGACGTTCCAACATGACAACGATCCAAAACACAAGGCCAAGTCGACCTGTCATTGGCTACATAAGAACAAAGTGAAGGTTCTGGAGTGGCCATTTCAGTCTCCTGACCTCAATATCATTGAGCCACTCTGGGGAGATCTCAAGTGAGCAGTTCATGCTAAACTGCCCAGGAATTTACAGGAACAGGGGGCTTTTTGCCAAGAAGAATGGGCAGCTTTACCATCTGAGAAATTTAAGAACCTCACACACAACTACCACAAAAGACTTCAAACTGTCATTGATGCTAGAGGGGGCAATACACCGTTTTAAGAACTGGGGTATGTGAACTTTTGATCAGGGTCATTTGGATGTTTTTGGTTGTCATTAAGATTTAAAAAGAGAAAACATAGTAGTTTGACAATAAATAGCTTCACCTAACCAATAACAATGAGTGGAGAAAAAGTTTTTTTGTTTTCATTCATATTCTCTGAAACAAGGCCAAGAAAGGAAAAAATTCTGCCGAGGTATGTAAACTTTTGAGCACAACTGTATATGGTCAGACAGACCCACCGGGGGACCAGGGAATCCTCTGGTGGGCCCAAGTGCTGGCACTGTCAGCTGTCTATAGACTACCGCTACAGGCACAGCGGTGATAAAATGCTGGCTGATCAGAACAGTGTTCCATTCAGTACACATGAGCTGCAGAAGAGAGAGATTTACCGATGGCAGCACCGCTCTCCCTGGTTGTTCCAGGTGTGTTATCACAGTGATTAGGATCCAGCAGGATTGATAAGTGTTCTGGTCAGTATGAGAAGTGAGCTGCAGTCTTCAGCTGAAGAGATTCAGTGACCCGTGATCTGGTCTCCTGGGATGTCTAATGCTGGGAGGAGCAGTCAGCAGTACTCAGCATCACTAGCACATGACATGCTGCAAGCACGGCAGCTCACATGTGTTAGTGCTTCTGATTACTATTCACCACTCCTCCCAGCATTAGACATCCCGAAAGAGTGCAGACAGCAGCCTTCTTGTACTGACAAAACGCTGATCATTAATGCTGGATCCTTGTCACTGCGATATGATACCGCACCTGGAACAACCAGGGAGAGTGGTGCTGCTGTTGTTAAGTCTAGCACTGATTGGCAGCAGTGCAGCCAATCAGTGTTTATTTTGTTTGTGGCCTCTTCCCTGCTTTGACTGCCCAGCTCAGGTAATGAGCCATACTGTGCTGATTAACAGTGCTCCTCCCCCACAGTGTCATAGGCTGACAGTAAGAAGCACAGGGAGATGGATGGCTGCCTCTTACATCACTCACCAAAGGTTAGATATATGTAGCTGGGCAGGATTATCACCCATAACTAAGTGAGCACCGCCAACATCAACAGTGAGTTTAATAGGGGGGCTTTACTCATTGGTGATAGAGGGTGAGAGGGCTCAGTTACTAAGGGAGGATTTCCCTCATTTTTTGTTTCATCCCTGACTGATGAAGCCTCTCCTGTATCACCCCTGACTGAGCTTCCCCTGTATCACCCCTGACTGAACCCCCATGTATCACCCCTGACTGGGCATCACCTGTATCACCCCTGACTGAGTCTCCCCTGTATCACCCCTGACTGAGTCTCCCCTGTATCACTCCTGACTGAGTCCACCATGTACCACCCCTGACTGATATAATGTCCAGCTTCTGGTATAAAGTCTGCCATCCTGGTGTAATGTCACCCATCCTGGCATATTATCGCAATTCTGGTATATTGTCCTCATCCTAATATACTGTCCGCCTTCCTGGTATAATGTCCACCATCCTGATATAATGTCCGCCATCCTGGTATAATGTCCCATCCTGATATTAATGTCCATCATCCTGATATAATGTCTGCCATCCTGATATAATGTCTCCATCCTGGTATAATGTCCGCCATCCTAGTATAATGTCATCCATCCTGATAACAGTCACAGTATTGCAGTATATAGTATAAATAATGATCTCATATGAATCCAGCCCAATGCTGGATTTCACAGGAATATGAAGATGGGGGCGCACAGCTGAATGGTAACCATACAGGCACATGCCCCCTGTATAACACATGTTTTTTTTTTCATCTCTCCATATTCTGAGAGCCAACATTTTTCAATTAGCAAAACTATGGGGTCTTTTTCATTGCAAAACCAGTTGTAGTTTTTACAGGTACCATTTTGGCTAACATTAAACTTTTTGATGATATTTTATTAATTTTTTGGTAGGTGAGTTGAACAAAAAAATATTTTAGAATTATTTCTTCTTTCTATAACATTTCTCCTTTATCTATGTTATATCACCTTTGCAGAATATTTTCTTTTTGTGTCCTAATATTTAGAGAGACATAAGTATTTATTAGGAAAGCTGTAAGAGGGTTTGTTTTGCATGAAAATCTGCATTTTTCATTGGTATATACAACTTGTGACCATTTTTTGTCAATTTGGTGGGAGAGAGGATGAAAAAAACAGAAATTCTGCACTGTTTTAATATTTTTTTGCATGTTGTTCACCATGACACGTAAATAACAAGATCATTTTATAGTTCTGGCAAGATCATTTTATAGTTCTGGTTGCTACAGATACAGACATACCAATTTTGTGTAGATTCTGTCTTTATTTTTCCCATAATAAAGCATCCATTATTGCAAAAATGGAAATTTTTGTGTTTTTACATAGAATTTTTAGACTTCAATTTTTTTCAGTAGTTTCACAAGAGGACTTAAACATGCAACCTTTTGATATAATACAATATACAAGTTTTGGTTATTATGTTTGGCTCAACTTCGGTGTGGTCATTAATAAATTTAGACGACTTCAAGAGCAGAAGGAAAAAAAGCAACGAAATCACTGACTGATTCATACATAACATAGAAGCTATAGAATAGAGCATACAGAAGATGGACAATCTTACACTGGCCATTATCAGCTTGGGTATAGTTGTTTTCAGGAAACAGCTACAAACTATGCATGCAACTATCCATCCTGGCAAAATGTGTCCAGCAAGTCTGTAAAGATTCAGATTTGATCATATATTTGTTGAATAAATGGGTATTTCTTCTGTCACTTAAAAAGAACTCTACCCATGTATACATAAATGTAATTAGTACATCACTAAAGGTAAAACTATACACCCTGGCAAGAAAATATCCTGAACCATCAGTCAGATCAGGGAAAATATTTGCTTCTTTTCTTAGCATAATTCAAGAATCACCCTTTTCCCCTTGTCATCTTGTCAGGTTTTCATTGTTGAGTGTCAAGATAAGTGTTAACATTGTGGTGTGGTTATCAGCAAGAAAGGAGTCTCCTCTGGAAAGAGCTGGAAGTCAGATTGATAAATGGCAAGCAAAAAAGATTGAAATTAAGGTGAATTGTAAAAATCAGTCCGAAAGTGAGATAAAACCAGTGCACCTGGGTCACCGCTAAAAGCTGCTTTTGTGAAGGAATTTGCTTGAGTTTGAAGTGCTTATTAATTCTGAAGCGCCGTCCTCCTACTCTCTGGCATCTTGAAAAAGTGAACTGCTTTTTTTTCTATCACTCAACTTGAACATCCCCCAAACAAATCTGTTCTCCAGAGGTGGAGCGGCTGCCAGAGACAAATATATCTTATCATGCAGTGATGGAGTAGTATGTTTGGTTTAAGGAGTTACAGTCATTCCCAAACATTGAGTAATAACTGTTCAGACTCTGTGCTAAACTGAACGAAAGTCATTGACTGCGTCTCTCTCTGTAATATTGGTATTACACATCGGGACAATACACAGGCTATTGAAAACCACACTGCAGTACTGTATGTACAGGCTGCTCATGAAGTCATTAAGAAAAGAAAAACATCAGAATTACCCAGTGTGAGCCCATTTCTAAAAGGGATTTTAAAAGCTATGTAAAATCATTGTGGGGAAATAATCAAAGGTTTTGCATCAACTTTATGGTGTAAAAAAAGAAGCTAATTTGACTGAATTGTATGCACTCTCTAGCAGGATTAAAATATAACTCTGGCATCTGGACAACCTTAGATACACCAACCTAATTTTTACTTGTGGCAACAAGGGATTGTCCACTATTGGAAAACTACTACTTCAATGCTAAAGTTCACCAGATAAAATAAAAAAAAGCATACTCACCTTCAATCGACTCTGTGTCTCCCAGCCATTCAGATGCTGATTGGCTGCAGCCTTCACAATTCCGTCTATCATGTCTCATGACTTGGGAATCATACAGTATTGTATTGTCATTATATTGTTGCTGTTACATTGCTATGGAATCAGTTTGTATTTTAGAAGTTTCTCCTGTCTCTCTCCCTGTAGCCCAGCTCTGATGTAAGTAGCCTCTCCCTTCTTCCTCCTGTGTCAGTGTTTGTCATCCATCTTCGGCTGAGGTTCATATCTTTACAGCTTTGGTTCAGCTATTTCAAATGTGCATAATACAAGAGTTCTGCTTGAAAATAAAACTGCTTCTGAAACATTCATTCATGCCTCTGCAGTCGAGTTGAAGCTATCTGATTAAATCACTTTGTGTGAGTACTGGTTCACTACAGACACCCATAGAAACGCTGTTTCAAAAGCCCCACATTCGCAGCCTAGTTATGGTGTCAGAATACCATCTGACAGAACAGTTCCATCTGATGGAAATGTGAAGTCTCCAACTGATCAGCAGCCACTGATTGGCTGCAGTGGTTAAGTGACTGGATATAATTGTATCTACTTCTCATTTGAGAGGGGGGCTCGGAATGTACAAATATGCCTCTGAATGTAAACCAGAAGGTTTCATTCACTTACTGCAACTAAATATCTTCAAGATAGTCAGGAATTCTAACACAAACTACAGTACATTACAAAGTTAAATTTCTTTTCATCTATACAATAATTATGTTTTATTTACATACAATGGGAAAGCCCCTTTAACACAACTCAAAAAAAAACAAAGATAAAGAAGGAAATCAACATCAAAATTTGACACAGATATACTGTATATATGATAAATATTAAATGTTTGTGTTATAAGGGAAGAGGCGTGTCAGAATTCATTGTTCTATACAATAGTTCAGTCTCAAAAGCGAAAATGAATTTTGTATCTTTGTATTTAAAGAGTATCTACTACCAGTCAGTAGCTGCCCCTTTTTATTTTAAGAAAACAGTTGGCAGACACAGATTGGTGATTTTACTAAATATAACTTATTAACAAAAATGACCAGAAGTGTTCCTAATGCCATGACCTGACTTTCTAGCAATAATCGGTCCTAATTTCTGGGTTGTAGGATTCTGGCATATAGAGTGGGATCCCACAACCTTGTCTGACCCCCTTCACCATGATCTTGCGCTTTAAAATATGCTTTTAAATAAACCATAGCTGCCAAATCATTTACGAAGCAGTTACTAATCAGTAACATCATTAGAATAGTTACCTAATGGTAACTGCTTAGTAAATGATGCGGAAGGCGCTGGTTTTGCTCAGTGCATGAGATCTCATGATGATGCGCGAGAGATTGTACTTTTCCAGTGAAGGGGGTTGTGGAGGGTTGTGGGATCCCACTCTGCATGCCAGGATCTCATAATCCAGATGTTTGGACCTGACTTTTGCTAGAAAGTCGGTTTCTTCAGCCTCACATTAGGTCCAATTTGGGGAATTTTTGTTAATTTTTATTTAGTAAAATTCTCTTTCTGTAGCTGCTGACTTTTTTCGGAAATTAATAGGACAGCTACAGATGGCATAGGTCCTTTTTAAGGCTTAATCCCTTATGAAGTAGTTGTTTATTTTGACTGAATATATAAAGACAAACAAACAAAAGCAGTAAGTACAATAGTGAGTGAATCCAAGTAATGATACCTGGTTTCTGGAGTTTGTATTGGCAGCGTGTAAGTTGGCAGCGTGTAAGTAGGATCACCAAGCATTTTCAACCCCTAAGGTAAGAAGGGTGACTACCATATCAGCTTAGGCCCCTGGCAGACATTTCCTGCTAAAAAAAAACCTTGCCCCAAGCTACAAATAAAGGAAAAATACTGATAATGATGAGTGCTTACAACTTAGCAACAGCTTCAAAAGTAATGTCAGAGCATATGCTCCAGTTTGAAAGCAGTCCAAGCGATAGAACGTGATAATGCTGCACAATTGAAGCAGCACTTCAGTATCTAATCTGCGGATTAGGCTTGATCTGGAGGTTCACACCACTGAGGCAGCACTAAGGCTGAATTTATAGTTACACTTCTCTGATATAAATAACAGTCACGGATTAACTCAGAACAAAAGAAAGAAAAAAGAAGAGAAGAAGAATGGAGGATCATTGTGCAAGTAGTGGAAACTTATTGTTTTGTCCAAGAAGAAATAAATTAGGCTTTCAAACAAGTCTAGAAGCATCTGTTTTCCACTAAAACCATGTTTGTCAGGGAGTTTCCATAGATGTTGCCCTCTGATAAGGTCAGAGGCAGAACACTTTTCAGGATACAAGTTGGCTATGAAACAAATGTATTCCACATAGCTGTTGATTATAAGAGTCCTACAGCCACTGAGTATCACAGCAATAGATGGTCATACCTTGATGAAAGTGGTCTTGTATCTAGCCCATGTGATTGGACTGCAAAGGATCGGTATCTCCGATGGCTATATATGAACTGGCTGTGTTTTATTTACTAATAGTTGTTTATATTGCACCAACATGTTCTGCAGTGCTGTACAGAATTGGCCACCATTCACATCAGTTCCTGACCCTCACAATCTAATTTGCCTATTTTACATACATATTCCCCTGTAATCAGACATTTTTGACAAATTAATGTGAACATATTTTGTCTGTATGTACTTCGGTGTTCCTCTCTTCTGACAGTAGCTAAATGTATTATCACAGGAACATTTATGTGAATAGGTAATAAATGGCTGAGGATCTCATTCATCAGACTAACATAATTCATGAGAACATGCTTCCCTGAGTCCCAAGTGAATGAAGCAGTACAAGGTCTTTGGGCCATTCACTTCTATGGGTCTATAGTGTAAGAGTGGTAGTCTGCACGCATGAACATCACTTATATAGATAGTGACTGGATGTGTTGTCATGCACGCTACTTCTTCATTTTGATGCGACCCCTATTCTCGTGATAACATTCATCACCAATCCTTTGAATAGTTGAAAAATGTTTGTGAGACGACAACTCCTTTATTTGCCAAAAATGGGAATGAAACTTTGTTTTAGTTAAAAAAATTGGCTTTCTTCTTTGAGCTGGGTTCAGTTCTCATGCTTGGACAGACAGGAGCATACAGACAGCTGCAGATACACATTATATGATGTAGTAATCCACTAGATACAGAGCTGAAATAAGTATTGAACGCGTCACCATTTTTCTAAGTAAATATATTTATAAAGATGCTGTTGACATGGAATTCTCACCAGATGTCAGTAACAACCCATCCAATCCACAGAGCCAAATAATTTATGGACATCTATGGTTTGATTTAAGTTGTGTATAATAATTAGAAAAGGGAAAAAGTATTGAACACATGAAGTAAGAGAGGTGTAAAAAGTAATGGAAAGTCATGACACCAACTGTAATCTATCAGTAGTTAGAAAGCAATCCTGTCACTTAGTGAAAAATAATATCAGCTGGTTCAGTTCATGGCCTATAAAATAGTGTCTCATTACCAAGGTGCCACAGAAGAAACATCTTATGATGGGTAAAACCAGTGAGCCGTCTCAAGACCTTTGCAACCTTATTGTTGCAAAACATACTGATAGCATTGCTTACAGAAGAATTTCTAAACTACTGAAGGTACCAGTGAGCACTGTTGGGGCCATAATCTGGAAGTGGAAAGAACATCATTTCACCATAAACCGGCCATGGCCAGGTGCATTGCTCACCGTAGGAAGAGTGAAAATAATTATCAGAAGAGTTGTCCAAGAGCCAAGGACCACATGTAAAGAGCTGCAGAAACACCTGAAATCAGCAGGTGAGACCAAAATGTAACTCTTTTAGTGCTATAATGCACAGCATGTTTGGAAGCCAGAAGGCACTGCAAATCACCCCCAAAAATACCATACCAACATTGAAGTTTAAAGGTGGGAAAATCATGATATGGGCTGTTTTTCAGCGTGTGGCACTGGAAAACTTCATATAATTAGAGGAAGGATAAATGGACAAATTTATGGAAACATTCTTGAAAAAATCTGTAGTCATCTACCAGGATGATGGAGATGAAACGAGGGTGGACATTTCAGCAAGACAATGAACCCAAACACACAGGCAAGGAAATCACAAAGCCAGAGAAGGTCAAAAATAGATGGAAAACAAAAAACAGCAGATTGTAAGCAGGTTTTATAATTTGAAGGATTGGTATTATCGAGCGCCTGTACTTGGCTTGAAAAGTCATTCTGTACTGATAGAGTCCCTTTAATACACTTGCACAACATTAAATAGAAAATTAAGGCAAATCAAATACAAATTTGGTCGGGACATCTTCTTTAAATCTAATCATCTAATACTTAAAGTTATGTAGAGCTCAGCATGTGATATATAGCATATCCAAGTTTGTCACAGGGTGGTGCAAAATATCTTGTTTTACATAGAAACCTACTGCATTACCTTCATAATGTACCAGTAATCATAATGTACAAATCAAGCACCCCCAAGTGGCTGATTATAGCCTGACCTTTACAAGGTCTGCAGGGAGGACTGAGCTAAAACAATCATTTCTGATGCATATAACTGGCACAATCTGATATTTTCATGGCTTTGGATTTTCTCCTTGTTGTATCTTGGACTAAAACAGGCCATGCACAAAACTGTCAAAGAACAGTTATTAAAATTCCCAACTCCCTCATTAAAATGTCTGTTCTGCTCAGCTGAGCATGCATCTAATGCCAATGGATGGAGGCTGATAAATGGCTTCTAGACCCCTATAGGACTGTTTATGTCAGAAGGAAGCAAGAATCAGATGGGTTAAAATCCCCTTGTTTACCCTGGAGACATTTGGGGACAGTTGGGCTGTCTGACTGTCAGCATATCCCCCAGAGGTTAATGTGTTTGACATTTTAGGTTATGCTAGTTGTGCTCCATATTCTAGTGTATGCCTGACTGGTAAACACTTCTTATTCCAATTATTTTGCCTATATTTCACTAAAGATTATTTAATATTTGTATGTATTGTACACGTGCCATTAGGTCATCTCGGCATCCGGAATAAGTAGGTCTCGGTAATTTACATTGACATGATGTGAGTTTCTGGTTACCACTTCTTATTTTTAGAATTCTTGGTGGCTTTGTTTTTCAGATATATGACCGACCCTTATCAGTAAATGAGATTTACAGTATAAGAGTATGTTGATTTTTAATGTCTGCTTGTAATTACTGTTTTTCCAAGGCGCCCATAGATTATCATTAATTGCTTCCAGGTCTAAGTACTTTGAAGCTCCTTTATCTTAACTGTCCAACAGTCTATGTTACGGACGCTTCTCACCACTTCTGTGCAGAACAGATGTTTCTCTGTCCCATCACTAGTTATAATTATTTGCATTGTGTAATCGCAATCTACTTTCTTTGTCTTGACTTCTATCCACATGTCAGCTACTGCTAATGTAGCAACTTATTCAAGATGACAATTTGGAAAACTTTATTTTTTTTTTGTTCCACATTCCTCAACTACACACAATTTTACAATGTCAAAATTTTATTTAGTGGTTACTGCTTGTAAATGTAACTTTCCTCAGAAAAGTTGCTTAAACAAGTGGTCCAAAGACCAAATTAATTTTCATCCTAAATGCCTATCCATTTAATGCCATAATCTAAACTAATTTCTAATATACTTGAATAAAAAATTCTATATCCTTCCCTAACTACACTATCTAACTCCTTTTTTTTTCCACTTCCTTTTTGATGACGTTTTGTTTGAGAATCTGAAATGAAGCATCATCAAAGGGCAGAGGCTGCGGTCAAAGTCGCAGTCCCTGCCCACACCCTGAGACTAAGCGTAATCCGCAAATGACGTCACTGGTCTCTGCACCTTGGGTGTTCTGACACCGTGCTCTGGTGCTAGCTCATTACTGCTGATCTGAACCAGCAACAGAGAATTTATTTATCTATTTATTTTCCTCACTTATATAGCGCCATTAATTCCACAGCACTTTACAGATGTCATCATCACTGTCCCCATTGGGGCTCACAATTTAGGTTCCCTATTAGTATGTCTTTGGAGTGTGGGAGAAAACCGGAGAACCTGGAGGAAACCCACGCAAACAAGGTAAGAACATACAAACTCTTTGCAGAGAGTGCGCTGTCATTGTGCACATCACACAGTGCACACCACGCTGGGAGTAGCCCAATCCCTAATATAAGCATCACTGATGATGCTTTGTTTCAGGGTGAGGGCAGGGTCTGTGGCAGTGACCTCCTGATGATGCTTCGTTTGAGTATGGCACTAAATAGATAGGGATTTAGAATGAAAATTACTTTGGACTTCGGATCACCCCTTTAATACTATGCTTTCACAGTTTTCTTTCATAAGCCTGGGGTTAAATATGACACAAAGACCTGTCATAACCAAAACATTTATACAAATGTCTATTCCATATTCATCTTCATTTTCCTTACTCTTGGGGTCCTCCATTCAGTGATGGCCCCCTCTTGTTTTATTCTTACACAGTCTCAGATGGGAACAGTTTAAGCAGGTTTGGTTTTTAGATTCATCTCTAGATAGCCCTCCTGTGGACATGTCATTTTGCTTGCCTTGCACATCCAAACTCTTGCTATTATGTCCTTTTTAACCTCAAATTAAATCTAAGATTTTTATTTTTTCCATATCTTCTAACGCTAAGTTTCTATTTCTGTACGCAGTGCTACCATACTTCAGTCTGTATGCCTTGGATCTCTGTTCTTTTAAATGGGTTGTTCATTACTTTGATATTGATGACCAATCAGTTAACATCAGCTTCGGCAGCAGCCAGATACTGGAGCAGCTGAGGTCCTCACACAATTTAGTGGCTCTTGTCCAGAACTGCAGCTCAGCTCTTGTGCTGTTCCGCTCCATACCCTGTTACATCCAGTCAGACCTAATGACTGCTGATTCGTTGGGGTGATGGACCCCCACCGATTTGACATTGATGACTTATCTCAAGGATGAACAGCATGATGGCTCAGTGGTTAGCACTGTTGCTTTGCAGACTTGAAGTCCTGGGTTTAAATCCCACCAAGGACAAAAGCTGCAAGGATTTTTTTTGTTCTTCCTGTGTTTGCGTGGGTTTCCTCCGAGTTCTACGGTTTTCTCCCACACTCCAAAGACATACTGATAGGGAATTTATATTGTGAGCTTCAATGGGGACAGCAAAGATGATGTCTTTAAAGTGCTGCAGAATCTGATGGTGCTGTATAAGTAAGCATAATAAACAAACAAGGGTAGGTGATTAATATCAGAAGCTCAGTCCCTGTTTACATTTTTCCAATTGTCATGCATTTATGTGTTGAACTTACTTGCATGGTAACTGGTTCATAGAGCTTAGTTTCGCTTTGTATTATTGTGTAACTCTTTCCATCCTCCTTTTATTGGCAGTAGCATTACCCTTTAGAGAAACAATATGTCTCCTAGGCCAAATTAAATTAACAAGTAATGGGGTATTGGGTGGAGAATGAAGCTGTATATGAAACTATATTTTGTATGCTGCTATGTTAAGGTTAACTTTTTTATTGGATCCTCTTTTTCTTTCTTTGCTAGTATTTATGTTTTTTTATGTTTCTCATATTGTCATTTTGCAATTTCCCCAAGTGTTAAGGAATTGAATACTATGGGGCGATTCATTAACACTTATAATAAATGTTACATAACACTAGATGATTATGTTTTTAACAGGACTGACCTATGAAATGTGGATTATTATTAATATTATATTACAGGTTTTGCTACCATGACAGATTAATAGTAATGTTTCAAGATTTTTATACAATCTACAATTTTGTTATATGTCTGAAGTTTTGCACTGACTTCATAAATATATTTGTGTCCCCCAAATTCTCTACCTCCAAGAAAAACTACTTAGAAATATCCATCTGACTTTGTTTCCAGTAGTTCAGAAGATGAAGACTTTATGACATGGATCTGTACAAAGGAAATCACAGCTCTCGCTGGGTGAGCTACCCATTGCTTTTTTGATCATATTAAGAAAGAAGCTAATCCACTTCCCAAGACATCCTACGGAGTCACAAGTCACTTTATTAACTGCAATCATTGGAAGCAGCGATGTCCTGCCGAGACACAGATTCTCATACTTTAAATCCCTAAAACCAAAATTGTATCACACTCTAACAAGGGTAAAGGATATAGCTCTGTTACCTATCACCTAATCTCAATTATACAGAGTAATCAATTGGAATGACTGCAGACAATCACACAGCTAATATATACCAAGGCAACAACTACTTTTAAGATTTTCCATTTCACAGATAAGCCATCTAAACTCTATACTTTGATCTTGATTAAAAAAAATTGCCAATGTTGCTCCATTTGGGAAGTATTTTTTTTGTAATATTATTTGTTTCTAAAGCAATCTTTCCATTCAGAAATAAAAGTGTGAAAGAGTCTCCTGTTTTTTTTGGGTTTGACATATCCCCAAAAGATTCAATGGCCTCAAAAGCAACATCACTGTTCAGTTACGTAAACTTAGGCCTGGAAAGTCTAACTGAACTGAGCACCTCTGAGTGCTGTGACCACTTTCCTCCAGTTCACACGGTACATTTTGATGCAGATTGTGTTGCATAAAGTTCTACAACTTTGCCGTTTATCTTAAACAACCCAATTCAGATGAATAAAACTGAATTTCATTCTAAAAAGTGTCTACAGCAAAATCTGCAACCATTATCTATAGTAGATAAATGTGTGTCTAGACTAATTGTTTTGGTGGATCTACCTGACCATTTACCTTCTGACTCTTCGACGACAAGTGATGTTGGTGGAAAGAAGGATTGAACATTTTGGATTTCCTTGCCCGATTCTTTTTTCCAAGGGAAGATAAGATGCAGCTAGAGGTGTCCGGCAGGGGCTTACTCCCTATCCCTTTAACCTATTCAGAACACATGCATTCTTGGCTGAGCTTACCATGCATGTGAATGTGAGTAGTCAACGAGACAGCACATTTTACCAACAACTATCTAATGTGTATGACAAGTTTCAGAGTTAATTGAATTATAGGCATATATAAGCTCAGGTAAGGAGTAGAGATGAGCGTTGTTCTACTCGAACTGTTCGCCAATCTCAAATTCGAGCTGTTTTGGGCGGTGTTCGAGCCGGTCGGCGAACACGAACAATTTGAGAAAAATTCGGCTGTTCGAGGTTATGTTCGATAACTGTTCGTGCACCAAAATCATAACTGGATTTTTTCTCAGTAATGATGAAAATTAATGTTAATACGCAGTTTGAGTGTACAGCGGGGCGGGGGGAGGGGCAGGGGATGGATCTCTGCAGGAACAATGAAGATCTCCATTTTTTTTTCTCTTTCCCGCATTTGCAGTGGGGAGGTGCAATCTGTCAGCCTATCAGCAGCGCACACACGGAGCGAAGTGCTTTTTTTCACACAAGCAAGGGCATGTGTGATTGGCAGTGTATGTCACATGTCCTTGCCCTATAAGACCAAGCCATTTTCCCCGTCGCCACCATTTTCTCACTGCTGCAGCTGCGTGTTAGACGGCACCGCTGTTGCTGTGTGCGCTATACCTTGTTAATTTCAAGCCAATTTTCGCACAAATATACAGATAGCTTGGGAGTAGGGAATAGTTGTGATTGCAGTCCTTTTAAGGACTAGGTTACAGCATTTCCTACGACTTTTATCAGGCAGGTCTGTGCTCTTAAATAGATAGATTGTGGGAGTAAAGACTAATTGTAATTGGAGTCCTTTTCAGGACTAGGTTACATCAGTTCCTATCAGTTTTTGCCAGGCAGGTCTGTGCCAGTGCTGTGCAAGTTTTTTTCACAGCATTTGGCTGAATCTAGCAAAGCTAATCCTTTTTGGCCTATTGCAGAGTGTGTTAGTCAGTGGAGTAGCCTATCTGTGTTGCAAGATATACCACCTGTGTATAGAATACCAATTTTTTTACTGCACCTAGTGAAGTAAAATCTTTTGGGCATAGCATCATTCTATTAGTCCATCTATACTGACCTCCATCAGGTTGCAAACTGAATATAATTTTTTTCTGCACCTAGCTCTGAAAAAATATTTGGGCTTCTAGCAGTGTGTGGGACTTGGTCTATTAGTCCATCTATACTGACCTCCATCAGGTTGCAAATTAAAAATAATTTTTTTCTTCATTTAGCTCTGAAAAAATATTTGGGCTTCTAGCAGTGTGTGGGACTTGTTCTATTAGTCCTTCTATACTGACCTCCAGCAGGTTGCAAATTGAATATAATTTTTTTCTGCATCTAGCTCTGAAAAAATATTTGGGCTTCTAGCGGTGTGTGGGACTTGGTCTATTAGTCCATCTGTACTGACCTCCATCAGGTTGCAAATTAAAAATAATTTTTTTCTGCATCTAGCTCTGAAAAAATATTTGGGCTTCTAGCAGTGTGTGGGACTTGGTCTATTAGTCCATCTATACTGACCTCCATCAGGTTGCAAATTAAAAATAATTTTTTTCTTCATTTATCTCTGAAAAAATATTTGGGCTTCTAGCAGCGTGTGGGACTTGTTCTATTAGTCCATCTATACTGACCTCCATCAGGTTGCAAATTAAAAATATTTTTTTTCTGCATCTAGCTCTGAAAAAATATTTGGGCTTCTAGCAGTGTGTGGGACTTGGTCTATTAGTCCATCTATACTGACCTCCATCAGGTTGCAAATTAAAAATAATTTTTTTCTGCATCTAGCTCTGAAAAAATATTTGGGCTTCTAGCAGTGTGTGGGACTTGGTCTATTAGTCCATCTATACTGACCTCCATCAGGTTGCAAATTAAAAATAATTTTTTTCTGCATCTAGCTCTGAAAAAATATTATATTTGGGCTTCTAGCAGTGTGTGGGACTTGGTCTATTAGTCCATCTATACTGACCTCCATCAGGTTGCAAATTAAAAATAATTTTTTTCTTCATTTAGCTCTGAAAAAATATTTGGGCTTCTAGCAGTGTGTGGGACTTGTTCTATTAGTCCTTCTATACTGAGCTCCAGCAGGTTGCAAATTGAATATAATTTTTTTCTGCATCTAGCTCTGAAAAAATATTTGGGCTTCTAGCGGTGTGTGGGACTTGGTCTATTAGTCCATCTATACTGACCTCCATCAGGTTGCAAATTAAAAATAATTTTTTTCTGCATCTAGCTCTGAAAAAATATTTGGGCTTCTAGCGGTGTGTGGGACTTGGTCTATTAGTCCATCTATACTGACCTCCATCAGGTTGCAAATTAAAAATAATTTTTTTCTGCATCTAGCTCTGAAAAAATATTTGGGCTTCTAGCAGTGTGTGGGACTTGGTCTATTAGTCCATCTATACTGACCTCCATCAGGTTGCAAATTGAATAAAAAAAATTTCTGCATCTAGCTCTGAAAAAATATTTGGGCTTCTAGCGGTGTGTGGGACTTGGTCTATTAGTCCATCTATACTGACCTCCATGAGGTTGCAAATTAAAAATAATTTTTTTCTGCATCTAACCCAGCCAATAGTTTTGGCCTAATACCACAGTTTGGCCACTCAGCTCTGCTCGGTTACCATCCATTGTTTTTTTGTGCAAACAACTCCAGAGTTGTGAATTAGTTAACCACCAAAATGAGTGGAAAAAGGCCTGCTGCTGGTGGAAAGGGGAATAGGCGTGTTGGGAAGGGGAAAAAAGGTTGTGTCCGTGGGGTAGGTGCAGAAGAAAGACCATCTTCCAGCCAAACTAAAATGTCTACTTCTTTTAGCGGACAATGTGATAAGATCCCTTTCTTACGGCCACGCCAATCGCTACAAATTCCAGATGAGGCACAAAAACAGCAGGTGCTTCAACGGATATCAAGTGCTCCTTTAAGTGGGCTCTCCTCCACATCAACTTCAACATCACAAATACTCCAGTCCTCAAAGGTGTCACCCAAATCGCACTTGCTTCCTCACAGCTCCCAAATCTCCAGCTGCCCGTCTGAGTATGAGGTAGAACAGATGGTTGAGTCTGCAGAGCTGTTTACTCATACTATAGCCTGGGAATCAGAGGTCGACTCCAGCGCTTCTGTGAATCCAGACGAGGAAATGATCTGCACTGATGCCCAGAATCTTTATGAGTCGGATCCAGGACCAGACGCAGAAGGTTCTGACCATAATGTAGACCCTCATTCCCAAACTGTAACTCCTGTTGGTGGAGACAATGAGGAAGACGATGATAAGACTCAAATACCTGATTGGAGCGACAACTTTAGTTTTTTGTCAGGGCAGGAACAGGTTGGCTCTGAGGACGACGGGTGTGATAACGCACAGGGTGATGATGATGAGGTCGGAGATCCCACTTACTGTCAACCCACAGTCAGCCAAGAGATGAGGTCAGCAGAGGAGGTGGAGGAAGATGCTAGTGACGACGAGGTCAGGTTGCGCCTTCCTGGACAGAGACGTAGTACTGGAAGCACGTCAACAACTGCATCCTCAAACACAACTCTGCCTCTCACCACAAGTCGTGGTGGCTCTTCAGGTCGCATGGGTGCTAAGCCTTGCATAGCCTGGGCATTTTTTCAGATCGATAAAGATGACCCAACTCGTGTTATCTGTAACATTTGTCAGCAAAAGCTAAGTAGAGGCCAAAAAATACATAGTTTGAGTACTTCATGCATGAACCGGCACATGGACATGAAGCATAAGTTGCAGTGGGAAGCTCAGTGTGCTACAATGCGGTCTAGCCGGCCGGGCCAACCACCGTCTGCCATATCTTGTGCATCCGCGGCCTCTTCATCCTCTGTGACTGGGGGGACAGCAGTCACACCTGTTTTGGGGCGCAGACCTGCCACCTCTTTACCCGCAACAGCCAGCGTGATTGGCAGGTCATCATTTTCTTTGGAGGTGGTAACACCAGCTGGTCTTGAGCGCTGTCCGACATCGATAGCACCACCTTTGGATCAAGGCAACCTAACATGTCCGCCTGCATCTTCCTCACAGACCGGCAGTTTGCCGGGGACACCCTTATCAACCCCGTCTAAGCACAATAGCCAGCCCTCGGTCCCTCAGATGTGGACAAGTAAAAGACCATTTCCTCCTAGCCATGAGAAAGCTAAGAGGTTGAATTTCACCATCTGCAAGCTCTTGGCTACAGAAATGCTGCCTTTCCGCCTGGTGGACACAGAGGATTTTCGAGACCTTATGTCCGTCGCAGTGCCCCAGTACCAGATGCCCAGTCGGCACTACTTCTCAAAGAAAGGTGTGCCTGCGCTCCACCAGCATGTCGCACACAACATCACCGCTTCTTTGAGAAACTCTGTGTGTGACAGGGTGCATTTCACCACAGACACTTGGACGAGTAGGCATGGACAGGGGCGTTACATGTCGCTGACTGGGCACTGGGTAACTATGGTGACAGCAGGACAAGGGGCTGCTGTCCAAGTCTTGCCGTCCCCACGAGTTGTGCGTCAATCCTCTTTATGTCATTTTTCCTCCACTGCTTCTGCCTCCTCAACCTCCTCTCGGTCTTCCACCTGCACCCAAAGCCTGTCTGGTCATGCCACAAGCTTTCTAACTGCGCAGAAGGGATCCTGCACACCTCCTTACTATGCTGGCAGTAGGGCTCAACGTCATCAGGCGGTTTTTACATTGAAATGTCTGGGAAATGTGAGTCACACAGCTGAGGAGTTGTGGTCAGCTCTGGAGAACCAATTTCATGAATGGTTGTCTCCACTGGACCTGAAACCAGGGAAGGCCGTGTGCGACAATGCTGCAAACCTGGGTGCGGCCCTTCGCCGGGGCAATGTCACACACGTGCCTTGTATGGCTCACGTGTTGAACCTGGTTGTCCAGCAATTTTTAGCCCACTATCCCAGACTAGATGGCCTTCTGCAGAGGGCACGGTCGCTGTGTGCTCACTTCCGCCGTTCGCATCCCGCAGCTCAGCGACTTACATCTCTACAGAAGTCGTTGGGCCTGCCACTTCACCGGCTAAAATGCGATGTGCCTACCCGGTGGAATTCAACTCTGCACATGTTGCAGCGACTGTGGCAGCACCGACAAGCCCTGGTGCAATACGTTCTGACGTATAGCCTGGGCCAACGAGATTCAGAGGTGGGGCAAATCACGCTGGAGGAGTGGTCTCAGATCAGGGACCTATGCACCCTTCTGCACAGTTTTGAAATGGCGACGAAGATGTTTAGTGCTGACGATGCCATTATCAGCATGACTATTCCGGTGATTTACATGCTGGAGCACATGTTAAACAGAATTCGGAGTCAGGTGGTGGCACAAGAGGAGGTGGAGGAAGTAGAGGAGGAGGAGTTGTATGCGGAAGGGCTAACATCTGCAAGGTCCAGACGGTCGGCAGCACCAGGGCGGCAGGCATGTGAGGGTGGGGGAGATGATTTTACCAGGGCGCATGGTAGCAGCCAAACTAGTGAGGAAGGTGCAGGAGCCCAGGAAGAAGTGGAGGACGAACTGATGGAAGACTCATCAGATGAGGGAGACCTTGATCACATTTCTGTTGTGCGAGGTTGGGGGGAGAGGACAGAGGAAGGAAGCATGATTGTTACCTCGCCACCAACACAACAGGGACTTGGTGCTCCTGGATGCGCAACACACATGAGTGCCTTCTTGCTGCACTACCTGCAACATGACCCTCGAATTGTGAGAATTAGAAAAAATCCTGACTACTGGGTTGCCACACTGTTAGATCCCCGGTACAAAAGTAAATTTGCAGAAATTATTCCTGCCATAGAAAGGGATGCACGCATGCAGGAGTATCAGCAGAGACTGTTGCAGAATCTTACATGTGCTTTTCCACAAAATACCAGTGGTGCACGTAGTGAATCTCACAGTTCCAACTTGCCAACCGTGGTCTGTATGGAATTGTTCAATAAAGGGCCCAAAATTAAGATAACATAGATGGGAGAGGTCTCTATGAATAGGAATTCCTAAGTATTTGATACCCTGTGAGGGCCAGGCAAAGGGAAAGTTGGACTGGATGGAATCCTATATGGATTTAGGGAGGGAGACATCGAGGGCCTCAGACTTCGCTGCATTGATTTTAAAATTTTACCATGTAACAAAGTGATCTATTTCAGCCATAACAGCAGGGATGGATATATGTGATTGAGTGATATATACTAGGACATCATCAGCAAATAGAGAGCACTTGTACTCGGTGCCTCCCACCTCAATCCACCTAATATTGGGGTTATGGCGAATTGATGAGAGCAGGTGCTCCGTCACTAGGATGTATAAGAGAGGGGACAGAGGACATCCCTGCCTTGTCCCATTGGTGATTGTGAAAGGTGATGAAAATGTTCTGACGCACCCCCTGGGCCTTGGGACACCCGGAGCCGGACCCTTTTTGGTGGATGCTGGTGGTTGTAGTCTTCGTGGCGGCGATCCGGTTCCGTGGCTCAGGGCGGTCAAACCAGTGGCGGAACTATTTATGTGGTTTTGATGTTTAAATGTCCGACTACGCCACCCGTGGATTGCGGTCAGAGTGAACCGCCGCTACAGGGCAGACCGCTAAGGCTGGTGTTGTGGGTGCAGCAGAGCGTAGCATAACTCCCCACGGGAGGAGTATAGCCTCAGGGCAGTGTATGCGGAGGATGGGGGTGATGGTGCAGGGCAGCAGCAGTAACGACACGGAGTCAGTGATGCAGTTCAGGGCCTTTACTCACAGTTCTTATTATCCAGACCACGTCTGCAGGTAACGGCTGCCCACGTCGTACTGTGCTCACCAGGTGAGGGGCTCAGACAACTCCCAGATAACTTTGGAGCGCTTCACAGGACCCCCTTTGTGTGTCCTTTGTCTGGCCTTTCTTACCAACACTTCTGTCCGGCTGCCTCGGGCCTCCTCTTGGTAAACTTGGCGCCAGTTTCCCTGACCCTATGTGGTGCCTTCCTAGCGGGTGGAGCAAGGGGCTGCGCCACATAAAATGTCAGAGCCTCCGGTTTCTAGCTGAGGGTCGTTTCCTGCCTCCACTAGTTCGGGGACCGGTCTCCCCCTTTGGCCTGACCCCTCCACGCAGGTGGATTCGGGCGTGCGGTGGCGACTCGCCCGTCCGCACCCCTGGGATCCCTTCATTCCTCGTTCCTGGAGCCTTCTCCGCTCCTCTTCCTTCCTTCTCCCTCTTGCAGGCCTGGGCCTCTGTTACTAGGCCCGCCTCCGGAGCAGAGCTCATGCAGAGCCCCTGCTCCCTGCCACTTCTGCTCAGACTTCTCTGCACTGAACTAAGATGGTGCCCACCTTTTATACTCCCTTCTCAATGCACCCAGGAACTGCTTCCTCCCTGCTCCTGCACTGCAGGGTTCCCCTTCCTCAGTGTTCCCTCCCCCCACTCCAGCCAGGGACAGGGACTGTCGTGCCCATCTCAGGGGCATATTGGTCGCCCTGCCCCACGGCAATGTGGTGTAATGCATGCAGGTGTCGGGTCCTGATCCACACTCCATCCTTATCTGAAAGTGAGATATCACACCTCTGGGTGAGGTGCAATACGTCTGTAGCAACCGAGCCCTCGGTGCTACAGTTCCATTTATCTTCAGCCTAGGTGACGTATTGTGATACAGGGCCGTGATTTTGGCTATAAAAGGGTCCCCTAGACCCCTACCCCAAGCTTTTTAAGAGAATCATATATGGCGTGCCAGGAGACTCTATGGAATGCTTTCTCAGCATCCAACGAGAGTATCTACTTACAAATTTTTAACTGCATCTAGCCCAGGAAATACTTTGTGCCTAGTAGCAGTGTCTGCTAGTCAGCGGATTATCCCGGCTGTTAAGCAAGCTACACCACCTGTAGTTTGGACACTTAATTTTTTCAAAGGAAATGCTTCGGGACCACGGGATACTTAGTGAAGAGCATCAGGAGGCACCCCAAGGCATAGGGGCTGGGACTGGCACTAGGATGCCTTGCGGTGGACAGCCGAGCTCGATCCTTATAAAAGCTTTTTAACTGCAGCAGCTTTAGTGGACGCTACTGGAGCTGGAATTACGCGGCTGCTGGCATGAGACTTGCCCTCCAATAGATCCTTGTAAATGGATTTAAAGTGTATTCATTCAAATTAGAGGGACAATTTAAATTAAAAAGCTTAGAGCTGCCTCCACCACAGGGGGGCTCTCTCGACCCACCAGCGGACAGGCACCAGTATTGGGAGAGGGGGGCTGGCCGTCAGGGTTCACCGCGGCTCTGGCACAAACCCGGCGACACGGAGGTGGCACGGGCAGGAGCGGACTGGCCGTCTCGGCTTCTCACTTTTTGGATTTTAGAAGGGCATGACATGCCTATATCTGTGTCTCCCCCTCCTTTTACTCCTCCACCTCTTTTCTTTTCGCATGACTATATGTACTTGTCACTTTTCCATGTGTTAGTTGTGTCTTCTGAGCAGTTTGTCAGCTTTTGGACACCTTTGAAGGTGTTTTCTATGTGTTTCTATGTGTTTTTGTTTGCCTGCCATTGGTTTTAACGGTGTTCGAAGGTGTTCGACGAACAGTTCGACGAACAGTTCGGCGAACAAACGGGTGTTCGACGAACCGAACCGAACTCGAACACTACGGGGGTGGCTCAACACTAGTAAGGAGACCTGGAGCTTGGCTAGGGTACTGTGAACTGAGAATAGTCTACATTTCATGGATATGTAAAATTGGTGGCTTGTTAGCATCTTCTATTTTTCATGGAGAGGGCAATGTTATACATAAGCTGTTCCTCCTTTTTTCTGGTAGCTAACATATTGATTTTTTTTTACCATGAAGTTGCTATGCAACCCTTTAAAATACAGTACTAGTAGTCCTGTCAATTTGTTACTGGGTTGCGAAAACATTTCTTAAGTACATCTGCATTGTTAATTGCATCATAGAATCAGTATACCGGAGGAAAAACACAAATAATGCCTTTCAGTCAAGCCCTCTCTATTATATAGACCATTGCCAACAGGTAGGCCACTTCCATTGGGGTATATCAGCTAACACTACAGTATGCAAGCTCTTTTAAGTAAATGTTGCGATTGATGCAATAATAAAATCTGCAGCTTAATATTAACATGGGCGCAATTTGTTTTGTGATAGGGTATGTTGGGTAAGTTAATATGAAATGTAAGTATTGAGATATTTCTGAAAATCAAATTAGCACAAGTTAGCCTCATTATTTTTTTAAGGAGAGCATAAGACATAACTGACACCCAGAGTTCCTCAGTAATACCAGTTAGAAATACTGTATGGTGTTTAAAGGGTTATAACCATTCTTCCTCGATGCTAAAAATGCCTCCCCTTAACACGTGCACCGATACGTTTTTGCACAGAAACAGGTACTTTAACTTTATGTGATCAGTAACACATACAGAAGAGCAGTGATAAGCAGCTTAGGAGGACTGGTAAGTGCTATTGGTGCCTTGTGAGACATCTCTGGATACCTCATACATCAGGAGAACAGGGTCCCGTTTGGCATTGCAGAAAGAATTAGACAGAAGACCTTCTTTGTCTGCTCAACTGTAGTTTATGAGAGTTCTGAATCAATAGGCAAAAAGCTCATGATCTGTAGAGCCATGTGTATGCATGACCTCTTCCTCTTTAGGATCTATTCACACAATTTTTTTACGAGCATTTAGAAGCAAATTTTACTGCAAATCCACATAACCATGCTTCAAATACTCTTTGAATAAGCTTCCTATTAGTTTCACTGCAAAATGTTTAAAATAGAACTGTTTGCACTAAAGAAGCTATCCAATTGAATTCAGTCGGAAACATATTCACAGAGTATTTGTATTAGATTCAGTACCTAAATCCTCATAAAAAACTGTGTCAATTTCTAAATCCTGAGAAAAAACACTGAGAAAATATTGCGGGCTTGAGACAAGCACAGAAGTTCAATTTTTGCAGAGCAAAAAAAGAACCACAGTGGGCATGAATATTTCTATAAATTCCATCCACCTTGCTGAAACTGTAGGACGCTGTACTCAGAACTGCCGACTCCCGCGAGACTCGTCCATTCTGATGAGTGGTGTAGTTACAGATGTCACCGCTGTTGAGAGCCGCCGGGTCTTATTGGAGCTGACAGCTCTGATTCAGTACTGCAACCATAGGTCACTCCCGGTAATGTCTCACGAGCGATGACACTATTGAGTTACTGACGTCATTGCTCATGAGACATGACCGGAGTGACCTATGGAGCATCGTTCTCAGAATGACGCTCCATAGGTTGCTGTACAGAATCGCTCCCAACGTCGTGGGATTTCGATGGATTACTTTGAAGATGCAAGAATTTTTTTAAGATAAAAAAATGGTGAATGAGTGAGTGTTTCTTGTTTTTATTTCTTTACCTTTCTCTTTTTATGTATTTGAGGTTCCTATTTTTGGGCTACTTCGGATTTGGTGGACTACGTCAAATCTTCATGTTTTTTATTAGTTAGTGAATGAGGTATTTTTAAAAATAAACAATTTCTTCTTTGTGTGTGTTTTTATTTTTTATTACTGGGTTAGTAATGGGGGTGTTTGATAGACACCTCTCCATTATTAACCCCTGGGCTTGATGCCAGCGGACATTACAAAGCAGACATCCACCCCATAAACCACTACTTCGATTGCCACAGCATCGGGGCAATTGTGAAGAGCCGTTCCAAGTGCAAGAATTGGCACATCTTATGTGATGCGCCAATTCTGGGGCGGCTGCAGGCTTGCATTTTTAGGCTTCGAAGGGCCCAATAACCAGTGACCCTCCCAGCCTGATAACATAAGCCCGCAGCTGTCTGCTTTACCTTGGCTGGTTATGAAAAATAGGGGGGACCCCACGTGATTCTTTTACGACTATTTATTTATTTATTTAATAGGTTTAATAAAGGTAAATACCCTTTAGTGTCACATGAAAGGCAATAAAGGGTGCTAGTTTATTATATGTAGAGGGCTTTTGACTTTAAATATCTACAGAACTATCTATTCTATCTATCTATCTATCTATCTATATCTGTATATAAGATTGCTTTATTAGTTTGTAAACTAGCTTTAAATTACATAGAGAATTACAGTATGTAAAAGATTATGTTAAAAGCGCATTGCATGCGGATTGCATACGTATGTCATGCGGATGTCATATGGACGCTAGTTGAGAAAAATTGCATTGTAATTGCATGACACTCGCATGACACTCGCATGACATTCACATGACACTCGCATGACACTCGTCCTACTTTTCTGGATTAACATCGGATGGATTTTTTATAAGCTAGTGTGACTTCAGCCTTTTGATATATACTGTCAATACGCCTTCAATGTAACAGGAATTAATACTCCTTTCATTAGTGCAGCCTCCAGATTATCATACTGAACCAATTTGGCTCTTGGATCAAAAAAGATTTTGCACACCTGCTCTATGGTAATCCTGTCGCTTGCAATCAACGCACAAATGACTCCTTCCTTAGCTCTATTCCGCTCCCTGCTCTGGATTGTTCTTTAGCTAACATTCTAAATCAACCTATTTCTTCTTCTGAAGTATTAAAAGCTATCCTTCTACTAAAGTTAAACAAAAACCAGGCCCGACAGGTTCTCAGCCCTATAATATTAAGAATATGTGACTATTTTTAGAGAACACCTCACTAGCTATTTTAACTCCTTAAAAAACGTACACCTGGTATTGGCACCCTTATGGCCTCAGCAAATATGATATCTGAGCTAAATTCAGACCAAACATTAAGGTCAAACTATATAGACCCATCTCCCTAATTAACTTGACCTTAATTTTCTAGCAAAAATCCTACCTCAGCGCTTCAACAAGGGTTGGGGTTATTTGATACATAGAGACCAGGTCGGCTTTGTAGCACATAACAGGCCTCTGATAATGTTGGGTCTCACATCTAACACTGCATGCAACGTTAATAAGATGTGATATTCCTATTGCTTCGTATAAAAAAAATCATTTGACTCAGTCTCTTGAACTTGCTTGCCGTGCTACGTAAATGGGGGTTTCCTGATTACTTCATATCTTAGATTTGTGCCTTATACAGTCAACCGACAGCATAAGTAAACTACAATGGCTTCTTTTCAACTTCGTTTACTATTATCTATCAAGGCTGCCCACTCTCGCCATTGCTTTTCTAACTTACTATTTAACCCCTTGCCATTAGTGTACATCTTGATTCAAGTGTGTGAGACATTTAGATAGCATCAATTTCACATAAATTTATGTTTGCTGATGATATCCTACTCTTACTTACCTTACCCCAAACCTCACTTCCCCGCTAAGGATTTTATCTAGGTTTGAGTTGGTTTCCAGTCTTGAGATCAACCAATAAAAATCCCACGCCCTAAATATTTACCTATCCACCTCTGACGTAACACAGTTGAAACATAATTTTCCTTTTCAATGGGCCTCCACCATACTCTTTCACCTCATTCGAATGGAGATGTCATCTAAACCCTCATTCAACAGGTACTATCTCACATGTCTATACCCATCTAAACCATACCACCCACAGATATCACCTCAGCTATACCTCTCGCTGGGAAGCCAATATTATCTCCACACTATCTGATAAAGACTGGACCCAAATTTGGTTCTCTACTACGAGTGGGCTACTTAATACCTTGATGTTAGAGTCCAATTAAAAAGTCCTGATGAGATGGTACTTGACTACAGCTACAGTAGCCAAAGCCGTTCCTAACTACTCCTTACTCCTCCCAATGGTTTAGAGGCTGTCAACCTATAGGTGATATATTGCCCTAAAACCCGTAGACTTTGAATTAAAGTGTACTTCCTCATTCTCTCAGTTACAGGCCATATTCCCTGAAAACTCACCGGGAGTCTTTATTAAATAAACATATTCAAAATATTCCCAAAAATTCTCGTACTCTTATTTCTTTCATATTTCTTGCTGCCAAACAATCGCCTCAGCTTAGAGAAAACCGAGACTTGATTTTTCAGAAGTAAAAATATGGATCTCTTGGTATATGATTAATGAGAAACTTTCAGCTATATTATCTGATAGGATTGACAAATTTGAGAAAATGTAGTCACCTTGGGCAGAACATAGCAACCATATTCCAATCACCGCACCATCATTACGTTTAGAAGTTGCACCAGACTCTGACTCTCCATAACAAATTCTACCTACTATATAGGATTTAAATCCCCCTCAGGCACTTTTCTTCTACTTCCTCTTTTTCTTCCTTTTGTTGTTCCACTTACCATTTTCCTTTTTATATTTTATAAGTCAAAAGTTTGTACAAATGTTTTATCAAAATACTATTATACTATTTATTTTTTGAAATTTGAATAAAAATTTAAATATTAAAAAAGTGTTATTCCCTCTTTTGGAAGTTATCATCATTCATTGGCTGGAACTAGCCAAACATTGTATGCATTTGTGGACAATGTTCCTTTGAAATGAGCCCTTTTCTCCGGATCAGATGGTATCCCAGAGGTTGTACCCTAAGAGATCAGTGAGTTATTTTCTATCATCTGGATTGGTGATACTTGCTAAGATGGGAATAAATATTTTATATAATTGAAACATTAAGAGGCTGATATTACATTATAAGAGGTGGATCTGATGATTCAGGTAAGAAATTCCAAAAGGGGAAGATTATACAAATAAGGAAGCTAGTCAAAATCAAGGATAGAAAGTGTAGAGGAGAAAAGGGATATAAAAATGTGTGTGAAATGAGAAGAAAAAAAATCTAGAGCCCTCATGAAGATCCTATAAAATGATCCAGTTTTATTTAAGACATATTAAAAGTCTATGTGCAGAGTACACTTCCTCAGTGGTTACATGTTTTGGTACAACCACTTTGTAAAGGTCATGCTTTGATAAAAATGTTCTACAGAAATGATTAGATGCTGAGACTGTGTAATCTGCATATTACTGGCTGATATGTCTCGAATAATACTGGATCATTTATGGGATCCCTGTTTCTTTTCTCCATTATTGACTGCCAAAGAGACTGGACTCTATGTCTTTCCATGTGCCTTAAAGGGACTCTCTCAACACAGAATGACTTTTGAAACCAAGTATAGGCGCTCAGTGCTTCATGGCGGGGTCAATTACTTAAATTCACCTTCCCATTTCCTTGTTTTCCCTCTATCTCCTCCCTTCTCTGGCCCTATGAAGTCAGAGCTGTCAATCAAAGAAGAAGGAGGTGGAGATAGAGGGGCAACAAGCAGGTGGGAAGGTGTATATAAATGATTGGCCATTCCATGAAGCACCCAGAGGCAGGACTTAGTTTGAACAGTCACCCTGTGGTGACAGAGTCCCTTTAAGAATACCCTACAATAAAGCTGTAAGCTGACATGACACAGTGATTTATCTCTATGCAAAAACAGACTAATGATAATGAACATTTTAATAAGATTATCAATAAAAGTATAAGAATTAATAGAAAACGTATACAATTTAACAAAGATATCTACAGTATCTCACAAAAGTGAGTACACCCCTCACATTTTTGTAAATATTTTATTATATCTTTTCATGGGACAACACTGAAGATATGAAACTTTGATGCAATGTAAAGTAGTCAGTGTACAGCTTGTATGAGTGTAAATTTGGTGTGCCCGCTAAATAACTCAACACATAGCCATTAATGTCTAAACTATTGGCAACAAAAGTGAGTACACCCCTAAGTGTAAATAGTCAAATTGTGCCCAAAGTGTGAATTATTTTGTGTGGCCACCATTATTTTCAAGCACTGCCTTATTGGAGTTCACTTGAGCTTCACAGGTTGCCACTTAAATCCTCTTCCACTCCTCCATGACGACATCACGGAGCTGGTGCGTGTTGGAGACATGCGCTCCTCCACCTTCCATTTGAGGATGCTCCACAGATGCTCAATAGGGTTTAGGTCTGGAGACATGCTTGGCCACTCCAGTACCTTTACCCTCTGTTTGTTTAGCAAGACAGTGGTCATCTTGGAGGTGTATTTGGGGTCATTATCATGTTGGAATACTGCCCTGCAGCCCAGTTTCTGAAGGGAGGGGACCATACTCTGCTTCATGTCACAGTACATGTTGCCATTTATGGTTCCCTCAATGACCTATAGCTCCCCACAGCCAGCAGCACTCATGCAGCCCCAAACCATGACACTTCCACCACCATGCTTGACTGTAGGCAGACACACTTGTCTTTGTGCTCCTCACCTGGTTGCCGCCATCGTCTGAACACCATCTGAACCAAATAAGTTTATCTTGCTCTCATCAGACCACAGGACATGGTTCCAGTAACCCATGCCTTTATTCTGCTTGTCTTCAGAAAAGTGTTTGTTGTGGGCGTTCTTGTGCACCATCTTTAGAAGAGGCTTCCTTCTAGGATGACAACTATGCAGTCCAATTTGATGCAGTGTGCGGCATATAGTCTGAGCACTGACAGGCTGACCGCCACCCCTTTAACCTTTGCAGCAATGCTGGCAACACTCATACGTCTATTTTGAAAAGACGACCACTGGATATGACGCTGAGCACGTTCACTCAACTTGTTTGGTTGACCATGGTGAGGCCAGTGCTGAGTGGAACCTATCTTGTTAAACCGCTGTATGGTCTTGGCCACCATGCTGCAGCTCAGTTTCACAATGTTGGCAATCTTCTTCTAGCCTAGGCCATCTTTATGTAAAACAGCAATTCTTTTTTTTGCAGATCCTCAGATAGTTCTTTGCCATGAGGTGCCATGTTGAACTTCCAGTGACCAGTGTGAGAGAGTGAGAGAGCGATAATACCAAATTTAACACACCTGCTCCCCATTTACACCTGAGACCTTGAAATGAGTCACATGACACCGGAGAGGAAAAATGGCTTATTGGACACAATTTGGCTATTTTCACTTAGGGGTGTACTCACTTTTGTTGGCAGCGGTTTAGACATTAATGGCTGTGTGTGGAGTTATTTAGAGGGCACACCAAATTTAAACTGTTATACAAGCTGTACACTGACTACATTACATTGTAACAAAGTGTCATATCTTCAGTGTTGTCCCATGAAAAGATATAATAAAATAATTACAAAAATGTGAGGGGTGTACTCACTTTTGTGAGATACTGTATATTATTCATAGCACTTGTAGCAGATAAAGTGTTATTTGTGGTGGCCCTCCACCTATGAGTCATAACTAGTGTTGAGCGATACCTTCCGATATCGGGAAATATCGGATCGGATTGGATCGGACCGATACAGAAAAAGTATCGGATATCGCCGATTCCGATACCGGAAACCAATGCAAGTCAATGGGACATAAATATCGGAATTAAAATAAACCCTTTCTTTCCTTGTAGGTTATTTCTACATGAAGGAAAACAACTAAGAATAATGTAGAATGTATTGGGGGAGGTGGGGGAGACAATAAAGGCATAGAGGTTTAGCCCAGTCAAATGGAATAGCAGGAATTACTATTTTTTTTATTATGTTCTGAGTTACGGAAATATTAACTATGTTAAGTATTTTTATATTTTGTCAGATATTTATGTTTCACTACTTCCATGCTCTTCACCTTCTTTTTTACTTCTCCCACACTTTCTCCTTCATCATCCTCAGCATCTTTTTCATCCACTTCTTCTTCACCTTCTTCTTCTTCACCTTCTTCGTATTATTCTTTTTTTTACATTCTTCATATTCTACTTCTTCATCTTCTTCATATTCTTCTTCTTCATCATATTCTTATTTGTGACAGGCATTCCTGTAGTTGTTATCTATAAAAGGTTGGACATTACACCTTTCGTTCTGCCCGTCACAAAAGATTTACAACAGGATTTGTCCGCGTTCAGTTTGGCCTGCAGCAGCAGGTCTTTTCCAGGGGCACCACGAGGAGGAACGGACTCACCCCCATACACTGCTTAGTCATCTTCTGCTTATAATTTAGATATTATCTTTTGCTCTGATTTTTAGTCTTATGCTTAATGTTCTTCCGCTTTTTGTTCTGCAGCTTCTTGTATTTCTGCTTCTTGGTTTTCTGTCTCTTGTTCTTCTGTATCTTGGTGCTTGTCTTCTCTTCTTTGTCTTCTTGGTCAACTTCTTCAGGGTCATCTTCTTGGTCTTCTTCGGGGTGGTCTTCAGGGTCGTCGTCTTCGGGGGTCCTCGTCTTCGGGGTCCTCGTCTTCTTCGGGTTGGTCTTCTGGGTCCTCGTCTTCGGGGTCCTCGTCTTCTTCGGGGTGGTCTTCAGGGTCCTCGTCTTCTTCGGGGTGGTCTTCAGGGTCCTCGTCTTCTTCGGGGTGGTCTTCAGGGTCCTCGTCTTCAGGGTCATTGTCTTCGGGGTCCTCGTCTTCTTAGGGTTGGTCTTCAGGGTCCTCGTCTTCAGGGTCCTCGTCAGGGAGATCCAGAGTGATTACCAAGAACCATTTCAAAAAGCTTGAACTTGGAAATGTAGCAGAAGGTACAAGAAAGCTGTGGAACTACCGAGGACCAGCTGACGGTACTGGAACCCGGATGGGTAGCAGAAGGTACAAGAGCCAATGGAACTACCGAGGACCAGCTGATGTTACTGGAACTCGGTTACTAAGCAGGAGGTACCTGTGCCAGAAAGCACTACCAAGGACCAGCAGACGTTGGTGGAACTTGGATACCGAGAAGGAGGCACCTAATCCAAAGGCACTGCCGAGAACCAGCTGACGGTACTGGAACCCGGATGGGTAGCAGAAGGTACCCATGTAAAAAAAAGTTCAAGGCCGCGAGCCGGCCACAGTTACCAAAACCCACAGTCCTACAGGGGGTGCTTGTCCTATTGGCACTATGGAACCAGCCTTCATTGCCAGATCCCGCAGCCCACATAGGAGTCACCTAAACTGCAGGCACCATAGAGTCGGCTAACCCGACCGCAACACGACAGGACAACGCATTGGAGGCAAAGTGACGTTGACACTACCCGGAAACAGCTGGCGTGCTGGAACCAGGCTGGGCAGGAGGGAGTACCCGTGCCAAAGACACTGCCGAGAACCAGCTGACGGTACTGGAACCCGGATGGGTAGCAGAAGATACAAGAGCAAATGGAACTACCGAGGACCAGCTGACGGTACTGGAACCCGGATGGGTAGCAGAAGGTACAAGAGCCAATGGAACTACCGAGGACCAGCTGATGTTACTGGAACTCGGTTACTAAGCAGGAGGTACCTGTGCCAGAAAGCACTACCAAGGACCAGCAGACGTTGGTGGAACTTGGATACCGAGAAGGAGGCACCTAATCCAAAGGCACTGCCGAGAACCAGCTGACGGTACTGGAACCCGGATGGGTAGCAGAAGGTACCCATGTAAAAAAAAGTTCAAGGCCGCGAGCCGGCCGCAGTTACCAAAACCCACAGTCCTACAGGGGGTGCTTGTCCTATTGGCACTATGGAACCAGCCTTCATTGCCAGATCCCGCAGCCCACATAGGAGTCACCTAAACTGCAGGCACCATAGAGTCGGCTAACCCGACCGCAACACGACAGGACAACGCATTGGAGGCAAAGTGACGTTGACACTACCCGGAAACAGCTGGCGTGCTGGAACCAGGCTGGGCAGGAGGGAGTACCCGTGCCAAAGACACTGCCGAGAACCAGCTGACGGTACTGGAACCCGGATGGGTAGCAGAAGATACAAGAGCAAATGGAACTACCGAGGACCAGCTGACGGTACTGGAACCCGGATGGGTAGCAGAAGGTACAAGAGCCAATGGAACTACCGAGGACCAGCTGATGTTACTGGAACTCGGTTACTAAGCAGGAGGTACCTGTGCCAGAAAGCACTACCAAGGACCAGCAGACGTTGGTGGAACTTGGATACCGAGAAGGAGGCACCTAATTCAAAGGCACTGCCGAGAACCAGCTGACGGTACTGGAACCCGGATGGGTAGCAGAAGGTACCCATGTAAAAAAAAGTTCAAGGCCGCGAGCCGGCCGCAGTTACCAAAACCCACAGTCCTACAGGGGGTGCTTGTCCTATTGGCACTATGGAACCAGCCTTCATTGCCAGATCCCGCAGCCCAAATAGAAGTCACCTAAACTGCAGGCACCATAGAGTCGGCTTTCCCGACCGCAACACGACAGGACAACGCATTGGAGGCAAAGTGACGTTGACACTACCCGGAAACAGCTGGTGTGCTGGAACCAGGCTGGGCAGGAGGGAGTACCCGTGCCAAAGACACTGCCGAGAACCAGCTGACGGTACTGGAACCCGGAGGGGTAGCAGAAGATACAAGAGCAAATGGAACTACCGAGGACCAGCTGACGGTACTGGAACCCGGATGGGTAGCAGAAGGTACAAGAGCCAATGGAACTGCCGAGAACCAGCTGGCGGTGCTGGAGCCCAGGGTAAATACTAAAAACAGAGGAGCCAGAGGTGTATTTGCAGGAGGTTTAAAATCCGTAGTACAGTGGATGTGGACAAAGCAGGAGAATTTGCCGGACACACAGCTGGGGATCAGCTGACGTTACTGAACCCCAATAACACTGGAGCAAGCGTTGACTGTGCAGACGGCACTTCTGAGCAGCAACTAGCGGTATTGGAGCCCAGGGTAAATACTAAAAACGGAGGAGCCAGAGGTGTAATTGGAGCAAGTTTTAAATAAGTAGCACAGTGAATATGGACAGAGCAGGAGAAATTGCTGTGAACACAGCAGGGGAACAGCTGACGTTACCGAACCCCAATAACACCGCAGCAAGTGTTGACTGTGCAGACGGCACTTCCGAGCGCCAACTGGCGGTGCTGGAGCCCAGGGATAAGAATGAAAACAGAGGAGCCAGAGGTGTAATTGGAGCAACTTTAAAATGTGTAGTACAGTGGATGTGGACAAAGCAGGAGAAATTGCCGTCCGTACAGCAGGGGAACAGCTGACGTTACCGAACCCCAATAACACGGCAGCAAGTGTTGACTGTGCAGACAGCACTTCCGAGCGCCAACTGGCGGTGCTGGAGCCAGGGATAAGAATAAAAATAGAGAGGAGCCAGAGGTGTAATTGGAGCAAGTTTTAAATAAGTAGCACAGTGAATATGGACAGAGCAGGAGAAATTGCCGTGAACACAGCAGGGGAACAGCTGACGTTACCGAACCCCAATAACACGGCAGCAAGTGTTGACTGTGCAGACGGCACTTCCGAGCGCCAACTGGCGGTGTTGGAGCTCAGGGATAATACTGAAAACAGAGGAGCCAGAGGTGTAATTGGAGCAACTTTAAAATCTGTAGTAGTGAGAATGTGGACAGAGCAGAAGAAATTGCCGTCCGCACAGCAGGGGAACAGCTGACGTTACTGAACCCCAATAACATGGTAGCAAGTGTTGACTGTGCAGACGGCACTTCCGAGCGCCAACTGGCGGTGCTGGAGCCCAGGGATAAGAATGAAAACAGAGGAGCCAGAGGTGTAATTGGAGCAACTTTAAAATGTGTAGTACAGTGGATGTGGACAAAGCAGGAGAAATTGCCGTCCGTACAGCAGGGGAACAGCTGACGTTACCGAACCCCAATAACACGGCAGCAAGTGTTGACTGTGTAGACAGCACTTCCGAGCGCCAACTGGCGGTGCTGGAGCCCAGGGATAAGAATAAAAATAGAGAGGAGCCAGAGGTGTAATTGGAGCAAGTTTTAAATAAGTAGCACAGTGAATATGGACAGAGCAGGAGAAATTGCCGTGAACACAGCAGGGGAACAGCTGACGTTACCGAACCCCAATAACACGGCAGCAAGTGTTGACTGTGCAGACAGCACTTCCGAGCGCCAACTGGCGGTGCTGGAGCCCAGGGATAAGAATAAAAATAGAGAGGAGCCAGAGGTGTAATTGGAGCAAGTTTTAAATAAGTAGCACAGTGAATATGGACAGAGCAGGAGAAATTGCCGTGAACACAGCAGGGGAACAGCTGACGTTACCGAACCCCAATAACACCGCAGCAAGTGTTGACTGTGCAGACGGCACTTCCGAGCGCCAACTGGCGGTGTTGGAGCCCAGGGATAAGAATGAAAACAGAGGAGCCAGAGGTGTAATTGGAGCAACTTTAAAATGTGTAGTACAGTGGATGTGGACAAAGCAGGAGAAATTGCCGTCCGCACAGCAGGGGAACAGCTGACGTTACTGAACCCCAATAACACGGCAGCAAGTGTTGACTGTGCAGATGGCACTTCCGTGCGCCAACTGGCGGTGTTGGAGCTCAGGGATAATACTGAAAACAGAGGAGCCAGAGGTGTAATTGGAGCAACTTTAAAATCTGTAGTAGTGAGAATGTGGACAGAGCAGGAGAAATTGCCGTCCGCACAGCAGGGGAACAGCTGACGTTACTGAACCCCAATAACATGGTAGCAAGTGTTGACTGTGCAGACGGCACTTCCGAGCGCCAACTGGCGGTGTTGGAGCTCAGGGATAATACTGAAAACAGAGGAGCCAGAGGTGTATTTGGAGGAGGTTTTAAATCAGTAGTACAGTGGATGTGGACAGAGCAGGAGAAATTGCCGTCCGCACAGCAGGGGAACAGCTGACGTTACTGAACCCCAATAACACGGCAGCAAGTGTTGACTGTGCAGACGGCACTTCCGAGCGCCAACTGGCGGTGTTGGAGCTCAGGGATAATACTGAAAACAGAGGAGCCAGAGGTGTAATTGGAGCAACTTTAAAATCTGTAGTAGTGAGAATGTGGACAGAGCAGGAGAAATTGCCATCCGCACAGCAGGGGAACAGCTGACGTTACTGAACCCCAATAACATGGTAGCAAGTGTTGACTGTGCAGACGGCACTTCCGAGCGCCAACTGGCGGTGTTGGAGCTCAGGGATAATACTGAAAACAGAGGAGCCAGAGGTGTATTTGGAGGAGGTTTTAAATCAGTAGTACAGTGGATGTGGACAGAGCAGGAGAAATTGCCGTCCGCACAGCAGGGGAACAGCTGACATTACTGAACCCCAATAACACGACAGCAAGTGTTGACTGTGCAGACGGCACTTCCGAGCGCCAACTGGCGGTGTTGGAGCTCAGGGATTACAGTTCAGGTGGTAGAAACATGAACAGAACAGGAGACCTGGATACTGTTGCCAACCAATTATTTATTCTGGAAGAGGACTGGCAAATTCATGAGAGATCCAGGCCTTGTTCATTTTGAGAAAAGTAAGCCGGTCAACGTTATCGGAGGATAGTCGCATGCGACGGTCTGTTAGTACACCACCTGCGGCACTAAAGACGCGTTCCGATAATACACTAGCAGCAGGGCAAGCTAGCACCTCCAGTGCATACTGACTAAGCTCTGGCCATGTATCCAGCTTACAGACCCAAAACTTGAAGGGAGAAGAGCCGTCTGGGAGTACACTAAGAGGGCAAGACATGTAGTCTGTCACCATCTGACGGAAACGTTGCCTCCTGCTGACTGGAGCTGTCTGTGATGGTGTAGACATTTGTGGTGGCGGGGACACAAAACTTTGCCACATTTCGGCCATACTGGTCTTGCCTTGTGCTGAGGCTCTGCTTCTGCTCCCTCTTTGTGCAGAGCTTCCTCCACTGCCTCGACGCACTGAGCTGCTTTGTAAAGCACTAGCAGCACTGCTCTCGGTTGGAATGGAGAACATGATGGAATGCACCAGTGCGTCTTGGTACTCCCGCATGTTACGCTCCCGGTTCAACGGTGTTATGAGGCTTTGTAAGTTGTCCCGGTAGCGAGGATCTAGGAGGGTGGACACCCAATAATCAGCCGTGTTGAGAATGTGGGCGATGCGGCGGTCGTTTCTCAGGCACTGCAGCATGAAATCAACCATGTGCTGCAGACTGCCAACTGGCCAAGAAACGCTGTCCCCTGCTTGAGGCGTGATCTCTGCCTGCTCTGCATCACCCCACCCTCGCTCTAGATACTGACTACTAGAGCATTGTGTACCTCCCTCCTCTGGACAGATGTCTTCCTCATCCATTGACTCCTCCTCATCCTCCTCACAAAGTGTCCCCTGTCTAGGCCTTTGTGAGGAACCACGTTGCGCAGACTGTAGAGAAGCAGATGGCATTTGTGACTCCTCATCCTCCACCTCTTCCAAAACCTCGTCCCTTAGTGCTTGCAGTGTTTTTTCAAGCAGGCAGATAAGGGGGATAGTCATGCTGACTAGTGCATCATCTGCACTCGCCATCCGCGTGGAATAATCGAAGGCATGCAAAACGTGGCAAATGTCCTTCATAGAGGCCCACTCAGTGGTGGTGAAGTGTGAACGGCGCGCACTGCGACATGTTTGCGCCTGCTGCAGCTGGTACTCCATTACTGCTGCCTGCTGCTCACACAACCTCTCCAACATATGTAACGTTGAATTCCACCTGGTGGGTAGGTCACATATGATGCGATGTTCCGGAAGACATAATCGGCGCTGCAGAGCTGCAATGCGTGATCTTGCATTGCTGGAACGCCGCAAGTGAGCGCACTCTATGCGGACCTTGTGAAGCAGTGCATCAAGATCCGGATAGTCCCTCAAAAAACTCTGCACGACCAAGTTGAGCACATGTGCCAGACATGGGATGTGAGTGAGGTTGCCTAGGCCCAGAGCTGCCACCAGATTTCGGCCATTGTCACACACTACCATGCCTGGCTGGAGATTCGCTGGCACAAACCACACGTCACTCTGCTGCTTGATGGCATTCCAGAGCTCCTGCGCTGTGTGGCTTCGATTCCCCAAAGAAATTAATTTTAATACGGCCTGTTGACGTTTGGCCACGGCTGTGCTCATATCGGTCATCATAACAGGTAACCGTTCACGGGTCGATGTGGAGGTAGACCGTGACGGCTCCTGCAGCGCTGATTCAGAGGAACTGGAGTATGAGGAGGAGTCAATGTGTACAGACTGGATTCCTCAATCCTTGGAGTTGGCAGAACACGTACAGCGCCACTCTCAAGATCTGTACCCGGCTCCACAACATTTACCCAATGGGCAGTGAGGGAAAGGTATCGTCCCTGTCCATGCTTACTGGTCCACGCATCAGTGGTCAGGTGGACCTTGCTACTGACGGCGTTTTGTAGCGCATGTTTAATTTTTCCCTCCACATGATGTTGCAGGGCAGGGACGGCTTGCCTGCTGAAATAAAAGCGGCTGGGCACGTTGTATTGTGGGACTGCCAATGCCATAAAGTTACGGAATGTGTCAGTCTCCACCAGCCTGAATGATAGCATTTCAAGGGCCAGTAGTTTAGCAATGCCAGCATTCAGAGCCTGTGCTCGGGGGTGGTTTGCCGAGTATGGGCGCCTTTTCTCCCATGCCTGTGCTAACGATGGCTGTAGACTGGCCTGGGAGTGTGAGGATGACTGGGAAAGTGGTGCTGTGGGTGGAATTACACTGTGTCTCTGTACAACAGTGCCAGAGATTCTTCCATGGCGATCCTGTGAGGAAGCCGAACCAGCTGTGTGTGAGCTGGAGGAAGAGGCTACAACACGAGCTGAAGAGGTGGTAGGTGGCGCTGTAGGTTGGCCTAGGTCTTCAGTGTGTTTGTGTAACTCCACCACGTGCTTGGTCCGCACATGTTTCCACATATTTGTGGTATTGAGGTTGCTGACACTTTTCCCTCTTTTCACCTTCTGATTACACAGCTTGCATTTGACAAAGCAAATGTCATCTGCAACTGTGTCAAAAAAGGACCAGGCACTGCAAGTCTTGGGAGCGCCCGCTTTGGATTTTGGAAGAGCCATGCTCCTAATGGGTGCCGAAGTGGAGGCTACAGGCAACCAAGTCTGCCCCCTCCCTCTCCCTCCTTTTTGGGCCGTTCGGGGAATCTCTTCCTCAGAGCTGCTCCCACCACCTTCCTGTCCCTCACGCCATGATGGGTCAAGGACCTCATCATCTACACCACCCTCTTCAAACAACTGCTTCTCCTGGGTAGTCTCGACAGCACAGTACGCACCAGAAAGTGGCACCTGAGTCTCATCATCAGATGCGTACTGAGGTGTGCTGCTGACCATAGGCACTGGCCCACCCGCCTCTTCAGATTCAGAGAGACAAAACGGTTGCGCATCACTGCATACTACCTCCTCTTCAAATTCTCGAATTCTGCTTGACTGGCCCCCTCTTTCCAAGCCAAGAGATTCAGAGAACAGAAGTAGAGATGGCTCCTGTCCAGGGCTCTCTGACTGCCTGGGCAATTTGGCAGGTGGTGAAGAGACAGATGGGTGCTCTTCAGTGCTCAGGACCTGAGAGGATCTGGAACTAATTGAAGTCGATGCGTTAGCTGCCATCCATCCGACAACGGCTTCAATTTGGTCCTCGCGCAGCAGTGGGGTACGGCTAGCTCCTACAAAGCTGCGCATAAAGGACTGTTCCCTGGTAAAACTGGGGGATGCTGAGTCACTGGTGCCCGCAGCAGGCACAGAATCCCCACGTCCTCTCCCTGCAGGCACAGAATCCTCACGTCCTCTCCCTGCAGAAACTCCACGCCCACGCCCACGACCACATGCCTTACTCCCTGCCTTCTTCATCTTGGTAGACTGATAAAGATAGGCAGAAAAGTACTAAGGGCTTAGTGTGCTTATTCCTGAACAGCTGCTAACAGGTATAAGAAACACTAATTTTATAAAGTGTGGACTAGACTTTAATATGAGCTAATGTGGCCTACACAACTGTAAAGTGGAGTGTTTGGTGAACTTTATTTAGGTTTTTTTTTGTCACAAAAAGACACTGGATGTGCCTAAAGATGTAATAACGATAGTATCACAAACTTTTTGTAGCTATTACAATGTAGGAAGGTAACCTACAATGCAATAGATGAGGCTGCAAAAAATAGGCTAATACTAATCTGGCTGGGGCTGCAGGGCCCAAGGCTGCAGAAAGGCTCCTCTATCTACTCCTATATAGTGTTGAGCCACCCCCGTAGTGTTCGAGTTCGGTTCGGTTCGTCGAACACCCGTGTGTTCGCCGAACTGTTCGTCGAACTGTTCGTCGAACACCTTCGAACACCGTTAAAACCAATGGCAGGCAAACAAAAACACATAGAAACACATAGAAAACACCTTCAAAGGTGTCCAAAAGCTGACAAACTGCTCAGAAGACACAACTAACACATGGAAAAGTGACAAGTACATATAGTCATGCGAAAAGAAAAGAGGTGGAGGAGTAAAAGGAGGGGGAGACACAGATATAGGCATGTCATGCCCTTCTAAAATCCAAAAAGTGAGAAGCCGAGACGGCCAGTCCGCTCCTGCCCGTGCCACCTCCGTGTCGCCGGGTTTGTGCCAGAGCCGCGGTGAACCCTGACGGCCAGCCCCCCTCTCCCAATACTGGTGCCTGTCCGCTGGTGGGTCGAGAGAGCCCCCCTGTGGTGGAGGCAGCTCTAAGCTTTTTAATTTAAATTGTCCCTCTAATTTGAATGAATACACTTTAAATCCATTTACAAGGATCTATTGGAGGGCAAGTCTCATGCCAGCAGCCGCGTAATTCCAGCTCCAGTAGCGTCCACTAAAGCTGCTGCAGTTAAAAAGCTTTTATAAGGATCGAGCTCGGCTGTCCACCGCAAGGCATCCTAGTGCCAGTCCCAGCCCCTATGCCTTGGGGTGCCTCCTGATGCTCTTCACTAAGTATCCCGTGGTCCCGAAGCATTTCCTTTGAAAAAATTAAGTGTCCAAACTACAGGTGGTGTAGCTTGCTTAACAGCCGGGATAATCCGCTGACTAGCAGACACTGCTACTAGGCACAAAGTATTTCCTGGGCTAGATGCAGTTAAAAATTTGTAAGTAGATACTCTTGTTGGATGCTGAGAAAGCATTCCATAGAGTCTCCTGGCACGCCATATATGATTCTCTTAAAAAGCTTGGGGTAGGGGTCTAGGGGACCCTTTTATAGCCAAAATCACGGCCCTGTATCACAATACGTCACCTAGGCTGAAGATAAATGGAACTGTAGCACCGAGGGCTCGGTTGCTACAGACGTATTGCACCTCACCCAGAGGTGTGATATCTCACTCTCAGATAAGGATGGAGTGTGGATCAGGACCCGACACCTGCATGCATTACACCACATTGCCGTGGGGCAGGGCGACCAATATGCCCCTGAGATGGGCACGACAGTCCCTGTCCCTGGCTGGAGTGGGGGGAGGGAACACTGAGGAAGGGGAACCCTGCAGTGCAGGAGCAGGGAGGAAGCAGTTCCTGGGTGCATTGAGAAGGGAGTATAAAAGGTGGGCACCATCTTAGTTCAGTGCAGAGAAGTCTGAGCAGAAGTGGCAGGGAGCAGGGGCTCTGCATTAGCTCTGCTCCGGAGGCGGGCCTAGTAACAGAGGCCCAGGCCTGCAAGAGGGAGAAGGAAGGAAGAGGAGCGGAGAAGGCTCCAGGAACGAGGAATGAAGGGATCCCAGGGGTGCGGACGGGCGAGTCGCCACCGCACGCCCGAATCCACCTGCGTGGAGGGGTCAGGCCAAAGGGGGAGACCGGTCCCCGAACTAGTGGAGGCAGGAAACGACCCTCAGCTAGAAACCGGAGGCTCTGACATTTTATGTGGCGCAGCCCCTTGCTCCACCCGCTAGGAAGGCACCACATAGGGTCAGGGAAACTGGCGCCAAGTTTACCAAGAGGAGGCCCGAGGCAGCCGGACAGAAGTGTTGGTAAGAAAGGCCAGACAAAGGACACACAAAGGGGGTCCTGTGAAGCGCTCCAAAGTTATCTGGGAGTTGTCTGAGCCCCTCACCTGGTGAGCACAGTACGACGTGGGCAGCCGTTACCTGCAGACGTGGTCTGGATAATAAGAACTGTGAGTAAAGGCCCTGAACTGCATCACTGACTCCGTGTCGTTACTGCTGCTGCCCTGCACCATCACCCCCATCCTCCGCATACACTGCCCTGAGGCTATACTCCTCCCGTGGGGAGTTATGCTACGCTCTGCTGCACCCACAACACCAGCCTTAGCGGTCTGCCCTGTAGCGGCGGTTCACTCTGACCGCAATCCACGGGTGGCGTAGTCGGACATTTAAACATCAAAACCACATAAATAGTTCCGCCACTGGTTTGACCGCCCTGAGCCACGGAACTGGCTGAAATAGATCACTTTGTTACATGGTAAAATTTTAAAATCAATGCAGCGAAGTCTGAGGCCCTCGATGTCTCCCTCCCTAAATCCATATAGGATTCCATCCAGTCCAACTTTCCCTTTGCCTGGCCCTCACAGGGTATCAAATACTTAGGAATTCCTATTCATAGAGACCTCTCCCATCTATGTTATCTTAATTTTGGGCCCTTTATTGAACAATTCCATACAGACCACGGTTGGCAAGTTAGAACTGTAAGATTCACTACGTGAACCACTGGTGTTTTGTGGAAAAGCACATGTACACCGCGTTCCAAATTATTATGCAAAAAGTGTTTAGGAGTGATAAGGGAAGAATTTGTTTGTTTGTCAGTTAAACTCATTGATGGTGATGTGTGTCAGGGCTCTTTATATCACTGTAAGCAATTGCAGACACCTGTGCTAATTAGTTTGGCAGGTGTGTCCAATGAAAGGCAAGACTACTTAAGAAGGCTCTCTCACATTATTAAGCAGCCTACATTTTCTGCCAAAATGGGAAAGAAAAAGGATGTGTCGGCTGCTGAGAAGCAACAAATTGTGGAGTGTTTAGGTCAAGGCATGACTACAATCAACATTGTGCGATGATCAGGATGAAGTGTCTTGGCAATCAAGAAGTATGTAGCTGATTCACAGTACACACGTGTGCGTGCTGATAAGGGCAAATTGAGGACTCTTTCCTACAGGCAATTACGTCAGGTTGAAAGAGCAGCGGCAAAAAAGCCTTGTCATAGCAGCAGACAAGTTTTTGAAGCTGCTTGTGCCTCCAACGTCCCCCGAACAACAAGATGCAGGGTCCTTCAGAGGTTTGCAGCTGTGCATACGCCATCCTGTCGACCTCCTCTATCCACTTCACACAAGCAGAAACGGCTCCAGTGGGCCAAACATTACATGAAGACTGATTTCAAAACTGTTTTGTTCACGGATGAGTGCCGTGCAGCGCTCGATGGTCCAGATGAATGGAGTGGAGGATGGCTGGTTGATGGACACCCCACGCAAACACGGCTACAGCGCCAACAAGGAGGAGGTGGAGTAATGTTTTGGGCTGGAATCATGGGGAGAGAGATTGTCGGCCCCTTTAGGATCCCTGAAGGCGCTAAAGATGAACTCCATAATGTATGTGGATTTTCTCAAACAGCACTTCCTGCCATGGTTCAAGAAGAAGAACCGTGTATTTCACAGCAAGATCATTTTTCTGCATGATAATGCACCATCTCATGCTGCACATAAAACATCTGCATCTCTGGCTGATATGGGCATAAAAGGGGACAAACTTATGGTGTGACCCCCATGCTCCCCTGACCTCTACCCCATTCAGAACCTTTGGAGCATCATTAAAAGGAGTGTCTATGATGGCGGGAGGCAGTTCACATCTAAGCAACAGCTCTGGGAGGGTATTCTGTCCTCATGCAAAACAATTGAAGCAGAAACCATCCAAAACCTGACAAATTCAATGGACGAGAGAGTTCAGAAGCTCCTTTCGAACAAGGGGTCCTATGTGAAAATGTAACATCACCTAGAATAAAGTTTTGAGTTGAAAACTGTTTGATTTCAGTTTCTAACAACCTGCTAATGCTTATAATTTCAAAAATGACCATTTTTTTGGTCTTTATTAAAATGAAAAGGTTGATCGAAAAGTTTGGGGGATCTAAGAGTGTGGCAACCCAGTAGTCATGATTACTTCGAATTCTGACAATATGAGGGTCATGCTGCAGGTAGTGCAGCAAGAAGGCACTTATGTGTCTTGCGCATCTCGGAGCCCCAAAATTATTTTCCGGGCTAGATGCAGCTAAAAATTATTTTTAATTTTAAATCTGGTGAAGCTTATTATAGATGGCCTAATAGGATCAGTGCTGCACACTGCTACAAAGCCCAAATTATTTTCAAGTCAAGATACAGATAAACATGATTAGTAATTTGAAAGCTTAAAACGGTTGGTAGGGTGATTTTAACCAATCATCAAGCTTTTACTCTCCCCAGGATGACACAGGGGTAGAAAAGTCGTTTCGGATCCATGATTTGTTCATCTTTATGAACGTGAGTCTGTCTACATTATCAGTGGAGAGCCGCGTGCGCTTATCTGTCAGCACACCACCAGCAGCGCTGAACACACGTTCAGACAGAAGGCTGGCTGCGGGGCATGACAAGATCTCCAAGGCGTAAGTGGCTAGCTCCGGCCATTTATCCAGATTGGAAGCCCAAAAAGAGCAAGGGTCCAGTGACACAGTCGTGGCTTCAATGTTTACTTGGAGATACTCCTGTACCATCGTCTCTAGGCGTTGACTATGTGTCAGACTTCTTGTCTCCTGTGGCCTTGCAAAGGATGGGCTAAAAAAGTGGTGAAATGATTCCGCAAAATTGATGTTACCAGCAGATACTGTGGTTCTGTTACGGTTTGAGTGCTGAACACTTGACGGTCCCACGGTTGGCAAGTTGGAACTGTGAGATTCACTACGTGCACCACTGGTATTTTGTGGAAAAGCACATGTAAGATTCTGCAACAGTCTCTGCTGATACTCCTGCATGCGTGCATCCCTTTCTATGGCAGGAATAATTTCTGCAAATTTACTTTTGTACCGGGGATCTAACAGTGTGGCAACCCAGTAGTCAGGATTATTTCTAATTCTCACAATTCGAGGGTCATGTTGCAGGTAGTGCAGCAAGAAGGCACTCATGTGTGTTGCGCATCCAGGAGCACCAAGTCCCTGTTGTGTTGGTGGCGAGGTAACAATCATGCTTCCTTCCTCTGTCCTCTCCCCCCAACCTCGCACAACAGAAATGTGATCAAGGTCTCCCTCATCTGATGAGTCTTCCATCAGTTCGTCCTCCACTTCTTCCTGGGCTCCTGCACCTTCCTCACTAGTTTGGCTGCTACCATGCGCCCTGGTAAAATCATCTCCCCCACCCTCACATGCCTGCCGCCCTGGTGCTGCCGACCGTCTGGACCTTGCAGATGTTAGCCCTTCCGCATACAACTCCTCCTCCTCTACTTCCTCCACCTCCTCTTGTGCCACCACCTGACTCCGAATTCTGTTTAACATGTGCTCCAGCATGTAAATCACCGGAATAGTCATGCTGATAATGGCATCGTCAGCACTAAACATCTTCGTCGCCATTTCAAAACTGTGCAGAAGGGTGCATAGGTCCCTGATCTGAGACCACTCCTCCAGCGTGATTTGCCCCACCTCTGAATCTCGTTGGCCCAGGCTATACGTCAGAACGTATTGCACCAGGGCTTGTCAGTGCTGCCACAGTCGCTGCAACATGTGCAGAGTTGAATTCCACCGGGTAGGCACATCGCATTTTAGCCGGTGAAGTGGCAGGCCCAACGACTTCTGTAGAGATGTAAGTCGCTGAGCTGCGGGATGCGAACGGCGGAAGTGAGCACACAGCGACCGTGCCCTCTGCAGAAGGCCATCTAGTCTGGGATAGTGGGCTAAAAATTGCTGGACAACCAGGTTCAACACGTGAGCCATACAAGGCACGTGTGTGACATTGCCCCGGCGAAGGGCCGCACCCAGGTTTGCAGCATTGTCGCACACGGCCTTCCCTGGTTTCAGGTCCAGTGGAGACAACCATTCATGAAATTGGTTCTCCAGAGCTGACCACAACTCCTCAGCTGTGTGACTCACATTTCCCAGACATTTCAATGTAAAAACCGCCTGATGACGTTGAGCCCTACTGCCAGCATAGTAAGGAGGTGTGCAGGATCCCTTCTGCGCAGTTAGAAAGCTTGTGGCATGACCAGACAGGCTTTGGGTGCAGGTGGAAGACCGAGAGGAGGTTGAGGAGGCAGAAGCAGTGGAGGAAAAATGACATAAAGAGGATTGACGCACAACTCGTGGGGACGGCAAGACTTGGACAGCAGCCCCTTGTCCTGCTGTCACCATAGTTACCCAGTGCCCAGTCAGCGACATGTAACGCCCCTGTCCATGCCTACTCGTCCAAGTGTCTGTGGTGAAATGCACCCTGTCACACACAGAGTTTCTCAAAGAAGCGGTGATGTTGTGTGCGACATGCTGGTGGAGCGCAGGCACACCTTTCTTTGAGAAGTAGTGCCGACTGGGCATCTGGTACTGGGGCACTGCGACGGACATAAGGTCTCGAAAATCCTCTGTGTCCACCAGGCGGAAAGGCAGCATTTCTGTAGCCAAGAGCTTGCAGATGGTGAAATTCAACCTCTTAGCTTTCTCATGGCTAGGAGGAAATGGTCTTTTACTTGTCCACATCTGAGGGACCGAGGGCTGGCTATTGTGCTTAGACGGGGTTGATAAGGGTGTCCCCGGCAAACTGCCGGTCTGTGAGGAAGATGCAGGCGGACATGTTAGGTTGCCTTGATCCAAAGGTGGTGCTATCGATGTCGGACAGCGCTCAAGACCAGCTGGTGTTACCACCTCCAAAGAAAATGATGACCTGCCAATCACGCTGGCTGTTGCGGGTAAAGAGGTGGCAGGTCTGCGCCCCAAAACAGGTGTGACTGCTGTCCCCCCAGTCACAGAGGATGAAGAGGCCGCGGATGCACAAGATATGGCAGACGGTGGTTGGCCCGGCCGGCTAGACCGCATTGTAGCACACTGAGCTTCCCACTGCAACTTATGCTTCATGTCCATGTGCCCGTTCATGCATGAAGTACTCAAACTATGTATTTTTTGGCCTCTACTTAGCTTTTGTTGACAAATGTTACAGATAACACGAGTTGGGTCATCTTTATCGATCTGAAAAAATGCCCAGGCTATGCAAGGCTTAGCACCCATGCGACCTGAAGAGCCACCACGACTTGTGGTGAGAGGCAGAGTTGTGTTTGAGGATGCAGTTGTTGACGTGCTTCCAGTACTACGTCTCTGTCCAGGAAGGCGCAACCTGACCTCGTCGTCACTAGCATCTTCCTCCACCTCCTCTGCTGACCTCATCTCTTGGCTGACTGTGGGTTGACAGTAAGTGGGATCTCCGACCTCATCATCATCACCCTGTGCGTTATCACACCCGTCGTCCTCAGAGCCAACCTGTTCCTGCCCTGACAAAAAACTAAAGTTGTCGCTCCAATCAGGTATTTGAGTCTTATCATCGTCTTCCTCATTGTCTCCACCAACAGGAGTTACAGTTTGGGAATGAGGGTCTACATTATGGTCAGAACCTTCTGCGTCTGGTCCTGGATCCGACTCATAAAGATTCTGGGCATCAGTGCAGATCATTTCCTCGTCTGGATTCACAGAAGCGCTGGAGTCGACCTCTGATTCCCAGGCTATAGTATGAGTAAACAGCTCTGCAGACTCAACCATCTGTTCTACCTCATACTCAGACGGGCAGCTGGAGATTTGGGAGCTGTGAGGAAGCAAGTGCGATTTGGGTGACACCTTTGAGGACTGGAGTATTTGTGATGTTGAAGTTGATGTGGAGGAGAGCCCACTTAAAGGAGCACTTGATATCCGTTGAAGCACCTGCTGTTTTTGTGCCTCATCTGGAATTTGTAGCGATTGGCGTGGCCGTAAGAAAGGGATCTTATCACATTGTCCGCTAAAAGAAGTAGACATTTTAGTTTGGCTGGAAGATGGTCTTTCTTCTGCACCTACCCCACGGACACAACCTTTTTTCCCCTTCCCAACACGCCTATTCCCCTTTCCACCAGCAGCAGGCCTTTTTCCACTCATTTTGGTGGTTAACTAATTCACAACTCTGGAGTTGTTTGCACAAAAAAACAATGGATGGTAACCGAGCAGAGCTGAGTGGCCAAACTGTGGTATTAGGCCAAAACTATTGGCTGGGTTAGATGCAGAAAAAAATTATTTTTAATTTGCAACCTGATGGAGGTCAGTATAGATGGACTAATAGACCAAGTCCCACACACCGCTAGAAGCCCAAATATTTTTTCAGAGCTAGATGCAGAAAAAAATTATTTTTAATTTGCAACCTGATGGAGGTCAGTATAGATGGACTAATAGACCAAGTCCCACACACCGCTAGAAGCCCAAATATTTTTTCAGAGCTAGATGCAGAAAAAAATTATATTCAATTTGCAACCTGCTGGACGTCAGTATAGAAGGACTAATAGAACAAGTCCCACACACTGCTAGAAGCCCAAATATTTTTTCAGAGCTAAATGAAGAAAAAAATTATTTTTAATTTGCAACCTGATGGAGGTCAGTATAGATGGACTAATAGACCAAGTCCCACACACTGCTAGAAGCCCAAATATTTTTTCAGAGCTAGATGCAGAAAAAAATTATTTTTAATTTGCAACCTGATGGAGGTCAGTATAGATGGACTAATAGACCAAGTCCCACACACCGCTAGAAGCCCAAATATTTTTTCAGAGCTAGATGCAGAAAATTTTTTTATTCAATTTGCAACCTGATGGAGGTCAGTATAGATGGACTAATAGACCAAGTCCCACACACTGCTAGAAGCCCAAATATTTTTTCAGAGCTAGATGCAGAAAAAAATTATTTTTAATTTGCAACCTGATGGAGGTCAGTATAGATGGACTAATAGACCAAGTCCCACACACTGCTAGAAGCCCAAATATTTTTTCAGAGCTAGATGCAGAAAAAAATTATTTTTAATTTGCAACCTGATGGAGGTCAGTATAGATGGACTAATAGAACAAGTCCCACACGCTGCTAGAAGCCCAAATATTTTTTCAGAGATAAATGAAGAAAAAAATTATTTTTAATTTGCAACCTGATGGAGGTCAGTATAGATGGACTAATAGACCAAGTCCCACACACTGCTAGAAGCCCAAATATTTTTTCAGAGCTAGATGCAGAAAAAAATTATTTTTAATTTGCAACCTGATGGAGGTCAGTATAGATGGACTAATAGACCAAGTCCCACACACCGCTAGAAGCCCAAATATTTTTTCAGAGCTAGATGCAGAAAAAAATTATATTCAATTTGCAACCTGCTGGAGGTCAGTATAGAAGGACTAATAGAACAAGTCCCACACACTGCTAGAAGCCCAAATATTTTTTCAGAGCTAAATGAAGAAAAAAATTATTTTTAATTTGCAACCTGGTGGAGGTCAGTATAGATGGACTAATAGACCAAGTCCCACACACTGCTAGAAGCCCAAATATTTTTTCAGAGCTAGATGCAGAAAAAAATTATTTTTAATTTGCAACCTGATGGAGGTCAGTATAGATGGACTAATAGACCAAGTCCCACACACCGCTAGAAGCCCAAATATTTTTTCAGAGCTAGATGCAGAAAATTTTTTTATTCAATTTGCAACCTGATGGAGGTCAGTATAGATGGACTAATAGACCAAGTCCCACACACTGCTAGAAGCCCAAATATTTTTTCAGAGCTAGATGCAGAAAAAAATTATTTTTAATTTGCAACCTGATGGAGGTCAGTATAGATGGACTAATAGACCAAGTCCCACACACTGCTAGAAGCCCAAATATTTTTTCAGAGCTAGATGCAGAAAAAAATTATTTTTAATTTGCAACCTGATGGAGGTCAGTATAGATGGACTAATAGAACAAGTCCCACACGCTGCTAGAAGCCCAAATATTTTTTCAGAGATAAATGAAGAAAAAAATTATTTTTAATTTGCAACCTGATGGAGGTCAGTATAGATGGACTAATAGACCAAGTCCCACACACTGCTAGAAGCCCAAATATTTTTTCAGAGCTAGATGCAGAAAAAAAATATTTTTAATTTGCAACCTGATGGAGGTCAGTATAGATGGACTAATAGACCAAGTCCCACACACCGCTAGAAGCCCAAATATTTTTTCAGAGCTAGATGCAGAAAAAAATTATATTCAATTTGCAACCTGCTGGAGGTCAGTATAGAAGGACTAATAGAACAAGTCCCACACACTGCTATAAGCCCAAATATTTTTTCAGAGCTAAATGAAGAAAAAAATTATTTTTAATTTGCAACCTGATGGAGGTCAGTATAGATGGACTAATAGACCAAGTCCCACACACTGCTAGAAGCCCAAATATTTTTTCAGAGCTAGATGCAGAAAAAAATTATATTCAGTTTGCAACCTGATGGAGGTCAGTATAGATGGACTAATAGAATGATGCTATGCCCAAAAGATTTTACTTCACTAGGTGCAGTAAAAAAATTGGTATTCTATACACAGGTGGTATATCTTGCAACACAGATAGGCTACTCCACTGACTAACACACTCTGCAATAGGCCAAAAAGGATTAGCTTTGCTAGATTCAGCCAAATGCTGTGAAAAAAACTTGCACAGCACTGGCACAGACCTGCCTGGCAAAAACTGATAGGAACTGATGTAACCTAGTCCTGAAAAGGACTCCAATTACAATTAGTCTTTACTCCCACAATCTATCTATTTAAGAGCACAGACCTGCCTGATAAAAGTCGTAGGAAATGCTGTAACCTAGTCCTTAAAAGGACTGCAATCACAACTATTCCCTACTCCCAAGCTATCTGTATATTTGTGCGAAAATTGGCTTGAAATTAACAAGGTATAGCGCACACAGCAACAGCGGTGCCGTCTAACACGCAGCTGCAGCAGTGAGAAAATGGTGGCGACGGGGAAAATGGCTTGGTCTTATAGGGCAAGGACATGTGACATACACTGCCAATCACACATGCCCTTGCTTGTGTGAAAAAAAGCACTTCGCTCCGTGTGTGCGCTGCTGATAGGCTGACAGATTGCACCTCCCCACTGCAAATGCGGGAAAGAGAAAAAAAAATGGAGATCTTCATTGTTCCTGCAGAGATCCATCCCCTGCCCCTCCCCCCGCCCCGCTGTACACTCAAACTGCGTATTAACATTAATTTTCATCATTACTGAGAAAAAATCCAGTTATGATTTTGGTGCACGAACAGTTATCGAACATAACCTCGAACAGCCAAATTTTTCTCAAATTGTTCGTGTTCGCCGACCGGCTCGAACACCGCCCAAAACAGCTCGAATTTGAGATTGGCGAACAGTTCGAGTAGAACAACGCTCATCTCTACTCCTATATAGTGTGTTTGGAATCAATTTAGCTGAATACGGATGGAACCACCACACTAATAGGAGATATCAGGAAAAATTATGAATTGGCAATAAAGGACAATGTATGAGGCAGTGACACACACTGAGTGCACTACAACCAGACGGGGTTGAAGCACACACTACAGGGTGAGCTGCACTCACACACCAGACCTTGCAGACAGCGGTGAACAGTACAGATGCAGAGCACTGTGCACTAGCGCTGCAAGACCAAAAAAATTTCTCTATCTACTCCTATATAGTGTGTTTGGAACCAATTTAGCTGAATACGGATGGAACCACCACACTAATAGGAGATATCAGGAAAAATTATGAATTGGCAAAAAAGGACAATGTATGAGGCAGTGACACACACTGAGTGCACTACAACCAGACGGGGTTGAAGCACACACTACAGGGTGAGCTGCACTCACACACCAGACCTTGCAGACAGCGGTGAACAGTACAGATGCAGAGCACTGTGCACTAGCGCTGCAAGACGGAAAAAAATTTCTCTATCTACTCCTATATAGTGTGTTTGGAACCAATTTAGCTGAATACAGATGGAACCACCACACTAATAGGAGATATCAGGAAAAATTATGAATTGGCAAAAAACGACAATGTATGAGGCAGTGACACACACTGAGTGCACTACAACCAGACGGGGTTGAAGCACACACTACAGGGTGAGCTGCACTCACACACCAGACCTTGCAGACAGCGGTGAACAGTACAGATGCAGAGCACTGTGCACTAGCGCTGCAAGACCAAAAAAATTTCTCTATCTACTCCTATATAGTGTGTTTGGAACCAATTTAGCTGAATACGGATGGAACCACCACACTAATAGGAGATATCAGGAAAAATTATGAATTGGCAAAAAAGGACAATGTATGAGGCAGTGACACACACTGAGTGCACTACAACCAGACGGGGTTGAAGCACACACTACAGGGTGAGCTGCACTCACACACCAGACCTTGCAGACAGCGGTGAACAGTACAGATGCAGAGCACTGTGCACTAGTGCTGCAAGACGGAAAAAAATGTCTCTATCTACTCCTATATAGTGTGTTTGGAACCAATTTAGCTGAATACAGATGGAACCACCACACTAATAGGAGATATCAGGAAAAATTATGAATTGGCAAAAAAGGACAATGTATGAGGCAGTGACACACACTGAGTGCACTACAACCAGACTTGGCTGAAGCACACACTACAGGGTGAGCTGCACTCACACACACAGACCTTGCAGACAGCGGTGAACAGCACAGGGAACTGTGCACTAGCACTGCAAGGCACAGTGATTTAGAAAGTAGCTTGGGTAAAGCAGTATAGAGCAAATAGGTAGCTAAAACTGTCCCTCAGAACAACAGCGTCCTATCCCTAACTGAATTCACAGCAGAGTGAGCTCAAAATGGCGGCGGTGGCTTTTATAGTGCATCATGACATCATTTCAGCAGCCAATCACAGCCATGCCATTAGTTAAGATGCCTACATGCCTAACAGGATGTGCCCACACTTCTTAGGATCCTCATTGGCTGAATAAAATGAAAATGTCTCATTGCATTATGGGAACTTCCGATTCCGGTATACGATATTGCAAAAGTATCGGAATTAAGTATCGGAATTCCGATACCGCGAACATCGGCCGATACCCGATATTTCAGTATCGGAATGCTCAACACTAGTCATAACTCGTTCAATCTCCAAAATTTCAATGTGTAAATGTATCTCTCCGCTGTTGCACTTGACTGTTTTCTTGCCTTGTGTGATCTTGAGCAATCTCCTATATGGCTTATGGCCAGAAACATGAAACCTACAATAAAACTGTTTTCTGGCAAGGATCACATCTTAAAATGACAGTGAAAATGCCATATACTGGAATTTAATAAACATAGAAGTTATATATGATAATATTGGAAAAAGTATTTAGAAATATAAAGGATGTACAACTCACCTTCTGTCATATTTGATAAATGGGCATTGATACGCTGGTCAGGTTGAATATTGAGCCAACATGACAAAACACAGTACTTACCCTATAATAAAAGTCTCATTGACATTTCAGTTACATTGTTCTGACAAGGTGACACTGGTGACCACAATGTTCCATCTGTGATCAGCAAGTAAAGGGACAGAAAACCCTGCTGTTTAACGTGTATACACGTCAAAGGTCGCCTCCCCCTCGCCGGAGCCCTCAGATCAGCTGTCATGGGCCCTTAACAGCCGCAGGTGGAATGGCGATCCACCCGCGGCTCTTAACCAGTTAAATGCCGCTGTCAACTTCTGACAGCGGCAGTTAACTTGCACAAACCGGATGCGTGTCTTAGCTCCGTCCATCGGCGCCCCTGTCACATAATCACGGGATGCCGATGGGTTGGCATGTGTAATATAAGCGATCAGATGATTGCAACTTCTAGTCTCCCATGGAGACTATTGAAGGAAGTAAAAAAAAAAAAGGTTTTAAAAATATTAAAAAAATATAAAAGTTCAAATCACCCCCCTTTTGCCCCATTCAAAATAAAGCAATTAAAAACAAAAATAAAAAATACACATATCTGGTATTATCGCGTTCAGAAATGCCCGGCCTATCAAAATATAAAAAGAATTAACCCGATCAATAAACTGCGTGATGGGGGTAGCCGTAACTTTGCAATAAAATGCAATAAAGGGGCGATCAAAACATTGGATCTACCAAAAAATGGTATCAATAAAAACGTCAGCTTGGCGCACAAAAAATAAGCCCTCATCTGGCTCCTGATCGCGAAAAATAGAGATGCTATGGGTCTCGGAAAAGTGTGCCATTTTTTCTTCTTTTTTTTTGACAAACTTTGGATTTTTTTTCACTACTTAAATAAAAAAGAAATGATTATTGTTTGGTATCTTCAAACTCGTAATGACCTGGAGAATAATGATGTCAGTTTTAGCATTTAGTGAGCATGGTAAAAAAAAAACCCAAAGAACTACTGTGGAATTGCACTTTTTTGCAATTTCACCACACTTGGAATTTTTTTCCTGTTTTCCAGTAGACGATATGATAAAAGCAATGGTGTTGTTCAAAAGTACAATTCATCCTGAAAAAAATATGCCCTCACATGGCCATATTGATGGAAAAATAAAAAAGTTATGGCTCTGGGAAGAAGGGAAGCAAAAACACAACACAAAAACGGAAGAACTCATGGTCCTTAAGGGGTTAATGAAAGGACCCTTAGTTATGTATGTTATTTTCTTATATAACGCCATCATTTCCACAGCACTATACAGACATTATCATCACTAAATCCATTGGGGCTCAAAATATGAATTCCCTATAAGTGTGCCTTTGAAGTGTGGGAGGACACCATGGAACCCAGAACATACAAACTCCTTGCAGATGTTGTCATTGGTAGGATTTGAACCCAGGACCCCAGCACTACAGTGAACAGCTTCCTGAACTAATTTTGCATAATGTCCCTAAAAAGGTTTCTTTTGTCACCACATACCTCAAAGTAATTATAAAAGTAGCTGTAGAAGCAGGTATATGATGAAGAGAAGCCCAGAGGTAAGAGAGAATTGACTGGTCTTTAATGGTTTCACTGTAATAGTGAAATGTAAATACGGCCACTATAGGGGAGGTAAAGTAGCTCTGTACAATGACTCTGCACTGTTAACACATATAAAAAAATCTCATCTTAAGTGTTATAACTGCTGCCTCCATTTCGCAGAAACTGAAGTCTAATATGCCAATTAGGAAGCTCAGTGCACCCTTGGTGTGGCCAAGAGACTCAATGCACTATTTGGCTCACTAGCTTCACATGCCACTGCCTCCCTCACTGGTGATTGACAGCGCTAGCTTAATTGACCATTTCTCTGCAGACATTGCTCACTCTAGGCAAGCCAGTGCTGTTGACAGTCTCCGTTTAAGGCCCCCATACATGTGGCACCCTGCTGCGCATTGGTGCCACAGAACCCAGAAGGGTGCATGGATGGACTTCTCCACAAGAGGCCCTCACACATTCACACACCTCCACCCTACCACCTCAGACCAGCAGAGGGAGCTCGTTAGGGATATATATAGGGAGGGTGGAGCCAGGCAGCTCAGTTAGAGAAGTGAGTTCTCAGTCAGTGTTCAGAGACAGAGAGGAACACAGCTCAGAGTTGAGCAGAGAGCGTGCTGATGCTCAGAGAGCAGTGAAGAGGCAGCGAGCTGGCTGCTGTGCTTAGGCGAGCCAAGGCCTACAGCACGTGTGAAGGACTAGTGAGGGCCTTGAGTGGGCCTAAGGCGAGAGGAGAAGGAAGAAGTAGTGAGGGGGCAGAGGAGCATACCAGGCTCACCCCGATATATATACCGGACACCGGGTCCGCGCCTACAGGGACATCTATACTCAGTAGGAACCACAGGAGGACTACAGGTCCCAGGTTCACCAAACGCTGGCTACAGTACCAGGGCTAGGAGTCACGGAGGTCCCAGCGTCCAGGGAGAGTGATCTCCAAAGAGAAGGCCCTACCACCAGGTCATCAGGTGCAAAGAGAGACAGTAACCAAGCTAGGCCTAGCTCCAGGCAGGTCAGAAGCTTAAAGAAGAAAGCAACGGATCAGGAGGCCCTATACCCGCTCACTGGGGAGAGTCCAAAAGTGCGCCCTTCACCTGGAGTACCCTGGACCATGCCTGCAGCATCACCAGTAAAGGTACTGAAGCTTACCCCCGTGTGAGTGTCCGTCTTTCCTCCGGGACCGTCCTGCCGTCTCTCCCCTGCACCACCATCCATTACACCCCACGCTGCCCTGGAGCTAGCTCTACCTGTGGAGAGCCACACCATCCCTGCTGCCGTAACACCAGCTCCAGAGGACTGCTCCGCAGCGGCGGCACCCCTTAGCCGCATTCCACAGGTGGCATCACGAACTGTCCAAATCCCCTATATCTATTCCCCTTTTACTGACCGCCCTGGGTCACGGACTGGGTCAGCTACCGTGATATCCCCCAGCAACCGGAGACCCGGCTGCCGAGTACCCTACGGCCCAGGGGGCGCATCATACACATTAACCCATCTGAAATATATGGGGCCTCCATAATATCGCACGACTAGTGTTGAGCATTCCGATACTGAAATATCGGGTATTGGCCGATATTCGCGGTATCGGAGTTCCGATACTTAATTCCGATACTTTTAGAATATCGAATACCGGAATCGGAAGTTCCCATAATGCCTGCGCTCTGCAGTGTCTCTGAAGGATGACAAGCTGGATGGCAGCACTCAGCTGCGATCCAGCCTGTCATCAGAATGCCATCCCAGCGTGAGAGAATTCTCCTGATTGTTTAAAAGCCGGCGGGCGGTAAAAAGCCGCCGGCTTTTAAACAATCACATAGCCCCATACTGCTTCCCCGCAGCCTCCCACCCCGATCCTCCGCTCCCCCCATCCTGATTGGAAGTTAGGACCGGGCGGGGAGCGCAGCACCAAGGAGCGAGGAGCGAAGGACCCGGGCGGGGAAGCCGGCGGTGAAAAGACTTCACCGCCGGCTTTCCCGTTCTGTGCTACGCTTTCCCGCCGGTTATTTCAAATGAACAGCTGAGGTATCAGGTGATGCCGATCAGCTGTTCATTTGAAGCAGCCGTGGTGCCCTCAGAGGGTTCATGTGAGTTCATGCTTGACTGCATGAACTCACATGAACTTTCCCACAGCCACACAGGTCAGCCTCACCTCCCAGACCCGTCATGATTAGTGTGTGCGCGGTGTCTGTGCGATGTCTGCGAGTGTGTGCGGGTGTGCGCGGTGTCTGTGCGATGTCTGCGGGTGTGCGCGGTGTCTGTAGGATGTCTGCGGGTGTGTGCGTGCAAGCAGACATAGGCCGATGTGACACTACTACTCCCATCGGCCTATGTCTGTCCCCCGTCCACTCGTGCCAGCAGGATCAGCTTGATGGGAGCAGTAGTTCCCATCAGCCTGATCCTGTTATTTTTGCCCCTATACATCTTTTATTCTTTTAGGCCCCCATATATATTTGTTTTTGGTCCCCAATAAATTTTAAATGCATGTCATTGGTGGCCAGTGGTTACCTAAAATAAATTAGTTTATACATTACCTATCCCCGTCGATCGCCACCTAAAATAAAGTAAAAAATAAAAAACTACACCTATACTCACCTAGACACCTAATTCTCCGAAGCCATCGATCTCCTGTAATAAAATATAAAATAATAAACCACAACCTTATCCTTACCCCTCCGTAGTAGTCCACGAGTGTCCCACGAAGATCTCCAGTTTAGAGAAGCCACATAGAATGTGACCGCTCTAAACCGTTGCCGCCGCAAGAATAACGAGGCCGTAAAGCAGCCCCATCATTGCATAAGTGGGTTCGCCGGAGTTCAGTCAGCGCTGCTCCGGGTAGCTCCTTTACGGCCCTGCTGTACCGTGAGAAATTCCCACGGTACAGCAGTGCCGTAAAGGAGGTCTCCGGAGCTGCGCTGACTGAATGCACTCCGGTGACCTCAGTCAGGGGCTCACGCTGCCGGGAGCGGACGTGTTCCCCGCAGTGTGAGCTTACAGCAGCAATGACAGCTGTCACCATCTCCAGATGTGACAGCTGTGCATGGGAGATCAGCGCAGGAACGTGGACAGGTAACTATTTTTTTTTAGCAAACTAAGAATTAAATAAAATGGTGTGTTTTATTTCAAATAAATTATTTTTTTCTGGGTGTAGTGTGTGTTTTTTCTTTTTAACACTTTGTAGGTTAGTAATGGGGGTGTCTTATAGACGCCCATCATTACTATTCTGGGCTTCATGGCAGCTGGGGCAGACATGAACCCCACCACCATTACCCCACTGCCACCGCACCAGGGTAGCGTGGAAGAGCGAGGCTAAGTGCCAGAATTGGCGCATCCTATGGATGCGCCATTTCTGGGGCGGCTGACGGCTGGTGTTTCTAGCCTGGGAGGGGGCCAATATTCATGGCACCCTTCCTGGGCTATTAATATCAGCCCCCAGCTGTCTGCCTAGCCTTTGCTAGCTATTAAAATAGGGGGGACACCACGTCATTTTTTTGGGGGGGTCCCCCATTTTAATAGTTAGTAAAGGCTAGGTATTCAGCTGGGAGCTGATATTAGTAGCCTGGGAAGCTCCGTGGGTATTACCCCCTTCCCAGGCTTCAAACATCTGCCCCAGCCGTCTGCTTAACCATCGCTAGAGACTAAAATTATGGGGGATCCCACGCCAATTTTTTTTTTAATAAATCCTAAATGACACTTGAGGGGTTAATAAAGATGCAGTCCCTAAATTATTATTTATTTTTTAATTAATTTTTCCCAAAAATGTTGACGTGGGCTTTGCCATATTTTTGTATGCCAGCCAGGTACAGCATCCAGGAATGGGCTGCCCCCATCTCCCAGCTGCCTATTTGTACCTGGCCGGACACAACAATATAGGGAAGCCCTTTTTTTATTATTATTTCATGAATTTCATGAAATAAGTAAAAAAAAAAAAATACGTGGGTCTTCGCCCTATTTTTGTGTCGAGCCAGGTACAACTAAGCAGCTGGGGGCTGGAATCCACAGCGCAGGGTGGCCCAAGCTTTGTGGGCCCCCCCTTCTGTGAACTGCAGTCCGCAGCCACCCCAGAAAATGGTGCGTTCATAGAAGCGCCATCTTCTGGCGCTGTATCCAGCTCATCCAGGGCCCTGGTGCGGTGGCTCACTGGGTAATAAAGGGGTTAGGGCCAGCTTTGTATTATCCGCTGGCCCTAAGCCCGAAATTCATGGGGTAACGCCAATATTAGACATGACCGCCATGAATTTCTAGTAAAGTATTTTAAAAAGAACACAGCACCCAGAATAAAGTCCTTTAATTGAAATAAACACACAATTCTTTAATGTTCTAAATTAAACCATACTTACCGTCACGCCCATTCCAGCTGAAGCCAACGATCTCCTGCAATAAAAGTAAAATAATAAAGCAACATCATCCTTACCTTTCCATGGTTCCCAGGACAGCTTCAGCTCTGCTACATCGAGATGACAGGCTGGATCGCAGCAGAAAGCTGCCATCCAGCCTGTCATCCCGCAGACACTGAGAAGCGCAGGTATGCTTGCGCTCCTCAGTGTCTGGCTGTGACGGCATCCAGATGAGCCGACAATGAACTCAGCTCACCTCATGCACGTCACTGACAGCGTGGGAGAATTCTTCTGCGCATGCGGTAAGCGTGAGAGACTCGGCTCATCTGGATGCCGTCACAGCCTGACACTGAGGAGCTCAAGCATGCCTGCGCTTCTCAGTGTCCGCGGGATGACAGGCTGGATGGCAGCTTTCTGCTGCAATCCAGCCTGTCATCTCGATGTAGCAGAGCTGGAGCTGTCCTGGGAACCATGGAAAGGTAAGGATGATGTTGGTTTTTTATTATTTTTCTTTTATTGCAGGAGATCATTGGCTTCAGCTGGAATGGGCGTGATGGTAAGTATGGTTTAATTTAGAACAATAAAGAATTGTGTGTTTATTTCAATTAAAGGACTTATTCTGGGTGTTGTGTTTTTTTTTAAATACTTTGCTAGAAATTCATGGCGGTCATGTCTAATATTGGCATGACCCCATGAATTTCAGGCTTAGGGCCAGCTAATAATACCAAGCTGGCCCTAACCCCTTTATTACCCAGTGAGCCACCGCACCAGGGCCCTGGATGAGTTGGGTCCCATTGACTTGCATTGGTTTCCGGTATCGGAATCAGCGATATCCGATACTTTTTGGGTATCGGCCCGATCCAATCCGATCCGATATTTCCTGATATCGGAAGGTATCGCTCAACACTACTCACGACAGATAACACTGGGGGAAAGAACTTGATAGATGGAATTTCAACAAACAATTCTACTGTTTCAGGAAAGATAAGCTGATGACAAACTTATCTGGCAGCAGCTTTTTACTCTCACCCCTTTGAAAATTCAAGAACGCACAGCTGAAATGAACTATTTGCTGAAAGAATATTCATCTAACAGTTGGCGATGTGTAAGATGTCTAAGGAAACCAGGCCCAGAGCCATCTCCATAGACCCACATGTATAGTATTTACTGAATATAAGAGTAATGAATGGTACACAGGCAACAGTACAAGAACAAAACTGTTTAATACATGAGCTAAGTAACAAAGGGATGGGAGGCCGTCTGCACATCTTAGGCTAGGTTCACACTAGCATTCTAAGTTCTGTTTTTCTGTTCTGTTATAGTACCAGAAATTGGAACACATCCAAGAAACAGGTCCATGCTGTTATGATCTGCTACAAGCACTAAGGAAAGACAAGAGATCTGTCCCTACAATAGAACTAAACTGGATCCCTACAATGTAATGGGGAACCTGATCCTGCGATCAGACCCGCTAAAGTCCTCAGCTAGTCTGTACGAAGAACAATAGATGCAAGGGAGGGATCCCTACAAGAACTAGGGACTGGGATAAAGTTGGACACCTCCTAGCAGAAATTGTAGCAGTAAAAGACAAACACACAACATAGAACATAGAGGTCAGAAGACCTAGCAAAACTAACAGAGAAAGGTAACAGAGCACCAAGCTAGCTCAAGAGTAGTAATTACAATGAAGTCCAGCAAGGCCAGGAGGGCGGAGCCCGATTAAATAGGCAAAAAAGGTCATGTGACCAGCAAACAAGAAAAAAAACAACAGGAGAGTTCTAACACATGCCATGATGGACCAAAACTGAGTCACAAATCGTGCGATTTGTCTATTAAGATATCCTATATATGTGATATATTTATCATGATATCCTGTTCTTAAATATATTTTTTTAAGAAAATAAAACCATTTAAATTTTTTAAAGAAAAAGTGGGTTACAAAGGTGGTTCCTTTTAAAATCACGAGGATCCCCATAACACCCACGGAAGCGCCAGCAGGATCTTTTATAATTTTTTACACTCACGTGGAGGCCTTTGTCGGGCCAGGACTAGAGTGCAACCACATAATACTGATGGGCAGTAGCGATGAGCGAGCACTAAAATGCTCGGGTAGAGCACAATGGAATACTTGGGTACTTGACCTGAGCATCGAGCCAAATGTAAGTCTATGGGAAACTCGAGCATTTTTCAGGCGTCTCCGCCCGGCAGTCTGCAGAGGGCCTAAAAATTGCCCAAATCGATGGGAACAGTGCTCAAATTGCATGGGGACAGCATGGGGAAGACCCCTGGAAGGATTTCTGCCTCCCAGGTCACTTCTGTCAACAACGTTGTTAGAGGTATTACGCCACTTTTACAGACTCACAATAAAACATACCAAAACTAAATTAACCAAAATGGATTTTACTGGGAAATATGTTAAGGAACATCCTTTCCAGGGTAATGACTTGTATATCAAGCAAAATAAATAACCAAAAACAAAAATGCTCCTCCACACCTTGGGCTATGTTCACACGTAGCGTTTTTGATGCGCTTTCTCACTTTTGCATTGCTTTCAACCGTGACAAATGCATTCACCGGGAAATGTTATTTTAACATTTTAGAACCTTACCTGGCCATATGGTGTGTGAGATATCATCAGACACATCGTGTTTCATTTATGAAGGAGGGACTCTGAAAGTCACAAAGCCTATTTTTATAGTGCCAGCAGTCAGCCCTCACTTTTCTTAGAGAGCCATCAGCCGGCTATGTTTTATTGTTCCCATTACTACAGAGTGAGTCTCCTATACTGTTATTGTGTATGCAGTGAGTGGCAGGGCTGCCCAAAATTTGGACACACCCCAATACCACTTTGAAAATTTGGATGCACCCCAATACCCCTTTGAAGAGACTTAGAGGAGGGCGTCCTGAAAACAATGTTCCCATTATTAGGAAGTAGGTCTCCCATTGTGTTTGCCTATGCAGTGAATGCAAGGGTTGCCAAAAATTTGGAGGCACTCCAATGACCCTTGGAAGAGACGTGGAGGTCAGAGGGCCTCCTGAAAACAATGTTCCCATTATTAGGAAGTGGGTCTCCCATTGTGTTTGCGTATGCAGTGAATGCAAGGGTTGCCAAAAATTTGGAGGAACTCCAATGACCCTTGGAAGAGACATGGAGGTCAGAGGGCCTCCTCAAAACAATGTTCCCATTATTAGGAAGTGGGTCTCCCATTGTGTTCGTCTACGCAGTGACTGCAAGGGCTGCCAAAATTTGGGAGGCACTCCAATGCCCCTTGGAAGAGACGTAGAGGGCCTCATGAAAATTTTTTCCCATTATTAGGAAGTGGGTCTCCCATAGTGTTGACCTATGCAGTGAATGCAAGGGCTGCCAAAAATTGGGAGGCACTCCAATGCCCCTTGGAAGAGACGTGGAGGAGGGCCTCATAAAAAAATGTTCCCATTAGAAAGGAGCAGGCCTCCTATACTTGTAATGCCCATGCACTAAGTGTATGGGCTGTCAAACATTTACCCCTGGGGGGTACACATGAACATACTGTATAAAAATTTGTTTTTATGGGTATCAAAAACACCCTTTAAAAAAATGATGTGGGTGTTGCATCACGAATGACAGTCACCCTGGTGATATGGTGGTGGAGGATGAGAAGAAGGAGGAGGACAAGAGCAAATAGCCAAAATCAGAATGCGTATACCCATGTCTGGGTGTGAAAAGGTGCATGGGAATACACCTCACAAGAAAAGACACTGGATTTGAGTGTATGTTACGCTGCTATCATTCGGTGGTGTTGAGAAGTCTGGCCCAATCCAGCCCTTGTTCATTTTTATAAGAGTCAGCCTGTCAGCATTTTCAGTTGACAGGCGGATGCGCTTATCAGTTATAATTCCACCAGCGGCACTAAAAATCCGCTCTGATAAAACGCTGGTGGCAGGGCAGGCTGGGACCTCCAAGGCATAGAGAGCCAGTTCATTCCACGTATCCAGCTTGGATGCCCAATAATTATAAGGCACAGAGGAATCACGGAGGACATTGGTACAGTCGGCAAGGTACTCCCTTAGCATCTTCCCAAACTTTGCACTCCTTGTGAGAGTACCCCGCGCCTCAGGTCTTGTGCGATGGGAGGGGCTGAGAAAATTCTCCCAGAACTTTGACAGTGTTCCCCTGCCTCTGCTGGATTGAAGCTGTGTCTCTCTCACCTGTACTCCTTGGTTGTCCAACGAAGTGTGCCCTCTGCCGCCAGAATTTTCTGATGGGAATTTTTTTAATAGTTCCGCAACAAGGGCCTTCTGGTACAGCACAATTTTTGCAGACCTGTCCGCCTCAGGAATAAGAGATATAAAGCTCTCCTTGTAGCTTGTGTCTAGAAGTGTCACCAACCAGTAATGACTGTCACACAAAATTTTGAGAACGCGAGGGTCATGGGAAAGGCAGCGTAACATTAACTCAGCCATGCGTTCCAGACTACTAACAGGCAAGACTTCCATGTCCTCACCAAGAGGATGACTGACCATGCACTCCTCCTCCTCCTCTCTGTCCTCTGGCCATCCACGCTGAACAGACGGTATGACAGCTGTGCAGGTAGTACTATCTATAGCGCAGAAACTAGCTCCTTTTCTTCCTCCTCCTCCGCTTCCTCATTGTCCCCCAATCCACATTGTGATGAGATGAGGCTGGGCTGTGTGTAATCACCCTGTATGGTTCCTTGTTCCATCTCATAGTGCTGCGCCTGCAATGCATCCTCTTTGATTGTGAGCAGAGAGCATTTCAGAAGACAGAGAAGCGGGATGGTGATGCTAATTATGGCGTCATCGCTGCTCACCATCTTGGTGGAGTCCTCAAAGTTTTGGAGGATGGTACATATGTCTGACATCCATGTCCACTCCTGAGGTTTTATGTGTGGAGTCTGAACTGAATACCGACGGCCTTGTTGATGCTGGTAGTCAACAACTGCCTTCTTCTGCTCACAAATCCTTCCCAACATCTGCAGTGAGGATTTACAACGCATCAGGACATCACACACCAGTCTGTGAGCCGGAAGTTGCAAACGCTGCTGAAACACGGCAAGGGCGGCTGAAGCAGTTGGTGACTTTCTAAAATGGGCACACAGGCGGCGTACTTTAACAAGCAGATCCGGCAGCTCCGGGTAGGATTTGAGAAACCGCTGAACCACAAGGTTAAGCACATGGGCCAGGCATGGTATGTGTGTGAGCTCGCCTCGCCTCAGAGCCGCCACCAGGTTCCGGCCATTGTCACACACGACCATGCCTGGCTCTAGGTTCAGCGGTGTGAGCTATAGATCTGCCTGCTCTTTCAGAGCTGTCCACAACTCTTCAGCATTGTGTTGTTTGTCACCTAAGCATTTTAGCTTCAGCACAGCCTGTTGCTGCTTGGTCGAGGCAGTGCTACAGTGCTTCCAGCTTGTGACTGATGTGGTCATTTCGGAGATGGAGGCTGAAGAGGAGGAGGAGACTAAGGAGGATGAGGTGCAGGAGCTATAGACTGTTGGGGCAACCCTGATTGTCCTAGGGCCCGCAATCCTTGGCGTCAGGAGGACGTGTTCTGTCCCAAGGTCAGACTGAATCCCAGCTTCCACTATGTTAACCCAGTGTGCCATCAGCGAGATGTACCGTCCCTGCCCACAAGCACTGTTCCACGTGTCTGTGGTTAGGTGGACCTTCCCGGTAACTGCGTTGTTGAGGGCACGGCTAATGTTTTGGGACACGTGCTTGTGTAATGCGGGGATGGCACACCGGGAGAAATAGTGGTGGCTGGGGACCGAGTACCGAGGGAAGGCCGCCGCCATCAGGTTACGGAAAGCTTCCGTCTCCAAGAACATAAAAGGCAACATTTTGAGCGCAAGCAGTCGTGAAATGTGAGAAATTAGTAGTGCGGCCTGTTGGGTGTTGGCTGCGTATTTGCGTTTGCGTTCCAAGGACTGGGGTATGGACTACTAAACGCTGCGCTGGGACAAGGACGTGGAAATGCTTCCTGATGCTGCTACTTGAGAGTGTGCAACGAGAGGTGCAGGGCAGGAGGCGTCTTCGCATGCACTATGCACAGGGGTTTGGCTTGCATGCACAACAGCGGAAGAAGCAATGGTGCCACCCGCAGACACTGTTCCTGGACCCTGGGGTTCGGCCCACAAAGTCGGGTGCTTTACTGCCATGTGCCTGATCATGCTGGTAGTGGTCAGGCTGGTCGTTTTGCCACCCCTGCTGATGCTGACCTGGCAGGTGGTGCAAATGGCCTTTTTGGGGTTATCGGCAGAGTCTTTAAAAAACAACCAGACTCGGGAAGACCTAACAGTTGTACTGGCAACTTCCTTTGTGTTGGTATTACGGGGAACGGTTGCCTGCCTTCTGTCTGCGGTCACCACACTGCTTCTTCCTGCCTGTTGGCGTGCTCTGCCTCCCTCACCCTGTGTGCTGCTGTCCTCGCTCTGCATGTCCTCCTGCCAGGTTGGGTCAGTTACTATATCATCCACCACCTCGTCTTCCACTTCCGTACCCTGGTCCTCCTTCTGACTTTCTGGCAATTGTGTCTCATCATCGTCCACCTCTTGTGACACTTTCCCACCGTCACCTTCGTGTGACCGTGGCTGCTCAAATATTTGGGCATCGCTACATGCGATCTCCTCTTGCCCCGCTTCAAGTGGACCGGGCGAGAGGCCTGAATCTATTAATTGAAAAGTGAACAGCTCTTCAATGTGTCCAAGTGTAGGATCATTTGTCTCCGGTCAGTCGGCATGGTGGGAGGAAGGAGGATCAGGGTGAGGAATATGTGGTCCAGACTCACGGCTACTGACTTGACCGTGTGGAAGACAGGGTGGTGGTGGTGGTGGCTAAGTGACTGGAAGCATTATCCGCTATCCAACCAACAAGCTTTTGACACTGCTTTTGGTTCAATAGTGGTGTGCTGCGGTCCCCTAGGAATTGGGACAGGAAGGTCGGATGAGAAGATGTGGGTGTTTGTTGTGGCACAATTTAAGCTTGCCCACGGCCTTATCCTCGGCCTCTGCATGCACCATCACGTCCAGTTCCCCGTCCCTTGCCACGTGCCTTGCCCATTTTAAATGGAGGACAATATCTTCTACACTCACTACAAATGACTGAATTTGGAGCGAAGTTATATGTGATCCGTCTGACGGAGAAACCATAATTTTAAATACCTGGCCTGTATGTAGCTATTTTGAACAGCAAACTGGTGTCAATTGCTTCACTGACACACTGAAACAAATTTTTAATGGAGGTTAGAAATGGCAGTATTTTCTGAAAACGTATATGTGATCCGTGTGATGGAGAAAACACAGTTTTAAATACCTGGCCTGTAGGTAACTATTTTGAACAGCAAACTGGTGTCAATTGCTTCACTGACACACTGAAACAAATTTTTAATGGAGGCCAGAAATGGCAGTATTTTCTGAAAACGTATATGTGATCCGTGTGACAGAGAATACACGGTTTTAAATAGCTGGATTTTTAGCGCTGTAATATGGAAAGGACCTGGCTGTATTCTGCAGTGCCAACAAGCAAATGACGCAGAAAAACGGTGTTCTCTGGATTGCTTTTTAAGCAAATAATGAGGAATAAGATCCAAAAAAAAGTATTCCCGGCCCCTGAGAACTGGGCCTTTGTCTAGAAATATCTAACAGCAGTAGAAGGCAAAATTGGAATGGAGCCTCTTGTGCTATATGCACTGCAGTCTGCTATATACACTGCCAGCCTATCTACACCGCCTGCCTGATATCTCTGCAGATGGATTAGTCCTCAGAAGGACTGTTTGTTAAGATGGATATGTGTAATGTACGGGTTTTCTCCCTACACTACCTAATACACAAGCAAATCTCTCCCTAGCTCAGCAGCACCTCTCCCTACTCTGCCTGATTCCGGAATGACTGTGACGAGCACGGCGGCGCCAGGTCTGATGTAGACCTGATGACGCTGTGTGTCCAGCCAATCACTGTAATGCCACAACCATCATGGCTGCGGCATTACAATGAGTGGCAGGCAATCCCTGCATGTTGATTGGCACTCTAAAGAGCGCCAAACATGCAGGGAGGGGACCCGAGCAACTGCCCGAGCATCTTGCAAGTACTCGGCGAGCGCCGATCATCTCGAGTACTGAGATGCTCGGGCGAGTACCGAGTACTTGCGAGTATGCTCGCTCATCACTTATGGGCAGCAAACCATTGGAAGTGATTTTCCATCACTGAGACACCTTTACCCGAGTTGTGCCTGGACTTGCACAACCTATTCAGGTGAGCATATTATTTGTATTTACTGCGCTCAATTAGCGCTCCTCTCTGTCCCAATTTTCTCTTCTGCCCAGATATTTCAAATTCTCACTTTAACAATGCTGTACTGGGTCAAGTTGTATTTAGCTGTAATTTGGGCTGATGTCATAAGTAGTGTTGAGCGAATTTGTTTGGCGTTTCAAATTCGGGTTCGTGTTCGGGGTTCCGGCTTGTTCGCGCCAAAAAATCGGCTCTGCCCATGAACATCCTTGATTTAACATGCTGTCACCCAGATGTTAACATCAGCGTGACAGCGTGTCAAATCAGGGATATTCATGGGCGGAGCCGATTTTTTGGCGCGAACAAGCCGGAACCCCGAACACGAACCCGAATTTGAAATGCCGAACAAATTCGCTCAACACTAGTCGTAAGTAAGTAAGAAAACTCTAGTCAGGAGGTGATATATATATATATACATATATATATATATATACACTGCTCAAAAAAATAAAATAAACACTTAAACAACAGAATATAACTCCAAGTAAATCAAACTTCTGTGAAATCAAACTGTCCACTTAGGAAGCAACACTGATTGACAATCAATTTCACATGCTGTTGTGCAAATGGAATAGACAATAGATGGAAATTATTGGCAATTATCAAGACACACTCAATAAAGGAGTGGTTCTGCAGGTGGGGACCACAGACCACATCTCAGTAGCAATGCTTTCTGGCTGATATTTTCTCACTTTTGAATATTGGTTGTGCTTTCACACTCGTGGTAGCATGAGACAGACTCTACAACCCACAGAAGTTGCTCAGGTAGCGCAGCTCATCCAGGATGGCACATCAATGCGAGCTGTGGCAAGAAGGTTTGCTGTGTCTGTCAGCGTAGTGTCCAGAGGCTGGAAGCACTACCAGGAGACAGGCCAGTACACCAGGAGATGTGGAGGGGGCCGTAGGAGGGCAGCAACCCAGCAGCAGGACCGCTACCTCCGCCTTTGTGCTAGGAGGAACAGGAGGAGCACTGCCAGAACCCTGCAAAATGACCTCCAGCAGGCCACAAATGTGCATGTGTCTGCACAAACGGTTAGAAACCGACTCCATGAGGGTGGTATGAGGGCGTGACGTCCACAGATGGGGGTTGTGCTCACAGCCAAACACCGTGCAGGACGCTTTGCATTTGCCACAGAACACCAGGATTGTGAAAGTCGCCACTGGCGCCCTGTGCTCTTCACAGATGAAAGCAGGTTCACACTGAGCACATGTGACAGATGTGACAGAGTCTGGAGATGCTGTGGAGAGCGATCTGCTGCTTGCAACATCCTTTAGCATGACCGGTTTACAGTGGGTCAGTAATGGTGTGGGGTGGCATTTCTTTGGAGGGCCGCACAGCCCTCCATGTGCTCACCAGAAGTGGCCTGACTGCCATTAGCTATCGAGATGAGATCCTCAGACACGTTGTGAGACCATATGCTGGTGCGGTTGGCCCTGGGTTCCTCCTAATGCAGGACAATGCCAGACCTCATGTGGCTGGAGTGTGTCAGCAGTTCCTGCAAGATGAAGGCATTGAAGCTATGGACTTGGCCGCCCGTTCCCCAGACCTGAATCTGATTGAGCACATCTGGGACATCATGTCTCGCTCCATCCATCAACGTCATGTTGCACCACAGACTGTCCAGGAGTTGGCGGACGCTTTAGTCCAGGTCTGGGAGGAGATCCCACAGGAGACCATCCGCAACCTCATCAGGAGCATGCCCAGGCATTGTAGGGAGGTCATACAGGCACGTGGAGGCCACACACAATACTGAATCTCATTTTGACTTGTTTTAAGGACATTACATCAAAGCTGGATCAGCCTGTAGTGTGTTTTTCCACTTTAATTTTAGGGGTGACTCCAAATCCAGGCCTCCATTGGTTAATAAATTTGATTTCCATTGATAATTTTTGTGTGATTTTGTTGTCAGCACATTCAACTTTGTACAGAACAAAGTATTTAATGAGAATATTTCATTCATTCAGATCTAGGATGTGTTATTTGAGTGTTCTCTTTATTTTTATGAGCAGTGTATTTATATATATATATATATATATATATATATATATATATATATATATATATATATATATATATATATATATATATGTATATATATATATATATATATATATATATATACACATATATATATATATATATACACATATATATATATATATATATATATATATATATATATATATATATATATATATACAGAGTATAAACCAAGAAGAAGACAATTACTGAAGTACTGTAACTGGTGAAAAATAAAGATATTCTTTACAGATGAGAGTATTGATCTGTGTAAGATCAAATTTTCGTTTTTACGTGAATTGAAATACTTTAAGATTCGATACGCGGTTTTAAAAAAAACTCCCTTGTCTGACACCATTGCTAATGTCCTGTAGTGTGGCTGTGCGGGCCTCCCCATCATGCTTTGCAGCTATGACATCTAGCCAGCAACGGACATACTATAGGTGCAATCTCTGCAGTGTCACTTGCCCAAGAAGTAAGTGGGCCTCTTCTACCTCCAAAGAAGGTGGAATTGTGCATTATGATGAGCTATTGAGCTGTAAAGGGCCCAGATATTGTTCTTGTCCAGGAGCCTCTTCTGTCTGTGTCCAACATTGGATCTAGCGGTTTATCATACATTATAGAGTGAAGGTCAGTACCTTGGTCATAACAGATTAGCAGTTCCCAGGGGAGCACAGTTTGTACAGCAAAGTTGTTTTTCATCTTCAGTCACTGTGTAAGACTTTCTCTCCTATAAAGTATAAGCTATCATGGTCAGCAGGGCTCTCTTTCTCTCTCTTTCCTGTAGAATGTATTTTTTTATGGTCAGCTGGATCCTCTCTCTCTCAACTGTAAAGTGTAAGCTCTCATAGTCAGCAGGATCCTCTTTCTCTCCTGTAGAGTGGAAGCTCTTTTGGTCAGCAGAGTCCTCACTCTCTCCTGTAGAGTGTAAGCTCTCATGGTGAGCAAGATCCTCTCTCTCCTATAAAGTATAAGCTCTCATGATCAGAAGGGCCCTCTTTCTCTCTCTCTCCTGTAGAGTGTAATTTCTTATGGTCAGCTGGGTCCTCTCTCTCTCTCCTGTAAAGTGTAAGATCTCTTGGTCAGCAAGGCCCTTTCTCTCTCACCTGTAGAGTGTGAGCTCTCATGGTCAGAAGGGCCCTTTCTCTCTCACCTGTAGAGTGTAAGCTCTCATGGTGAGCAGGGTCCTCTCTCTCTCCTGTAGAGTGTAAGTTCTTATAGTCAGCTCAGTCCTCTCTTGCTCTCCTATAGAGTATAAGCTCTTGTGATCAGCGGGGTCTTCTCTTTATCAACTGTAAAGTGTAAGCTGTTATGGTCTGCATAGCCCTCTCTCTCCTGTAGAGTGTAAGCTCTATGACCAGCGGGTTCTCTGTCTCTCACTATTCTCTACATGTATTTTCTGAGCAATTGTAAGTTTTTCAGGATTGAGATTTGTGCTAATTTATTCATGGCAAATCTAATTTTTGGGGAACATTCAGCGAATCTGACAAAATCGAATTTCTAAAGATTTGCTCATCTCTAATATTCATATATCGAAGGCACAATATCAAACTTAGGCCACACACATTTTCCTAGGCCAAAACACTAAAATAAACGATTGGTTGAAGCACAAGCTCTTACATGTAGGTTGTGACATTTTTAGTGACACTGGAAAAAGAGCAGAATTTCCAGATAACACCATTTAGAAAATTTACTGTTGTGAATGCCAAAGAGGAGAGATAATATAATCCAAAGTTTACATATGGAGATTTATATACCTTTCATGGAAGGAAATAGTTTGGAATGTAACTGTGTAAGGTCATGCACTTCAAGACAAGTGACAAGGAGCACTCTCCTAAGGGCAAGGACTGCATATGAGGAGCGTCCACGGGTCTTAGGTTACATTTTGGCGCTATATTAATTCCTATTGCTTATAATGTTTGTGTCTCTGTGGAAACCAAATATTCTCCTGAGATTTACTATGTTCAATTAAACCATATTTCAGTTTGGCTAAAAGGAGAAATTATTTAACCTGTACAAGGTGTATATCCAATGTGAATGACTACATGTGCTAACAGTGGCAAAAACGGACAAGCCCCACCAATGGGTTATTTTAAAACCAATAGAAATTGCAAAAAAAGATGTTTTCTGTGAATTCTGTTCAGCGCTAACAGCCATATGTATATGTAGCACCCCGAGGGCTCGGCTGCTACAGGGGTATTGCACCTCAAACCAGAGGTGTGATATTCCACTCCCGGGTAAGGATGGAGTGTGGACCAGGACTCGTTTAGCTGCATGCACCACACACACCCCATTTCCGAGGGACAGCTCAACGGTGCTCCCACAGAAGTGCAGGCACAACAGCTTCTGTCCCTGGCTGGAGTGGGGAGGGGGAGGAAAACCCAGTGGTGTAGGAGCAGATAGGGGTGGGTCTCTGGGCATAGGTAGGAGCCCATTGGTTGCTAGTCACCTGGGCTCGGGTGCTAGAGGGAGGTATATAAGGTGGGCACCATCTTAGGACAGTGTGAGTTCAGAGAGGAGTGCAGTCTGAGGAGGAGTGACAAGGAGCAGAGCTGCTGCATGGGCTCTGCTCCCCAGGCAGGCCTTGTCAGGAGGCCGGGGCCTGAGAGAGAGAGAAGAAGGAACAGAAAGGAAAGTAAGAAAGGAACAAGAACACAGAGAAAGGCCCAGAGACACGAAGGCAGAAGGAACCCCAAAGGCCCAGGAGATTGCGGGTGAAGGGTTGGCAGAGCAGGGTACCGGAACCCAAATTGGTGGAGGCAACAGATTCCTCAGCCAAAGACCGGAGGTTGTGATCACATCTTGGTGCGACCCCTCACTACATCCACCAGGAAAGCATACCACATAGGGTCAGGGAAACTGGAGATAGGTTTCGCCAATAGAAGGCCCGAGAAAGCTGGACAAAGGTGGGTCACTGGTGAGGACGGCCAGAGAAGGGAAGAGAAGGGAGCCCTGTGCCACGCTCTGGAATTGCCTTGGAGTTGGTCGAGTCCCCTGCCTGGTGGACGCAGCACGGCTTGGGCAGTCATCGCCTGCAGGATTGACACGAATAACAACTGTGAGTAAAGCATTGGAAACTGCAACCCCACGTCTCTGTGTTTTATCGCCGCACCAGCACCATCAGTACCGGGACGCTCACACCATCACTCCCATCATCCATACTAGCTGCCCTGAGGCTATATTCTTCCCGTGGGGAGTTATCCCATACTTGGCTGCGCTTACAACATCAGCCTCAGCGGCCTGCAGCGCAGCGGCGGTCCCCACTGACCGCAATCCACGGGTGGCGTAGTCGGACGTTTGTTATTACACTAAGACTGCCACTGGTTTGACCACCCTGAGCCACGGACCAGGTCGCCGCCACACTGAGACTACCGCCCCCAGCATCCCACCAGAGGCCCAGTTCCGGGTTCCCCACGCGGCCCAGGGGGCGAGTCAACTTTGGCGTAGTCGGCAGGATTCAAACCAACCCGCCACCAACGGGTATTGCGTGCCTGAAAAAGACTTTTGTAGTTACCTGTGGTGAAGTTTCCCGCCATCCGGAGTCGTTTCCCGCCATCGGACGCCATCTTGGACTGTTTCCCGCCATCTTCATCTGTTTTTCCCGCCCTGGCAGAGCGGACGCCATTATGTGCGCACCAAAAGACAACAGGAAGCCGCCTCCCATCGTGGGCCAGGTACCAGAGTGGCGCCAAAGAAGGAGCCCGCCACCAGCAATAATGAGTGCAGCAATGGAGATGTCCATCAACGTAGGGGGGCTGCCCCTGAAAGTGTTTGTCAGCAGATGCCCCCAAGACCAACCCCTATGGGGGCGGATAGGAAAGAAAACTGTGGGGCCGGGCGCGGCCTGGATCAGTCAGGACCTACTGCACCCGGAGATGGAGGGAGCAGCGAACCCCACCAGCACCCTGGCCCGCAGCCTGCTGCAAGCTGAGCCACCTTGCAGCTTAACGGAATTGCTGGCACAGCTGCCCAGAGACCCGGACTGCGCGCGAGCTGCGCTGGAGGACTTGGACCGGAGGATGGTCCGGGCGCAGCAGAATGCGCTGGCCGAGTGGGGAAGAGAGATGGCCCGGCAGGCTGGAACCCGCCAGCAGGAGGCGCCACCCGCAACCTGGAGCATGCCTGCCTCCGAGGATGGTGCAGGAGGGACGAAGGCCGGAGACGACGCCGCGGAGGGAGCCGCGAGGACTGAGGCAGGTAATGGGGACGTCACCACCCCGAGCCCAGCAGCTGAAAGCCTGCCCCAGCCTCCCGTCGCAGAGCCCGAAGCCCTACTCACCACACCCGTTGCCGCGCCGCCACTGCTCCCAGCTAGGCCTCAAGCGGCAGGATCCGCGGTCACGCCCTGTTCCGCGCCACGCCCCTCGACCCCGGGTGCGGCTAAAGAGGAAGTACCACCGGCCTGGTCGCAAGGCCTGGTGAACCCGGGCGCCGCTGCCCCTCCAGCGCCCTCTTCCACAACAGTGCCACCCCCAGGCCCAACCGGAAATTCCCCGGCCGGGTCGCAAGGCCGAGTGCCCCCGGGCGCTGTCACACGCCCGAAGCCCGTGGTGCCACCCCTGGGCGCGGACCTCTATGCGCAACATACCAGCCCGGATGGGCTGCCCTTCGAGTGGCCACCGGAGTTCGTCAACCCCCGTCTCCGGAGAGAACAACCCCTGAGCGAGCCTCTGATCCCGGCCCCGGAGCTCGCAAAAATCGCTCCACCCCCGCTGGAGGATGCCCAGTTTGCATGGGATCCCACCGGCGAGAGTCTCATGGGGTTCGCCCAGGAGACCCGGGCGGAAGCAGCCCGTCGCCTGGATCCCTGCCGTCAGCAGCTGGCCACCTTTGAAAGGGAGCGGCGGCAGAGGCGCATCAGGGAGGAGCGACTCCAAGCCCGGAGCGCGGAGCAGAAGAGGAGGGCCCGTCAGGACTCCCAAGCCATCCGCGGTCCCCGAGCCACCGGGACCATAGTAAAGTTCCAGCTGGAGCACGGCTGGGGCTTCATCAGAGACCCGGAGGCTGACACCGACGTCTTCATCACTAGAAGAGACGTGGAAAGCCACCTGCCGGAGGGACATCACGGACGTGACCTGTACCCCGGGGACGTGGTCACCTACACCCGGCACAAGGGCGCAAAAGGACTGTACGCCCTCAATGTCCACCGTCTAACGGAGGAGGAACTGCGGTACCGCCCAGACATGGACTACCCTGAGGGCCCGGAGGGGTCTGAAGATTACGAGGAAGGAGCATCAGGAGGACACCGTTACTAATGAATGGTAAATGGAACTGTATATAGTTACCCGTCGGGGTATGAGAACTGTTACTGATTGGAGTGTGGTCCCCGTTGGGACTAGTGTGGAACTGTTAAAGGACTGTTACCTGTGTGCCCCTAATCCCTAACCAGGCTGAGGACTGTGAGCAGCCATTCCCCTATCCTCACTGGCCGAGGACTGAGAGCGGCCACCCTTGTAAATAGTTGCGCTTCTTAAAGCGCCCCCTACTGGTTTTATTCAAAAACTGCAACGTCTACCTCAAAATTAACTGGACTGTTGCACCTTTAAGAAGAGTGAATACCTGGTCGCAAGTTGCACCGCGGCCAGAACTCAAGAATGTGTTTTTGAAAAAAATGTTTTACTTGAAAATATCTCATGTGAAGAAGTTTAATATGCTGCTAAAATAGTAATGCGAAAGTTCTACATAGTGTTTTATAAAAGAGTTCCAGTGGCATTAGCAAGATGTTGTATGAAAATGTAACCAGTAATGTTAAGAAGAGAAGAATACCTCCCATAAAGGGATGGGTTAATAGTTAGTGTCTTATATGCGAATGCATTCTAAAATTTTGTATGTTTAAATTGTTTTTATTCTTTCCAGCCCGAGGACGTGCTGTGGTTTACCAGGGGGGAATGTAGCACCCCGAGGGCTCGGCTGCTACAGGGGTATTGCAGCTCAAACCAGAGGTGATATTCCACTCTCGGGTAATGATGGAGTGTGGACCAGGACTCGTTTATCTGCATGCACCACACACACCCCATTTCTGAGGGACTGCTCAACGGTGCTCCCACAGAAGTGCAGGCACGACAGCTTCTGTCCCCGGCTGGAGTGGGGAGGGGGAGGAAAACCCAGTGGTGTAGGAGCAGATAGGGGTGGGTCTCTGGGCATAGGTAGGAGCCCATTGGTTGCTAGTCACCTGGGCTCGGGTGCTAGAGGGAGGTATATAAGGTGGGCATCATCTTAGGACAGTGTGAGTTCAGAGAGGAGTGCAGTCTGAGGAGGAGTGACAAGGAGCAGAGCTGCTGCATGGGCTCTGCTCCCCAGGCAGGCCTTGTCAGGAGGCCGGGGCCTGAGAGAGAGAGAGAGAAGAAGGAACAGAAAGGAAAGTAAGAAAGGAACAAGAACACAGAGAAAGGCCCAGAGACACGAAGGCAGAAGGAACCCCAAAGGCCCAGGAGATTGCGGGTGAAGGGTTAGCAGAGCAGGGTTCCGGAACCCAAATTGGTGGAGGCAACAGATTCCTCAGCCAAAGACCGGAGGTTGTGACCACATCTTGGCGCGACCCCTCACTACATCCACCAGGAAAGCATACCACGTAGGGTCAGGGAAACTGGAGATAGGTTTCGCCAATAGAAGGCCCGAGGAAGCTGGACAAAGGTGGGTCACTAGTGAGGACGGCCAGAGAAGGGAAGAGAAGGGAGCCTTGTGCCACGCTCTGGAATTGCCTGGGAGTTGGTCGAGTCCCCTGCCTGGTGGACGCAGCACGGATTGGGCAGTCATCGCCTGCAGGATTGACACGAATAACAACTGTGAGTAAAGCATTGGAAACTGCAACCCCACGTCTCTGTGTTTCATCGCCGCACCAGCACCATCAGTACCGGGACGCTCACACCATCACTCCCATCATCCATACTAGCTGCCCTGAGGCTATACTCCTCCCGTGGGGAGTTATCCCATACTTGGCTGCGCTTACAACATCAGCCTCAGCGGCCTGCAGCGCAGCGGCGGTCCCCACTGACCGCAATCCACGGGTGGCGGAGTTGGACGTTTGTTATTACACTAAGACTGCCACTGGTTTGACCACCCTGAGCCATGGACCGGGTCGCCGCCACACTGAGACTACCACCCCCAGCATCCCACCAGAGGCCCGGTTCCTGGTTCCCCACGCGGCCCAGGGGGCGAGTCATATACGACTGCTGCTATGTGGTCACATGCCATATTCACACTATACATCCATAAGTTTGCAAAGTAGCTAATATAGGAAGAAATAATAGGCATATAATTACTTACTGAAATGTATCTGTGTCCTCCTGCTGGCATGACACGGGAGCACTTTACTAACTTATTGATCTATCATTAGCCCACGAATAGATTTCTTCTTTCAGCATGGCCATTGAGTGTTTGTTACTATGTAATATATATTGTATATCTTTTATGGCCACGTAACTTTTAGAGCACTATTTCATTCTACTTACCGTGGGCCGATGGTTTCAATAGTTATTTTGGTACACTATGTACTTTTATAGCTCCTAGTGTTTTAATAGTATACATTTCTATACATATTTATTTTCCTCTTACGTTCTACTGTCTCCTCCTGCTTGGTCTGACGCACCTTCCCCTGTGCGATTTCCATGTTTTTAATCTGTTGTCTATTTGTCTATTCACATATAGGTGATATCTATCCCATATTTTCTCATTTAGGATGTACGTTTGTAGCAAGAGCTAGAAGCTGCACTATTCTGTTTCACACTGATCAATTGCCATGTTTGCAGAAACAATGAATGCAGTAATTGTGGAAGTAATCTCAACAAGTAGACAAGACAATTTACACGTGATTCGTTTGACTATAATCTACTTTCTATAAGTTTCACTTTGACCTGAGACTCACATTGGTATTCATTGATTGGCCTGGATGCAATTTTTGAAAAATATAATATTAAAGTTTATGGGCAGCAGATATTTGGACATAGGACGTTACTCCATGGATGAAGTCTTATTGACCATATTTAGAGTCGAAAATATATTTTTCCCCTTATACAGTGGTGGCCAAAAGTATTGGCACCCCTGCAATTCTGTCAGATAATACTCAGTTTCTTCCTGAAAATGATTGCAATCACAAATTCTTTGGTATTATTATCTTCATTTAGTTTGTCTTCAATTAAAAAAACACAAAAAGAATTGTCCTAAAGCCAAATTGGATACAATTCCACACCAAATCTAAAAAAGGGGGTGGACAAAAGTATTGGCACTGTTTGAAAAATCATGAGATGCTTCTCTAATTCGTGTAATTAACAGCACCTGTAACTTACCTGTGGCACCTAACAGGTGTTGGCAATAACTAAATCACACTTGCAGCCAGTTAACATGGACTCAGCCTCTGTCTTGTGTCCTTGTGTGTACCACATTGAGCATGAAGAAAAGAAAGAAGACCAAAGAACTGTCTGAGGACTTGAGAAACCAAATTGTGAGGAAGCATGAGCAATCTCAAAGCTACAAGTCCATCTCCAAAGACCTGAATGTTCCTGTGTCTTCCGTGCGCAGTGTCATCAAGAAGTTTAAAGCCCGTGGCACTGTGGCTAACCTCCCTAGATGTGGACGGAAAAGAAAAATTGACGAGAGATTTGAAAGCAAGATTGTGCGGATGGTGGATAAAGAACCTCGACTAACATCCAAACAAGTTCAAGCTGCCCTGCAGTCTGAGGGTACAACAGTGTCAACCCGTACTATCCGTCGGCGTCTGAATGAAAAGAGACTGTATGGTAGGATACCCAGGAAGACCCCACTTCTTACCCCGAGACATAAAAAAGCCAGGCTGGAGTTTGCCAAAACTTACCCGAGAAAGCCTAAAACGTTTTGGAAGACTGTTCTCTGGTCAGATGAGACAAAAGTAGAGCTTTTTGGGAAAAAGCATCAACAGAGTGTACAGGAAAAAAAAAGAGGCATTCAAAGAAAAGAACACGGTCCCTACAGTCAAACATGGCGGAGGTTCCCTGATGTTTTGGGGTTGCTTTGCTGCCTCTGGCACTGGACTGCTTGACCGTGTGCATGGTATTATGAAGTCTGAAGACTACCAACAAATTTTGCAGCATAATGTAGGGCCCAGTGTGAGAAAGCTGGATCTCCCTCAGAGGTCATGGGTCTTCCAGCAGGACAATGACCCAAAACACACTTCCAAAAGCACTATAAAATGGTTTGAGAGAAAGCACTGGAGACTTCTAAGGTGGCCAGCAATGAGTCCAGACCTGAATCCCATAGAACACCTGTGGAGAGATCTCAAAATGGCAGTTTGGAGAAGGCACCCTTCAAATATCAGGGACCTGGAGCAGTTTGCCAAAGAAGAATGGTCTACAATTCCAGCAGAGCATTGTAAGAAACTCATTGATGGTTACCGGAAGCGGTTGTTCGCAGTTATTTTGGCTAAAGGTTGTGCAACCAAGTATTAGGTTGAGGGTGCCAATACTTTTGTCTGGCCCATTTTTGGAGTTTTGTGTGAAATGATCAATGATTTGATTTTTGCTTCATTCTCTTTTGTGTTTTTTCCTTGCAAGCAAATTAAATGAAGATAATAATACCAAAGAATTTGTGATTGCAATAATTTTCAGGAAGAAACTGAGTATTATCTGACAGAATTGCAGGGGTGCCAATACTTTTGGCCACCACTGTATGGGGCATCTGGAATCTGTCTTGTAGAGGGGACAGGTGTTTTATTTCCCTGGACCAACCCAGTAGGATAAGAGGTTGGGCTTGATAGACTTATGTCATTTTACAACCTTATCAACTATGTAACTATGAATAACTAACAATTCACTGAAAGGGATATAAAAAACATCTGTCACGCCAGGTGTGGGGAAGACTTAGTGCAACACAGAAGGAAAAGGGAAAGGGAGCCCAGACACCAGGGAAAGGGGGGAAGTAGAGACCTCCTAGTCTGGTCTAGCATCACCCTGTCTCAACTATCATCTCTATATTGCCTCCTCAGCAATCGCCGAATGCGTGCCTTGCCCTACTCTCCCTGGTGTATGGCTACGGCTAGGGATGGAAGGAGATAAGCCCTAGTCAACCTCCACTAAACTCTATAGACAACAAGGGTGGACAAAACAGGGGAATTAGCTTAGATTTAGATGAACTCCAAATAAGCACACAGCCTCAAGCTCCACAGAGGACAAAGTACTGCTCCTGCTAAGCTTCACAAGTAGAAATGGATATAAACGGCGACTCCCTCTCAGACACACCAGGTATATATATATATATATACACACCCAGGCCAGAGAGCTAATTAGCAAGAGAGAGGTAGCTAAAGACAGCCTCTTATCTAAGAAACTGTCTGAAATGCCAAACTTAAAGATCTCCTGCAACCAACTGCAGGGGGACTGTCTGTCACCTCTGACACACCCGTGACAACATCAGAGAAAAAAGCAGCTATACTTACCAATACTATCTGCTATTCAGATGAGTCCTATCTCTTTAAACATCTATTAGGCTATGTGAGCACGATGCCTATCAGCCTGCGGCACCGACGCATGCTGACTTTCCTCATTGATGTTAGTCTATGGGGAAAGCCCGCATGTGGACCCGCAAGAGAAATTGACATGCTGCAGTCTGTCTGTTTCCGTGGGTGATCTGTAGGTGCCCAGATATGCATAGTGGACATGGAATTTCTAGAAATCTCATCCACTATGCTGTAACATCTGGACGCTGCGGATTTGACGCTGCATAACATGCAGCGTCAAACCCGCAGCGTCTCCGGATCATTTGCACAGCCCCTAAAGATCCACTGCAACCTATCTATTTTGTGAATGCACTGTACACTTAAGTAGTACATGCCATTTAAACTTTAGCAGCCGTTAGCCTCCCCTAATAGATGTTTAAGGAGACAGGACTCATCTGAATATATCAGTATTCTAATAGAGATTGACATATGACAAATTACTTTATGAGATCATCACCAACTGGCAGATAACCAGAAGTTGGGGGATCAAGTGATATGAATTGATATACCAACTACTGTGATCATTGATCAGTAGGGAATTACAAAATATAGAGTGTGGCTATAAGTAGCAAGTTTATATCAAGTGATATCAGCTGCTGAATAGTCTACGTTATATCCATGCACCTATAGTGCAGTTGCAATGACTAATTTGTTTCTTAATAATTAAAGCACTAGCACTTTATATCAGTAGTTGGAGACCACCCATCGAAGTAACTCACTCACTACTACCACGTGTTTTAAAGTGTGTTCTTTCCGTTGTTAAATAAGAATTAAAAGTTACGTTTTATTTAGGGTTCTTAATAGGGATCTTTATTTCCCTTAGGGCATTATATGGTCAGCACTTGAACCCCTTGTGTACAGTGGAAGATTGAATTGGAGATGCGTGTGGGAGAAGTAATGGACCTCAGGCGAACTGTGGGACTGGGCTGGGAATCCCTGGAATTGACAGAAACTGGGCCAGTAGGGATAGTCCAGGTAGAATGGAAGGAAAATTGAGAAGTGTATTGTGCTGTGGACACATGGAACGGAAAGTGTTGTGCCCTATACTACCAGTTGCATTATGATGTACACAGACTATTGAGTAAAGTTCTTTGTAATGAAACAAACTGGGTGTTTCCTGATTCATGTGCGGCGGCTCCTGAAACTGAAGACCTGGAGACAGCTGAGGTCCGTGGCCCACAAGTGAGTGCAGCCCACCCCAGAAACAGTAGCGCGTTTGATTTTAGACACAAATTTTCTGTAGCGTGCCAGGGCACGGGAAACAAATCCTTCGCCCACGGCTACTGCCCTGGTCACGTTTACAGTAGCACAAGTGTTAAAAACTGATGTACAGACACTTACACACGTAGCAATCAAAGGAGACTTGAAATATCAACTAAAACGTCATGATTTTTTTCATCTTTGCAGAATGCAGCCAGGCCCTGTAGTGTTGGCTTAGGGAATTGTGACATCTGTCCTTGTAGGTTGTCTAATCTAATAGTATGAGTATCACTAATAGGCTGTTGGCATGGTGACCTACCCGCATCCGTGTGACTGGGACCTTATACAAGCCTTATCCGTGTGCATTTATAATACTAAGAAACCCCCCCTCATGAGTGGCAGATGTGCAAGTGCTTGTTCATCAGTACAGTTTTTTGCACCTATGCTGCTTCCGCCTTTTATCATAGGGGGCTGCTGCTTCGTGCAGTGGTTTAGTATTATGGACAGGTATTGATAAGTAAGGCTGCTATTTTTGTGTGATGTTTAACCCCTTTACAACGTGGGGCGTACTAATACCCCGTGTTCAGCGCGGGCAATGGCGCTGAGCCCACACTGAACCGGGCACATGTAAGCTGATTTATACAGCTGACATGTGCCTGCAACAGCCGCAGGTGGAATCGCGATCCACCCGTGGCTGTTAACTAGTTAAATGCCGCTGTCAATCTCTGACAGCGGCATTTAACATCGTCGCGCCGGAAGCGCGGCATTGGCCTCGCCCATCGGCGACCCCGTCACATGATCGCAGGTCACCGATGGGTTGGCATGACAACCCGGGGTCTGCAGCAGAGCCCTGTGGTTGTCATGGTCAGATTGCTATGAGTGCAGCCCAGTGGTCGGTGCTCATAGCAAGTGAGCAAATCTGCTGCATATAGGCGATCTGCTCATCGCCTGTATGTAGCAGAGCTGATCAGGCAACTGCTGCTTCTAGTCTCTCATGAAGACTATTGAAGCAAGCAAAAAGTGTAAAGAAAATGTTTTAAAAAATATTAAAAAAAGAAAAAAAATATAAAAGTTTAAATCACCCCCCTTTCGCCCCATTCAAAACAAAATAATAATAAAAAAACCCACATGCACATATTTGGTATTTCCGCATTCAGAATCGCCCGATCTATTAACATGAAAAAAGAATTAATCCGATCGGTAAACGGCGTAACAAAAAAAAATCTAAACGCCAGAATTCCGTTTTTTTGGTTGCCGCAACCTTGCAATAAAATGCAATAATGGGCGATCAAAACATCGGATCCATCCCAAAATGGTATCAATAAAAATGTCAGCTCAGCGCGCAAAAAATAAGCCATCACCAAGCCCAGATCCCAAAAAATGGAGACACTATGGGTCTCGGAAAATGGCGGCATTTATTTATTTTTTAAGCAAACTTTGGATTTTTTTTTCATCACTTAAATAAAAAAGAGCCTATACATGTTTGGTGTCTACGAACTCGTAATGACCTGGAGAATAATAATGGCAGGTCAGTTTTAGCATTCAGTGAACGTGGTAAAAAAAACTCCAAAAAAACAACTGTGGAATTGTCTTCTTTATGCAATTTCACCGCACTAGGAATTTTATTCCCGTTTTCCAGTACACGATATGGTAAAACCAGTGATGTTGTTCAAAAGTAGAACTTGTCCTGCAAAAAATAAGCCCTCAGATGGCCATATTGACAGAAAAATATAAAAGTTATGGCTCTGGGAACAAGGGGAGCAAAAAACAAAAACGGAAACCGCTTCGGTCATGAAGGGGTTAACTGGAAGTCCAGAAAAATAAATCCACAGAATCATCATGATCAATATTTTACCTTACTTTATCTTTAGTTCTGGGAACCTCCTAAACATTATGTATTATTTTATGAATAATATTAGCAGACTTATTGACAACTATTTATTCATTTTCCATTGCGTATAGAGCACTGACATATTCTCTTTGCACTAATAATTGTGTCAAAATGTTGGAGCACAGTGTTGTATTCCAGATCATTTCCGTTTTAGCAAAAAGCCACATCCTTATTGCTAGGCTCCATCCCCTTTCCAGTTAGTTAAAACACATACATGTATGGCAGTTTTAGTTGCAAACAACGCCTGAGTTCATTTAAGGGCTTGTTCACAGGGGCGTAATGATCGCGGTTACAGAGCATGCGACCACGACCATGCCTGTGCTGGAGGGGAACTCAACGTCCAAAGCGCTTACTTCAGCTGGATGTGCATCCAAGGATACACATTAAACTGAAATGTGTTGCCGTGCAGAGACCTGCCGGGTCCCTGCACTTCAATACACATCACAGGCCAATCAGAGGCTGACAGATGACGCCAAAATGCCAGGCATTGGCGTCGAATGGCAGTGACGTAATACATCGCCATAGCAGGCATGCCAATGTCAGCTGCCGCCCTCTGTGCTACTGAAGAGATCTCCGCACGTCGTGGGAGCAAAGGAATGTGAGTAGAATTTTTGTTTTTTACGCAAAGGCAGAACGGGGGACATATATACCAGGAAGGGCCCAGGATTGGGGACATATATACTAGAATGGGGGAAATATATACCAGGATGGGGTACATATATACCAGGATAGGGGACATATATACAAGGAATGGCCCCAGGATGGGGGACATAGATACCAGGATGCAGGGGCGGACATAACATTGGTGCAACCGCATAGGGGCCCTACAGGTAAGGGAGCCCATTACTACCCCAAAGTAGGCGAAATTTATCATTTTTAGGAGCTCTTGGGCTGCAAAGGGTCCATGTATTGTTCTTGCACAGGGGCCTTTTTCTGTCTGTGTTTGCCAGTGCCAGGATGGATTACATACATACCATGAAGGGGCCCAGGATGGGGGACATATATACAAAGAAGGGGAACATATGTAGGGCAGTGCAGGTGAGCAATTTTTTTCACTGACTGAATTTGCTTGTGAAATAATCACAGCATGCAGTAGTTTCTTCTGTAAATCAGATGAGACTCACCCATTCAAGTCTAGGGCGCATAAAAAAAATCGGATGTCACACAGAGCAACAGTATGACATCCGATTTTTACTGATATATTGCAATTTTGTAGTATAGGAAACTCTAGAAAAACGGATTACATATGGACTGCACACTGTTTGCATATGGATGACAAGTGAGAAAAAAAATCGTCACACTTTACTGGATGAAACGCTGAACGATTTTTTATACACTTTTGTGAATCTACCCTAACTTAGTAAATCTCCCCATTCCGTGAATTGGCTAAGGTGTTTGTGATTGAGATGAGAAATTAGATTGCGAGCCCCATGGGCACAGTGAGTGATGGGAGGCACTGCTATGGATATGTTGACAATATATAAGCAAAGAGAAAGAAAATAATACATTTAATGAAACTTTTAAATGTGATTATTTAAATCTGCAATGAAAGTCACAAATAAATACGATATTCAGAAAATTACAGATTTGTTAATTTGAATATTTTATGAATATACAAGGAAACTTGTCTAAAATGCTGACACTGAGGAATTGTGATAGCCTTTCTTGAGCTCGAATGCAATGTATTCTACAGGTGAAAATGTAGTATAGAAATTCACATGAGAGCAGCATACCTCACACCATTATCTCATCTCAGTCACTAGTAGGGAGAAAACAGACTATTTCTGGATTGCTGACAAAAGTAAGCAGTCCTGATAAGCCATATGTGGTCACTTGCTATCCCACTAAACCACCAAAGGGGGACAGCAATGAGCTTTTGGGATTAAGAAGTCTTAATACTTCTTATGTCAGGTTGGGGCTCCCTCTTCTGTTTCTATAATGCCTTAACTAATTGGAAGAAAATCAATGCAATAGGTTGAAATGCAAATCCTGAAATACTGAATATATAGTGCATACTTCATGTTAATATCACATATTCAAAGGTATTACATATATTTACAACATGCTGGAAAATTCTATAATATTAGTAAAAAAAATGTCATCTCTATTACTCAAGTACATCATGAAATAAGCTAAAGTTTGCACAAGGCCAGTATCCCACCAGTCTGTATTTGTTTGGAACAATCTTTTCCTCATGAAAAAATTATGAAAAATTATATATTTTTTTGCATCAGATTGAGTACCAAAGAAATCAATAAGGTCTAGAACAGATCTGGGCAAAGTGCTGCTTACAGGCCACCTGCAGCCCTTTGGCTGTTCCTTTGCGGCCCACTAACAGGGACAGCCAAAGGGCTGGAAACAGTGACATCCCACACCACACAGCCGCCCCTTGCCCAGTGTCTCAATTTCACTGGTATCTTCATCCATGGGATGCAGATATTGGTGATACTATGATGGGATGGGAGCCCTCAGCTTCCTCTTCCTCCTTTCAGCCTGTGCGTCTGAGAGTGCATAGGTGTGATGATGTCACTACATCTGAGCAGCGAGGGAATGGGGTTAGGTGAGTAGCTATTTCATTTTTTTCCTAATTGACAGTACATTTAATGACATAATTGTGCTAGCTGTGCGTAGTCTTAGTGTAATGCACAGACCGGACTGACTCGCCCCCTGGGCCGTGGGGTACCCGGAACCGGGTTTCTGTACGATGCTGGGGGTAGTAGTGGCAACCCGATCCCATGGCTCAGGGTGGTCAGACCAAATTGTGGCAGTCTATTTATCAGTGTTTTAAATGTCTGACTACGCCACCCGTGGATTGCGGTCAGGGATAATCGCCGCTGCAGGGCAGGCCACTGGGGCTGGTGTTGGTGTGCAGCACAGAGGTAGAATAACTCCCCACGGGAGGAGTGTAGCCCCAGGGTAGTGTAGGTGGATGTTGGGGGTGATAGTTCCGTCCACGACGGTCAGAATGCAGAGTCCGCTTAAACAGTTCAGGGTCTTTATTATAACAGATGGTAATGACGCAACAACAGTACCGGCTAGAAGGGGGCCTGGATGTCTGAGAACACTCGGGAAGCCCCTCTGGTCAGGGTGAGGGTGTAGGCCTACCGTGCTCTCTAAGCTCTTTCTCACTATTTCCCCCTTTAGTGGTAAAATAGCCCACGTCCCTGAGCGTGCCGTGTATTCTCACCCGTATGGCTTGCAACTTGGGCTCCTTTTACCTCTGGCCTCTCTTGGCTTTGCTGGTCCCTTCTGTTGTGGCGGAGCCTCCGGGCTTTTTAGGCCAAAGGACATGAAATCCCTTGCGGATTGGTTCTCTGGTGCTGGAATTAGAGTCTTTACAGCCTCGGACCCCAATGTCCGGTAGATTATTCTCCCTTTCTGCCAGGACAAGCCCTCGGCGCCGTACGTCCCTGGCTAGCAGTTCCTCCACTGCCTCATGACCTCCTCAGCTACAGCTGAACTGTCCCTCCTTCTCTGGGACTAGTCTCACTCCTGAGCTAGGTCGTCCAGTTCTCCAAAACCTTGCCCACAGTTCCAGCTTTTATAGGGGCAGCCAGCTCCCCCTACTGGCCTGGGACAGGAGGTGCTGTATGCTAATTGTCCCTAACCAGGGAACCTCCCTCCTGCTCTCAGACACAGCCTTTATTATTTGTGGCATCCAGGCCTGGGGTGACACAGGAGCAGCATGGGAACGGAGTTAGATTGAAAGTACTTGTGGGAAATTATGGGCAGATAATAGTATGTTCAGGGCTTTGTGGGGACATCATACTGTGTGGGGTGGGACTGTGTTGGGGCATCATACTGCTTGAGGGGGGCTATGTGGGGACATAATACTGCATTTGGGATGTGTGCGGACATCATACTGTGCAGGAGGCTGTGTGAGGACATCATATTGCAAAGGGGATTGTGTGGGGACATCATACTGTATGGGGTTGTGTGAGGATATCATTTTGTGCTGGACTCTGTAGGGACATCATACTTTATAGAGACATCACACTGTGTGAGGAACTTTGGGTGGACATACTGTTTGAAGGGACATAATACTGAGTGTGGGACTGTGTGGGGGACATTATACAGTTTGAGGGGCTGTGTGGGAACATCATACTGTGTGTGGGAACTCTGGGGGCATCATATAGAGTTGGGAGCTGTTGATCAAGGTATAAGGGCTGAATAACAGGATCAGTGTAATTTCCTGTTTTATAAACTTTATAAAAATCATTAAATTATATGGTTTTGATGAGCTGTTACTAAGAATACATGTTACGAAAATCCCTATTGTTGTAGCATGTATAAGCAGTCGCAGCTAGTCAACAGACTTATTCCTGCTGAATATTAATTGATTGGTGAATATAACAGTTGGTTTGGTCCTCCATAACAGTCACGGCTCTTGTCTGGCCTCTTGAAACAAATAATTTTCAACCCCCTAGCATGATAATACTGATAATTTCATGCTATTCCAAAAGTACTGTAACATAAAGGCGCCAATCTCTCCATCTACCAAATATTATAGTAACCTAGTCCCTGCTGTCCATACACAGATTTATTTCATATATGGATTTTTGGGTAGCTCATGAACACTGCAGCTTGGGTACTGCACAGGTAGCCATGCTGAGAAAGCCACCCAGTAGGCCCCTGTAGAACTCCACTACAGCAGGATCAAATTAGTTATTATTACTTAGGGGGTGTTTTGAATTTCTTAGGCTCAAATATTTACAAAAGAGTTAAAAGTTTTCTGGGGTTTTTCTGAAGCAGGCAATTTTGGGGAAACCTTTCCCACACTGTAGCATGCACTCTGTAGAACACAGGCCTTAGGCCACGGCCCCACTATCAATATTTGGTCAGTATTCGGTCAGTATTTTTTCTCAGGGGTGGGAGCCAAAACCAGGAGTGAGTGATAAATGCAGAATTGGTGACTTGTTTCTATTATACCTTTTCTTTGATTGTTCCTCACCTGGTTTTGGCTCCCACTCCTAAGAAAAAGTACTGACCGAATACTGACCAAATACTGATAGTGGGGCTGTGGCCTTAGTGAAATGATCTTGGATTCTTCCAGCGATTTTTTTTTTTTTGCAATACTATCAGCCCATGATATTTGGAATATAGGGACCAGAAAAGTCCATGTATTATGTACACCAAAGCTATCTGTTTAAACGGACAGTCCACTGATTAAATGGATTGGCCAGGTTTCCTGGATGAACCTCGGGCAAGTGGAAGAAGTGAGAGAGCAGCAGCCTAATAGTGGCCACTTATTGGCTGCAGTCAGACTTGGACTGGCCTAAAGGAGAACAGGAGAATCCTCCAGTGGACCCCTGTGCTAGTGTGGGCCACCACCCTCTTTTATGAGCAGTATATTGCACAATATACTTGAATGAATCACTATGTACAGACAAAGGCAGCATCTTATTCATTTAACAATCTACCCAGTTCAATGTTATATAAATTTGTGATTGAGGATAATGTCACATTTGCATGAAGCTGAAAAGTGGGGCTCTGGAATTGGTTATTGGTGGGCCCTTGGCACCCCAGTCCGATACTGGCTGCAGTGCTCATGTGGCTTAACAATGTCACGCAACAGATGCAGGTTATAGTATGGATTCTGCTGTGAAAATTTGCTCAAAGTAGGGTAAATGTGGATTTTCTGAGTAAAAAAAATCAGCATGGGTTTTGAGGCATTTTGTGGAAAGGATTTATTGGAGAATGACTGCAGTTTCACCTACCTGAATGTAAATCTTTATGGTATTCCAAATTTGGGTGTGAACCCGGCCTTATAACATTTCCATTCATTCTCATGCAATATAGACTTTTCCATGTTTTTAAACTGCAGCTAATTTTTTTTTTTATAAAGTTGCAAGTAGTATAATAGTAGTAGTAAAATGAGATCCACATGGCTGCAGAGAGATAATAGATGATAATGTGCTTCCTGTAACCAATTTACTAAAAGAAATCCTGCATGTCATAGACTGAAACAGCAGCCCAACAACAGATAGGAGAAGCGTCAGCACTCAAAAGATTACCGAAATCCTTTTACTGTTTCTTCAAACCAGGTTGTAAAAATAAGTCTACATTTGTATAGTATAATGTCTTTGCAGGAATCTGAACCCTTTTCAGTGTGTGGCAAGTAAGTGTTGAGCAACGAGTATCTCTCCCTTTGACCGCAGGCTAGAAATGTCTCTTTAGGATGGGACTTCTTTGTCTTTTTGTTTTCTGGGTTTACTTGTTTCCTTTAAAGATGCAGAATCTTCAGAGACATTTGCCACACAGCAAAGAAAGTGAGTCAGCTGGATCATATAGCAGCCGTATAGACAACCTAATCCACCCTGGATTTGGCCTACCCTGACGGCCTGTATTTCCTGTCTGTACCCGCCTATGCGCTGTGAAAACTTCCCAAAGCAAAACAAAACTCACAAAATGGTCTTTTTTTTCAAGAATGCTAAAACATTTGCCATCTTGGGTAAACTTCAAAAGACTTTTATGAATCGTTGAAGACTCCGGCATGTTTTTTAAATGAACGACATAATATTTTCGAGGATTAGTCCTGAGCTCTTAATGAGCAGGAAATTCCCGCTTTTCTAACAATGATGGAGGATTTTTTGTGGTAGTTTACATAACATCATATGCTGCATTTTGGGCAATAACATATTCTCATTGTAGGTGCTGCAGATACAAAGATGTCTCGAGCAGACAGTGGCAAAGGAATGACACAAAACAAGTTCCATGTGCTACTTGGTTATGTCATAGAAACAGACACATTTCTCTTAGGGTCTGACACAAAAGAATTTTTCAGTTTAACCATGAAATACTTTCATAGGAGACTCCAGAGTGCAAAGGGGAATGGCTTTGTTAATCTGCAATGCATACAAATGTTTTAATATTTGGAGTGGCTTGTAAATCAAGACTATACTGAGATAGTGCACATATAAAACTATCACGCAGGAGCTAGCGCACACATAATACTAATACGTTTGAGCTATCACACATATAAAACTATCACACAGGAACTAGAGCAAATATAATACTAACATGTACGAGCTAGGGCACATATAATACTAACACGTAGAAGCTAGGGCACATATAAAACTATCACGCAGGAGCTAGCGCACACATAATACTAACACGTACGAGCTATCACACATAGTTACATAGTTACATAGTTACATAGTTTATAAGTTACATAGTTACATAGTTTATAAGGCCGAAAAAAGACAAGTGTCCATCCAGTTCAGCCTATTTCTTGTGCACTGCAGCTATTCCGCAGCGTTGATCCAGGGGAAGGCAAAAAAATACCCATGCGGTATAGGCCAATTTACATCATTGAGGACAAATTCACTTCCCGACACCAATCTGGCAGTCAGATTAAATCCCTGAATTAATTAACTATCACTAAGCATAAGATGTAATTTTATTGTTCTCAAGAAAGGCGTCCAGGCCTCTCTTGAACTCATTAAGTGAGTTGGACATCACCACTTCCTCTCCCAGAGAGTTCCAGAGTCTCACGGTTCTGACCGTAAAGAATCCCCTTCTATGCTGGTGCAGGAACCTCCTTTCCTCCAGACGCATAGTGTGCCCCCTCGTCTTTGTCACCATCCTTGGTATAAACAGGTCATGGGAGAGATCTCTGTAGTGCCCCCTAAGCCTTCTCTTTTCCAACGTAAATAGGCCTAATTTTGACAACCTCTCTGGGTATTCTAGTCCCTCCATTCCCTTTATTACCTTAGTCGCCCTTCTTTGTACCCTCTCTAGCTCCAATATGTCTTTCCTGAGCACCGGAGCCCAGAACTGTGCACAATATTCTAAGTGCGGCCTTACCAGCGCTTTATACAGAGGAAGAACAATGTTCTCATCATATGCCCCTATTCCTCTTCTGATACATGCCATGACTCTATTTGCCTTCGCAGCTGCTGCCTGACACTGGGCACTCCAATTTAATTTGCTATTAATCAAGACGCCCAGGTCCTTCTCCATGTCAGATTTCCCCAACGGTTTCCCATTTAATATGTATGGGTGACTGCTGTTTTTCTTTCCCATGTGCATGATCTTACATTTATCGGCATTGAACCCCATTTGCCATTTTTTGGCCCAACTCCCCAATTTATCTAAATCCTCCTGTAGCTGTGCCCTATCCTCATCTGTATTAACTACTTTACAAAGTTTAGTATCATCTGCAAATATTGCTATTTTACTATGCAACCCTTCCACTAGATCATTAATAAATATATTAAACAACACAGGGCCCAAGACAGACCCCTGAGGCACCCCGCTAGTAACCCTGACACACCCTGAGCTTACTCCATTGATAACCACCCTCTGCTTTCTATCACTCAGCCAGCTATTTACCCACTTGCACACATTATCCCCCAGACCAAGCATTCTCATTTTATATACCAACCTTTTGTGTGGCACGGTATCAAATGCTTTGGAGAAGTCAAGGTATACAACATCCACTGACTCTCCCCGGTCCAGCTGTGAGCTAACCTCCTTGTAGAAGGCGATCAGGTTTGTTTGGCAGGAGCGATCCCTCATGAATCCATGTTGATATGGAGTTAGACAGTTATTATCATTAAGATATTCTACAATAGCATCTCTAAGAAATCCTTCAAACAATTTACCCACAACAGACGTTAAGCTGACTGGTCTATAGTTCCCAGGGTCACTTTTAGACCCATTTTTGAATATTGGTACCACATTTGCTTGACGCCAGTCTAGTGGGACAGTCCCTGTCCATAAAGAGTGCTTGAATATAAGATACAGCGGTCTGTCTATCACATTACTTAATTCTTTTAGTACCCGGGGGTGTATGCCATCTGGGCCTGGTGACTTGTCTATTTTGATATTATTTAGGCGTTTCTGAACTTCCTCCTGGGTTAGGTGGGTGATATTTAGCGGAGGGTTTACTTTATCACTCTGCATTTCCTCCGATAAATTGTTTTCTTTTGTGAAAACAGTGGAGAAGAAGCTATTGAGTAGGTTTGCTTTACCCTCATCGCCCTCTATGATTTTACCCAGGTTATTTTTCAATGGGCCAACTCCATCAGTTTTAATCCTTTTACTGTTTATATAGTTAAAGAACAGTTTGGGATTCGTTTTACTTTCCTTGGCAATTAGTCTCTCTGTCTCCTCTTTTGCTATTCTTATTTGTTTCTTACAGATTTTGTTTTTTTCCCTATAAGATATTAGCGCTTCCTCGCTGCCTTCTTGTTTAAGTTTACCGAAAGCCCTTTTTTTGTTTTTCATTGCCCTCTTGACTCCCTTATTTAGCCACATTGGCTTCCTCCTATTCCTAGCCCTTTTATTCCCATAAGGTATGTACCTTCTACAGTGACTATGTAGGACTGTTTTGAAAATTTCCCATTTTCTATCCGTGCTCCTATTACTGAAGATACTATCCCAGTCTATAAGGTGAAGGGCATCTCTTAGCTGATCAAACTTTGCCCTCCTGAAGTTCAGTGTTTTTGTGACTCCCTTGCTGGGCACCCTACTGTAGCACATGTGGAATTGTATAATGTTGTGGTCACTATTTCCCAGGTGCCCCCCAACCTGCACCTCAGTTATTCTGTCTGGCCTGTTAGTTAATATTAAGTCTAAAAGGGCCGTCCCTCTAGTTGGTTCCTGCACAAGTTGTGACAAATAATTGTCTTTGATAATTGACAGAAACCTGTTTCCTTTCTGAGATCTACAGCTTTTGGTTTCCCAGTCTATATCGGGGTAGTTGAAGTCCCCCATAATAATCACCTCGTTATTTTTTGCTACTTCGTCTATTTGTCTCATTAATAGACTTTCCGTGGCTTCTGCTATATTTGGTGGTTTATAACAGACTCCTATGATAATTTTATTATTGTTTTTTGCCCCATGTATATCCACCCATAAGGACTCGACCTCCTCATTTCCCTCCCATACATCCTCCCGTATTGTAGGCTTTAGACACGTCTTTACATATAGACAGACTCCACCCCCTTTCCGACTTCTTCGATCCCTTCTAAACAGACTGTAACCCTGTAAGTTAACTGCCCAGTCATAGCTTTCATCTAACCATGTCTCGGTTATTCCCACTATGTCATAGTTACCTGTAGATATTTCTGCTTCCAGTTCATCCATCTTGTTTGTCAGGCTCCTGGCATTTGCTAGCACGCAGTTTACACGATTTTGTTTTGTTCCAATCTTCTCCCTGTGGATTGTATTAGAAATTTTCTTACCTCCCTTCCAAGTATCTTGTCTTGGACCTTCTTTGTCGCACTTCATATCTTTCATTAGTATGTTCTCTGGTTGTATGTTCGTGTACGGAGTTTTTCTTCCCATCCCCTCTTCTTCTAGTTTAACGCCCTCCTGATGAGTGTTGCGAGTCTCCTGGCGAATGTGTGTTTCCCGGGTTTGTTGAGGTGTAGTCCGTCTCTGGCAAGGAGTCCGTCATAGAGGTAATTCACACAGTTGTCCAGGAGTCCAAATCCTTGTTGTCTGCACCATCGTCTCAGCCAGTTGTTCACATCAAGGATCCTGTTCCATCTCCTGACGCCATGCCCGTCTGCTGGAAGGATAGAAGAAAAAACTACCTGCGCATCCAGTTCTTTTACTTTCTTCCCCAATGCTTCAAAGTCCTTGCAGATTGTCGGTAGGTCCTTCTTTGCCGTGTCATTGGTGCCAACATGTATCAGAAGAAATGAGTGGACATCCTTGGAACTGATGAGCTTCGGTATCCTATCGGTAACATCACATATAAAACTATCACAGAGGAACTAGAGCAAATATAATACTAACACGTCTGAGCTATCACACATATAAAACTATCACACAGGAGCTAGAGCACACATAATACTAACACGTAGAAGCTAGGGCACATATAAAACTATCACGCAGGAGTTAGCGCACACATAATACTAACACGTACGAGCTATCACACATATAAACCTATCACAGAGGAACTAGAGCAAATATAATACTAACATGTACGAGCTATCACATATAAAACTATCACACAAGAACTAGAGCACACATAATACTAACATGTACGAGCTAGGGCACATATAATACTAACAAGTATTAGCTAGGGCACATATAAAACTATCACACAGGAACTACACATATAATACTAACAAGCATGAACTAGGGCACATATAAAAGTTTGACTCAGGAGCCAGCGCACATGTAATATGAACAAGTAGGAGCTAGGGCACATATAATTAGCGCACATATAATGCTAACATGTAGGAGCTGCTGCACATGTAATACTTAGGAGCTAGTGCGGATATTAAACTATCCTGCAGGAATTAGAGCACATATAATGCTAACACGTAGGCCTGGTGTACACGTAATACTGACACGTAGGGGCTAGTGCACATATAATACTAACACGTCGGGACTAGTGCACATATAATACTGAATTATGAGCTAGTGCATCTATAATACTGACAACTTAGGAGCTAGTGCATCTATAATACTAACATGTAGGGGCTAGTGCACATATAATACTGACATTTAGGAGCTTGTGCACATATAATACTAACATGTAGGAGCTAGTGCACATATATTACTGACAACTTAGGAGCTAGTGTACCTATAATACTGACATGTAGGAGCTAGTTCACATATAATTCTAACAGGTAGGAGCTAGTGCACATATAATACTGTCATGTAGGAGCTAATACATGTAAAACATAAAGACCCCAATCACATGTCCGTATGTGGTCCGTTTTTTGTGGTGGTGCACACATGTCAGGTTTTTCACATTGGCCGTCTGCTAGTGGGAAAAACCCACAGACATGTCCTTTTTTTCCGGCACCGAGGAGGAAATACGTGTCACACATGTGCACACTGATGACATCCGTATGACATCTGTGTGACACGTACCCAAATAAAATTCTCTGGCGGCTGTGGAAAGCAGTAGAGTTAGACTTTTCCCAGCCACCGGTTAGCATCCTTGCCTGGTCTTCCTACGATCAGCAAGACCAGGCGACACTGATTACAGTTGTAGTCAGCACCCGCTGTCTGGGTATAGCGCTAACTATAACTGTCATCATCCTCACCTGGTCTCCCTGCAATCAGCGAGACCAGGCGACGCTGATGACAGTTGTAGTCAGCACCACCGTCTGGGAATAGCGCTCATTAAGTGAGAGAGAAGAGCTGAGGCTAAGTGCCAGAATTGGCTCATTTAATGGATGCGCCATTTCTGGGGCGGCTGAGGGCTAGTGTTATTATTCTGGGAGAGGCCCTTCCCAGGCTATTAAGATCAGTCGGCAGCCGGCTGTTTAGCCTTTGCTGGTTATTAAAAATAGGGTCCCCTCTTTTTAATAACCAGTAAAGGCTACACAGACAGCGGTGAGCTGATATTAATAGACCAGGAACCTTTATGGATATTGGCCCCTTCCAAGAATAATAACACGAACCCTCAGCTCTCTGCTTTACTTCAGCTGGTTAATAAAAATAAGGGGAACCCCATGCCATTTTTTATTTATTTATTCAATAAATACAAGCACAGAAAACTACACACTCAAAGCACTGATTATATATCACGCATCTATCTATCTATCTTTCTATCTATCTATCTATCTATCTTTCTATCTATCTTCCTCATCACTATCTATCTCTATCTTTGAACATCTTTAATACATAATTCTCTTTAATTTCTATGGTGCATTTCATTCCATACGTGTCACACTGACAGCACACTGACGCATGGATGTCACACGGATGTCACACGGATGTCACATACGTACACACGGATGGCACATGGACCACGGACCTCTCCAGTACTGTTTTTTCCAGTACCGGAACCACCAGGATGTGTGAAGAGGGCCTTAGATGTAGGAGCTAGTGTACATGTAATAGTAACATGAAGGAGCTAGTGCACATATAATACTAAGATGTAGGAGCTAGTGCGCATATAATACTAACATTTAGGAGCTAGGGTACATATAATAAATGTAGGAGCTAGTGCACATATCATAATAACATGTAGGAGCTGGTGCACATATAATACTGACATCTAGGAGCTAGAACACCTATGATATATAATACATGTAGGAGCTAGTGCACATATAATACTAACATGTAGGAGCTAATGCACATATAATACTAACACACAGGAGCTAGTACATCTATAATACTAACATAGAGGAGCTAGTGCACCTATAACACTGACATGTAAGAGCTAATGCACATATAATACTAACATGTAGGAGCTAGTACACCTATAATACTAAGATATATAATCTAGTGCACCTATAATACTAACATAGAGGAGCTAGTACACCTATAATACTAAGATATATAGTCTAGTGCACCTATAATACTAACATAGAGGAGCTAGTACACCTACAGTGCGGCCAAAAGTATTGGCACCCCTGCAATTCTGTCAGATAATACTCAGTTTCTTCCTGAAAATGATTGCAATCACAAATTCTTTGGTATTATTCTCTTCATTTAATTTGCTTGCAAGAAAAAAACACAAAAGAGAATGAAGCAAAAATCAAATCATTGATCATTTCACACAAAACTCCAAAAAAGTGCCGGACAAAAGTATTGGCACCCTCAGCCTAATACTTGGTTGCACAACCTTTAGCCAAAATAACTGCGAACAACCGCTTCCGGTAACCATCAATGAGTTTCTTACAATGCTCTGCTGGAATTGTAGACCATTCTTCTTTGGCAAACTGCTCCAGGTCCCTGATATTTGAAGGGTGCCTTCTCCAAATGCCATTTTGAGAACCCTCCACAGGTGTTCTATGGAATTTAAGTCTGGACTCATTGCTGGCCACCTATGAAGTCTCCAGTGCTTTCTCTCAAACCATTTTATAGTGCTTTTGGAAGTGTGTTTTGGGTCATTGTCCTGCTGGAAGACCCATGACCTCTGAGGGAGACCCAGCTTTCTCACACTGGGCCCTACATTATGCTGCAAAATTTGTTGGTAGTCTTCAGACTTCATAATGCCATGCACACGGTCAAGCAGTCCAGTGCCAGAGGCAGCAAAGCAGCCCCAAAACATCAGGGAACCTCCACCATGTTTGACTGTAGGGACCGTGTTCTTTTCTTTGAATGCCTCTTTTTTTTTCCTGTACACTCTATGTTGATGCTTTTTGCCAAAAAGTTCTACTTTTGTCTCGTCTGGCCAGAGAACATTCTTCCAAAACGTTTTAGGCTTTCTCAGGTAAGTTTTGGCAAACTCCAGCCTGGCTTTTTTATGTCTCGGGGTAAGAAGTGGGGTCTTCCTGGGTATCCTACCATACAGTCACTTTTCATTCAGACGCCGACGGATAGTATGGGTTGACACTGTTGTACCCTCTGACTGCAGGGCAGCTTGAACTTGTTTGGATGTTAGTCGAGGTTCTTTATCCACCATCCGCACAATCTTGCGTTGAAATCTCTGGTCAATTTTTCTTTTCCGTCCACATCTAGGGAGGTTAGCCACAGTGCCATGGGCTTTAAACTTCTTGATGACACTGCGCAGGAAGACACAGGAACATTCAGGTCTTTGGAGATGGACTTGTAGCCTTGAGATTGCTCATGCTTCCTCACAATTTGGTTTCTCAAGTCCTCAGACAGTTCTTTGGTCTTCTTTCTTTTCTCCATGCTCAATGTGGTACACACAAGGACACAGGACAGAGGTTGAGTCAACTTTAATCCATGTTAACTGGCTGCAAGTGTGATTTAGTTATTGCCAACATCTGTTAGGTGCCACAGGTAAGTTACAGGTGCTGTTAATTACACAAATTAGAGAAGCATCACATGATTTTTTAAAGGGTGCCAATACTTTTGTCCACCCCCTTTTTTAGGTTTGGTGTGGAATTATATCCAATTTGGCTTTAGGACAATTCTTTTTGTGTTTTTTTCATTGAAGACAAATTAAATGAAGACAATAATACCAAAGAATTTGTGATTGCAATCATTTTCAGGAAGAAACTGAGTATTATCTGACAGAATTGCAGGGGTGCCAATACTTTTGGCCAGCACTGTATAATACTAACATGTAGGATCTTGTGCACCTATAATACTAACATGTAGGAGCTAATGTACCTATAATACTAACATAGAGGAGCTAGTGCACCTATAATACCAATATGTAGGATCTAGTGCACCTATAATGCTAACATGTTGGAGCTAATGTACAGTGGGTACGGAAAGTATTCAGACCCCTTTAAATTTTTCACTCTTTGTTTCATTGCAGCCATTTGGTAAATTCTAAAAAAGTTCATTTTTTTCTCATTAATGTTCACTCTGAATCCCATCTTGACTGAAAAAAAAACAGAAATGTAGAAATTTTTGCAAATTTATTAAAAAGGAAAAACTGAAATATCACATGGTCATAAGTATTCAGACCCTTTGCTCAGACACTCATATTTAAGTCACATGCTGTCCATTTCCTTGTGATCCTCCTTGAGATGGTTCTACTCCTTCATTGGAGTCCAGCTGTGTTTAATTAAACTGATAGGACTTGCTTTGATTTGGAAAGGCACACACCTGTCTATATAATTCTTCACAGCTCACAGTGCATGTCAGACCAAATGAGAATCATGAGCTCAAAGGAACTGCCCAATGAGCATAGAGACAGAATTGTGGCAAGGCACAGATCTAGCCAAGTTTACAAAAGAATTTCTGCAGTACTCAAGGTTCCTAAGAGCACAGTGGCCTCCATAATCCTTAAATGGAAGAAGTTTGGGATGGCCAGAAGTCTTCCTAGACCTGGCCGTCCAGCCAAACTGAGCAATCATGGGATAAGAGCCTTGGTGAGAGAGGTAAAGAAGAACCGCAAGATCACTGTGGCAGAGCTCCAGAGATGCAGTAGGGAGATGGGAGAAAGTTCCACAAAGGTAACTATCACTGCACCCCTCCACCAGTCAGGCCTTTATGGCAGAGTGGCCCGACGGAAGCCTCTCCTCAGTGCAAGACATATGAAAGCCCGCATAGAGTTTGCTCAAAAACACATGAAGGACTCCCAGACTATAAGAAATAAGATTCTCTGGTCTGATGAGAAGAATATAGAACTTTTTGGTGATAATTCTAAGCGGTATGTGTGGAGAAAACCAGGCACTGCTGATCACCTGCCCAATACAATCCCAACAGTGAAACATGGTGGTGGCAGCATCATGCTATGGGGGTGTTTTTCAGCTGCAGGGACAGGACGACTGGTTGCAATTGAAGGAAACATGCATGCGGCTAAGTACAGAGATATCCTGGATGAAAACCTCTTAGAGAATGTTCTGGACCTCAGAATTGGCGGAAGGTTCACCTTCCAACAAGACAATGACCATAAGCACACAGCTAAAATAACAAAGGAGTGGCTTCAGAACAACTCTGTGACCATTCTTGACTGGCCCAGCCAGAGCCCTGACTTAAACCCAATTGAGCATCTCTGGAGAGAGCTGAAAATGGCTGTCCACCAACGTTCACCATCCAACCTGACGGAACTGGAGAGGATCTGCAAGGAAGAATGGCAGAGGATCCCCAAATCCTGGTGTGAAAAACTTCTGGCATCATTCCAAAGAAGACTCATGGCTGTACTAGCTCAAAAGGGTGCTTCTACTCAATACTGAGCAAAGAGTCTGAATACTTATGACCATGTGATATTTCAGTTTTTCTTTTTTAATAAATTTGCAAAAATTTCTACATTTCCGTTTTTTTTTTTCAGTCAAGATGGGGTGCAGAGTATACATTAATGAGAAAAAAATGAACTTTTTAGAATTTACCAAATGGCTGCAATGAAACAAAGAGTGAAAAATTTAAAGGGGTCTGAATACTTTCCGTACCCACTGTACCTATAGTACTAACATAGAGGAGCTAGTGCACCTATACTACTAACATATACAGTACAGACCAAAAGTTTGGACACACCTTCTCATTTAAAGATTTTTCTTTATTTTCATGACTTTGAAAATTGTACACTCACACTGAAGGCATCAAAACTATGAATTAACACATGTGGAATTACATACTTAACAAAAAAGTGTGAAACAACTGAAAATATGTCTTATATTCTAGGTTCTTCAAAGTACCCACCTTTTGCTTTGATGACTGCTTTGCACACTCTTGATGAGCTTCAAGAGGTAGTCACCGGAAAAGGTCTTCCAACAATCTTGAAGGAGTTCCCAGAGATGCTTAGCACTTGTTGGCCCTTTTGCCTTCACTCTGCGGTCCAGTTCACCCCAAACCATCTCGATTGTGTTCAGGTCTGGTGACTGTGGAGGCCAGGTCATCTGGCGTAGCACCCCATCGCTCTCCTTCTTGGTCAAATAGCCCTTACGCAGCATGGAGGTGTGTTTGGGGTCATTGTCCTGTTGAAAAATAAATGATGGTCCAACTAAACGCAAACCGGATGGAATAGCATGCCGCTGCAAGATGCTGTGGTAGCCATGCAGGTTCAGTATGCCTTCAATTTTGAATAAATCCCCAACAGTGTCACCAGCAAAGCACCCCCACACGATCACACCTCCTCCTCCATGCTTCACGGTGGGAACCAGGCATGTAGAGTCCATCCGTTCACCTTTTCTGCGTCGCACAAAGACACGGTGGTTGGATCCAAATATCTAAAATGTGGACTCATCAGACCAAAGCACAGATTTCCACTGGTCTAATGTCCATTCCTTGTGTTCTTTAGCCCAAACAAGTCTCTTCTGCTTGTTGCCTGTCCTTAGCAGTGGTTTCCCAGTAGCTATTTTACCATGAAGGCCTGCTGCACAAAGTCTCCTCTTAACAGTTGTTAAAGAGATGTGTCTGATGCTAAAACTCTGTGTGGCATTGACCTGGTCTCTAATCTGAGCTGCTGTTAACCTGTGATTTCTGAGGCTGGTGACTCAGATAAACTTATCCTCAGAAGCAGAGGTGACTCTTGGTCTTCCTTTCCTGGGGCAGTCCTCATGTGAGCAAGTTTCTTTGTAGCGCTTGATGGTTTTTGCAACTGCACTTGGGGACACTTTCAAAGTTTTCCCAATTTTTAGCACTGACTGACCTTTATTTCTTAAAGTAATGATGGCCACTCATTTTTCTTTACTTAGCTGCTTTTTTCTTGCCATAATACAAATTCTAACAGTCTATTCAGTAGGACTATCAGCTGTATATCCACCAGACTTCGGCACAACACAACTGATGGTCCCAACCCCATTTATAAGGCAAAAAATCCCACTTATTAAACCTGACAGGGCACACCTGTGAAGTGAAAACCATTTCCGGTGACTACCTCTTGAAGCTCATCAAGAGAATGCCAAGAGTGTGCAAAGCAGTCATCAAAGCAAAAGGTGGCTACTTTGAAGAACCTAGAATATAAGACATATTTTCAGTTGTTTCACACTTTTTTGTTAAGTATATAATTCAACATGTGTTAATTCATAGTTTTGATGCCTTCAGTGTGAATGTACAATTTTCATAGTCATGAAAATACAGAAAAATCTTTAAATGAGAAGGTGTGTCCAAACTTTTGGTCTGTACTGTATGTATATATAATACTAACAGGTTGGAATTAGTGTATAAATAATACTGGCATCTAAGAGTCACTGCACCTTTTTTTACTAAGGTCCCCTTCACATGTCCGCTTAAAAACCATACAAATGAGATGGTCCGTTTTTTCTTTTTCTGTGGTTTTCTGTTAGCCATCCATGTATATATATGTACCATACGTGTGCCTTCCATTTGTACTTGTGTACCATCTGTGTGATGTCCATGTGTCACGGCACATACTGGAATACAATGCAGCATAGATATTACAGATTTTTAGGTGTTAAAGATGTGCAAAGATATAGATTCTGTAGATAGAAAGATAATAGATAAATAGATATTGGTGAGATATTAGTGCCCTGCGTGTGTAGCTTACTGTACATGTATTAACCTAATAAATAAATAAAAAATGACGTGGGGACCGCCATTTTTGGTAACCAGCAAAGGTAAAGCACAGATCTGTGAGCTGAAATTATCAGGCTGATAAGGTCCCTGATTATTGGGCCCTTCGTAGCATAAAAATATCAGCTCACAGCCACCCCAGAAGTGGAGCGTCACATGAGATGCTCCAATTCTGGTGCTAACACATCGAAACTAGTCAACATAAAGTACTATTCACCTTTGAGAAGCATCTGTGCTGCTGAATTTGATTTACAATTACACATTTTTTTCACTAATAATGCACTAGGAAGCAGAAGCATGGGAGCCCAATGTTTTTTTCACAGAAATAAAAAATCTACAATCAGTGCCAGTCAGAGACAGTGTGTTTTCTTGTTACAAATTACTATATTCAATTTTTGCCTTACTTGCTTTGTAATGGGGAGAATAATTGTTTTTTTAAATAATGCAAAGGAAAATTCCCTAATATCCAGACATGTAACTGCAACTGTCTACCTCACAAAGTGTGCATCAGAAACAATTTAGTATTGCACATCTCATTATCTAATCAAATTTTGCATCTGTGCATGTCACACCAATACAGAGCCCTGTTCAGGGCCGGCTCCAAGTTTTTGTGGGCCCTGGGCGAAAGAGTCTCAGTGGGCCCCTTTAACACATGCCACGATTCATGAAATATATACAGTACAGACCAAAAGTTTGGACACACCTTCTCATTTAAAGATTTTTCTGTATTTTCAAGACAATGAAAATTGTACATTCACACTGAAGGCATCAAAACTATGAGTTAACACATGGGGAATTATATACTTAACAAAAAAGTGTGAAACAACTGAAAATATGTCTTATATTCTAGGTTCTTCAAAGTAGCCACCATTTGCTTTGATAACTGCTTTGCACACTCTTGGCATTCTCTTGATGCGTCATCACCCGTGCTCCTGGTGATGACGCCGGCCCTGGCCTTGTTTCAGGCGCTGCCTATTTGGAAGTCTATCTACTTAGCATTTCTTATAATGTCAAGGGTGTTGAATTTGGTTGACAAAATAGAAAAACAAAATAAAAAAATGTACACATTTAACCTTTTCATGTTTGTTTTTGCACACCTGTTTACTAGTTCAGTTCGACAACTGTACGTGTCACACCTATACTGCGGCCAGCTGACACATTTTGCTTTATGTACGTGTACCTACGTAGCATTTCTTGTTACATCCTTTTGGACAAGAGTTGAATAACTGGGGTGGAAGCGAAAAGTTAAATATCATTTAATAATTCTAAATTATAAGTATACCACAGGTAAGAATGTGGGAGCCGCTAGAAGTAGTAGAAAGCTGTACTACAAACTACCATCACTGCTGTCTAGGCAGTAGTAATACAAAACATAGACCATATTTGGCATTCTTTGCCTCTGGAAGCGTTATTAGTCTGGAGAAAGCAGGGGGAGGTATAGAACATTACTTGTCTCAGTCACAGCAGGATGATGTTACCTCTGACAGCAACACTGTCTGTTTGAGCTAGTATTAATGTTCAGTGAAGAGCAATCTGCTTGATTACAAATAACAAAGTGGGATATGTTTGAACCATTTTTTACTTTTGAAAAACAGGAAAAGTCTGTCAGTGCACTGTGTTATTAAATGAGCTATTAATTGCAACCGTTTATCATCCATTTAATTTCTCGAGTTCACTCTGACTTTACTAAAGCTGTGTTTGTGTTAAAGAGGTTGAAAAGAGTTGGATACAGTCTTAAGAGACCTCAGATTTTTACATGTATCTTTTCTGGGCAATTGAAGGTTTTGCCATATTGATTTGCTGCAAATTAAATTTTTTGGTAAAATAACTACAAACTGGCAAATTCAAATTTTAAAAGATTCGATCATGTCTACTCAGTAATTATATGCTGACAGTGGTCACAGTCTGGATGGATACTGTGGCACCCCAGGAGTCCGGTTACCACATTGGCATTGCCTCCCTCACAGGGGGTGATGCCATGCCTGGAAGCGAGGAGGGGTCCCCTTATCAGGTAACACCAGCATCCAACACTTTTCCTGGCTCCAGACCAGAAGGGGCAGCTCTAACCCAGTTTCAGGGGAGCTTCCCCTTTAAATTGGGGCCCGGAGGCGGGGGTTAGTGAGGTCAGTTGGAGACGGAGAGGAGTCAGTTGGAGACGAAGGAGAGTCAGCTGGGGACAGAGGAGAGCGAGTGGAAGACGAGGGAGAACCTGGGGAAGGGAGCTGTGACCAAGCTCGTCCCAGAGAAAAGCGCAAGAAACCGGATACCAGAGTCCGTGGTTGCTCGGGTACTGAAGTCTCGGCAGCTAAATCCAGAGGGCAGGAGACTGCAGGTCTCCTGGCCCCACCAAACACAACAAGCTCAACAGCATACCAGAGCCCAGAGCCGCCACAAAGGAGCGACACCTGTAAAAGGCTCGAGGTGCCTGCCATACGGGCTAGGATTCAACGATCACTCAGGAAAGAGGGCCGCAGCATAGCTTTAGGCAGCAGGGCCAAAGATGACAGCGCAGAAGGAAGGCCTACAACCCCACCTGGCGAGGTGGATTCCAAATTGCTTCTAGGCTGCCCGGATCTCCATTACCTTCTGTTACCAGTGTACTGGTCTGCACCATCAAACATCAAGTAAAGGTAGAGCAAACCACCATTCCTGTGTCGTCTGGTCATTATCTGCACCCTCAGTCCTGCACCCCAACATCCACAATCCCCTACATAAACTGTACCGGTAGCCCTGGGGCCCCGCTCTACACGTGGGGAGAAAATCGATCCCAGCTGCGTCACCAACGGCCCCAGCGGTCTCTTCAGCAGCGGCGGCCACCTATAGCCGCATACCACTGGTGGCGTCAGGAATCTTTTTCCCTAAATAAACTGTCCTTTTTATTGACCGCCCAGGGCCCTGACATATATGTTTTTTTGTGGTGACCATCAATATGGGAAAGCACAATCTCTGCACTTTCCTATACGGTTATGTACAGTAAACAATATACATACACATTCTATCTAGATGGAGTCCAAAAGAACACAATTTTGGACTCTCTGGTAAATGATGGCCTATTTGAACTTTAACGTATACTTGTGAAGAAGCTCCCAACATATAGTTTTGGCTATGGGCGCAGTGTGTGCTTGACATAATATACATGAGCTAGTGAAAGGATATGCACGTTGTTATTTGCCCTGCTAGTTGTATGACATTCCTAAAGTTGATCTGTGTCATTCGCTGATGGCCAGTTCATTCTCCCACAATGTCTGAGTGCTGGATGATTCCACTAAAAGCTGAAATCTGCAACATGTCACTGGAAATTTCATAGGCCCCCTGATATGTTATGGAAGTGCAATGAATTTGGACAATGAAATTTGTGAGTATAGTATATAAGCAGTAGTGCCTATAATGTGTGAAGTGATCCCTATGCTGATTCAGGTTTCCCTCAGGAAGCCAGAGACTTCACCAGAGTCTCTAGAGAAGTAGCCTGACTACAGTGACAGTGTCAGGCTGATGTGAACTTGAGACAAAAAGGAAAACTTTAAAGCTGGCCTAATTTTATGAAATAAATTGCACAATATCCCACTCTTTTTGCATCCCATACTTGTGTGCGTTAAAAAAAAAAAAATTGATCTCTACTATGGAAGCAAATCCGAGATGCATATTCTGTAAGGCTAACCATTTATGTATATTAGAAATTAATATACTTGCCTGCTTTCAGCTACGTCTCTATACCTGTACACGTTTACTTATCTTCCATCATCTAGAGATGCTCTGGTAAAATACATTTACTGATCATGTTAATTGAGGGCCCTATCTCTATGAATTTCTTAAACACATGCATGTTTGAAGCAGGCAAGAGCGCATATGTTTATGATGGGTACAGTGGAGTAAGCTTGTAAGGGAGGGATTTGGCTGACATCTTAAGTCATGGTCGAAAGTGTTGGCACCCTTGAAATTGTTCCAGAAAATAAAGTATTTCTCCCAGAAAATTATTGGGATTACACGTTTTGTTATGCACATGTTTATTTCCTTTGTGTGTACAAAAAGGCAAATTGGACATAATTTCACACAAAACCGCAATAATGGGCCGGACAAAATTGTTGGCACCCTCAACTTAATATTTGGTTGCATACCCTTTAGAATAAATGAGTGCAATCAATCGCTTCCTGTAACCATCAGCAAGCTGCTTACACCTCTCAACTGGAATTGTGGACCACTCTTCTTTTGCAAACTGCTCCAGGTCCCTGATATTTGAAGGGTGCCTTCGCCCAACAGCAATTTTAAGATCTCTCCATAGGTGTTCAATGGGATTTAGATCCGGACTCATTGCTGGTCATTTCAGAAATTAGGGCTGCTTATCCACCATCCAGATTATCCTGCATTGTAACCTTTCATCAATTTTTCTCTGCCGTCCATGTCCAGGGAGATAAGCTACAGTGCCATGGGTTGTAAACTTCTTCATTATGTTGCGCACTGTGTACAAAGGAAAATCAAGATCTCTGGAGATGGACTTGTAACCTTGAGATTGTTGAAATTTTGAAAAAATTGTGGTTCTCCAGTGCTCATACAGTTCTCTTCTCCTCTTTCTGTTCTCCATGCTTAGTGTGACATACAGACACAAAATGTAAACATTGAGTCAACTTCTCCCCTTTTTATCCAGTTTCAGATATGATTTTCATATTGTCCACACCTGTTACTTGCCACAGGTGAGTTTAACGAGCATCACATGCTTGAAACAAAGTCGTTTATCCACAATTTTGCGAAATTGCAATAATATTGCAATATTTTTCTGAGAGAAATATTTCATTTTCTGGAACAATTTCAAGGGTGTCAACCCTTTCAGCCATGACAGTATATCCATGTCCCCAAACACCCTGCTTTTGGGGACTTGTTACTTACTCCTTTTCAGGTCACAAGTGTTATGATGGAATGGGGACCTTAAATTCATGTGATGAATCGGGGAGGTCAACAACTGTTTTAAAAAGTTAAAACAGCTTTACTTGGATTCTTGAAAATATTTTTTAACATCTGATAAACAACATTGTTTTAACCATTTCTTCAAATATCAAATATAACCCTATTCAGACAGGTGAGGGTCATGTTTATTTTATGTTGTGTGTATTTTGGGCCTATGGCTCTTTTAAATGTATGAAGTAAAAGTTATATTTTAATATCACCTCCTACCCTGCTGTACATAATAACCATTTCTTCCACATAAGGCAGAGACTCATATCTTAGTTTCTTATTAAAGTTCATAACAAAGATGTTCACTACAATTGCAAAGTAAGATCCGCATAACACCGATACAGGAAAAAAAGCTTTACCGGTGTCATCAGTGTTTTGGATCTGTGTGCCATCAGTGTGCCATCCATTTATTTCTGGTATGGCTTAAGAAAAATCCATTCCAAAGCTTCTCCTATACTTTGCAATGTTAAACTTATACAGCACATGGATGATATATGAATGTCATCAGACTTCTGTTCGTATTTGTACCCATAGACTTGTATTGGCCCTTGTCATCATCCATGCTGCTAGTAAAAAACAGATATATCTCGTTGTGGTTTGCATGGACACACTGTTCATGCAAACACACTTACATGCAGCACCATAGATTATAATGGGTATGTGTGCTATTTGTGAAAAAAACGGATGCCACATGAACCTGAAACAGGGACATGTCAAGGAGGTCTAATAGAGTATTTCTTCTACCACTGCTAATATGTAAGACCTAAGGTGCAAAACCTTGTGCTCCTTCCTGGTCAGATAAAGATTCAACTTAGTCCTCCAGGCCTGGTGTCACACATTGTCAGGAGCCCACTCTCGTTAGCTGACTATGGGAATAATGCCTTCGTCAGCTCTAATTATGCCACTGCAAGTACTCACTGAAAGTGAATAATCCCCTTGTATATTGGTCACATGGATCAATGTGTGTCGCTGTGACTTTCTTTCTACTTCTGCATTCCGGCCTTTAGATGGTAACTGGCTTCTGTAACACCATTCTGCACTTTAACCCTTCGATTCTCAATGACTGCACACTTTCCACTTGTGGCCTGTAGCTATATGATGCTACTTGCTATTCCAAAAGCTCAACTCAATCTAATCTAACAGGAACTAGCTTCCTGTACAAATGACCCAGTAATTCCTCCCCACCTGGGCTGGCACAAAGTGTTAACCCTATCTTAGGCTAACAAGCTGCTGCAAGCTAGTGAATGTAAAATTACATAACTATGTCACATACAACAGCAGCTCCATACAATAACATTAGAGAAGTCTACAGAGAGGGTGTTTGGACGACTTCTCCACCTTTACAAGCTGCTGCCTGGTACCTCTTATCTCCTGGGGAAACGAAAAGCTTGGTCATTGTAATTCAATACTTCTCTCCTTCTATATCATCTATCAAGAGAAAGTTTGGAGCTCATTATACTTAGTAGATGGTTGGATACTCTTAAACGTTGCCTACCTGTACAAAATAAAGTAGGACAGTGCGCCTAATACAAATAACTTCCTCTTATTTTTACAGCTCTTTCAGTGCTTCAGTAGACACTACCTATTATCCTTATAGGTAAATCCATCGTGAGTGAAGAATAAAATATTTTATAAGTGATAATGCCAAAACCTCAACTCATACCTTTTTGGTTTGAGGAAGTAGTGAATTATTTCTTCACACCTCAATCACTTTATTATCAAATTTTCCTCGGTTTATGTTTGTCAATGTCACATAACTGTTGTAGAGAGTGACAAATTAGCTTAATATGTAACTAATGACTGGAAAGCGAGAATTGTGAACGCAGTGAACTTGAGTTTCCAAATAATTTTTAGAGGGCCTTCATATTACCTAACGTTTTCCAATGTTTTTACTCTATTATTCAGAAATGCCAGACACATTTTTAACGTTTATTCTATCCAGAAGACAGAAGTGCTTCCAAACCATCCGCACAGTCACCGCTTCTTGCTATTGTTACACAATGCAGAGGCCTGGACAGACACGAGCGTTTACACCATCCATACTGAATATGGAGAAAAAGCAAAGAACAGACAGAGAAAATTACATTCCAGCGCAAAATCTAAAGCAGTGCTTAATGTTTATATAGAGGGGGAGGCTCTTAACCTCCAGTACACACATATTAGGCTGGAGGCTCATACCAACTAAGCTCATAAGCGGATACTTCCTCAAGACAAAATATTGTTTGCCAATTTTTCTAAGAATTAACATTGTCAAAGAACAAAACAAAAGAACAAACTTGCTTTATTATAGTAGATGTGGTCAGAAATTTGAGCAGTGCAGATAATCTCGTTTAACCCCTTAATGACCTATAATTTATATTTTCATCACAGTTTACATGCAAGGTTGTATGGACCAGCTCAGGAGCCATAACTGCTCCATGCACAACAGGTGTGAGCTGTTTTATACAGTTGGCATCAGTCTATAACAGCATTCTCTGCTGTCAACCTTGGCATTTAAATGGCTATGGCCAGTGTTTACACACGTGGAAGGACCCAGGATGTCGTTGGGTTACCAATTACCATAGCAGCTAGGGTCTCTCTGAAGACCCCTGTTGCCGGCATTTTTGTGGTCCTGTAAAGCCAAACTACAGGCTGGTCTTCATAAGAGACTGTGATTTTACTACATATTGCAATATTTAATTATTGCAGTATATACTATAAATTATTATAGGTTCATGTCCACTAGGAAACTAATAAACCCAGTGATAAGTAATTAAAAAAAAAGTTTAAAGAAATGTAAAAACTTTAAATCACTCCCTTTTGCCCATACAAAAAATGTAGAAATATACTAAAGCTAAATATATTCTGTATCACCGCATTTGTAAATTCCTGAATAAATTTGAAGCTATTTAACCCAAATGGTAAATACGATAAAAAAACATTGAAAAGCTACAATTGCCCATTTTTGGTCATTATACTTTCCACAAAAAATGTAATACAAAGCAAAATGTATTGTGTACCCCAAAATGGTGCCAGAAAAAAAAAAGTTAGTATACAACAAAAAGCCCTCACACAGTTCTATCCATGGAAAAATACGAGTCTCAAAATATGGTGACACAAAATTATTTTTTTTTACAAATTTAAGACTATTTTTTATCCATCTAAAGTAACGATAAAATGATACTAACATCAAGCATGATGCTTCCAGGTCATTTTTACTATACAGTTAACACCGTAAAAACTGACCCCAAAAAACAAAGGCAGAATTTTATTTTTTTTCACCATTTTGCCGTACCATCTGAGATCAGAATGATTTAGGGGCAGGGATCTGATCCCAGCAATGCATCACTTACTTTGGTTAATTGCTGCTTTTTTGATAAAATCACTGTTTAATCTGCTGCAGATCTATCAGTTCTCTGAATACTGAGCTCTCTATAACCCTGTCCACACCATTGATTGACAGCTTTCTGTGTACACTGTGCATAGGCAGAAAGCTGCCAATCAGTGGATGGGGCAAGATTATACAGATCTCATGCTTATAGAGGATTCCATGACATCAGCTTTACTTGTCCTCTAGTGATAATCTCCTGCTGATAAAACACTGATTTTTTTCAAAATTACTGCAAGCAGCCCAGTAAGTGACACTTGCCTGGAATCAGGGTCTTTACATTATGCTGCTCTCAGACATGGTGGCAAAAACCTGGTGACAGATTCCTTTGAAGGCTAGGTTCACATGGAGTTTTTTTTCAGCAGGTGTTTGAAGTGGATCCCCTTCACCCCACCCTGAAAAACACTTCAAATACTCTTTGAATACTCCTCCTATTCATTCTAATAGAAAATACACTCTGTGGCCTATAATATGAGTTTGAGATTTTGAGAATTTCTTTCCTATGAGGTTTTGAAACCCTTGCCACAAAAAAAAACAAGAAGTCACATGTCACTTCTTGAATCAGTTTTCTCATGGAATTTGATTCGAAATTGACATTATGGAGTAAAAAGGCAATAAAATGCCATACAAAATGCTTCAAAATGTTCTTAAAAAAATGATAAAAAAAATAAAACAAAAAGAGAGTTTCCTGAATATTTTAGAAAAATTTGACATACTGTAATTTTCAGCAGTCAAAAAACTCAGTAAGGTATCTATGGATAACTTGGATGATGTAGAACAAAGATGATTTATTTGCAATTTACAGTGAACATATATGATGTTTCAGTCTCGGTTTAGACCTTTTTCAGATATACGGATTGCCATAGAAGAATATAGGACTCCAGTCTGAAATTATATACAGGATAGAGCGTGAGTAGAGAGTGGAAATACCACTAGAGGTATGGCACCCATAGGATTCAGCATGTCACTCTCAAAAGACTCAGTATATCTGAAGAAGGCCACGGCCCCACTATCAGTATTTGGTCAGTATTCGGTCAGTATTTTTTTTCAGGAGTCGGAGCCAAAACTAGGTGAGGAACAATCAGAGAAAAGGTCTAATAGAAACAAGTCACCAATTCTGCATTTATCACCCACTCCTGGTTTTGGCTCCCACTCCTGAGAAAAAATACTGACCGAATACTGACCAAATACTGATAGAGAGGCTGTGGCCGAAGGTCTAAACTCAGACCGATATGTCATATATGTTCAATGTGGATTGCAAATAAATCATCTTTGTTCTACATCATCTGAGTGCCAATAGATTTAATACTACTTTACGTATTGGGCTTCTACTTGACCGCCTGCTTTTAGGAGTGTTGTGTTCTACTACTACATAAAAAACTCAGTATGAACCCAGCCTAGGGCCATGTTCCCACATAGCGTAACTGCTGTATTTTTTTCCATGTAGAAAATCTGCTGCTTTTTACAGTTCAATGAAAATTAATGTGATGTTCTGAAAACCCATATCCATTATGCCTTTAGACATGATGAGCTGTGAGATTTTTTTTCCCCATAGGTTTCTATGGAGAGCCAGAAAAATGCATGTAAAAATCACATTTTTAAATGGTCAGCAACTTTCTCTTGTTAGTGCAGCTTTCCTTACAAACTGCACGGCACTTCTGTCCATAAAATGGCTGCTAGTGGTGGAGCATGTGACCAGCCTCCTCTAATAGAAAAGTAGCTTTCCCACGTGAGGTGTTTTGCAAGAGAAAGTGGGCCGACCTCTTCAAGTACAGAATCCTAGCGTTCTACACTAAAAAAAATCTGTCAAATCTTCTCCGAAAACACATTGAAATAGAAGTGAAAGCAGAAAAAGCAAACTAGATTGCTATTGCCTATTTTGGTGCATGAAGAAAAAATTCAGGAAAAAACATGGCATAATAAGGGAGATCTTAAGGGAGCCCTTATTAGAATCTGTAAAACTGATTTCACATAAATATGACATATTGGAGTTAATATTTTTCCGTGACTTTCTTCAGTACTTTATAAAGTATAAGAACGGACTACTTATTAACCTGTTCACTGCCCCAAGAAATGGCACAAGGCACCTAAACAGGACGCTGCTCTCATTCTGGTGTGCCCGGAGTTTAATGGCAATTTGAGGTTGATAGATAACATGAAAGAATTCAATTTGATTTTGATTGCTTTTAAAGACCTTTAACAAATACATCTTTCCTCTGGAAATAGAGCCACCTGGCTTCCTTATGTGTTCATTGATTTGCAAGTTACAGATGCAGTCTAATGTAAAACACGGGCCACGGATTAAACATGTAAATCACACTCACTTGTAGCTTTCTAGATTTTTTTTAGGTTGTGTTCAATTCATTTTCCTCCCTCCGACACGGCAATAGGTTACGACGCTGCAAAAGCAACTATGCCCGTTTACAACAATTGACTGCACATCAGCATTACCGGGGTAAAGCCTCGCGTTCCACATCAGGCATTAAATGGGATGAATATTGATCTTCTAAAAAGGATTTATTTATTTCTAGCTCTATCCAAAGATCAACTGCGAGCAGCTTTCAGAGGATCTGTTCAGCTCTAAGAGCACAAATCTATTGCACACATGACAGAGGACTTGACATTTTAGTGCTGGAAGAAAACCAAACAGTAAATTTAGTGCAATAAGCCTAGATAAATGAGATGATCACTAGCAACGCTAAGATAGTTAAATGGGCTCTCACTGAAGTCCAAAGGATGATATTGAGTGCCGTATACACAACAAATATCAACCTAACTATTGTCACAACCTCTCATCAGTCAATAGGAGTCCACGATTTCTAACATGTCTATTACTTGGCGACCGATGCGTTGCAATCAGGAGCAGTGTAATACAATCATGATGTAAAAAGTACATAACATTAGTGGAGGACACATTTGTTTGCAACTTGAACCCATACAAAACCTCAGGCAAAAATATCATACATATTAGAAGAATTTTTCTCCCCTATGACAGTATTCTGCTTTCAAAAAGTGAAAAATTTGTCAAAATAACACTATGTGAAATTTATAGGGAACCTGTCAGGTCACATAACTCTATCTACCTGCAGATATAGGGTTAATCTGCAGGTTAATAGTATTATGAAGGTGCCCAGCCGCTGTAGTGTGGTACCGAGGACAAAATGAATTGTATTTCTCACAAAAACCACTGGTTTCATGCAGGTGTGCCCGAAGGAGAGGCAGGCCCACAGCTGGCACCAGCCCATCTAGCATATGCCAGAATTGCCAGAAGGCCAGTCCGGCCCTGGCTCTATCGCTGCTTCTCTGATGGTCCTGGATGATCTAGATTTAAAAGATGTGCCGTACATGCACATGACTACTGCAGCCAATCAACAGTCTGCAGTAGTCATCATTTCAGAGACCAGCACTTGGCTATAGCGGTCACATGCATTCACTACAGGGAATCAGAGACCGGTGGGGACGACCAGAGAAACAGTGTTGGAACTGCTTGGATTGAACAGGTACGGTTTTTAGTTATTTTAATAACAATTCTGCACCTGTTTAAGTTTTTTGGAGCTAGGACACACAGAACACATCATTCACATATTATATAATTATCTAAATATGAGAGCCAAAATGAACACAATTATCTTTTAGGCTAGGGTGACATGACCTTTTTTCTCTAATCTGAGAAAATCAGTCCAACTATGCTAATCACACTCTGATTAGAATCTGATCAGAGTTTGATCAGAGTAAGATTCTATTTTCTTGGAGGTGGAGAAAAAAAAGTTTATCCTACCTTCTCTATATTATCAGTCTGTGAAAATCAGACCACACTTGGATGTCATCTGAGTGCAGCCTGATTTTTTCCACGGATCCATAAAGTTGAATGGACTAGTGCCATCTGATTTTTGGAAGCAAATTTTGCATCCTTGGCCTGAGAAAAAAATTGGACATGTGCATGGCACCATATAATTTATTTTTTATTTTACTTATATAGCGCAATTAATTCCACAGCGCTTTACAGACACCGGCCCTGTCCCCATTGGGGCTCACAATCAAGATTCCCTATCAGTATGTGTTTGGAGTGCGGGAGGAAACCAGAGTACCCACTGGAAACCCACACAAAGATGGCGAGAACATACAAACTCCTTGCAGATTATGTCCTTGGTTGGATTTGAACCCAAGACCCCAGCGCTGCAAGGCTTCAATGCTTGCCACTGAGCCCCCGTGCAGCCCTAGAATAGCATGGGGATGAGTGCAATCCCTCAAAGCAATGGATATCATTCATCCAATTTTTACAGTTGTGTGCATGACCCCATATATTTAACCTGAAGGGGAAAAATACATATGCAAGGAAAGGAAACTTCATAATATATTATTTCAGAAAAATATACTTTTTTCCGGTTGTGAGCTACTTCTTTCCTGCCTTTTGAAATCAATGAAAAGCTACTAAAATCTGACATGCTCAGAAGAAAACATACTGTTAACCTACTGAGAGATCATGTTACATCTGCCTATAGAAGTCTACGGAGAGGGTAAGGAGTGCTGCAGTGATGGATTTACAGCTACACAGCTCAGTTTTGATGCATAAAGTTTTCCATGGGCTGCTGCTTTTTTGCTTGTGTGCTAGACAGAGACAGGAGACCAGGAATCTCTTAGGTCTTTGTGTGTACTGAGTATGGCAGTCATTTTAGCAGCTAATCTCCTCCTACCAAGTCACAGTTAACTGAAAATTAGAGATGAAGCTTGCAGAAGGAAAAACTAATAATATACAGTCATGGCCAAAAGTATTGAGAAGGAGACAAATAGTAATTTTTCCAAAGTTTACTGCTTAATTTTTAGTAATGGCAATTTGCATATACTCCTGAATGTCAAAGAGCGATCAGCTTAACAGCAATTACTGTACTTGCAAAGTCAATATTTGCCCAGAAAATGAACTTTAACCCCCAAAACACATTCCAACATCATTGCAGTCCTGCCTTAAAAGGAGCAGCTAACATCGTTTTAGTGATTGATCCATTAACACAGGTGTGGGTGTTGATGAGGACAGGGCTGGCGATCAATCAGTCATGATTAAGTAAGAATGACATCACTGAACACTTTAAAAGGAGGCTGGTTCTTGGTATCATTGTTTCTCTTCAGTTAACCATGGTTATCTCTAAAGAAACACGTGCAGCCATCATTGCACTGCACAAAAATGGCCTAACAGGGAAGAGTATCGCAGCTACAAAGATTGCACCTCAGTCAACAATCTATCGCATCATCAAGAACTTCAAGGAGAGAGCTTCCATTGTTGTCAAAAAGGCTCCAGGGCGCCCAAGAAAGACCAGCAAGCGCCAGGACCGTATCTTAAAACTGTTTCAGCTGTGGGATCGGACTACCAGCAGTGCCGAGCTTGCTCAGGAATGGCAGCAGGGACCGACTGATATTCTGCAAAAGGTACAGGGAGTGGACTGCTGAGGACTGGGGCAAAGTCATTTTCTCTGATGAATCCCCTTTTCGATTGTTTGGGACATCTGGAAAACAGCTTATTCGGAGAAGAAGAGGTGAGCGCTACCACCAGTCTTGTCTCATGCCAACTGTAAAGCATCCTGAAACCATTCATGTGTGGGGTTGCTTCTCAGCCAAGGGAATCGGCTCACTCACAGTCTTGCCTAAAAACACAGCCATGAATAAAGAATGGTACCAGAATGTCCTCCAAGAGCAACTTCTCCCAACCGTCCAAGAGCAGTTTGGCGCCCAACAATGCCTTTTCCAGCATGATGGAGCACCTTGCCCTAAAGGAAAGGTGATAACTAAATGGCTCATGGAACAAAACATAGAGATTTTGGGTCCATGGCCTGGAAACTCCCCAGATCTTAATCCCATTGAAAACTTGTGGTCAATCATCAAGAGACGGGTGGACAAACAAAAACCAACAAATTCTGGCAAAATGCAAGCATTGATTATGCAAGAATGGACTGCTATCAGTCAGGATTTGGTCCAAAAGTTGATTGAGAGCATGCCAGGGAGAATTACAGAGGTCTTGAAGAAGAAGCGGCAACACTGCAAATATTGACTTGCTGCATTAACTCATTCTAACTGTCAATATAACCTATTGGTACTCATAATATGATTGCAATTATATTTCTGTATGTGATATAAACATCAGACAAACACTAATAAAAACCAGAGGCCAGCAGATCATGTGAAAATATAATTTTGGTGTCATTCTCAAAACTTTTGGCCATGACTGTAAGAGCCAGGAATAAAGCTTGTCCTCATATACCCAAAATGTACAGCTTATTCTGAAAAGTCACCTGAAATGACAGGTACGCTTTAGGTGTGTCCTACTTCATGGGCAGGGACTGATGTGCCCACCGGTACGTGAGATGTAAATCTGATTCTTGTTATCAATTTTGTTATATCCCTATGACACATCTACCTAGATATACAATAATATATGATTGGGGAACGTAAGACTGTGCCAGAAGGCGAATGTTAGCATGAAATCTACTTATTTGTTTAAGTGGACCAGGCAAAAGGCTATATACATACAATAAATACTATTTTTACATGTACACTATTGAAATGATTGCTATTTTCCTCTGGTAACCATGTTAGCAGTTTTCCTCTATGTTATGTGACCTTCAAAAACATCTATGAAGATAACAAAGGCCGAAAAAAATGATTAAAAGTTTCAAGGATTGTCACCATAAACCGGCGCTGTTTTGGTAATATGAACGATGTTTTCTCCCTCACAAGCACCACTTAGCTTGATTAAATATATCTTGTAGACGAGGGTGTCCGGTTTATCGGAGAAATTGAATGCTGAGAACGTAAGGCTGCCTTCTATTTGTAACATTAGACATGCCACATACTCGAGTCAGTTTATGACATTTCAGAAATTGAGGCTTGTGAATAATTTTTCAAGTGTCCCCGCACATGCTTATGCAGATTCAATTTAATAAGTGACACACAGTCCTACAATGCGCTCTACTTATTATTGTTTTGTTACCATAGACGCGCAGATTAAGGGCTGACTTATTTGTGTGACAGACCTAAGTCAAATACTCGAGCAATTGTACAGAAAAGGGGTGATTTACGGTGCTAGCTGTGTTATATGTTATACACAGCCTTGACAATTTCTACTTACGTGCTGAATTACATAGCTGAGAAACAAATAAAATGTCAAATGGAACATGCGAGAAAGTTTTAGTATTCTCCTTGTTCGTCTATTTAAGACTCACTGGGGCGTAACTTGAAATTCTCGGCTCCAGCGCAAAGTCTCCCACGATTTACTATACTGGTGTCTTCTTATTTATCACGGGCTTGGATGCAACTGCTACAGGATTTTTGCACCATCTGAAGCAAAATGGAATTTAGGGCAATTCATATCTTGGCAACTATTCATTTTTGGATCATAATGATATTGATTTTATGTAGTGTGGAAGCCATAGGCACCAAAAATATTGTATTGGTGAATTGCAGAATGAATTCTTGAAAATAACCATAAAAACTTATGTAGTAGTCAAGTAACTACTCTTATTTTGACATAAAATGCACATTCTGCAAGTCACCTTACACTAGCTCCACTACTTGCCTATCAATTTGCCCTCTGATCAGCTTCATGCCAAGGAAATTATAGAGACACATTTCAACAAATGAACTAAGAAAGGTACAGCAGAGATGCTCCATATAAAACCTCAACTTTTATTCTAGGCTGTTTAGACATACTCTTAGGCCACATTCACACTTTCAGTAATTGGTCAGTATTTTACATCAGTATTTGTAAGCCAAAATCAGGAGTGGCACAATCAGAGGAAAAGTATAATAGAAACACGTCACCACTTCTGTATTTATCACCCACTCCTGGTTTTGGCTTACAAACACTGATGTAAAATACTGACCGTGTGAATGTGGAATGTGAGAGAAGAAAAAACTGGCACTCAACGTCCCTTAAAATCTTCCTTTATTGTTGAAGTTTATAACATGGCAGCAGGCTGAGAATGCAACTCAGTGAGGACGACGGACGTTTTGCGCTCCTGTGTGCTTCAACAGGTCCTGAATCAGTGTGAATTTGACCTTACTGTGATGGAATAAAGATGAAGTTTTATAAAGAGTGTCTCTGCCGTGCTAGAGCTTCTCTTCCTAATGAGTTGTAAACCATTCATCTGTAAGTGTCCTCAATGGGGCTCACAATCTATTTTCTCTATCTGACATACACTCCTGAGCCAATTGTTTCAGAACGTGCACTCAAACCCATGGAGAACATAAAAACACCACGTAGGTGCAGTTCTAGGTCAGGTTTGGAACCTTGAACCCAGTGCTGTAATTATGTCAACCACTATGAAACTGTGCCGCCTATGCTAAAAAGAAATTCACAGTAATCGAAAACACCTAAAATCAGGAACTACAGGAAAAGTTTAGATAAAGTTTTGAAAATCTCTTTGCATAATCAAGCTGCTTTCAGCGCTAGGGGTAGCCCAATCTGGGCAACCATGTAATACATACAAAGATTAAGTACATCTCTATGTCCAAAATGCATCTATTTTTGCCTTGATGCAATATTTTTAATGTACCTGGGACCTTTAAAGTTGTACTAATAAATTGGTGAAGTTTTATTTCCAAACGGCTGGATACCTTCATTTGCTTTGTTTGCATCTCAAGCCAAGCAGGCGCTTTCACTTTCCATGCCGAGGATCTTCACAGCCAATCTCTACGGAGCTGGTGATTTCTGTACTTTATGCCTGTAGTTATTCCAAGTCCATCAGAAGTAAATCTTTTCTTTCTGATGGTTCTCTGTTCTTTTTCATAGATAGGGGTGCTGAGTGGGTAGCCGTTTGGACACCCATTTACCCTGGCCGTGATATTCTGTAGATAGAAAATAAAGTCTACTAATACCGTTGGCTGGCTGCAAAGAATTTCTTATGTCGACAGTATAACTAAAGAAAGCAGAATGAACTTTTAACATATTTTATTTTGTCAAAGCTTTTTTTTTTATTGGATAATCAGTAAAAGCTTTGAATGACCATTTTAGAAATGACAGATTTTCACTAAGAATATTAATGAAATATAATTTTAGGAAGGATGTCAAAAGCGTTGCATTTCATTCTGTACTATATCCCCGTAAGTGCTAAATTAACAAATGTAACAATGATATAAATGAATAAAACTCTCACGTAATTAAATAGTAACAATAAGCTCCTATATACAGTAAAGCCTCTTTAAGATGTCTTTCCAAACTTGTATAAAACATGTTTTTCTTAGAAGGCTGATCTTTTAAAAAAAAATGAGAAAAACAAAAAACAACCAAATTAGAAAAACATGCATAATACATGCTAAAAGTGCAAATGTGTCACTGAAAATCCGGTCTGTATATGGGGGTGGTCTTCTTTAAGAGGTGGTCTTTGGTAATTCAAGGAGAATGCATTTCTTGTGCATATTATACATGTATTTCATCTTGTTTCTTGCACAGGATATTTCGGTTAGTGATGTAATCGCATAATGTTTGGAACATAATGTACAGTAGGTCCAGACTTCCCCCAGCTTATTGGCTAAGGAATGTTTAGTGGCGTTACCCGTCAGAAATTGGGGCTAAGTAAATCATCCTAGTTCTTATAAGATGCTGCAACACTTCAGAGCAAGAGGCATGTCAAGATGAAAGCATATAATGTGCCATCATAGCGGTAGCTGCTTTGTATGCAGAAGTGCCTGTAAATGTAACTACAGTAAATGTAATTCTCATATACATGGCATAACACTTAATAAATCACAAGCAAATCAGGTGGACGAGCGCCAGCAGTGCCTACCTAGTAATAAGAGATTTATAGACAGACAGACTCTGTCTGGATTTTTCTCTTTATTAGTCTCATACAGTAAAGAGCTTCTTTCCATTGCTTCACAACAGACCATCTTCACTACTGAGACTGACTTCACCCACAGACCTAGCTTAGCAGCTTGCTGCAGCTAAGTCTTGTTAAATACCACTAGGTGGCGTCAACACCCTGCTGAATGGGAGTACAGAAGTGATTCCTAGTGAGGTCATGCGGCTTCATAGCTTGCCAAGTAATAAATCTTTCTTTAAAAGCAACGTACAATGTATCTTTTTTAAAATAAGTCATCAATATTTTTTTTAGAATGTTTACAATTAAATTAATTAGTAAAAATAAGTAAATAAATAAAACCTTATATGACTTGTTTTTCAAAATAGTTTAATGAATGTGTGCTTTGTAAATGGAAATTGTCATATTAGAATGGTATTGAATGCTAATGTATGACCACCACGTGAACAGAGACTGGGTCTGGCTCTTTTTTGAGTAAAGTAGTAGTCATAGTACTGGACTATCAAAAGTCTGATTTTTTTTTTTAAAAAAGTCTTTACTTTGGAAATAACTTCATATTTCAAGGGGTTTCACTGCAAAATCTCACAGTACAAATTTCATACAGTTGTAAAGTGATTTTTAGACCTGATGAACCTGGTACACTTGCTATAAAATTCATTTCAGAATGGCTGTATGATAGTTTTCAATAGGTTTCCTGCCCGAAATCAAAAATGAACATTTGGCGTCCATCAAGAGCTCATTATATAATGCACTACGTATTTAGAAGCTGTGAAAGGGCATTTTATATGGGGGTGCATTAAAGAATAAATTGTACAATAAATATGACAAAAAGAATAAAAATGTATGAAAATGCAGGGGAGCATCTTCAGTGAAACTCTTATGTCATATAGTTGAATATTCAGGTTTTTGTTTATTACACCTGTTTCTAAGAACTCAGGGATATCCCATAATATCCACCATTCTAACTCCTAGATGTGTTGCCACAGTTCTTTTTTAATATACTATCATAAAAGTATTACTGCAAAATTTTGTAGAGTTGAAATTTTGGGAAAACCACAGTGAAATTTTCATTCTGCTTCAACAGGGATATGCTGGTGAGGTGGAACAAGGTAGTCAGGACCCCCGTACTGGTTATCCCTATGCCTCTGGCAGTCCAACAATTAATAACTGTCCTGTAAATAGGTGATAAATGTATATAGTAGGAAAACTCCTTTGAACTTGACGGACATGTCTGTTTTTAACCAGGGAATCAGTGGCTTGTCTACTAAATTATCACTCATGGTTCTGTACATTGTTAAAAAAAAAAATCCTACCATCGGATTCTGGATAATTACTAAACAATATCAGGACAAAGATGGAAAAAAGGCTGCACAATAGGCTACAGATTTTAACAAGGTTCTCGACTGCCCAAGAATTCTCTGCAACTGAATTCAATTTATGAATTACAGAGCAGGAAATTTCAGCTAATTGTTACAATAGGGAAATGTTTTGAAGTGCAAATATAATCTGCTTGCTGTAAACTAGAGAATGGGACACTTTCCAGAGCTCTGACATCTGAAAAAAAAAAAGTTTAAAAAAAGTTTCGCCTGAGGATGCAGACATTGCTGATGTGGCTTTATTAAACTGGATCAAAGAAACAACAATAGACGGGGAGCATGCAAGAGCAAAGGCTTCGGATGTGGCTTTGTTGTGCGGAGAGTTATAAATGTATACAAAATATGGGCATGCTACTGTCATTACTTATACACGGACCTTTATTTTAGATTTATCATCTAATAATTGATGGACCGGAGTTTTTCATGCAGAATTGTTGGGTTATAGTGTAGTTATGTTAAAAAAAAATCATAAGATGCAATGCTCCAAAACTACCACTAGATGTCGACACTAGATTGCAAAATGGAAAAAAAGCACACAAAAAAATAGATTTTATCTTAAAGGGATAGTGGGGAAAATGTTTTTATTCTTTTTTTAAGGGCTGCATCAAAATAGGTGCAACTGGTATTTCATATAATAGTCTATAACATTAGCACATGCTAGTCTTTATTTTCTGCATATGCCCTATTGTGCCGTTACTACCCATGAAAAATATGAAGGAAGAAATATTTCTGTAAGTCCTATGTAAAGCTATATTATGATATTAAGCTGTGCCAACTATCAAATGATAAAATAACAACTGTCAAGTGACGGACACGCTTAACTCTGCTACATGTACATAATACAAATGTATGTGTCATCTTTAGTGATAAGGTGTGACTGTCACCATGCGCTCACTTTATTGTGTGTGTGCATGGCACTGGTCTGTTTATTTTCATATCCCATGGATCGCTCAGGAGTGATGATAGCTAGCTTTTTCTACATAAATAAGTCTGGACATTGTGTTCATTGTTAGCAGCTGTGGACATGAGAAATGCGGTTTTCTAAGATCCTCATCATATGGAAAGTGAATGTACCTAAATGACTTGTATGAAATATGCAACAAGCTTCATAATTGGGATAATGTACAGAGCATTTTCTTATGTCTACCAGAGCAGTGTACAAGAGGGAAATATATATAGACATATACAGTTACAGAGTGTATGTGTATGTATAGAATATATATATGTATAAAAAAAGAATATATATCTCATCTATAGTATATATATCTATATATATATGAAAACATGTATAAAAGAATATATATCTCATGTTTACACTGTCTTACTATCTATCTTTATATATAAGAGCTATACATTATTTTACATATACAGTATATATATATATATATATATATATATATACACACAGGTACATCTCACTAAATTAGAATATAATCAAAAAGTTAATTTATTTCAATTCTTCAATACAAAAAGTGAAACTCATATATTATATAGGATCATTTCTGTTAATGTTGATCATTATGGCTTTCAGCCAATGAAAACACAAAAGTCATTATCTCAGTAAACTAAAATAATTATCAAAAACACCTGCAAAGGCTTCCTAAGTGTTTAAAAAGGTTCCTTAGTCTGTTTCAGTAGGCTCCACAAACATGTGGACAACCGCTGACATGACAGATGTCGAGAAGGCAGTCATTGACACACTCCACAAGGTCCCAGAGTTCCAATTTTCATTTGGAAATCAAGGTCCCAGAGTCTGGAGGTAGAGTGGAAAGGAACACAATCCAAGCTGCTTGAGGTCTAGTGTGAAGTTTCCACAATCAGTGATGGTTTGGGGAGCCATGTCATCTGCTGGCGTAGGTCCACTGTGTTTTATCAGGACCAAAATCAGCGCAGCCGTCTACCAGGAAATTTTAGAGCACTTCATGCTTCCCTCTGCCGACAAGCTTTTTGGAGATGGAAGTTTCATTCTCCAGCAGGACTTGGCACCTGTCCACACTGCCAAAAGTACCAATACCTGGTTTACACACAACAGTATCACTGTGCTTGATTGGCCAGCAAACTCGCCTGACCTTAACCCCATAGAGAATCTATGGGGTATTGTCAAGAGGAAGATGAGAGACACCAGACCCAACAATGCAGACGAGCTGAAGGCTGCTATCAAAGCAACCTGGGCTTCCATAACACCTCAGCAGTGCCACAGGCTGATCGCCTCCATGCCACGCCGCATTGATGCAGTAATTGATGTAAAAGGAGCCCCGACCAAGTATTGAGTGCATTTACTGAACATACATTTCAGTAGGCCAACATTTCGGATTTTAAAATCATTTTTCAAGCTGTTGTTATAAAGTATTCTAATTTACTGAGATAATGACTTTTGTGTTTTCATTGGCTGGAAGCCGTAATCATCAACATTAACAGAAATAAACACTTGAAATTGATCACTCTGTTTGTAATGACTCTATATAATATATGAGGTTCAATTTTTGATGATATTCTAATTTAGTGAAATGCACCTGTATATATATATATATATATATATATATATATATATATATATATATATATATATATATATACACACAGTACATATATTATATTCTATACAAGAGACACATACAGATGTCAAAATCTATTTCCCTCTTGTACACTGCTCTGTTAGAAATAAGCAAATGCTCTGTACATTATCCCAATTATGAAGCTTGTTGCATATTTCATAAAAGTAATTTAGGTCCATTCACTTTCCATATGACGAGGATCTTAGAAAACCACATTTCCCATGTATTTCTTATATTTATTATGCATGAGACAGTTTGGTGTGCATTTAAACGTTTACATTTTTTTTTTACAATGGGTGAAGAATAAAATATTTCTATCATTTGTATTTTGCTTTTTAAACTGGAATAAACTATCTATCTATCTATCTATCTATCATCTATCTATCTATCTATGTAGTCATCTATCTATCATTATCTATCTATCTATCTATCTATCTATTATCTATCTATATTTCTATCATCTATCTATCTATTAACTGGCTCGATATACCTGTACATCTATCTATCTATCTATCTATCTATCTATCTATCTATCTATCTATCTATCTATCTATCTATCTATGTATCTATCTATGTATCTATCTATCTATCTATTCTATCTATCTATCATTATTTATCTATCATTATCTATCTACTTATCTATCTAGAATCTATAATGATCTATCTATCTATCATCTATCTATCTATCATCTATCTATTATCTATCTATCTATCTATCTGTCTATCTATCTATCTATCTGTCTATCTATCATCTATCTATCTATCTATTATCTATCTATCTATTATCTATCTATCTATCCATCTATCATCTATCTATCTATCTATCTATCATCTATCTATCATTTTTCTACATTTATTTATCCATCCCTTTTTGTTTGTTTATCTCTCTTTTGCTCATTTCCTATTTTATCTAATTAGAACCATATTAAACATTATATCTTCTTTTTATTATTTGATGACATATACCAGCTATTATAACATCACAATATTGAAATGACTAATTGTGCATCAAAACGTGCTGATTTGGCCTGTGCATTTATTACATGGCCTGTAGATGTACAATAATGAACATTGTTTTGGGCCCAGGCATAAGTTGTAAAAATAGTTAGGAGATGTTGGAGGCAGGAAGGGAACAACAATAGTTTATACAATTATTGTTATTCCCATGATGTCTTCTTTAAGGCCACGTTCACATGGTCAGTTTTTGGTGAGTATTTTACATCAGTATTTGTAAGCCGAAACCAGGAGTGGAACAATCAGAGGAAAAGTATAATATAACACGTCACCACTTCTGTATTTATCACCCACTCCTGGTTTCGGCTTACAAATACTGATGTAGAATACTGACCAAATACTGAATGTGTGAACGTGGCCTAAAGGGATTTTCTGTTTTCAAAAAACCTGCATCCTCAAGGGCAGTTTGTTCTAAAAAGCAAACTGCGCTTTAATCACTCTCCCTGGGTCCAGGACTGAGTCACTTCAGCTGCTTCCAGTGTCCCTTGTTGTCTGCAGTGCTGATGTCACATTGAGCTTAGCGGCTCTGCCTGTGTGGAGGGAACGAACCACTAAATTCATTGATTGGTAGCTGTGCTATAGACGTGACAATTATGCAGACAACCGACACCAGGGCAGCTGCAGAAACCTGGGAAGGGTGAGTAAAGCTCAATTTTTTTTTTTTATTTATAGAAAAAACCCATGCCACATTTTCCGGTCCTTGTTCTGTCTTGGCTTAAATTTGCAGAGAAAAACAGTAATGGAAAAAAAATATATATACTGTATATATATTGATTTACATTTCAAATAATTTAATTTTATATTAATGAGCTGTAGGGAATTTAATAATAATCATATCATGTAATTTAAATAAATTTGCAAATAAAACGACAGTCCATGAGTGGAGTGTCCATCAATGACATTTAGTTCTGCTAATATAATTTTTTAATTTTTATAATTATTAAAAAATTCAACTTATTTGATCGTCTTCTGTCTATTCTGTATATGTAGTAATAAATACGATGATTATAATTATCACTATAGACAGCACAAAGACACTTTATCTGTCCGATGAACTTAGTTTCAAAACAGTAATAAAGTAAATAATAAAATCCAGATGACATTCGATTCATCATTTGTCTTTTTTTAAGTAATTTTTCTTTTTTTCTCTTGTGGCATCCGTTGATGTTTCTTGCTCCAAATGAACCAAAATGGCACACACGATTCATGAATTTGGGGCAAAGTCAAAAATGGGCTTCTTTCCTGTCATTAACCATTTGTGCGCCTTTTTTATTAGTAAAAACATGCATCTTTTTGAAAATATCGCAAAACATAAGACTTTTGAAAAGAATTGGATAAAACCCCACCGGGGGGACTGGAGTAGAGTTTTTAAAAAGACCTTTTAAAAAACAAAACAGCCAAGCGCCTATGAAATAGACTTAAAAAAAGGCACAAATAGAATAATGATGTGTGTGCAAACAAAAAACAGGCACAAAACTATATAAAAAATAGGCGCAAAAGCAATGATGAATTGTATCATTTTTAAATTACTGGAGTTAAGAATATGATATAGGAAATACATATTAACATATTCAATTTTCTATTCTTGTATTGAACCCTTAATATGCTCTTCTTTCAGGGACAAGCAGAATGAGAATGACTAAATATAAAACTTCTTGTGATCCATGTTATCATATCATTGATGTAAGAACTATGTATGAGCTACATACGGTAGGTCACTAACTGAAGGGATGGGATAAAGAGGAGGCTTCTTGCTTGTCATCCTGTATCAGGTTCTAGATCACCTAGTAAACCTATGCATTCGGTTCTTATTAGGTAAATGTATATTAAAATATACAATATTCAATGTTTAAAGAATCCTAGCATAATGTGTTATATATTGGTAAAGAATAGTGATGGGCGAGCACTAAAATGCTCGGGTGCTCGATGCTCGGGTCGAGCACATTGGAATACTCGGGTGCTTGACCCGAGCAACGAGCCCAATGTAAGTCTATGAGTACAGTGTCCATTTTAGGACATGATCAGATATCAAACTCAAACATCAGAATGATGTCAGTTTGAGGCTAAATACCCTGTCTGAGAACTGATTCTGACAAGTGATTTTGACGAGTGATTCTGACGAGTGATTCTGACGAGTGATTCTGACAAATGATTCTGACGAGTGATTCTGACGAGTGATTCTGACGAGTGATTTTGACGAGTGATTCTGACGAATGATTCTGACGAGTGATTCTGACGAGTGATTCTGACGAATGATTTTGACGAATGATTTTGATGAGTGATTCTGACGAGTGATTTTGATGTGTGATTCTGACAAGTGATTCTGACGAGTGATTTTGACGAGTGATTCTGCCGAATGATTCTGACGAGTGACTTTTACAACTGTAATAATAATAATAATAATAATAAAAAAAAGTAACTGTTCGCAGATGGGACTTGAAGCCAAAATTCTGTGTCCCAAAGCCAGTGCACTAACCACTAAGCTATTAACTTAGTTGTAAAAACCTTGGGGTTCTATTTGGTTATATGATTTTCAGTGCAAACTCGTTTAAAACTCATTGGGACGTATGCACAGACTGCAACCAAGCCAAATTCAAATGATGTTTGATTCTGATGTGTGAGTCTGATGTGCGACTTTCTTCAAACATCAGAATCACAATGACTTTTAGTCACCCTGAGTATTTTCATGGTTGATCTCATGAGACAAGAAAAGATGCCAACTACTTTCATTTGACCGGATAGCGCAATGGTAAGCCATTAGTCTCTGAAACTACAGTGTCAAAGTTCAAATCCTGATAGGAATAAGATTATTATTATTATTTTTTTTTAATTATGCCTATTTAGCACACAAACTACAGGGGTGTTTTACCGTTAATATCTGACACTCTGATTGTCATCCTGATGTGTTAAGAGTTTCAGACACGCTGTCTATTTGCATGGTTAATTACATAGCCAAAGTAAATTGGGAGGCAATAATTTACTACATATCTATTTCCAAGTGATTTTATATTTGCATAATTTCTTAAAGGGGTCTAATGATAAAATTCATCAGAATCACTCGTCAAAATCATTCGTCAGAATCATTCGTCAGAATCACTTGTCAAAATCACTCGTCAGAATCACTCGTCAGAATCACTTGTCAAAATCACTCGTCAGAATCACTTGTCAGAATCAGTTCTCAGACAGGGTATTTAGCCTCAAACTGACATCATTCTGATGTTTGATTTTGATATCTGATCATGTCCTAAAATGGACACTGTATATGAGAAACTCGAGCATTTTTCAGACGGCTCCCCCCGGCGGTCTGCAGAGGGCCTAAAAATTGCCCAAATTGATGGGAACAGTGCTCAAATGACATGGGGACAGGATGGGGAAGACCCCTGGAAACATTTCTGACTCCCAGGTCACTTCTGTCAACAATGTTGTCAGAGGTATTATGCCACTTTTACGGACTCACAATAAAACATACAAAAACTAAGCCAAAATGGATTTTCCTGGGAAATATGTTAAGGAACATCCTTTCCAGGGTAATGACTTGTATATCAAGCAAAATAAATAGCCAAAAACAAAAATGCTCCTCCACACCTTGGGCTATGTTCATACGTAGCATTTTTGATGCGTTTTTTCACTTTTGCATTGCTTTCAACCGTGACAAATGCCTTGACCAGGAAATGTAATTTTAACATTTTACAACCTTATCTGGCCATGTGGTGTGTGAGATATCATCAGACACATCGTGTTTATTTTATGAAGGAGGGACTCTGAAAGTCACAAAGCCTATTTTTATAGGGCCATCAGGCGGCCTTTACTATTCTTAAAGGGCCAGCAGTCGGCCTTCACTTTTCTTAGAGAGCCAGCAGTCGGCTATGTTTTATTGTTCCCATTACTAAAGAGTGGGTCTCCTATACTGTTATTGCGTATGCAGTGAATGGCAGGGCTGCCCAAAATTTGGACACACCTCAATACCACTTTGAAAATTTTGACGCACCCCAATACCCCTTTGAAGAGACTTAGAGGAGCGCCTCCTGAAAAAAAATTTCCCATTATTAGGAAGCAGGTCTTCCATTGTGTTTGCCTATGCAGTGAATGCAAGGGTTGCCAAAAATTTGGAGGCACTCCAATGCCCCTTGGAAGAGACATGGAGGTCAGAAGGCCACCTTAAAACAATGTTCCCATTATTAGGAAGTGGGCCTCTCATTGCGTTTGTCTATGCAGTGAATGAAAGGGTTGCCAAAAACTTGGAGGCACTCCAATGCCCCTTGGAAGAGACGTAGAGGAGGGCCTCCTGAAATTTTTTTTTCCCATTATTAGAAAGTGGGTCTCCCATTGTGTTTGCCTATGCAGTGAATGCAAGGGCTGCCAAAAATTGGGAGTCACTCCAATGGCCCTTGGAAGAGACGTGGAGGAGGGCCTCATAAAAAAATGTTCCCATTAGAAAGGAGCCGGTCTCCTATACTTGTAATGCCCATGCACTAAGTGTAAAGGGCTGACAAACATTTACCCCTGAAGGGTATACATGAACATACTGTATAAAATTTTTTTTACTGGCATCATAAACACCCTTTAAAAAAATTATGTGGGTGTTGCATCACGGACCACGGTCACCCTGGTGATATGGTGGTGGAGGACGAGGATGAGGAGAAGGAGGAGGAAAAGAGCAAATAGCCAAAATCAGGAAGCGTATACCCATGTCTGGGTGTGAAGGGGTGCATGGGAATACACCTCCAAAAAAGAGACACTGAATTTGAGCTTATGTTACGCTGCTATCATTCAATGGTGTTGAGAAGTCTGGCCCAATCCAGCCCTTGTTCATTTTTATAACAGTCAGCCTGTCAGCATTTTCAGTTGACAGGCGGATGCGCTTATCAGTTACAATTCCACCAGCAGCACTAAAAACCCACTCTGATAAAACGCTGGCGGCAGGGCAGGCCAGGACCTCCAAGGCATAGAGAGCCAGTTCATTCCATGTATCCAGCTTGGATACCCAATAATTATAAGGCACAGAGGAATCACGGAGGATGTTGGTACGGTCGACAAGGTACTCCCTCAGCATCTTCCCAAACTTTGCACTCCTTGTGAGAGTACCCCGCGCCTCAGGGCTTGTGTGATGGGAGGGGCTGAGAAAATTCTCCCAGAACTTTGACAGTGTTCCCCTGCCTCTGCTGGATTGAAGTTGTGTCTCTCTCGCCTGTACTCCTTGGTTGTCCAACGAACTGTGACCTCTACCACCAGCATTTTCAGATGGGAATTTTTTTAATAGTTCCGCAACAAGGGCCTTCTGGTACAGCTCCATTTTTGTAGACCTGTCCACCTCAGGAATAAGAGATATAAAGTTCTCCTTGTAGTGTGGGTCTAGAAGTGTCACCAACCAGTAATGAATGTCACCCAAAATTTTGAAAACGCAAGGGTCATGGGAAAGGCAGCGTAACATAAACTCAGTCATGCGTGCCAGACTCCTAACAGGCAAGACTTCCGTGTCCTCAACAAAAGGATGACTGACCATGCTCTTCTCCTCCTCTCTGACAGCTGTTCAGGTAGTACCATCTATAGCGCATGAAACTAGCTCCTGTTCTTCCTCCTCATCCTCCTCTTCCTCATTGTCACCCAATCCACGTTGGGATGAGATGAGGCTGGGCTGTGTGTAATCACCCTGCATGGTTCCTTGCTCCATCCTCTTTGATTGTTAGCAGAGAGCATTTCAGAAGACAGAGAAGCAGGATGGTGACGCTAATTATGGCATCATCGCCGCTCACCATCTTGGTGGAGTACTCAAAGTTTTGGAGGATGGTACATATGTCTGACATCCATGTCCATTCCTGGGGTCTTATGTATGGAGTCTGAACTGAATACCGACGGCCTTGTTGATGCTGGTACTCAACAACTGCCCTCTTCTGCTCACAAATCCTTCCCAACATGTGCAGTGTAGAGTTCCAATACGTGGGGACATCACACACCAGTCTGTGAGCTGGAAGCTGCATACGCTGCTGAAACACGGCAAGGGCGGCGGAAGCTGTAGGTGACTTTCTAAAATGGGCACACAGGTGGCGCACTTTAACAAGCAGATCTGACAGATCCAGGTAGGATTTGAGAAACCGCTCAACCACGAGGTTAAGCACATGGGCCAGGCATGGTACATGTGTGAGCTCGCCTCACCTCAGAGCCGCCACCAGGTTCCCGCCATTGTCACACACGACCATGCCTAGCTGTAGGTTCAGCATTGTGAGCCACAGATCTGCCTGCTCTTTCAGAGCTGTCCACAACTCTTCAGTATTGTGCGGTTTGTCATCTAAGCAGATTAGCTTCAGCACAGCCTGTTGCCGCTTGGCTGAGGCAGTGCTGCAACGCTTCCAGCTTGTTACTGATGTGGTCATTTCGGAGATGGAGGCTGAAGAGGAGGAGGAGGCTGAGGAGGATGAGGTGCAGGAGCTGTAGACTGTGGGGGCAACCCTGATTGACCTAGGGCCCGCAACCCTTGGCGTCGGGAGGATGTGTTCCGTCCCAAGGTCCGACTGGGTCCCAGCTTCCACTATGTTAACCCAGTGTGCCGTCAGCGAGATGTACCGTCCCTGCCCACAAGCACTTGTCCACGTGTCCGTGGTTACGTGAACTTTCCCGGTAACTGCCTTGTTGAGGGCACGGCTAATGTTTTGGGACACGCGCTTCTGTAATGCGGAGATGTCACACCGGGTGAAATAGTGGCGGCTGGTGACCGAGTGTTCAGTTATGGCCGCCGCCATCAGTTTGCGGAATGCTTCAGTCTCCACGAGCCTGAAAGGCAACATTTTGAGCGCAAGTAGTCGTGAAATGTGGGAATTTAGTAGTGTGGCCTGTGGGGCGTTGGCTGCGTATTTGCGCTTGCGTTCCAAGGACTGGAGTATGGACAACTGAACATTGCACTGGGATAAGGGCGTAGACAAGCTTCCTGATGCTGCTACTTGAGAGTGTGCAGCGACACGTGCATGGCAGGAGGCATCTTCGCATGCACCATGGACTGGGGTTTGGATTGCATGCACAACAGCAGAAGAAGCAATGGTGCCACCCGCAGACACTGTTCCTGGACCCTGGGGTTCGGCCCACAAAGTCGGGTGCTTTGCTGCCATGTACCTGATCATGCTGGTGGTGGTCAGACTGCTAGTTTTGCCACCCCTGCTGATAGTGGCCTGGCAGGTGGTGCAAATGGCCTTTTTGAGGTTATCGGCAGAGTTTTTAAAAAACAATCAGGGTCGGGAAGACATAACAGTTGTACTGGCAACTTCCTTCATGTTGGTGTTACGGGGAACGGTTGCCCACCTTCTGTCTGCGGCCACCACACTGCTTCTTCCTGCCTGTGAGGGTGCTCTGCCTCCCTCCCCCTGTGTGCTGCTGTCCTTGCTCTGCATGTCCTCCTGCCAGGTTGGGTCAGTTACTATATCATCCACCACCTCGTCTTCCACTTCCGCACCATGGTCCTCCTCCTGACTTTCTGGCAATTGTGTCTCATCATCGTCCACCTCTTGTGACACTTTCCCACCGTCGCATTCATGTGACCATGGCTGCTCAAATATTTGGGCATCGCTACATGACATCTCCTCTTGCCCCGCTTCAAGTGGACCAGGCGAGAGACCCGAATCTATAAATGGAAAAGTGAACAGGTCTTCTGAGTGTCCAAGTGTGGGATCAGTTGTCTCTGGACACTCGGCATGGTGGGAGGAAGGAGGATCAGGGTGAGGAATATGCGGTCCAGGCTCACGGCTACTGAGACTTGACCGTGTGGAAGACAGGGTGGTGGTGGCTAAGTGACTGGAAGCATTATCTGCTATCCAACCAACAACCTTTTGACACTGCTCTGGGTTCAGTATGATGTGCTGTGGTCCCCTAGGAATTGGGACAGGAAGGTCGGCGAGAAGATGTGGGTGTTTGTTGTGGCACAATTTCAGCTTGCCCACGGCCTCGGCCTCGGCTTCTGCATGCACCATCACCATCACGTCCAGTTCCCCGTCCCTTGCCATGCGCCTTGCCCATTTTAAATGGAGGACAATATCTTTCACGCTCACTACAAATGGCTGAATTTGGAGTAAACTTATATGTAATCCGTATGGCGGAGAAACCACAGTTTTAAATACCTGGCCTGTAGGTAACTATTTTGAACAGCAAACCGATGTCAAAAACTTTGCTGACACACTGAAAAAAAATTTGAATGGAGGCCAAAAATGGCAGTATTTTCAGCGCAATTATATGTGATCCGTCTGACGGACAAACCACAGTTTTAAATAGCTGGATTTTTAGTGCTGTAATATGGAAAGGACCTGGCTGTATTCTGCAATGCCAAAAAGCAAATGGCGCAGAAAAACAGTGTTCTCTGGATTGCTTTTTAAGCAAATAATGAGGATTAAGTTCCAATAAAATTATTCTTGGCCCTTGAGACCTGGGCCTTTGTCTAGAAATATCTAACAGCAGCAGAATGCAGAACTGGAATGGAGCCTCTTGTGCTATATGCACTGCAGTCTGCTTTATACACTGCCTGCCTGCCTATACACACTGCCTGCCTGATATCTCTGCAGATGGATTAGTCCTCAGAAGGACTGTTTGTTGAGATGGATATGTGTAATGTACTTGTTTTCTCCCTACACTACCTAATACACAACCAAATCTCTCCCTAGCTCAGCAGCACCTCTCCCTACACTGGCTGATTCCGGAGTGACTGTGACGAGCACAGCGGCGCCTGGTCTGATATAGACCTGATGACACTGTGCGGCCAGCCTATCACTGTAATGCCACAACCAACATGGCTGCGGCATTACAGTGAGTGGCAGGCAATCCCTGCATGTTGATTGGCGCTCTAACGAGCACCAAACATGCAGGGAGGGGACCCAAGCATCCACCCGAGCATCTCGCAACTACTCGGCGAGCTCCGAGCATCTCGAGTACTGAGATGCTCGGGTGAGTACCGAGTACTTGCGAGTATGCTCGCTCATCACTAGTAAAGAATATTACGTAAGTGAATCAAGATTTTAATAAAAAATCTAGAATGATAATTTATGACTTGATATACTATAAGACTTTAATGGGACTTAGTCTGCAAACACCTAATGTGAAAAGTATATACAGTGAAGGAAATAATTATTTGATCCCTTGCTGTTTTTGTAAATTTGCCCACTGACAAAGACATAAACAGTCTAATTTTAATGATAGGTTAATTTTAACATTGAGAGATAGAATATCACCCCGAAAAAAATCAAGAAAATCACATTGTATTAATTAGATACATTTATTTGCATTTTCCAGTGGAAAATAAGTATTTGATTCCTCTGGCAAACAACACTTAATACTTGGTGGCAAAACCCTTGTTGGCAAGCACAGCAGTCAGACGTTTTTTGTAGTTGATGTTGAGGGTTGCGCACATGTCAGGAGGAATTTTGGTCCACTCCTCTTTGCAGATCATCTCTAAATCATTCAGATTTTGAGGCTGTTGCTTGGCAACTCGGAGCTTCAACTCCCTTCATAAGTTTTCTATGGGATTAAGGTCTGGAGTAGAGATGAGCGGTGTTCGACTCAAACTGTTCGCCAATCTCAAATTCGAGCTTTTTGGGCGGTGTTCGAGCCGTTCGGCGAACACGAACAATTTGAAAAAAATTCGGCTGTTCGAGGTTATGTTCGATAACTGTTCGTGCACCAAAATCATAACTGGATTTTTTCTCAGTAATGATGAAAATTAATGTTAATACGCAGTTTGAGTGTACAGCGGGGCGGGGTGAGGGGCAGAGGATGGATCTCTGCATAAATAATGAAGATCTCCATTTTTTTTCTCTTTCCCGCATTTACAGTGGGGAGGTGCAATCTGTCAGCCTATCAGCAGCGCACACACGGAGCGAACTGCTTTTTTTCACACAAGCAAGGGCATGTGTCATTGGCAGTGTATGTCACATGTCCTTGCCCTATAAGACCCAGCCATTTTCCCCATCGCCACCATTTTCTCACTGCTGCAGCTGCGTGTTAGACGGCACCGCTGTTGCTGTGTGCGCTATACTTTGTTAATTTCAAGCCAATTTTCGCACAAATCAACAGATAGCTTGGGAGTAGGAAATAGTTGTGATTGCAGTCCTTTAAGGACTAGGTTACATCATTTCCTATGACTTTTATCAGGCAGGTCTGTGCTCTTAAATAGATAGGTTGGGAGTAAAGAATAATTGTAATTGCAGTCCTTTTCAGGGCTAGGTTACATCAGTTCCTATCACTTATAACAGGCAGGTCTGTGCTCTTAAATAGATAGGTTGGGAGTAAAGACTAATTGTAATCGCAGTCCTTTTGAGGGCTAGGTTACATCAGTTCCTATCACTTTTTGCCAGGCAGGTCTGTGCCAGTGCTGTGCAAGTTTTTGTTCATAGCATTTGGCTAAATCTAGCAAAGCAAATCCTTTTTGGCCTCTTGCAGTGTGTGTTAGTCAGTGGACTAGCCTATCTGTGTTGCAAGCTCCACCACCTGTGTATAGAATACCAATTTTTTTACTGCACCTAGTGAAGTAAAACCTTTTGGGCATAGCATCATTCTATTAGTCCATCTATACTAACCTCCACCAGGTTGCAAATTCAAAATAAATTTTATCTGCATCTAGCTCTGAAAAAATATTTCGGCTTGTAGCAGTGTGTGGGACTTGTTCTATTAGTCCATCTATAGTAACCTCCACCAGGTTGCAAATTCAAAATAATTTTTATCTGCATCTAGCTCTGAAAAAAAATTTCGGCTTGTAGCAGTGTGTGGGACTTGTTCTATTAGTCCATCTATACTAACCTCCACCAGGTTGCAAATTCAATATAATTTTTTTCTGCATCTAGCTCTGAAAAAATATTTCGGCTTGTAGCAGTGTGTGGGACATGTTCTATTAGTCCATCTATACTAACCTCCACCAGGTTGCAAATTCAATATAATTTTTTTCTGCATCTAGCTCTGAAAAAATATTTTGGCTTGTAGCAGTGTGTGGGACTTGTTCTATTAGTCCATCTACACTAACCTCCACCAGGTTGCAAATTCAATATAATTTTTTTCTGCATCTAGCTCTGAAAAAATATTTGGGCTCCGGCTTGTAGCAGTGTGTGGCAATTATTCTATTAGTCCATCTATACTAACCTCCACCAGGTTGCAAATTCAATATAATTTTTTTCTGCATCTAGCTCTGAAAAAATATTTCGGCTTGTAGCAGTGTGTGGGACTTGTTCTTTTAGTCCATCTATACTAACCTCCACCAGGTTGCAAATTCAATATAATTTTTATCTGCATCTAGCTCTGAAAAAATATTTCTGCTTGTAGCAGTGTGTGGGACTTGTTCTATTAGTCCATCTATACTAACCTCCACCAGGTTGCAAATTCAATATAATTTTTTTTCTGCATCTAGCTCTGAAAAAATATTTTGGCTTGTAGCAGTGTGTGGGACTTGTTCTATTAGTCCATCTATACTAACCTCCACCAGGTTGCAAATTCAATATATTTTTTTCTGCATCTAGCTCTGAAAAAATATTTGGGCTTCGGCTTGTAGCAGTGTGTGGGACTTGTTCTATTAGTCCATCTATACTAACCTCCAACAGGTTGCAAATTCAAAATAATTTTTATCTGCATCTAGCTTTGAAAAAATATTTCGGCTTGTAGCAGTGTGTGGGACTTGTTCTATTAGTCCATCTATACTAACCTCCACCAGGTTGCAAATTCAATATAATTTTTTTCTGCATCTAGCTCTGAAAAAATATTTTGGCTTGTAGCAGTGTGTGGGACTTGTTCTATTAGTCCATCTATACTAACCTCCACCAGGTTGCAAATTCAATATAAAATTTTTCTGCATCTAGCTCTGAAAAAATATTTGGGCTCCGGCTTGTAGCAGTGTGTGGCACTTATTCTATTAGTCCATCTATACTAACCTCCACCAGGTTGCAAATTCAATATAATTTTTTTCTGCATCTAGCTCTGAAAAAAATATTTCGGCTTGTAGCAGTGTGTGGGACTTGTTCTTTTAGTCCATCTATACTAACCTCCACCAGGTTGCAAATTCAATATAAATTTTTTCTGCATCTAGCTCTGAAAAAATATTTCGGCTTGTAGTAGTGTGTGGGACATGTTCTATTAGTCCATCTATACTAACCTCCACCAGGTTGCAAATTCAATATAATTTTTTTCTGCATCTAGCTCTGAAAAAACATGTTGGCTTGTAGCAGTGTGTGGGACTTGTATTATTAGTACATCTATACTAACCTCCACCAGGTTGCAAATTCAATATAATTTTTTTCTGCATCTAGCTCTGAAAAAATATTTGGGCTCCGGCTTGTAGCAGTGTGTGGCACTTATTCTATTAGTCCATCTATACTAACCTCCACCAGGTTGCAAATTCAATATAATTTTTTTCTGCATCTAGCTCTGAAAAAATATTTCTGCTTGTAGCAGTGTGTGGGACTTGTTCAATTAGTCCATCTATACTAACCTCCACCAGGTTGCAAATTCAATATAATTTTTTTTCTGCATCTAGCTCTGAAAAAATATTTTGGCTTGTAGCAGTGTGTGGGACTTGTTCTATTAGTCCATCTATACTAACCTCCACCAGGTTGCAAATTCAATATAATTTTTTTCTGCATCTAGCTCTGAAAAAATATTTGGGCTTCGGCTTGTAGCAGTGTGTGGGACTTGTTCTATTAGTCCATCTATACTAACCTCCACCAGGTTGCAAATTCAAAATAATTTTTATCTGCATCTAGCTCTGAAAAAAATATTTCGGCTTGTAGCAGTGTGTGGGACTTGTTCTATTAGTCCATCTATACTAACCTCCACCAGGTTGCAAATTCAATATAATTTTTTTCTGCATGTAGCTCTATATTGAATTTGCAACCTGGTGGAGGTTAGTATAGATGGACTAATAGAACAAGTCCCACACACTGCTACAAGACAAAATATTTTTTCAGAGCTATATGCAGAAAAAAATTATATTGAATTTGCAACCTGGTGGAGGTTAGTATAGATGGACTAATAGAACAAGTCCCACACACTGCTACAAGCCGAAATATTTTTTCAGAGCTAGATGCAGAAAAAAATTATATTGAATTTGCAACCTGGTGGAGGTTAGTATAGATGGACTAATAGAACAAGTCCCACACACTGCTACAAGCCAAAATATTTTTTAAATTTTTTTCTGCATCTAGCTCTGAAAAAATATTTCGGCTTGTAGCAGTGTGTGGGACTTGTTCTATTAGTCCATCTATACTAACCTCCACCAGGTTGTAAATTCAATATAATTTTTTTCTGCAACTAGCTCTCAAAAAATATTTCGGCTTGTAGCAGTGTGTGGGACTTGTTCTTTTAGTCCATCTATACTAACCTCCACCAGGTTGCAAATTCAATATAATTTTTTTCTGCATCTAGCTCTGAAAAAATATTTCGGCTTGTAGTAGTGTGTGGGACTTGTTCTATTAGTCCATCTATAATAACCTTCACCAGCTTGCAAATTCAATATAATTTTTTTCTGCATCTAGCTCTGAAAAAATATTTCGGCTTGTAGCAGTGTGTGGGACTTGTTCTATTAGTCCATCTATACTAACCTCCACCAGGTTGCATATTCAATATAATTTTTTTCTGCATCTAGCTATGAAAAAATATTTGGGCTCCGGCTTGTAGCAGTGTGTGGCACTTATTCTATTAGTCCATCTATACTAACCTCCACCAGGTTGCAAATTCAATATAATTTTTTTCTGCATCTAGCTCTGAAAAAATATTTCGGCTTGTAGCAGTGTGTGGGACTTGTTCTTTGAGTCCATCTATACTAACCTCTACCAGGTTGCAAATTCAATATAATTTTTATCTGCATCTAGCTCTGAAAAAATATTTCTGCTTGTAGCAGTGTGTGGGACTTGTTCTATTAGTCCATCTATACTAACCTCCACCAGGTTGCAAATTCAATATAATTTTTTTCTGCATCTAGGTCTGAAAAAATATTTGGGCTTCGGCTTGTAGCAGTGTGTGGGACTTGTTCTATTAGTCCATCTATACTAACCTCCAACAGGTTGCAAATTCAAAATAATTTTTATCTGCATCTAGCTCTGAAAAAATATTTTGGCTTGTAGCAGTGTGTGGGACTTGTTCTATTAGTCCATCTATACTAACCTCCACCAGGTTGCAAATTCAATATAATTTTTTTCTGCATCTAGCTCTGAAAAAATATTTCGGCTTGTAGTAGTGTGTGGGACATGTTCTATTAGTCCATCTATACTAACCTCCACCAGGTTGCAAATTCAATATAATTTTTTTCTGCATCTAGCTCTGAAAAAATATTTTGGCTTGTAGCAGTGTGTGGGACTTGTTCTATTAGTCCATCTATACTAACCTCCACCAGGTTGCAAATTCAATATAATTTTTTTCTGCATCTAGCTCTGGAAAAATATTTGGGCTCCGGCTTGTAGCAGTGTGTGGCACTTATTCTATTAGTCCATCTATACTAACCTCCACCAGGTTGCAAATTCAATATAATTTTTTTCTGCATCTAGCTCTGAAAAAAAATTTCAGCTTGTAGCAGTGTGTGGGACTTGTTCTTTTAGTCCATCTATACTAAACTCCATCAGGTTGCAAATTCAATACAATTTTTATCTGCATCTAGCTCTGAAAAAATATTTCTGCTTGTAGCAGTGTGTGGGACTTGTTCTATTAGTCCATCTATACTAACCTCCACCAGGTTGCAAATTCAATATAATTTTTTTTCTGCATCTAGCTCTGAAAAAATATTTTGGCTTGTAGCAGTGTGTGGGACTTGTTCTATTAGTCCATCTATACTAACCTCCACCAGGTTGCAAATTCAATATAATTTTTTTCTGCATCTAGCTCTGAAAAAATATTTGGGCTTCGGCTTGTAGCAGTGTGTGGGACTGGTTCTATTAGTCCATCTATACTAACCTCCACCAGGTTGCAAATTCAAAATAATTTTTATCTGCATCTAGCTCTGAAAAAATATTTCGGCTTGTAGCAGTGTGTGGGACTTGTTCTATTAGTCCATCTATACTAACCTCCACCAGGTTGCAAATTCAATATAATTTTTTTCTGCATGTAGCTCTATATTGAATTTACAACCTGGTGGAGGTTAGTATAGATGGACTAATAGAACAAGTCCCACACACTGCTACAAGCCAAAATATTTTTTCAGAGCTATATGCAGAAAAAAATTATATTGAATTTGCAACCTGGTGGAGGTTAGTATAGATGGACTAATAGAAGAAGTCTCACACACTGCTACAAGCCGAAATATTTTTTCAGAGCTAGATGCAGAAAAAAATTATATTGAATTTGCAACCTGGTGGAGGTTAGTATACATGGACTAATAGAACAAGTCCCACACACTGCTACAAGCCAAAATATTTTTTCAATTTTTTTCTGCATCTAGCTCTGAAAAAATATTTCAGCTTGTAGCAGTGTGTGGGACTTGTTCTATTAGTCCATCTATACTAACCTCCACCAGGTTGCAAATTCAGTAGAATTTTTATCTGCATCTAGCTCTGAAAAAATATTTTGGCTTGTAGCAGTGTGAGGGACTTGTTCTATTAGTCCATCTATACTAACCTCCACCAGGTTGCAAATTCAATATAATTTTTTTCTGCATCTAGCTCTGCAAAAATATTTCTGCTTGTAGCAGTGTGTGGGACTTGTTCTATTAGTCCATCTATACTAACCTCCACCAGGTTGCAAATTCAATATAATTTTTTTCTGCATCTAGCTCTGAAAAAATATTTTGGCTTGTAGCAGTGTGTGGGACTTGTTCTATTAGTCCATCTATACTAACCTCCACCAGGTTGCAAATTCAATATCATTTTTTTCTGCATCCAGCTCTGAAAAAATATTTGGGATTCGGCTTGTAGCAGTGTGTGGGACTTGTTCTATTAGTCCATCTATACTAACCTCCACCAGGTTGCAAATTCAAAATAATTTTTATCTGCATCTAGCTCTGAAAAAATATTTCGGCTTGTAGCAGTGTGTGGGACTTGTTCTATTAGTCCATCTATATTAACCTCCACCAGGTTGCAAATTCAATATAATTTTTTTCTGCATGTAGCTCTATATTGAATTTGCAACCTGGTGGAGGTTAGTATAGATGGACTAATAGAGCAAGTCCCACACACTGCTACAAGACAAAATATTTTTTCAGAGCTATGTGCAGAAAAAAATTATATTGAATTTGCAACCTGGTGGAGGTTAGTATAGATGGACTAATACAACAAGTCCCACACACTGCTACAAGCCGAAATATTTTTTCAGAGCTAGATGCGGAAAAAAATTATATTGAATTTGCAACCTGGTGGAGGTTAGTATAGATGGACTAATAGAACAAGTCCCACACACTGCTACAAGCCAAAATATTTTTTCAATTTTTTTCTGCATCTAGCTCTGAAAAAAAATTTTGGCTTGTAGCAGTGTGTGGGACTTGTTCTATTAGTCCATCTATACTAACCTCCACCAGGTTGTAAATTCAATATAATTTTTTTCTGCAACTAGCTCTGAAAAAATATTTAGTCTTGTAGCAGTGTGTGGGACTTGTTCTATTAGTCCATCTATAATAACCTTCACCAGGTTGCAAATTCAATATAATTTTTTTCTGCATCTAGCTCTGAAAAAATATTTCGGCTTGTAGCAGTGTGTGGGACTTGTTCTATTAGTCCATCTATACTAACCTCCACCAGGTTGCAAATTCAATATAATTTTTTTCTGCATCTAGCTCTGAAAAAATATTTGGGCTCCGGCTTGTAGCAGTGTGTGGCACTTATTCTATTAGTCCATCTATACTAACCTCCTCCAGGTTGCAAATTCAATATAATTTTTTCTGCATCTAGCTCTGAAAAAATATTTCGGCTTGTAGCAGTTTATGGGACTTGTTCTTTTAGTCCATCTATACTAACCTCCACCAGGTTGCAAATTCAATATAATTTTCATCTGCATCTAGCTCTGAAAAAATATTTCTGCTTGTAGCAGTGTGTGGGACTTGTTCAATTAGTCCATCTATACTAACCTCCACCAGGTTGCAAATTCAATATAATTTTTTTCTGTATCTAGCTCTGAAAAAATATTTGGGCTCCGGCTTGTAGCAGTGTGTGGCACTTATTCTATTAGTCCATCTATACAAACCTCCACCAGGTTGCAAATTCAATATAATTTTTTTCTGCATCTAGCTCTGAAAAAATATTTCGGCTTGTAGCAGTGTGTGGGACTTGTTCTTTTAGTCCATCTATACTAACCTCCACCAGGTTGCAAATTCAATATAATTTTTATCTGCATCTAGCTCTGAAAAAATATTTCTGCTTGTAGCAGTGTGTGGGACTTGTTCTATTAGTCCATCTATACTAACCTACACCAGGTTGCAAATTCAATATAATTTTTTTTCTGCATCTAGCTCTGAAAAAATATTTTGGCTTGTAGCAGTGTGTGGGACTTGTTCTATTAGTCCATCTATACTAACCTCCACCAGGTTGCAAATTCAATATAATTTTTTTCTGCATCTAGCTCTGAAAAAATATTTGGGCTTCGGCTTGTAGCAGTGTGTGGGACTTGTTCTATTAGTCCATCTATACTAACCTCCAACAGGTTGCAAATTCAAAATAATTTTTATCTGCATCTAGCTCTGAAAAAATATTTTGGCTTGTAGCAGTGTGTGGGACTTGTTCTATTAGTCCATCTATACTAACCTCCACCAGGTTGCAAATTCAATATAATTTTTTTCTGCATCTAGCTCTGAAAAAATATTTCGGCTTGTAGTAGTGTGTGGGACATGTTCTATTAGTCCATCTATACTAACCTCCACCAGGTTGCAAATTCAATATAATTTTTTTCTGCATCTAGCTCTGAAAAAATATTTTGGCTTGTAGCAGTGTGTGGGACTTGTTCTATTAGTCCATCTATACTAACCTCCACCAGATTGCAAATTCAATATAATTTTTTTCTGCATCTAGCTCTGAAAAAATATTTGGGCTCCGGCTTGTAGCAGTGTGTGGCACTTATTCTATTAGTCCATCTATACTAACCTCCACCAGGTTGCAAATTCAATATAATTTTTTTCTGCATCTAGCTCTGAAAAAATATTTCGGCTTGTAGCAGTGTGTGGGACTTGTTCTTTGAGTCCATCTATACTAACCTCTACCAGGTTGCAAATTCAATATAATTTTTATCTGCATCTAGCTCTGAAAAAATATTTCTGCTTGTAGCAGTGTGTGGGACTTGTTCTATTAGTCCATCTATACTAACCTCCACCAGGTTGCAAATTCAATATAATTTTTTTTCTGCATCTAGCTCTGAAAAAATATTTTGGCTTGTAGCAGTGTGTGGGACTTGTTCTATTAGTCCATCTATACTAACCTCCACCAGGTTGCAAATTCAATATAATTTTTTTCTGCATCTAGCTCTGAAAAAATATTTGGGCTTCGGCTTGTAGCAGTGTGTGGGACTTGTTCTATTAGTCCATCTATACTAACCTTCACCAGGTTGCAAATTCAAAATAATTTTTATCTGCATCTAGCTCTGAAAAAATATTTTGGCTTGTAGCAGTGTGTGGACTTGTTCGATTAGTCCATCTATACTAACCTCCACCAGGTTGCAAATTCAATATAATTTTTTTCTGCATGTAGCTCTATATTGAATTTGCAACCTGGTGGAGGTTAGTATAGATGGACTAATAGAACAAGTCCCACACACTGCTACAAGCCAAAATATTTTTTCAGAGCTATATGCAGAAAAAAATTATATTGAATTTGCAACCTGGTGGAAGTTAGTATAGATGGACTAATAGAAGAAGTCCCACACACTGCTACAAGCCGAAATATTTTTTCAGAGCTAGGTGCAGAAAAAAATTATATTGAATTTGCAACCTGGTGGAGGTTAGTATAGATGGACTAATAGAACAAGTCCCACACACTGCTACAAGCCAAAATATTTTTTCAATTTTTTTCTGCATCTAGCTCTGAAAAAATATTTCGGCTTGTAGCAGTGTGTGGGACTTGTTCTATTAGTCCATCTATACTAACCTCCACCAGGTTGTAAATTCAATATAATTTTTTTCTGCAACTAGCTCTGAAAAAATATTTCGGCTTGTAGCAGTGTGTGGGACTTGTTCTATTAGTCCATCTATACTAACCTCCACCAGGTTGCAAATTCAATATAATTTTTTTCTGCATCTAGCTCTGAAAAAATATTTCGGCTTGTAGCAGTGTGTGGGACTTGTTCTATTAGTCCATCTATAATAACCTTCACCAGGTTGCAAATTCAATATAATTTTTTTCTGCATCTAGCTCTGAAAAAATATTTCGGCTTGTAGCAGTGTGTGGGACTTGTTCTATTAGTCCATCTATACTAACCTCCACCAGGTTGCATATTCAATATAATTTTTTTCTGCATCTAGCTATGAAAAAATATTTGGGCTCCGGCTTGTAGCAGTGTGTGGCACTTATTCTATTAGTCCATCTATACTAACCTCCACCAGGTTGCAAATTCAATATAATTTTTTTCTGCATCTAGCTCTGAAAAAATATTTCGGCTTGTAGCAGTGTGTGGGACTTGTTCTTTGAGTCCATCTATACTAACCTCTACCAGGTTGCAAATTCAATATAATTTTTATCTGCATCTAGCTCTGAAAAAATATTTCTGCTTGTAGCAGTGTGTGGGTCTTGTTCTATTAGTCCATCTATACTAACCTCCACCAGGTTGCAAATTCAATATAATTTTTTTTCTGCATCTAGCTCTGAAAAAATATTTTGGCTTGTAGCAGTGTGTGGGACTTGTTCTATTAGTCCATCTATACTAACCTCCACCAGGTTGCAAATTCAATATAATTTTTTTTTGCATCTAGGTCTGAAAAAATATTTGGGCTTCGGCTTGTAGCAGTGTGTGGGACTTGTTCTATTTGTCCATCTATACTAACCTCCAACAGGTTGCAAATTCAAAATAATTTTTATCTGCATCTAGCTCTGAAAAAATATTTTGGCTTGTAGCAGTGCGTGGGACTTGTTCTATTAGTCCATCTATACTAACCTCCACCAGGTTGCAAATTCAATATAATTTTTTTCTGCATCTAGCTCTGAAAAAATATTTCGGCTTGTAGTAGTGTGTGGGACATGTTCTATTAGTCCATCTATACTAACCTACACCAGGTTGCAAATTCAATATAATTTTTTTCTGCATCTAGCTCTGAAAAAATATTTTGGCTTGTAGCAGTGTGTGGGACTTGTTCTATTAGTCCATCTATACTAACCTCCACCAGGTTGCAAATTCAATATAATTTTTTTCTGCATCTAGCTCTGGAAAAATATTTGGGCTCCGGCTTGTAGCAGTGTGTGGCACTTATTCTATTAGTCCCTCTATACTAACCTCCACCAGGTTGCAAATTCAATATAATTTTTTTCTGCATCTAGCTCTGAAAAAAATATTTCGGCTTGTAGCAGTGTGTGGGACTTGTTCTTTTAGTCCATCTATACTAAACTCCATCAGGTTGCAAATTCAATACAATTTTTATCTGCATCTAGCTCTGAAAAAATATTTCTGCTTGTATCAGTGTGTGGAACTTGTTCTATTAGTCCATCTATACTAACCTCCACCAGGTTGCAAATTCAATATAATTTTTTTTCTGCATCTAGCTCTGAAAAAATATTTTGGCTTGTAGCAGTGTGTGGGACTTGTTCTATTAGTCCATCTATACTAACCTCCACCAGGTTGCAAATTCAATATAATTTTTTTCTGCATCTAGCTCTGAAAAAATATTTGGGCTTCGGCTTGTAGCAGTGTGTGGGACTTGTTCTATTAGTCCATCTATACTAACCTCCACCAGGTTGCAAATTCAAAATAATTTTTATCTGCATCTAGCTCTGAAAAAATATTTCGGCTTGTAGCAGTGTGTGGGACTTGTTCTATTAGTCCATCTATACTAACCTCCACCAGGTTGCAAATTCAATATAATTTTTTTCTGCATGTAGCTCTATATTGAATTTTCAACCTGGTGGAGGTTAGTATAGATGGACTAATAGAACAAGTCCCACACACTGCTACAAGCCAAAATATTTTTTCAGAGCTATATGCAGAAAAAAATTATATTGAATTTGCAACCTGGTGGAGGTTAGTATAGATGGACTAATAGAAGAAGTCTCACACACTGCTACAAGCCGAAATATTTTTTCAGAGCTAGATGCAGAAAAAAATTATATTGAATTTGCAACCTGGTGGAGGTTAGTATAGATGGACTAATAGAACAAGTCCCACACACTGCTACAAGCCAAAATATTTTTTCAATTTTTTTCTGCATCTAGCTCTGAAAAAGTATTTCAGCTTGTAGCAGTGTGTGGGACTTGTTCTATTAGTCCATCTATACTAACCTCCACCAGGTTGCAAATTCAGTATAATTTTTTTCTGCATCTAGCTCTGAAAAAATATTTCGGCTTGTAGCAGTGTGTGGGACATGTTCTATTAGTCCATCTATACCAACCTCCACCAGGTTGCAAGTTCAATATAATTTTTTACTGCATCTAGCTCTGAAAAAATATTTCGGCTTGTAGCAGTGTGTGGGACTTGTTCTATTAGTCCATCTATACTAACCTCCACCAGGTTGCAAATTCAATATAATTTTTTTCTGCATCTAGCTCTGAAAAAATATTTCAGCTTGTAGCAGTGTGTGGGACTTGTTCTATTAGTCCATCTATACTAACCTCCACCAGGTTGCAAATTCAATAGAATTTTTATCTGCATCTAGTTCTGAAAAAATATTTTGGCTTGTAGCAGTGTGAGGGACTTGTTCTATTAGTCCATCTATACTAACCTCCACCAGGTTGCAAATTCAATATAATTTTTTTCTGCATCTAGCTCTGCAAAAATATTTCTGCTTGTAGCAGTGTGTGGGACTTGTTCTATTAGTCCATCTATACTAACCTCCACCAGGTTGCAAATTCAATATAATTTTTTTCTGCATCTAGCTCTGAAAATATATTTTGGCTTGTAGCAGTGTGTGGGACTTGTTCTATTAGTCCATCTATACTAACCTCCACCAGGTTGCAAATTCAAAATAATTTTTATCTGCATCTAGCTCTGAAAAAATATTTCGGCTTGTAGCAGTGTGTGGGACTTGTTCTATTAGTCCATCTATACTAACCTCCACCAGGTTGCAAATTCAATATAATTTTTTTCTGCATGTAGCTCTATATTGAATTTGCAACCTGGTGGAGGTTAGTATAGATGGACTAATAGAGCAAGTCCCACACACTGCTACAAGGCAAAATATTTTTTCAGAGCTATATGCAGAAAAAAATTATATTGAATTTGCAACCTGGTGGAGGTTAGTATAGATGGACTAATAGAACAAGTCCCACACACTGCTACAAGCCGAAATATTTTTTCAGAGCTAGATGCAGAAAAAAATTATATTGAATTTGCAACCTGGTGGAGGTTAGTATAGATGGACTAATAGAACAAGTCCCACACACTGCTACAAGCCAAAATATTTTTTCAATTTTTTTCTACATCTAGCTCTGAAAAAATATTTTGGCTTGTAGCAGTGTGTGGGACTTGTTCTATTAGTCCATCTATACTAACCTCCACCAGGTTGTAAATTCAATATAATTTTTTTCTGCAACTAGCTCTGAAAAAATATTTTGGATTGTAGCAGTGTGTGGGACTTGTTCTATTAGTCCATCTATAATAACCTTCACCAGGTTGCAAATTCAATATAATTTTTTTCTGCATCTAGCTCTGAAAAAATATTTCGGCTTGTAGCAGTGTGTGGGACTTGTTCTATTAGTCCATCTATACTAACCTCCACCAGGTTGCAAATTCAATATAATTTTTTTCTGCATCTAGCTCTGAAAAAATATTTGGGCTCCGGCTTGTAGCAGTGTGTGGCACTTATTCTATTAGTCCATCTATACTAACCTCCACCAGGTTGCAAATTCAATATAATTTTTTTCTGCATCTAGCTCTGAAAAAATATTTCGGCTTGTAGCAGTTTGTGGGACTTGTTCTTTTAGTCCATCTATACTAACCTCCACCAGGTTGCAAATTCAATATAATTTTTATCTGCATCTAGCTCTGAAAAAATATTTCTGCTTGTAGCAGTGTGTGGGACTTGTTCAATTAGTCCATCTATACTAACATCCACCAGGTTGCAAATTCAATATAATTTTTTTCTGCATCTAGCTCTGAAAAAATATTTCTGCTTGTAGCAGTGTGTGGGACTTGTTCTATTTTTCCATCTATACTAACCTCCACCAGGTTGCAAATTCAATATAATTTTTATCTGCATCTAGCTCTGAAAAAATATTTCTGCTTGTAGCAGTGTGTGGGACTTGTTCAATTAGTCCATCTATACTAACATCCACCAGGTTGCAAATTCAATATAATTTTTTTCTGCATCTAGCTCTGAAAAAATATTTCTGCTTGTAGCAGTGTGTGGGACTTGTTCTATTTTTCCATCTATACTAACCTCCACCAGGTTGCAAATTCAATATAATTTTTTTCTGCATCTAGCTCTGAAAAAATATTTCGGCTTGTAGCAGTGTGTGGGACTTGTTCTTTTAGTCCATCTATACTAACCTCCACCAGGTTGCAAATTCAATATAATTTTTATCTGCATCTAGCTCTGAAAAAATATTTCTGGTTGTAGCAGTGTGTGGGACTTGTTCTATTAGTCCATCTATACTAACCTCCACCAGGTTGCAAATTCAATATAATTTTTTTTCTGCATCTAGCTCTGAAAAAATATTTTGGCTTGTAGCAGTGTGTGGGACTTGTTCTATTAGTCCATCTATACTGACCTCCACCAGGTTGCAAATTCAATATAATTTTTTTCTGCATCTAGCTCTGAAAAAATTTTTGGGCTTCGGCTTGTAGCAGTGTGTGGGACTTGTTCTATTAGTCCATCTATACTAACCTCCAACAGGTTGCAAATTCAAAATAATTTTTATCTGCATCTAGCTCTGAAAAAATATTTTGGCTTGTAGCAGTGTGTGGGACTTGTTCTATTAGTCCATCTATACTAACCTCCACCAGGTTGCAAATTCAATATAATTTTTTTCTGCATCTAGCTCTGAAAAAATATTTCGGCTTGTAGTAGTGTGTGGGACATGTTCTATTAGTCCATCTATACTAACCTCCACCAGGTTGCAAATTCAATATAATTTTTTTCTGCATCTAGCTCTGAAAAAATATTTTGGCTTGTAGCAGTGTGTGGGTCTTGTTCTATTAGTCCATCTATACTAACCTCCACCAGGTTGCAAATTCAATATAATTTTTTTCTGCATCTAGCTCTGAAAAAATATTTGGGCTCCGGCTTGTAGCAGTATGTGGCACTTATTCTATTAGTCCATCTATACTAACCTCCACCAGGTTGCAAATTCAATATAATTTTTTTCTGCATCTAGCTCTGAAAAAATATTTCGGCTTGTAGCAGTGTGTGGGACTTGTTCTTTTAGTCCATCTATACTAACCTCCATCAGGTTGCAAATTCAATACAATATTTATCTGCATCTAGCTCTGAAAAAATATTTCTGCTTGTAGCAGTGTGTGGGACTTGTTCTATTAGTCCATCTATACTAACCTCCACCAGGTTGCAAATTCAATATAATTTTTTTTCTGCATCTAGCTCTGAAAAAATATTTTGGCTTGTAGCAGTGTGTGGGACTTGTTCTATTAGTCCATCTATACTAACCTCCACCAGGTTGCAAATTCAATATAATTTTTTTCTGCATCTAGCTCTGAAAAAATATTTGGGCTTCGGCTTGTAGCAGTGTGTGGGACTTGTTCTATTAGTCCATCTATACTAACCTTCACCAGGTTGCAAATTCAAAATAATTTTTATCTGCATCTAGCTCTGAAAAAATATTTCGGCTTGTAGCAGTGTGTGGGACTTGTTCGATTAGTCCATCTTTTATAACCTCCACCAGGTTGCAAATTCAATATAATTTTTTTCTGCATGTAGCTCTATATTGAATTTGCAACCTGGTGGAGGTTAGTATAGATGGATCAATAGAACAAGTCCCACACACTGCTGCAAGCCAAAATATTTTTTCAGAGCTATATGCAGAAAAAAATTATATTGAATTTGCAACCTGGTGGAAGTCAGTATAGATGGACTAATAGAAGAAGTCCCACACACTGCTACAAGCCGAAATATTTTTTCAGAGCTAGATGCAGAAAAAAATTATATTGAATTTGCAACCTGGTGGAGGTTAGTATAGATGGACTAATAGAACAAGTCCCACACACTGCTACAAGCCAAAATAGTTTTTCAATTTTTTTCTGCATCTAGCTCTGAAAAAATATTTCGGCTTGTAGCAGTGTGTGGGACTTGTTCTACTAGTCCATCTATACTGACCTCCACCAGGTTGCAAATTCAATATAATTTTTTTCTGCATCTAGCTCTGAAAAAATTTTTGGGCTTCGGCTTGTAGCAGTGTGTGGGACTTGTTCTATTAGTCCATCTATACTAACCTCCAACAGGTTGCAAATTCAAAATAATTTTTATCTGCATCTAGCTCTGAAAAAATATTTTGGCTTGTAGCAGTGTGTGGGACTTGTTCTATTAGTCCATCTATACTAACCTCCACCAGGTTGCAAATTCAATATAATTTTTTTCTGCATCTAGCTCTGAAAAAATATTTCGGCTTGTAGTAGTGTGTGGGACATGTTCTATTAGTCCATCTATACTAACCTCCACCAGGTTGCAAATTCAATATAATTTTTTTCTGCATCTAGCTCTGAAAAAATATTTTGGCTTGTAGCAGTGTGTGGGTCTTGTTCTATTAGTCCATCTATACTAACCTCCACCAGGTTGCAAATTCAATATAATTTTTTTCTGCATCTAGCTCTGAAAAAATATTTGGGCTCCGGCTTGTAGCAGTGTGTGGCACTTATTCTATTAGTCCATCTATACTAACCTCCACCAGGTTGCAAATTCAATATAATTTTTTTCTGCATCTAGCTCTGAAAAAAATATTTCGGCTTGTAGCAGTGTGTGGGACTTGTTCTTTTAGTCCATCTATACTAACCTCCATCAGGTTGCAAATTCAATACAATTTTTATCTGCATCTAGCTCTGAAAAAATATTTCTGCTTGTAGCAGTGTGTGGGACTTGTTCTATTAGTCCATCTATACTAACCTCCACCAGGTTGCAAATTCAATATAATTTTTTTTCTGCATCTAGCTCTGAAAAAATATTTTGGCTTGTAGCAGTGTGTGGGACTTGTTCTATTAGTCCATCTATACTAACCTCCACCAGGTTGCAAATTCAATATAATTTTTTTCTGCATCTAGCTCTGAAAAAATATTTGGGCTTCGGCTTGTAGCAGTGTGTGGGACTTGTTCTATTAGTCCATCTATACTAACCTTCACCAGGTTGCAAATTCAAAATAATTTTTATCTGCATCTAGCTCTGAAAAAATATTTCGGCTTGTAGCAGTGTGTGGGACTTGTTCGACTAGTCCATCTTTTATAACCTCCACCAGGTTGCAAATTCAATATAATTTTTTTCTGCATGTAGCTCTATATTGAATTTGCAACCTGGTGGAGGTTAGTATAGATGGATCAATAGAACAAGTCCCACACACTGCTACAAGCCAAAATATTTTTTCAGAGCTATATGCAGAAAAAAATTATATTGAATTTGCAACCTGGTGGAAGTCAGTATAGATGGACTAATAGAAGAAGTCCCACACACTGCTACAAGACGAAATATTTTTTCAGAGCTAGATGCAGAAAAAAATTATATTGAATTTGCAACCTGGTGGAGGTTAGTATAGATGGACTAATAGAACAAGTCCCACACACTGCTACAAGCCAAAATAGTTTTTCAATTTTTTTCTGCATCTAGCTCTGAAAAAATATTTCGGCTTGTAGCAGTGTGTGGGACTTGTTCTATTAGTCCATCTATACTAACCTCCACAAGGTTGCAAATTCAATATAATTTTTTTCTGCATCTAGCTCTGAAAAAATATTTCGGCTTGTAGCAGTGTGTGGGACTTTTTCTATTAGTCCATCTATACCAACCTCCACCAGGTTGCAAATTCAATATAATTTTTTACTGCATCTAGCTCTGAAAAAATATTTCGGCTTGTAGCAGTGTGTGGGACTTGTTCTATTAGTCCATCTATGCTAACCTCCACCAGGTTGCAAATTCAATATAATTTTTTTCTGCATCTAGCTCTGAAAAAATATTTCAGCTTGTAGCAGTGTGTGAGACTTGTTCTATTAGTCCATCTATACTAACCTCCACCAGGTTGCAAATTCAATAGAATTTTTATCTGCATCTAGCTCTGAAAAAATATTTTGGCTTGTAGCAGTGTGAGGGACTTGTTCTATTAGTCCATCTATACTAACCTCCACCAGGTTGCAAATTCAATATAAATTTTTTCTGCATCTAGCTCTGCAAAAATATTTCTGCTTGTAGCAGTGTGTGGGACTTGTTCTATTAGTCCATGTATACTAACCTCCACCAGGTTGCAAATTCAATATAATTTTTTTCTGCATCTAGCTCTGAAAAAATATTTCGGCTTGTAGCAGTGTGTGGCACTTTTTCTATTAGTCCATCTATACTAACCTCCACCAGGTTGCAAATTCACTATAATTTTTTTCTGCATCTATCTCTGAAAAAAATATATCGGCTTCTAGCAGTGTGTGGGACTTGTTCTTTTAGTCCATCTATACTAACCTCCACCAGGTTGCAAATTCAATATCATTTTTATCTGCATCTAGCTCTGAAAAAATATTTCTGCTTGTAGCAGTGTGTGGGACTTGTTCTATTAGTCCATCTATACTAACCTCCACCAGGTTGCAAATTCAATATAATTTTTTTTCTGCTTCTAGCTCTGAAAAAATATTTTGGCTTGTAGCAGTGTGTGGGACTTGTTCTATTAGTCCATCTATACTAACCTCCACCAGGTTGCAAATTCAATATAATTTTTTTCTGCATCTAGCTCTGAAAAAATATTTCGGCTTGTAGCAGTGTGTGGGACTTGTTCTATTAGTCCATCTATACTAACCTCCACCAGGTTGCAAATTCAATATAATTTTTTTTCTGCATCTAGCTCTGAAAAAATATTTTGGCTTGTAGCAGTGTGTGGGACTTGTTCTATTAGTCCATCTATACTAACCTCCACCAGGTTGCAAATTCAATATAATTTTTTTCTGCATCTAGCTCTGAAAAAATATTTGGGCTTCGGCTTGTAGCAGTGTGTGGGACTTGTTCTATTAGTCCATCTATACTAACCTTCACCAGGTTGCAAATTCAAAATAATTTTTATCTGCATCTAGCTCTGAAAAAATATTTCGGCTTGTAGCAGTGTGTGGGACTTGTTCGATTAGTCCATCTTTTATAACCTCCACCAGGTTGCAAATTCAATATAATTTTTTTCTGCATGTAGCTCTATATTGAATTTGCAACCTGGTGGAGGTTAGTATAGATGGATCAATAGAACAAGTCCCACACACTGCTACAAGCCAAAATATTTTTTCAGAGCTATATGCAGAAAAAAATTATATTGAATTTGCAACCTGGTGGAAGTCAGTATAGATGGACTAATAGAAGAAGTCCCACACACTGCTACAAGCCGAAATATTTTTTCAGAGCTAGATGCAGAAAAAAATTATATTGAATTTGCAACCTGGTGGAGGTTAGTATAGATGGACTAATAGAACAAGTCCCACACACTGCTACAAGCCAAAATAGTTTTTCAATTTTTTTCTGCATCTAGCTCTGAAAAAATATTTCGGCTTGTAGCAGTGTGTGGGACTTGTTCTACTAGTCCATCTATACTGACCTCCACCAGGTTGCAAATTCAATATAATTTTTTTCTGCATCTAGCTCTGAAAAAATTTTTGGGCTTCGGCTTGTAGCAGTGTGTGGGACTTGTTCTATTAGTCCATCTATACTAACCTCCAACAGGTTGCAAATTCAAAATAATTTTTATCTGCATCTAGCTCTGAAAAAATATTTTGGCTTGTAGCAGTGTGTGGGACTTGTTCTATTAGTCCATCTATACTAACCTCCACCAGGTTGCAAATTCAATATAATTTTTTTCTGCATCTAGCTCTGAAAAAATATTTCGGCTTGTAGTAGTGTGTGGGACATGTTCTATTAGTCCATCTATACTAACCTCCACCAGGTTGCAAATTCAATATAATTTTTTTCTGCATCTAGCTCTGAAAAAATATTTTGGCTTGTAGCAGTGTGTGGGTCTTGTTCTATTAGTCCATCTATACTAACCTCCACCAGGTTGCAAATTCAATATAATTTTTTTCTGCATCTAGCTCTGAAAAAATATTTGGGCTCCGGCTTGTAGCAGTGTGTGGCACTTATTCTATTAGTCCATCTATACTAACCTCCACCAGGTTGCAAATTCAATATAATTTTTTTCTGCATCTAGCTCTGAAAAAAATATTTCGGCTTGTAGCAGTGTGTGGGACTTGTTCTTTTAGTCCATCTATACTAACCTCCATCAGGTTGCAAATTCAATACAATTTTTATCTGCATCTAGCTCTGAAAAAATATTTCTGCTTGTAGCAGTGTGTGGGACTTGTTCTATTAGTCCATCTATACTAACCTCCACCAGGTTGCAAATTCAATATAATTTTTTTTCTGCATCTAGCTCTGAAAAAATATTTTGGCTTGTAGCAGTGTGTGGGACTTGTTCTATTAGTCCATCTATACTAACCTCCACCAGGTTGCAAATTCAATATAATTTTTTTCTGCATCTAGCTCTGAAAAAATATTTGGGCTTCGGCTTGTAGCAGTGTGTGGGACTTGTTCTATTAGTCCATCTATACTAACCTTCACCAGGTTGCAAATTCAAAATAATTTTTATCTGCATCTAGCTCTGAAAAAATATTTCGGCTTGTAGCAGTGTGTGGGACTTGTTCGACTAGTCCATCTTTTATAACCTCCACCAGGTTGCAAATTCAATATAATTTTTTTCTGCATGTAGCTCTATATTGAATTTGCAACCTGGTGGAGGTTAGTATAGATGGATCAATAGAACAAGTCCCACACACTGCTACAAGCCAAAATATTTTTTCAGAGCTATATGCAGAAAAAAATTATATTGAATTTGCAACCTGGTGGAAGTCAGTATAGATGGACTAATAGAAGAAGTCCCACACACTGCTACAAGACGAAATATTTTTTCAGAGCTAGATGCAGAAAAAAATTATATTGAATTTGCAACCTGGTGGAGGTTAGTATAGATGGACTAATAGAACAAGTCCCACACACTGCTACAAGCCAAAATAGTTTTTCAATTTTTTTCTGCATCTAGCTCTGAAAAAATATTTCGGCTTGTAGCAGTGTGTGGGACTTGTTCTATTAGTCCATCTATACTAACCTCCACAAGGTTGCAAATTCAATATAATTTTTTTCTGCATCTAGCTCTGAAAAAATATTTCGGCTTGTAGCAGTGTGTGGGACTTTTTCTATTAGTCCATCTATACCAACCTCCACCAGGTTGCAAATTCAATATAATTTTTTACTGCATCTAGCTCTGAAAAAATATTTCGGCTTGTAGCAGTGTGTGGGACTTGTTCTATTAGTCCATCTATACTAACCTCCACCAGGTTGCAAATTCAATATAATTTTTTTCTGCATCTAGCTCTGAAAAAATATTTCAGCTTGTAGCAGTGTGTGAGACTTGTTCTATTAGTCCATCTATACTAACCTCCACCAGGTTGCAAATTCAATAGAATTTTTATCTGCATCTAGCTCTGAAAAAATATTTTGGCTTGTAGCAGTGTGAGGGACTTGTTCTATTAGTCCATCTATACTAACCTCCACCAGGTTGCAAATTCAATATAAATTTTTTCTGCATCTAGCTCTGCAAAAATATTTCTGCTTGTAGCAGTGTGTGGGACTTGTTCTATTAGTCCATGTATACTAACCTCCACCAGGTTGCAAATTCAATATAATTTTTTTCTGCATCTAGCTCTGAAAAAATATTTGGGCTCCGGCTTGTAGCAGTGTGTGGCACTTTTTCTATTAGTCCATCTATACTAACCTCCACCAGGTTGCAAATTCACTATAATTTTTTTCTGCATCTATCTCTGAAAAAAATATATCGGCTTCTAGCAGTGTGTGGGATTTGTTCTTTTAGTCCATCTATACTAACCTCCACCAGGTTGCAAATTCAATATCATTTTTATCTGCATCTAGCTCTGAAAAAATATTTCTGCTTGTAGCAGTGTGTGGGACTTGTTCTATTAGTCCATCTATACTAACCTCCACCAGGTTGCAAATTCAATATAATTTTTTTTCTGCTTCTAGCTCTGAAAAAATATTTTGGCTTGTAGCAGTGTGTGGGACTTGTTCTATTAGTCCATCTATACTAACCTCCACCAGGTTGCAAATTCAATATAATTTTTTTCTGCATCTAGCTCTGAAAAAATATTTCGGCTTGTAGCAGTGTGTGGGACTTGTTCTATTAGTCCATCTGTACTAACCTCCACCAGGTTGCAAATTCAATATAATTTTTTTCTGCATCTAGCTCTGAAAAAATATTTGGGCTCTGGCTTGTAGCAGTGTGTGGCACTTATTCTATTAGTCCATCTATACTAACCTCCACCAGGTTGCAAATTCAATATAATTTTTTTCTGCATCTAGCTCTGAAAAAAATATTTCGGCTTGTAGCAGTGTGGGGGACTTGTTCTTTTAGTCCATCTATACTAACCTCCACCAGGTTGCAAATTCAATATAATTTTTATCTGCATCTAGCTCTGAAAAAATATTTCTGCTTGTAGCAGTGTGTGGGACTTGTTCTATTAGTCCATCTATACTAACCTCCACCAGGTTGCAAATTCAATATAATTTTTTTTCTGCATCTAGCTCTGAAAAAATATTTTGGCTTGTAGCAGTGTGTGGGACTTGTTCTATTAGTCCATCTATACTAACCTCCACCAGGTTGCAAATTCAAAATAATTTTTATCTGCATCTAGCTCTGAAAAAATATTTCGGCTTGTAGCAGTGTGTGGGACTTGTTCTATTAGTCCATCTATACTAACCTCCACCAGGTTGCAAATTCAATATAATTTTTTTCTGGATATAGCTCTGAAAAAATATTTTGGCTTGTATCAGTGTGTGGGACTTGTTCTATTAGTCCATCTATACTAACCTCCACCATGTTGCAAATTCAATATAATTTTTTTCTGCATCTAGCTCTGAAAAAATATTTTGGCTTGTAGCAGTGTGTGGGACTTGTTCTATTAGTCCATCTATACTAACCTCCACCAGGTTGCAAATTCAATATAATTTTTTTCTGCATCTAGCTCTGAAAAAATATTTCTGCTTTTAGCAGTGTGTGGGACTTGTTCTATTAGTCCATCTATACTAACCTCCACCAGGTTGTAAATTCAATATAATTTTTTTCTGCAACTAGCTCTGAAAAAATATTTCGGCTTGTAGCAGTGTGTGGGACTTGTTCTATTAGTCCATCTATACTAACCTCCACCAGGTTGCAAATTCAATATAATTTTTTTCTGCATCTAGCTGTGAAAAACTATTTCGGCTTGTAGCAGTGTGTGGGACTTGTTCTATTAGTCCATCTATACTAACCTTCACCAGGTTGCAAATTCAAAATAATTTTTATCTGCATCTAGCTCTGAAAAAATATTTCGGCTTGTAGCAGTGTGTGGGACTTGTTCGATTAGTCCATCTATACTAACCTCCACCAGGTTGCAAATTCAATATAATTTTTTTCTGCATGTAGCTCTATATTGAATTTGCAACCTGGTGGAGGTTAGTATAGATGGACTAATAGAACAAGTCCCACACACTGCTACAAGCCAAAATATTTTTTCAGAGCTATATGCAGAAAAAAATTATATTGAATTTGCAACCTGGTGGAAGTTAGTATAGATGGACTTATAGAAGAAGTCCCACACACTGCTACAAGCCGAAATATTTTTTCAGAGCTAGATGCAGAAAAAAATTATATTGAATTTGCAACCTGGTGGAGGTTAGTATAGATGGACTAATAGAACAAGTCCCACACACTGCTACAAGCCAAAATATTTTTTCAATTTTTTTCTGCATCTAGCTCTGAAAAAATATTTCGGCTTGTAGCAGTGTGTGGGACTTGTTCTATTAGTCCATCTATACTAACCTCCACCAGGTTGCAAATTCAATATAATTTTTTTCTGCATCTAGCTCTGAAAAAATATTTCGGCTTGTAGCAGTGTGTGGGACTTGTTCTATTAGTCCATCTATACCAACCTCCACCAGGTTGCAAATTCAATATAATTTTTTACTGCATCTAGCTCTGAAAAAATATTTCGGCTTGTAGCAGTGTGAGGGACTTGTTCTATTAGTCCATCTATACTAACCTCCACCAGGTTGCAAATTCAATATAATTTTTTTCTGCATCTAGCTCTGCAAAAATATATCTGCTTGTAGCAGTGTGCGGGACTTGTTCTATTAGTCCATGTATACTAACCTCCACCAGGTTGCAAATTCAATATAATTTTTTTCTGCATCTAGCTCTGAAAAAATATTTTGGCTTGTAGCAGTGTGTGGGACTTGTTCTATTAGTCCATCTATACTAACCTCCACCAGGTTGCAAATTCAATATCATTTTTTTCTGCATCCAGCTCTGAAAAAATATTTGGGATTCGGCTTGTAGCAGTGTGTGGGACTTGTTCTATTAGTCCATCTATACTAACCTCCACCAGGTTGCAAATTCAAAATAATTTTTATCTGCATCTAGCTCTGAAAATATATTTCAGCTTGTAGCAGTTTGTGGGACTTGTTCTATTAGTCCATCTATACTAACCTCCACCAGGTTGCAAATTCAATATAATTTTTTTCTGCATCTAGCTCAGAAAAAATATTTCGGCTTGTAGCAGTGTGTGGGACATGTTCTATTAGTCCATCTATACTAACCTCCACCAGGTTGCAAATTCAATATAATTTTTTTCTGCATCTAGCTCTGAAAAAATATTTTGGCTTGTAGCAGTGTGTGGGACTTGTTCTATTAGTCCATCTACACTAACCTCCACCAGGTTGCAAATTCAATATAATTTTTTTCTGCATCTAGCTCTGAAAAAATATTTGGGCTCCGGCTTGTAGCAGTGTGTGGCACTTATTCTGTTAGTCCATCTATACTAACCTCCACCAGGTTGCAAATTCAATATAATTTTTTTCTGCATCTATCTCTGAAAAAAATATATCGGCTTGTAGCAGTGTGTGGGACTTGTTCTTTTAGTCCATCTATACTAACCTCCACCAGGTTGCAAATTCAATATCATTTTTATCTGCATCTAGCTCTGAAAAAATATTTCTGCTTGTAGCAGTGTGTGGGACTTGTTCTATTAGTCCATCTATACTAACCTCCACCAGGTTGCAAATTCAATATAATTTTTTTTTCTGCATCTAGCTCTGAAAAAATATTTGGGCTTGTAGCAGTGTGTGGGACTTGTTCTATTAGTCCATCTATACTAACCTCCACCAGGTTGAAAATTCAATATAATTTTTTTCTGCATCTAGCTCTGAAAAAATATTTGGGCTTCGGCTTTTAGCAGTGTGTGGGACTTGTTCTATTAGTCCATCTATACTAACCTCCAACAGGTTGCAAATTGAAAATAATTTTTATCTGCATCTAGCTCTGAAAAAATATTTCGGCTTGTAGCAGTGTGTGGGACTTGTTCTATTAGTCCATCTGTACTAACCTCCACCAGGTTGCAAATTCAATATAATTTTTTTCTGCATCTAGCTCTGAAAAAATATTTCGGCTTGTAGCAGTGTGTGGGACATGTTCTATTAGTCCATCTATACTAACCTCCACCAGGTTGCAAATTCAATATAATTTTTTTCTGCATCTAGCTCTGAAAAAATATTTTGGCTTGTAGCAGTGTGTGGGACTGGTTCTATTAGTCCATCTATACTAACTTCCACCAGGTTGCAAATTCAATATAATTTTTTTCTGCATCTAGCTCTGAAAAAATATTTGGGCTCTGGCTTGTAGCAGTGTGTGGCACTTATTCTATTAGTCCATCTATACTAACCTCCACCAGGTTGCAAATTCAATATAATTTTTTTCTGCATCTAGCTCTGAAAAAAATATTTCGGCTTCTAGCAGTGTGGGGGACTTGTTCTTTTAGTCCATCTATACTAACCTCCACCAGGTTGCAAATTCAATATAATTTTTATCTGCATCTAGCTCTGAAAAAATATTTCTGCTTGTAGCAGTGTGTGGGACTTGTTCTATTAGTTCATCTATACTAACCTCCACCAGGTTGCAAATTCAATATAATTTTTTTTCTGCATCTAGCTCTGAAAAAATATCTTGGCTTGTAGCAGTGTGTGGAACTTGTTATATTAGTCCATCTATACTAAACTCCACCAGGTTGCAAATTCAATATAATTTTTTTCTGCATCTAGCTCTGAAAAAATATTTGGGCTTCGGCTTGTAGCAGTGTGTGGGACTTGTTCTATTAGTCCATCTATACTAACCTCCACCAGGTTGCAAATTCAATATAATTTTTTTCTGCATAGAGCTCTGAAAAAATATTTTGGCTTGTATCAGTGTGTGGGACTTGTTCTATTAGTCCATGTATACTAACCTCCACCATGTTGCAAATTCAATATAATTTTTTTCTGCATCTAGCTCTGAAAAAATATTTTGGCTTGTAGCAGTGTGTGGGACTTGTTCTATTAGTCCATCTATACTAACCTCCACCAGGTTGCAAATTCAATATAATTTTTTTCTGCATCTAGCTCTGAAAAAATATTTCTGCTTTTAGCAGTGTGTGGGACTTGTTCTATTAGTCCATCTATACTAACCTCCACCAGGTTGTAAATTCGATATAATTTTTTTCTGCAACTAGCTCTGAAAAAATATTTCGGCTTGTAGCAGTGTGTGGGACTTGTTCTATTAGTCCATCTATACTAACCTCTACCAGGTTGCAAATTCAATATAATTTTTTTCTGCATCTAGCTCTGAAAAAATATTTCGGCTTGTAGCAGTGTGTGGGACTTGTTCTATTAGTCCATCTATACTAACCTCCACCAGGTTGCAAATTCAATATAATTTTTTTCTGCATCTAGCTATGAAAAAATATTTCAGCTTGTAGCAGTGTGTGGGACTTGTTCTATTAGTCCATCTATACTAACCTCCACCAGGTTGCAAATTCAATAGAATTTTTATCTGCATCTAGCTCTGAAAAAATATTTTGGCTTGTAGCAGTGTGAGGGACTTGTTCTATTAGTCCATCTATACTAACCTCCACCAGGTTGCAAATTCAATATAATTTTTTTCTGCATCTAGCTCTGCAAAAATATATCTGCTTGTAGCAGTGTGTGGGACTTGTTCTATTAGTCCATGTATACTAACCTCCACCAGGTTGCAAATTCAATATAATTTTTTTCTGCATCTAGCTCTGAAAAAATATTTTGGCTTGTAGCAGTGTGTGGGACTTGTTCTATTAGTCCATCTATACTAACCTCCACCAGGTTGCAAATTCAATATCATTTTTTTCTGCATCCAGCTCTGAAAAAATATTTGGGATTCGGCTTGTAGCAGTGTGTGGGACTTGTTCTATTAGTCCATCTATACTAACCTCCACCAGGTTGCAAATTCAAAATAATTTTTATCTGCATCTAGCTCTGAAAAAATATTTCGGCTTGTAGCAGTTTGTGGGACTTGTTCTATTAGTCCATCTATACTAACCTCCACCAGGTTGCAAATTCAATATAATTTTTTTCTGCATCTAGCTCAGAAAAAATATGTCGGCTTGTAGCAGTGTGTGGGACATGTTCTATTAGTCCATCTATACTAACCTCCACCAGGTTGCAAATTCAATATAATTTTTTTCTGCATCTAGCTCTGAAAAAATATTTTGGCTTGTAGCAGTGTGTGGGACTTGTTCTATTAGTCCATCTACACTAACCTCCACCAGGTTGCAAATTCAATATAATTTTTTTCTGCATCTAGCTCTGAAAAAATATTTGGGCTCCGGCTTGTAGCATTGTGTGGCACTTATTCTATTATTCCATCTATACTAACCTCCACCAGGTTGCAAATTCAATATAATTTTTTTCTGCATCTATCTCTGAAAAAAATATATCGGCTTGTAGCAGTGTGTGGGACTTGTTCTTTTAGTCCATCTATACTAACCTCCACCAGGTTGCAAATTCAATATCATTTTTATCTGCATCTAGCTCTGAAAAAATATTTCTGCTTTTAGCAGTGTGTGGGACTTGTTCTATTAGTCCATCTATACTAACCTCCACCAGGTTGCAAATTCAATATAATTTTTTTTCTGCATCTAGCTCTGAAAAAATATTTTGGCTTGTAGCAGTGTGTGGGACTTGTTCTATTAGTCCATCTATACTAACCTCCACCAGGTTGCAAATTCAATATAATTTTTTTCTGCATCTAGCTCTGAAAAAATATTTGGGCTTCGGCTTTTAGCAGTGTGTGGGACTTGTTCTATTAGTCCATCTATACTAACCTCCAACAGGTTGCAAATTCAAAATAATTTTTATCTGCATCTAGCTCTGAAAACATATTTCGGCTTGTAGCAGTGTGTGGGACTTGTTCTATTAGTCCATCTGTACTAACCTCCACCAGGTTGCAAATTCAATATAATTTTTTTCTGCATCTAGCTCTGAAAAAATATTTCGGCTTGTAGCAGTGTGTGGGACATGTTCTATTAGTCCATCTATACTAACCTCCACCAGGTTGCAAATTCAATATAATTTTTTTCTGCATCTAGCTCTGAAAAAATATTTTGGCTTGTAGCAGTGTGTGGGACTTGTTCTATTAGTCCATCTATAATAACTTCCACCAGGTTGCAAATTCAATATAATTTTTTTCTGCATCTAGCTCTGAAAAAATATTTTCGCTCTGGCTTGTAGCAGTGTGTGGCACTTATTCTATTAGTCCATCTATACTAACCTCCACCAGGTTGCAAATTCAATATAATTTTTTTTCTGCATCTAGCTCTGAAAAAAATATTTCGGCCTGTAGCAGTGTGGGGGACTTGTTCTTTTAGTCCATCTATACTAACCTCCACCAGGTTGCAAATTCAATATAATTTTTATCTGCATCTAGCTCTGAAAAAATATTTCTGCTTGTAGCAGTGTGTGGGACTTGTTCTATTAGTTCATCTATACTAACCTCCACCAGGTTGCAAATTCAATATAATTTTTTTTCTGCATCTAGCTCTGAAAAAATATTTTGGCTTGTAGCAGTGTGTGGGACTTGTTATATTAGTCCATCTATACTAAACTCCACCAGGTTGCAAATTCAATATAATTTTTTTCTGCATCTAGCTCTGAAAAAATATTTGGGCTTCGGCTTGTAGCAGTGTGTGGGACTTGTTCTATTAGTCCATCTATACTAACCTCCACCAGGTTGCAAATTCAAAATAATTTTTATCTGCATCTAGCTCTGAAAAAATATTTCGGCTTGTAGCAGTGTGTGGGACTTGTTCTATTAGTCCATCTATACTAACCTCCACCAGGTTGCAAATTCAATATAATTTTTTTCTGCATAGAGCTCTGAAAAAATATTTTGGCTTGTATCAGTGTGTGGGACTTGTTCTATTAGTCCATCTATACTAACCTCCACCATGTTGCAAATTCAATATAATTTTTTTCTGCATCTAGCTCTGAAAAAATATTTTGGCTTGTAGCAGTGTGTGGGACTTGTTCTATTAGTCCATCTATACTAACCTCCACCAGGTTGCAAATTCAATATAATTTTTTTCTGCATCTAGCTCTGAAAAAATATTTCTGCTTTTAGCAGTGTGTGGGACTTGTTCTATTAGTCCATCTATACTAACCTCCACCAGGTTGTAAATTCAATATAATTTTTTTCTGCAACTAGCTCTGAAAAAATATTTCGGCTTGTAGCAGTGTGTGGGACTTGTTCTATTAGTCCATCTATACTAACCTCTACCAGGTTGCAAATTCAATATAATTTTTTTCTGCATCTAGCTCTGAAAAAATATTTCGGCTTGTAGCAGTGTGTGGGACTTGTTCTATTAGTCCATCTATAATAACCTTCACCAGGTTGCAAATTCAATATAATTTTTTTCTGCATCTAGCTCTGAAAAAATATTTCGGCTTGTAGCAGTGTGTGGGACTTGTTCTATTAGTCCATCTATACTAACCTCCACCAGGTTGCAAATTCAATATAATTTTTTTCTGCATCTAGCTCTGAAAAAATATTTCGGCTTGTAGCAGTGTGTGGGACTTGTTCCATTAGTCCATCTATACTAACCTCCACCAGGTTGCAAATTCAATATCATTTTTTTCTGCATCCAGCTCTGAAAAAATATTTGGAATTCGGCTTGTAGCAGTGTGTGGGACTTGTTCTATTAGTCCATCTATACTAACCTCCACCAGGTTGCAAATTCAAAATAATTTTTATCTGCATCTAGCTCTGAAAAAATATTTCGGCTTGTAGCAGTGTGTGGGACTTGTTCTATTAGTCCATCTATACTAACCTCCACCAGGTTGCAAATTCAATATAATTTTTTTCTGCATCTAGCTCAGAAAAAATATTTCGGCTTGTAGCAGTGTGTGGGACATGTTCTATTAGTCCATCTATACTAACCTCCACCAGGTTGCAAATTCAATATAATTTTTTTCTGCATCTATCTCTGAAAAAAATATTTCGGCTTGTAGCAGTGTGTGGGACTTGTTCTTTTAGTCCATCTATACTAACCTCCACCAGGTTGCAAATTCAATATCATTTTTATCTGCATCTAGCTCTGAAAAAATATTTCTGCTTGTAGCAGTGTGTGGGACTTGTTCTATTAGTCCATCTATACTAACCTCCACCAGGTTGCAAATTCAATATAATTTTTTTTCTGCATCTAGCTCTGAAAAAATATTTTGGCTTGTAGCAGTGTGTGGGACTTGTTCTATTAGTCCATCTATACTAACCTCCACCAGGTTGCAAATTCAATATAATTTTTTTCTGCATCTAGCTCTGAAAAAATATTTGGGCTTCGGCTTGTAGCAGTGTGTGGGACTTGTTCTATTAGTCCATCTATACTAATCTCCAACAGGTTGCAAATTCAAAATAATTTTTATCTGCATCTAGCTCTGAAAAAATATTTCGGCTTGTAGCAGTGTGTGGGACTTGTTCTATTAGTCCATCTGTACTAACCTCCACCAGGTTGCAAATTCAATATAATTTTTTTCTGCATCTAGCTCTGAAAAAATATTTCGGCTTGTAGCAGTGTGTGGGACATGTTCTATTAGTCCATCTATACTAACCTCCACCAGGTTGCAAATTCAATATAATTTTTTTCTGCATCTAGCTCTGAAAAAATATTTTGGCTTGTAGCAGTGTGTGGGACTTGTTCTATTAGTCCATCTATACTAACTTCCACCAGGTTGCAAATTCAATATAATTTTTTTCTGCATCTAGCTCTGAAAAAATATTTGGGCTCTGGCTTGTAGCAGTGTGTGGCACTTATTCTATTAGTCCATCTATACTAACCTCCACCAGGTTGCAAATTCAATATAATTTTTTTCTGCATCTAGCTCTGAAAAAAATATTTCGGCTTGTAGCAGTGTGGGGGACTTGTTCTTTTAGTCCATCTATACTAACCTCCACCAGGTTGCAAATTCAATATAATTTTTATCTGCATCTAGCTCTGAAAAAATATTTCTGCTTGTAGCAGTGTGTGGGACTTGTTCTATTAGTCCATCTATACTAACCTCCACCAGGTTGCAAATTCAATATAATTTTTTTTCTGCATCTAGCTCTGAAAAAATATTTTGGCTTGTAGCAGTGTGTGGGACTTGTTCTATTAGTCCATCTATACTAACCTCCACCAGGTTGCAAATTCAATATAATTTTTTTCTGCATCTAGCTCTGAAAAAATATTTGGGCTTCGGCTTGTAGCAGTGTGTGGGACTTGTTCTATTAGTCCATCTATACTAACCTCCACCAGGTTGCAAATTCAAAATAATTTTTATCTGCATCTAGCTCTGAAAAAATATTTCGGCTTGTAGCAGTGTGTGGGACTTGTTCTATTAGTCCATCTATAATAACCTTCACCAGGTTGCAAATTCAATATAATTTTTTTCTGCATCTAGCTCTGAAAAAATATTTTGGCTTGTAGCAGTGTGTGGGACTTGTTCTATTAGTCCATCTATACTAACCTCCACCAGGTTGCAAATTCAATATAATTTTTTTCTGCATCTAGCTCTGAAAAAATATTTTGGCTTGTAGCAGTGTGTGGGACTTGTTCTATTAGTCCATCTATACTAACCTCCACCAGGTTGCAAATTCAATATAATTTTTTTCTGCATCTAGCTCTGAAAAAATATTTCTGCTTTTAGCAGTGTGTGGGACTTGTTCTATTAGTCCATCTATACTAACCTCCACCAGGTTGTAAATTCAATATAATTTTTTTCTGCAACCAGCTCTGAAAAAATATTTCGGCTTGTAGCAGTGTGTGGGACTTGTTCTATTAGTCCATCTATACTAACCTCCACCAGGTTGCAAATTCAATATAATTTTTTTCTGCATCTAGCTCTGAAAAAATATTTCGGCTTGTAGCAGTGTGTGGGACTTGTTCTATTAGTCCATCTATAATAACCTTCACCAGGTTGCAAATTCAATATAATTTTTTTCTGCATCTAGCTCTGAAAAAATATTTTGGCTTGTAGCAGTGTGTGGGACTTGTTCTATTAGTCCATCTATACTAACCTCCACCAGGTTGCAAATTCAATATAATTTTTTACTGCATCTAGCTCTGAAAAAATATTTCGGCTTGTAGCAGTGTGTGGGACTTGTTCTATTAGTCCATCTATACTAACCTCCACCAGGTTGCAAATTCAATATAATTTTTTTCTGCATCTAGCTCTGAAAAAATATTTCAGCTTGTAGCAGTGTGTGGGACTTGTTCTATTAGTCCATCTATACTAACCTCCACCAGGTTGCAAATTCAATAGAATTTTTATCTGCATCTAGCTCTGAAAAAATATTTTGGCTTGTAGCAGTGTGAGGGACTTGTTCTATTAGTCCATCTATACTAACCTCCACCAGGTTGCAAATTCAATATAATTTTTTTCTGCATCTAGCTCTGCAAAAATATTTCTGCTTGTAGCAGTGTGTGGGACTTGTTCTATTAGTCCATCTATACTAACCTCCACCAGGTTGCAAATTCAATATTATTTTTTCCTGCATCTAGCTCTGCAAAAATATTTTGGCTTGTAGCAGTGTGTGGGACTTGTTCTATTAGTCCATCTATACTAACCTCCACCAGGTTGCAAATTCAATATAATTTTTTTCTGCATCTAGCTCAGAAAAAATATTTCGGCTTGTAGCAGTGTGTGGGACATGTTCTATTAGTCCATCTATACTAACCTCCACCAGGTTGCAAATTCAATATAATTTTTTTCTGCATCTAGCTCTGAAAAAATATTTTGGCTTGTAGCAGTGTGTGGGACTTGTTCTATTAGTCCATCTACACTAACCTCCACCAGGTTGCAAATTCAATATAATTTTTTTCTGCATCTAGCTCTGAAAAAATATTTGGGCTCCGGCTTGTAGCAGTGTGTGGCACTTATTCTATTAGTCCATCTATACTAACCTCCACCAGGTTGCAAATTCAATATAATTTTTTTCTGCATCTATCTCTGAAAAAAATATTTTGGCTTGTAGCAGTGTGTGGGACTTGTTCTTTTAGTCCATCTATACTAACCTCCACCAGGTTGCAAATTCAATATCATTTTTATCTGCATCTAGCTCTGAAAAAATATTTCTGCTTGTAGCAGTGTGTGGGACTTGTTCTATTAGTCCATTTATACTAACCTCCACCAGGTTGCAAATTCAATATAATTTTTTTTCTGCATCTAGCTCTGAAAAAATATTTTGGCTTGTAGCAGTGTGTGGGACTTGTTCTATTAGTCCATCCATACTAACCTCCACCAGGTTACAAATTCAATATCATTTTTATCTGCATCTAGCTCTGAAAAAATATTTCTGCTTGTAGCAGTGTGTGGGACTTGTTCTATTAGTCCATTTATACTAACCTCCACCAGGTTGCAAATTCAATATAATTTTTTTTCTGCATCTAGCTCTGAAAAAATATTTTGGCTTGTAGCAGTGTGTGGGACTTGTTCTATTAGTCCATCTATACTAACCTCCACCAGGTTGCAAATTCAATATAATTTTTTTCTGCATCTAGCTCTGAAAAAATATTTGGGCTCTGGCTTGTAGCAGTGTGTGGCACTTATTCTATTAGTCCATCTATACTAACCTCCACCAGGTTGCAAATTCAATATAATTTTTTTCTGCATCTAGCTCTGAAAAAAATATTTCGGCTTGTAGCAGTGTGGGGGACATGTTCTATTAGTCCATCTATACTAACCTCCACCATGTTGCAAATTCAATATAATTTTTTTCTGCATCTAGCTCTGAAAAAATATTTTGGCTTGTAGCAGTGTGTGGGACTTGTTCTATTAGTCCATCTATACTAACCTCCACCAGGTTGCAAATTCAATATAATTTTTTTCTGCATCTAGCTCTGAAAAAATATTTGGGCTTCGGCTTTTAGCAGTGTGTGGGACTTGTTCTATTAGTCCATCTATACTAACCTCCAACAGGTTGCAAATTCAAAATAATGTTTATCTGCATCTAGCTCTGAAAAAATATTTCGGCTTGTAGCAGTGTGTGGGACTTGTTGTATTAGTCCATCTGTACTAACCTCCACCAGGTTGCAAATTCAATATAATTTTTTTCTGCATCTAGCTCTGAAAAAATATTTCGGCTTGTAGCAGTGTGTGGGACATGTTCTATTAGTCCATCTATACTAACCTCCACCAGGTTGCAAATTCAATATAATTTTTTTCTGCATCTAGCTCTGAAAAAATATTTTGGTTTGTAGCAGTGTGTGGGACTTGTTCTATTAGTCCATCTATACTAACTTCCACCAGGTTGCAAATTCAATATAATTTTTTTCTGCATCTAGCTCTGAAAAAATATTTGGGCTCTGACTTGTAGCAGTGTGTGGCATTTATTCTATTAGTCCATCTATACTAACCTCCACCAGGTTGCAAATTCAATATAATTTTTTTCTGCATCTAGCTCTGAAAAAAATATTTCGGCTTGTAGCAGTGTGGGGGACATGTTCTATTAGTCCATCTATACTAACCTCCACCATGTTGCAAATTCAATATAATTTTTTTCTGCATCTAGCTCTGAAAAAATATTTTGGCTTGTAGCAGTGTGTGGGACATGTTCTATTAGTCCATCTATACTAACCTTCACCAGGTTGCAAATTCAATATAATTTTTTTCTGCATCTAGCTCTGAAAAAATATTTCGGCTTGTAGCAGTGTGTGGGACTTGTTCTATTAGTCCATCTATACTAACCTCCACCAGGTTGCAAATTCAATATAATTTTTTTCTGCATCTAGCTCTGAAAAAATATTTCGGTTTGTAGCAGTGTGTGGGACTTGTTCTATTAGTCCATCTATACTAACCTCCACCAGGTTGCAAATTCAATAGAATTTTTATCTGCATCTAGCTCTGAAAAAATATTTCGGCTTGTAGCAGTGTGTGGGACTTGTTCTATTAGTCCATCTATACTAACCTCCACCAGGTTGCAAATTCAATATAATTTTTTTCTGCATCTAGCTCTGCAAAAATATTTCTGCTTGTAGCAGTGTGTGGGACTTGTTCTATTAGTCCATCTATACTAACTGTAACGGTTCTGGGAGGCGGAACCTCTGAGCTACTATACAAGGGGGCGGTCCTTGTAAGGGAGCGGGTGGCGACCAGGGAAGACGGGCAGGAAGTCACAGCAGGTGACCGGGACAGTCTCTGAGTGAACGGGCTGGAGGTCACGGCAAGTGACCGGGGCAGTCTCTGGATGAACGGGCAGATGGTCACGGCAAGTGACCGGGGCAGTCTCTGAATGAACGGGCAGATGGTCACGGCAAGTGACCGGGGCAGTCTCTGAATGAACGGGCAGATGGTCACGGCAAGTGACCGGGGCCGTCTCTGGGTAAAGGATTGGTACGACCTTTGGCGGCTGATGATAGACGTGAGCTCCCTGGTGAGCAGGCGAGAGTCTCTGGGTGAACGGGTGGTCACAGCATGTGACGGCGGAGCCTCCAGGAAGACCAACAGACAGGAAGCAGATGAGCGCTCCCAGGTGAGCGGGCAGAAGTCTCTGGACAGGCGGGTGGTCACAGCACGTGATGGCAGAGCCTCCAGGTAGGCTAGCAGACAGGCAGCAGATGAGCGCTCCCAGGTGAGCGGACAGGCTGGTCCTTAGACAGACTGACAGGAGTAGTAAGGCAGACCGTCGGACCTCAGACTAGCAGGCAGGTAGCAGGTAATCAGGCAGGAATCTGGCAGGTATCTGGCAGGTAACTGGCAGGTAACTGGTAACGGGACCTGAGGGCTGAAGCAGAGTAGTGAACAGTGCAACAACATTGCTCGGGCACCTCCATTTTGGAGGAGGTGCCTTATATATGGTGAAGTCCTCCGGCCATTGGCCGGGGACTCCTTAGGACGGCGCGCGCGGCCCCTTTAAGAGGGAGGGAGAGCGCGCGCGCGCCCTAAGCACAGTGGCCGGAAAGGAGCGCGCGCTGCCAGCAGAGCGGGAGGAGGACGCCGGGCACGGAGCAGAGAGGTGAGGGGAACAGCGTCCCTGCCTAGCAGAGGGCAGGGACGCCGGCGCTACAGTACCCCCCCCTTTAGGCCCCCCCTTTTTTAGGCCAGACAAAAATTTAGCTAGGATAAGAGGGGCATGGATGTTCTCCCGGGGCTCCCACGTTCTCTCCTCAGGACCAAACCCCTTCCAATCTACTAGAAAAAAGGTCTTTCCTCTTACCCTTTTGGTGGCAAGAATGTTCTCTACCTCAAACTCGTCCTCAGCAGAAACCGGAGCAGGAGGCGTACCTGTAGACTTGGAAAAAGAGTTAAGTACCACAGGTTTGAGGAGAGATACATGGAAGGAGTTAGGGATCCGTAAGTTGGCCGGGAGTTTCAATTTATAGGCCACCGGGTTGATCTGACTGATGACCTCCAGAGGACCGATGAACCGAGGCCCTAACTTGTAAGAAGGTATCTTGAGTCGGACATATTTAGATGAGAGCCAGACTTTATCTCCAGGACGAAATTGTGGAGGATCCAGGCGTTTTTTGTCAGCATGTCTTTTCATCCGTTCGGACGACTGAAGGAGTGCGGATCGGGTACTCTCCCAAATGGAGGAACCCGGCTAACGAGAGATTCCGCAGCCGGGTTGTCCACAGAGGTGGAGACAGGAAAAGGAATCCGAGGATGCTGACCGAAGACTACAAAAAACGGGGATTTGGAGGAGGATTCGCTCTCGTGATTGTTATAAGAGAACTCGGCCCATGGTAGGAGATCCACCCAGTCTGAATGATGGGCATTAACGAAGTGCCGGAGGTAACTGGTCAGATTCTGATTGATCCGCTCCACTTGACCATTGGACTGTGGGTGGTAAGCGGAAGAGAAGTCCAGGGTGACGTCTAGCAGTTTACAAGTGGCTCTCCAGAAACGTGAGGTGAACTGTACCCCACGATCCGACACGATGTGGAGGGGCAGGCCATGAAGACGGAAGATGTGGCGGATAAAGTCTTTAGCCTGCTCGGGTGCAGACGGGAGGGCTGGCAGGGGAATAAAGTGAGCCATCTTGGAAAAGCGATCAGCGACCACCCAAATGACCGTACAACCGGCGGAGATGGTGAGATCAGTTATGAAGTCCATAGCAATATGCTGCCAGGGGGCAGCAGGCACAGGAAGCGGAAGGAGGCGAACGGCTGGCAGGTGTCTCGGGACTTTGTTGCGGGCGCAGGACACACAGGCAGAAACAAAGTCTATTACGTCCTTGTGCAGGGTAGGCCACCAGTAGTGCCGGGCAATAAGCTGGAGGGTCTTTTTCTGATCGGCGTGGCCAGCTAGTTTAGACGAATGGCCCCAGTGTAGGATCTTCTTCCGATCAGGTACTGAAACAAACGTCTTACCGGGAGGGAGACGATTTAGACTCACGGGAGCCACCTGCATTACTCTGGCGGGATCGATGATATGTTTAGGTTCTTCCTCGAGATCGGACACCAGAAAGGATCGGGACAAGGCGTCTGCTTTGACGTTTTTGTCAGCCGGGCGAAAATGAAGAACAAAATCAAAGCGAGCAAAAAACAAGGACCACCGGGCTTGGCGCGGGTTAAGTCTCTGGGCATGCTGGAGGTAAGCCAAGTTCTTGTGGTCAGTGTAAATTATTACCGGGTGAAGAGCCCCCTCGAGTAGGTAACGCCACTCCTCCAACGCCAGCTTGATGGCCAATAACTCTCGGTCTCCTATGGAATAGTTGCGCTCAGAAGAGGAGAAGAGTTTGGAGAAGAAGCCACAAGTTACCATTCTCCCGGAAGATGATTTTTGAGTAAGTACCGCTCCGGCTCCAGAGGAGGAGGCGTCAACTTCCAGGAAGAACTGCTTGTTGCCGTCCGGGCGATGCAGCACCGGGGCGGAAGAGAAGGCCTGTTTTAGGGAAAGAAAGGCCTCCTCTGCTTCGGGCGGCCACTCTTTGGGATTAGTACCCTTACGGGTGAGCGCGGAAATTGGGGCAGTCCGGGAAGAGAAGTGTGGTATGAAGAGGCGGTAGTAGTTAGCGAAGCCCAGGAATCGCTGAATGGCCTTCAACCCCTCCGGTCGGGGCCATTTCTCGATGGCAGACAGTTTCTCTGGATCCATTCGTAGGCCGGTCTGAGAAATAATGTAGCCCAAAAACGGAAGCGAGGTCTGCTCAAAGAGGCACTTCTCATATTTAGCGAAGAGGTGATTCTGCCTGAGCCTGAGCAGGACCTGACGAACGTCCCTCCGGTGAGTCTGGAGATCCGGAGAGAAGACCAAGATGTCGTCCAGGTACACCACTACGCAGGAGTAGAGAAGGTCCCGGAAGATGTCATTGACCAACTCTTGAAAGACGGCAGGAGCGTTACAGAGACCAAAGGGCATTACCAGATATTCATAGTGGCCGTCCCGGGTGTTGAATGCCGTCTTTCATTCATCCCCCTGACGGATACGAACCAGGTTGTACGCCCCACGGAGGTCCAGTTTGGCGAAGATTCTAGCCCCCCTCAGACGATCAAATAACTCCGGAATGAGCGGAAGGGGGTACTTATTCTTCACCGTGATCTGGTTAAGGCCTCTATAGTCTATACAGGGACGGAGAGAGCCGTCCTTCTTTTTGACGAAAAAGAAGCCTGCTCCCGCCGGGGAGGTAGATTTCCGGATGAATCCCCTGGCCAGATTCTCCTCAATATATTCGGACATCGACCGGGTCTCAGCAGCGGATAATGGATAAATACGCCCACGGGGAGGAGTAGTACCAGGTAACAGGTCGATAGGGCAGTCGTATGGTCTATGAGGAGGTAGTGTCTCTGCTTCCTTTTTATTAAAGACATCAGCATAAGACCAATAAGGAATCGGAAGTCCAGGTAGATTAGCTGGGGTAGGAGAAGGATGGACGGGATGGACAGGAACCAGACAGGTCTTATGGCAGTCCTGTCCCCAGCGAAGGACTTCTCCGGTCTGCCAGTCAAGCACGGGTGCATGTCTCTGGAGCCAAGGTAGGCCTAGCAAGAGGGCGTGGGAGAGTCCAGGCAGAACATGAAAGGAGATACTCTCAGAATGCAGCATTCCCACCTGCAGAGTAATGGATTCGGTGATGAGTTGGATGGGGCGTGGTAAGAGACCCCCATCCACGGCAGCAACAGACAAGGGTACAGCCAGAGGTTTGGTGGGGATGCGGTATTTCTCTACCAGGGACTGTGAAATAAGATTCCCGGCTGCTCCAGAGTCAAGTTGGGCTAGTTCGAAATAACGGTTCTCCCTGCAGACGATTGAGACTGACAACAGCAGAGATGGAGAGGATTTATTCTTGTCTAGGTCGACCTCTCTGAGCGAACCTAGACACAGGCGTTTCCCGACCTCTCCGGGCAGGTACGGATCCGATGCTCCTTACTGCCGCAGTAGAAGCAGCTCCCCTCGGCACGGCGTAAGTCCTGACGGGTTTTGACCATCTTGGTCTGGTCGACCTGCATAGGCTCAGGAGAGTGTACCTGGGTAGAGACGGAGGGAGTGACGGGTTTCTGAAAAGTAGGAGCTAGACGTGGTAACCTCCTCTCACGGGTGACCTCTTTGGCACGCTCCTGGAACCGTAGGTCAATCCGGGTGGCAAGAGTTATTAGGTCATCGAGAGTAGTAGGGATGTCCCGACCGGCAAGTTCATCTTTAATACGGCCGGACAGACCCTCCCAGAAGACGGATACCAGAGCGTCGTTATCCCAGGCCAGCTCCGAGGCAAGGGTACGGAACCGTATGACATATTGGCCCACGGTGAGACTTCCCTGACGGAGGCGTAGCAGTGATGATGCGGATGAGGTCTTCCGTCCGGGTTCGTCGAAGACTTTCCGGAAAGCCGTGAGAAAAGCAGGCAAGTTGGACACCAGGGGGTCTCCTCTCTCCCATAGAGGATTTAGCCAGGCCAGGGCCTCCCCGGTGAGATGGGACATGATGAATGCAATTTTGGCTCGGTCGGAGTTAAACTGGTGGGACAATAGTTCAAAGTGCAGGGTGCACTGATTTATGAAGCCCCAAGCCTGGGCGGAGTCGCCTCCGAAGCGAGGAGGTGCAGAAACCCGGGGTCCGGGGTAGGATACCATGGTATTAGTGGGCAGCGGAGCTGCCAGATTGCGAGACATGGCACTGGCGGAGGTTGCTGGTGGAGCAGTCAGAGTGTCCAGGCGAGTATTGACATTCCGCAGGTGACCCAGGATGGACTCCTGTTGGGACCTTTGACGGGACAGTTCATGACACAGGTCCGAGAGCGAGGGAGCTTGGGTGCCACCGGGTTCCATGACCCGAGCAAACTGTAACGGGTCTGGGAGGCGGAACCTCTGAGCTACTATACAAGGGGGCGGTCCTTGTAAGGGAGCGGGTGGCGACCAGGGAAGACGGGCAGGAAGTCACAGCAGGTGACCGGGACAGTCTCTGAGTGAACGGGCTGGAGGTCACGGCAAGTGACCGGGGCAGTCTCTGGATGAACGGGCAGATGGTCACGGCAAGTGACCGGGGCAGTCTCTGGGTAAAGGATTGGTACAACCTGTGGCGGCTGATGATAGACGTGAGCTCCCAGGTGAGCAGGCGAGAGTCTCTGGGTGAACGGGTGGTCACAGCATGTGACGGCGGAGCCTCCAGGAAGACCAACAGACAGGCGGCAGATGAGCGCTCCCAGGTGAGCGGGCAGAAGTCTCTGGACAGGCGGGTGGTCACAGCACGTGACGGCAGAGCCTCCAGGTAGGCTAGCAGACAGGCAGCAGATGAGCGCTCCCAGGTGAGCGGACAGGCTGGTCCTTAGACAGACTGACAGGAGTAGTAAGGCAGACCGTCGGACCTCAGACTAGCAGGCAGGTAGCAGGTAATCAGGCAGGAATCTGGCAGGTATCTGGCAGGTAACTGGCAGGTAACTGGTAACGGGACCTGAGGGCTGAAGCAGAGTAGTGAACAGTGCAACAACATTGCTCGGGCACCTCCATTTTGGAGGAGGTGCCTTATATATGGTGAAGTCCTCCGGCCATTGGCCGGGGACTCCTTAGGACGGCGCGCGCGGCCCCTTTAAGAGGGAGGGAGAGCGCGCGCGCGCCCTAAGCACAGTGGCCGGGAAGGAGCGCGCGCTGCCAGCAGAGCGGGAGGAGGACGCCGGGCACGGAGCAGAGAGGTGAGGGGAACAGCGTCCCTGCCTAGCAGAGGGCAGGGACGCCGGCGCTACAGTACCCCCCCCTTTAGGCCCCCCCTTTTTTAGGCCAGACAAAAATTTAGCTAGGATAAGAGGGGCATGGATGTTCTCCCGGGGCTCCCACGTTCTCTCCTCAGGACCAAACCCCTTCCAATCTACTAGAAAAAAGGTCTTTCCTCTTACCCTTTTGGTGGCAAGAATGTTCTCTACCTCAAACTCGTCCTCAGCAGAAACCGGAGCAGGAGGCGTACCTGTAGACTTGGAAAAAGAGTTAAGTACCACAGGTTTGAGGAGAGATACATGGAAGGAGTTAGGGATCCGTAAGTTGGCCGGGAGTTTCAATTTATAGGCCACCGGGTTGATCTGACTGATGACCTCCAGAGGACCGATGAACCGAGGCCCTAACTTGTAAGTAGAGATGAGCGTTGTTCTACTCGAACTGTTCGCCAATCTCAAATTCGAGCTGTTTTGGGCGGTGTTCGAGCCGGTCGGCGAACACGAACAATTTGAGAAAAATTCGGCTGTTCGAGGTTATGTTCGATAACTGTTCGTGCACCAAAATCATAACTGGATTTTTTCTCAGTAATGATGAAAATTAATGTTAATACGCAGTTTGAGTGTACAGCGGGGCGGGGGGAGGTGCAGGGGATGGATCTCTGCAGGAACAATGAAGATCTCCATTTTTTTTTCTCTTTCCCGCATTTGCAGTGGGGAGGTGCAATCTGTCAGTCTATCAGCAGCGCACACACGAAGCGAAGTGCTTTTTTTCACACAAGCAAGGGCATGTGTGATTGGCAGTGTATGTCACATGTCCTTGCCCTATAAGACCAAGCCATTTTCCCCGTCGCCATTTTCTCACTGCTGCAGCTGCGTGTTAGACGGCACCGCTGTTGCTGTGTGCGCTATACCTTGTTAATTTCAAGCCAATTTTCGCACAAATCTACAGAAGCTTGGGAGTAGGGAATAGTTGTGATTGCAGTCCTTTTAAGGACTAGGTTACAGCATTTCCTACGACTTTTATCAGGCAGGTCTGTGCTCTTAAATAGATAGATTGTGGGAGTAAAGACTAATTGTAATTGGAGTCCTTTTCAGGACTAGGTTACATCAGTTCCTATCAGTTTTTGCCAGGCAGGTCTGTGCCAGTGCTGTGCAAGTTTTTTTCACAGCATTTGGCTGAATCTAGCAAAGCTAATCCTTTTTGGCCTATTGCAGAGTGTGTTAGTCAGTGGAGTAGCCTATCTGTGTTGCAAGATATACCACCTGTGTATAGAATACCAATTTTTTTACTGCACCTAGTGAAGTAAAATCTTTTGGGCATAGCATCATTCTATTAGTCCATCTATACTGACCTCCATCAGGTTGCAAATTAAAAATAATTTTTTTCTGCATCTAGCTCTGAAAAAATATTTGGGCTTCTAGCAGTGTGTGGGACTTGGTCTATTAGTCCATCTATACTGACCTCCATCAGGTTGCAAATTAAAAATAATTTTTTTCTTCATTTATCTCTGAAAAAATATTTGGGCTTCTAGCAGCGTGTGGGACTTGTTCTATTAGTCCATCTATACTGACCTCCATCAGGTTGCAAATTAAAAATAATTTTTTTCTGCATCTAGCTCTGAAAAAATATTTGGGCTTCTAGCAGTGTGTGGGACTTGGTCTATTAGTCCATCTATACTGACCTCCATCAGGTTGCAAATTAAAAATAATTTTTTTCTGCATCTAGCTCTGAAAAAATATTTGGGCTTCTAGCAGTGTGTGGGACTTGGTCTATTAGTCCATCTATACTGACCTCCATCAGGTTGCAAATTGAATAAAAAAATTTTCTGCATCTAGCTCTGAAAAAATATTTGGGCTTCTAGCGGTGTGTGGGACTTGGTCTATTAGTCCATCTATACTGACCTCCATCAGGTTGCAAATTAAAAATAATTTTTTTCTGCATCTAGCTCTGAAAAAATATTTGGGCTTCTAGCAGTGTGTGGGACTTGGTCTATTAGTCCATCTATACTGACCTCCATCAGGTTGCAAATTAAAAATAATTTTTTTCTTCATTTAGCTCTGAAAAAATATTTGGGCTTCTAGCAGTGTGTGGGACTTGTTCTATTAGTCCTTCTATACTGACCTCCATCAGGTTGCAAATTGAATATAATTTTTTTCTGCATCTAGCTCTGAAAAAATATTTCGGCTTCTAGCGGTGTGTGGGACTTGGTCTATTAGTCCATCTATACTGACCTCCATCAGGTTGCAAATTAAAAATAATTTTTTTCTGCATCTAGCTCTGAAAAAATATTTGGGCTTCTAGCAGTGTGTGGGACTTGGTCTATTAGTCCATCTATACTGACCTCCATCAGGTTGCAAATTAAAAATAATTTTTTTCTTCATTTATCTCTGAAAAAATATTTGGGCTTCTAGCAGCGTGTGGGACTTGTTCTATTAGTCCATCTATACTGACCTCCATCAGGTTGCAAATTAAAAATAATTTTTTTCTGCATCTAGCTCTGAACAAATATTTGGGCTTCTAGCAGTGTGTGGGACTTGGTCTATTAGTCCATCTATACTGACCTCCATCAGGTTGCAAATTAAAAATAATTTTTTTCTTCATTTATCTCTGAAAAAATATTTGGGCTTCTAGCAGCGTGTGGGACTTGTTCTATTAGTCCATCTATACTGACCTCCATCAGGTTGCAAATTAAAAATAATTTTTTTCTGCATCTAGCTCTGAAAAAATATTTGGGCTTCTAGCAGTGTGTGGGACTTGGTCTATTAGTCCATCTATACTGACCTCCATCAGGTTGCAAATTAAAAATAATTTTTTTCTTCATTTAGCTCTGAAAAAATATTTGGGCTTCCAGCAGTGTGTGGGACTTGTTCTATTAGTCCTTCTATACTGACCTCCAGCAGGTTGCAAATTGAATATAATTTTTTTCTGCATCTAGCTCTGAAAAAATATTTGGGCTTCTAGCGGTGTGTGGGACTTGGTCTATTAGTCCATCTATACTGACCTCCATCAGGTTGCAAATTAAAAATAATTTTTTTCTGCATCTAACCCAGCCAATAGGTTTGGCCTAATACCACAGTTTGGCCACTCAGCTCTGCTCGGTTACCATCCATTGTTTTTTTGTGCAAACAACTCCAGAGTTGTGAATTAGTTAACCACCAAAATGAGTGGAAAAAAGGACTGCTGCTGGTGGAAAGGGGAATAGGCGTGTTGGGAAGGGGAAAAAAGGTTGTGTCCGTGGGGTAGGTGCAGAAGAAAGACCATCTTCCAGCCAAACTAAAATGTCTACTTCTTTTAGCGGACAATGTGATAAGATCCCTTTCTTACGGCCACGCCAATCGCTACAAATTCCAGATGAGGCACAAAAACAGCAGGTGCTTCAACGGATATCAAGTGCTCCTTCAAGTGGGCTCTCCTCCACATCAACTTCAACATCACAAATACTCCAGTCCTCAAAGGTGTCACCCAAATCGCACTTGCTTCCTCACAGCTCCCAAATCTCCAGCTGCCCGTCTGAGTATGAGGTAGAACAGATGGTTGAGTCTGCAGAGCTGTTTACTCATACTATAGCCTGGGAATCAGAGGTCGACTCCAGCGCTTCTGTGAATCCAGACGAGGAAATGATCTGCACTGATGCCCAGAATCTTTATGAGTCGGATCCAGGACCAGACGCAGAAGGTTCTGACCATAATGTAGACCCTCATTCCCAAACTGTAACTCCTGTTGGTGGAGACAATGAGGAAGACGATGATAAGACTCAAATACCTGATTGGAGCGACAACTTTAGTTTTTTGTCAGGGCAGGAACAGGTTGGCTCTGAGGACGACGGGTGTGATAACGCACAGGGTGATGATGATGAGGTCGGAGATCCCACTTACTGTCAACCCACAGTCAGCCAAGAGATGAGGTCAGCAGAGGAGGTGGAGGAAGATGCTAGTGACGACGAGGTCAGGTTGCGCCTTCCTGGACAGAGACGTAGTACTGGAAGCACGTCAACAGCTGCATCCTCAAACACAACTCTGCCTCTCACCACAAGTCGTGGTGGCTCTTCAGGTCGCATGGGTGCTAAGCCTTGCATAGCCTGGGCATTTTTTCAGATCGATAAAGATGACCCAACTCGTGTTATCTGTAACATTTGTCAGCAAAAGCTAAGTAGAGGCCAAAAAATACATAGTTTGAGTACTTCATGCATGAACCGGCACATGGACATGAATCATAAGTTGCAGTGGGAAGCTCAGTGTGCTACAATGCGGCCTAGCCGGCCGGGCCAACCACCGTCTGCCATATCTTGTGCATCCGCGGCCTCTTCATCCTCTGTGACTGGGGGGACAGCAGTCACACCTGTTTTGGGGCGCAGACCTGCCACCTCTTTACCCGCAACAGCCAGCGTGATTGGCAGGTCATCATTTTCTTTGGAGGTGGTAACACCAGCTGGTCTTGAGCGCTGTCCGACATTGATAGCACCACCTTTGGATCAAGGCAACCTAACATGTCCGCCTGCATCTTCCTCACAGACCGGCAGTTTGCCGGGGACACCCTTATCAACCCTGTCTAAGCACAATAGCCAGCCCTCGGTCCCTCAGATGTGGACAAGTAAAAGACCATTTCCTCCTAGCCATGAGAAAGCTAAGAGGTTGAATTTCACCATCTGCAAGCTCTTGGCTACAGAAATGCTGCCTTTCCGCCTGGTGGACACAGAGGATTTTCGAGACCTTATGTCCGTCGCAGTGCCCCAGTACCAGATGCCCAGTCGGCACTACTTCTCAAAGAAAGGTGTGCCTGCGCTCCACCAGCATGTCGCACACAACATCACCGCTTCTTTGAGAAACTCTGTGTGTGACAGGGTGCATTTCACCACAGACACTTGGACGAGTAGGCATGGACAGGGGCGTTACATGTCGCTGACTTGGCACTGGGTAACTATGGTGACAGCAGGACAAGGGGCTGCTGTCCAAGTCTTGCCGTCCCCACGAGTTGTGCGTCAATCCTCTTTATGTCAAAGTTCCTCCACTGCTTCTGCCTCCTCAACCTCCTCTCGGTCTTCCACCTGCACCCAAAGTCTGTCTGGTCATGCCACAAGCTTTCTAACTGCGCAGAAGGGATCCTGCACACCTCCTTACTATGCTGGCAGTAGGGCTCAACGTCATCAGGCGGTTTTTACATTGAAATGTCTGGGAAATGTGAGTCACACAGCTGAGGAGTTGTGGTCAGCTCTGGAGAACCAATTTCATGAATGGTTGTCTCCACTGGACCTGAAACCAGGGAAGGCCGTGTGCGACAATGCTGCAAACCTGGGTGCGGCCCTTCGCCGGGGCAATGTCACACACGTGCCTTGTATGGCTCACGTGTTGAACCTGGTTGTCCAGCAATTTTTAGCCCACTATCCCAGACTAGATGGCCTTCTGCAGAGGGCACGGTCGCTGTGTGCTCACTTCCGGCGTTCGCATCCCGCAGCTCAGCGACTTACATCTCTACAGAAGTCGTTGGGCCTGCCACTTCACCGGCTAAAATGCGATGTGCCTACCCGGTGGAATTCAACTCTGCACATGTTGCAGCGACTGTGGCAGCACCGACAAGCCCTGGTGCAATACGTTCTGACGTATAGCCTGGGCCAACGAGATTCAGAGGTGGGGCAAATCACGCTGGAGGAGTGGTCTCAGATCAGGGACCTATGCATCCTTCTGCACAGTTTTGAAATGGCGACGAAGATGTTTAGTGCTGACGATGCCATTATCAGCATGACTATTCCGGTGATTTACATGCTGGAGCACATGTTAAACAGAATTCGGAGTCAGGTGGTGGCACAAGAGGAGGTGGAGGAAGTAGAGGAGGAGGAGTTGTATGCGGAAGGGCTAACATCTGCAAGGTCCAGACGGTCGGCAGCACCAAGGCGGCAGGCATGTGAGGGTGGGGAAGATGATTTTACCAGGGCGCATGGTAGCAGCCAAACTAGTGAGGAAGGTGCAGGAGCCCAGGAAGAAGTGGAGGACGAACTGATGGAAGACTCATCAGATGAGGGAGACCTTGATCACATTTCTGTTGTGCGAGGTTGGGGGGAGAGGACAGAGGAAGGAAGCATGATTGTTACCTCGCCACCAACACAACAGGGACTTGGTGCTCCTGGATGCGCAACACACATGAGTGCCTTCTTGCTGCACTACCTGCAACATGACCCTCGAATTGTGAGAATTAGAAATAATCCTGACTACTGGGTTGCCACACTGTTAGATCCCCGGTACAAAAGTAAATTTGCAGAAATTATTCCTGCCATAGAAAGGGATGCACGCATGCAGGAGTATCAGCAGAGACTGTTGCAGAATCTTACATGTGCTTTTCCACAAAATACCAGTGGTGCACGTAGTGAATCTCACAGTTCCAACTTGCCAACCGTGGGACCGTCAAGTGTTCAGCACTCAAACCGTAACAGAACCACAGTATCTGCTGGTAACATCAATTTTGCGGAATCATTTCACCACTTTTTTAGCCCATCCTTTGCAAGGCCACAGGAGACAAGAAGTCTGACACATAGTCAACGCCTAGAGACGATGGTACAGGAGTATCTCCAAGTAAACATTGAAGCCACGACTGTGTCACTGGACCCTTGCTCTTTTTGGGCTTCCAATCTGGATAAATGGCCGGAGCTAGCCACTTACGCCTTGGAGATCTTGTCATGCCCCGCAGCCAGCGTTCTGTCTGAACGTGTGTTCAGCGCTGCTGGTGGTGTGCTGACAGATAAGCGCACGCGGCTCTCCACTGATAATGTAGACAGACTCACGTTCATAAAGATGAACAAATCATGGATCCGAAACGACTTTTCTACCCCTGTGTCATCCTGGGGAGAGTAAAAGCTTGATGATTGGTTAAAATCACCCTACCAACCGTTTTAAGCTTTCAAATTACTAATCATGTTTATCTGTATCTTGACTGGAAAATAATTTGGGCTTTGTAGCAGTGTGCAGCACTGATCCTATTAGGCCATCTATAATAAGCTTCACCAGATTTAAAATTAAAAATAATTTTTAGCTGCATCTAGCCCGTAAAATAATTTTGGGGCTCCGAGATGCGCAAGACACATAAGTGCCTTCTTGCTGCACTACCTGCAGCATGACCCTCATATTGTCAGAATTCGAAGTAATCATGACTACTGGGTTGCCACACTCTTAGATCCCCCAAACTTTTCGATCAACCTTTTCATTTTAATAAAGACCAAAAAAATGGTCATTTTTGAAATTATAAGCATTAGCAGGTTGTTAGAAACTGAAATCAAACAGTTTTCAGCTCAAAACTTTATTCTAGGTGATGTTACATTTTCACATAGGACCCCTTGTTCGAAAGGAGCTTCTGAACTCTCTCGTCCATTGAATTTGTCAGGTTTTGGATGGTTTCTGCTTCAATTGTTTTGCATGAGGACAGAATACCCTCCCAGAGCTGTTGCTTAGATGTGAACTGCCTCCCGCCATCATAGACACTCCTTTTAATGATGCTCCAAAGGTTCTGAATGGGGTAGAGGTCAGGGGAGCATGGGGGTCACACCATAAGTTTGTCCCCTTTTATGCCCATATCAGCCAGAGATGCAGATGTTTTATGTGCAGCATGAGATGGTGCATTATCATGCAGAAAAATGATCTTGCTGTGAAATACACGGTTCTTCTTCTTGAACCATGGCAGGAAGTGCGGTTTGAGAAAATCCACATACATTATGGAGTTCATCTTTAGCGCCTTCAGGGATCCTAAAGGGGCCGACAATCTCTCTCCCCATGATTCCAGCCCAAAACATTACTCCACCTCCTCCTTGTTGGCGCTGTAGCCGTGTTTGCGTGGGGTGTCCATCAACCAGCCATCCTCCACTCCATTCATCTGGACCATCGAGCGCTGCACGGCACTCATCCGTGAACAAAACAGTTTTGAAATCAGTCTTCATGTAATGTTTGGCCCACTGGAGCCGTTTCTGCTTGTGTGAAGTGGATAGAGGAGGTCGACAGGATGGCGTATGCACAGCTGCAAACCTCTGAAGGACCCTGCATCTTGTTGTTCGGGGGACGTTGGAGGCACAAGCAGCTTCAAAAACTTGTCTGCTGCTATGACAAGGCTTTTTTGCCGCTGCTCTTTCAACCTGACGTAATTGCCTGTAGGAAAGAGTCCTCAATTTGCCCTTATCAGCACGCACACGTGTGTACTGTGAATCAGCTACATACTTCTTGATTGCCAAGACACTTCATCCTGATCATCGCACAATGTTGATTGTAGTCATGCCTTGACCTAAACACTCCACAATTTGTTGCTTCTCAGCAGCCGACACATCCTTTTTCTTTCCCATTTTGGCAGAAAATGTAGGCTGCTTAATAATGTGAGAGAGCCTTCTTAAGTAGTCTTGCCTTTCATTGGACAGACCTGCCAAACTAATTAGCACAGGTGTCTGCAATTGCTTACAGTGATATAAAGAGCCCTGACACACATCACCATCAATGAGTTTAACTGACAAACAAATTCTTCCCTTATCACTCCTAAACACTTTTTGCATAATAATTTGGAACGCGGTGTACATGTGCTTTTCCACAAAACACCAGTGGTTCACGTAGTGAATCTTACAGTTCTAACTTTCCAACCGTGGTCTGTATGGAATTGTTCAATAAAGGGCCCAAAATTAAGATAACATAGATGGGAGAGGTCTCTATGAATAGGAATTCCTAAGTATTTGATACCCTGTGAGGGCCAGGCAAAGGGAAAGTTGGACTGGATGGAATCCTATATGGATTTAGGGAGGGAGACATCGAGGGCCTCAGACTTCGCTGCATTGATTTTAAAATTTTACCATGTAACAAAGTGATCTATTTCAGCCATAACAGCAGGGATGGATATATGTGATTGAGTGATATATACTAGGACATCATCAGCAAATAGAGAGCACTTGTACTCGGTGCCTCCCACCTCAATCCACCTAATATTGGGGTTATGGCGAATTGATGAGGTCAGGTGCTCCGTCACTAGGATGTATAAGAGAGGGGACAGAGGACATCCCTGCCTTGTCCCATTGGTGATTGTGAAAGGTGATGAAAATGTTCTGACGCACCCCCTGGGCCTTGGGACACCCGGAGCCGGACCCTTTTTGGTGGATGCTGGTGGTTGTAGTCTTCGTGGCGGCGATCCGGTTCCGTGGCTCAGGGCGGTCAAACCAGTGGCGGAACTATTTATGTGGTTTTGATGTTTAAATGTCCGACTACGCCACCCGTGGATTGCGGTCAGAGTGAACCGCCGCTACAGGGCAGACCGCTAAGGCTGGTGTTGTGGGTGCAGCAGAGCGTAGCATAACTCCCCACGGGAGGAGTATAGCCTCAGGGCAGTGTATGCGGAGGATGGGGGTGATGGTGCAGGGCAGCAGCAGTAACGACACGGAGTCAGTGATGCAGTTCAGGGCCTTTACTCACAGTTCTTATTATCCAGACCACGTCTGCAGGTAACGGCTGCCCACGTCGTACTGTGCTCACCAGGTGAGGGGCTCAGACAACTCCCAGATAACTTTGGAGCGCTTCACAGGACCCCCTTTGTGTGTCCTTTGTCTGGCCTTTCTTACCAACACTTCTGTCCGGCTGCCTCGGGCCTCCTCTTGGTAAACTTGGCGCCAGTTTCCCTGACCCTATGTGGTGCCTTCCTAGCGGGTGGAGCAAGGGGCTGCGCCACATAAAATGTCAGAGCCTCCGGTTTCTAGCTGAGGGTCGTTTCCTGCCTCCACTAGTTCGGGGACCGGTCTCCCCCTTTGGCCTGACCCCTCCACGCAGGTGGATTCGGGCGTGCGGTGGCGACTCGCCCGTCCGCACCCCTGGGATCTCTTCATTCCTCGTTCCTGGAGCCTTCTCCGCTCCTCTTCCTTCCTTCTCCCTCTTGCAGGCCTGGGCCTCTGTTACTAGGCCCGCCTCCGGAGCAGAGCTCATGCAGAGCCCCTGCTCCCTGCCACTTCTGCTCAGACTTCTCTGCACTGAACTAAGATGGTGCCCACCTTTTATACTCCCTTCTCAATGCACCCAGGAACTGCATCCTCCCTGCTCCTGCACTGCAGGGTTCCCCTTCCTCAGTGTTCCCTCCCCCCACTCCAGCCAGGGACAGGGACTGTCGTGCCCATCTCAGGGGCATATTGGTCGCCCTGCCCCACGGCAATGTGGTGTAATGCATGCAGGTGTCGGGTCCTTATCCACACTCCATCCTTATGTGAGAGTGAGATATCACACCTCTGGGTGAGGTGCAATACGTCTGTAGCAACCGAGCCCTCGGTGCTACAGTTCCATTTATCTTCAGCCTAGGTGACGTATTGTGATACAGGGCCGTGATTTTGGCTATAAAAGGGTCCCCTAGACCCCTACCCCAAGCTTTTTAAGAGAATCATATATGGCGTGCCAGGAGACTCTATGGAATGCTTTCTCAGCATCCAACGAGAGTATCTACTTACAAATTTTTAACTGCATCTAGCCCAGGAAATACTTTGTGCCTAGTAGCAGTGTCTGCTAGTCAGCGGATTATCTCGGCTGTTAAGCAAGCTACACCACCTGTAGTTTGGACACTTAATTTTTTCAAAGGAAATGCTTCGGGACCACGGGATACTCAGTGAAGAGCATCAGGAGGCACCCCAAGGCATAGGGGCTGGGACTGGCACTAGGATGCCTTGCGGTGGACAGCCGAGCTCGATCCTTATAAAAGCTTTTTAACTGCAGCAGCTTTAGTGGACGCTACTGGAGCTGGAATTACGCGGCTGCTGGCATGAGACTTGCCCTCCAATAGATCCTTGTAAATGGATTTAAAGTGTATTCATTCAAATTAGAGGGACAATTTAAATTAAAAAGCTTAGAGCTGCCTCCACCACAGGGGGGCTCTCTCGACCCACCAGCGGACAGGCACCAGTATTGGGAGAGGGGGGCTGGCCGTCAGGGTTCACCGCGGCTCTGGCACAAACCCGGCGACACGGAGGTGGCACGGGCAGGAGCGGACTGGCCGTCTCGGCTTCTCACTTTTTGGATTTTAGAAGGGCATGACATGCCTATATCTGTGTCTCCCCCTCCTTTTACTCCTCCACCTCTTTTCTTTTCGCATGACTATATGTACTTGTCACTTTTCCATGTGTTAGTTGTGTCTTCTGAGCAGTTTGTCAGCTTTTGGACACCTTTGAAGGTGTTTTCTATGTGTTTCTATGTGTTTTTGTTTGCCTGCCATTGGTTTTAACGGTGTTCGAAGGTGTTCGACGAACAGTTCGACGAACAGTTCGGCGAACACACGGGTGTTCGACGAACCGAACCGAACTCGAACACTACGGGGGTGGCTCAACACTACTTGTAAGAAGGTATCTTGAGTCGGACATATTTAGATGAGAGCCAGACTTTATCTCCAGGACGAAATTGTGGAGGATCCAGGCGTTTTTTGTCAGCGTGTCTTTTCATCCGTTCGGACGACTGAAGGAGTGCGGATCGGGTACTCTCCCAAATGGAGGAAAATTTGCTAACGAGAGATTCCGCAGCCGGGTTGTCCACAGAGGTGGAGACAGGAAAAGGAATCTGAGGATGCTGACCGAAGACTACAAAAAACGGGGATTTGGAGGAGGATTCGCTCTCGTGATTGTTATAAGAGAACTCGGCCCATGGTAGGAGATCCACCCAGTCTGAATGATGGGCATTAACGTAGTGCCGGAGGTAACTGGTCAGATTCTGATTGATCCGCTCCACTTGACCATTGGACTGTGGGTGGTAAGCGGAAGAGAAGTCCAGGGTGACGTCTAGCAGTTTACAAGTGGCTCTCCAGAAACGTGAGGTGAACTGTACCCCACGATCCGACACGATGTGGAGGGGCAGGCCATGAAGACGGAAGATGTGGCGGATAAAGTCTTTAACCAGCTCGGGTGCAGACGGGAGGGCTGGCAGGGGAATAAAGTGAGCCATCTTGGAAAAGCGATCAGCGACCACCCAAATGACCGTACAACCGGCGGAGACGGGGAGATCAGTTATGAAGTCCATAGCAATATGCTGCCAGGGGGCAGCAGGCACAGGAAGCGGAAGGAGGCGACCGGCTGGCAGGTGTCTCGGGACTTTGTTGTGGGCGCAGGACACACAGGCAGAAACAAAGTCTATTACGTCCTTGTGCAGGGTAGGCCACCAGTAGTGCCGGGCAATAAGCTGGAGGGTCTTTTTCTGACCGGCGTGGCCAGCTAGTTTAGACGAATGGCCCCAGTGTAGGATCTTCTTCCGATCAGGTACTGAAACAAACGTCTTACCGGGAGGGAGACTATTTAGACTCAGGGGAGCCACCTGCATTACTCTGGCGGGATCGATGATATGTTTAGGTTCTTCCTCGAGATCGGACACCAGAAAGGATCGGGACAAGGCGTCTGCTTTGACGTTTTTGTCAGCCGGGCGAAAATGAAGAACAAAATCAAAGCGAGCAAAAAACAAGGACCACCGGGCTTGGCGCGGGTTAAGTCTCTGGGCATGCTGGAGGTGAGCCAAGTTCTTGTGGTCAGTGTAAATTATTACCGGGTGAAGAGCCCCCTCGAGTAGGTAACGCCACTCCTCCAACGCCAGCTTGATGGCCAATAACTCTCGGTCTCCTATGGAATAGTTGCGCTCAGAAGAGGAGAAGAGTTTGGAGAAGAAGCCACAAGTTACCATTCTCCCGGAAGATGATTTTTGAGTAAGTACCGCTCCGGCTCCAGAGGAGGAGGCGTCAACTTCCAGGAAGAACTGCTTGTTGCCGTCCGGGCGATGCAGCACCGGGGCGGAAGAGAAGGCCTGTTTTAGGGAAAGAAAGGCCTCCTCTGCTTCGGGCGGCCACTCTTTGGGATTAGTACCCTTACGGGTGAGCGCGGAAATTGGGGCAGTCCGGGAAGAGAAGTGTGGTATGAAGAGGCGGTAGTAGTTAGCGAAGCCCAGGAATCGCTGAATGGCCTTCAACCCCTCCGGTCGGGGCCATTTCTCGATGGCAGACAGTTTCTCTGGATCCATTCGTAGGCCGGTCTGAGAAATAATGTAGCCCAAAAACGGAAGCGAGGTCTGCTCAAAGAGGCACTTCTCATATTTAGCGAAGAGGTGATTCTGCCTGAGCCTGAGCAGGACCTGACGAACGTCCCTCCGGTGAGTCTGGAGATCCGGAGAGAAGACCAAGATGTCGTCCAGGTACACCACTACGCAGGAGTAGAGAAGGTCCCGGAAGATGTCATTGACCAACTCTTGAAAGACGGCAGGAGCGTTACAGAGACCAAAGGGCATTACCAGATATTCATAGTGGCCGTCCCGGGTGTTGAATGCCGTCTTTCATTCATCCCCCTGACGGATACGAACCAGGTTGTACGCCCCACGGAGGTCCAGTTTGGTGAAGATTCTAGCCCCCCTCAGACGATCAAATAACTCCGGAATGAGCGGAAGGGGGTACTTATTCTTCACCGTGATCTGGTTAAGGCCTCTATAGTCTATACAGGGACGGAGAGAGCCGTCCTTCTTTTTGACGAAAAAGAAGCCTGCTCCCGCCGGGGAGGTAGATTTCCGGATGAATCCCCTGGCCAGATTCTCCTCAATATATTCGGACATCGACCGGGTCTCAGCAGCGGATAATGGATAAATACGCCCACGGGGAGGAGTAGTACCAGGTAACAGGTCGATAGGGCAGTCGTATGGTCTATGAGGAGGTAGTGTCTCTGCTTCCTTTTTATTAAAGACATCAGCATAAGACCAATAAGGAATCGGAAGTCCAGGTAGATTAGCTGGGGTAGGAGAAGGATGGACGGGATGGACGGGAACCAGACAGGTCTTATGGCAGTCCTGTCCCCAGCGAAGGACTTCTCCGGTCTGCCAGTCAAGCACGGGTGCATGTCTCTGGAGCCAAGGTAGGCCTAGCAAGAGGGCGTGGGAGAGTCCAGGCAGAACATGAAAGGAGATACTCTCAGAATGCAGCATTCCCACCTGCAGAGTAATGGATTCGGTGATGAGTTGGATGGGGCGTGGTAAGAGACCCCCATCCACAGCAGCAACAGACAAGGGTACAGCCAGAGGTTTGGTGGGGATGCGGTATTTCTCTACCAGGGACTGTGAAATAAGATTCCCGGCTGCTCCAGAGTCAAGTTGGGCTAGTTCGAAATAACGGTTCTCCCCGCAGACGATTGAGACTGACAACAGCAGAGATGGAGAGGATTTATTCTCGTCTAGGTCGACCTCTCTGAGCGAACCTAGACACAGGCGTTTCCCGACCTCTCCGGGCAGGTACGGATCCGGTGCTCCTTACTGCCGCAGTAGAAGCAGCTCCCCTCGGCACGGCGTAAGTCCTGACGGGTTTTGACCATCTTGGTCTGGTCGACCTGCATAGGCTCAGGAGAGTGTACCTGGGTAGAGACGGAGGGAGTGACGGGTTTCTGAAAAGTAGGAGCTAGACGTGGTAACCTCCTCTCACGGGTGACCTCTTTGGCACACTCCTGGAACCGTAGGTCAATCCGGGTGGCAAGAGTTATTAGGTCATCGAGAGTAGTAGGGATGTCGCGACCGGCAAGTTCATCTTTAATACGGCTGGACAGACCCTCCCAGAAGACGGATACCAGAGCGTCGTTATCCCAGGCCAGCTCCGAGGCAAGGGTACGGAACCGTATGGCATATTGGCCCACGGTGAGACTTCCCTGACGGAGGCGTAGCAGTGATGATGCGGATGAGGTCTTCCGTCCGGGTTCGTCGAAGACTTTCCGGAAAGCCGTGAGAAAAGCAGGCAAGTTGGACACCAGGGGGTCTCCTCTCTCCCATAGAGGATTTAGCCAGGCCAGGGCCTCCCCGGTGAGATGGGACATGATGAATGCAATTTTGGCTCGGTCGGAGTTAAACTGGTGGGACAATAGTTCAAAGTGCAGGGTGCACTGATTTATGAAGCCCCGAGCCTGGGCGGAGTCGCCTCCGAAGCGAGGAGGTGCAGAAAGCCGGGGTCCGGGGTAGGATACCATGGTATTAGTGGGCAGCGGAGCTGCCGGATTGCGAGACATGGCACTGGCGGAGGTTGCTGGTGGAGCAGTCAGAGTGTTCAGGCGAGTATTGACATTCCGCAGGTGACCCAGGATGGACTCCTGTTGGGACCTTTGACGGGACAGTTCATGACACAGGTCCGAGAGCGAGGGAGCTTGGGTGCCACCGGGTTCCATGGCCCGAGCAAACTGTAACGGGTCTGGGAGGCGGAACCTCTGAGCTACTATACAAGGGGGCGGTCCTTGTAAGGGAGCGGGTGGCGACCAGGGAAGACGGGCAGGAAGTCACAGCAGGTGACCGGGACAGTCTCTGAGTGAACAGGCTGGAGGTCACGGCAAGTGACCGGGGCAGTCTCTGGATGAACGGGCAGATGGTCACGGCAAGTGACCGGGGCAGTCTCTGAATGAACGGGCAGATGGTCACGGCAAGTGACCGGGGCAGTCTCTGAATGAACGGGCAGATCTTCACGGCAAGTGACCGGGGCAGTCTCTGGGTAAAGGATTGGTATGACCTGTGGCGGCTGATGATAGACGTGAGCTCCCAGGTGAGCAGGCGAGAGTCTCTGGGTAAACGGGTGGTCACAGCATGTGACGGCGGAGCCTCCAGGAAGACCAACAGACAGGCGGCAGATGAGCGCTCCCAGGTGAGCGGGCAGAAGTCTCTGGACAGGCGGGTGGTCACAGCACGTGACGGCAGAGCCTCCAGGTAGGCTAGCAGACAGGCAGCAGATGAGCGCTCCCAGGTGAGCGGACAATCTGGTCCTTAGACAGACTGACAGGAGTAGTAAGGCAGACCGTCGGACCTCAGACTAGCAGGCAGGTAGCAGGTAATCAGGCAGGAATCTGGCAGGTATCTGGCAGGTAACTGGCAGGTAACTGGTAACGGGACCTGAGGGCTGAAGCAGAGTAGTGAACAGTGCAACAACATTGCTCGGGCACCTCCATTTTGGAGGAGGTGCCTTATATATGGTGAAGTCCTCCGGCCATTGGCCGGGGACTCCTTAGGACGGAGCGCGCGGCCCCTTTAAGAGGGAGGGAGAGTGCGCGCGCGCGCCCTAAGCACAGTGGCCGGGAAGGAGCGCGCGCTGCCAGCAGAGCGGGAGGAGGACGCCGGGCACGGAGCAGAGAGGTGAGGGGAACAGCGTCCCTGCCTAGCAGAGGGCAGGGACGCCGGCGCTACACTAACCTCCACCAGGTTGCAAATTCAATATAATTTTTTTCTGCATCTAGCTCTGAAAAAATATTTTGGCTTGTAGCAGTGTGCGGGACTTGTTCTATTAGTCCATATATACTAACCTCCACCAGGTTGCAAATTCAATATAATTTTTTTCTGCATCCAGCTCTGAAAAAATATTTGGGATTCGGCTTGTAGCAGTGTGTGGGACTTGTTCTATTAGTCCATCTATACTAACCTCCACCAGGTTTCAAATTCAAAATAATTTTTATCTGCATCTAGCTCTGAAAAAATATTTTGGCTTGTAGCAGTGTGTGGGACTTGTTCTATTAGTCCATCTATACTAACCTCCACCAGGTTGCAAATTCAATATAATTTTTTTCTGCATCTAGCTCTGAAAAAATATTTCGGCTTGTAGCAGTGTGTGGGACTTGTTCTATTAGTCCATCTATACTAACCTCCACCAGGTTGCAAATTCAATATAATTTTTTTCTGCATCTAGCTCTGAAAAAATATTTTGGCTTGTAGCAGTGTGTGGGACTTGTTCTATTAGTCCATCTATACTAACCTCCACCAGGTTGCAAATTCAATTAAATTTTTATCTGCATCTAACCCAGCCAATACTTTTGGGCTAATACCACAGTTTGGCCACTCAGCTCTGCTCGGTTCCCATCCATTGTTTTTTGTGCAAACAACTCCAGAGTTGTGAATTAGTTAACCACCAAAATGAGTGGAAAAAGGCCTGCTGCTGGTGGAAAGGGGAATAGGCGTGTTGGGAAGGGAAAAAAAGGTTGTGTCCGTGGGGTAGGTGTTAAAGCAACAGTAACATCTGCAGAAGAAAGACCATCTTCCAGCCAAACTAAAATGTCTACTTCTTTTAGCGGACAATATGATAAGATCCCTTTCTTACGGCCACGCCAATCGCTACAAATTCCAGATGAGGCACAAAAACAGCAGGTGCTTCAACGGATATCAAGGGCTCCTTTAAGTGGGCTCTCCTCCACCTCAACTTCAACATCACAAATACTCCAGTCCTCAGAGGTGTCACCCCAATCGCACATGCTTCCTCACAGCTTCCAACTCTCCAGCTGCCCGTCTGAGTTTGGGGTAGAACAGATGGTTGAGTCTACAGAGCTATTTACTCATACTATAGCCTGGGAATCAGAGGTCGGCTCCAGAGCTTCTGTGAATCCAGACGAGGAAATAATCTGCACTGATGCCCAGAATCTTAATGAGTCAGATCCAGGACCAGACGCAGAACGTTCTGACCATAATGTAGACACTCGTTCCCAAACTGTAACTCCTGTTGGTGGAGACAATGAGGAAGACGATGATGAGACTCAAATACCTGATTGGAGCGACAATTTTAGTTTTTTGTCAGGGCAGGAACAGGTTGGCTCTGAGGACGACGGGTGTGATAACACACAGGGTGATGATGATGAGGTTGGAGATCCCACAGTCAGCCAAGAGATGAGGTCAGCAGAGGAGGTGGAGGAGGATGCTAGTGACGACGAGGTCAGGTTGCGCCTTCCTGGACAGAGACGTAGTACTGGAAGCACGTCAACAACTGCATCCTCAAACACAACTCTGCCTCTGACCACAAGTCGTGGTGGCTCTTCAGGTCGCATGGGTGCTAAGCCTTGCATAGCCTGGGCATTTTTTCAGATCGATAAAGATGACCCAACTCGTGTTATCTGTAACATTTGTCAGCAAAAGCTAAGTAGAGGCCAAAAAATACATAGTTTGAGTACTTCATGCATGAACCGGCACATGGACATGAAGCATAAGTTGCAGTGGGAAGCTCACTGTGCTACAATGCGGCCTAGCCGGCCGGGCCAACCACCGTCCGCCACATCTTGTGCATCCACGGCCTCTTCATCCTCTGTGACTGGGGGGACAGCAGTCACACCTGTTTTGGAACGCAGACCTGCCACCTCTTTACCCGCAACAGCCAACGTGATTGGCAGGTCATCATTTTCTTTGGAGGTGGAAACATCAACTGGTGTTCAGCGCTGTCCGACATCGATAGCACCACCTTTGGATGAAGGCAACCTAACATGTCCACCTGCATCTTCCTCACAGACCGGCAGTTTGCAGGGGACACCCTTCTCAACCCCGTCTAAGCACAACAGCCAGCCCTCGGTCCCTCAGATGTGGACAAGTAAAAGACCATTTCCTCCTTGCCATGAGAAAGCTAAGAGGTTGAATTTCACTATCTGCAAGCTCTTGGCTACAGAAATGCTGCCTTTCCACCTGGTGGACACAGAGGATTTTCAAGACCTTATGTCCGTCGCAGTGCCCCAGTACCAGATGCCCAGTCGGCACTACTTCTCAAAGAAAGGTGTGCCTGCGCTCCACCAGCATGTCGCACACAACATCACCGCTTCTTTGAGAAACTCTGTGTGTGACAGGGTGCATTTCACCACAGACACTTGTACAAGTAGACATGGACAGGGGCGTTACATGTCGCTGACTGGGCACTGGGTAACTATGGTGACAGCAGGACAAGGGGTTGCTGTCCAAGTCTTGCCGCCCCCACAAGTTGTGCATCAATCCTCTTTATCTCGAAGTTCCTCCACTGCTTCTGCCTCCGCAACCTCCTCTCGGTCCTCCACCTGCACCCAAAGCCTGTCTGGTCATGCCACAAGCTTTCTAACTGCGCAGAAGGGATCCTGCACACCTCCTTACTATGCTGGCAGTAGGGCTCAACGTCATCAGGCAGTTTTTACTTTGAAATATCTGGGAAATGTGAGTCACAAAGCTGAGGAGTTGTGGTCAGCTCTGGAGAACCAGTTTCATGAATGGTTGTCTCCACTGGACCTGAAACCAGGGAAGGCCGTGTGCGACAATGCTGCAAACCTGGGTGCGGCCCTTCGCCGGGGCAATGTCACACACGTGCCTTGTATGGCTCACGTGTTGAACCTGGTTGTCCAGCAATTTTTAGCCCACTATCCCAGACTAGATGGCCTTCTGCAGAGGGCACAGTCGCTGTGTGCTCACTTCCGCTGTTCGCATCCCACAGCTCAGCGACTTACATCTCTACAGAAGTCGTTGGGCCTGCCACTTCACCGGCTAAAATGCGATGTGCCTACCCGGTGGAATTCAACTCTGCACATGTTGCAGCGACTGTGGCAGCACCGACAAGCCCTGGTGCAATACGTTCTGACGTATAGCCTGGGCCAATGAGATCCAGAGGTGGGGCAAATCACGCTGGAGGAGTGGTCTCAGATCAGGGACCTATGCACCCTTCAGCACAGTTTTGAAATGGCGACGAAGATGTTTAGTGCTGACGATGCCATTATCAGCATGACTATTCCGGTGATTTACATGCTGGAGCACATGTTAAACAGAATTCGGAGTCAGGTGGTGGCACAAGAGGAGGTGGAGGAAGTAGAGGAGGAAGAGTTGTATGCAGAAGGGCTAACATCTGCAAGGTCCAGACGGTCGGCAGCACCAAGGCGGCAGGCATGTGAGGGTGGGGGAGATGGTTTTACCAGGGCGCATGGTAGCAGCCAAACTAGTGAGGAAGGTGCAGTAGCCCAGGAAGAAGTGGAGGATGAACTCATGGAAGACTCATCAGATGAGGGAGACCTTGATCACATTTCTGTTGTGCGAGGTTGGGGGGAGAAGGCAGAGAAAGGAAGCATGATTGTTACCTCGCCACCAACACAACAGGGACTTGTGCTCCTGAATGCGCAGGACACATGAGTGCCTTCTTGCTGCACTACGTGCAACATGACCCTCGAATTGTGAGAATTAGAAATAATCCTGACTACTGGGTTGCCACACTGTTAGATCCCCGGTACAAAAGTAAATTTGCAGAAATTATTCCTGCCATAGAAAGAGATGCACGCATGCAGGAGTATCAGCAGAGACTGTTGCAGAATCTTACATGTGCTTTTCCACAAAACACTAGTGGCGCACGTAGTGAATCTCACAGTTCCAACTTGTCAACCGTGGGACCGTCAAGTGTTCAGCACTCAAAACGTAACAGAAACACAGTATCTGCTGGTAACATCAATTTTGCTGAATCATTTCACCACTTTTTTAGTCCATTCTTTGCAATGCCACAGGAGACAAGAAGTCTGACACATAGTCAACGCCTAGAGACGATGGTACAGGAGTATCTCCAAGTAAACATTGAAGCCATGACTGTGTCACTGGACCCTTGCTCTTTTTGGGCTTCCAATCTGGATAAATGGCCGGAGCTCGCCACTTACGCCTTGGATATCTTGTCATGCCCCGCAGCCAGCGTTCTGTCTGAACGTGTGTTCAGCACTGCTGGTGGTGTGCTAACAGATAAGCGCACGTGGCTCTCCACTGATAATGTTGACAGACTCACGTTCATAATGATGAACAAATCATGGATCCGAAACGACTTTTCTACCCCTGTGTCATCCTGGGGAGAGTAAAAGCTTGATGATTTGTTAAAATCACCTCACCAACCGTTTTAAGCTTTCAAATTACTAATCATGTTTATCTGTATCTTGGCTGGAAAATAATTTGGGCCTTGTAGCAGTGTGCAGTACTGATTCTATTAGGCCATCTATACTAAACTCCACCAGATTTAAAATTACTAATCATGTTTATCTGTATCTTGGCTGGAAAATAATTTGGGCCTTGTAGCAGTGTGCAGTACTGATTCTATTAGGCCAACTATACTAAACTCCACCAGATTTAAACTTACTAATCATGTTTATCTGTATCTTGGCTGGAAAATTATTTGGGCCTTGTAGCAGTTTGCAGTACTGATTCTATTAGGCCATCTATACTAAGCTCCACCAGCTTTCAAATTAATAATAATTTTTAGCTGCATCTAGCCCAGAAAATAATTTTGGGGCTCCTAGATGTGCAAGACACATGAGTGCCTTCTTGCTGCACTACCTGCAACATGACCCTCAGATTGTCAGAATTCGAAATAATCCTGACTACTGATTTGCCACACTCTTAGAGCCCCCACACTCTTCGATCAACCTTTTCATTTTAATAAAGAACAAAAAAAGGGTCATTTTTTAAATTATAAGCATTAGCAGGTTATTAGAAACTGAAATCAAACAGTTTTCAACTCAAAACTTTATTCTAGGTGATGTTACATTTGCACATAGGACCCCTTGTTCGAAAGGAGCTTCTGAACTCTCTCGTCTATTGAATTTGTCAGGTTTTGGATGGTTTCTGCTTCAGTTGGTTTGCGTGAGGACAGAATACCCTCCCAGAGCTGTTGCTTAGATGTTAACTGCCTCCTGCCATCATAGAAACTCCTTTTGATGATGCTCCAGAGGTTCTCAATGGGGTTGAGGTCAGGGGAGCATGGGGGTCACACCATAAGTTTGTCCCCTTTTATGCCCATATCAGCCAGGGATGCAGATGTGTTATGTGCAGCATGAGACGGTGCATTATCATGCATGAAAATGATCTTGCTGCGGAATACACGGTTCTTCTTCTTGAAAAATGGCAGGAAGTGCTGTTTCAGAAACTCCAAATAAATTATGGAGTTCATCTTTACCCCTTCAGGGATCCTAAAGGGGCCAACAATCTCTCCCCGTGATTCCAGCACAAAACATTACTCCACCTCCTCCTTGTTGGCGCCATAGCTGTGTTTGCATCGGGTGTCCATCAACCAGCTATCCTCCACTCCATCCATCTGGACCATCGAGCGTTGCACGGCACTCATCGGTGAAGAAAACAGTTTTGAAGTCAGTCTTCATGTATTGTTTGGTCCACTGGAGCCGTTTCTGTTGTGTACAGTGGATAGAGGAGGTCAACAGGATGGCTTACGCACAGCTGCAAACCTCTGAAGGACCCTGAATCTTGTTGTTCGGGGGACGTTGGAGGCACCAGCAGCTTCAAAAACTTGTCTGCTGCTATGACAAGGCTTTTTTGCCGCTGCTCTTTTAACCTGACGTAATTGCCTGTAGGAAAGAGTCCTCAATTTTCCCTTATCAGCATGCACACGTGTGTACTGTGAATCAGCTACATACTTCTTGATTGTGCGATGATCAGGATGAAGTGTCTTGGCAATGTTGATTGTAGTCATGCCTTGATCTAAACACTCCACAATTTGTTACTTCTCAGCAGCCGACACATCCTTTTTCTTTCCCATTTTGGCAGAAAATGTAGGCTGCTTAATAATGTGGGACAACCTTCTTAAGTAGTCTTGCCTTTCATTGGACACACCTGCCAAACTAATTAGCACAGGTGTCTGCAATTGCTTACAGTGATATAAAGAGCCCTGACACACATCACCATCAATGAGTTTAACTGACAAACAAAAAAATTCTTACCTTATCACTCCTAAACACTTTTTGCATAATAATTTGGAACACAGTGTACAGTCATGGCCAAAAGTATTGAGAATGAGACAAATAGTAATTTTTCCAAAGTTTACTGCTTCATTTTTTGTAATGGCAATTTGCATATACTCCTGAATGTCAAAGAGTCATCAGCTTAACAGCAATTACTGTACTTGCAAAGTCAATATTTGCCCAGAAAATGAACTTTAACCCCCAAAACACATTTCAACATCATTGCAGTCCTGCCTTAAAAGGAGCAGCTAACATCGTTTTAGTGATTGATCCATTAACACAGGTGTGGGTGTTGATGAGGACAGGGCTGGCGATCAATCAGTCATGATTAAGTAAGAATTAGAGATGAGCGTTGTTCTACTTGAACTGTTCGCCAATCTCAAATTCGAGCTGTTTTGGGCGGTGTTCAAGCCGTTCGGCGAACACGAACAATTTGAGAAAAATTCGGCTGTTCGAGGTTATGTTCGATAACTGTTCGTGCACCAAAATCATAACTGGATTTTTTCTCAGTAATGATGAAAATTAATGTTAATACGCAGTTTGAGTGTACAGCGGGGTGGGGGGAGGGGCAGGGGATGGATCTCTGCAGGAACAATGAAGATCTCCATTTTTTTTTCTCTTTCCCGCATTTACAGTGGGGAGGTGCAATCTGTCAGCCTATCAGCAGCGCACACACGGAGCGAAGTGCTTTTTTTCACACAAGCAAGGGCATGTGTCATTGGCAGTGTATGTCACATGTCCTTGCCCTATAAGACCAAGCCATTTTCCCCGTCGCCACCATTTTCTCACTGCTGCAGCTGCGTGTTAGACGGCACCGCTGTTGCTGTGTGCGCTATACCTTGTTAATTTCAAGCCAATTTTCGCACAAACATACAGATAGCTTGGGAGTAGGGAATAGTTGTGATTGCAGTCCTTTTAAGGACTAGGTTACAGCATTTCCTACGACTTTTATCAGGGAGGTCTGTGCTCTTAAATAGATCGGTTGTGGGAGTAAAGACTAATTGTAATTGCAGTCCTTTTCAGGACTAGGTTACATGAGTTCCTATCAGTTTTTGCCAGGCAGGTCTGTGCCAGTGCTGTGCAAGTTTTTTTCACAGCATTTGGCTGAATCTAGCAAAGCTAATCCTTTTTGGCCTATTGCAGAGTGTGTTAGTCAGTGGAGTAGCCTATCTGTGTTGCAAGATATACCACCTGTGTATAGAATACCAATTTTTTTACTGCACCTAGTGAAGTAAAATCTTTTGGGCATAGCATCATTCTATTAGTCCATCTATACTGACCTCCATCAGGTTGCAAATTAAAACTAATTTTTATCTGCATCTACAGTACCTCTGAAAAAATATTTGGGCTTCTAGCAGTGTGTGGGACTTGTTCTATTAGTCCATCTATACTGACCTCCATCAGGTTGCAATCTGAATATATTTTTTTCTGCATCTACCTCTGAAAAAATATTGGGCTTCTAGCTGTGTGTGGGTCTTGTTCTATTAATCCATCTATACTGACCTCCATCAGGTTGCAAACTGAATATATTTTTTTCTGCATCTACCTCTGAAAAAATATTTGGCCTTCTAGTAGTGTGTCGGACTTTCTCTATTAGTCCATCTATACTGACCTCCATCAGGTTGCAAATTAAAACTAATTTTTATCTGCATCTACAGTACCTCTGAAAAAATATTTGGGCTTCTAGCAGTGTGTGGGACTTGTTCTATTAGTCCATCTATACTGACCTCCATCAGGTTGCAAACTGAATATAGTTTTTTCTGCATCTACCTCTGAAAAAATATTGGGCTTCTAGCTGTGTGTGGGTCTTGTTCTATTAATCCATCTATACTGACCTCCATCAGGTTGCAAACTGAATATATTTTTTTCTGCATCTACCTCTGAAAAAATATTTGGCCTTCTAGTAGTGTGTCGGACTTTCTCTATTAGTCCATCTATACTGACCTCCATCAGGTTGCAAACTGAATATAATTTTTTTCTGCATCTAGCTCTGAAAAAATATTTGGCCTTCTAGTAGTGTGTCGGACTTTCTCTATTAGTCCATCTATACTGACCTCCATCAGGTTGCAAATTAAAACTAATTTTTATCTGCATCTACAGTACCTCTGAAAAAATATTTGGGCTTCTAGCAGTGTGTGGGACTTGTTCTATTAGTCCATCTATACTGACCTCCATCAGGTTGCAAACTGAATATATTTTTTTCTGCATCTACCTCTGAAAAAATATTGGGCTTCTAGCTGTGTGTGGGTCTTGTTCTATTAATCCATCTATACTGACCTCCATCAGGTTGCAAACTGAATATAATTTTTTTCTGCATCTAGCTCTGAAAAAATATTTGGCCTTCTAGTAGTGTGTCGGACTTTCTCTATTAGTCCATCTATACTGACCTCCATCAGGTTGCAAATTAAAACTAATTTTTATCTGCATCTACAGTACCTCTGAAAAAATATTTGGGCTTCTAGCTGTGTGTGGGACTTGTTGTATTAGTCCATCTATACTGACCTCCATCAGGTTGCAAACTGAATATATTTTTTTCTGCATCTACCTCTGAAAAAATATTTGGCCTTCTAGTAGTGTGTCGGACTTTCTCTATTAGTCCATCTATACTGACCTCCATCAGGTTGCAAATTAAAACTAATTTTTATCTGCATCTACAGTACCTCTGAAAAAATATTTGGGCTTCTAGCAGTGTGTGGGACTTGTTCTATTAGTCCATCTATACTGACCTCCATCAGGTTGCAAACTGAATATAGTTTTTTCTGCATCTACCTCTGAAAAAATATTGGGCTTCTAGCTGTGTGTGGGTCTTGTTCTATTAATCCATCTATACTGACCTCCATCAGGTTGCAAACTGAATATATTTTTTTCTGCATCTACCTCTGAAAAAATATTTGGCCTTCTAGTAGTGTGTCGGACTTTCTCTATTAGTCCATCTATACTGACCTCCATCAGGTTGCAAACTGAATATAATTTTTTTCTGCATCTAGCTCTGAAAAAATATTTGGCCTTCTAGTAGTGTGTCGGACTTTCTCTATTAGTCCATCTATACTGACCTCCATCAGGTTGCAAATTAAAACTAATTTTTATCTGCATCTACAGTACCTCTGAAAAAATATTTGGGCTTCTAGCTGTGTGTGGGACTTGTTGTATTAGTCCATCTATACTGACCTCCATCAGGTTGCAAACTGAATATATTTTTTTCTGCATCTACCTCTGAAAAAATATTTGGCCTTCTAGTAGTGTGTCGGACTTTCTCTATTAGTCCATCTATACTGACCTCCATCAGGTTGCAAATTAAAACTAATTTTTATCTGCATCTACAGTACCTCTGAAAAAATATTTGGGCTTCTAGCAGTGTGTGGGACTTGTTCTATTAGTCCATCTATACTGAACTCCATCAGGTTGCAAACTGAATATATTTTTTTCTGCATCTACCTCTGAAAAAATATTGGGCTTCTAGCTGTGTGTGGGTCTTGTTCTATTAATCCATCTATACTGACCTCCATCAGGTTGCAAACTGAATATAATTTTTTTCTGCATCTAGCTCTGAAAAAATATTTGGCCTTCTAGTAGTGTGTCGGACTTTCTCTATTAGTCCATCTATACTGACCTCCATCAGGTTGCAAATTAAAACTAATTTTTATCTGCATCTACAGTACCTCTGAAAAAATATTTGGGCTTCTAGCTGTGTGTGGGACTTGTTGTATTAGTCCATCTATACTGACCTCCATCAGGTTGCAAACTGAATATATTTTTTTCTGCATCTACCTCTGAAAAAATATTTGGCCTTCTAGTAGTGTGTCGGACTTTCTCTATTAGTCCATCTATACTGACCTCCATCAGGTTGCAAATTAAAACTAATTTTTATCTGCATCTACAGTACCTCTGAAAAAATATTTGGGCTTCTAGCAGTGTGCGGGACTTGTTCTATTAGTCCATCTATACTGACCTCCATCAGGTTGCAAACTGAATATAGTTTTTTCTGCATCTACCTCTGAAAAAATATTGGGCTTCTAGCTGTGTGTGGGTCTTGTTCTATTAATCCATCTATACTGACCTCCATCAGGTTGCAAACTGAATATATTTTTTTCTGCATCTACCTCTGAAAAAATATTTGGCCTTCTAGTAGTGTGTCGGACTTTCTCTATTAGTCCATCTATACTGACCTCCATCAGGTTGCAAACTGAATATAATTTTTTTCTGCATCTAGCTCTGAAAAAATATTTGGCCTTCTAGTAGTGTGTCGGACTTTCTCTATTAGTCCATCTATACTGACCTCCATCAGGTTGCAAATTAAAACTAATTTTTATCTGCATCTACAGTACCTCTGAAAAAATATTTGGGCTTCTAGCAGTGTGTGGGACTTGTTCTATTAGTCCATCTATACTGACCTCCATCAGGTTGCAAACTGAATATATTTTTTTCTGCATCTACCTCTGAAAAAATATTGGGCTTCTAGCTGTGTGTGGGTCTTGTTCTATTAATCCATCTATACTGACCTCCATCAGGTTGCAAACTGAATATAATTTTTTTCTGCATCTAGCTCTGAAAAAATATTTGGCCTTCTAGTAGTGTGTCGGACTTTCTCTATTAGTCCATCTATACTGACCTCCATCAGGTTGCAAATTAAAACTAATTTTTATCTGCATCTACAGTACCTCTGAAAAAATATTTGGGCTTCTAGCTGTGTGTGGGACTTGTTGTATTAGTCCATCTATACTGACCTCCATCAGGTTGCAAACTGAATATATTTTTTTCTGCATCTACCTCTGAAAAAATATTTGGCCTTCTAGTAGTGTGTCGGACTTTCTCTATTAGTCCATCTATACTGACCTCCATCAGGTTGCAAATTAAAACTAATTTTTATCTGCATCTACAGTACCTCTGAAAAAATATTTGGGCTTCTAGCAGTGTGTGGGACTTGTTCTATTAGTCCATCTATACTGACCTCCATCAGGTTGCAAACTGAATATATTTTTTTCTGCATCTACCTCTGAAAAAATATTGGGCTTCTAGCTGTGTGTGGGTCTTGTTCTATTAATCCATCTATACTGACCTCCATCAGGTTGCAAACTGAATATAATTTTTTTCTGCATCTAGCTCTGAAAAAATATTTGGCCTTCTAGTAGTGTGTCGGACTTTCTCTATTAGTCCATCTATACTGACCTCCATCAGGTTGCAAATTAAAACTAATTTTTATCTGCATCTACAGTACCTCTGAAAAAATATTTGGGCTTCTAGCTGTGTGTGGGACTTGTTGTATTAGTCCATCTATACTGACCTCCATCAGGTTGCAAACTGAATATATTTTTTTCTGCATCTACCTCTGAAAAAATATTTGGCCTTCTAGTAGTGTGTCGGACTTTCTCTATTAGTCCATCTATACTGACCTCCATCAGGTTGCAAATTAAAACTAATTTTTATCTGCATCTACAGTACCTCTGAAAAAATATTTGGGCTTCTAGCAGTGTGTGGGACTTGTTCTATTAGTCCATCTATACTGACCTCCATCAGGTTGCAAACTGAATATATTTTTTTCTGCATCTACCTCTGAAAAAATATTGGGCTTCTAGCTGTGTGTGGGTCTTGTTCTATTAATCCATCTATACTGACCTCCATCAGGTTGCAAACTGAATATAATTTTTTTCTGCATCTAGCTCTGAAAAAATATTTGGCCTTCTAGTAGTGTGTCGGACTTTCTCTATTAGTCCATCTATACTGACCTCCATCAGGTTGCAAATTAAAACTAATTTTTATCTGCATCTACAGTACCTCTGAAAAAATATTTGGGCTTCTAGCTGTGTGTGGGACTTGTTGTATTAGTCCATCTATACTGACCTCCATCAGGTTGCAAACTGAATATATTTTTTTCTGCATCTACCTCTGAAAAAATATTTGGCCTTCTAGTAGTGTGTCGGACTTTCTCTATTAGTCCATCTATACTGACCTCCATCAGGTTGCAAATTAAAAATAATTTTTATCTGCATCTACAGTACCTCTGAAAAAATATTTGGGCTTCTAGCTGTGTGCGGGACTTGTTGTATTAGTCCATCTATACTGACCTCCATCAGGTTGCAAACTGAATATATTTTTTTCTGCATCTACCTCTGAAAAAATATTTGGCCTTCTAGTAGTGTGTCGGACTTTCTCTATTAGTCCATCTATACTGACCTCCATCAGGTTGCAAATTAAAACTAATTTTTATCTGCATCTACAGTACCTCTGAAAAAATATTTGGGCTTCTAGCAGTGTGTGGGACTTGTTCTATTAGTCCATCTATACTGACCTCCATCAGGTTGCAAACTGAATATATTTTTTTCTGCATCTACCTCTGAAAAAATATTTGGCCTTCTAGTAGTGTGTCGGACTTTCTCTATTAGTCCATCTATACTGACCTCCATCAGGTTGCAAATTAAAAATAATTTTTTTCTGCATCTAACCCAGCCAATAGTTTTGGCCTAATACCACAGTTTGGCCTCTCAGCTCTGCTCGGTTACCATCCATTGTTTTTTTGTGCAAACAACTCCAGAGTTGTGAATTAGTTAACCACCAAAATGAGTGGAAAAAGGCCTGCTGCTGGTGGAAAGGGGAATAGGCGTGTTGGGAAGGGGAAAAAAGGTTGTATCCGTGGGGTAGGTGTTAAAGCAACAGTAACATCTGCAGAAGAAAGACCATCTTCCAGCCAAACTAAAATGTCTACTTCTTTTAGCGGACAATGTGATAAGATCCCTTTCTTACGGCCACGCCAATCGCTACAAATTCCAGATGAGGCACAAAAACAGCAGGTGCTTCAACGGATATCAAGTGCTCCTTTAAGTGGGCTCTCCTCCACATCAACTTCAACATCACAAATACTCCAGTCCTCAAAGGTGTCACCCAAATCGCACTTGCTTCCTCACAGCTCCCAAATCACCAGCTGCCCGTCTGAGTATGAGGTAGAACAGATGGTTGAGTCTGCAGAGCTGTTTACTCATACTATAGCCTGGGAATCAGAGGTCGACTCCAGCGCTTCTGTGAATCCAGACGAGGAAATGATCTGCACTGATGCCCAGAATCTTTATGAGTCGGATCCAGGACCAGACGCAGAAGGTTCTGACCATAATGTAGACCCTCATTCCCAAACTGTAACTCCTGTTGGTGGAGACAATGAGGAAGACGATGATAAGACTCAAATACCTGATTGGAGCGACAACTTTAGTTTTTTGTCAGGGCAGGAACAGGTTGGCTCTGAGGACGACGGGTGTGATAACGCACAGGGTGATGATGATGAGGTCGGAGATCCCACTTACTGTCAACCCACAGTCAGCCAAGAGATGAGGTCAGCAGAGGAGGTGGAGGAAGATGCTAGTGACGACGAGGTCAGGTTGCGCCTTCCTGGACAGAGACGTAGTACTGGAAGCACGTCAACAACTGCATCCTCAAACACAACTCTGCCTCTCACCACAAGTCGTGGTGGCTCTTCAGGTCGCATGGGTGCTAAGCCTTGCATAGCCTGGGCATTTTTTCAGATCGATAAAGATGACCCAACTCGTGTTATCTGTAACATTTGTCAGCAAAAGCTAAGTAGAGGCCAAAAAATACATAGTTTGAGTACTTCATGCATGAACCGGCACATGGACATGAAGCATAAGTTGCAGTGGGAAGCTCAGTGTGCTACAATGCGGCCTAGCTGGCCGGGCAAACCACCGTCTGCCATATCTTGTGCATCCGCGGCCTCTTCATCCTCTGTGACTGGGGGGACAGCAGTCACACCTGTTTTGGGGCGCAGACCTGCCACCTCTTTACCCGCAACAGCCAGCGTGATTGGCAGGTCATCATTTTCTTTGGAGGTGGTAACACCAGCTGGTGTTGAGTGCTGTCCGACATCGATAGCACCACCTTTGGATGAAGGCAACCTAACATGTCCGCCTGCATCTTCCTCACAGACCGGCAGTTTGCCGGGGACACCCTTATCAACCCCGTCTAAGCACAATAGCCAGCCCTCGGTCCCTCAGATGTGGACAAGTAAAAGACCATTTCCTCCTAGCCATGAGAAAGCTAAGAGGTTGAATTTCACCATCTGCAAGCTCTTGGCTACAGAAATGCTGCCTTTCCGCCTGGTGGACACAGAGGATTTTCGAGACCTTATGTCCGTCGCAGTGCCCCAGTACCAGATGCCCAGTCAGCACTACTTCTCAAAGAAAGGTGTGCCTGCGCTCCACCAGCATGTCGCACACAACATCACCGCTTCTTTGAGAAACTCTGTGTGTGACAGGGTGCATTTCACCACAGACACTTGGACGAGTAGGCATGGACAGGGGCGTTACATGTCGCTGACTGGGCACTGGGTAACTATGGTGACAGCAGGACAAGGGGCTGCTGTCCAAGTCTTGCCGTCCCCACGAGTTGTGCGTCAATCCTCTTTATGTCAAAGTTCCTCCACTGCTTCTGCCTCCTCAACCTCCTCTCGGTCTTCCACCTGCACCCAAAGCCTGTCTGGTCATGCCACAAGCTTTCTAACTGCGCAGAAGGGATCCTGCACACCTCCTTACTATGCTGGCAGTAGGGCTCAACGTCATCAGGCGGTTTTTACATTGAAATGTCTGGGAAATGTGAGTCACACAGCTGAGGAGTTGTGGTCAGCTCTGGAGAACCAATTTCATGAATGGTTGTCTCCACTGGACCTGAAACCAGGGAAGGCCGTGTGCGACAATGCTGCAAACCTGGGTGCGGCCCTTCGCCGGGGCAATGTCACACACGTGCCTTGTATGGCTCATGTGTTGAACCTGGTTGTCCAGCAATTTTTAGCCCACTATCCCAGACTAGATGGCCTTCTGCAGAGGGCACGGTCGCTGTGTGCTCACTTCCGCCGTTCGCATCCCGCAGCTCAGCGACTTACATCTCTACAGAAGTCGTTGGGCCTGCCACTTCACCGGCTAAAATGCGATGTGCCTACCCGGTGGAATTCAACTCTGCACATGTTGCAGCGACTGTGGCAGCACCGACAAGCCCTGGTGCAATACGTTCTGACGTATAGCCTGGGCCAACGAGATTCAGAGGTGGGGCAAATCACGCTGGAGGAGTGGTCTCAGATCAGGGACCAATGCACCCTTCTGCACAGTTTTGAAATGGCGACGAAGATGTTTAGTGCTGACGATGCCATTATCAGCATGACTATTCCGGTGATTTACATGCTGGAGCACATGTTAAACAGAATTCGGAGTCAGGTGGTGGCACAAGAGGAGGTGGAGGAAGTAGAGGAGGAGGAGTTGTATGCGGAAGGGCTAACATCTGCAAGGTCCAGAAGGTCGGCAGCACCAAGGCGGCAGGCATGTGAGGGTGGGGGAGATGGTTTTACCAGGGCGCATGGTAGCAGCCAAACTAGTGAGGAAGGTGCAGGAGCCCAGGAAGAAGCGGAGGACGAACTGATGGAAGACTCATCAGATGAGGGAGACCTTGATCACATTTCTGTTGTGCGAGGTTGGGGGGAGAGGACAGAGGAAGGAAGCATGATTGTTACCTCGCCACCAACACAACAGGGACTTGGTGCTCCTGGATGCGCAACACACATGAGTGCCTTCTTGCTGCACTACCTGCAACATGACCCTCGAATTGTGAGAATTAGAAATAATCCTGACTACTGGGTTGCCACACTGTTAGATCCCCGGTACAAAAGTAAATTTGCAGAAATTATTCCTGCCATAGAAAGGGATGCACGCATGCAGGAGTATCAGCAGAGACTGTTGCAGAATCTTACATGTGCTTTTCCACAAAATACCAGTGGTGCACGTAGTGAATCTCACAGTTCCAACTTGCCAACCGTGGGACCGTCAAGTGTTCAGCACTCAAACCGTAACAGAACCACAGTATCTGCTGGTAACATCAATTTTGCGGAATCATTTCACCACTTTTTTAGCCCATCCTTTGCAAGGCCACAGGAGACAAGAAGTCTGACACATAGTCAACGCCTAGAGACGATGGTACAGGAGTATCTCCAAGTAAACATTGAAGCCACGACTGTGTCACTGGACCCTTGCTCTTTTTGGGCTTCCAATCTGGATAAATGGCCGGAGCTAGCCACTTACGCCTTGGAGATCTTGTCATGCCCCGCAGCCAGCGTTCTGTCTGAACGTGTGTTCAGCGCTGCTGGTGGTGTGCTGACAGATAAGCGCACGCGGCTCTCCACTGATAATGTAGACAGACTCACGTTCATAAAGATGAACAAATCATGGATCCGAAACGACTTTTCTACCCCTGTGTCATCCTGGGGAGAGTAAAAGCTTGATGATTGGTTAAAATCACCCTACCAAACGTTTTAAGCTTTCAAATTACTAATCATGTTTATCTGTATCTTGACTGGAAAATAATTTGGGCTTTGTAGCAGTGTGCAGCACTGATCCTATTAGTCCATCTATAATAAGCTCCACCAGATTTAAAATTAAAAATAATTTTTAGCTGCATCTAGCCCGGAAAATAATTTTGGGGCTCCGAGATGCGCAAGACACATAAGTGCCTTCTTGCTGCACTACCTGCAGCATGACCCTCATATTGTCAGAATTCGAAGTAATCATGACTACTGGGTTGCCACACTCTTAGATCCCCCAAACTTTTCGATCAACCTTTTCATTTTAATAAAGACCAAAAAAATGGTCATTTTTGAAATTATAAGCATTAGCAGGTTGTTAGAAACTGAAATCAAACAGTTTTCAACTCAAAACTTTATTCTAGGTGATGTTACATTTTCACATAGGACCCCTTGTTCGAAAGGAGCTTCTGAACTCTCTCGTCCATTGAATTTGTCAGGTTTTGGATGGTTTCTGCTTCAATTGTTTTGCATGAGTACAGAATACCCTCCCAGAGCTGTTGCTTAGATGTGAACTGCCTCCCGCCATCATAGACACTCCTTTTAATGATGCTCCAAAGGTTCTGAATGGGGTAGAGGTCAGGGGAGCATGGGGGTCACACCATAAGTTTGTCCCCTTTTATGCCCATATCAGCCAGAGATGCAGATGTTTTATGTGCAGCATGAGATGGTGCATTATCATGCAGAAAAATGATCTTGCTGTGAAATACACGGTTCTTCTTCTTGAACCATGGCAGGAAGTGCTGTTTGAGAAAATCCACATACATTATGGAGTTCATCTTTAGCGCCTTCAGGGATCCTAAAGGGGCCGACAATCTCTCTCCCCATGATTCCAGCCCAAAACATTACTCCACCTCCTCCTTGTTGGCGCTGTAGCCGTGTTTGCGTGGTGTGTCCATCAACCAGCCATCCTCCACTCCATCCATCTGGACCATTGAGCGCTGCACGGCACTCATCCGTGAACAAAACAGTTTTGAAATCAGTCTTCATGTAATGTTTGGCCCACTGGAGCCGTTTCTGCTTGTGTGAAGTGGATAGAGGAGGTCGACAGGATGGCGTATGCACAGCTGCAAACCTCTGAAGGACCCTGCATCTTGTTGTTCGGGGGACGTTGGAGGCACAAGCAGCTTCAAAAACTTGTCTGCTGCTATGACAAGGCTTTTTTGCCGCTGCTCTTTCAACCTGACGTAATTGCCTGTAGGAAAGAGTCCTCAATTTGCCCTTATCAGCACGCACACGTGTGTACTGTGAATCAGCTACATACTTCTTGATTGCAAAGACACTTCATCCTGATCATCGCACAATGTTGATTGTAGTCATGCCTTGACCTAAACACTCCACAATTTGTTGCTTCTCAGCAGCCGACACATCCTTTTTCTTTCCCATTTTGGCAGAAAATGTAGGCTGCTTAATAATGTGAGAGAGCCTTCTTAAGTAGTCTTGCCTTTCATTGGACACACCTGCCAAACTAATTAGCACAGGTGTCTGCAATTGCTTACAGTGATATAAAGAGCCCTGACACACATCACCATCAATGAGTTTAACTGACAAACAAACAAATTCTTCCCTTATCACTCCTAAACACTTTTTGCATAATAATTTGGAACGCGGTGTACATGTGCTTTTCCACAAAACACCAGCGGTTCACGTAGTGAATCTTACAGTTCTAACTTGCCAACCGTGGTCTGTATGGAATTGTTCAATAAAGGGCCCAAAATTAAGATAACATAGATGGGAGAGGTCTCTATGAATAGGAATTCCTAAGTATTTGATACCCTGTGAGGGCCAGGCAAAGGGAAAGTTGGACTGGATGGAATCCTATATGGATTTGGGGAGGGAGACATCGAGGGCCTCAGACTTCGCTGCATTGATTTTAAAATTTTACCATGTAACAAAGTGATCTATTTCAGCCATAACAGCATGGATGGATATATGTGATTGAGTGATATATACTAGGACATCATCAGCAAATAGAGAGCACTTGTACTCGGTGCCTCCCACCTCAATCCACCTAATATTGGGGTTATGGCGAATTGATGAGAGCAGGTGCTCCGTCACTAGGATGTATAAGAGAGGGGACAGAGGACATCCCTGCCTTGTCCCATTGGTGATTGTGAAAGGTGATGAAAATGTTCTGACGCACCCCCTGGGCCTTGGGACACCCGGAGCCGGACCCTTTTTGGTGGATGCTGGTGGTTGTAGTCTTCGTGGCGGCGACCCGGTTCCGTGGCTCAGGGCGGTCAAACCAGTGGCGGAACTATTTATGTGGTTTTGATGTTTAAATGTCCGACTACGCCACCCGTGGATTGCGGTCAGAGTGAACCGCCGCTACAGGGCAGACCGCTGAGGCTGGTGTTGTGGGTGCAGCAGAGCGTAGCATAACTCCCCACGGGAGGAGTATAGCCTCAGGGCAGTGTATGCGGAGGATGGGGGTGATGGTGCAGGGCAGCAGCAGTAACGACACGGAGTCAGTGATGCAGTCCAGGGCCTTTACTCACAGTTCTTATTATCCAGACCACGTCTGCAGGTAACGGCTGCCCACGTCGTACTGTGCTCACCAGGTGAGGGGCTCAGACAACTCCCAGATAACTTTGGAGCACTTCACAGGACCCCCTTTGTGTGTCCTTTGTCTGGCCTTTCTTACCAGCACTTCTGTCCGGCTACCTCGGGCCTCCTCTTGGTAAACTTGGCGCCAGTTTCCCTGACCCTATGTGGTGCCTTCCTAGCGGGTGTAGCGAGGGGCTGCACCACATAAAATGTCAGAGCCTCCGGTTTCTAGCTGAGGGTCGTTTCCTGCCTCCACTAGTTCGGGGACCGGTCTCCCCCTTTGGCCTGACCCCTCCACGCAGGTGGATTCGGGCGTGCGGTGGCGACTCGCCCGTCCGCACCCCTGGGATCCCTTCATTCCTCATTCCTGGAGCCTTCTCCGCTCCTCTTCCTTCCTTCTCCCTCTTCCAGGCCTGGGCCTCTGTTACTAGGCCCGCCTCCGGAGCAGAGCTCATGCAGAGCCCCTGCTCCCTGCCACTTCTGCTCAGACTTCTCTGCACTGAACTAAGATGGTGCCCACCTTTTATACTCCCTTCTCAATGCACCCAGGAACTGCTTCCTCCCTGCTCCTGCACTACAGGGTTCCCCTTCCTCAGTGTTCCCTCCCCCCACTCCAGCCAGGGACAGGGACTGTCGTGCCCATCTCAGGGGCATATTGGTCGCCCTGCCCCACGGCAATGTGGTGTAATGCATGCAGGTGTCGGGTCCTGATCCACACTCCATCCTTACCTGAGAGTGAGATATCACACGTCTGGGTGAGGTGCAATACGTCTGTAGCAACCGAGCCCTCAGGGTGCTACAGTTCCATTTATCTTCAGCCTAGGTGACGTATTGCGATACAGGGCCGTGATTTTGGCTATAAAAGGGTCCCCTAGACCCCTACCCCAAGCTTTTTAAGAGAATAATATATGGCGTGCCAGGAGACTCTATGGAATGCTTTCTCAGCATCCAACGAGAGTATCTAATTACAAATTTTTAACTGCATCTAGCCCAGGAAATACTTTGTGCCTAGTAGCAGTGTCTGCTAGTCAGCGGATTATCCCGGCTGTTAAGCAAGCTACACCACCTGTAGTTTAGACACTTAATTTTTTCAAAGGAAATGCTTCGGGACCATGGGATACTCAGTGAAGAGCATCAGGAGGCACCCCAAGGCATAGGGGCTGGGACTGGCAGTAGGATGCCTTGCGGTGGACAGCCCAGCTCGATCCTTATAAAAGCTTTTTAACTGCAGCAGCTTTAGTGGACGCTACTGGAGCTGGAATTACGCGGCTGCTGGCATGAAACTTGCCCTCCAATAGATCCTTGTAAATGGATTTACAGTGTATTCATTCAAATTAGAGAGACAATTTAAATTAAAAAGCTTAGAGCTGCCTCCACCACAGGGGGGCTCGCTCGACCCACCAGCGGACAGGCACCAGTATTGGGAGAGGGGGGCTGGCCATCAGGGTTCACCGCGGCTCTGGCACAAACCCGGCGACACGGAGGTGGCACGGGCAGGAGCGGACTGGCCGTGTCGGCTTCTCACTTTTTGGATTTTAGAAGGGCATGACATGCCTATATCTGTGTCTCCCCCTCCTTTTACTCCTCCACCTCTTTTATTTTCGCATGACTATATGTACTTGTCACTTTTCCATGTGTTAGTTGTGTCTTCTGAGCAGTTTGTCAGCTTTTGGACACCTTTGAAGGTGTTTTCTATGTGTTTCTATGTGTTTTTGTTTGCCTGCCATTGGTTTTAACGGTGTTCGAAGGTGTTCGACGAACAGTTCGACGAACAGTTCGGCGAACACACGGGTGTTCGATGAACCGAACCGAACTCGAACACTACGGGGGTGGCTCAACACTAGTAAGAATGACATCACTGGACACTTTAAAAGGAGGCTGGTTCTTGGTATCATTGTTTCTCTTCAGTTAACCTTGGTTATCTCTAAGGAAACACGTGCAGCCATCATTGCACTGCACAAAAATGGCCTAACAGGGAAGAGTATCGCGGCTAGAAAAGATTGCACCTCAGTCAACAATCTATCGCATCATCAAGAACTTCAAGGAAAGAGCTTCCATTGTTGTCAAAAAGGCTCCAGGGCGCCCAAGAAAGACCAGCAAGCGCCAGGACCGTATCTTAAAACTGTTTCAGCTGCGGGATCGGACTACCAGCAGTGCCGAGCTTTCTCAGGAATGGCAGCAGGCTGGTGTGAGTGCTTCTGCACGCACTGTGAGGCGGAGACTCTTTGAGCAAGGGCTGGTTTCATGGAGGGCAGCAAAGAAGCCACTTCTCTCCAGAAAAAACATCAGGGACCGACTGATATTCTGCAAAAGGTACAGGGAGTGGACTGCTGAGGACTGGGGCAAAGTCATTTTCTCTGATGAATTGGATTGTTTGGGACATCTGGAAAACAGCTTATTCGGAGAAGAAGAGGTGAGCGCTACCACCAGTCTTGTCTCATGCCAACTGTAAAGCATCCTGAAACCATTCATGTGTGGGGTTGCTTCTCAGCCAAGGGAATCGGCTCACTCACAGTCTTGCCTAAAAACACAGCCATGAATAAAGAATGGTACCAGAATGTCCTCCAAGAGCAACTTCTCCCAAACGTCCAAGAGCAGTTTGGCGCCCAACAATGCCTTTTCCAGCATGATGGAGCACCTTGCCATAAAGCAAAGGTGATAACTAAATGGCTCATGGAACAAAACATAGAGATTTTGGGTCCATGGCCTGGAAACTCCCCAGATCTTAATTCCATTGAGAACTTGTGGTCAATCATCAAGAGACGGGTGGACAAATAAAAACCAACAAATTCTTGCAAAATGCAAGCATTGATTATGCAAGAATGGACTGCTATCAGTCAGGATTTGGTCCAAAAGTTGATTGAGAGCATGCCAGGGAGAATTACAGAGGTCTTGAAGAAGAAGGGGCAACACTGCAAATATTGACTTGCTGCATTAACTCATTCTAACTGTCAATATAACCTATTGGTACTCATAATATGATTGCTATTATATTTCTGTATGTGATATAAACATCAGACAAACACTAATAAAAACCAGAGGCCAGCAGATCATGTGAAAATATAATTTTGGTGTCATTCTCAAAACTTTTGGCCATGACTGTACATGTGCTTTTCCACAAAACACCAGTGGTTCACGTAGTGAATCTTACAGTTCTAACTTGCCAACCATGGTCTGTATGGAGTTGTTCAATAAAGGGCCAAAAATTAAGATAACATAGATGGGAGAGGTCTCTATGAATACGAATTCCCAAGTATTTGATACCCTGTGAGGGCCAGGCCAAGGGAAAGTTGGACTGGATGGAATCCTGTATGGATTTGGGGAGGGAGACATCGAGGGCCTCAGACTTTGCTACATTGATTTTAAAATTTGACCATGTAACAAAGTGATCTATTTCAGCCATAACAGCAGGGATGGATATATGTGATTGAGCGATATATACTAGGACATCATCAGCAAATGCAGAGCACTTGTACTCGGTGCCTCCCACCTCAATCCACCTAATATTGGGGTTATGGCGAATTGATGAGAGCAGGTGCTCCGTCACTAGGATGTATAAGAGAGGGGACAGAGGACATCCCTGCCTTGTCCCATTGGTGATTATGAAAGGTGATGAAAATGTTCCATTTATCTTCAGCCTAGGTGACGTATTGCGATACAGGGCCGTGATTTTGGCTATAAAAGGGTCCCTTAGACCCCTACCCCAAGCTTTTTAAGAGAATAATATATGTCGTGCCAGGAGACTCTATGGAATGCTTTCTCAGCATCCAACAAGAGTATCTAATTACAAATTTTTAACTGCATCTAGCCCAGGAAATACTTTGTGCCTAGTAGCAGTGTCTGCTAGTCAGCGGATTATCCCAGCTGTTAAGCAAGCTACACCACCTGTATTTTGGACACTTAATTTTTTCACGGGCAGGAACGGACTGGCCGTGTCGGCTTCTCACTTTTTTGGTTTTAGAAGGGCATGACATGCCTATATCTGTGTCTCCCCCTCCTTTTACTCCTCCACATCTTTTCTTTTCGCATGACTATATGTACTTGTCACTTTTCCATGTGTTAGCTGTGTCTTCTGAGCAGTTTGTCAGCTTTTGGACACCTTTGAAGGTGTTTTCTATGTGTTTTTGTTTGCCTGTCATTGGTTTTAACGGTGTTCGATGGTGTTCGACGAACAGTTCGGCGAACATACGGGTGTTCAACGAACCGAACAGAACTCGAACACTACGGGGGTGGCTCAACACTAGTCTGGAGACTGGCTATGCCACTCCATGACCTTAATGTGCTTCTTTTTGAGCCACTCCTTTGTTGCCTTGGCTGTATGTTTTGGGTCATTGTCTTGCTGGAAGACCCAGCCACGACCCATTTTTAATGTCCTGGTGGAGGGAAGGAGGTTATCACTCACAATTTTACGGTACATGGCTCCATCCATTCTCCCATTGATGCGATGAAGTAGTCCTGTGCCCTTAGCAGAGAAACACCCCCAAAACATAATGTTTTCACCTCCATGCTTGACAGTGGGGACGGTGTTCTTTGGGTCATAGGCAGCATTTCTCTTCCTCCAAACACGGCGAGTTGAGTTAATGCCAAAGAGCTCAATTTTTGTCTCATCTGACCACAGCACCTTCTCCCAATAATTCACAGAATTATCCACGTGTTCATTGGCAAACTTCAGACGGGCCTGCACATGTGACTTCATGAGCAGGTGGACCTTGCGGGCACTGCAGGATTTTAAACCTTTAAGGCGTAATGTGTTACCAATGGTTTTCTTGGTGACTGTGGTCCCAGCTGCCTTGAGATCATTAACAAGATCCCCCTGTGTAGTTTTAGGCTGATCTCTCACCTTCCTCATGATCAAGGATGCCCCACGAGGTGAGATTTTTCATGGTGCCCCAGATCGATGTCGATTGACAGTCATTTTGTATTTCTTTCATTTTCTTACTATTGCACCAACAGTTGTCTCCTTCTCACCCAGCGTCTTACTTATGGTTTTGTAGCCCATTCCAGCTTTGTGCAGGTCTATGATCTTGTCCCTGACATCCTTAGAAAGCTCTTTGGTCTTTGGTCTTGCCCATGTTGTAGAGGTTAGAGTCTGGCTGATTCATTGAGTCTGTGGACAGGAGTCTTTTATATGGGTGAGTATGTAAGACAGCTGTCTTTAATGCAGGTAACGAGTTGATTAGGAGCGTCTAATTGGTCTGTAGGAGCTAGAACTCATAATGGTTTGTAGGGGATCAAATACTTATTTCTCACTGCAAAATGCAAATTAATTTATCTAATTTATACAATGTGAGTTTCTTGATTTTTTTTTGTATATTCAGTCTCTCAATGTTAAAATTAACTTACCCTTCAAATTATAGACTGTTCAAGTCTTTGTCAGTGGGCAAACTTACAAAAACAGCAAAGGATCAAATAATTATTTCCTTCACTGTTCTGAGTCAACCTAAAGTCAAATATAATCTAATTATTTAGTATTAAACACATTATTGCTAAAATGGTTTGAAACACTTGCATAAGTTTAGCTAAAAAAATAAATCCCAAATTAAATTCCATGATATCTCATGTTTTTGAGAAGACTACTGTGGGAGGATAATACCCGCCTTGTACAAGGCAGAATTTGATTATGATGATGGTTATACTTAACATATGAATATTATAATATTATGTTATTGTTAATTATTGACATTTCTGTGAATATTATTTGCATAAACATCATTTTAATGTTAGAAAATAACAATTATACAGTTATGGGTTGTGAAACATACGATTCATATTACCTATCTTTTCCTCTAGATTAGGTCCATCACCATAGGTGGATTATATGAGAGCAATCTGGGCTAGCACCCAGGGCCCATGGCTTTGGGAGGAGGAGGCATGGCTAAATTCCCCTCATTAAGATATTTTTCCTTCCTGAAGCTCTGCTGCCGGTGATAGAGAATGGCAATGAAGATACAGGGGAGTTCCTGTCACCCTCTCTGTAACGTGACCCAGCCGGCCACAAAAGGAAGGGTAACTTCAGAAAAATTACAATGAATTGAGACTGTGGGGGGTCTGAGAGAAGAAATTATATTTTAATATTATAATGAATTGATGGTGTGGAGTGAGAGAAAGGACATGACCTAATGAATTGGGGGGATGGAGAAATGTAAATATAATGAAGTGAAGGAGCATGTAATTATAATGAATTGGGGGAGCAGGAGGTGCACAGTAGGGAGCGTTGAGGATGCAGAAGAGTGACTGGTAAAAAATAGGGGTAAAGTGTACAGTGGCTAATTAATTTATATATTTATTGGGTGTTGGAAAAGTGTTTAATTATAGTTAACAGGGGGCACAGTGGTGGATTATCAATTTGCATTTGTAATATTGGGTTGCTTAATAGCCAGTCATATTTTAATGGTGAAGTGTCTGTATTCAGGGGCACTGTATTCAGTACGGTAAACTCTGCAGTGACCAAGTCGGCATAAGGACATCGACACGAAGGTTTGACAAGATGAAGAAAAAGGCTGTAATCAGATGAGACGTCAGCGGTAAGCTACTGGATATAGATATTTACTCTGTATCTACACTGTATAGGGGTACATTTACACTGACCGACCGGCGGCAATAAACGATCACAATTTGGTAAACGAATACCGATCGGCAGTTATTTACTGTAGTCTGTCTGTTTAAAAAGGCTATTATACAACGCGCACTTAGAGATCCGTCCCATATTATATAGCATTCCCTTTTGTTATATATATATAGCGCCGTCCTGTATTTTATATAGTGTCCTCTCTTATTACATAGTATCCTCTATTATGTATAGCACTATGTTATGTATACATGTGCACCAGATCTCTCAAAGGAAATCATGTGACATGTCATGTGTTCTTCTGAAGATTTACGGTTTGGACCAGACACATGGTTGCACAGCTGGTTTGAACTGAATGCTCTCTTAGGCTGCATTTAATACTCCTGTACAGGAGTGGGCCTACCATTCTCCTATATGAGCGTTAGTTGGCACAATACATTTGATTCAGCATGTATAGACAAAGGTAGCATCTCATCATTCAAATAACAATCTACCCAGTTTATTACTACAGATATAAATTTGTGAATGAGAGTAATATCTTATTTCCATGTAGCTGAATAGTGGTCCCTCAGAGTTTATGTTACTGGTAGGCCCTTAGAACCTAATCTGACACTGTTCTAATATATTTATGTTCTTAATAATATATGTTATAAGTACAGTATCCCATATGTTAATATATCTTAGCAATACTTAAATACCAATAGTTGGTAAAATATGTAATACTAGTTTCTGATCTGCTGAGAAATCAAATGGATTAAAGCACAATGTATCAGTCAATATTAAAAGTTAGTAAGAAGGTTGTACAAGCCAATAATATTACCTGAACTTGTAAATCAATGTACGTAACACTAGAGAGATGAGGACATGTTGATTTTCTATGCTACTAGAGATAAGATTGTCAGGAAGAAAAAAATTACAGGATTCTCTTTTTGCTACATAATTCTGGCAGAACATGTACTTTTGTGGGCCAAATGGGAATGTCATTAGCAAAATGAGGATCACATTAGTGGCATGAACAGATTTTCTAGGTCAGTGTCAGCAGACATTGAATGACATGAAGTGTATACATTCCTGGATGACTTTGCAGGATCAGAGACTCATTGCACAATAAAAATGTATTTCTCTGACTGTGTATTATATATTACAGTATTTCTGAGACTGTCAGAATCTCTTATATGCAAACTAAATGGCTTGATAACTATAAATCAGGCTTTGTAGAGTTAGAATGATTTGAAGCATTTTAGATTTTTTTTAACTAAATATTGTTTCTAATGCAATATCAAGGTTATGTGAACATGATGGCCTTTTCAGGTGAACTCTACCTGGAACTGCCTGAAAAAGCACTGAAAAACGGCAAAAAGAAGGAACATGTGCACAGCAATGTCAAAATGGTTTGCATTGCATATATTCTGTCCTGAAACTTTATTAGAAGATTTTTCCATGCTGCTCCTCAGCTTCACTATTGATCATTGTTTAAACAACATGTTTAAAGTAAATTCACTATTTAATTGGAAGTTAGTGAATGGATTGGCAGATGGGCAGTATTGTGGGTTAGTAACCACAAACACCTGTGTTTTTTGCTATTGACTTTTTTTTATTAGTGTCATGTATTTTTGCCAGTTTGTGTACTTACAAATAATTTTTTGTTAAATGTATTCATGCTGGTGGACTTTGACTCCATGACTCCATGTCTCTTGTAGGGAATATCTGCAAGAAATGTATTTGTTCTTCCCATGTTTTTGTGGGTTTCCTCCAGGTACTTCAGTTTCCTCCCACATTCCAAAAACATACTGATAGGAAATTTAAATTGTGAGCTCCATTGGGGACTGCAATGATAAATGCAAAGCATAAATAAGAAAAAAGTCAAGGGTTACGCAAACTTGTGATACAGAAGAAAGCATGATGTCATTTAGCGTGATAAATAACTTTAGTGCAGGGGTTGAGTGAGATGGAGGAAAGACTATGAGTACCGTTTTGTCCAAATTGAGTTTTAGAAAGCGTGATGAGATCAAGGAAGATATGGCTGGGATAGAGTTTTCCCAGACCAAACATATGGTAAATGAAGAAGATTAGGGTCCCAGGACAGAGACTTGAGGGGTACAACAGAGAGATGTTTGGATGAGGAGGTAGTATCAGAATGGGAGATGCTAAATGTGTGTTTAGTGAGGATATTCAGGAGAGGGCAAGATATTTGATGCCAAGAAAAGAGGGGATCTGTAGTAGAAGGTAGTGATCAATTGTATAAAAGACAGAGGAAAGGTTTAGGAAGAGAACTACATAATAGTATATATTGCCTTGTTACTGAGTAGTTTGCAATTTTGGTCAAGGCAGTTTCAGTGGAGTGGTGGGATTGGAAGCTGGATTGTAGGTTGTGAAAGAGTGTGTTGGATGAGAGGTGGAAGGAAAGTTCAATGTGGACATGTTGCTCAAGGAGTTTTGAAGCAAAAAGGAGTAGCAATGTGGGTTGATAGATGAATGTGGAGGTTGGGCCAATAGATGGTTTCTTCAGGAACAGTGTGATGGTTGCATGTGAGAGAGGAAGGGAAAATATCAGAAGTTAATGATAAGTTGAAAAGATGAGTTAGGGTTGGGATAAGCAGAGTGGTGAGGTTGGGGAGGTGGTAGAATGGGATAAGGTCAAGAAAAAAAGTGGTCAGGAGTAAAAAAGTGAGTGACTCATACACCAGGATGCACATGTGTGGAAGAATGTTGACTTCTACTGGCCAGAGACAAAATAGATGGGAACTAATGGAACAATGTGGGGACTAAAATAAGGAGATTGATTACCAGAGGGGAGGAGAGAGACTAGATACACAGGAACATGTGATCTACCGTGACACAGTTAGAAAATATAAAACCCCCTGAGGCCAAGGCAGAGAATGAGTCATCGCCCAGACTTATATTAAGTCGGATGTGCAGTGTCAAAAGAACTGGCTTATAGCTGAATCTTAGAAGAGGGAGAGAGGCAGGACAAGGTCCTTAGGCAAGGCAAGGAGGCCCAATTAATGGAATAGAGAAATGCTCAGGAAAGCAGCAGGATGAGGTCCTTAGCCCCGGCTGGAAAGCTTAATTAACGGAATGGAATATAGCTCAGGTGAAGTAGCAGGATAAGGTCCTTAGCCCTTACCAGGAGGCCTGGTTGATCGAGTGAGCTGAAGGCCAAAAGACCTAGATAACAATATGGAAGGAACTTGAGCTGCGCTTTTGGAGACAGAAGCAGCCAGAATAGTTTGTTGGTGCAAGAAGTTGCCAGCAAACTACAGCGCAAGACTTGTGGGCTAATGGGGAAACAGAGTTCACTCTGATTAGGGCTTGTCGTGGTTACTGCTAACGACAGCCTGAGAGGTTACGTAACGACCGTTATAGTTATGACATGAATGTTGATGGATTACAAACCAGTGTATGTTTTATAAATATTGTTTGGTGTATTATTTAGCTATCTTTATGATTTAGATTGTATTGTATATGTCAGTGCTTGGATACATCAAAACAATAAGTTCAACGTTTTGTGATTTGTAAATTGTCATTAGACAGACATTGTCGTTTTGGCTACTCGACTTGTAAATAGTTATAAATAACAAATTTGTTTACTTTCCCACGGAGTCTGCATATTCTGTCCCGCTGCATCCTCGAACCTATTTACAATTGGAGAGAAAATGAGTAATTTTTTTCTTCAGTGATGGTAAAAAAGAAGGGGGAAGGGTATTGGAACGTTAAGCAGAGGGGTAGTGGTAGTGGTGGTTGATCAGTAAAAATTTGTCTGATGGACATGGGGGGACCTGGGAGGGTGTAATGGTGGATCGAGGAGGGTGTTGAATAACTGTTTGGAGTTGAGGGATAGAGTAGATATGTGAGCTGTGAATTAGTCCTTCTCAGCAGAGGTGAGGGCTGACATGAATGTGAAAATTTCTTGTTTGAATGTGATTCAGACTTCCTGTCAGTGTGTTTTTTACCAGCACCACTCTTCAACCCTGGATGCTTGGCACAGCTTTTTTGTGAGGTGAGTGTGCCAGGGTTGTCTGTTTATTCATAGTCTTTTGATATACATGTAAGTGGCAATCAAGTCTATAGCTGATACAAATGTGATGTTATAGAGAGTGGTGATTCTGTTGTGGAGTGAACATATGGTGAATAGTGATAGAAGAGAGTCAAAGAGTCTGTACGTGTCTAGGTTAAAGAAATTTCTGCAGGAGTGCTGCTGGAATAGGGGGCAGTTAAAGAGAACAAGGAAGAGAATATATGTAGATGGTGGTCAGATAGGGTGAGAATTGAGGTGAGGTGAGTTAGGGAACAAAGGCGGGTGAAGATGAGACTTACTGTGCATCCATCATTATGAATGGTTGTAGAGAACTGTTGTATAAGAGCAAAGGATGAAGTGAGTGACAAGTTTGGAGATTGCTTTCTGATAGGTGTCAATGGGGATGTTAAAATCACCCATTATGACCGTGGTAATGTCAGCAGTGAGAAAGTGTAGAAGCAAGGTGGAGATGTGGTCGATAAAGGCCTTTGCAGGGCCTGGGGGTCAGTATATGATGGCCACTTGAGAGTTGGAGGGAGAGTGGATACAGACAGAGTGCACTTCAAAAGAATGGAAGGTAAAGGAATTTAGAGGTGGGATAGGGTTGAGGGAGCAGTTGTTAGAAAGGAGAAGGCCACATGCTCCACCATGTTTATTTCCAGGGAGAGGAGTGTGGGTGAAATGAAGGCAACCATAATACAGTGCCGCACAAGAGGCCATGTCAGAGGTTGTCAGTTATGTTTCTGTGGCGTCCAGGAAAAATAGATTGTGAGAAATAAAGGTAACGAATGAATTGGAGTTTATTACAGATGGAACAGGCATTTTGTTGTGTTTCAGAAATAGGGAGCAGTGGAACCAGGGTCAAGTAAATGATTGGGGAGCTTTCAAGGATTTCTACTTACTGGAGAGTGATAGGAAGGAGAAATAGTAGTAGTTATTAGCTGAGGAGCTCCAGTATTTGGAGATATATGACAGTATCAAGGAGAAATAGAGAGAAGGACAGGGGGTGGGAGAAATAGAGTGCTTTGTGCTTTAAAAGGAGAGGTCTAAGGTTTAGGAGTAGTGTTGAGCGAGCATGCTCCACACTGCTCGGTACTCGCCCGAGCATCTCACTACTTGGGATGTTCGGCGAGCACCGAGCATTTCCAGGTTACTCGGGCGGGAGCTCGGGTCTCCGCCCAGCACGTTTGGCGCTCTTTACAGAGCCAATGAACATGCAGGGATTGCCAGCCAGTCACTGTAATGCCGCAGCCATATTGTTTGTGGGCATTACAGCGTCACCTCGAGTATTTAAAACCGGGCGCCGCCATCTTGGACACAGTCGCTCCGGATCAGACAGTGTAGGGTCAGTGCTGCTGAGCTAGGGAGAGATGTATACTGCGAAATAGTTAGTGTAGAGTCTCTAAAGCCTGCCAAATCAAACAAACAGTCCTTGTCAGGACTAATATCCATCCCAGATATCAGGTAGGCAGGCAGGCAGACTGTATAGGAGACGCAGTGGTTATACCAACAAGAACTGCATTACAGTCCTGTGTGCTCCTGCTGGTCAAATTGCTAGACATATCCCCAGGTCTCAAGGGCCAGGAAAAATCCTTTTTTTTCATCTAAATCCTGTTTGTTTTTTTTCCCTCAGTCAGACTGTACAAATACCCGTCTTATTAACCTTTTGGTATTTTTCCCCTCAGAAAAAAAAAATTGAGTGTGTCTGTGAGTGTTCAGACACAAATATATCTATTTTAACAAGTCTGGTATACACCAGGAAATTATAACTGTGGTTTTGCAGTTCCACGGTTCAAATCTCTGTATTATCCACTTTTTTGTCTTTTTTCCATAAAAAAAAACATTTTCAGTGTCTCGCTGACTGTTCAGACACTCTGGTGTAGGCCAGAGAACTAGAACTGTGTTTTTCCTCTTGCATGGTTCAAATCTGGGTGTTATCAACCTGCTTGCCTTTTTTCCATTAAAAAAAACAGTTTGAGTGTGTCGCTGACTGTACAGACACAAATATATCTATTTTAACAAGTCTGGTATACACCAGGAAATTATAACTGTGGTTTTGCAGTTCCACGGTTCAAATCACTGTATTATCAACTTTTTTGTCTTTTTTCCATAAAAAAAAACATTTTCAGTGTCTCGCTGACTGTTCAGACACCAATATATCTGTTTAAAAGAGTCTGGTGTAGGCCAGAGAACTAGAATTGTGTTTTTCCTCTTCCACGGTTCAAATCTCCTTTTAATTACCCTTTTGCCATTGATAGCGCGAGTGTAAGCTATTTTACTTCATTTACAATGGGCAAGGTGCGTGGCAAGGGACATGGAACTGGACGTTCTGGTGATGGTGCGTGCAGAGGACGGGGCCGTGGCCAAGGTGAAAATGTGCCACAACCAACAGCCGCATCTTCTCGCTCCCAGTTCTTGACTGAATTACTAGGGAAGCACACAACAGCACCACTATTGCGAACTGATCAGTGTGAACAGGTTATTAATTGGATAGCAGATAATACTTCCAGTCACCTGGGCACCACCACCTCCGGTCTGTCTTCCACACGGTCAAGTGTTAGTAGCCGTGAGTTTCAACAGCAAACTCCTCCTCACCCTGATGCTCCTTCCTCCCACCGTGCCGAGTGTCGTCAGACAGCAACTAATTACCACAGTTGGACACTCTGAAGAGCTGTTCACTGGTCCATTTCCATATTTGTGCCCCTCGCCTGCTCCGCTTGAAGTGGTGGAAGAGGAGATCCCATGTAGCGATGGCCAAATATTTGAACAGCCGCGGCCAAAGGAAGGCGGCACTGGCAATTTGTCACAAGAGGTGGACGATGACGAGACACAATTGCCACAAAGTGAGGAGGAGGACCGTGGTGCGCAAGTGGAAGAGGAGGAGGTGGTGGATGATCTAGTAACTGACCCAACGTGGCAGGAGGACACGCAGAGCGAGGCCAGCAGCACACAAGGGGAGCGAGGCAGAGTACCCCAACAGGCAGGAAGAAGCAGTGTGGTGGCCGCAAACAGAAGGCGGGCAACCGTTCCCCGTAACACCAACACGAGGGACGTTGCCAGTACAACCGGTAGGTATTCCAGAGTCTGGAATTTTTTTAAAGACTCTGCTGATAACCCCAACAAGGCCATTTGTACCACCTGCCAGGCCAGCATCAGCAGGGGTGACAAAACTACCAGCCTGACCACCACCAGCATGATCAGGCACATGTCAGCAAAGCACCCGACTTTGTGGGGCGAACCCCAGGGTCCACGACCAGTGTCAGCGGGTGTCACCACTGCTTCTTCCGCTGTTGTGTGTGCAATAGAACCCCCTGTTGTGTGTGCAAGGCAATCCCCTGTCCATACTGCATTTAAAGATGCCCCCTCCTCTCAGTCTTCACTTGTTATGGCAGTTTCTCAAGAAACAGCATCAACGTCCACGTCCCACCGCAGCGTTCAATTGTCCATATCCCAGACCTTTGAACGAAAGCACAAATTCGCAGCCAAAGCCCCACAGGCCACAGTCCTTTATTTGCACATTTCACGACTGCTTGCGTTGGAAATGCTGCCTTTTAGGCTGGTGGAGACGGAATCCTTCCGCAACCTTATGGCGGTGGCCGTCCCTCGGTACTCGGTCCCCAGCCGACACTATTTTGTCCGGTGTGCCATCCCCGCACTACACAAGCACGTGTCTCAAAACATCTGCCGTGCCCTCAACAACGCAGTTACTGGGAGAGTCCACCTGACAACGGACACGTGGACAAGTGCTTGTGGCCAGGAACGGTACATCTCCCTGACGGCACACTGGGTAAACATAGAGGAAGCTGGGACCCAGTCGGACCTTGGGACGGAATACATCCTCCCCACACTGAGGATTGCGGGCCCTATGTCAGTCAGAGTTGCCCCCACAGTGTACAGCTCCTGCGCATCATCCTCCTCCTCCTCCTCATGTTCAGCCTCCATCTCAGATATCACCACATCAGTTACAAGCTGGAAAGAACTGCAGTACTGTCTCAGCCAAGCGGCAACAGGCTGTGCTGAAACTCATAATCTTAGGTGATAAACCTCACACTGCTTGTGAGTTGTGGACAGCTGTGAAAGAGCAGGCAGATCTGTGGCTGAGACCGCTGAACCTACATCCAGGCATGGTCATGTGTGACAATGGCTGTAACCTGGTGGCGGCTCTGAGGCGAGGCGAGATCACACACGTACCATGCCTGGCTCATGTGCTTAACCTCGTGGTTCAGCGGTTTCTTAAATTGTACCCCGAGTTGCCAGATCTGCTCCTCAAAGTACGCCGCCTGTCAGCTCATTTTTGGTAGTCGGCTACAGCTTCCGCCGCCCTTGCTGTATTGCAGCAGCGTTTTTAGCTTCCGTCACACCGACTGGTGTGTGATGTTCCCACACGTTGGAACTCTACCCTCCACATGTTGCAAAGGATTTGTGAGCAGAAGAGAGCAGTTGTGGAGTACCAGCTGCAACAAGGCCGTCGATATTCAGGTCAGACTCCACACTTAAGACCTCAGGAGTGGACCTGGATGTCTGACATATGTACCATCCTGACAAACTTTGAGGAGTCCACCAAGATGGTGAGTGGCGATGACGCCATCATTAGTGTCAGCATCCCACTTGTCTGTCTTTTGCAATGCTCTCTGCAGAGAATTAAAGAGGAGACATTGCAGCCAGCGTATGATGAGATGGATCAAGAAGCCAAAGCGGGCGATTACACACAGCCCAGCCTCATCTCATCCCAATGTGCTATGGGGGACAATGAGAGAGAGGAGGAGGAGGAGGAGGAAGAACAGGAGCTGGTATCATGCGCTGTAGATGGTAGTACCTGTACAACTGTCATACCATCGGTTCAGCGCGGGTGGCCTGAGGACAAGGGGGAGGAGGAGGAGAAGGAGGAGGAGGAGAGCATGGTCAGTCGTCATCTTGGTGAGGACACGGAAGTCTTGCCTGTTACCAGTCTGGCACGCATGACTGACTTTATGTTACGCTGCCTTAACCATGACCCTCGCGTTGTCAAAATGTTGGGTGACAGTCATTACTGGTTGGTGACACTTTTAGACCCCCGCTACAAGGAGAACTTTCACTCTCTTATTCCTGAGGTGGAGAGGTCTACAAAAATGGGGCAGTACCAGAATGCCCTTGCTGCAGAACTGTAAAAAAAAATTCCCATCTGAACACGCTAGCGGCAGAGGTCACAGTTCGTTGACCAACCAAGGCGTACAAGCGAGAGAGACGTAACTCCAATCCAGCAGAGGCAGGGGAACACTGTCAATGTTCTGCGACAGTTTTCTGAGACCCGCCCAGCTTACAGGCCCTGAGGCACGGGGTACTCTCACAAGGAGTGGAAAGTTTCAAAAGATGGTGAGGGAGTACCTTGCCGACCGTACCAGCGTCCTCCGTGATTCCTCTGTGCCTTTTAATTATTGGGTATCCAAACTGGACACTTGGAATGAACTCGCTCTGTACGCCTTGGAGGTCTTGGCCTGCCCTGCCGCTAGCGTGTTAACGGAGCGTGTTTTTAGTGCCGCTGGGGGAATTATAACTGATAAGCACACTCGCCTGTCAACTGACAATGCTGACAAGCTGACCCTTATCAAAATGAACAAGGGATGGATTGGGCCAGACTTCTCATCACCAGCAAATGACAGCAGAGTAACATAAAGTCAAATCCACTGTTATTTCGGGAGGTGTATTCACATGCACCGCTTCTCACCCACACATGGGTATACGCGTCCTCGTTTCGGCTGTTTTATCTTCTTCTCCTTATCCTCAGCCTCCACCTCCACTATACCACCAGGGTGCCAGCATTGCAAGTTCCTCCGTCCTTATTTTTGGCAGCTTTTGCTTGCAAGGCATAAGCAAATACTATGGGACTCCCACTCCCCAATAATGGGACTTATGTTTGTAATATGCTGTACTGCATGTCTCTTGTAAGGGGCAATGCAAGTTGTTCCGTCCTAATTTTTGGCAGCTTTTGCTTGCAAGGCATAAGCAAATACTATGGGACACCCACTCCCCAATAATGGGACTTATGTTTGTAATATGCTGTACTGCATGTCTCTTGTAAGGGGCAATGCAAGTTGTTCCGTCCTAATTTTTGGCAGCTTTTGCTTGGAAGGCATAAGCAAATACTATGGGAGACCCACTCCCCAATAATGGGACTTATGTTTGTAATATGCTGTACTGCATGGCTCTTGTAAGGGGCATTGCAAGTTGCTCCGTCCTAATTTTTGGCAGCTTTTGCTTGCAAGGCATAAGCAAATACTATGGGAGACCCACTCCCCAATAATGGGACTTATGTTTGTAATATGCTGTACTGCATGGCTCTTGTAAGGGGCATTGCAAGTTGCTCCGTCCTAATTTTTGGCAGCTTTTGCTTGCAAGGCATAAGCAAATACTATGGGAGACCCACTCCCCAATAATGGGACTTATATTTGTAATATGCTGTACTGCATGGCTCTTGTAAGGGGCATTGCAAGTTGCTCCGTCCTAATTTTTGGCAGCTTTTGCTTGCAAGGCATAAGCAAATACTATGGGACACCCACTCCCCAATAATGGGACTTATATTTGTAATATGCTGTACTGCATGGCTCTTGTAAGGGGCATTGCAAGTTGCTCCATCCTAATTTTTGGCAGCTTTTGCTTGGAAGGCATAAGCAAATACTATGGGAGACCCACTCCCCAATAATGGGACTTATGTTTGTAATATGCTGTACTGTATGGCTCTTGTAAGGGGCATTGCAAGTTGCTCCGTCCTAATTTTTGGCAGCTTTTGCTTGCAAGGCATAAGCAAATACTATGGGAGACCCACTCCCCAATAATGGGACTTATGTTTGTAATATGCTGTACTGCATGGCTCTTGTAAGGGGCATTGCAAGTTGCTCCGTCCTAATTTTTGGCAGCTTTTGCTTGCAAGACATAAGCAAATACTATGGGAGACCCACTCCCCAATAATGGGACTTATGTTTGTAATATGCTGTACTGCATGGCTCTTGTAAGGGGCATTGCAAGTTGCTCCGTCCTAATTTTTGGCAGCTTTTGCTTGCATGGCATAAGCAAATACTATGGGAGACCCACTCCCCAATAATGGGACTTATGTTTGTAATATGCTGTACTGCATGGCTCTTGTAAGGGGCATTGCAAGTTGCTCCGTCCTAATTTTTGGCAGCTTTTGCTTGCAAGGCATAAGCAAATACTATGGGAGACCCACTCCCCAATAATGGGACTTATGTTTGTAATATGCTGTACTGCATGGCTCTTGTAAGGGGCATTGCAAGTTGCTCCGTCCTAATTTTTGGCAGCTTTTGCTTGCAAGGCATAAGCAAATACTATGGGACACCCACTCCCCAATAATGGGACTTATATTTGTAATATGCTGTACTGCATGGCTCTTGTAAGGGGCATTGCAAGTTGCTCCGTCCTAATTTTTGGCAGCTTTTGCTTGGAAAGCATAAGCAAATACTATGGGAGACCCACTCCCCAATAATGGGACTTATGTTTGTAATATGCTGTACTGTATGGCTCTTGTAAGGGGCATTGCAAGTTGCTCCGTCCTAATTTTTGGCAGCTTTTGCTTGGAAAGCATAAGCAAATACTATGGGAGACCCACTCCCCAATAATGGGACTTATGTTTGTAATATGCTGTACTGCATGGCTCTTGTAAGGGGCATTGCAAGTTGCTCCGTCCTAATTTTTGGCAGCTTTTGCTTGCAAGACATAAGCAAATACTATGGGACACCCACTCCCCAATAATGGGACTTATGTTTGTAATATGCTGTACTGCATGGCTCTTGTAAGGGGCATTGCAAGTTGCTCCATCCTAATTTTTGGCAGCTTTTGCTTGCAAGGCATAAGCAAATACTATGGGAGACCCACTCCCCAATAATGGGACTTATGTTTGTAATATGCTGTATTGCATGTCTCTTGTAAGGGGCATTGCAATGTGCTCCGTCCTAATTTTTGGCAGCTTTTGCTTGCAAGGCATAAGCAAATACTATGGGAGACCCACTCCCCAATAATGGGACTTATGTTTGTAATATGCTGTACTGCATGTGACGCGCCCCCTGGGCCGTGTGTACACGTGTGTGGGATACCCGGTGCCGGGTCTCTGGGGTCTGTAGTCTCCGTGGCGGTGACCCGGTCCCGTGGCTCAGGCTGGTGAAACCAGTGGCAGTCTTTCTTTTTATCACCTGAAGCTTTGTTTTAACGGGAGTCATAGAACTTGGATAGTAGCAGGAAAACATCCAGCAATCCTCGGAGGAGGTAGGATATGCGCCAAAACGCTGACCACCTCAGGCCTAGCCGCTACTACATACATGCGCTTGCATTACAACAAAACAAAGCAGATGCTAACTTCTATCATCCTCATCATGCTCCTCACCTTGGCACTCTCAACTCCCCTGATGGAGAAGCCAGGGCCCACCGGAGGAGTCTGATAGTCCGGTGGGCTCAGCCAATGCTGCCCATCTTCTCGCTCCCACTTCTTGACCGAATTACTAGGAAAGCACAGAACAACACCAGTATTGAGAACTGATCAGTGTGAACAGATTATTAATTGGATAGCAGATAATACTTCCAGTTACCTGGGCACCACCACCTCCGGTCTGTCTTCCACACGGTCAACTCTTAGGAGCCGTGAGTCTCGACCGCATACTCCTCCTCACCCTGATGCTCCTTCCTCCCACCATGCCGAGTGTCGTCAGACAGCAAGTGATCCCATACTTGGACACTCTGAAGAGCTGTTCACTGGTCCATTTCCATATTTGGGCCCCTCGCCTGCTCCGCTTGAAGTGGTGGAAGAGGAGATCCCATGTTGCGATGCCCAAATATTTGAACAGCCACGGCCACAGGAAGTCGACGTTGGCAATCTGTCACAAGAGGTGGACGATGACGAGACACAAATGCCAGGAAGTGAGTAGGAGGATCGTGGTGCGCAATTGGAAGAGGAGGAGGTGGTGGATGATCTAGTAACTGACCCAACGTGGAAGGAGGACATGCAGAGTGAGGCCAGCAGCACACAGGGGGAGGGAGGCAGAGTACCCCAACAGGCAGGAAGAAGCAGTGTGGTGGCCGCAGACAGAAGGCAGGCAACCGTTCCCCGTTACCAGTCTGGCACACATGGCTGACTTTATGTTACGCTGCCTTAACCGTGACCCTCGCATTGTCAAAATGTTGGGTGACAGTCATTACTGGTTGGTGACACTTGTAGACCCCCGCGACAAGGAGAACTTTCACTCTCTTATTCCTGAGGTGGAGAGGTCTACAAAAATGGGGCAGTACCAGAAGGCCCTTGCTGCAGAACTCTTAAAAAAATTCCCATCTGAACACGCTAGCGGCAGAGGTCACAGTTCGTTGCCCAACCAAGGTGTACAGGCGAGAGAGATGCAACTCCAATCCAGCAGAGGGAGGGGAACACTGTCAACGTTCTGGGACAGTTTTCTGACACCCGCCCAGCTTACAGGCCCTGAGGCGCGGGGTACTCTCACAAGGAGTGGAAAGTTTCAAAAGATGGTGAGGGAGTACCTTGCCGACCGTACCAGCGTCCTCCGTGATTACTCTGTGCCTTTTAATTATTGGGTATCCAAGCTGGACACTTGGAATGAACTCGCTCTGTAAGCCTTGGAGGTCCTGGCCTGCCCTGCCGCTAGCGTGTTATCGGAGCGTGTTTTTAGTGCCGCTGGGGGAATTATAACTGATAAGAGCACTCGCCTGTCAACCGACAATGCTGACAAGCTGACCCTTATCAAAATGAACAAGGGCTGGATTGGGCCAGACTTCTCATCACCAGCAAATGACAGCAGAGTAACATAAAGTCAAATCCACTGTTATTTCGGGAGGTGTATTCACATGCACCGCTTCTCACCCACACATGGGTATACGCGTCCTCGTTTCGGCTGTTTTATCTTCTTCTCCTTATCCTCAGCCTCCACCTCCACTATACCACCAGGGTGCCAGCATTGCAAGTTCCTCCGTCCTTATTTTTGGCAGCTTTTGCTTGCAAGGCATAAGCAAATACCATGGGACACCCACTCCCCAATAATGGGACTTATGTTTGTAATATGCTGTACTGCATGTCTCTTGTAAGGGGCAATGCAAGTTGTTCCGTCCTAATTTTTGGCAGCTTTTGCTTGCAAGGCATAAGCAAATACTATGGGACACCCACTCCCCAATAATGGGACTTATGTTTGTAATATGCTGTACTGCATGTCTCTTGTAAGGGGCAATGCAAGTTGTTCCGTCCTAATTTTTGGCAGCTTTTGCTTGGAAGGCATAAGCAAATACTATGGGAGACCCACTCCCCAATAATGGGACTTATGTTTGTAATATGCTGTACTGCATGGCTCTTGTAAGGGGCATTGCAAGTTGCTCCGTCCTAATTTTTGGCAGCTTTTGATTGCAAGGCATAAGCAAATACTATGGGAGACCCACTCCCCAATAATGGGACTTATGTTTGTAATATGCTGTACTGCATGGCTCTTGTAAGGGGCATTGCAAGTTGCTCCGTCCTAATTTTTGGCAGCTTTTGCTTGCAAGGCATAAGCAAATACTATGGGACACCCACTCCCCAATAATGGGACTTATATTTGTAATATGCTGTACTGCATGGCTCTTGTAAGGGGCATTGCAAGTTGCTCCGTCCTAATTTTTGGCAGCTTTTGCTTGGAAAGCATAAGCAAATACTATGGGAGACCCACTCCCCAATAATGGGACTTATGTTTGTAATATGCTGTACTGTATGGCTCTTGTAAGGGGCATTGCAAGTTGCTCCGTCCTAATTTTTGGCAGCTTTTGCTTGCAAGGCATAAGCAAATACTATGGGAGACCCACTCCCCAATAATGGGACTTATGTTTGTAATATGCTGTACTGCATGGCTCTTGTAAGGGGCATTGCAAGTTGCTCCGTCCTAATTTTTGGCAGCTTTTGCTTGCATGGCATAAGCAAATACTATGGGAGACCCACTCCCCAATAATGGGACTTATGTTTGTAATATGCTGTACTGCATGGCTCTTGTAAGGGGCATTGCAAGTTGCTCCGTCCTAATTTTTGGCAGCTTTTGCTTGCAAGGCATAAGCAAATACTATGGGAGACCCACTCCCCAATAATGGGACTTATGTTTGTAATATGCTGTACTGCATGGCTCTTGTAAGGGGCATTGCAAGTTGCTCCGTCCTAATTTTTGGCAGCTTTTGCTTGCAAGGCATAAGCAAATACTATGGGACACCCACTCCCCAATAATGGGACTTATATTTGTAATATGCTGTACTGCATGGCTCTTGTAAGGGGCATTGCAAGTTGCTCCGTCCTAATTTTTGGCAGCTTTTGCTTGGAAAGCATAAGCAAATACTATGGGAGACCCACTCCCCAATAATGGGACTTATGTTTGTAATATGCTGTACTGTATGGCTCTTGTAAGGGGCATTGCAAGTTGCTCCGTCCTAATTTTTGGCAGCTTTTGCTTGCAAGACATAAGCAAATACTATGGGACACCCACTCCCCAATAATGGGACTTATGTTTGTAATATGCTGTACTGCATGGCTCTTGTAAGGGGCATTGCAAGTTGCTCCATCCTAATTTTTGGCAGCTTTTGCTTGCAAGGCATAAGCAAATACTATGGGAGACCCACTCCCCAATAATGGGACTTATGTTTGTAATATGCTGTATTGCATGTCTCTTGTAAGGGGCATTGCAATGTGCTCCGTCCTAATTTTTGGCAGCTTTTGCTTGCAAGGCATAAGCAAATACTATGGGAGACCCACTCCCCAATAATGGGACTTATGTTTGTAATATGCTGTACTGCATGTGACGCGCCCCCTGGGCCGTGTGTACACGTGTGTGGGATACCCGGTGCCGGGTCTCTGGGGTCTGTAGTCTCCGTGGCGGTGACCCGGTCCCGTGGCTCAGGCTGGTGAAACCAGTGGCAGTCTTTCTTAGGTTTTGATGTTAATTGTCCGACTGCGCCACCCGAGGATTGCGGTCAGGGAGTACCACCGCTGCGAGGCAGACCGCTGAAGCTGGTGTGTGCGCAGCAGAGAATGGGATAACTCCCCACGGGAGGAGTATAGCCTCAGGGCAGTGAGTGTGGATGATGGGGGTGATGGTGCACGAGTGCAGCAGGAACGACTCAGAGTCTTTGCAGTGCAGTTCAGGGTCTTTACTGATGATTATAAGGTAGACCCTCCCGGGAGTACTGGCTAGCATAAGAGGCCTGGTCAGTCTGTGAGCAAGCAGGAGTTCCCCTGGCCAGGTGGAGTTGTAGGCCTCCCCGTCTGTCTGCACTCTTCCTGGCTACCTTGCTGTAAGCGGGTAGAAGTAGCCCACGTCCCTGAGTGTACCGTGTAGTGCTCACCCGTTTGGCTGGTGACTTGGGGCCTTCTGTTAGCCTCCGCTCCACGACAGCGGTGCTGGTCCCTTGCTTGTGACTGAGCCTCCGGGCTTCTATGGCCAGAGGACCTGAAATCCCCTGCCGGCTGGTTTCTGCTGCTGGATATATAAGTCCTCACAGCCTCGGACTCCTGTGTCCGGTTCCTATTGTTTTCTTCCAGGGCGAGCTCTGCTCAGCTTCCAGCCCCTGGTCTTTAGCTCCTAGCTCCTACAGAGCTCCTTGCTGTTACTTTTCCTTGCTCTCACTCTGACTCTGACTGTTCTCTGTTCTCTGACTCACTCAACCCCAGATCCAGTTTATAAGGGCAGAATTCTCCCCTCCCAGGACTGGGGCAGGAGGATGTTGCATGTTTAAGGGATCCTGATCAGGAAACCTCCCACTTGCTCTCCGACGTAATATCTCTATTACTGTGGTGACCAGACCCCTGGGGTGCCACACATGGCTCTTGTAAGGGGCATTGCAGTTCCTCATAATTTTTGGAAAGCCTTCCATTCACTGCTTAGGCCAACAGTGCACAGGAGACCCAGTTGCTATAAATGGAAAAAAAGGTGTAGTTAGCGCCCTCTGACCTCCATGTCATTTCCAAGGGGCATTGGAGTGCCTCGAAATTTTTGGTAGGCATTGCACTCACTGTATGCCCTATAACTGTGTAGCCGAACCGCTCCTTTTGTTACAGAAACATATCCTACAAGACATATCTGGTTGACTGGCCTGATATTGATGTGAATGGTCCCTGTTCCTCCTGCTCTTTCTCCTTTGCCACTACCTCATCCATCATTTATCACCTGAAGCTTTGTTTTAACGGGAGTCATAGAACTTGGATAGTAGCAGGAAAACATCCAGCAATCCTCGGAGGAGGTAGGATATGCGCCAAAACGCTGACCACCTCAGGCCTAGCCGCTACTACATACATGCGCTTGCATTACAACAAAACAAAGCAGATGCTAACTTCTATCATCTTCATCATGCTCCTCACCTTGGCACTCTCAACTCCCCTGATGGAGAAGCCAGGGCCCACCGGAGGAGTCTGATAGTCCGGTGGGCTCAGCCAATGCTGCCCTAAAGCAGGCCAGGCTAAGAAAAGTGTGGGAAAGGTTACCGGGACAAATAGGGGTGGCTGGGGACCGAGTATGGACACCCGGCCACCCCCTGGAGGCTGGGGAGCAAGCGGGGACACCCGGCCACCAGGCGGCTGGGGACTGAGTATGGATACCAGGCCGCCGACACAGTCATGGCGTGGTGGCCAGATTCCGCCTCCACATGCCTAAAAGGCCCAATTTAAAGTGAAAGCAGGCAAGCAGTATGGTATTGCAGCCTGGGGGTGGGTGGGTGGCAGGCTGCATACTTGCGCTTGCATTGCAAGGAATGGTAGAGGTACAATTGAACACTGCCCTGGGACAAGGACTTGAATGGGGATAGTTGCACGTCTGCAACGACAGGTGCAAGGTGGGAGGCATCTTCGCATGTACCATGAACAGGGGTTTGTCATGCACACACTACAGCGGAATAGGCTCTCCTTCCCACTAAATGCACTGGGGAGGGCACAGGTAATGTTTTGGTATACGCGCTTAATCTTATGTATAAGGCACACCAGGACAAATAGGGGCGGCTGGGGACTGAGTATGGATACCTCGCTGCCGAAGCAGCCATGAGGTAGTGGCCAGCTTCGGCCTCCTCCAAACTAAAAGGTCCCATTTCAAGTGCAAGCTAGCAGTATGGAATTGCAGTCTGGGGGTGGGTGGGTGGCAGGCTGCACACTTACACTTGCATTAAAAGAAAACATAGCAGATGCTAACTTCTGTCATCATCATCATGCTCCTCACCTTGGCACTCTCAACTCCACCGATGGAGAAGTCAGGGCCCACCGGAGGAGTCTGGTTCGCTGGTGGGCTCGTCCAATGCTGCCTAAAGCAGGCCGGCCTAAGAAAAGTGTGTGGGGGGATGTTCCAAGGAGAAATAGGGGCGGCTGGGGACCGTTTATGGACACCCGGCTGCCCCCAGGCGGCTGGGGACCATGTGTGGACACCCGGCCGCAGGGCGGCTGGGGACCGAGTATGGACACCCGGCCGCCGGGCGGCTGGGGACTGAGTATGGATTCCAGGCCGCCAACACAGCCATGACGTGGTGGCCAGATTCCGCCTCCACATGCCTAAAAGGCCCAATTTCAAGTTCAAGCAAGCAAGCAGTATGGTATTGCAGCCTGGGGGAGGGTGGGTGGCAGGCTGCATACTTGCGCTTGTATTGCAAGGAATGGGGGAGGTACAATTGAACACTGCCCTCGGACTAGAACTTGCATGGGGATAGTTGTAAGTCTGCATCTTCTGATGCGGCAAGGATCACTTATGATGGGCACACTTTTAGACAGTGACCTGGGAGTCAGAGATGCTTCCAGGGGTCTTCCCCATGCTGTTCCCATGTCTTTTCAGCACTTTATGCATGTGTCACACAGCACATGGCCAGATAAGGTTGTAAAATGTTAAAATGACATTTCCCGGTGAATGCATTTGTCATAGTTGAAAGCAATACAAAAGTGCAAAAACACATAAAAAATGCTACTTGTGAACATAGCCGAAGGTGTGGAGGAGTATTTTTGTTTTTGGTCATTTATTTTAACTTATACACAAGTATTTTCCTTGCAAAGGATGTTCCTTAACATATTTCACAGGAAAAAAGTTTCACTTTAGTTTTTTAACGTTTTATTGTGAGCCCGTAAAAGTGGCTTAATACCTCTGACCACGTTGTTGACAGCAGTGACCTGGGGGTCAGAAATGCTTCCTGGGGCGATCCCCATGCTGTCCCCTTGTCATTTGAGCACTGTCACTATCGTTTTGGGCACTTGTTAGGCTTTTAAAAGACTGCCGGGTGTGCCACCGCAAAAATGCTCGAGTCTCCCATAGGCTAACATTGGGCTCGTTGCTCGGGTCGAGCACCCGAGTATCACGGTGAGCTCGGCCCGAGCTTCGAGCACCCGAGCATTTTAGTGCTCGCTCAACACTAGTTTCTATCTATCTAATCTAAGTGTGATGCTCTATTCTTTCTGTTCTAAATTGTCGGGTACCGGTGTATGCCGCTGCTGAATTGCCGGCTTTTCATGTTTCACTCTGAGCACTGTTCCCATTGATTTGGGCAACCACTGTAATGCCACAACCACCATGGCTGTGGCATTACAGTGAGTGGCAGACTATCCCTGCATGATTAGTGCTCTAAATAGCGCCAGACATGCAGGACACGCTTTTGGTGCACGAACAGTTATCGAACATAACCTCGAACAGCCAAATTTTTTGCAAATCGTTCGCGTTCGTCGAACGACTCGAACACCGCCCAAAACAGCTCGAATTTGAGATTGGCGAACAGTTCTAGTCAAACACCGCTCATCTCTATTTAAAACACCACTCCAGCATTTTTTTATTTTACCGCTGGAGTGGTGCCTCAAATCTATGTCCCATGCCCCCCGTCATATATTCACCTTCCAGCATCTTCATCTGTTATCACCGCTGCTCCCGTCGATCTTCTGCAGTTTGTGACCCATCAGCTGCTCCATTGTTTCATGTAGTAAGCCGGAGGTCACAACTCAATACAAGTTTATGACAGCCACATTCTGACTCTCATAGTCTTGCATTGAGAGCTTGTTACATAGCTTCTGACTTACGGCCCGTCAGAAGTTGCAGTCATAAGATGGCGCATCAGGACCGGAGCAGCACCGAAAAAAGGTGAAGGCGGTGAATATAAGAGTAGGGGCAGGGACATTAGGTTTAAAGCACCACTCCAGTGCTTAAAAAAAGAACAGAATGCTGGAGGGGGGCTTTAACATTCTGTAAATGTTATTCTGACTGTATAACATTTTCTAATTTTTTTTCTAGTTTTGTAGGTATTTCTAGTAGAAAATGATACCAAGCAAGCTATGAAACACAACTACTTTAGTACATAGAGGATTTGGTAACATAAACCCAAAGTGACCAAAGATTGTCAATAATGTTGGCCACAAGCAAAATGACTGTATTTGAAGTGATGGGAACATAAAAATGGTTGGATAAATTCCAGTTTTTTAGTCTTTCAATTGTGTGGGAATTGCTAAATTATTTTTTAAACTGAAAGCCTCCAAATTGGAGCAGTGTTTTAATTTAACCTGACAAAATAATGGGCTAAGAGGTAGCAAAACGTATATATGTACTGATGTACTGTATATTTTCTCCTTTACACAGTCAGTTCCCCCTCCTCTTCTACTTACAGAAGCTTGGAGTTTTCACTATAGATCAAACATTATTCTTAGGCCCCCCTATACACAATATGATCCCCTTGTATTGTACACATTGTATGATGGTCCTTATAGTTCACTATACTGAGCGTGATCCCCCACATATGGTATGATGGTTCTCACGGACTCCATATACACAGTATAATCACCCACAGCCCACCATACATGTAATGACGTCCTCACAGCCCCCATATATACAGCATGATCCCATATCAAATGGTATGATGCGCCAACACATTCACCCCACAAGTTACTGAACATTAAAAAAAAATACTCATCTTGCTCCCATTTGCCTGGCACACTGCTTTGATGTTTGTGAGGCACCTCACAGCAGACGCAATGTAGTGACATCATCACATCAGAGTCTCACAGGCTGAATGGTGGAATGGAAGAAGGAGCACTGGGCTGGAGAGTGGTCGCATAGTGCTGAACGTGGGACACTATTTTCAGCCCTTCAGCTATCCTGGTATGCGGGCCGGACAGGAATAGGTAAAGGACCTGTGGTTCACAGTTTGCCCAGATCTGTCCTATTTTGATCCTCAAAATCAGATCAGAATAGAATATGCTCTGAGTTTCACAGATCTCATTCTCAGATCCATTATTTTAATGAATTTCTGAATAGATCCATTCAACTCATGGGCCTGTGTGTCGTCCGATAAAAAAAACGGGAGCACATGGACCTTTCACATGGATGTGTAAATGCTGTCTTAGTGTACCTGACATTTTAGGTAAGTTTTCTCAATGTGTGTATCACACTGGTGAATGGTGGACCCACTGCGCCATGGGCCGGGCTTACCCTGGAGGGGCGTGACTAAGCGGCTACCTGATTTTCACTGGAGCGTCTGATGGTGAGGTCAGGCTTGAGCTGCAGGTAGCCACGAGGTACCACTCCAGGGCAGTGTCCCAAAGGTCAGGGATGCTGGTTCAGGTTCGGAGTCCCAGGCAGGACCGGATACTGGTGCTGGTGCAGACAGTTCGGCTTCTGAATAGAAGACAGGACGGCCACTGGTACAGGTTTAGACTATGCAGCTTCTGGATAGAAGACAGGACCAGACAAGGCAGTTTTAGGTTCAGGACTAGGTGCCGGCCGGTCAGGTACAGAAACAGGTTCAGACAGGAGCGTACAGGATAAAGTTCCAGCAGGATGGACTGAGGGACCTAACAACAAAGAAGCAAGTACAAGATGACAATGTGCTAAAGTTGCTCAGGCACCTTCCAACAGATGAAGGTACCTTAAGTGCTAAATGCCTCCCAGCTATTGGCTGGGGGCACATCTTGTGTGCGCATGCTGTCTTTTTAAGAGTCAGGTAGTGTGTGTGTCCTAAACAGAGTGCTCCTCACTTCTCTTCTCCCTCTCCTCTCCATAGAGTACAATAAGATGTGTAACCGGACACCACACTGTGCTGACAGTCTGTTTTGCTGTGCCTAAAATGGATTTGAGCTGCTTCTTTTTCTTACTGAGTGGTGAGAACAAGAGGCAGAATGAGTGGCGTAACTAGAGTCTGATTGGCCCTGGGGCAAAATTTGGACCTGGGCCCCCACCTACATGTTGGTCAAATGTATTTCCCCCATCCTGGGCCTCTTATAACATTTTCCCCCACTCTGGGCCCCATCCTGGTATATTGTCCCCAAACCTGGTATATTGTCCGCCATTCTGGTATAATGTCCCCATCCTGGTATAATGGCCCCCATCTGGTTTAATATTCCCTTATTCTGGTATAATGTTCCCTTTCTGGTATAATGTCTCCCATCCTGGTATAATGTCCTCCTGGTATAATGTCCTCATTCTGGTATAATGCCCCCATCCTTGTATAATGTACCCAATTCTGGTATAATGTACCCATTCTAGTATATTGTCCCCCATTCTGGTATATTGTCCCCCATTCTAATATACTGTCCCCTCATCCTGGTATAATGTCCCCATTCTAATATAATGTCCCCATTCTGGTATATTGTCCCCATTCTGGTATATTGTCCCTTCATCCTGGTATATTGTCCCCATTAAGATAAAATGGCCCCATCCTGATATAATATCCCCATCCTTGTATATTGTCCCCGTATCCTGGTATATTATCCCCATTCGGGTTAAATATCCCCGTTCTTGTATATTCTGCCCATCCTGATATAATGCTCCCCATCCTGATATAATGCCTTCATCCTGATATAACACACCCCCCATCCTGGTATATTGTCCCAATTCTGGTATAATGTCCCCATCCTTGTATAATGTTCTCAATATGGTATAATTCCTTCATTCTAATATATTATCCCCATTCTGATATAATGCCCCCATTGTGGTATAATGCCCCATTCTGGTATAAAGCCCCTAATCTTGGTGTATTTTCCTTATTTTGGCATATTATCCTCATTCTGGAATAATAATTATATTCTGGTATAATGTCCCCATTCTGGTATAATGTCCCCATCCTGGTATAATGTCCCCCATTCTGGTAAAATATCCCCCATTTTGATATAATGTCCCCATTCTGGTATAATGTCTCCCATCCTGGTATAATGTCCTTCTGGTATATTGACCTCATTCTGGTATGATGCCCCCATCCTTGTATAATGTACCCAATTCTGGTATAATGTCCGCATTTTGGCTTTGTCCTCCTTTCTGGTATATTGTCCCTCATTCTGATATACTGTCCCTTCATCATGGTATAATGTCCCCATTATGGTATATTGTTCCTTGATCCTGGTATAATGTCCTAATTCTGGTATAATGTCTTCATCCTACACTGTGTGGCGAATTATTAGGCAAATTAGTATTTTGATCACATGATACTTTTTATACATGTTGTCCTACTCCAAGCTGCATAGGCTTGAGAGCCAACTACCAATTAAGTAAATCTGGGGATGTGCATCTCTGTAATGAGGAGGGGTGTTGACTAATGACATCAACACCCTATATAAGGTGTGCTTAATTATTAGGCAACTTTCTTTCCTTTGGCAAAATGGGTCAGAAGAGAGATTTGACGGGCTCTGAAAAGTCCAAAATTGTGAGATGTCTTGCAGAGGGATGCAGCAGTCTTGAAAATTCCAAACTTTAGAAGCGTGATCACCGAACAATCAAGTGTTTCATGGCAAATAGCCAACAGGGTCGCAAGAAGCGTGTTGGCCAAAAAAGGCGCAAAATAACTGCCCATGAATTGAGGAAAATCAAGCGTGAAGCTGCTAAGATGCCATTCGCCACCAGTTTTGCCATATTTCAGAGCTGCAACGTTACTGGAGCATCAAAAACCACAAGGTGTGCAATACTCAGGGACATGGCCAAGGTAAGGAAGGCTGAAAAACGACCACCTTTGAACAAGAAACATAAGATAAAATGTCAAGAATGGGCCAAGAAATATCTTAAGACTGATTTTTCAAAGGTTTTATGGACTGATGAAATGAGAGTGACTCTTGATGGGCCAGATGGATGGGCCAGAGGCTGGATCAGTAAAGGGCAGAGAGCTCCACTCCGACTCAGACGCCAGTAAGGTGGAGGTCGGGTACTGGTATGGGCTGGTATCATCAAAGATGAACTTGTGGGACCTTTTCGGGTTGAGGATGGAGTGAAGCTCCACTCCCAGACCTACTGCCAGTTTCTGGAAGACAACTTCTTCAAGCAGTGGTACAGGAAGAAGTTGGTATCGTTCAAGAAAAACATGATTTTCATGCAGGACAATGCTCCATCACATGCATCCAACTACTCCACAGCGTGGCTGGCCAGTAAAGGTCTAAAAGAAGAAAAAATAATGGCATGGCCCCCTTGTTCACCTGATCTGAACCCCATAGAGAACCTGTGGTCTATCATAAAATGTGAGATCTAGAGGGAGGGAAAACAGTACACCTCTCGGAACAGTGTCTGGGAGGCTGTGGTGGCTGCTGCAGGCAATGTTGATCGAAAACAGATCAAGCAACTGACAGAATCTATGGATGGAAGGCTGTTGAGTGTCATCATAAAGAAAGGTGGCTATTTTGATCACTAATTTTTTTGGTTTTTGTTTTTGCATGTCAGAAATGTTTATTTCTAATTTTGTGCACTGATATTGGTGAAAATAAACAAGTGAGATGGGATTATATTTGGTTTTTATTAAGTTGCCTAATAATTCGGCACAGTAATAGTTACCTGCACAAACAGATATCCTCCTAAGATAGCCAAATCTAAAAAAAAAAACACTCCACCTTCCAAAAATATTAAGCTTGAATGTGGGTTGATTGAGAACATAGTTGTTGATCAATAATAAAAATAATCCTCTAAAATACCACTTGCCTAATAATTCTGCACACAGTGTAGATAATGTCCCCATTCTGGTATATTATCCCCATTCTGCTATATTGTCCCTTCATCCTGGTATATTGTCCCCATTAAAGTACAATATCCCCATCTCAGTATAATGCCCCATCCTGACATAATGTCCCCATCCTTGTATATTGTCCCCATTTTGGTATATTGTCCCTGCATCCTGGTATAATTTCCCCATTCTGGTATAATATCCCCATTCTGGTATAATGCACTTCAATCTGTTATAATGTTCCCCATTCTGGTATAATGCCACATTCTGATATAATGTCCCCATCCTGGTATAATGTCCCAATCCTGGCATATCTGTCAAGGATACACAGCGGGCAGGGTATCACAGAACCCATCACTGTTACCACTTTGTCACAGATGACAGCGGGGAGATCACACAGATCCCACTTCTGGCACCAATTTTCATAGGAAAGCAACTCCGCTGGCACCAATTGTCAGGACAATTGCGCAATTGGCTTACGAGAGAGATGAGGTCGCGGCTGCTTCCACTACTAAGTGGGTTGTTGGGGAACTAACAATGGGCGTATGGTACTGTATATACAACTCTGACTCCAATGTATGGAATATATGTATATACCCCCCGTAAGGTCACTGCCAGCTCCGCAATAAAAAAAACCCCAAAAAACGACTAGCTGCCACCACCTGTCTTTTATACAGGCCGATTGGACATCTGTTACAGGTAGCGGATGGCTTCAGGGGTGCGGTTTAAAGAGCAAGAGGAACAGCTATTAAATTTTATCTATTTAATCTAGAAAGATAGGCAGGGCTTATAAAAATTGTACATAAGTGATTAACAATGGGAACAAAACAATACAATATACTGTTAGGAGGGCGGTTGCAAACAACTTTAATATAATGGAACGCAAGTTACGCAACCGACCCCAGGGTCCGTGATGCAGCCTGATGGACTGCTGCCGAACACTTTCCGGGTGGAAAGGAAAGCAAGCAACTTAAATGTTAAACCCTTCCGTGTTTCTGCACACTGAAACGGGTATAGCAATACGCACTATCTCCGTTAGCAGCACGAGAGATAGGCGGAGAAAAACTATTTGTAGTCCTGTTACAGCACAGGAACTACAATGGCGGCGCTAGGATGCGTGTGTGACTACACCGACGGGTACACGTGCCTCCAGCCGGCGTGCTACAGGACTGCAGGGTATTACTGCACGTGGCTGACAGGCGATAGCCGTGGACAGGGCGTCTGCAGGCTGCTCGGGGTGTTAGGCGACCCCTATGGCAGAGCCAGACTGCAAGACGGAGCTACCTGCCTATTTCCACTAGCCTGCCTATTTCCACTACACCTGCCTATGGAAGCTACGTGGAACACAGTCGTCCACACATCAGCATCACTGCTCAATGATCAGAGCGCGCCGCCATGTTTGTGGGCGGGCCTTTTAAAGACTAAGCCCTGACCACCAACACGCCATTGGTGATGCCACCTGTGGACCAATCAGGCGGTGCCAGGTCACCGGGTCAGGTGGGTGCCAAACCACCAATCACGATCCGCCAGGTCACGGGCATGCTCAGTGCGGCGAATCCTGGACTTAGACTCCAAAAGCCCTGTCTCCCTCCGCAACCTATGCTTAACATTGCTAGGCACAAATATCCAGGAGACAATCTGTACACCTCATGGACCAGCTAGGCGTTGGGGCTGATGACAATGCTGAGCAGCATCAGCCCCAGCTGGACCAAAATGGGAAACCACAGAAGGCTCTGGACCCATTTCGAATCCAGCAACAGACCGACACCTAACATTATCCCAGTTCTTACATCCCCCTCCATTTGACGCTCATTTACCTCCATGAGCAGGGGAGCATGAATGTGGTCCATCGGGTCACAGAGAGGATTCACAGAACCGTGACCCCTCCGGTGTACAGGGTACCCTTTTTTAAAGCGGGGGGCAAACTTAGCACACTCCCTGCACACTTTAGTATTGCGAGCCGTGAGCCGCACTCTGTCGCCCGGATATGATACGGGGGCAGGACGACGAGAAGTGACAACCGACTCTCTATGTGTGGAGTCCGACACGGGTGACAGATGGAGAACTTTGGCGGAAAGATTTATCTCTCGCACAGACGGGACACGCGAGAACAAAGTCCTTGACGTCCTGGAGCCACCGGGGCCACCAATAGGACCGTTGAAGGGACTTAGTGGTACATTTGACCCCCAGATGAGCTCCGATCTTAGGGGCATGAGCCCATGAGAGCACCATATTCTGTAGATTAGGGGAAACAAACGTCCTCCCCAACGGAACCTGGCTAGAGGACACTGCAGCCACTCTCTCTACCTGAGAGTTCTTTTCGACATAGTCTGACAAGACCCGGGTCCTGGGAACAGACAAAGAATCTGTACCAGAAGCCACAACGTTAGAGGGATCAGAGACTACCCTCCGGGTGGCTGTGACCATACACTGAGACACACAATTCTCGCTCCAGGAAGAAATTCTCCCCGTATTCCAGTCAATATGTGGAGTATGACAACGTAGCCAGGGGAGACCCAATAACACCTCGTCTAATCCACCAGGAATAATAAGAAATGAGATGACTTCCCGGTGGTCCTGAGGAAATGACATGGTGAGGGGAATCGACTGGTGGGTGATTTGCGCGTCCAGGAGTGAACCATTGACAACACTAATGTTCATTGGTCTTGACAGTAACTCTATAGGGATGGCATGCCTCTGGGCAAACGTAGATGATAAAAAATTGCCATCAGCACCAGAGACCACCCCCGCCTTGGCAGTAACTGCAGATGTACCAAAGGACAATGTCACATTATATAATAATTTGGAGGAAGAAGCCCCCGAATCTAACACACCTCCTCCAAAGGTGGTAAGACCTACTCGTTTTCCCGACTGCTTGGAACCCTTATTAACGGGGTCCTCCAAGAGATGTGCAGGTCGGGAACGAGAAGGACTAGCCTCCGTCTGGGACATATCCATGGCCTCAGGCTCCGGGTCAGGAGTTGCGGGTTTGGAAACGGGTCTAGAGAAGGACGGTGCCAACCGACACTGGGGTCTGGGAACCTCCAGTTCTAATTTGTGTTCAGCATGACGCAAATCAATTCGGTTAGCAAGAGAGATTAACTCCTCCAAGGAGGTTGGGATCTCTCTGGTAGATAGAGCATTTTTAATATGCCCAGCCAGACCCTTCCAGAACACCGGGATAAGCGACCGCTCACACCAATCCAGTTCAGCTGCTAGGGTTCTAAACTGGATGGCATAGTGGCTGGCGGTGGCTGAACCCTGGATCAATGCAAGAAACTTAAGAGCCGTATCATGCGTGACCTGAGGACCTAGGAATCCACTTTTTAGGGTCTTAAGGAAAAGACCCGCATTTGCTACAACCGGATCATTCCGTTCCCATAGAGGAGTAGCCCACTCCAGGGCCCTGTGGGAGAGTAATGAGATGACATAACCCACTTTGCCTCTTTCGGAGGGGAACCGTGCCTCCATCATCTCCAACTGAATGGAGCATAAATTAATAAAACCCCTGCAGGATTTACTGTCTTCAGAAAATTTCTCCGGGAGAGCAAAACGGGGTAATGGGGCAGTTGCGGCTGTCGCAGCATTTATCGCAGCCGAGTTAACCAAATTGGCTGCTAACGAAGCCGCCTGGGTAGCTACTGCAGTGATATCAGCGGCCGGAGCTTGTTTCAGAGATCTAAGTCTGGTCTCCAGTCGCTGTATGTAACGCTGCAGTTGCTGGTTGTCGGCCATGTTCGGCAAGACCCTGGCGCTCTGATACTGTTAGGAGGGCGGTTGCAAACAACTTTAATATAATGGAACCCAACCGACCCCGGGGTCCGCGATGCAGCCTGGTGGACTGCTGCCGAACACTTTCTGGGTGGAAAGGAAAGCAAGCAACTTAAATGTTAAACCCTTCCGTGTTTCTGCACACTGGAACGGGTATAGCAATACGCACTATCTCCATTAGCAGCACGAGAGATAGGCGGAGAAAAACTATCTGTAGTCCTGTTACAGCACAGGGACTACAATGGCGGCGCTAGGATGCTTGTGTGACTACGCCGATGGGTACACGTGCCTCCAGCCGGCGTGCTACCGGACTGCAGGGTATTGCTCCACGTGGCTGACAGGCGATAGCCGTGGACAGGGTGTCTGCAGGCTGCTCGGGGTGTTAGGCGACCCCTATGGCAGAGCCAGACTGCAAGATGGAGCTACCTGCCTATTTCCACTACCCTGCCTATTTCCACTACACCTGCCTATTTCCACTACACCTGCCTATGGAAGCTACGTGGAACACAGTCGTCAACACATCAGAATCACTGCTCAATGATCAGAGCGCGCCGCCATGTTTGTGGGCGGGCCTTTTAAAGACTAAGCCCTGCCCACCGAAGCGCCATTGGTGATGCCACCCGTGGACCAATCAGGCGGTGCCAGGTCACCGGATCAGGTGGGTGCCAAACCACCAATCACGATCCACCAGGTCACGGGCATGCTCAGTGCGGCGAATCCTGGACTTAGACTCCAAAAGCCCTGTCTCCCTCCGCAACCTATGCTTAACAGTGCTAGGCACAAATACCCAGGAGACAATCTGTACATCTCGTGGACCACCTAGGCGTTGGGGCTGATGATGATGCTGAGCAGCATCAGCCCTGGCTGGACCAAAATGGGAGACCACAGAAGGCTCTGGACCCATTTTGAATCAAGCGACAGACCGATGCCTAACATATACACTACTGTTCAAAAGTTTGGGGTTATTAGAAATTTCATTATTTTTGAAGGAAAAGCATATATTTTTTTCAATGAAGCTAACATTAAATGAATCAGAAATACACTCTATACATTGTTAATGTGGTAAATGACTATTCTAGCAGCAAACCTCTTGTTTTTATTGCAATATCTACATAGATGTATAGAGGCCCTTTTCCAACAACCACCACTCCAATTTTTAATAGTACATTGTGTTTGCTAACTGTGTAAGAAGGCTAATTGATGTTTAGAAAACCCTAGAAAACCCTTGCACAAGTATGTTAGCCCAGCTGAAAACGGTTTGGCTGATTTGAGAAGCTATAAAATTGACCTTCTTTTGAGCTAGTTGAGAATCTGGAGCAATACATTTGTTTGTTCTATAAAACTCTCAAAATGGCCAGAAAAAGAGAACTTTAATGTGAAACTCGACAGTCTATTCTTGTTCTTAGAAATGAAGGCTATTCCATGTGAGAAATTGCCAAGAAACTGAAGATTTCCTACAACGGTGTGTACTACTCCCTTCAGAGGAGAGCACAAACAGGCTCTAACCTGAGTAGAAAGAGAAGTGGGAGGCCCCGCTGCACAACTGAGCAACAAGACAAGTACATTAGAGTATCTAATTTGAAAAATCAATGTCTCACAGCTCCTCAACTGGCAGCTTCATTAAATAGTATAGGTGTATTTGGTATCTGCGCTAGTCCTGGTATAGTTGAGGTGCTGACGAAAAGTATTTGAGGAAAGATAAAGTTTAAAATAAGGTATTTTATTAGGTTGTTAAAAAATTTTAAATAGTGATTATGTATAAAAACAAGACTTTAAGACAGGGTCCTGAGTAGGATAAAAGTAAATAAGTCAGATGGACGTAGAGGTCAATGCTGAATGGAGGTCATCTGAAAGGGAAGAGGAGCGGTGTTAAAGAGTGACCTGTTTAATTCTACTTAAATTATTGCAGTATTGGTGCAAACTATTACCTGCTTGGTCTGAGGTAGCTGATAGTATAGTGGCTCATATACGTGTAGTAATATGGTATTTAAATTACTCTGAAAAAGGAGGGTAAAGGTCAATGGAGAACACAATAAGAGGTTGGTAGATATTGTGTATTATTCCTAGTGCGTTAATGTGGTGACCATCAGTGGTTTACCTGAGCTAGAGGGAGATGGATTTAGTTCAGTCGATTTCGGTACCAGTGGAGTAATGCAGGTTATATGCTACGAGCCATGGTGAGAAATCTAAGAATTGAGAAATTTAGGTATTATTGTGCGGTTAGTATTGGGAACTAAGGCGTGTTTAGGGTAAAATACCTGAGGGTGGAGAGTTGGATATATGTGGTATACCCAGCTGTCCAGTTGGTGTTAGTTGAGCACTATAGTGTGGTGAGGATCGGTGGGAACCCTCTGCTCCCCTGTATCTAAGGGTACATCCCTTAAGGTGATGGCAGGGGAGAGTTTTTGTTCCTAAAAAACGTTAGTCCTATGGTTGCATCCACTTTTACGTAACTTACTCAGAGTATACCATCTGCTGTGCGCAGGTAGACTCAGATAATGATTCTAGTCTGCTTTGACCAATAAGGTCCGTTCGCAGAGTGCTTGCAAAGATGTGCAGCCAGCAGAGGTCCCCACTGTGCTGGTGTCGTGCCTAGAATTGCATTGTTGCCCGGTGATGGTCAGCGGTGCCTGGAGGGCACGTGAACTGACTGATGCTGGTGGAATCGTGCAATGGGCAACAGGCTGGGTGGCACTGATCATGTACCTTCAGATGCGGTGGGTGTCGGCGGCCGTCCATAGTCATTGGAGAGCTTGTGGGCTCACTAACCTTTCCAGTTGAAGGCGGCTTGATGGATTCTTGCAGCGTGAGTGTCTCGCAGCACGTGGAGTCCCGGCCGGAGGCTCCAGTGAGAGCAGATACAGGATTATCGGCGGTAGCTCTAGTTGTGGAAGAAGACCTGCGTGACGTCAGGTCACGTGGTTCCCCGAGATGAGGTTAGGACGGATAGCACTGAGGACCTTTCCTACGCGTTTCGGATTTCACGGAATCCTTCGTCAGGGATGGTCCTGTAAGTGCTTAGTACTTCCTTTTATATGTATGTACTTGGTCCTCATTATGCTAATTAGTTGCAGGCAGGTATTGGGAGGGAAAGGGCAATTGTCTTGATGATACAGTTAGCCAGTTTCTTTCTTATGTTTGTTTTAGTCCAGGTTACAAGTTGGAGTACTCAGTTAAAAGCAAAAAGTTCAATTTCACTATTGAGACCTTTAGGTCTCAGTGAGTCCAATTTAAAAATCCAGCTGCTTTCGATTCTAGACATTTGGCTAATGAAGTTACCCAGCCGCCAATGTTTGTGGACTATTTGGATGCCTGTAATCTGGGTATCTTTTAGTGACCCCTCATGTTTTTCCGAGAAATGCTTGCAAAGAGGATGTTTCTGATACTTGTTCCGTATGTTGCGCAAATGTTCTCCCAGTCGTTTGTTCAGGGGGGCGTATTGTGCGTCCCACATATAAATTTTTACACAGGCATTTGAGTCCATAAATGACACCTTTAGTAGTGCACGTGTTAAAATCCTTAATTGGAAATTCAATATCACCATGAGAAATTGTGCTATGTTTTTTGGTGTGCAGGTTTCTGCATTTTTTGCATGGGTAAAAGCCTGAACAAGAATAAGCTCATTGATATCCTTGAATATCTACCACATTTATAACTCCAAACAATTAACTAAAAACAAACAGGGTCTAAAAAACCCAACATGACCAGAGTTTTGATAAAATTTGAATAATCTTTATTTAAACAACATTTCTTGGTGTATCAAATAAAAACACAGCACCACGATGCTACTGAACAAGGAAAACAACCTGGACAATTATCAGCACTGAGTATGTTATCACCTATTGGAACGGTGACTCCCTACTCCTCCAAAAAGTGTCTAGTGCACATCGTTTAAAGCAGTATTGCCCAATGGGAGTCTAATATCTCCATTGATTATACTGTCACAATAGGACCATAAAACTGTGTACTTACTCTAGCGCTCTGTCCGGTGTGTATCCTCGCGCCCCTACGCGCGTTTCACCCTCGCTTCTTCGGGGGGCGTATGCCTCGAGTGGTTTTGCATATCCTTTTATACTGCCCGCTACCAATCCTAACACTCCCCATTCACCTGTGTCTCCTGAATTAACCAATCCGCAAGCATTACTCACGGCGCATGCCCCGCCATACGTCACGTCCTCTGAGGCACTTTCGCTCGCCGACGGTGGAATGCAAGCGTGTCATTGCTGCTAAGCAGCGGTATACACGCAATGCGTGCCAGGTGTCAGAGAGAGGAAGACCAGACGGAACAATGACAATCATGTGCTCTGAATGCCGCGGATGAGGTAACTGACTGGGTTAGTGGATCTGAATGGAGACAAATTGGATGTTCGTAAATATCTATATATGGACACAGATCTATATTCCATATATATTCTAAGGGACGAGGTTTTAGCTATTCCTAGAAGATGTAAAAAATGGAACGAAGGCTAAGGGCAGGAAGGAAGAAAATTTCATAATCATAAACTTCCTCATAGTAATGGGGGGATGTAAGTCCAAATAAACTTGCCTAATTATGTATATATCTGTATCCTTTGAACTCATTACATCCTTTCCCATTTCATTTACAATCAATAAACCAAATGTTAATGCCATCTCCCTGCACAATGCGCCCTTCCATATACGTATTTGAAAAAAGGAACCAATCCCGTAAATCCAAAGAAATTCATTACATAAATATCCTAAAAGAGCCCCAATGGTCCCATATTGCAGTCCCTTCGTTGGTTAAAAGGTGGAAATTCCTCCCCTTGTAGTCACCACATCATCCCAGAATCCAGCGCTTATCCCAAATCAATGCCTCGATCCAGTGAGGGAGGGAATGGATCAATAATGGGTATTCAGGTCATTGTCCACCCACACTGTTGAAATGATGAAGATCCCTTTCACAGGTAGATGGCATATATAGATCTGAAACTCAAACAGGCCTTAGATTAAAAATAGCTCACATTAAAAAGAGACCACCCTATGCCTATTAAAAGAGAGAGAAAAAATATGGAATAGACAACTAAATTTTTTTCTTTTCTACACACAAATTATAAAAAGGAACTAAAACCAAAATTTTCATTTAATACCAAAGGGGTTACAGTTTTCAGTCTATAGATCCACCGACTTTCAATTTGTGATACTGCTCTAAATAGGTCGCCTCCCCTTGTGCCCAAACAGACCTGGTCAATCCCTCTAATCTTCAAATGCCGTGCATCGCTATCATGAAATCTTTTAAAGTGTCTAGGTAACGTTTTTAAATCACCCTCATTTTCAATTTTTTTAGATTTTTGGATGTCCCTAATGTGTTCCCGTACACGCACCTTTAGTTCCCTGGTAGTCATGCCTACATAGAACTTTGCACAAGGGCATTCCGCTAAATATACAACTCCTTTAGAGGTACAAGTTATAAAACGGTCGATAGTAAATTCTTTGGTTCTGTCTGAATTGGTGAATTTCTTGGTTTTAACCAAATTGTCACAAGCCTTACAATGGCCACAAGGGAAGAAGCCCCTAATATGATTTTTGAAAGAATCCCCTTTCTTATCATTCACCCAGGAATAATGGCTCTTAACGAGTAGGTCCTTCAAATTTTTGGACATTTCGGCTGTAATTAGCGGTTTGCCAGGCATAATACGTCCCAAGATGGGGTCAGTTTGTATAATACCCCAATGTTTCTTAATAATATCAGTGAACTTCTGCCAATGGCCATAGAAGGGAGTGATCAGACGTGTCTGGCCTACCGATTCCTTGTTCTCTTTAGGCTTATTGTCATATAACAATTTATTCCTAGGAGTATCCCTTGCCCTATGATATCCTCGCCTGATTGTTCAATGGCTGTATCCTCATTCTCGGAATCTTTGATACAGATCTTGTGCCTGCTGTTCAAATCGTTCTTCTGTAGAACAGATTCTTTTGGCCCGTAGATATTGGCTGATGGGTATGCTTTGTATGGTGGATGGCAAATGTGAGGAACTGGCATGCAAGATGGAATTAGTAGCAGTGGGTTTACGAAAAATGTCTGTGGTAATCAATCCATCAGAGGTGACCATCAGGTCAATATCCAAAAAATTTACGTGCAAACCACTGGAATAGGTTAATTTGATGTTAACATCATTAGTATTTAAATTACCCATAAACTGTGCCAGCTCCTCATCAGTACCCTCCCACACAAACAGGGCATCATCTATATACCTCATCCAGTTGTGGGCTTTATCAGAGCCCACAACTGGAGCATACTGTAATACCTCTCTCTAACAGGCTCCCATAAAGAGATTTGCATATGAGGGGGCTCAAGCCACCCCCATTGCAGTCCCTTGTCTCTGAATGAAGATTTATTCATTAAATGTAAAACAATTATGTTTGAGCACAAACTCCAATAATTCCATGATCACTTCAGTGAGGGACGTGTCACAGTTTTATGGTCCTATTGTGACAGCATAATCAATGGAGATATTAGACTCCCATTGGGCAATACTGCTTTAAACGATGTGCACTAGACACTTTTTGGAGGATAACAATAGGTGATAACATACTCAGCGCTGATAATTGTCCAGGTTGTTTTTGTTTTCCTTGTTCAGTAGCTTCGTGGTGCTGTGTTTTTATTTGATACACCAAGAAATGTTGTTTAAATAAAGATTATTCAAATTGTATCAAAACTCTGGTCATGTTGGGTTTTTTAGACCCTGTTTGTGTTTAGTTTATGGGTAAAAGCCTATAGGGTTGGAGAACAGGTTCTTAAGTAGAGAGGCTACTGGGGGATTTTTTATAGATGGGCCAGATTCCTTGCTTTCTTAAATATAAATTTTGGTTCTAGGGGGATCTGATCCCCTATTATCTTGTCGTCCCTAGGGATGTTCCAGTGGTGTTTGATAATTTTCCTCAAAATATATCTATTGGACTTGTAGGTGGTGATGATTGGAACATCAATGGTCAACCCTTCTGGTTCCGGGTTATTGGTTTCTTTAGTGTCCAGGAGTTCTGATCGGGGTATCATTTTGATCTGGTTTTTGGCAGTGTCTAAAAGGGTTGGGTCATAACCTTTATTCAAAAAAATTTTTTGTTAGAAGGTTAGCTTCATTCTCAAAGTCATTGGATTTTGAACAATTTCTATGGAATCTCATATATTGGCTTCTTGGGACATTTAGGAGCCAGCTAGGGAGATGGCAACTGTCCATATGTATAAAACTGTTTATGTCCGTAGGTTTAAAGAAGGTGCGAGTGCATATTTGACCCTGGTTAATGTAAATATTTAGGTCCAGAAAGTTCACCTGATCAGTGCTTATTGTGGAAGTGAAGTTGAGATAAAAATCATTGTTATTGAGATCAATCAGGAACAGTTTGAGAGATTCCTGATTTCCTGACCAAATGAATAGGACATCATCAATGAAGGACCAGGTTCGCGTGCAGCCCGCCACCGGGGATTATGGTGTGGTGCTCCCACAAGCCCACATAAAGGTTGGCGTAGCTGGGCGCGAACCGGGTCCCCATCGCCATGCCCCATCTCTGTTTGTAATGCCTCTGTTCGTATTTAAAAGAGTTGTGATTTAAAATAAAAAGCATACATTCCTCAATAAAGTCGATCTGTTCGTCTGGCATTGTGGTAGGTTTCTTTAAAAAGAAAAAAAGAATTTTGCTGATTGGCAACCCTTTTGGTGTTGAGTCACCCTATATAATGACGTGATGTCTAGGGTCCCTATTATGTAGTGGCTCTCCCATTTGACTTTATCCAGTAGTAGTAAGGTGTGTTTAGTATCTTTAAGGTGAGCTGGCAGGAGAGGGACTAAATTCTGTAGGTGACTGTCAACAAATCTAGATAAATTTGATGTTAAGCTTTGAATGCCAGATATGATCGGTCTGCCGGGTGGATTAGTTATCCTTTGTTGGGTGAAGAGAATGGGGCATCAGACTGCGCAGCTCGCCTGTCAGAATAATGTACGTATATGTATAGACTGTCCTGAGGAAGTGGTGTGATCACCACGAAACGCGTAGAAATAAAGTCTATTTCATCAATACATCGATTTGGATTCCTCTGGTACATTATTCTGACAGGCGAGCAGCGCAGTCTGATGCCCCATTCTCTTCACCCAACAAAGGATCATTGCTTCGGGGTTTGCAGCAGCCGCCAAAGCTAAGTACAGTGGTTGTGTCTTACACAACCCTAATAGGTGAGTGAATTTGAATTATCTTTCACAAATATTCCTTTTATCTCGGATAAGACCCTATGTGCGCTCTATATTCCTTCTAGTTACCTTGTTACACGTCCGGGTGGATTAGTTATTGATTTATGAATTTTGGGGAGATGATAAAAAATGGCTAGCCTAGGATAAGGAGTAAATATGTATTCATACTCAGATTTATTCAGGAAGCCTTCCCTTAATCCTTTGTTTAATAGATATTTCATTTAAAGAACATATTTTGGGGTAGGGTCAAAGGGCAAAATTTCATAAGTTTGTGTGTCATTTAGAAGTCTTAGACACTCATTATGGTACTGTGTATGGTCCAGTATCACAAGACCTCCGCCTTTATCGGCTGGGCGTATTGCTATTTCTTGTTTTTTTGCTAGTGTTTGGATAGCTCTGCATTCGCGCCTAGTGAGATTGTGCCTGATTCTTGAGCATTTTTTGTTTTTTACTCGACGAATATCGTCTATTACATTTTTCTGGAAGGCTTCAAGGAATTCTGAATATTCATTCAGGGGATGAAAGTTGGATTTCTTTTTTAAGGTGGTATGGTGGAAATTCCGGGTACTGGTGTTAATTGAGGCTGGAATACTAATCGAGTCCTTCTTCATGAAATGTTTTTTAATTGAGAGTTGTCTCATGAATTTTTTGACCCCGATGAAGGCCTCAAATTTATCAAATTGAGATGCTGGTGCATATTTCAATCCCTTGTTCAAAAGTTTAGTTTCATCTGGTTTAAGTGTATAATGACTGAGATTAAAAATTGAAGAGTGATTCTGATTTATTTCCTGAGATAGTAGTTTTTTCTTTTTGGTGAGTCCCCCCCCCCCCCCGCAGGCCCTCTGGCCCTCTGGCCCTCTGGCATTTTTTTGTGGGGCCTTGTGAAAAAAATTGGAGTTGGTCTGTCGTTTACGTACTTGTGGATGTTGAGAGTTACTCTGATGAGATGTGGAGGCATGATAGCTGCTGGTAGGTGCCTCTTGATTGTGAAATTGGGATAGAGGAGCAAGGGGAGGTGGTGATGTGTCTGGCAGGTTGTCTAATATATCGAACCTGTTATGTGTATCAATCGGAGTCTCGGGAGCGGTTGAGTTCTGTGTTGGTGTACCAGTAGGAATTGGTGGTCTTAGAGAGGTTAGGGGGAGAGCTTTGTGTAGATTCATGGTCAGAGGTAGGGTGTATAGAGAATCTGTCCTCTTATTGGAGTAGGCTCCCTTCTACTTCATCAATAATTTTGAAAGCTTCTTGGGTCGATGGTTGGTTCAGTGTAGGAGGTTCTGGAACAGCATCTCTACCAAATTTCCTCTGTTTCTTTAGGATAATTTATTTTTCTTTTGTGTGAATTCTAGCTCTGATACTATTGGATAGATTAATGATTTCTGGATGGTTTTGGTAAGGTTTTATTTCCTTATATAGTTTAGATATGTGGACTTTATTGTCCATTAACAGTTGTTTTCTTTTATCTATTATGAATGTGACTGCCTGTTTTGAAAATGATTTGAACATGGCGTCCCATTCTGATAATGTAGTTGGGTCAGCTATATCACCTGATAGGGGTTTGGTTACACAAAGTCCTGTAGGAATAGTATTGTAGGCTAGATACCTTTCAAGTGTGGCTACTTCCCATAGGTCACGCATCTCTTTTAATAAAAGTTGTTCAAGAGTTTTCAATGATTCCTTGACCATGCTGAGATTGTCTGTATTAGGGTTGATTGGTGGACGATGGTAGGTAGTGGTAAAGAATTTATGGATGTTATGTATCCTGTTTGTCCTATCAGTCCACAGGTCTCCCATGGTTTGAATGTTCCGGGAGATAGGAAGTTCTAGTTGCGGTATTGTACCACAATAGGTAGGTAAACCTGTGCAGCCTCCTGTATGGTTTGAAGTACAAAATATAAATATGGTATAGAAGGGGGCGCTGTTAAATTTAAGTCCAGGACCTGCTGCGGATAAAAGCAGTAAACAAAAAGGCTGCAAGGGGAATATGGTATAGGTGTATATGGTATCTGCGCTAGTCCTGGTATAGTTGAGGTGCTGACGAAAAGTATTTGAGGAGAGATAAAGTTTAAAATAAGGTATTTTATTAGGTTGTTAAAATATTTAAATAGTGATTAAGCATAAAAACAAGACTTTAAGACAGGGTCCTGAGTGGGATAAAAGTAGATAAGTCAGATGGACGTAGAGGTCAATGCTGAATGGAGGTCTGTCAGATGGACGTAGAGGTCAATGCTGAATAGTACACGCAAAACGCCAGTGTCAAAAAAAAGAAAAAGCCATATCTGAGACTGGCTAATAAAAGTAAAATATTAATATGGGCAAAAGAACACAGACATTGGACAGAGGAAGATTGGAAAAAAGTTTTATGTACAGATGAATCAAAGTTTGAGGTGTTTGGATCACACAGAAGAACATTTGTGAGACGCAGAACAACTGAAAAGATGCTGGAAGAGTGCCTGACACCATCTGCCAAGCATGGTGGAGGTAATGTGATGGTCTGGGGTTGCTTTGGTGCTGGTAAAGTGGGAGATTTGTACAAGGTAAATGGGATTTTGAATAAGGAAGGCTATCACTCCATTTTGCAACGCCATGCCTGTGGACAGTGCTTGATTGGAGCCAATTTCATCCTACAACAGGACAATGACCCAAAGCACACTTCCAAATTATGCATGAACTATTTAGGGAAGAAGCAGGCAGCTGGTATTCTCTCTGTAATGGAGTGGCCAGCGCAGTCACCAGATCTCAACCCCTTTGAGCTGTTGTGGGAGCAGCTTGACCGTATGGTACGCAAAAAGTGCCCATCAAGCCAATCCAACTTGTGAGAGGGGCTTCTGGAAGCATGGGGTGAAATTTCTCAAGATTACCTCAGCAAATTAACAGCTAGAATGCCAAAGGTCTGCAATGCTGTAATTGCTGCAAAGGGAGCATTCTTTGATGAAAGCAAAGTTTGAACGAGAAAATTATTCTTTCTAATAAAAATCATTATTTCTAACCTTGTCAATGTCTGGACTATATTTTCTAATCATTTTACAACTATTTTGATAAATAAAAGTATGAGTTTTCATGGAAAACACAAAATTGTCTGGGTGGCCCCAAACTTTTTAATGGTAGTGTATACATTTATAGAAGATAAAAAGGAATAAAGAAACATAACTTGATGCCACGAAAATGGTTCAGAGCTTAGCGGCTCCAGGAAAATGACAGAACCTTAAGCAAGCTGCACCTTCCAAGAACTGAAAAATGACCCAGACCCAAATACTGCTTTTTATTAGCTTAAAGTTTCTCTCAACACACCTCCCCTTGATAAGCTCATGAGGGGCAAGGGGCTGATTGTGGGATGTGCTGCGTCAGTTAGAATTTTATGAAATACCCAACTTACAAAATATATTCGCCCCTGAAGGTCCCAGGAGGTAGATCATATTTCTTATCATGATTTTTCCGTTACATGGAGATCAAACATAGCCTGGTTCGCATTATCTATTGGACCATTTTTAAGTTGGAGGGGTTCTAGTAGCCCCACGGTGATGTGAGTGAATGTGTCACATTTAGTGATGAGCAAATATGTTCGAAATCTGATTTCAAATGTTAAATTCGACACGAATATGGCACATTCGGATTCGTGATCGGAAAAGCGAGCATTTTTTCTTAAAATCTGCAAAAATTGGCAACATTCTGTGAAAAAGTGCGGGAAAATTATTGTGGTGCAACTAAAGTATCTTTAACACTTTGCCTAGTATACTGCTTGCATATGATGAGCGGGGGAGGTGTTTTATGAGGGGAGGGGCTGGGGGGGAGCAGACAGAAGCTGAGAGCAGCACCGTGCGTCTGATTTTTCTTTTTCTAACTTTATGTGTGCAAATCATGGCTAGCCAATCAGAGCGCAGGAAACATCCACACTGTCCAAACACAAGGGCTTGTGCCATTGGCTGCTGAAATCACATGTCCTCTCTATATAAAGAGCGGACATGTTCTGTGAGTGCCATTTTATGCATGTAACTGGTCACAGCTGCTGGACCCTAATCCTGTATACTGAGAGTTTTTAGCTAGATAGATAGACGGTTACTTGTAAGTCAGAGAGTTTAGATAACTAATGTCCTGTGTGTCTGTGAAATCGACTTTCTTGTTGATTTTTTTTTCTTGTGCTATTATGGAGGTCCAGACAAAGACAGCAGGGCCCATATCATAGAACTCTTTTGTGCAATGCTTCTATTGTGCTCCATGCACGAGTATCCCTTAAAAAATCTAGTAGGGCTTGCTTGATTCAGCAAGCAAGCCCTACTAGCCCACCTTTTCATTTTGTAGGGTTGAATTTCAGCTGTATTCAGGGTAATCTATTTTTTTTAATTTGCTAATGTGATAGCACAAGCTATAGTAACCCACCTTGTCATTTTTTGGGGGTGAAATTCAGCTGTCTGCACAGTGGAAAAAATCTATTTTTTCTATTGCTAACCAGAGTGCTAAAAATATTTTTTTCTGTGACAAACGTGATACAGTCTGCTATAAGCCACCTAGTGCTTTTGTGGCAGTGAAATTCAGCTGTTTTCAGAGTAAAAAAATCTATTTTTTCTGTTGCTAGCCAGGTTAAATTAAGCTGTGTGATACAGTACGTCATTTGTCACTTTGTCATTTTGTGGCAGTGAAATTCAGCAGTATGCAGAGCTTATGCAGAGTAAAAAGTAACGTGATACAGTAGGCTAGATCTGAGTTTGAAATATCTTGGAGCATATATTCTATGTTATACAGGCCTCATCCACAGTGAAAAAAATACTTTCTTCTGTTACTAACTTGAAACAGCAGGGGACATCTCAGTTTGAAATAGTTTGGAGCATATCTCCAATATTATACAGGCGTCACCCACAGTAGAAAAAAATACTTTCTTCTGTTACTAATGTGATACAGCAGGGGACATCTCAGTTTGAAATAGTTTGGAGCATATCTTCTATGTTATACAGGCATCATCCACACTAAAAAAAATACTTTCTTCTGTTACTAATGTTATACAGCAGGGGGCATTTCAGTTTGAAATAGTTTGGAGCATATCTGCTATGTTATACAGGCTTCATCCACACTACAAAAATACTTTCTTCTGTTACTAACGTCATACAGTAGGGGACATCTCAGGGTGCCAAGGGAGGGTGGATCACTGCGATCGAGGGGGGTTGGTGATACCAGACAAACTGTTAGTGAAGGTGCAAGACGCGAGGAACAAATGGAGGAGAAAGAGGTGATGGCCGAGCATCAGTCAGAAGATGAAGAGGATAATCATCCCCTCTCTGTTCGTGTTTGGCAGGAGAGGACCGAGGAGAAAGCATCACAGTTAACCAGCCACCAACACAGCATGGGCTTGAACCTCATGCAAGAGCCCGACATATGAGTGCCTTCTTGCTGCACTGTCTGCAACATGATCCCAGCACAACAGAGTACAAGTTTGACATGTGGTGAACGACTGGAGAAGATGGTACAGGAGTATCTAGAACTCAATATCAATACCAACAGGGAGGGTTTGGAACCTTTTACATTTTGCTTTTCAAAAATGGATGAGTGGCCTGAACTCGCCTGTCACGCCTTGGAGGTTTTATCATGCCCGGCAGCCAGCGTTCTCTCAGAACATGTGTTCAGCGCTGCTGGTGGTGTCCTGACAGCTAAGTGCAGCCGGCAGACCCCTGAAAAAGAGTAGACCGCCAAACTTTCATCAAGATGAACAAGTCATGGATCTCCAAGGACCTTTGCATCTCAATCGCAGACTGTACAGACTAGTTTATGTTGTAGTTTCTAGTGTGCGTAATTGCAGTCTGTGATATCTTTAGCGTGGCTTCTGTACCTGCTCTTGCTGCTGCTGCTGCAGGTGTTAACAAAAATTTTTGGAAATGTGAAAACTAGTGTTGAGCGAGCACTAAAATGCTCGGGTGCTCGATGCTCGGGCCGAGCTCAATGTGATACTCGGGTGCTCGACCCGAGCAACGAGCCCAATGTTAGTCTATGGGAGACCCGAGCATTTTTGCGGCGGCACCCACGGCAGTCTTTTAAAAGCCTAACAAGTGCCCAAAACGATAGTGACAGTGCTCAAATGACATGGAGACAGCATGGGGATCGCCCCAGGAAGCATTTCTGACGCCCAGGTCACTGCTGACAACAACGTGGTCAGAGGTATTAAGCCACTTTTAAGGGCTCACAATAAAACGTTTAAAAACGAAACTGAAACTGCTTTCCTGTGAAATATGTTAAGGAAGTTCCTTTCCAGGGTAAAGACTTGTGTATAAGGTAAAATAAATAACCCCCCAAAAAATACTCCTCCACACCTTGGGCTATGTTCACAAGTAGCATTTTTTATGCGTTTTTGCACTTTTGTATTGCTTTCAACCGTGACAAATGCATTCACCGGGAAATGTCATTTTAACATTTTACAACCTTATCTGGCCATGTGCTGTGTGATACATGCATACAGTGCTGAAAAGACATGGGAACAGCATGGTGAAGACCCCTGGAAGCATCTCTGACACCCAGGTCACTGCCTAAAAGTGTGCCCATCAGAAGTCATCCTTGCCGCATCAGAAGATGCAGACTTGCAACTATCCCAGTGCAAGTTCTTGTCCCAGGGCAGTGTTCAATTGTACCTCCCCCATTCCTTGCAATGCAAGCGCAAGTACGCAGCCAACCACCCACCCACGCCCAGGCTGCAATACCATACTGCTTGCTTGCACTTGAAATTGGGTCTTTTAGGCATGTGGAGGCGGAATCTGGCCACCACGTCATGGCTGAGTTGGTGGGCTGGTATCCTTACTCAGTCCCCAGCCGCCCGGCGGCCGGGTGTCCACACTCGGTCCCCAGCCGCCCGGGGGCAGCCGGGTGTCCATAAACGGTCCCCAGCCGCCCCTATTTCTCCTTGGAACATCCCCCGACACACTTTTCTTAGCCTGGCCTGCTTTAGGGCAGCATTGGATGAGCCCACCAGAGAACCAGACTCCTCCGGTGGGCCCTGGCATCTCCATCAGGGGAGTTGAGAGTGCCAAGGTGAGGACCATGATGATGATGACATGATACAAGTTAGCATCTGCTTTGTTTTCTTGGAATGCAAGCGTAAGTGTGCAGCCTGCCTCCCACCCACCCCCAGGCTGCAATACCATACTGCTTGCTTGCTTGCACTTGAAATTGGGCCTCTTAGGCATCTGGAGGCAGAATCTGGCCACCATGACATGGCTGCATTGGCGGCCTGGAATCCATACTCAGTCCCCAGCCTCTCGGCGGCCGGGTGTCCACACTCGGTCCCCAGATGATAGAAGTTAGCATCTGCTTTGTTTTCTTTTAATGCAAGCGTAAGTGTGCAGCCTGCCACCCACCCACCCCCAGGCTGCAATGCCATACTGCTAGCTTGCACTTGAAATGGGACCTTTTAGTTTGGAGGAGGCCGAAGCTGGCCACTACCTCATGGCTGCTTCGGCAGCGAGGTATCCATACTCAGTCCCCAGCCGCCCCTATTTGTCCAGGTGTGTCTTATACATAAGATTAAGTGCGCATACCAAAACATTACCTGTGCCCTCCCCAGTGCATTTAGTGGGAATGACAGCCTATTAAGCTGTAGTGTGTGCATGCCAAACCCCTGTTCATGGTACATGCGAAGATGCCTCCCACCCTGCACGTGTCGACTTGCAACTATCCTCGTTCAAGTCCTTGTCCCAGGGCAGTGTTCAATTGTACCTCTCCCATTCCTTGCAATGCAAGCGCAAGTATACAGCTTGCCAACCACCCACCCACCCCCAGGCTGTGTCTCCCATAGTCTTTGCTTATGCCTTCCAAGCAAAAGCTGCCAAAAATTAAGAGGGAATGCAATGCCCGTTCGAAGAGTCGTGGAGGTTAGAGTTAATTAAAAACAACATTTCAATGCCCCTTGGAAGAGCTGTGGAGTTCAAAGTGGTTTGACATGACGCTTTTAATGCACCTCGGAAAAGTAGTGGAGGTCACAGTAGCTTGACAAGACGCTTCTAATGCCCCTCAGAAGAGACGTGGAGGTCCCAGTAGCATAACAAGACGGTTTTAATGCCCCTCGGAAAAGTGGTGGAGGTCCCAGTAGCTTAACAAGACGGTTTTAATGCCCCACGGAAAAGTGGTGGAGGTCCCAGTATCTTAACAAGACGCTTTTAATGCCCCTCGGAAAAGTGGTGGAGGTCACAGTAGCTTAACAAGATGCTTTTAATGCCCCTCAGAAGAGACGTGGAGGTCCCAGTAGCTTAACAAGACGGTTTTAATGCCCCTCGGAAAAGTGGTGGAGGTCCCAGAAGATTAACAAGACGGTTTTAATGCCCCTCGGAAAAGTGGTGGAGGTCCCAGTAGCTTAACAGGACGCTTTTAATGCCCCTCAGAAGAGACATGGAGGACCCAGTAGCTTAACAAGACGCTTTTAATGCCCCTCGGAAAAGTGGTGAAGGTCCCAGTAGCTTAACAAGATGGTTTTAATGCCCCTCGGAAAAGTGGTGGAGGTCCCAGTAGCTTAACAAGACGGTTTTAATGCCCCTCGGAAAAGTGGTGGAGGTCACAGTAGCTTAACAAGATGCTTTTAATGCCCCTCAGAAGAGACGTGGAGGTCCCAGTAGCTTAACAAGACAGTTTTAATGCCCCTCGGAAAAGTGGTGGAGGTCCCAGTAGCTTAACAAGACGCTTTTAGTGCCCCTCGGAAAATTGGTGGAGGTCACGGTATCTTAACAAGACGCTTTTAATGCCCCTCGGAAAAGTGGTGGAGGTCGCAGTAGCTTAACAAGAAGATTTGAATGCCCCTTACAAGAGCCATACAGTACAGCATCTTAAAAATATTATTCCCATTATTGGGGAGTGGGTCTCCCACAGTCTTTGCTTATGCCTTCCAAGCAAAAGCTGACAAAAATAAGGACGGAGGAACTTTCAGAAATGGCAACACGGACCACGGTCACCCTGGTGGTATAGTGGTGGTGGAGGCTGAGGATAAGGAGAAGAACATAAAACAGCCGAAATGAGGAAGCGTATACCCATGTGTGGGTGTGAAGCGGTGCATGTGAATACATCTCCCAAAATAACACAGTGGATTTGACTTTATGTTACTCTGCTGTCATTTGGTGGTGATGAGAAGTCTGGCCCAATCCAGCCCTTGTTCATTTTGATAAGGGTCAGCTTGTCAGCATTGTCAGTTGACAGGCGAGTGCGCTTATCAGTTATAATTCCCCCAGCGGCACTAAAAACACGCTCCGATAACACGCTAGCGGCAGGGCAGGCCAGGACCTCCAAGGCGTACAGATCGAGTTCATTCCAAGTGTCCAGCTTGGATACCCAATAATTAAAAGGCACAGAGGAATCACGGAGGACGCTGGTACGGTCGGCAAGGTACTCCCTCACCATCTTTTGAAACTTTCCACTCCTTGTGAGAGTACCCCGCGCCTCAGGGCCTGTAAGCTGGGCGGGTCTCAGAAAACTGTCCCAGAACGTTGACAGTGTTCCACTGCCTCTGCTGGATTGGAGTTGCCTCTCTCTCGCTTGTACGCCTTGGTTGGTCAACGAACTGTGACCTCTGCCGCTAGCGTGTTCAGATGGGAATTTTTTTAACAGTTCTGCAGCAAGGGCCTTCTGGTACTGCCCCATTTTTGTAGACCTCTCCACCTCAGGAATAAGAGAGTGAAAGTTCTCCTTGTAGCGGGGGTCTAAAAGTGTCACCAACCAGTAATGACTGTCACCCAACATTTTGACAACGCGAGGGTCACGGTTAAGGCAGCGTAACATAAAGTCAGCCATACGTGCCAGACTGGTAACGGGCAAGACTTCCGTGTCCACACCAAGATGATGACTGACCATGCTCTCCTCCTCCTCCTCCTCCTCCCCCCTGTTCTCAGGCCACCCACGCTGAACCGACGGTATGACAGTTGTACAGGTACTAGCATCTACAGCGCATGATACAAGCTCCTGTTCTTCCTCCTCCTCCTCCTCCTCTCCCTCATTGTCCTCCAATGCACGTTGGGATGAGATGAGGCTGGGCTGTGTGTAATCGACCGCTATGGCTTCTTGATCCATCTCATCATACTCTGGCTGCAATGCCTCCTCTTTAATTCTCTGCAGAGAGCTTTGCAAAAGACAGACAAGTGGAATGCTGACGCTAATGATGGCGTCATCGCCACTCACCATCTTGGTGGACTCCTCAAAGTTTGTCAAGATGGTGAATATGTCAGACATCCAGGTCCACTCCTGAAGTCTTATTTGTGGAGTCCGACCTGAATATCGATGGCCTTGTTGCAGCAGTTGCAACTGCTCTTTTCTGCTCACAAATCCTTTGCAACATGTGGAGGGTAGAGTTCCAACGTGTGGGGACATCACACACCAGTCGGTGTGACGGAAGCTGCAAACGCTGCTGCAAAACTGCCAGGGCGGCGGAAGCTGTTGCCGACTTGTGAAAATGAGCTGACAGGTGGCGTACTTTGACGAGAGGATCTGGCAACTCGGGGTACGATTTAAGAAACCGCTTAAGCATGAGGTTAAGCACATGAGCCAGGCATGGTACGTGCGTGTTCTCGCCTCGCCTCAGAGCCGCCACCAGGTTACGACCATTGTCACACATGACCATGCCTGGATGTAGGTTCAGCGGTCTCAGCCACAGATCTGCCTGCTCTTTCACAGCTGTCCACAACTCACAAGCAGTGTGAGGTTTCTCACCTAAGCTTATGAGTTTCAGCACAGCCTGTTGCCGCTTGGCGGAGGCAGTACTGCAGTGCTTCCAGCTTGTAACTGATGTGGTGATATCTGAGATGGAGGCTGAACATGAGGAGGAGGAGGAGGATGATGCGCAGGAGCTGTACACTGTGGGGGCAACTCTGATTGACATAGGGCCCGCAATCCTCGGTGTGGGGAGGATGTGTTCTGTCCCAAGGTCAGACTGGGTCCCGGCTTCCACTATGTTTACCCAGTGTGCCGTCAGGGAGATGTATCGTCCACGGCCACAAGCACTTGTCCACGTGTCTCTTGTCAGGTGGACTCTCACAGTAACTGCGTTGTTGAGGGCACGGCAGACGTTTTGGGACACATGCTTGTGTAGTGCGGGGATGGCACACCGGGCAAAATAGTGTCGGCTGGGGACTGAGTACCGAGGGACGGCCACCGCCATAAGGTTGCGGAAGGATTCCGTCTCCACCAGCCTAAAATGCAGCATTTTCAATGCAAGCAGTCGTGAAATGTGCGAATTTAGGACTGTGGATTGTGGGGCGTTAGCTGCGAATTTCCGCTTTCGTCCAAAGGTCTGGGATATGGACAATTGAACGCTGCGGTGGGACGTGGACATGGACGTTGATGCTGTTTCTTGAGAAACTGCCATAACAAGTGAAGACTGAGAGGAGGGGGCATCTTTGCATGCAGTATGGACAGGGGATTGCCTTGCACACACAACAGGGGGTTCTATTGCACGCACAACAGCGGAAGAAACAGTGGTGACACCCGCTGACACTGGTCGTGGACCCTGCGGTTTGCCCCACAAAGTCGGGTGCTTTTCTGCCATGTGCCTGATCATGCTGGTGGTGGTCAGGCTGGCAGTTTTGTCACCCCTGCTGATGCTGGCAAAGCAGGTGGTACAAATGGGCTTTTTGGGGTTATCAGCAGAGTCTTTAAAAAAATTCCAGACTCTGGAAGACCTACAGGTTGTACTGGCAACGTCCCTCGTGTTGGTGTTACGGGGAACTGTTGCCCGCCTTCTGTGTGCGGCCACCATACTGCTTCTTCCTGCTTGTTGGGGTACTCTGCCTCCCTCACCCTGTGTGCTGCTGGCCTCACTCTGCATGTCCTTCTGCCACGTTGGGTCAGTTACTAGATCATCCACCACCTCCTCCTCTTCCACTTGCACCACGATCCTCCTCCTCACTTCCTGGCAATTGTGTCTCGTCATTGTCCACCTTTTGTGACAAATTGCCAGCGTCGACTTCCTGTGGCCGTGGCTGTTAAAATATTTGGGCATCGCTACATGGGATCTCCTCTTCCACCACTTCAAGCGGAGCAGGCGAGGGGCACAAATCTGGAAATGGAGCAGTGAACAGCTCTTCAGAGTGTCCAAGTGTGGGATCAGTTGCTGTATGACGACACTCGGCATGGTGGGAGGAAGGAGCATCAGGGTGAGGAGGAGTATGCGGTCGAGACTCACGGCTACTAAGAGTTGACCGTGTGGAAGACAGACCGGAGGTGGTGGTGCCCAGGTAACTGGAAGTATTATCTGCTATCCAATTAATAACCTGTTCACACTGATCAGTTCGCAATACTGGTGTTGTTCTGTGCTTCCCTAGTAATTCAGTCAAGAAGTGGGAGCGAGAAGATGTGGCTGTTGGTTGTGGCACATTTTCACCTTGGCCACGGCCCCGTCCTCTGCACGCACCATCACCAGAACGTCCAGTTCCACGTCCCTTGCCACGCGCCTTGCCCATTGTAAAGGAAGTAAAATAGCTTACACTTGCACTATCAATGGAAAAAGGGTAATAAAAAGTAGATTAGAACTGTGGAAGAGGAAAACCACAGTTCTATTTCTCTGGCCTACAACCGACTCTTTTAAACAATCTGAACAATCAGGGAGAAACTTTTACTGTTTTTCCTTACGGAAAAAATACCAAAAGCTGCATATTAGAGATTTTTTACCGTGGAATGGCAAAACCACAGTTATTGTTTACTGGGGTATACCAGAAAATTTTAAATAGATATATTTGCGGCTGAACAGTGAGCGACACACTCAAAGTGTTTTTTTAGGTAAAAATGGCCCAAAAGTGGATAATAAAGAGATTTGACCTGTGGAACTGCAAAACCACACTTTGAATTCTCGGGCCTACACCAGACTATTTTCAACAAATATATTTGGGTCTGAACAATCAGGAGACGCTACTGTTTTGCTTTACTGCAAAAAATGCAAAAAAGCAGGATTATACAGAGATTTGACCCGTGGAACTGCAAAACCACACTTGTATTTCTCGGGCCTACACCAGACTATTTTCAACAGATATATTTGTGTCTGAAAAATCAGGGAGACACTATTAGTTTTTTTTTTACGGCAAAACATGCCGAAAGCAGGATAATAGAGATTTTTTTACCGTGGAACAGCAAAACCACAGTTATAATTTACTGGTGTATACCAGACTATTTTCAACAGATATATTTTTGTCTAAACAATCAGGAGACACTATTATTTTTTTTACGGCAAAAAATGCCAAAAGCAGGATAATAGAGATTTTTTACCGTGGAACAGCAAAACCACAGTTATAATTTACTGGTGCATACCAGACTATTTTCAACAGATATATTTGTGTCTAAACAATCAGGAGACACTACTACTGTTTTTCTTTATGGCAAAAAATGGCAAAAGCAGGATAATACAGAGATTTGACCCATGGAACTGCAAAACCACACTTGTATTTCTCGGGCCTACACCAGACTATTTTCAACAGATATATTTGTGTCTGAAAAATCAGGGAGACACTATTAGTTTTTTTTTTACGGCAAAAAATGCCAAAAGCAGGATAATAGAGATTTTTTTACCGTGGAACAGCAAAACCACAGTTATAATTTACTGGTGTATACCAGACTATTTTCAACAGATACATTTGTGTCTAAACAACCAGGAGACACTACTACTGTTTTTCTTTATGGCAAAAAATGGCAAAAGCAGGATAATACAGAGATTTGACCCGTGGAACTGCAAAACCATACTTGTTTTTCTCGGGCCTACACCAGACTATTTTCAACAGATATATTTGTGTCTGAAAAATCAGGGAGACACTATTAGTTTTTTTTTTAAGGCAAAAAATGCCAAATGCAGGATAATAGAGATTTTTACAGTGGAACAGCAAAACCACAGTTATAATTTACTGGTGTATACCAGACTATTTTCAACAGATATATTTGTGTCTGAACGATGAGGAGACACTACTACTGTTTTTCTTTACGGCAAAAAATGCCAAAAGCTGGATAATACAAAGATTTGACCCGTGGAACTGCAAAACCACACTTGTATTTCTCGGGCCTACACCAGACTATTTTCAACAGATATATTTGTGTCTGAACAATCAGGAGACACTACTGTTTTTCTTTACAGCAAAAAATGCAAAAAAGCAGGATAATACAGAGATTTGACCCGTGGAACTGCAAAACCACACTTGTATTTCGCGGGCCTACACCAGACTATTTTCAACAGATATATTTGTGTCTGAAAAATCAGGGAGACACTATTAGTTTTTTTTTTACGGGAAAAAATGCCAAAAGCAGAATAATAGAGATTTTTGACCATGGAACAGCAAAACCACAGTTATAATTTACTGGTGTATACCAAACTAGTTTCAACAGATATATTTGTGTCTGAATAATCAGGAGACGCTACTACCATTTTTCTTTACGGCAAAAAATTGCAAAAGCAGGATAATACAAAGATTTGACCCGTGGAACTGCAAAACCACACTTGTATTTCTCGGGCCTACACCAGGCTATTTTCAACAGATATATTTGTGTCTGAACAATCAGGAGACACTACTGCTTTTCTTTACAGCAAAAAAGCAGGATAATACAGAGATTTGACCCGTGGAACTGCAAAACCACACTTGTATTTCTCGGGCCTACACCAGACTACTTTCAACAGATATATTTGTGTCTGAAAAATCAGGGAGACACTATTAGTTTTTTTTTTACGGCAAAAAATGCCAAAAGCAGGATAATAGAGATTTTTTTTACCGTGGAACAGCAAAACCACAGTTATAATTTACTGGTGTATACCAGACTATTTTCAACAGATATATTTGTGTCTGAACAATCAGGAGACACTATTATTTTTTTTTAAGGCAAAAAATGTCAAAAGCAGGATAATAGAGATTTTTTACCGTGGAACACCAAAACCATAGTTATAATTTACTGGTGCATACGAGACTATTTTCAACAGATATATTTGTGTCTAAACAATCAGGAGACACTACTACTGTTTTTCTTTATGGCAAAAAATGGCAAAAGCAGGATACTACAGAGATTTGACCCATGGAACTGCAAAACCACACTTGTATTTCTCGGGCCTACACCAGACTATTTTCAACAGATATATTTGTGTCTGAAAAATCAGGCAGACACTATTAGTTTTTTTTTTACGGCAAAAAATGCCAAAAGCAGGATAATAGAGATTTTTTACAGTGGAACAGCAAAACCACAGTTATAATTTACTGGTGTATACCAGACTATTTTCAACAGATATATTTGTGTCTGAACAATCAGGAGACACTACTACTGTTTTTCTTTATGGCAAAAAATGCCAAAAGCAGGATAATACAAAGATTTGACCTGTGGAACTGCAAAACCACACTTGTATTTCTCGGGCCTACACCAGACTATTTTCAACAGATATATTTGTGTCTGAAAAATCAGGAGACACTACTGCTTTTCTTTACAGCAAAAAATGCAAAAAAGCAGGATAATACAGAGATTTGACCCGTGGAACTGCAAAACCACACTTGTATTTCTCGGGCCTACACCAGACTATTTTCAACAGATATATTTGTGTCTGAAAAATCAGGGAGACACTATTAGTTTTTTTTTAAGGCAAAAAATGCCAAATGCAGGATAATAGAGATTTTTACAGTGGAACAGCAAAACCACAGTTATAATTTACTGGTGTATACCAGACTATTTTCAACAGATATATTTGTGTCTGAACGATCAGGAGACACTACTACTGTTTTTCTTTACGGCAAAAAATGCCAAAAGCTGGATAATACAAAGATTTGACCCGTGGAACTGCAAAACCACACTTGTATTTCTCGGGCCTACACCAGACTATTTTCAACAGATATATTTGTGTCTGAAAAATCAGGGAGACACTATTAGTTTTTTTTTTACGGAAAAAAATGCCAAAAGCAGGATAATAGAGATTTTTGACCATGGAACAGCAAAACCACAGTTATAATTTACTGGTGTATACCAGACTAGTTTCAACAGATATATTTGTGTCTGAATAATCAGGAGACGCTACTACCATTTTTCTTTACGGCAAAAAATTGCAAAAGCAGCATAATACAAAGATTTGACCCGTGGAACTGCAAAACCACACTTGTATTTCTCGGGCCTACACCAGACTATTTTCAACAGATATATTTGTGTCTGAACAATCAGGAGACACTACTGCTTTTCTTTACAGCAAAAAATGCAAAAAAGCAGGATAATACAGAGATTTGACCCGTGGAACTGCAAAACCACACTTGTATTTCTCGGGCCTACACCAGACTATTTTCAACAGATATATTTGTGTCTGAAAAATCAGGGAGACACTATTAGTTTTTTTTTTACGGCAAAAAATGCCAAAAGCAGGATAATAGACATTTTTTTTACCGTGGAACAGCAAAACCACAGTTATAATTTACTGGTGTATACCAGACTATTTTCAACAGATATATTTGTGTCTGAACAATCAGGAGACACTATTATTTTTTTTTACGGCAAAAAATGCCAAAAGCAGGATAATAGAGATTTTTGACCATGGAACAGCAAAACCACAGTTATAATTTACTGGTGTATACCAGACTAGTTTCAACAGATATATTTGTGTCTGAAAAATCAGGAGACGCTACTACCATTTTTCTTTACGGCAAAAAATTGCAAAAGCAGGATAATACAAAGATTTGACCCTTGGAACTGCAAAACCACACTTGTATTTCTCGGGCCTACACCAGACTATTTTCAACAGATATATTTGTGTCTGAACAATCAGGAGACACTACTGCTTTTCTTTAGAGCAAAAAATGCAAAAAAGCAGGATAATACAGAGATTTGACCCGTGGAACTGCAAAACCACACTTGTATTTCTCGGGCCTACACCAGACTATTTTCAACAGATATATTTGTGTCTGAAAAATCAGGGAGACACTATTAGTTTTTTTTTTACGGCAAAAAATGCCAACAGCAGGATAATAGAGATTTTTTTACCGTGGAACAGCAAAACCACAGTTATAATTTACTGGTGTATACCAGACTATTTTCAACAGATACATTTGTGTCTAAACAACCAGGAGACACTACTACTGTTTTTCTTTATGGCAAAAAATGGCAAAAGCAGGATAATACAGAGATTTGACCCGTAGAACTGCAAAACCACACTTGTTTTTCTCGGGCCTACACAAGACTATTTTCAACAGATATATTTGTGTCTGAACAATCAGGAGACACTATTATTTTTTTTTACGGCAAAAAATGCCAAAAGCAGGATAATAGAGATTTTTTACCGTGGAACACCAAAACCATAGTTATAATTTACTGGTGCATACCACACTATTTTCAACAGATATATTTGTGTCTAAACAATCAGGAGACACTACTACTGTTTTTCTTTATGGCAAAAAATGGCAAAAGCAGGATACTACAGAGATTTGACCCATGGAACTGCAAAACCACACTTGTATTTCTCGGGCCTACACCAGACTATTTTCAACAGATATATTTGTGTCTGAAAAATCAGGGAGACACTATAAGTTTTTTTTTTACGGCAAAAAATGCCAAAAGCAGGATAATAGAGATTTTTTACAGTGGAACAGCAAAACCACAGTTATAATTTACTGGTGTATACCAGACTATTTTCAACAGATATATTTGTGTCTGAACAATCAGGAGACATTACTACTGTTTTTCTTTATGGCAAAAAATGCTAAAAGCAGGATAATACAAAGATTTGACCTGTGGAACTGCAAAACCACACTTGTATTTCTCGGGCCTACACCAGACTATTTTCAACAGATATATTTGTGTCTGAAAAACCAGGAGACACTACTGCTTTTCTTTACAGCAAAAAAATGCAAAAAAGCAGGATAATACAGAGATTTGACCCGTGGAACTGCAAAACCACACTTGTATTTCTCGGGCCTACACCATACTATTTTCAACAGATATATTTGTGTCTGAAAAATCAGGGAGACACTATTAGTTTTTTTTTTACGGCAAAAAATGCCAACAGCAGGATAATAGAAATTTTTTTACCGTGGAACAGCAAAACTACAGTTATAATTTACTGGTGTATACCAGACTATTTTCAACAGATACATTTGTGTCTAAACAACCAGGAGACACTACTACTGTTTTTCTTTATGGCAAAAAATGGCAAAAGCAGGATAATACAGAGATTTGACCCGTGGAACTGCAAAACCACACTTGTTTTTCTCGGGCCTACACCAGACTATTTTCAACAGATATATTTGTGTCTGAAAAATCAGGGAGACACTATTAGTTTTTTTTTTATGGCAAAAAATGCCAAATGCAGGATAATAGAGATTTTTACAGTGGAACAGCAAAACCACAGTTATAATTTACTGGTGTATACCAGACTATTTTCAACAGATATATTTGTGTCTGAACGATCAGGAGACACTACTACTGTTTTTCTTTACGACAAAAAATGCCAAAAGCTGGATAATACAAAGATTTGACCCGTGGAACTGCAAAACCACACTTGTATTTCTCGGGCCAACACCAGACTATTTTCAACAGATATATTTGTGTCTGAACAATCAGGAGACACTACTGTTTTTCGTTACAGCAAAAAATGCAAAAAAGCAGGATAATACAGAGATTTGACCCGTGGAACTGCAAAACCACACTTGTATTTCTCGGGCCTACACCAGACTATTTTCAACAGATATATTTGTGTCTGAAAAATCAGGGAGACACTATTAGTTTTTTTTTTACGGCAAAAAATGCCAAAAGCAGGATAATAGAGATTTTTGACCATGGAACAGCAAAACCACAGTTATAATTTACTGGTGTTTACCAGACTAGTTTCAACAGATATATTTGCGTCTGAACAATCAGGAGACGCTACTACCATTTTTCTTTACGGCAAAAAATTGCAAAAGCAGGATAATACAAAGATTTGACCCGTGGAACTGCAAAACCACACTTGTATTTCTCGGGCCTACACCAGACTATTTTCAACAGATATATTTGTGTCTGAACAATCAGGAGACACTACTGCTTTTCTTTACAGCAAAAAATGCAAAAAAGCAGGATAATACAGAGATTTGACCCGTGGAACTGCAAAACGACACTTGTATTTCTCGGGCCTACACCAGACTATTTTCAACAGATATAGTTGTGTCTGAAAAATCAGGGAGACACTATTAGTTTTTTTTTTACGGCAAAAAATGCCAACAGCAGGATAATAGAGATTTTTTTACCGTGGAACAGCAAAACCACAGTTATAATTTACTGGTGTATACCAGACTATTTTCAACAGATACATTTGTGTCTAAACAACCAGGAGACACTACTACTGTTTTTCTTTATGGCAAAAAATGGCAAAAGCAGGATAATACAGAGATTTGACCCGTAGAACTGCAAAACCACACTTGTTTTTCTCGGGCCTACACCAGACTATTTTCAACAGATATATTTGTGTCTGAACAATCAGGAGACACTATTATTTTTTTTTACGGCAAAAAATGCCAAAAGCAGGATAATAGAGATTTTTTACCGTGGAACACCAAAACCATAGTTATAATTTACTGGTGCATACCAGACTATTTTCAACAGATATATTTGTGTCTAAACAATCAGGAGACACTACTACTGTTTTTCTTTATGGCAAAAAATGGCAAAAGCAGGATACTACAGAGATTTGACCCATGGAACTGCAAAACCACACTTGTATTTCTCGGGCCTACACCAGACTATTTTCAACAGATATATTTGTGTCTGAAAAATCAGGGCGACACTATAAGTTTATTTTTTACGGCAAAAAATGCCAAAAGCAGGATAATAGAGATTTTTTACAGTGGAACAGCAAAACCACAGTTATAATTTACTGGTGTTTACCAGACTATTTTCAACAGATATATTTGTGTCTGAACAATCAGGAGACACTACTACTGTTTTTCTTTATGGCAAAAAATGCCAAAAGCAGGATAATACAAAGATTTGACCTGTGGAACTGCAAAACCACACTTGTATTTCTCGGGCCTACACCAGACTATTTTCAACAGATATATTTGTGTCTGAAAAATCAGGAGACACTACTGCTTTTCTTTACAGCAAAAAATGCAAAAAAGCAGGATAATACAGAGATTTGACCCGTGGAACTGCAAAACCACACTTGTATTTCTCGGGCCTACACCAGACTATTTTCAACAGATATATTTGTGTCTGAAAAATCAGGGAGACACTATTAGTTTTTTTTTTACGGCAAAAAATGCCAACAGCAGGATAATAGAGATTTTTTTACCGTGGAACAGCAAAACCACAGTTATAATTTACTGGTGTATACCAGACTATTTTCAACAGATACATTTGTGTCTAAACAACCAGGAGACACTACTACTGTTTTTCTTTATGGCAAAAAATGGCAAAAGCAGGATAATACAGAGATTTGACCCGTGGAACTGCAAAACCACACTTGTTTTTCTCGGGCCTACACCAGACTATTTTCAACAGATATATTTGTGTCTGAAAAATCAGGGAGACACTATTAGTTTTTTTTTTATGGCAAAAAATGCCAAATGCAGGATAATAGAGATTTTTACAGTGGAACAGCAAAACCACAGTTATAATTTACTGGTGTATACCAGACTATTTTCAACAGATATATTTGTGTCTGAACGATCAGGAGACACTACTACTGTTTTTCTTTATGGCAAAAAATGCCAAAAGCTGGATAATACAAAGATTTGACCCGTGGAACTGCAAAACCACACTTGTATTTCTCGGGCCTACACCAGACTATTTTCAACAGATATATTTGTGTCTGAACAATCAGGAGACACTACTGTTTTTCTTTACAGCAAAAAATGCAAAAAAGCAGGATAATACAGAGATTTGACCCGTGGAACTGCAAAACCACACTTGTATTTCTCGGGCCTACACCAGACTATTTTCAACAGATATATTTGTGTCTGAAAAATCAGGGAGACACTATTAGTTTTTTTTTTACGGCAAAAAATGCCAAAAGCAGGATAATAGAGATTTTTGACCATGGAACAGCAAAACCACAGTTATAATTTACTCGTGTATACCAGACTAGTTTCAACAGATATATTTGTGTCTGAATAATCAGGAGACGCTACTACCATTTTTCTTTACGGCAAAAAATTGCAAAAGCAGGATAATACAAAGATTTGACCCGTGGAACTGCAAAACCACACTTGTTTTTCTCGGGCCTACACCAGACTATTTTCAACAGATATATTTGTGTCTGAACAATCAGGAGACACTACTGCTTTTCTTTACAGCAAAAAATGCAAAAAAGCAGGATAATACAGAGATTTGACCCGTGGAACTGCAAAACCACACTTGTATTTCTCGGGCCTACACCAGACTATTTTCAAAAGATATATTTGTGTCTGAAAAATCAGGGAGACACTATTAGTTTTTTTTTTACGGCAAAAAATGCCAAAAGCAGGATAATAGAGATTTTTTTTACCGTGGAACAGCAAAACCACAGTTACAATTTACTGGTGTATACCAGACTATTTTCAACAGATATATTTGTGTCTGAACAATCAGGAGACACTATTATTTTTTTTTACGGCAAAAAATGCCAAAAGCAGGATAATAGAGATTTTTTACCGTGGAACACCAAAACCATAGTTATAATTTACTGGTGCATACCAGACTATTTTCAACAGATATATTTGTGTCTAAATAATCAGGAGACACTACTACTGTTTTTCTTTATGGCAAAAAATGGCAAAAGCAGGATACTACAGAGATTTGACCCATGGAACTGCAAAACCACACTTGTATTTCTCGGGCCTACACCAGACTATTTTCAACAGATATATTTGTGTCTGAAAAATCAGGGAGACACTATTAGTTTTTTTTTTACGGCAAAAAATGCCAAAAGCAGGATAATAGAGATTTTTTACAGTGGAACAGCAAAACCACAGCTATAATTTACTGGTGTATACCAGACTATTTTCAACAGATATATTTGTGTCTGAACAATCAGGAGACACTACTACTGTTTTTCTTTATGGCAAAAAATGCCAAAAGCAGGATAATACAAAGATTTGACCAGTGGAACTGCAAAACCACACTTGTATTTCTCGGGCCTACACCAGACTATTTTCAACAGATATATTTGTGTCTGAAAAATCAGGAGACACTACTGTTTTTCTTTACAGCAAAAAATGCAAAAAAGCAGGATAATACAGAGATTTGACCCGTGGAACTGCAAAACCACACTTGTATTTCTCGGGCCTACACCAGACTATTTTCAACAGATATATTTGTGTCTGAAAAATCAGGGAGACACTATTAGTTTTTTTTTTACGGCAAAAAATGCCAACAGCAGGATAATAGAGATTTTTTTACCGTGGAACAGCAAAACCACAGTTATAATTTACTGGTGTATACCAGACTATTTTCAACAGATACATTTGTGTCTAAACAACCAGGAGACACTACTACTGTTTTTCTTTATGGCAAAAAATGGCAAAAGCAGGATAATACAGAGATTTGACCCGTGGAACTGCAAAACCACACTAGTTTTTCTCGGGCCTACACCACACTATTTTCAACAGATATATTTGTGTCTGAAAAATCAGGGAGACACTATTAGTTTTTTTTTTATGGCAAAAAATGCCAAATGCAGGATAATAGAGATTTTTACAGTGGAACAGCAAAACCACAGTTATAATTTACTGGTGTATACCAGACTATTTTCAACAGATATATTTGTGTCTGAACGATCAGGAGACACTACTACTGTTTTTCTTTACTGCAAAAAATGCCAAAAGCTGGATAATACAAAGATTTGACCCGTGGAACTGCAAAACCACACTTGTGTTTCTCGGGCCTACACCAGACTATTTTCAACAGATATATTTGTGTCTGAACAATCAGGAGACACTACTGTTTTTCTTTACAGCAAAAAATGCCAAAAAGCAGGATAATACAGAGATTTGACCCGTGGAACTGCAAAACCACACTTGTATTTCTCGGGCCTACACCAGACTATTTTCAACAGATATATTTGTGTCTGAAAAATCAGGGAGACACTATTAGTTTTTTTTTTACGGCAAAAAACGCCAAAAGCAGGATAATAGAGATTTTTGACCATGGAACAGCAAAACCACAGTTATAATTTACTGGTGTATACCAGACTAGTTTCAACAGATATATTTGTGTCTGAACAATCAGGAGACGCTACTACCATTTTTCTTTACGGCAAAAAATTGCAAAAGCAGGATAATACAAAGATTTGACCCGTGGAACTGCAAAACCACACTTGTATTTCTCGGGCCTACACCAGACTATTTTCAACAGATATATTTGTGTCTGAACAATCAGGAGACACTACTGCTTTTCTTTACAGCAAAAAATGCAAAAAAGCAGGATAATACAGAGATTTGACCCGTGGAACTGCAAAACCACACTTGTATTTCTCGGGCCTACACCAGACTATTTTCAACAGATATATTTGTGTCTGAAAAATCAGGGAGACACTATTAGTTTTTTTTTTACGGCAAAAAATGCCAACAGCAGGATAATAGAGATTTTTTTACCGTGGAACAGCAAAACCACAGTTATAATTTACTGGTGTATACCAGACTATTTTCAACAGATACATTTGTGTCTAAACAACCAGGAGACACTACTACTGTTTTTCTTTATGGCAAAAAATGGCAAAAGCAGGATAATACAGAGATTTGACCCGTGGAACTGCAAAACCACACTTGTTTTTCTCGGGCCTACACCAGACTATTTTCAACAGATATATTTGTGTCTGAAAAATCAGGGAGACACTATTAGTTTTTTTTTTATGGCAAAAAATGCCAAATGCAGGATAATAGAGATTTTTACAGTGGAACAGCAAAACCACAGTTATAATTTACTGGTGTATACCAGACTATTTTCAACAGATATATTTGTGTCTGAACGATCAGGAGACACTACTACTGTTTTTCTTTACGGCAAAAAATGCCAAAAGCTGGATAATACAAAGATTTGACCCGTGGAACTGCAAAACCACACTTGTATTTCTCGGGCCTACACCAGACTATTTTCAACAGATATATTTGTGTCTGAACAATCAGGAGACACTACTGTTTTTCTTTACAGCAAAAAATGCAAAAAAGCAGGATAATACAGAGATTTGACCCGTGGAACTGCAAAACCACACTTGTATTTCTCGGGCCTACACCAGACTATTTTCAACAGATATATTTGTGTCTGAAAAATCAGGGAGACACTATTAGTTTTTTTTTTACGGCAAAAAATGCCAAAAGCAGGATAATAGAGATTTTTGACCATGGAACAGCAAAACCACAGTTATAATTTACTGGTGTATACCAGACTAGTTTCAACAGATATATTTGTGTCTGAACAATCAGGAGACGCTACTACCGTTTTTCTTTACGGCAAAAAATTGCAAAAGCAGGATAATACAAAGATTTGACCCGTGGAACTGCAAAACCACACTTGTATTTCTCGGGCCTACACCAGACTATTTTCAACACATATATTTGTGTCTGAACAATCAGGAGACACTACTGCTTTTCTTTACAGCAAAAAATGCAAAAAGCAGGATAATACAGAGATTTGACCCGTGGAACTGCAAAACCACACTTGTATTTCTCGGGCCTACACCAGACTATTTTCAACAGATATATTTGCGTCTGAAAAATCAGGGAGACACTATTAGTTTTTTTTTTACGGCAAAAAATGCCAAAAGCAGGATAATAGAGATTTTTTTTACCGTGGAACAGCAAAACCACAGTTATAATTTACTGGTGTACACCAGACTATTTTCAACAGATACATTTGTGTCTGAACGATCAGGAGACACTACTACTGTTTTTCTTTATGGCAAAAAATGCGAAAAGCTGGATAATACAAAGATTTGACCCATGGAACTGCAAAACCACACTTGTATTTCTCGGGCCTATGCCAGACTATTTTCAACAGATATATTTGTGTCTGAACAATCAGGAGACACTACTGTTTTTCTTTACAGCAAAAAATGCAAAAAAGCAGGATAATACAGAGATTTGACCCGTGGAACTGCAAAACCACACTTGTATTTCTCGGGCCTACACCAGACTATTTTCTACAGATATATTTGTGTCTGAAAAATCAGGGAGACACTATTAGTTTTTTTTTACGGCAAAAAATGCCAAAAGCAGGATAATAGAGATTTTTGACCATGGAACAGCAAAACCACAGTTATAATTTACTGGTGTATACCAGACTATTTTCAACAGATATATTTGAATCTGAACAATCAGGAGACACCACTACTGTTTTTCTATATGGCAAAAAATGGCAAAAGCAGGATAATACAGAGATTTGACCCGTGGAACTGCAAAACCACACTTCTATTTCTCGGGCCTACACCAGACTATTTTCAACAGATATATTTGTGTCTGAAAAATCAGGGAGACACTATTAGTTTTTTTTTTACGGCAAAAAATGCCAAAAGCAGGATAATAGAGATTTTTTACCGTGGAACAGCAAAACCACAGTTATAACTTACTGGTGTATGCCACACTTTTTAAAATATATATATTTGCGGCTGAACAGTGAGCGACACACTCAAACTGTTTTTTTAGATACAAATGTCCCAAAACATGGTAATACAGAGGTTTGAACCATGGAACTGCAAAACCACACTTCTATTTCTCTAGCCTACACCAGACTATTTTCAACAGATATATTTGTGTCTGAAAAATCAGAGACACACTTATTTTTTGGGGGGGGGGGTGGGGTGGACACCAAAAGGTTAATAAGACGTTTATTTGTACAGTGTGAAGGAGGAAAAAAAAAAGAGGATTTAGATGAAAAAAAAAGATTTTTCCTGGCCCCCGAGACCTGGAGCTAAGTCCAGCAATTTCAGCAACAGGAGCACACAGGACTGTAATGCAGCGTTTCCTGGTATAACCACTGCGTCTCCTATACAGCCTGCCTGCCTGCCTGCCTGATATCTGGGATGGATATTAGTCCTGAGAAGGACTGTTTGTTTGATCTGGCAGCCTTTACAGACCCTACACTAACTATTTCGCAGGATATATCTCTCCCTAAATCAGCAGCGCTGTCCCTACACTGTCTGATCTGGAGCGACTGTGTCCAAGATGGCGGCGCCCGGTTTTAAATACTCGAGGTGACGCTGTGCGGCCAGCCAATCACCGTAATGCCCACAAACAACATGGCTGCGGCATTACAGTGACTGGCTGGCAATCTCTGCATGTTTATTGGCTCTGTAAAGAGCGCCAAACATGCAGGGCGGAGACCCGAGCTCCCGCCCGAGTAACCCGGAAATGCTCGGTGCTCGCGGAACATCCCGAGTAGCGTGATGCTCGAGCGAGTACCGAGCAGTGTCGAGCATGCTCGCTCAACACTAGTGAACACTCCTGATTGTGTCTCCATCTGCTGGGTTAGCTGTAGTGGAAGTAGTGTCGGTCCCCATTATACTACTTCTACTCTAGTGAAATTGATGCCACTTTGGTGGTGTTAGGCCCTACTTTTTTTAAATGTGAACACTGCTGACTGGGTCTCCATCTGCTGGGTTGGCTGTAGTGGAAGAGGTTTTGGTCTAAATTATACTACTTCTACTCTAGTGAAATTGATGCCTCTTTGTTGGTGTCAGGCCCTAATTTTTTAAAATGTGAACACTCCTGATAGAGTCTCCATCTGCTGGGTTGGCTGTAGTGGAGAAGTGTCGGTCCCCATTATACTACTTCTACTCTAGTGAAATTGATGCCACTTTGGTGGTTTTAGGTCCTAATTTTTTAAATGTGAACACTCCTGATTGGGTCTGCATATGCTGGATTGGCTGTAGTGGAAGAAGTGTCGGTCCCCATTATACTACTTATACTCTATTGAAATTGATGCCACTTTGGTGGTTTTAGGCCCTCATTTTTTAAATGGGAAAACTCCTGATTGTGTCTCCATCTGCTGGGTTGGCTGTAGTGGAAGAGGTATCAGTCCCCATTATAATAGTTCTACTCAATTGAAATTAATTCTTTGAGGCAGATATTGTTCTCCACACGGGTACACAGACATGATAAACTCAAAATTGGTATATAGAGCAGACTACATTTCAGCTTAAAATTCTTTGGGGCAAATATTGTTCTCCATACAGGGGAAAAAAAGTTTGATCTGAGTGGCTTCCTAACAGTCGTCAACAGACGTTAACCCCTGGGGGGGGAGGTGATCCTGATGAGACTCAGATACCTGAGGGTCACGCGGACTGTACGGTGCTGTAAGGGCAAGAAAAGGAGGAGGGTAACTCTAAGGACGAGGAATGGGATAACACATTGGATGATGATGAGGTTGTGGATCCCACTTGGTGTGAACCCAGATGCACGCAGCTGAGTAGTTCATCTGAGGAGGTGGAGGAGGAGGAAAACGAGGAGGTTACGTCGCATACTATGACGCAGACATGGAGTGATGCAATTGTGACAAGCACTGCATCCTTAGCCACAACTGTGGCTGTGGCCAGCAGCGGTTGCGGGTCTGCAGCACGCAGGGGCAGCAAAGATTGCCTAGCCTGGGCCTTTTTTGCGACCGCAAAGGATGAGGCAACTCACGTTTGCAAGAAAAAACTCAGTAGAGGGAAAAAGTGCAATAATTTGACTATTACATGCATGAACCGTCACATGCGCAAATAACATGCTTTATACTGGCAATCTCACTGCTATAATATGCGGACCAGTGGACCTCAACAACCATCAGCCGCCCCATCAAACTCATCTGCTGTTTCTTCCTCCTCCTCTGTTACCGTGCCAAGTATTGTCATGCAGTTCTCCAACCGCAGAACCTCCAGTTCTTTACCTGCTCCAGTCAGGCTGAGTGAGAGCCCATCAGCTGTAACGGAAGCAGACATGCCTGCTGTGTTTGTTTCACCGAGCACACCACATGTTTCTCAATCTACTGTAACATCTCTGCCTGCATCTCACTCACAGTCCAGCAGTTTGTCTGGTTCACCGTACTCTGCCCACTCTCAGTACTGCAGCCAGCCCTTGGTCCCGTAGCTGCGGTCACATGAAAGATTATTTCCTCCTTCACATGACAAAGCTAAGAGATTGAACTCCACCATCTCCAATCTGTTGACAACGGAAATGGTGATGTCAGGCCCTAACTTTTTGAAATGTGAACACTCCTGGTTGGGTCTTCATCTGCTGGGTTGGCTGTAGTGGAAGAGTTGTCGGTCCCCATTATACTAGTTCTACTCTAGTGAAATTAATTCTTTGGTGCAGATATTGTTGTCACAGGGGTACACATGATATAATCGAAATTTGTTTCCTTAGTACCGTGGTATAAAAAGCAGGCTACATTTAATCTTTTAATTCTTTGGTGCTGATATTGTTCTCCATACAGGGGAACACATTAGTGATGAGTAAGCACTAAGTGTGCTAACTTAATGGTTCAGCAGTTTCTCAAAACCTACCCACATCTGCCAGAGCTGCTTGTGAAAGTACAACATGTGTGTGCCCATTTTAGAAAGTCAGCTACAGCTTCCGCCAACCTGGTAGTGCTTCAGCAGTGTTAGCAGCTTCCAGCTCACCGACTGCTGTGCGATGTCACCACACGTTGGAAATTAACGTTGCAGATGTTGGGAAGGATTTGTGAGCAGCAGAGGGCAGTTGTTGAATACCAGCTTCAACATGCCCATTGAAATTCAGGTCAGCCTCTGCACATAACAGCTGATAAGTGAGCATGGATGTCTGACATCTGTGTTGTCGTTCATAGCTTTGAGGACTCCACCAAGATGGTGAGCGGCGATGACAACATAATTAGCGCCACCCAGTGGAAAATGGCGGCAGGCCACGCCACTGCTATGAGGCCCATGAGCAGGGGGGCCCGTGAGCCGGGGGACCCCAAAGCAGCGGGGGAACGAGAAGGATAGGTGAGTATTGTATTTACGGAGGGGAGTGGAGATTGCGGCGGTGGAGGAGCGGGCACATGCAGTAGCCGGCAGCTGGAGCTACCACATGTGCCAGCTGCTAAAGGCAAATGAATATTCTCTCTTCTCCACTCCCATGGGCGTGGAGAAGAGGGAATATTCATTCTCTTTAGCAGCAGGCATGGAGGAGTGCTGAGCCGCGGCTCCTGCTGACAGTGGCCGCTACTAAAGAGAAGGCATATTCATTCTTCTCCACGCCCATAGTCCCGGCATGGAGATGAGTGAATATGCCGGTAGCTCACATCACTGTCTGAGAGCGCATGGCAGAGATGCCATGCGCTGCTCAGATGCTAACATAAGCTGCTGGCAGACAGGACGCAGTGCTGGAGCAGAGGTGAGGAAGGAAGGTGAGTATTTGTGTTTATTTGTTTTATGTGTGCAGTGATTGGGCCATACACACCAGGATTGGGGGACGAGAGGGCCGCACATACCAGGATTGGAGGATGATGGGGTCACACATACCAGGATTGGGGGATGAGGGCAGCACACTTACCAGGATTGGGGGATGAGGGGGCCATGCATACCAGGATTGGGGGATGAGGGGACCATACATACCAGGATTGGGGGATGAGGGGTACCATGCATACCAGGATAGGGGGATGAGGGGTGCCATGTATAATGGAAGTGGGGGATGAGGGGTGCCATGCATATCAGGATTGAGGGATGAGGGGACCATACATACAAGGATTGGGGGATGAGGGGTACCATGCATACCAGGATTGTGGGATGAGGGGCGACATGCATACCCGGATTGGGGATGAGGGGTGCCATGCATACCAGGATTGGGGGATGAAGGGGGTCACACATACCAGGATTGGGGGATGAGGGAGCCTCACATACCAGGATTGGGGGATGAGGGGTACCATGCATACCAGGATTGGGATGAGGGGTGCCATGTATACCAGATTTGAAATGAGGGGTGCCATGCATACCAGGATGAGAGATGGGTTGCCTTGCATACCAGGATTGGGATGAGGGGTGCCATGTATACCAGATTTGAAATGAGGGGTGCCATGCATACCAGGATTGGGGTTGGGGGGTGCCATGCATATCAAGATTGTGGATGAGGGGTGCCATGCATACCAGGATTGGGGATGAGGGGTGCCATGCATACCATGATTGAGGGGTGAGGTGTACCATACATACCAGGATTGGGGCTTGAGGGGTACCATGCATACCAGGATTGGGGGGTGAGGGGTACCATACATACCAGGATAGGGATGAGGGGGTCATACATACCAGGATTAGTGATGAGAAAGTCATGCATACTAGGATGAGGGATTGGGTACCATACATACCAGGATTGGGGGATGGGGGGTGCCATGCATACCAGGATTGGGGGATGAGGGGTGCCATGCATACCAGGATTGGGATGAGGGGTGCCATGTATATCAAATTTGGGATGAGGGGTGCCATGCATACCAGGATGAGAGATGGGTTGCCATGCATACCAGGATTGGGATGAGGGGTGCCTTGTATACCAGATTTGAAATGAGGGGTGCCATGCATACCAGGATTGGGGATGGGGGGTGCCATGCATATCATGATTGTGGGTGAGGGGTGCCATGCATACCAGGATTGGGGATGAGGGGTGCCATGCATACCAGGATTGAGGGGTGAGGTGTACCATGCATACCAGGACTGGGGGATGAAGGGTACCATGCATACCAGGATTGGGGGATGAGGGGTACCATGCATACCAGGATAGGGATCTGGGGGGGCCATGCATACCATGATTCGGATGAGGGGTCATGCATACCAGGATAGGGATGAGGGGTACCATGTATACCAGGATAGGGATGAAGGGTACCATGCATACCAGGATGAGGGATGGGGTGCCATGCATACCGGGATAGGGATGAGGGGTACAATGCATACCAGGATGAGGAGTACCATGCATACCAGGATAGGTATGAGGGGTGCCATGCATACCTTGATAGGGATGAGGGGTACCATGTATACCGGGATAGGGATGAGGGGTACCATGCATATTAGGATGAGGGATGGGGTGCCATGCATACCAGGATAGGGATGAGGGAGCCATGCATACAAGGATGAGGGGCACCATGCATGCCAGGATTGGGGATGAGGGGTGCCAAGCATACCAGGATTGGGGATGAGGGGTGCCATTCATACCTGGATTGGGGGTGGGGGGTGCCATGCATACCGGATTGGGGGTGAGGGGTGCCATGCATACCAGGAATGGAGGTGGGGGGTGCCATGCATACCAGAATTGGGGGATGAGGCGTGCCATGCATACCAGGATTAGTGGTGAGAGGTGCCATGCATACCAGGATTGACGGCGAGGGGTGCCATGCATACCAGGATTGAGTGTGAGGGGTGCCATGCGTACCAGGATTGGGGGTGAGGGGTGTCATGCATACCAGGATTGAGGTTGAGGGGTGCCATGCGTAACAGGATTGGGGGTGAGGGGTGCCATGTATGCCAGTATAGGGATGAGGCGTGCTATGCATACCAGGATAGGGATGAGGGCAGCACATAACAGGATGGGGGAGCAGGATTGGGGAGCACAAATACCAGGATGGGGGCAGCACACATACCAGAATGGGGGCAGCACAAATACCAGGATGGGGACAGCACAAATACCAGCATGGGAGACTGAATACCAATAAAAATGCTCGCTACCCGGGCGTAGAACTGGCTCAATAGCTAGTTATACTATATGGAGGATTATGGGTGGCGTATTATACTATATGGAAGGCTATGTGGGGCCATTATAATATTTTGAGGGCTATGTGGGGGGCAATTATACTGTATGAAAGCAATTATACAGTGTGAAGGTTTGTGTGGGGTCCATCATACTGTTTGGAGGGCTGTGTGGGGCCATTATACTGTTTGGAGGGATAGTACGGGCTATTATACTGTGTGTAGGTCCATTATACTGAATGGAGAGCTGTGTGGGGGTCACAGTTGGGGGATCATACTGTGTTGGGGTCACCATACATTGCCTTGGAAGTTGAGGTGGGGCACAGTAGGGTCATTATACTGTGCCCCACCTAATGTGGAGGAATGCTCCATGGGGGTATCATTCTGTGTTTGGGGGGCACTTTTATTGGCATCATACTTTCTGGGGGCAATGAAAGAGGAGTCTAGGACTTCAGCAGGAGGAAAATTACTATGTAAATCCTGGAAAATTGTCAGATCTGCTCTTCTGTGACACAGACGAAAATTTATTTATTTTTTTGAGGGGGAAGATTGGGACCCAATTAGAGCTTCTGCTATGGGGCCCCATGATTTCTATGTACGCCCCTGGCACCACCATCCCACTTCTCTGTCTACTGAAACGCTGCCTGCTCACAATTGAAGAGGAGGCATTGCAGGAGGTGCAAGAAACTATACAGGGTGATGCTACACAGCCCAGCCTCATCTCATCTCAACGCAGATTGGGTGATAATGAGGAGGAGGAGAACATGGACAGTCGTCCTCTTGGTGAGGACAGGGAAGACTTGGCTGTATTGGAAGTCTTGATATCCCTCTTTCAGTCTGTGGGAAAACTGTATGAGTTTTGCTTAATGATGACCTTCAGTAACCTAAACCGTGGCTTTGCTTATGCACATTATTTCTCAAAACGCATTGCAGATCAGGCCATTTCCAAACTCTGTAGTCATGAAATTCAAGGCGTAAAGAAAGATCTTTGTGTGTGACTAATCACCACCGAGAAATGTGAGATGATGTTGGATTGGCTGCCATGGCTTATGGAACAAGCTGCATTAGAGGATTTCCTGGGAGAAATGATGGCCGGAGTAGATACGATTTCCCTCTATGTTTATGTCTTTTCACCAACCTAAAGAATATGGCTGAGGTGAAATACAACTCTCACCGAGAAGCAGTATCAGACTGAAGAACATTGGGCCCACCAGAGGATTTGAGCCTGAGGGCCCACTTTTCTGCTCCGCTCAAGAGCCCCATAGCAGCTGCAAGGCTTACGATACGACCTCTCCTGAAGGAAAAGCCAGGGCCCACCCAAGGATTCTCCAGTTCTCTGGTGGGCCCGTCCAACCCTGCCAAGAAGCTGCCCTGGCTAAGAAAAGTCTGTGTGAAGGTTCCAGGACACTCTTTGGCTGATTTTTTACTGAGGAGAAAACCGTAGAACCCGGGGAAAACCCCTGTAAACACGAGGAGAACATAAACACTCCTTGCAGGTGTTATCCTTGATGGGATTTGAACCCAGGACCCCAGCGCTGCAAGGCTGCGGTGCTAACCACTGAGCCACCATGCTGCTCTCTTTGTTCTCCCTCTGATATCTAACATGCTGGAGAAATTTGCACCTACTGTCACTCAATGTCTTCAGCTCCTTTGTGAGAAACTAATATTTGGGCAGCCACTAAGCCTACCAAATAAAATTCCTGAGAAGGAAATTGTGGATGGCTTCGATTCTGGCACTGGGTGCTAATACCAAACCACTGGAAATATTCCTGGCTGGTTGGAGCCAAGCTTATTCCCACAGAAAAGTACCAGCAGCAAGCTAAGGAGAGGGTGGCCTCTATCATCATGATCACGACCTGCAAGCTTTGCTGTCACGCAAGGTGTGGGAAAGACTAAGTGCAACACGAAGGGAAGAGGGGGAGGAAGCCCAAACACTAGGGAAAGGGGAGGTGGAGACCCCTAGGCAGATCTAATAACACCCTGCCTACTCTACCATCCCTATATTGGTTCCACACCAATTGCCGAGCAGGACCCTAAACCCTGTATATCCCTAGAGCTTGGCCCTATAAAGGGAGGGGGAGGGGTGAGCACTGGTCAGTCCCCACTACAAACTAAAGACAACAAGATAGACAAACAAAGGGGATTAACTTAGCTTGAGCAGACACCAGAAGAGCAACGCCAACTGTCCTCCAAGGACACCAGAGAAGAAGCCAGCCAACAGCTAGTGCTCCAAGCATGCACAAAAGAGCATAGAAGTATCACCAGCAATTGCCTGGAGCAAACTGAGAGTTTTTAACTCCCACGCAAGGGTGTGTCAATCAGCAGCAGGATGGAGGTCACCGCTGGGTCTTAAAGGAAGAAGGATTAAGAAGGTGTCTGCAATGCCAAGCACAGTGACCTTCTACAGCCAGATCCAGAGCGTCTGTCTATTACACCTGAAACACCCGTGACTTTACCCCCCCTTCTACGAGTGGCTTCCGGACACTCAGGACCAGGTTTCTCAGGTAAGAGGTGTGGAATGCACAAACCAATCTGGGGGAATTCACCTCTGATGCTGAAAACCACATCTTTTCCTCTGGACCATAGCCCTTCCAGTGCACCAAGTACTGTAGGGACGACGCTGGAGACGAGAATCTACAATCCTCGAAATCTGAAACTCCAAATTACCATCAACCATGATTGGGGGCGGTGGCAGGGGAGAGGACTCAAGAGGTTCTACATATTTCTTGAGCTGAGACCTGTGAAAGATTTTGTGGATCTTAAGGGCCTGAGGTAGCTCAAGACGAAACGCTGCTGGGTTAATGACGTTGACTATATTATAGGGACCAATAAATCTAGGACCCAGCGTCCAGGAAGGAACCTTCAACTTGATATTCCTGGTAGACAACCACACAAAGTCATTCATGTCCAGACCTGGCAAGAGTTTCCAGTCAGCCATACGTTTATACCTGTCTCCCATGATCTTCAAATTACTCAGAACCCCCCGCCACACAAAGCCAAACATTCCTCCTCAGGAACTCCTAAAGCCCCTCCCCCACTAAAAGTACCAAACTGTGGATGGAAACCGTATGCACCAAAGAACGGTGACATGCCTATATTCTTGGTGATGATTATTAATAGCAAATTCTGCCCGCAGTAAGATGCCCAATCCTCCTGGTTTTCGGAGACAAAACACCTGAGGTAAGTCTCCAAATTCTGATTAATGCGCTCGGTCTGCCCATTCGACTGAGGATGGAAGGCAGAGGAAAAGGACAGCGGCACCCCCAGTCGAGAACAGAATGCTCTCCAGAACTTGGAAACAAACTGGGTCCCTTGATCTGACTCCACATCGGAGGGAACCCCGTGAAGCTTCACAATCTCATTTATAAACACCTGAGCAAGAATCTTGGCATTCGGAAGTGCCGCTAATGCGACGAAGTGCACCATTTTACTGAACCTATCTACAACCACCAAAACTACAGTTTTGCCTGCAGATACCAGTAGGTCAGTAATACAATCCATGGACAAGTGTGTCCATGGCCTGCTAGGAATAGGTAGTGGAAGAAGAGTACCAGATGGACGGGTATGCGATACTTTAGAACTCGCGCAAATACTACAAGCGGACACATGTTCAACCACATCCCGATGCAACCCCGGCCACCAAAAATGACGAGAAAGGAGGTACGCAGTTGCCTAATCACATGGATGACCAGCAAGCACAGAGTTGTGATGTTCCCTAATTACTTTACGGCGCAGATTAGACGGTACAATTAACCTTCTTGAAGGGCAGGTGACAGGTCACCCCCCTGAGCCGCCAACACTTCACCCTCCCGTTCAGGGTACAATGCCAAAATGACTACCCACTTCTGCAAAATCGGGGCAGGGTTCTCATGGTCACCACCACCAGGGAAGCTCCGGGACAAAGCATCAGCCTTGATGTTTTTGATCCCTGGACGGAAAGTGACAACAGAATTGAATCTAGTAAAAAACAGGGACCATCTAGCTTGCCTAGGGTTGAGACATTTAGCCGATTGAAGATATGACAGGTTCTTATGGTCTGTGATAACAGTAATAGGATTGACAGCCCCCTCCAACAAATGTCGCCATTCATCGAACTCCAATTAAAAGCTCCCTATTACTCATGTCATAATTTCTCTCAGCCAAAGATAATTTCTTAGAAAAGAAAGCACATGGAAGCCATTTACCAGGGGACAGACCCTGAGACAACACAGCCTAAACCCCCACCTCTGACGCATCAACTTCCACAAGAAAGGATTGGGAAACATTGGGTTGACAAAGTATAGGTGCAGTGGCAAATCAACTTTTTAGGGAGTTAAAAGCCTGCAGGGCGGCATCCGACCATTTAGAAAGACTAGACCCCTTCTTTGCCATGTCAGTGAGGGGTTTCAGAGCCTTCAGGTTCTCGGGATGGTCCCATTCAAGGACAGCATGGATCTTGTCAAGATCCATCTGAAAACTCGAAGATGACAACAGGTAACCCAAAAACTGCACCTCCTGGACGGCGAAAACACACTTTTCTAGTTTGGCATATAGTTTGTTATACCTTAATCTCTGAAGCACCTGTTTAACATGCCCCCGATGTGTCTCAAAATCAGGTGAGTAAGCCAAAATATCATCCAGATAGACCATCATAAACCTGCCCACCAAATGATTGAAAATGTCATTTATGAAATGCTGGAACACCGCAGGTGCATTGGTCAGACCGAAAGGCATAACTAGACTATCGAAATGCCCTTCAGGGGTATTGAATGCTATTTTCCATTTATCCCCTTCTCTGATTCTAACCAGATTGCAGGCTCCCCTTAAATGCAACTTGGAGAATACCTTAGCTCCCACAACCTGGCTGAACAAATCAGGAATCAGAGGAAGAGGGTATGGATCACGGATTGCAATTTGATTAAATTCCCAGAAATCTAAACAGGGACGGAATCCCCCATCTTTCGTCTTCACAAAGTAGAACCCTGCCGTCACGGACGAAGACCTAACAGTTGTACTGGCAACTTCCTTTGTGTTGGTGTTACGGGGAACGGTTGCCTGCCTTCTGTCTGCGACCACCACACTACTTCTTCCTGCCTGTTGGGGTGCTCTGCCTCCCTCCCCCTGTGTGTTGCTGTACTCGCTCTGTATGTCCTCCTGCCATGTTGGGTCAGGTACTATATCATCCTTCACCTCGTCTTCCACTTCTGCACCCTGGTCCTCCTCCTGACTTTCTGGCAATTGTGTCTCATCATCGTCCACCTCTTGTGACACTTTCCCACCGTCGCCTTCGTGTGACTGTGGCTGCTCGAATATTTGGGCATCGCTACACGTGATCTCCTCTTGCCCCGCTTCAAGTGGACCGGGCGAGAGGCCCGAATCTATAAATGGAAAAGTGAACAGCTCTTCAGAGTGTCCAAGTGTGGGATCAGTTGTCTCTGGGCACTCGGCATAGTGGGAGGAAGGAGGATCAGGGTGAAGAATATGGGGTCCAGACTCACGGCTACTGAAACTTGACCATGTGGAACACAGGGTGGTGGTGGCTAAGTGACTGGAAGCATTATCTGCTATCCAACCAACAACCTTTTGACACTGCTCTGGGTTCAATAAGGGTGTGCTGCGGTCCCCTAGAAATTGGGACAGGAAGGTCAGGCGAGAAGATGTGGGTGTTTGTTGTGGCACAATTTCAGCTTGCCCACGGTCTTGTCCTTGGCCTCTGCATGCACCATCACCATCATGTCCAGTTTCCCGTCCCTTGCCACGTGCCTTGCCCATTTTAAATGGAGGACAGTGTCTTCCATGCTCACTACAAATGACTGCATTTGGAGCGAACTTATATGTGATCCTTGTGATGGAGAAAACAGAGTTTTTAATACCTGCCCTGTAGGTAACTAGTTTGAACAGCAAACTGGTGTGAATTGCTTCACTGACACACTGAAAGAAATTTTTAATGGAGGCCAGAAATGGCAGTATTTTCTGACAACGTATATGTGATCCGTGTGACAGAGAAAACAGAGTTTTAAATATCTGGCCTGTAGGTAAGTAGTTTGAACAGCAAACTGGTGTGAATTGCTTCACTCACACACTAAAAGAAATTTTTAATGGAGGCCAGAAATGGCAGTGTTTTCTGACAACGTACATGTGATCCGTGTGACGGAGAAAACATAGTTTTAAATACCTGGCCTGTAGGTTATTAGTTTGAACAGCAAACTGGTGTGAATTGCTCCACTGACACACTGAAAGAAATTTTTAATGGAGGCCAGAAATGGCAGTATTTTCTGACAACGTATATGTGATCCGTGTGACGGAGAAAACAGAGTTTTAAATACTTGGCATGTAGGTAAGTAGTTTGAACAGCAAACTGGTGTGAATTGCTTTCTGACACACTAAAAGAAAATTTTAATGGAGGCCAGAAATGGCAGTATTTTCTGTCAACGTATATGTGATCCATTTGACGGAGAAACTGGATAGCTGTATTTCTAGCGCTGTAATATGGAAAGGACCTGGCTGCATCCTGCAGTGCCAACAAGCAAATGGCGCAGAAAAATGGTGTTCTCTGGATTGCTTTTTAAGCAAATAATGAGGATTAAGATCCAAAAAAAAGTATTCCTGGCCCCTGAGACCTGGGCCTTTGTATAGAAATATTTAACAGCAGCAGAAGGCAGAATTGGAATGGAGCCTCTTGTGCTATATGCACTGCAGTCTGCTATATACCCTGCCTGCCTGCCTATATACACTGCCTGATATCTCTGCAGATGGATTAGTTAGTCCTCAAAAGGACTGTTTGTTAAGATGGATATGTGTAATGTACGTTTTTTCCCCATACACTTCCTAATACACAAGCAAATCTCTCCCTGAAGCAGCAGCACCTCTCCCTACTCTGCCTGATTCTGGAGTGACTGTAACAAGCACAGCGGCGCCAGGTCTGATATAGACATGATGACGCTGTGCGGCCAGCCAATCACTGTAATGCCACAACCAACATGGCTACGGCATTACAGTGAGTGGCAGGCAATCCCTGCATGTTGATTGGCGCTCTAAAGAGCGCCAAACATGCAGGGAGGGGACCCGAGCTCCCGCCGAGCAACCAGGAAATACTCGGCGAGCGCCGAGCATCTCGAGCAGTGAGATGCTCGGGCGAGCACCGAGCAGTAGCGAGCATGCTCGCTTATCACTAGACATAGCAAGGGATTATTTCACAATGAGCCGACCCCATCCTCAGTCTTACATTATGTACAATCTGAGTTAGAGCTTTCTGTGCAAGTGGCGCTGAGTCGATGGTGAAGATGGGAATGGGCTTAGCTAAAGTACAGCAAGCAAGATCATGCGTTCTTACAAACTCAGCTTCAACCATGCTGACTCTAGCTCCACTGTTAACAAACACAGACATTTTCTCAGTCTTGCTCTTTAGCACCACCTCTGCTGTCAGGATAAAGCGAGAACTGCACGTTGATGATAAACACACCCCTTGATTATCCAACTTCAGACTACCAAGGGTTAATCGACTTTCCTTTTGTTTAGGAATTGAGGGACAGGTCCCAATAAAATGTCCCTTTTTTCCACAAAAAAACCAAACGCCCTATTTTTTGCGTATCTCTGGGGAAACGTACGATGCAGAGGCACCCCCTAACTGCATGGGTTCTTCCACCTCCCCCAGTACTGGCTCACCCCCAGACTGAAAATGGGCATTATCCCGAAAAGGGGGCTTCAGAGAAGGTGGTCTCACCCACCTATTCCGAAAGGCGTCTATCAACACGTATAGCGAAAGACATGGCAGCCTCCAAGGACTCTGGGTTTTCATACATTGCCAAAACATCTTTCATCCTTTCAGTAAGGCCCTGACAAAATTGGGTTCTGAGCGCCGGGTCATTGTATTTTATATCAGTTGCCCATTTACGGAAATTCAGAGCTATACGTCTCTACTGACCGATTCACCTGCTGAAGGTGACGCAGCCTGGACTCAGCCAAGGATATTCGGTCAGGGTCATCATAGATGAGGGCTAGAGCCCCAAAAAAATCCTCCACAGACTGGAGACAAACAGAACCCTGTGACAAAGAGAAAGCGCAGGATTGAGGATCTCCTTGCATTTCTGAGATCACAATTCCCACTCGCTGCTCCTCCTCTCCAGAGGAGTAAGAGTGAAGTTTAAAATACAGTTTACAAGCTTCCTTGAACACATAAAACTTGTCCCTACCTCCTGAAAACCTGTCCGGGAGGGCAACCTTGAGTTCAAGCTGGACCAGCCTACCCGCAGAAACCCCAACATTAGAGACCTGCAGCCGCTGCTGCTGAACCTCATAGCGGAGGTCAGTAACCTCCAGAGACAGCCTGCGCAGCTGCTCTACCAGCTCTGCAACGGAATCCATGAATCAAGGGAAAAGGAAAAAAAAACACACCCGAAAAAAAAAAACACAAATAAAACCACGTGTCAGTTTTTTTTTCCTTATTAATGTACGGCCGGTGATAATGTCAAGCAAGGTGTGGGACTAAGTGCAACACGAAGGGAAAGGGGAAGTGGAGACTCCTAGGCTGATCTAATAACCCTGCCTACCCTACCATCCCTATATTGGTCCCACACCAATCACCGAACAGAACCCTAAACCCTGTATATCCCTAGAGCTTGGCCCTAGATAGGGAGGGGGTGGGGTGAGCATTGGTCAGGCCCCATTACAAACTAAAGACAAGGTAGACAAAAAAAGGGGATTAACTTAGCTTGAGCAGACACCAGAGGAGTAACGTCAACTGTGCTCCAAGGACACCAGAGAAGAAGCCAGCCAACAGCTAGTGCTTCAAGCATGCACAAAAGAACATAGAAGTATCACCGGCAATTGCCTGGAGCAAACTGAGAGTTTTTAACTCCCATGCAAAGGTGTGTCAATCAGCAGCAGGAGGGAGGTCGCCGCTGGGTCTTAAAGGAAGAAGGATTAAGAAGTTGTCTGCAATGCCAAGCGCAGTGCCCTTCTACAGCCAGATCCAGAGCGATTGTCTATTACACCTGACACACCTGTGACATTTGCATTATAAACTCTCCTGAAGGAGAAGCCAGGGCCCACCGGAGGATTCTCAGGTTCTCTGGTGGGCCGGTCCAACCCTGCCCAGAAGCAGTCCTGCCTAAGAAAAGTTTGTGTGAAGGTTGCCAGGCACTCTTTGGCTGCTTTTTTACTGTGTACTGGCTCCAGCAATTTATAAGATTGCAATCTATAAGATCCCTTCACTGGCTCCCAATTGCCCAGCGTATCCAGTTCAAATCAACACTGACCTACAAAGCCATCCATACCCTTTCTCCTCCGTACATCTCTGAACTAATCTCCCGATATATTCCATTATGTAATCTCCAGCCTAACATGCTGGAGAAACTTGCACCTACTGCCACTCAGTATCTTCAGCTCCTTTGTGAGAAACTAATGTTTGGACTGCCAGTCTGCCAAATAAAATTCCTGAGATATGGAAATAGTGGATGGCTTCACTTCTGGTACTGGGTGCTAAAACCAAACCATGGCGTGCCATTCACTGGATATTCCTGGCTGGTTGGAGACAAGCTCATTCCCATAGAATAGTACCAGCAAGCTGAGGAGATGGTGGCCTCTATCATTATGAAGGAATTTGCTCGTTGTCTAGGGGACCAACCACCACTGCTGTCTACCTTGACAACATTGTGTTGAAGCTTGCAAGGTTTAAGAGGTTACGTTGATGAGTCTGTTTTTTATACTAAAGATCCTGCTGTTTTTATAGTTTTAAGTGAGCACAGAGAGACCGTGGTTTCTGCAGCAGCATATCCAGGCTGGGATAGTGGCTGAGAAATTGCTGTACCATTAGGTTATGGATGTGAGCCATGCAAGGCATGTATGTGAGGTTGTCCCAGCGTAGGGCCGCCACCAGATTTGCACCGTTATCGCACATGGCCTTCCCTGGCTCCAGGTTCAGTGGAGACAGCCATTGGTCAAACTCGGCCTGGAGAACTGTCCACAACTCTTCAGCTGTATGGCTGCAATCTCCAAGGCATATTAATTTTAACACTGCCTGATTGCGGTAAGGCCTGGCTGCACAGTACGGAGGTGGGGGGGGATTCTATCTGCACTGTTAGAACATGTGTCTCATTAAGGCAGAGGTTGAGGGCGCAGGTGGAGGCCTAGAGGAGGTGGAGTAGGCAGAAGCACTGGAGGAAGTGTTAGATACAGAGATACAGAGGTTTGTCCTGCAAGCCTTGGGAATTCTAACACTTGCTGTTTAGTGACACATTGGTGTCTAGTGGTTTAGTTCTCCTTCCCCTGGTGTGTAGTAATTTAGTTCTCCAACCCTAGCTGTTAAGAAGGTTAGTTCTTCAACCCCTGTTTTCTATCAGTTTAGTTCTCCATGTTCTGGTGTGTATTTGTTTCATTCTCCAACCATAGCTGTTTAGTAGTTTAGTTCTCCACCCCCTGTTGTCTATTAGGTTGGTTCTCCATCTTCTGGTGTTTAGTAGTTTAGCTCTCCATCCCCTGTTTTATATTCGTTTAGTTCTCCATGTTCTGGTGTGTATTTGTTTCGTTCTCCAACCCATCCATGCCCACCCCCAGGAGTTAACGTCTGGTGATGAGGGTTTGGAATCGGCTCGGACCCTACTTCGTCCGGGCCCGGATCAACTGAAAAAATTTTTGGGCATCTCAACACATGCTTTCCCCCTCTTGAGTCTGTGAAGCTTTGTATCAGACCTCTGATGCCCCGGAATAGAATGTGTGAACAGCTCTGCAGACTCGCCCATCTGTGGTTCCCCACAGTCAGTTGGGCGGTTTGAGAGTTGTGACGAGGGGGAAAACAAGGGTAATTGGAGTGCCACCTCTGAGGACTGTACTGTGTGTGATGTTAAGTTGGAGGAAGAGGAGCAGAGGCCACTTGATGCAGCGCTTGTCATCTACTGAAGCACATTTTCTTTCTGGCCCTCATCTATATATCTTCATTCAGTGTCTCCCACTCACACATACCACCTCCTCATCTCGCCCCCTATGTGTCAGTGTCCCCCAATATTCAGACCTCTGCTCTTCTCCATCTACACCTTCGGCCTGGGACAGCTCGTAGAGTCTCACGGCTTTCAGTATCACCTCTATGCTGATGACACACAGATTGACCTCTCTGGACCTGATATCACCTCCTTAATAACCAGAATCCCATAATGTGTGTCCGCTATTTCAGCTTTCTTCTCTGCTAGATTTGTAAAACTTGACATGGATAAAATTGAATTCATCATTTTTCCACCATCTCATTCATCCCCCTCAACTGACCTATCCATTAAAGTCAATGGCTGCCACTCTTATCTGACCTTCAAACATCAGATCCAAGCCCGTTCCACTTGCTGCCTACTCCAACTCCAAAATATCTCCAGTATCCACACATTCCTCAACCATGAATCTACAAAAACACCGGTGCACGCCCTCATCCTCTCCCGCAGGGCCGGCGTCAGCACCCGGCGTACTCAGGCAAGTGCCGGGGCCCTGGAAAATCAGAGGGGCCCATCGCCCACTCACTGTCGGGGGCCCACCGCCCACTCACTGTAGGGGCCCACCGCCCACTCACTGTCGGGGCCCACCGCCCACTCACTGTCGGGGCCCTGGCCGCTTCTTCAGCACCTGTTCAGTGACGCAGGCGCTGCTTGATTGCCGGCACTCTCCCCAGACACGGCCGCGCGGCCATGTCTGGGGGAGTGCCGGCAATCAAACACCGTCGGAGGTCCTGCACAGATGGGGGGGAGCGGCCTGGAACCGGACCCGACCGCAAGTGGGCCCCTCTGATGGTCCAGGGCCATGATGTCTGTGACACGCCGGTGGCCCTGCATTGCCCATACCTGAGGAGCTGCTGGACAGGACACTGGACCGGGGACAGGTGAGTGAGGATTCCCCAATCCCCATATTAAAAATATTTGTAATGGGTCTGTGTGAGTGCATGTATGTGAATGCCAGTGTGTATGACTGTGTATATATATTTGTCTGTTTTATATATGTCTTTAAGAATTTGTGTAAAAATGTGTGTATGTCTGTATGTGTACATATCTGTGTACCTTGTGTGCGTACCGCGTGTGCATGCGCGTGTCTGCGTACCGTGTGTGCGTGCGCATGTCTGCGTACCGCGTGTGCGTGCATGTGTCTGCGTACCGCGTGTGCATGCGCGTGTCTGCGTACCGTGTGTGCGTGCGCATGTCTGCGTACCGTGTGTGTGCGCATGTCTGCATATGTGAAGGATGAGGTGGCAGGCTGGGCCCTGTGTACTATATACAGTACAGACCAAAAGTTTGGACACACCTTCTCATTTAAAGATTTTTCTGTATTTTCATGACTATGAAAATTGTACATTCACACTGAAGGCATCAAAACTATGAACTAACACATGTGGAATTATATACTTAACAAAAACGTGTGAAACCACTGAAAATATGTCTTATATTCTAGGTACTTCAAAGTAGCCACCTTTTGCTTTGATGACTGCTTTGCACACTCTTGGCATTCTCTTGATGAGCTTCAAGAGGTAGTCCCTGCACTGGCTTCCCGTTGCCCAGAGACTTCAGTTGAAAAGCCTAACTTTGGAATGCCAAGACATCGAAAACCTGTCTCTTCCATACATGTGTGACCTAGTCTCCCTGAACTAGTTACCTGCATGTGACTCGCCCCCTGGGCCTTGGGGCACCCGGAACCGGGCTTCTATGCGATGCTGGGGGTAGTAGTGGCAACCCGATCCCGTGGATCAGGGTGGTCAGACCAAATTGTGGCAGTCTATTTATCAGTGTTTTGAATGTCCGACTACGCCACCCGTGGATTGCGGTCAGGGATCGCCGCCGCTGCAAGGTAGACCGCTGAGGCTGGTGTTGGTGTGCAGCATAGGGATAGGATAACTCCCCACGGGAAGAGTGTAGCCTCAGGGCAGTGTAGGTGAATGCGGGGGTGATGGTGCAGGCGCAGCAAAAATCACACAATGGTGCAGTTCAGGCCTTTTACTCACAGTTGAAATCCAAGTCACTTCTGTCAGCAATGACTGCCCAAGCCGTGCTGCGTCCACCAGGTGAGGGGCTCGGTCAACCCCCAGGCAACTCAGGAGTGTGGCACAGGACCCCCTTTAATCCTTTCTCTGGCCTTTCATGCCCCACCAGTGACCACGCTTCTGTCCGGCTGCCTCGGGCCTTCTCTGGTAAAACTTGGCTCCAGTTTCCCTGACCCTATGTGGTGCCTTCCTAGCGGGTGTAGCAAGGGGTCGCACCAATAAATGATCACGACCTCCGGTTCTTGGCTGAGGGATGATTTACCTCCACCAACTTTAGAATCCGGTACCCTTCCGCGGCCTGACCCTTAACCCGATATAACGCGGGCTTGCAAAGGTTGCTGTCCGTTCTGCTCTCTTAGGGTCCCTTCTGCCTTCTTGTTTCTGGAGCCTTTCGACTCCTCTGTCTCTCCTCTTTCCTTCCTTCTCCTTCTCCTCTTCTCCTCTCTGGCCCCGGCCTTCTCTCCAGGCCTGCCTCATGGATCTGAGCTCAGGCTGAGCCACAGCTCCCTGTCAGCTCTCCACTCCTTTCTGCTCTGCTTCACTGAACTAAACTTCTAAGATGGCTCCCACCTTTTATCTGCTTCTCTGTGTCTGAGCTCAGGTGACCTGCACCCAATGAGCTCCTTCCTATGCTCCAGAAACCGTCCCCTACTGCTCCTACATCACTGGGTTCTCTCCCACCTCCCCACTCCAGCCAGGGACATGGTCTGTTGTGCCTGCAATTATATGGGAGCACCATCGAGCTGTCCCCCAGAAATGGGGTGAGTGTGTGTGTGCATGCAGCTAACTGAGCCCTGGTCCACACTCCATCCTTACCTGAGAGTGGAATATCACACCTCTGGTTGAGGTGCAATACCCCTGTGGCAACCGAACCCTCGGGGCGCCACACATGCAACCTTCCATCTTTCCAAGACCTCCTTCTGTACTTCCCTCTTATCTCTTCATGCTACAATCGCATACAAGATTTGTCCCGTGCATCTCCCCTACTGTGTAACTCTGTACCCCAACACATCAAACTCTCGCCTACAGTGGAAACCTTGAAAAGGAAGCTGAAGACCCACTTCTGGCAAGCATACAATCTGCGGTAACTCTCGCTCCAGCATACTGCTGCATAACTAGCCGTACCCTGACCTACTGTATCCTCACCCATCTTTTGTAGATTGTTTGTGCGCCCTCGCAGGCAGGGTCCTCTCTCCTGTTGTACCAGTCAGTGACCTCTTTTCACATATAAAGTGCCACGGAATAAATTTCACTATCATAATAAATAATAATTATAGTACTCTGGGTAAATTGATGACACTTTCCTGGTGTCTGCCCCTAATTTGATGTGTTTTGGCAGCTTTTGGGCCCATTTGAAGGTTTTCTGTATGCGTTTGTTTTTGCCCCTCCAATGGCGTTCGGCAATGTTCGGCGAATATTCGATGAATAAATTGGCGAATATTGCAAATTTGACGATCATAATCCGAACCGAACATTAAAAGATTTGCTCATCTCTAGTCACGTTCGTCCCTTTGCTACGACGCTGAAAATCTATATCCGATGAATATAGGATCAAATCAAACCCCATATCTGACCACTGGCACCGGCTGGGATGTGAGAGTTCCTTTAATCAAAGAAAGCTCTGTCCCTCTGCCAGCAAATGTTCCTGTTCTAACTAGCTGGCCACTGCAGGAAGTCTCTGCTTCAAAGGGATGTTGAAGCTCTTTCTATGTTTCAAATTTCCTCATTTCCCTTGTTATAATTTGTTTCTTTCTCCCTTCCCCATATAATCAATGTGAAGTCCAATTTCAAAAGGAGTTTGAAGTGTCAGCTCTTTCTCACTTTTGGAGAGGTCTTATGATTCTAATTTTTCTCTATGACAATGTCTCCATTCTGGCATCATGTCCCCCATTCTGGTATTATGCCCCCAATTCTGGTATAATGTCCCCATTCTGGTATAATGTCCCCATTCTAGTATATTGTCCTATCATCCTGGTATAATGCCTTCATCCTGGTATCGTCATGGCTAGGCTCCGGGACTTGATCTGGTGATTTCTGGCTGTGGGTCAGTTTCCCTCTCTGTTTGTCCACAGCCTGTTTTGTATCTGTCCAACTGCTAATAAGGCTCTTGTCTTTACTTTGCTGTGTTGCTCCTAGGCAGATGTTTTTGTAGCGCCCCGAGGGTTCGGCCGCTACAGGGGTATTGCACCTCTGCCAGAGGTGTGATATTCCACTCCCAGGTAAGGATGGAGTGTGGACCAGGGCTCAGTTAGCTGCATGCAGCACACACACCCCATTTCCGAGGGACAGCTCAACGGTGCTCCCACTAGACAGAAGTGCAGGCACGACCGACCATGTCCCTGCTGGAGTGGGGAGGGAGGGGTGGAACACCCAGTGCTGTAGGGGCAGATAGGGGGCGGTTCCTGAGCGTAGGAAGGAGCCCATTGGTTGCTGGTCACCTGGGCTCATGGCTAGAGGGAGGTATAAAAGCTGGGCACCATCTTAGATCTAGGTTCGTTCTGTGGAGAGGAGAAGACAGGGAGCAGCAGCTCAGGCTGAGTGCTGCTCCAGAGGCAGGCCTAGGGAAGAGGCCGGGGCCTGAGAGGAGAAGGAGAAGTGGGCCTGGAGAAGAGGCCGAGGAGGAGGTGAAGGGGAGCTGAGATTCTGGCTCATCTCAGCTCCAAGAGAAAGGAACAGAAACAGAAAGGAACTGCAAAGAAGGAGAGACTGAGAAACAGAAGGGCTCAGGAACAAGAAGGTGGAAGGGACCCTAAGAACCCACGAGAATCCAGGGTGCAGGGTCAGGCAGATTAAGGGTACCGGATCCCAAGTTGGTGGAGGAGAAACAACCCTCAGCCAAAGACCGGTCGTCGTGATCATATATTGGTGCGACACCTCATCAAACCTGCTAGGAAGGCACCATATAGGACAGCGGAGGACGGGGCCCACGTTTAACCGCACAGGTCTGCGGCAGCTGGACAAAAGTGGGTCACTGGTGAGGCAGGCCAGAGAAAGGATAAAAGGGGGTCCTGTGCCATGCTCCTGAACTGCCTGGGAGTTGACCGAGCCCCTCACCTGGTGGACGCAGCACGGCTCGGGCGGTCACTGCTGGCCGAAGTGACCTGGAACAAACGAACTGTGAGTAAAGACCCTGGACTGTAACTTGTTGTCTGTGTGCTCCTTCGCGCCTCCAGCACTATCAGCACCGGGACTCGCACTACCATCACTCCCAACATCCACTACACTGCCCTGGGGCTGCACTCTTCCCGTGGGGAGTCACATCACCTCAGCTGCACCCATCATCAGCCCCAGTGGACTGCCTTGCAGCGGCGGTTCCTAATAACCGCAATCCACGGGTGGCGTAGTCGGACATTATTTGGAGCGCAAAGCAGACTACCATTGGCCTGACCACCCTGAGCCGCTGGACCGGGCCGCCACTACTACTACCCTCATCGTTCCCCTATCGCCCGGATCCGCGTGCCCCACGGCCCAGGGGGCGAGTCAGCTTTGGCATAGTCGGCAGGATCATTACCAACCTGCCACAAGCGGGTATTGCGTGCCTGAAGAAAATTGCACATGTACCTTAAAAAGAAGTTTCCCGCCGTCCGGAGTTGTTTCCCGCCATCCGGAGCCGATTCCCGCCATCAGACGCCATCTTGGACCGTTTCCCGCCATCTTCATCCGTCTTTCCCGCCCTGGCAGAGCGGACGCCATTATGTGCGCACCAAAAGACAGCAGGAAGCCACCTCCCATCGTGGGCCAGGTCCCAGAATGGCGCCAAAGAAGGAGCCCGCCCCCACCAGCCATGAATGCAGCAGTGGAGATGTCCATCAACATGGGGGGGCTGCCCCTGAAAGTGATTGTCAGCAGAATGCCCCAGGACCACCCCCTCTGGGGGCGGAGAGAGAAGAAAACTGTGCGGCAGGGCGCAGTCTGGATCAGTCTGGCCAGGCCGCACCCGGAGATGGAGGGAGAAACCAGTTCCGGTACCCTGGCAAAGGGCCTGCTGCAAGCTACACCACCATGCAGCCTCCCCGAGCTGTTAGCCCATCTCCCCAAGGAGGACCCCGAATATACACGGGCGGCGTTGGAAGAGCTGGACCGGAGGATGGTCCGGGCGCAGCAGGACGTGATCGCCGGATGGAAGAAGGAAGTGGCCCGGCGGGCTGTGATCCTGCAGCCGAAGGCGCCATCGACGAGCAGCGCACCAGACACCGAGGGCAGTGAAGGCCGAGCGGAGGCCGAGGAGGACGCCGCGGAGGAGGCCGCGACAGCAGAGGCAGGTAACGGAGACGCCCCTGCACTGAAACCTGAGGCCGCCGACCTGCCCCTGCACCCCGTCACGGAGCCCAACGCACCGGGACCCGCCGTCGACACCGTGCCCCCGCCGCCATCAACCGGCCCCCAGGCCGTCGACGCTGCCGGTGAGCCCCGCCCCACGCCGTGCCCTCTGACCCTGGGCGTGCTCAGCCAACCACCATCGCAGGCCCGGCCGCAAGGCCCTGCGCCCCCGGGCGCCGCTGCCCCGACGGAACCCCCTGCACCTGCTGTACCGCCCTTGGGAGCAACCAGGAAACAACCAGCACGGGCCTGGTCGCAAGGTCACGTGCCCCCGGGCGCCGCCAACCCACCTGCGCCCCCTGCTGCTGCAGTACCACCACTGGGCGAGGATCTCTTCGCCCAATACACCACTCCGGATGGGCTGCCTTTCATCTGGCCCCCCGAGTTTGTCAACCCCTGCTTCCGGAGGAGCCCGTCCGCGGAGGTCGAAGTACCCTCTGAGCCCCTCATACCTGCTCCGGCGCCTCAGGAAATCCCCCAGCTGCCATTGGAAGATGCCCAGTTTGAATGGGACCCCACAGGGGAGGACCTGATGGGGTTCACGAAAGAAACGCGAGCGAGCGCAGCTGAGCGGCGGGAGGCCTGCCGCCAACAGCTGGAGATGTTTGAGAAGGAGCAACGAGAGCGGCGGGTGAAGCAAGAGAAGCTGCAGGTCCAGAGTGCGGAGCAGAAAATGAAGGCGCGACGAGATCCCCGAACTGCCCGCAGACCCCGAGTCACCGGGACTGTGGTGAAGTTCCAGGTGGAGCGCGGTTGGGGCTTCATCCGAGACCCAGAGACCATCAGTGACGTGTTTGTGACAAGGAGAGATGTGGAGAGTCACCTACCGGAAGGCCATCGTGGGCGGGATCTATTCCCAGGCGACGTGGTGTCTTACACCCGACACCAAGGCATGAAGGGGTGGTACGCCCTACACGTCCGCCGAGTAGTAGAGGAGGAGGAACAGCACTACTCGGACGCTGAGTACCAGGAGGGCCCGGACGGGCCTGAAGGTCCGTATGAGGAGGAAGAAGGAGCGTCACGAAGACACCGTTACCAGTGAACGGTCAAGTGGCATTGTAAATAGTTACCCGTAAGGGTGCAAAGGAACTGTGTGGGACTGTTTCAAATTGCGTGTGGTCCCCGTTGGGACTGATATAGGACTGTGTGAACTTTATGCCCTATCCCCTAAGTAACCTGGCTGAGGACTGAGAACAGCCACCCCTCTTCCCCTAACAGGCTGAGGACTGTGAGCAGCCATTCCCCTATCCCCACCGGCCGAGGACTGGGAACGGCCAATCCCATGTATATAGTTGCGCTTCTTAAAGCACCCCCTACTGGTTTTATACAAGAACCGCAACGTCTACCTCAAAGTTAAAATGGACTGTTGCACCTTTAAAAAGAAAGAACACCTGGTCGCAAGTTGCACCGCCGCCAGGATCCAAGAATGTGCTTTGCTTAAAAAAATGTTTTATGTGAAAAGGTTTTATATGCTGCTAAATAGTCATGTGAAAGTTTTCTATAATGTTTTATACAAAAGAGTTCCGGAAGTATTGGAAAAGTTTTCTATAATGTCTAGTGAAAAGAAAAGTGTGTCCCATAAAGGGAGTTGAACCGTAACGTCTGTTTCTAATGTAAAAAAAGTTATTGAAAAAGTTTTGCATGTCCTGTAATCAACTGTTTTTGCTCTTTTCCAGCCCGAGGACGTGCTGTGCTTTACCAGGGGGGGAATGTAGCGCCCCGAGGGTGCGGCCGCTACAGGGGTATTGCACCTCTGCCAGAGGTGTGATATTCCACTCCCAGGTAAGGATGGAGTGTGGACCAGGGCTCAGTTAGCTGCATGCAGCACACACACCCCATTTCCGAGGGACAGCTCAACGGTGCTCCCACTAGACAGAAGTGCAGGCACGACCGACCATGTCCCTGCTGGAGTGGGGAGGGAGGGGTGGAACACCCAGTGCTGTAGGGGCAGATAGGGGGCGGTTCCTGAGCGTAGGAAGGAGCCCATTGGTTGCTGGTCACCTGGGCTTATGGCTAGAGGGAGGTATAAAAGGTGGGCACCATCTTAGATCTAGGTTCGTTCTGTGGAGAGGAGAAGACAGGGAGCAGCAGCTCAGGCTGAGTGCTGCTCCAGAGGCAGGCCTAGGGAAGAGGCCGGGGCCTGAGAGGAGAAGGAGAAGTGGGCCTGGAGAAGAGGCCGAGGAGGAGGTGAAGGGGAGCTGAGATTCTGGCTCATCTCAGCTCCAAGAGAAAGGAACAGAAACAGAAAGGAACTGCAAAGAAGGAGAGACTGAGAAACAGAAGGGCTCAGGAACAAGAAGGTGGAAGGGACCCTAAGAACCCACGAGAATCCAGGGTGCAGGGTCAGGCAGATTAAGGGTACCGGATCCCAAGTTGGTGGAGGAGAAACAACCCTCAGCCAAAGACCGGTCGTCGTGATCATATATTGGTGCGACACCTCATCAAACCTGCCAGGAAGGCACCATATAGGACAGCGGAGGACGGGGCCCACGTTTAACCGCACAGGTCCGCGGCAGCTGGACAAAAGTGGGTCACTGGTGAGGCAGGCCAGAGAAAGGATAAAAGGGGGTCCTGTGCCATGCTCCTGAACTGCCTGGGAGTTGACCGAGCCCCTCACCTGGTGGACGCAGCACGGCTCGGGCGGTCACTGCTTGCCGAAGTGACCTGGAACAAACGAACTGTGAGTAAAGACCCTGGACTGTAACTTGTTGTCTGTGTGCTCCTTCGCGCCTCCAGCACTATCAGCACCGGGACTCGCACTACCATCACTCCCAACATCCACTACACTGCCCTGGGGCTGCACTCTTCCCGTGGGGAGTCACATCACCTCAGCTGCACCCATCATCAGCCGCAGCGGACTGCCTTGCAGCGGCGGTTCCTAATAACCGCAATCCACGGGTGGCGTAGTCGGACATTATTTGGAGCGCAAAGCAGACTACCATTGGCCTGACCACCCTGAGCCGCGGGACCGGGCCGCCACTACTACTACCCCCATCGTTCCCCTATCGCCCGGATCCGCGTGCCCCACGGCCCAGGGGGCGAGTCATTTTCACTTCCTTGTTTTGGTTTGTCCTATCTCATCTTGGGAGTGGCTATTTATACTTTACTTGCGCATGCAGTCTTTGCTGGCTATATTCCAATATTCCAAGTTAGATGGATGTTTGGAGTCCAAGCTCCCCAGTGAAGGATTATCTTTCTGAGGTTTTCACTATTGCTTCTCCTGTGGTTTGTTTGCGAATTCCCCTTCTCAGCTCTTTTCCCATTTTTGTTACATTCAGGATCTGGGGGGTTTTCACATATACCAAAAGTCTTTTTGGGTTCCTTTCTTTTCCTTCTATCTTTCATATAGTACTGAGTCTCACTCTCTGTGTGCACTCTGTTCTGTTGTTGTGGTTTTGGGTTACACTCTATGTATAGTTTAGGATGCAGTTAAGGACACTCAGGGTCAGCCGACATTGAGTGGGGGCGCCATTGTGTAATTTTAGGGTGTCAACCTCTGCGATAAGGCAGGGACAAGTCAGGGTCAGGTTAGGGATTTCCATAGTCTGTATACAAACCTGCGGTGTACAGGTTTAACATCTTCCCTGGTTTGTTCTTTTCCATGTGGGTGTTAGGACTCAGTCATAACATTATAGCTAGCCCATTTAGTGTCTTCTGGGGCGTCCGTATGGATCCAGTTTACGCCTTGGCTGCACAACTACAGGCCTTGTCCCTGGAGGTCACAGAGATTAGGGACCAACAGCAGCATACACGTTTCGCCGCTTCTAGTGACCAAGGTCATCTGAATACCACATTGGAACCTAAGTTAAAATTACCGGACTGCTTCAAAATAAATTCTCAATTTTCTCTGCCTCATGTAGATTATACTTTCACCTCCATCCTGTCTCCTTTGGGTGTGGGAGTCAACGAGTGTGCATAATTTTGTTTTTACTCCTTGGGGATCCGCAGGCCTGGGCATTTTCTTTGCTTGAGGATTCCCTGGCATTTATTTCTGTTGAGGCACTTTTCTTGGCTCTTAGCCTCATCTATGACGATCCAGACAAAGTCACTGTTGCTGAATCCAAGATCCGTAAGTTGGTTCAGGGAGGCCATAGAGTTGAGGACTATTGCTCACAGTTTAGAAGTTGGGCAGTAGAGACCTTCTGGAATGACTCTGCTCTTCGGAGTCAGTCCTGTCAGGGACTTTCAAGTCAGATTAGGGACATGATGGCTTACAGTCCCTACCCGTAGTCCCTGGAGGAAGCTATGACACTGACTGTTTAGATAGCCGCCAGAAAGATAGAGACACATTTAAAGGTGTTTCAGTGGCATCTTCCTTGCTACCAGTTGAGACTGGTGAACCTATGCAAATTGGTGCTTGCAGAGACACCTGAGAGAGAACTGAACTTGGAGCATCAGGTCAGTTCATTTTATATTGTGGAGGTTCTGGTTACGTTATTATTCAATGTTTGAAAGATATTAAGGAGTTTCAAAAGGGAAATAAAGAAGAGACTTTTTGTAGAGATGCAGGTTCAAAGAGTCTGAGATAGTCTCAAGGGACACCTGTAAGAAAAAAACAGATACCTGTACCAGAGACAAAGTCTGGTTTTGTTTACACGCCTGCATTTGTGAATTCGGGTTCTACCTTGAATCTAATTGATCATGATTTCGCTGTTGATTGTGGTTGTGATTTTTTCTTTCTCAATCTGTCCATTCAAGTCTCTGCTATTGATAACTCTCCTCTTTCACAAATTCATGTTACTTTGCATGTCGAGAATGTATGTTTGAATGAAGAAGGGTTACACACTGAATCCATTTCATTCATGGTTCTACTTTCTCTACCTGCCAAGCTAGTGCTAGGCCTGCCATGATTATTAAAGCACAATCTGGCTATCAATTGGGAGACCCAAGAAGTTAGATCATGAGGTGACTCCTGCTTTCCTGGATGTCTACTGAGATCCTCGGCCTCTGCAACGTGTTATCACAGATCTAAGAATGAGGCTGATGTGTCGTCTCATAGTGCTGTCCCAGAATTGAGGGATGAAAAAACAGTTAAGGTTCTTTGTAAGAGGGCGGTGGTGGGTGCTCTGAGGACAGATCTCAAACAGCCTATTCAGAATGCTCATAAGGATATTGAAGAGAATGTCCGTAATTGTAAAACCTGTGCCAGGACTAAAACCTCTCCTGAGGCCCCGAGAGGGTTTTCTCTCGCCAAACGAGGTTCCGTCATGGCCCTGTACTCACTTGTCCATGGACTTTGTCACAGATCTGCCTAATCCAGAAGAGGAGAGACTTATTTCCCAATTAATTACAACTAGGAAGGAGGTAAAAGGGGGTCTTTCGATAAACAGTGACCAGGCCATAAAGATGCCAACCGCAGATGTGAGAAAGCTTCTGTCTTCAGGGTAGGGGAGTTTTTGTGGTTATCCACATAAAAATTGACATCTTGAAATTGCACATTAGAGGTTCGCCCTCAAATTTGTAGGTCCTTACTAGTGATGAGCGAGCAATAAAATGCTCGGGTACTTGTTGCTCGGGTCAAGCAAATTGGAATGCTCGAGTGCTCGATCCGTGCAACGAGCCCAATATAAGCCTATGGGAAACTCAAGCATTTTTCCAGCGGCTCCTCCAGGTGGTCTGCAGAGGGCCTAAAAATTGCCCAAATCGACGGGAACAGTGCTCAAATGACATGGGAATAGCATGGGGAAGACCCTTGGAAGCATTTCTGACTCCCAGGTCACTGCTGTCAACAACATTGTCAGAGGTATTATGCTATTTTTACGGACTCACAATAAAACATACAAAAAAGGATGGATTTTCCTTGGAAATATGTTAAAGAACATCCTTTACAGGTTAATGACTTGTATATAAGGCAAAATAAATAAAAAAAAACAAAAATGCTCCTCCACACCTTGGGCTGTGTTCACATGTAGCGTTTTTGATGCGTTTTTGCACTTTTGCATTCCTTTCAACCAAGATAAATGCATTCACCGGGAAATGACATTTTAACATTTTACAACCTTATCTAGCCATGTGATGTGTGACACATCATCAAACACATGCATACAGTGTTCAAAAGACATGGGAACAGCATGGGAAGACCCCTGGAAGCATCTCTGACTCCCAGGTCACTGCCTAAGTGTGCCCATCATAAGTGATCCTTGGCGCATGATCCTCCCGCCATGCACCTGTCGTTGCAGACTTGCAACAATCACTGTCCACGTCCTTGTCCCAGCGCAGCGTTCAGTTGTCCCTACCCCATTCCTTGGAATGCAAGCGCAAGTATGCACCCAGCCACTCACCAGCCCACAGGCTGCAATACTATACTGCAAATTTTTCACAGCTGCTTGCACTTGAAATGTGACCTTTTAGGCTCGTGGAGGTGGAAGATGTCCACAACATCATGGAGGCGGCCGGGTGTCCATACTCGGTCCCCAGCCACCACTATTTCTCCCGGTGTCGCCTCCGCCTTCCACAAGTGTGGGTCCCACAACATTACCCGTGCCCTCCCCAGTGCACTTACTGGGAAGGACCGCCTAACCACAAACACGTGGTCAAGTGAATGTGGCCTGGGACGGTACGGAGCCAGTCCACAGCTTGTCATTGAGTTGTATTTCACCACAGCCATATTTTTTAGCTCGGTGAAAGGACTGACTTTTGGGAAGCCGTATCTAGTCCGGCTGTCATTTCTCTGTCACCAGATTCCACCCATTGTCACACACGACCATGCCTGACTGTATGTTCAGCGGTGAGAGCCATAGATCTGGCTGCTGTGTTACAGCTTTCAACAACTCTGCAGCGGTGGGCGGTTTTTCACCTAAGCATTGAGCATGTTAACTTCAGCACAGCCTATTTCCGCTTGGCCAAGGCAGTGCTGCAGTGCTTTCAGCTTGTGACTGATATGGTCTTTCGGAGATGGAGGCCAAACTCGAGGAGGAGGTGCAGGAGCTGAACAATGTGACATTGAGGTTACATTGGCGACTTTGGTTTCATACTAAAGAAAGATCTTACTTTATTTTTTGTTTTTTTACGTTATTTTTTAAGACAAATGCATCCACCGGGAAATGTCATTTTATCATTTTACAACCTTATCTTGCCATGTGGTGTGTGACACATCAGCAGACACATCCTGTTTCATTTATGATGGAGGGACTCTGAAAGTCACAAACCTATTTTTATAGGGCCATCAGGCGGCCCTTACTATTCTTAAAGGGCAATCATTCGGCCCTCGCTATTGTTAGAGAGCCATCAGCCTGCTATGTTTTGTTGTTCCCATTATTAACGAATGGGTCTCCTATACTGTTATTGTGTATGCTGTGACTGCAAGGGCTGCAAAAAATTTGGAGGCACTTCAATGCCCCTTGCAAGAGACGTAGAGGTCAGAGAGCATCCTAAAAACAATGTTCCCATTATTAGGAAGTGGGTCTCCCATAGTGTTTGCCTATGCAGTGAAGCAACGGCTGCCAAAAATTTGGAGGCACTCCAATGCCCCTTGCAAGAGATGTAGAGGTCAGAGAGCCTCCTAAAAACAATGTTCCCATTATTAGGAAGTGGGTCTCCCATAGTCTTTGCCTATGCAGTGAAGCAATGGCTGCCAAAAACTTGGAGGAACTCCAATGCCCCTTGCAAAAGACGTAGAGGTCAGACAGTCTCCTAAAAACAATGTTCCCATTATTAGGAAGGGGGTCTCCCATAGTATTTGCCTATGCAGTGAAGCAATAGCTGAAAACAATTTGGAGGCACTCCAATGCCCCTTGCAAGAGACATAGAGGTCAGAGAGCCTCCTAAACACAATGTTTCCATTATTAGGAAGTGGGTCTCCCATAGTGTTTGCCTATGCAGTGAAGCAATGCCTGCCAAAAATTTGGAGGCACTCCAATGCCCCTGGCAAGAGACGTAGAGGTCAGAGAGCAGCGTAAACACTATGTTCCCATTATGAGGAAGTGGGTCTCCCATAGTGTTTGCCTATGCAGTGAAGCAATGGCTGCCAAAAATTTGGGGGAACTTCAATGCCCCTTGAAAGAGATGTAGAGGTCAGAGAGCCTCCTAAACACAATTTTCCCATTATTAGGAAGTGAGTCTCCCATAATGTTTGCCTATGCAGTGAAGCAATGGCTGTCAAAAATTTGGAGTAACTCCAATGCCCCTTGCAAGAGACGTAGAGGTCAGCGAGCCTCCTAAACACAATGTTCCCATTATTAGGAAGTGGGTCTCCCATAGTGTTTGCCTATGCAGTGAAGCAATGGCTGCCAAAAATTTGGAGGAAATCCAATGCCCCTTGCAAGAGATGTAGATATGTTGATATGGTAAATATGGTGGTGATGTGGTGGAGGATGAGGATGTGGAGAAGGAGGAGGACAAGAGCAAATAGACAAATTCAGGAAGAGTATACTCATGTCTGGGTGTGAAGACAGAGTAGCATGGGAATAGAGTTAGACCTCCCAAAAAAAAGAGACTATATTTGAGTTTATGTTACGCTGCTATCATTCGGTGGTGTTGAGAAGTCAGGCCCAATCCAGCCCTGGTTCATTTTTATAAGAGTCAGCCGGTCAGCATTTTCAGTTGACAGGCGAATGCGCCTATCGGTTATAATTCCACCGGCGGCACTAAAAAGCCCCTCTGACGACAAAATGCTAGCGGCAGGGCAGGCCAGGACCTCCAAGGTGTAGAAAGCCCCTGCCTCAGGGCCTGTGCGATCGGAGGGTCTGAGAAAACTGTCCCAGAACTTTGAAAGTGGTCCCGTGCCTCTGCTGGATTGCATTTGTGGCTCCCTTGCCTGTACTCCTTTGTTGTCCTACAAACTGTGACCTCTGCCGACAGCGTTTTCAGATGGGAATTTTTTCACTAATTCCGCAACAAGGGCCTTCTCGTACTGCCCCATTTTATCAGGCCTGTCCTGCAAAGGAATAAAAGACAAAGTTCTCCCTGTAGCATGGGTCTAGAAGCGTCACCAACCAGTAATGACTATCACCCAGAATTTGGACAACGCGAGGGTCACAGGAAAGGCAGCGTAACATAAACTCAGCCATATGTGCCAGACTGCAAAGAGGCAAGACTTCTGTGTCATCATGAAGAGGACGACTGACCATGCTCTCCTCCTCCTCCTCCCTGTCATCAAGCCATCCACGCTGAACAGACGGTATGGCAGTTGTGCAGGTAGTACCGTCTATAGTGCAGGAAACTAGCTCCTGTTCTTCCTCCTCCTCATCCTCCTCCTCTTCCTCCTAGGCCATCCACGCTGAACAGACGGTATGGCAGTTGTTCAGGTAGTACCGTCTATAGTGCAGGAGACTAGCTCCTGTTCTTCCTTCTCCTCCTCCTCTTCCTTATTGTCACCCAATCCACGTTGGGATGAGATGAGGCTGGGCTGTGTGTAATCACCCTGTACGGCTCCTTGCTCCATCTCATCGTGCTTTGCCTGCAATGCATCCTCTTTAATTGAGAGCATTTCAGAAGACAGAGAAGTGGGATGGTGATGCTAAATATGGTGTCATCGCCACTCACCATCTTGGTGAAGTCTTCAAAGTTTTGGAGGATGGTACAAATGTCTGACATCCATGTCCACTCCTGAAGTTTTATTTGTGGAGTCTGACCTGAATACCGACGGCCTTGTTCATGCTGGTAGTCAACAACTGCCCTCTTCTGCTCACAAATCCTTCCCAACATCTGCAATGCAGAGTTCTAACGCTTGGGGACATCACACACCAGGCGGTGAGCCGGGAGCTGCAAACGGTTCTGAAGCATGGCAAGAGCGGCGGACGCTGTAGGTGACTTTCTAAAATGGGCACACAGGCGGCATACTTTGACAAGCAGATCAGACAGATCCGGGTAGGTTTTAAGAAAATGCTAAACCACGAGGTTAAGCACACGGGTCAGGCATGGTACATGTGTGAGCTCGCCTCAGAGCCGCCATCTGGTTCCGGCCATTGTCACACACGACCATGCCTGGCTGTAAGCTCAGCAGTGTCAGCCATAGATCTGCCAGCTCTTTCAGAGCTGTCCACAACTCTTCAACGTTGTGTGGCTTGTCACCTAAGCATATTAGCTTCAGCACAGCCTGTTGCCGCTTGGTCGAGGCACTGCTGCAGTGCTTCCAGCTTGCGGCTGAGGTGGTCATTTCAGAGATGGATGCTGAAGAGGAGGAGGAAGAGGTGCAGGAGCTGTAGAATGTGGGGGAAACCCTGATTGACCCAGGGCCCGCAATCCTCAGTGTCGGGAGGACGTGTTCCGTTCCAAGGTCCAACAGGGTCCCGGCTTCCACTATGTTAACCCAGTGTGCCGTCAGCGAAATGTACCATCCCTGCCCACAAGCACTTGTCCATATGTCCGTGGTTAGGTGGACTTTCCCAGTAACTGCGTTGTTGAGGGCACGGCTAATGTTGTGGGACACGTGCTTGTGTAATGAGGGGATGGCACACCAGGAGAAATAGTGGCGGCTGGGGACCGAGTACTGAGGGATGGCCGCCGTCATAAGGTTGTGGAAAGCTTTCATCTCCACGAGCCTAAAAGGCAACATTTTGAGCACAAGCCGTCGCAAAATGTGTGAATTTAGTAGTGTGGCCTGTGGGGCGTTGGCTGTGTATTTGCGCTTGCATTCCAAGGACTGGGGTAAGGACAACTGAACGCTGGGACAAGGACATGGATGTGCTTGCTGATGGTGCTAGTTGAGAGTGTTCAACGACAGGTGCAGGGCGGGAGGCATCTTTGCATGCGCCATGGACATGGATTGGTGTGTACGCACAACAGATGAACAAGCAGTAGTGTCACCTGCAGACACTGTTGCTGGACCCTGTGGTTCGGCCCACTTAGTCAGGGGCTTTGCTGCCATGTGCCTGATCATTCTGGTGGTGGTTAGGCTGCTAGTTTTGCTAACCCTGATGATGCTGGCCTGGCAGGTGGTGCAAATGGACTTTTTGGAGTTATCAGCAGAGTCTTTAAAAAACAACCAGACTCGGGAAGACCTGACAGTTGTACTGGCAACTTCCGTCATGTTGATGCTACGGGGAATGGTTGCCCGCCTTCTGTCTGTGGCCACCACACTGCTTTTTTTTGCCTGTTGGGGTGCTACGCCTCCCTCCCCCTTTGTGCTGCTGTCCTCGCTCTGCATGTCACCTTGCCAAGTTGGGTCAGTGACTTCATCGTCCACTACCATGTTCTACTTCCGCACCCTGGTCCTCCTCCTGACTTTCTGGCAATTGTGTCTCATCATCATCCACCTCTTGTGACAGTTTCCCACCGTCGCCTTTGTGTGACTGTGGCTGCTCAAATATTTGGGCATCGCTACATGCGATCACCTCTTGCCATGCTTCAAGTGGACCAGGCGAGAGGTCCAAAGCTATTAAAGTGAACAGCTCTTCGGAGTGTGCAAGTGTGGGATCAGTTGTCTCTGCGCACTCGGCATGTTGGGAGGAAGGAGGATCAGGGTGAGGAATATGCAGTCCAGACTCACAGCTACTGAGACTTGACCATGTGGAAGACAGGGTGGTGGTGGTGGCTAAGTGACTGGAAGCATTATCTGCTATCCAACCTATAACCTTTTGATACTGCTCTGTGTTCAATAGTGGTGTTCTGTAGTCCCCAATTAATTGGGACAGGAAGGTCGAGCGAGAAGATGTGGGTGTGTGTTCTGGCACAATTTTAGCTTGCCCACCGACTCGGCGTCATCCTCTGCATGCACCATCACGTCCACTTCCCAGTACCTTGCCACGCGCCTTGCCCATTTTAAATGGAGGACAATATTTTCCACATTCACTACACATGGCTGGATTTGAACTGCAGTGATATGTGATACGTGTGACGGAAAACACAGTTTAAATAGCTGGCCTGTAGGTTACTATTTTTCACAGCAACCTCATGTCAATAACTTTACTGACACACTGCAACAAAATTTAAATGGAGGCCAGAAATGCCTGAATTTGGAGCACACTTATATGTGATACCTGTGACGGAAAACCACAGTTTTAAATAGCTGGCCTGTAGGTTACTATTTTTCACAGCGACCTCGTGTCAATAACTTCACTGACACACTGCAACAAAATTTAAATGGAGGCCAATATTTTCCACATTCACTACAAATTTCTGGATTTTTATCGCTGTAATATGGAAAACATCTGGCTATATTCTGCTGTGGCAACAAGCAAATGGAACAGAAAAACGGTGTTCTCTGGACTGCTTTTTAACCAAATAATCAGTATAAAGATCAAAAAAAATAATTATCCCTGGCCCCTAATACCTGGGGGTATTTGTAGAAATATCTGTAACAGAAGCAGCAGACAGAACTGGAATGGAGCCTATTGTTATGTATTATACACTGCAGTCTGCCACATACACTACCTGCCTGCCTAGCTCTGATATATATATGTTGTGGAATACCTAGACTAACAGGACGTTCAATGCACCCTCTTACTATATGCACTGCAGTCTGCCACATACACTGCCTGCCTGCCTAATTCCTGCTATCACCACTGATTATATGCAGCTGGATTAGTCCTCAGAAGGACTCTTAGTTCAGATGGATATTATTGATATATGTTGTGGAATACCTATACTAACTCTAAACAAGCAAATCTCTCCCTGACGCAGCAGAACCTCTCCCTACTCTGCCTGATTCCAGGGTAGACTGTGACGAGCATAGCGGCGCCTGGTCTAATATACACCTGATGATGCTATGCGGTCAGCCAATCACTGTAATGCCACAACCAACATGGCTACGACATTAAAGTGCGTGGCAGGCAATCCCTGCATGTTCATTGGCTCTCTAAAGAGCGGCAAACATGCATGGAGGGGACCCGAACTCCCACCCGAGCATCCAGGAAATACTCGCAGACTGCCAAGCATCTCGAGCAGTGAGATGCTCGGGTGAATACCGAGCAGTGGCGAGCATGTTCACTCATCACTAGTCCTTACATGATTGCTAAAATTTTGAATCCTGTGACAGTTAAGCTTCATCTCTCTGTAGCTTGGAAATTCAGCAACTCCTTCCATTCTTCTCATTTAAAGAAATTCAAAGAGACACCTGATCCCAGAGACATTATTGAGGTAGATCTGGAGGGGGATCGGGAGTATGAAATAAAGTGAGTTTCAGGACCTAGGCGGGTCTGGCGCTGTTTGCAGTATCTTGTTAAATGGAAAGATTACGGCCCAAAAGATAACTCCTGGGTTAATCCGGAGGATCTACATGTGGATCGCCTAATAAAGAGAGTTCCATCAGTCAGAGGATGGGGGTTTCTGAGAGTTCAGTGGCCCCTCATAGAAGGGGGGGTACTGTATTGGCTCGACTCTGAGACTCGATCTGGTGATTTCTGGCTGTGGGTGGGTTTCCCTCTCTGTTTGTCCACAGCCTGTTTTACATTGGTCCATCTGCTGATAAGGCTCTTATCTTTACTTTGCTGTGATGTTTCTAGGCAGGTGTTTTCACTTCCTCATTTTGGTTTATCCTATCGCATCTTGAGAGGGGCTATTTAGACTCCACTGGCACATGCAGTCTTTGCTGACTATATTTCAAGTTAGATGGATGTTTGGAGTCCCAGCTCCCCAGTGAAGGATTATCTTGCTGAGCTTTTCTCTATTTCTTCTCTTGCAGTTTTTTTACACATCCTCTCTGACCGTGAACATTATTTCCCTGGGTGGGTGGATAGGATGAAGGGAGATCATAAATGTTTAAAGCGTTTTATATAAATTTCACAGGATATCTCCATCATTGCAGTTTTAAAATGTTCTTAATTTTTTTTCCACTTAGAAAAGGGAACTTGATGAAGCCTAATCAAGCTAGAAGCAGCAAGTGATATATTTAATATGACAAAAATACTGCAACACCTTCCTGGAATAAGAAATGAACTGTATAGAAGAGCGGTTCACATGGTGTAACAGTGCGCTGTGAAGTATATTATCCAATAGATCTTGACATCTATTTATTCCCATCTTGATGGGTGAGCACATATGTTAACACATGTCAAGGACTGTATAAACTTGTTAAAGCAAGCATGGCATTGAACAGGAAAGTTTGTGGGCACCTCTACTGCACATTCATCGTATTGGTCATAAGCCAGAAGTGGCTTCAATTCAAGAACATAGGAATAAAAAAATGATGTGTTAACTTATTTGTTGTGAAAAGGATTAAAGTGGAACGGGCCCTTTCAGTTGCACATACAGCGTAGAAATGTTCATCTGTATAACATTGTCGTACTGACATGCAGATGTTGATAAGTGGTTCTACATTTTCCTGCCGGATCTTAGTCATATAAAACTGCACAACTATAAAGCTCAATAAATAAATTATAAACACACCCAGTTCTCTGGCATATCATACATCCTGAACCTTGTTATACAGAAAAAATCTAATATCACCACGGTGCTCAGTCAGCATCATAAATAAAATGGTAAAGAGTTATGGAAAAGTTTAAAGCCCAGTCATATCACAATTATTTTGTCATATATAAATAAGCAGCATTCTTAAAAATCAGTGCAGGGCATTTATATGTAAATTTTGGTATTTTTAGCTACTGAACTGTGTTTACAGTGGATTGCAAAAGTAATCACCACTTTGTCATTTTTCGTGTTTTGCTACCTCACAACCTGGAATTTCACTGTTTTTTGAGGGTTTGTATCAGTTCATGTATAGAACATGCCTGCAACTGTGAACATTTGGTTTTCTTTTTATTGTGAAGCAAACAACAAATAAGACAAAATAACTGAAAACTTCAGTGTGCATAACTATTCACCCCTAAAGTCAGTACTTTGTAGAGCCTCCTTTTGCTGCAAATCACTTTGGATAAGTCTCTATGAGCTTTCCACATCTTGCTACTGAGATTTTTGCCTATTTCTCAAGTCAAAACTGCTCCAGCGCCTTCAAGTTGGATTCCACAGGTGAACAGCAATCTTCAAGTCTGACCACAGATTCTCAATTGAATTAAGGTCTGGGCTTTGACTAGGCCACTCCAAAACATTTACAAGTTTCTCCTTATCGGATCACAGTAAACTGACACTGATTAAACTAGCATCAGAGTTTGAGTAGAGTGTCATTACTAATCGATCCAATTCTCTCAGAAGAGGGAATCATTGCTCTTGTGACCCCAGCCTTTGGAATTTACTTTGTGCAAATTAATTAAAATGGCAGCCACTATTTTACAAGTTGCAGAAAATTATGGCAGCCAGTGAAGGGAAAAATTACCTTAAGTGGGCTTCTACATAATGCCTTGCAGCTAACGCATCACATAATATTACACATTCAAGCAGAAGGGATTATCAGAGCTTGTATAAAAGCAGAAAAAGGAAATGCCGGAGCCAATTTGGGGTGAATCTGGATAGTGAGAGGATGTCACAACTCAAAGCTTAGGCATAGAGGTAAGAAAGGAAAGTTATAATGCCTTGAAGAAACTGTCACGTCTCCTCACTTGTACCAATGCGATGTTCCGTACCCCCTGGGAACACATAAGGTCAGCTTAGCACAGTTATACACAGACACCTCCTGTCCACACGAGCCCAGGGAGAAATTGGGAGTGAGAGGATATGGCCCATGCAGTCACTCACTTGGCACCACGCTCACTCACAAACAGAGCTTTATCAGCTCGATAGTACTGTCACCAGTTCCTCGTTAGATATAAACCCGGTCCATTAATGGGATGATATCGGGCCAGAAACCAATCCCAGGTAGCATGGAATGTTAAAACCGACAACATGGACGTGTGGATTTGTGGATCGAGATAAAATAGCAGCTCAAGTTTAAATTATATATTTAATCGCTTTAAGTGCACACTAGACAAAACACTATATACACTGTATATACAATTGTTATACATATACAATGGTTAGATATCCAAATACAGGTGAAACTGGGCAGCACTCTGGCTCAGTGGTTAGCACTAGTGTTGAGCCACCCCCGTAGTGTTCGAGTTCGGTTCGGTTCGTCGAACACCTGTGTGTTCGCCGAACTGTTCGCCGAACTGTTCGTCGAACACCTTCGAACACCGTTAAAACCAATGGCAGGCAAACACATAGAAACACATAGAAAACACCTTCAAAGGTGTCCAAAAGCTGACAAACTGCTCAGAAGACACAACTAACACATGGAAAAGTGACAAGTACATATAGTCATGCGAAAAGAAAAGAGGTGGAGGAGTAAAAGGAGGGGGAGACACAGATATAGGCATGTCATGCCCTTCTAAAATCCAAAAAGTGAAAAGCCGACACGTTCAGTCCGCTCCTGCCCGTGCCACCTCCGCGTCGCCGGGTTTGTGCCAGAGCCGCGGTGAACCCTGATGGCCAGCCCCCCTCTCCCAATACTGGTGCCTGTCCGCTGGTGGGTCGAGCGAGCCCCCCTGTGGTGGAGGCAGCTCTAAGCTTTTTAATTTAAATTGTCTCTCTAATTTGAATGAATACACTTTAAATCCATTTACAAGGATCTATTGGAGGGCAAGTCTCATGCCAGCAGCCGCGTAATTCCAGCTCCAGTAGCGTCCACTAAAGCTGCTGCAGTTAAAAAGCTTTTATAAGGATCGAGCTCGGCTGTCCACCGCAAGGCATCCTACTGCCAGTCCCAGCCCCTATGCCTTGGGGTGCCTCCTGATGCTCTTCACTGAGTATCCCGTGGTCCCGAAGCATTTCCTTTGAAAAAAATAAGTGTCCAAACTACAGGTGGTGTAGCTTGCTTAACAGCCGGGATAATCCGCTGACTAGCAGACACTGCTACTAGGCACAAAGTATTTCCTGGGCTAGATGCAGTTAAAAATTTGTAATTAGATACTCTCGTTGGATGCTGAGAAAGCATTCCATAGAGTCTCCTGGCACGCCATATATGATTCTCTTAAAAAGCTTGTGGTAGGGGTCTAGGGGACCCTTTTATAGCCAAAATCACGGCCCTGTATCGCAATACGTCACCTAGGCTGAAGATAAATGGAACTGTAGCACCCTGAGGACTCGGTTGCTACAGAGGTATTGCACCTCACCCAGAGGTGTGATATCTCACTCTCAGGTAAGGATGTAGTGTGGATCAGGACCCGACACCTGCATGCATTACACCACATTGCCGTGGGGCAGGGCGACCAATATGCCCCTGAGATGGGCACGACAGTCCCTGTCCCTGGCTGGAGTGGGGGGAGGGAACACTGAGGAAGGGGAACCCTGTAGTGAAGGAGCAGGGAGGAAGCAGTTCCTGGGTGCATTGAGAAGGGAGTATAAAAGGTGGGCACCATCTTAGTTCAGTGCAGAGAAGTCTGAGCAGAAGTGGCAGGGAGCAGGGGCTCTGCATGAGCTCTGCTACGGAGGCGGGCCTAGTAACAGAGGCCCAGGCCTGGAAGAGGGAGAAAGAAGGAAGAGGAGCGGAGAAGGCTCCAGGAACGAGGAACGAAGGGATCCCAGGGGTGCGGACGGGCGAGTCGCCACCGCACGCCCGAATCCACCTGCGTGGAGGGGTCAGGCCAAAGGGGGAGACCGGTCCCCGAAACTAGTGGAGGCAGGAAACGACCCTCAGCTAGAAACAGGAGGCTGTGACATTTTATGTGGCGCAGCCCCTCGCTACACCCACTAGGAAGGCACCACATAGGGTCAGGGAAACTGGCGCCAAGTTTACCAAGAGGAGGCCCGAGGCAGCCGGATAGAAGGGTTGGTAAGAAAGGCCAGACAAAGGACACACAAAGGGGGTCCTGTGAAGCGCTCCAAAGTTATCTGGGAGTTGTCTGAGCCCCTCACCTGGTGAGCACAGTACGACGTGGGCAGCCGTTACCTGCAGACGTGGTCTGGATAATAAGAACTGTGAGTAAAGGCCCTGGACTGCATCACTGACTCCGTGTCGTTACTGCTGCTGCCCTGCACCATCACCCCCATCCTCCGCATACACTGCCCTGAGGCTATACTCCTCCCGTGGGGAGTTATGCTACGCTCTGCTGCACCCACAACACCAGCCTCAGCGGTCTGCCCTGGAGCGGCGATTCACTCTGACCGCAATCCACGGGTGGCGTAGTCGGACATTTAAACATCAAAACCACATAAATAGTTCCACCACTGGTTTGACCGCCCTGAGCCACGGAACCGGGTCGCCGCCACGGAGACTACAACCACCAGCATCCACCAAAAAGGGTCCGGCTCCCGGTGTCCCAAGGCCCAGGGGGCGCGTCAGAACATTTTCATCACCTTTCCCAATCACCAATGGGACAAGGCAGGGATGTTCTCTGTCCCCTCTCTTATACATCCTAGTGACGGAGCACCTGCTCTCATCAATTCGCCATAACCCCAATATTAGGTGGATTGAGGTGGGAGGCACCGAGTACAAGTGCTCTCTATTTGCTGATGATGTCCTAGTATATATCACTCAATCACATATATCCATCCATGCTGTTATGGCTGAAATAGATCACTTTGTTACATGGTCAAATTTTAAAATCAATGCAGCGAAGTCTGAGGCCCTCGATGTCTCCCTCCCCAAATCCATATAGGATTCCATCCAGTCCAACTTTCCCTTTGCCTGGCCCTCACAGGGTATCAAATACTTAGGAATTCCTATTCATAGAGACCTCTCCCATCTATGTTATCTTAATTTTGGGCCCTTTATTGAACAACTCCATACAGACCACGGTTGGCAAGTTAGAACTGTAAGATTCACTACGTGAACCACTGGTGTTTTGTGGAAAAGCACATGTACACTGTGTTCCAAATTATTATGCAAAAAGTGTTTAGGAGTGATAAGGGAAGAATTTGTTTGTTTGTCAGTTAAACTCATTGATGGTGATGTGTGTCAGGGCTCTTTATATCACTGTAAGCAATTGCAGACACCTGTGCTAATTAGTTTGGCAGGTGTGTCCAATGAAAGGCAAGACTACTTAAGAAGGCTGTCTCACATTAATAAGCAGCCTACATTTTCTGCCAAAATGGGAAAGAAAAAGGATGTGTCGGCTGCTGAGAAGCAACAAATTGTGGAGTGTTTAGGTCAAGGCATGACTACAATCAACATTGTGCGATGATCAGGATGAAGTGTCTTGGCAATCAAGAAGTATGTAGCTGATTCACAGTACACACGTGTGCGTGCTGATAAGGGCAAATTGAGGACTCTTTCCTACAGGCAATTACGTCAGGTTGAAAGAGCAGCGGCAAAAAAGCCTTGTCATAGCAGCAGACAAGTTTTTGAAGCTGCTGGTGCCTCCAACGTCCCCTGAACAACAAGATGCAGGGTCCTTCAGAGGTTTGCAGCTGTGCATACGCCATCCTGTCGACCTCCTCTATCCACTTCACACAAGCAGAAACGGCTCCAGTGGGCCAAACATTACATGAAGACTGATTTCAAAACTGTTTTGTTCACGGATGAGTGCCGTGCAGCGCTCGATGGTCCAGATGGATGGAATGGAGGATGGCTGGTTGATGGACACCCCACGCAAACACGGCTACAGCACCAACAAGGAGGAGGTGGAGTAATGTTTTGGGCTGGAATCATGGGGAGAGAGATTGTCGGCCCCTTTAGGATCCCTGAAGGCGCTAAAGATGAACTCCATAATGTATGTGGATTTTCTCAAACAGCACTTCCTGCCATGGTTCAAGAAGAAGAACCGTGTATTTCACAGCAAGATCATTTTTTTGCATGATAATGCACCATCTCATGCTGCACATAAAACATCTGCATCTCTGGCTGATATGGGCATAAAAGGGGACAAACTTATGGTGTGACCCCCATGCTCCCCTGACCTCTACCCCATTCAGAACCTTTGGAGCATCATTAAAAGGAGTGTCTATGATGGCGGGAGGCAGTTCACATCTAAGCAACAGCTCTGGGAGGGTATTCTGCCCTCATGCAAAACAATTGAAGCAGAAACCATCCAAAACCTGACAAATTCAATGGACGAGAGAGTTCAGAAGCTCCTTTCGAACAAGGGGTCCTATGTGAAAATGTAACATCACCTAGAATAAAGTTTTGAGTTGAAAACTGTTTGATTTCAGTTTCTAACAACCTGCTAATGCTTATAATTTCAAAAATGACCATTTTTTTGGTCTTTATTAAAATGAAAAGTTTGATCGAAAAGTTTGGGGGATCTAAGAGTGTGGCAACCCAGTAGTCATGATTGCTTCGAATTCTGACAATATGAGGGTCATGCTGCAGGTAGTGCAGCAAGAAGGCACTTATGTGTCTTGCGCATCTCGGAGCCCCAAAATTATTTTCCGGGCTAGATGCAGCTAAAAATTATTATTAATTTTAAATCTGGTGAAGCTTTAGTATAGATGGCCTAATAGGATCAGTGCTGCACACTGCTACAAAGCCCAAATTGTTTTCCAGTCAAGATACAGATAAACATGATTAGTAATTTTAAATCTGGTGGAGCTTATTATAGATGGCCTAATAGAATCAGTGCTGCACACTGCTACAAAGCCCAAATTATTTTCCAGCCAAGATACAGATAAACATGATTAGTAATTTGAAAGCTTAAAACGGTTGGTAGGGTGATTTTAACCAATCATCAAGCTTTTACTCTCCCCAGGATGACACAGGGGTAGAAAAGTCGTTTCGGATCCATGATTTGTTCATCTTTATGAACGTGAGTCTGTCTACATTATCAGTGGAGAGCCGCATGCGCTTATCTGTCAGCACACCACCAGCAGCGCTGAACACACGTTCAGACAGAACGCTGGCTGCGGGGCATGACAAGATCTCCAAGGCGTAAGTGGCTAGCTCCGGCCATTTATCCAGATTGGAAGCCCAAAAAGAGCAAGGGTCCAGTGACACAGTCATGGCTTCAATGTTTACTTGGAGATACTCCTGTACCATCGTCTCTAGGCGTTGACTATGTGTCAGACTTCTTGTCTCCTGTGGCCTTGCAAAGGATGGGCTAAAAAAGTGGTGAAATGATTCCGCAAAATTGGTGTTACCAGCAGATACTGTGGTTCTGTTACGGTTTGAGTGCTGAACACTTGACGGTCCCACGGTTGGCAAGTTGGAACTGTGAGATTCACTATGTGCACCACTGGTATTTTGTGGAAAAGCACATGTAAGATTCTTCAACAGTCTCTGCTGATACTCCTGCATGCGTGCATCCCTTTCTATGGCAGGAATAATTTCTGCAAATTTACTTTTGTACCGGGGATCTAACAGTGTGGCAACCCAGTAGTCAGGATTATTTCTAATTCTCACAATTCGAGGGTCATGTTGCAGGTAGTGCAGCAAGAAGGCACTCATGTGTGTTGCGCATCCAGGAGCACCAAGTCCCTGTTGTGTTGGTGGCGAGGTAACAATCATGCTTCCTTCCTCTGTCCTCTCCCCCCAACCTCGCACAACAGAAATGTGATCAAGGTCTCCCTCATCTGATGAGTCTTCCATCAGTTCGTCCTCCACTTCTTCCTGGGCTCCTGCACCTTCCTCACTAGTTTGGCTGCTACCATGCGCCCTGGTAAAACCATCTCCCCCACCCTCACATGCCTGCCGCCTTGGTGCTGCCGACCGTCTGGACCTTGCAGATGTTAGCCCTTCCGCATACAACTCCTCCTCCTCTACTTCCTCCACCTCCTCTTGTGCCACCACCTGACTCCGAATTCTGTTTAACATGTGCTCCAGCATGTAAATCACCGGAATAGTCATGCTGATAATGGCATCGTCAGCACTAAACATCTTCGTCGCCATTTCAAAACTGTGCAGAAGGGTGCATAGGTCCCTGATCTGAGACCACTCCTCCAGCGTGATTTGCCCCACCTCTGGATCTCGTTGGCCCAGGCTATACGTCAGAACGTATTGCACCAGGGCTTGTCGGTGCTGCCACAGTCGCTGCAACATGTGCAGAGTTGAATTCCACCGGGTAGGCACATTGCATTTTAGCCGGTGAAGTGGCAGGCCCAACGACTTCTGTAGAGATGTAAGTCGCTGAGCTGCGGGATGCGAACGGCGGAAGTGAGCACACAGCAACCGTGCCCTCTGCAGAAGGCCATCTAGTCTGGGATAGTGGGCTAAAAATTGCTGGACAACCAGGTTCAACACGTGAGCCATACAAGGCACGTGTGTGACATTGCCCTGGCGAAGGGCCGCACCCAGGTTTGCAGCATTGTCGCACACGGCCTTCCCTGGTTTCAGGTCCAGTGGAGACAACCATTCATGAAATTGGTTCTCCAGAGCTGACCACAACTCCTAAGGTGTGACTCACATTTCCCAGACATTTCAATGTAAAAACCGCCTGATGACGTTGAGCCCTACTGCCAGCATAGTAAGGAGGTGTACAGGATCCCTTCTGCGCAGTTAGAAAGCTTGTGGCATGACCAGACAGGCTTTGGGTGCAGGTGGAAGACCGAGAGGAGGTTGAGGAGGCAGAAGCAGTGGAGGAACTTTGACATAAAGAGGATTGATGCACAACTCGTGGGGACGGCAATACTTGGACAGCAGCCCCTTGTCCTGCTGTCACCATAGCTACCCAGTGCCCAGTCAGCGACATGTAACGCCCCTGTCCATGCCTACTCGTCCAAGTGTCTGTGGTGAAATGCACCCTGTCACACACAGAGTTTCTCAAAGAAGCGGTGATGTTGTGTGCGACATGCTGGTGGAGCGCAGGCACACCTTTCTTTGAGAAGTAGTGCCGACTGGGCATCTGGTACTGGGGCACTGCGACGGACATAAGGTCTCGAAAATCCTCTGTGTCCATCAGGCGGAAAGGCTGCATTTCTGTAGCCAAGAGCTTGCAGATGGTGAAATTCAACCTCTTAGCTTTCTCATGGCTAGGAGGAAATGGTCTTTTACTTGTCCACATCTGAGGGACCGAGGGCTGGCTATTGTGCTTAGACGGGGTTGATAAGGGTGTCCCCGGCAAACTGCCGGTCTGTGAGGAAGATGCAGGCGGACATGTTAGGTTGCCTTGATCCAAAGGTGGTGCTATCGATGTCGGACAGCGCTCAACACCAGCTGGTGTTAACACCTCCAAAGAAAATGATGACCTGCCAATCACGCTGGCTGTTGCGGGTAAAGAGGTGGCAGGTCTGCGCCCCAAAACAGGTGTGACTGCTGTCCCCCCAGTCACAGAGGATGAAGAGGCCGCGGATGCACAAGATATGGCAGATGGTGGTTGGCCCGGCCGGCTAGGCCACATTGTAGCACACTGAGCTTCCCACTGCAACTTATGCTTCATGTCCATGTGCCGGTTCATGCATGAAGTACTCAAACTATGTATTTTTTGGCCTCTACTTAGCTTTTGCTGACAAATGTTACAGATAACACGAGTTGGGTCATCTTTATCGATCTGAAAAAATGCCCAGGCTATGCAAGGCTTAGCACCCATGCGACCTGAAGAGCCACCACGACTTGTGGTGAGAGGCAGAGTTGTGTTTGAGGATGCAGTTGCTGACGTGCTTCCAGTACTACGTCTCTGTCCAGGAAGGCGCAACCTGACCTCGTCGTCACTAGCATCTTCCTCCACCTCCTCTGCTGACCTCATCTCTTGGCTGACTGTGGGTTGACAGTAAGTGGGATCTCCAACCTCATCATCATCACCCTGTGCGTTATCACACCCGTCGTCCTCAGAGCCAACCTGTTCCTGCCCTGACAAAAAACTAAAGTTGTCGCTCCAATCAGGTATTTGAGTCTTATCATCGTCTTCCTCATTGTCTCCAACAACAGGAGTTACAGTTTGGGAATGAGGGTCTACATTATGGTCAGAAACTTCTGCGTCTGGTCCTGGATCCGACTCATAAAGATTCTGGGCATCAGTGCAGATCATTTCCTCGTCTGGATTCACAGAAGCGCTGGAGTCGACCTCTGATTCCCAGGCTATAGTATGAGTAAACAGCTCTGCAGACTCAACCATCTGTTCTACCTCATACTCAGACGGGCAGCTGGAGATTTGGGAGCTGTGAGGAAGCAAGTGCGATTGGGGTGACACCTTTGAGGACTGGAGTATTTGTGATGTTGAAGTTGATGTGGAGGAGAGCCCACTTAAAGGAGCACTTGATATCCGTTAAAGCACCTGCTGTTTTTGTGCCTCATCTGGAATTTGTAGCAATTGGCGTGGCCGTAAGAAAGGGATCTTATCACATTGTCCGCTAAAAGAAGTAGACATTTTAGTTTGGCTGGAAGATGGTCTTTCTTTTGCAGATGTTACTGTTGCTTTAACACCTACCCCACAGACACAACCTTTTTTCCCCTTCCCAACACGCCTATTCCCCTTTCCACCAGCAGCAGGCCTTTTTCCACTCATTTTGGTGGTTAACTAATTCACAACTCTGGAGTTGTTTGCACAAAAAAACAATGGATGGGAACCGAGCAGAGCTGAGTGGCCAAACTGTGGTATTAGGCCAAAACTATTGGCTGGGTTAGATGCAGAAAAAAATTATATTCAATTTGCAACCTGATGGAGGTCAGTATAGATGGACTAATAGAACAAGTCCCACACACAGCTAGAAGCCCAAATATTTTTTCAGAGGTAGATGCAGAAAATTTTTTTATTCAGTTTGCAACCTGATGGAGGTCAGTATAGATGGACTAATAGAGAAAGTCCCACACACTGCTAGAAGGCCAAATATTTTTTCAGAGCTAGATGCAGACAAAAAATTATTTTGAATTTGCAACCTGATGGAGGTCAGTAAAGGTGGACTAATAGAACAAGTCCCACACACTGCTAGAAGGCCAAATATTTTTTCAGAGCTAGATGCAGAAAAAAATTATATTCAGTTTGCAACCTGATGGAGGTCTGTATAGATGGATTAATAGAACAAGTCCCACACACAGCTAGAAGCCCAAATATTTTTTCAGAGGTAGATGCAGATAAAAATTATTTTTAATTTGCAACCTGATGGAGGTCAGTATAGATGGACTAATAGAGAAAGTCCCACACACTGCTAGAAGGCCAAATATTTTTTCAGAGCTAGATGCAGATAAAAATTATATTCAATTTGCAACCTGATGGAGGTCAGTATAGATGGACTAATAGAACAAGTCCCACACACAGCTAGAAGCCCAAATATTTTTTTCAGAGGTACTGTAGATGCAGATAAAAATTATTTTTAATTTGCAACCTGATGGAGGTCAGTATAGATGGACTAATAGTGAAAGTCCCACACACTGCTAGAAGGCCAAATATTTTTTCAGAGCTAGAGGCAGATAAAAATTATTTTTAATTTGCAACCTGATGGAGGTCAGTATAGATGGACTAATAGAGAAAGTCCCACACACTGCTAGAAGGCCAAATATTTTTTCAGAGCTAGATGCAGATAAAAATTATATTCAATTTGCAACCTGATGGAGGTCAGTATAGATGGACTAATAGAACAAGTCCCACACACAGCTAGAAGCCCAAATATTTTTTCAGAGGTACTGTAGATGCAGATAAAAATTATTTTTAATTTGCAACCTGATGGAGGTCAGTATAGATGGACTAATACAACAAGTCCCACGCACAGCTAGAAGCCCAATATTTTTTCAGAGGTAGATGCAGAAAAAAATATATTCAGTTTGCAACCTGATGGAGGTCAGTATAGATGGAGTAATAGAACAAGTCCCACACACAGCTAGAAGCCTAAATATTTTTTCAGAGGTAGATGCAGATAAAAATTATTTTTAATTTGCAACCTGATGGAGGTCAGTATAGATGGACTAATAGAGAAAGTCCCACACACTGCTAGAAGGCCAAATATTTTTTCACAGCTAGATGCAGATAAAAATTATATTCAATTTGCAACCTGATGGAGGTCAGTATAGATGGACTAATAGAGAAAGTCCCACACACTGCTAAAAGGCCAAATATTTTTTCAGAGCTAGATGCAGATAAAAATTATATTCAATTTGCAACCTGATGGAGGTCAGTATAGATGGACTAATAGAACAAGTCCCACACACAGCTAGAAGCCCAAATATTTTTTCAGAGGTACTGTAGATGCAGATAAAAATTATTTTTAATTTGCAACCTGATGGAGGTCAGTATAGATGGACTAATAGAGAAAGTCCCACACACTGCTAGAAGGCCAAATATTTTTTCAGAGCTAGATGCAGAAAAAAATTATATTCAGTTTGCAACCTGATGGAGGTCAGTATAGATGGACTAATAGAGAAAGTCCCACACAGTGCTAGAAGGCCACATATTTTTTTCAGAGGTAGATGCAGAAAAAAATATATTCAGTTTGCAACCTGATGGAGGTCTGTATAGATGGATTAATAGAACAAGTCCCACACACAGCTAGAAGCCCAATATTTTTTCAGAGGTAGATGCAGAAAAAAATATATTCATTTTGCAACCTGATGGAGGTCAGTATAGATGGACTAATACAACAAGTCCCACACACAGCTAGAAGCCCAATATTTTTTCAGAGGTAGATGCAGAAAAAAATATATTCAGTTTGCAACCTGATGGAGGTCAGTAAAGATGGATTAATAGAACAAGTCCCACACACAGCTAGAAGCCCAATATTTTTTCAGAGGTAGATGCAGAAAAAAATATATTCAGTTTGCAACCTGATGGAGGTCAGTATAGATGGACTAATACAACAAGTCCCACACACAGCTAGAAGCCCAATATTTTTTCAGAGCTAGATGCAGAAAAAAATAATATTCAATTTGCAACCTGATGGAGGTCAGTATAGATGGACTAATAGAATGATGCAATGCCCAAAAGATTTTACTTCACTAGGTGCAGTAAAAAAATTGGTATTCTATACACAGGTGGTATATCTTGCAACACAGATAGGCTACTCCACTGACTAACACATTCTGCAATAGGCCAAAAAGGATTAGCTTTGCTAGATTCAGCCAAATGCTGTGAAAAAAACTTGCACAGCACTGGCACAGACCTGCCTGGCAAAAACTGATAGGAACTGATGTAACCTAGTCCTGAAAAGGACTGCAATTACAATTAGTCTTTACTCCCACAATCTATCTATTTAAGAGCACAGACCTGCCTGATAAAAGTCGTAGGAAATGCTGTAACCTAGTCCTTAAATGGACTGCAATCACAACTATTCCCTACTCCCAAGCTATCTGTAGATTTGTGCGAAAATTGGCTTGAAATTAACAAGGTATAGCGCACACAGCAACAGCGGTGCCGTCTAACATGCAGCTGCAGCAGTGAGAAAATGGTGGCGACGGGGAAAATGGCTTGGTCTTATAGGGCAAGGACATGTGACATACACTGCCAATGACACATGCCCTTGCTTGTGTGAAAAAAAGCACTTCGCTCCGTGTGTGCGCTGCTGATAGGCTGACAGATTGCACCTCCCCACTGTAAATGCGGGAAAGAGAAAAAAAATGGAGATCTTCATTGTTCCTGCGGAGATCCATCCCCTGCCCCTCCCCCCACCCCGCTGTACACTCAAACTGCGTATTAACATTAATTTTCATCATTACTGAGAAAAAATCCAGTTATGATTTTGGTGCACGAACAGTTATCGAACATAACCTCGAACAGCCGAATTTTTCTCAAATTGTTCGTGTTCGCCGAACGGCTCGAACACCGCCCCAAACAGCTCGAATTTGAGATTGGCGAACAGTTCGAGTAGAACAATGCTCATCTCTAGTTAGCACTTCAGCATCGCAGCGCTGGGGTCCTGGGTTCAAATCCCACTAAGGACAACATCTGCAAGGAGTTTGTATGTTCTCCCCGTGTTTGTGTGGGTTTCCTCCCAGTTCTCCGATTTCCTCTGACAGTCCAAAGACATACTGATAAGGAACTTAGATTGTGAGTTTCAATGGGGAGAGTGCCGATAATGTCTGTAAAGAGCTGTGGATTTAATGGCGCTATATAAGTGAATAAAATAAATAAATACAAAAAATATAAGCAGATGAAACATGTGTTCGACCATGTGTCTGCATGGGAGCATGGGTGCCAGCTGGTTCCCGCTCCTTCTAGCCCGTTAATCAACATGGCTGCTCCTTTTGAAGTGAACAGCAAGCATGACAAAGAGAGAGAGACAGCCCATGGCCTTACACAAGAGTTTTAACCATTTGGTCGTTCACACCCTTTTCTTAGTATCGTCATTATCCTCATCCTCTGGGTGTTTGTAGCTAAAACTCCCAAAACCTATGAAGTATCATAACTTCCCAACGGAAGGTCAGAGGGAAGCGGTTCTGGCTCTATCGGATCTTGCCAGGCCCCCGTTATGCCTGGAGACCAAATATGGCATCACTACCTGGCTTCTACTAGCTGTTCTGCGTATCTCCTCCCCGTGGGTTGTTAGAACGGATCGAGGCCATAGAAGGCTTTCGGCCCTTTCCAGAGATCTCGAAAATGTAACTGGTGTGTGGCTAAGACATACGATAACTCGATATTCTCCTTAAATCTCCTTATGAAGTCCTATCTGACTGGACGAAGCAGTTATACAGCGTGGACTACACAAGAGGTCATCCTGTATAAGCTTGGATACTAGCTGGTGTGGCAGGACCACCTGTTGAGTCAGGTGTCCTGTCACAGCTACACATGCTGAAGGAGGATTGTAATCTGCCATTAAATCATACCACCCATATCCTTCACAGTGTTATTGTTTTTTTTTGCTAATACAGAAGCACCTTAGAATCTTGTGTTTCTCGATACCTTTTTTGACATGTCATGCATGTAAAATAAATATGCCATGAAAGTTTCATCCAACTGCGTCTAAGGCAACAGATGTACCTTTAAATATAGGTCTTTTATGTTAAAATTGGCATGCCTAATTCATATTTAATGAATGCTAATAGGACAACTATACCTTACTTCACCAAAACAAGGGCATCAAACTTTTTTAAAGAGTTTTTCTGTGTTAAACATTTCTGCAGTCTCTTTGAATTAATTCAGATTGACAAATCCTGATAGAGTGCAGCATGCAGACTGCGAAGATTCTGTTTTGTTGCTGTGCTTGAGTGGCTGAGTAGCTTCTGGCCTACTTCTCTCAATTGGGCATTGAGACAAGCAAGAAAAGTTGCTATTTGGCATGGGCCCGCAGATACGCAAAACATATACTTGCAGTCATGTGTGACCAGAAAGTACGCCATCCTTTAATTACACATGATCCAGTAGTACTGATCTTTAAAACAAAAGAACATTTTCCAGTAAATAGTTTGATGCAACAATTCTCCAAAAAATAGGGTCCCTAAGCAACATAGGGTTTCTTTTTAGCCAAAATAAAATTTACATATTTAGAGATTTTCTGTTCATTTAGTTTAAGGGGTTTTTCTGTGCACAAGTACCAAAATATGTTTCCTTTATTTTTATTTTTAGCTCTCCTTCAACCTCTTGTAGCCATTAGTGATGAGCAAGCACTAAAATGCTCGGCTACTCATTGCTCAGGTCGAGCAAATTGGAATGCTCGAGTGCTCTGTCCGAGTAATGAGCCCAATGTAAAGCCCCCGTCACACTAAGCGAGATCGCTAGCGAGATCGCTGCTGAGGCACAAGTTTTGTGACGCAACAGCGACCTCAGCAGCGATCTCGCTACGTTTGACACGTTTGATGGTTGAGGTACCGCTGGGTAGCATGCATCGGTGTGTTTGACACCTTACCAATGACCTCGTTGGCGACTCAGAACTGAGAAGTCGTCCCTCATCGAGGTCTGAATCGTCAGATTAGCTGCTATGTGACAGGGTCCCAACGACCGCCGACATTGTTATACAGGTCGCTACGGGTCGCCATATCATTGCTGCATCGTTGGGAAGATCTGACTGTTTGACATCTCACCAGTGACCACATAGCGATGCAGCAACGATCCCGGCCAGGTCGCAACGATCCCTGGAAAGGATGTTCCTTAATATATTTCCCAGGAAAATCCATTTTGGTTTCGTTTTTGTATGTTTTATTGTGAGTCCGTAAAAGTGACGTAATAACTCTGACAACATTGTTGACAACAGGCCCTCTGCAGACCGCCGGGGGAAGCCGCCGGAAAAATGCTCGAGTTTCCCTTAGACTTAAAGGGGTATTCCCATTTCCAATATTCTATCCCAATATGTAGTAGGTGTAATAATAATAATATTAGCAAATATCTCCAATTAGAAATGTAGTATAGTATTTTTGATTCGCTATGCCACTTACCTCTAGAGATGAGCGTTGTTCGACTCGAACTGTTCGCCAATCTCAAATTCGAGCTGTTTTGGGCGGTGTTCGAGCCGTTCGGCGAACACGAACGATTTGAGAAAAATTCGGCTGTTCGAGGTTATGTTCGATAACTGTTCGTGCACCAAAATCATAACTGGATTTTTTCTCAGTAATGATGAAAATTAATGGTAACACGCAGTTTGAGTGTACAGCGGGGTGGGGGGAGGGGCAGGGGATGGATCTCTGCAGGAATAATGAAGATCTCCATTTTTTTTTCTCTTTCCCGCATTTACAGTGGGGAGGTGCAATCTGTCAGCCTATCAGCAGCGCACACACGGAGCGAAGTGCTTTTTTTCACACAAGCAAGGGCATGTGTCATTGGCAGTGTATGTCACATGTCCTTGCCCTATAAGACCAAGCCATTTTCCCCGTCGCCACCATTTTCTCACTGCTGCAGCTGCGTGTTAGACGGCACCGCTGTTGCTGTGTGCGCTATACCTTGTTAATTTCAAGCCAATTTTCGCACAAATCTACAGATAGCTTGGGAGTAGGGAATAGTTGTTATTGCAGTCCTTTTAAGGACTAGGTTACAGCATTTCCTACGACTTTTATCAGGCAGGTCTGTGCTCTTAAATAGATAGATTGTGGGAGTAAAGACTAATTGTAATTGCAGTCCTTTTCAGGACTAGGTTACATCAGTTCCTATCAGTTTTTGCCAGGCAGGTCTGTGCCAGTGCTGTGCAAGATTTTTTCACAGCATTTGGCTGAATCTAGCAAAGCTAATCCTTTTTGGCCTATTGCAGAATGTGTTAGTCAGTGGAGTAGCCTATCTGTGTTGCAAGATATACCACCTGTGCATAGAATATCAATTTTTTTACTGCACCTAGTGAAGTAAAATCTTTTGGGCATAGCATCATTCTATTAGTCCATCTATACTGACCTCCATCAGGTTGCAAATTGAATATAATTTTTTTCTGCATCTAGCTCTGAAAAAATATTTGGGCTTCTAGCAGTGTGTGGGACTTGTTCTATTAGTCCATCTATACTGACCTCCATCAGGTTGCAAACTGAATATAATTTTTTTCTGCATCTAGCTCTGAAAAAATATTTGGCCTTCTAGCAGTGTGTGGGACTTGTTCTATTAGTCCATCTATACTGACCTCCATCATGCTGCAAATTCAAAATAATTTTTTGTCTGCATCTAGCTCTGAAAAAATATTTGGCCTTCTAGCAGTGTGTGGGACTTTCTCTATTAGTCCATCTATACTGACCTCCATCAGGTTGCAAATTAAAAATAATTTTTATCTGCATCTACCTCTGAAAAAATATTTGGGCTTCTAGCTGTGTGTGGGACTTGTTCTATTAGTCCATCTATACTGACCTCCATCAGGTTGCAAACTGAATATAATTTTTTTCTGCATCTAGCTCTGAAAAAATATTTGGCCTTCTAGCAGTGTGTGGGACTTTCTCTATTAGTCCATCTATACTGACCTCCATCAGGTTGCAAATTAAAAATAATTTTTATCTGCATCTAGCTCTGAAAAAATATTTGGCCTTCTAGCAGTGTGTGGGACTTTCTCTATTCGTCCATCTATACTGACCTCCATCAGGTTGCAAATTAAAAATAATTTTTTGTCTGCATCTAGCTCTGAAAAAATATTTGGCCTTCTAGCAGTGTGTGGGACTTTCTCTATTAGTCCATCTATACTGACCTCCATCAGGTTGCAAATTAAAAATATTTTTTTGTCTGCATCTAGCTCTGAAAAAATATTTGGCCTTCTAGCAGTGTGTGGGACTTTCTCTATTAGTCCATCTATACTGACCTCCATCAGGCTGCAAATTAAAACTAATTTTTATCTGCATCTACCTCTGAAAAAATATTTGGCCTTCTAGCTGTGTGTGGGACTTGTTCTATTAGTCCATCTATACTGACCTCCATCAGGTTGCAAACTGAATATAATTTTTTTCTGCATCTAGCTCTGAAAAAATATTTGGCCTTCTAGCAGTGTGTGGGACTTTCTCTATTAGTCCATCTATACTGACCTCCATCAAGTTGCAAATTAAAAATAATTTATATCTGCATCTAGCTCTGAAAAAATATTAGGCCTTCTAGCAGTGTGTGGGACTTTCTCTATTAGTCCATCTATACTGACCTCCATCAGGTTGCAAATTAAAAATATTTTTTTGTCTGCATCTAGCTCTGAAAAAATATTTGGCCTTCTAGCAGTGTGTGGGACTTTCTCTATTAGTCCATCTATACTGACCTCCATCAGGTTGCAAACTGAATATATTTTTTTTCTGCATCTACCTCTGAAAAAATATTGGGCTTCTAGCTGTGTGTGGGACTTGTTCTATTAATCCATCTATACAGACCTCCATCAGGTTGCAAACTGAATATAATTTTTTTCTGCATCTACCTCTGAAAAAATATTTGGGCTTCTAGCTGTGTGTGGGACTTGTTCTATTAGTCCATCTATACTGACCTCCATCAGGTTGCAAACTGAATATAATTTTTTTCTGCATCTAGCTCTGAAAAAATATTTGACCTTCTAGCAGTGTGTGGGACTTTCTCAATTAGTCCATCTATACTGACCTCCATCAGGTTGCAAATTAAAAATAATTTATATCTGCATCTAGCTCTGAAAAAATATTTGGCCTTCTAGCAGTGTGTGGGACTTTCTCTATTAGTCCATCTATACTGACCTCCATCAGGTTGCAAATTAAAAATAATTTTTTGTCTGCATCTAGCTCTGAAAAAATATTTGGCCTTCTAGCAGTGTGTGGGACTTTCTCTATTAGTCCATCTATACTGACCTCCATCAGGTTGCAAACTGAATATATTTTTTTTCTGCATCTACCTCTGAAAAAATATTGGGCTTCTAGCTGTGTGTGGGACTTGTTCTATTAATCCATCTATACAGACCTCCATCAGGTTGCAAACTGAATATAATTTTTTTCTGCATCTACCTCTGAAAAAATATTTGGGCTTCTAGCTGTGTGTGGGACTTGTTCTATTAATCCATCTATACAGACCTCCATCAGGTTGCAAACTGAATATAATATTTTTCTGCATCTACCTCTGAAAAAATATTTGGGCTTCTAGCTGTGTGTGGGCCTTGTTCTATTAGTCCATCTATACTGACCTCCATCAGGTTGCAAACTGAATATAATTTTTTTCTGCATCTAGCTCTGAAAAAATATTTGGCCTTCTAGCAGTGTGTGGGACTTGTTCTATTAGTCCATCTATACTGACCTCCATCATGCTGCAAATTCAAAATAATTTTTTGTCTGCATCTAGCTCTGAAAAAATATTTGGCCTTCTAGCAGTGTGTGGGACTTTCTCTATTAGTCCATCTATACTGACCTCCATCAGGTTGCAAATTAAAAATAATTTTTATCTGCATCTACCTCTGAAAAAATATTTGGGCTTCTAGCTGTGTGTGGGACTTGTTCTATTAGTCCATCTATACTGACCTCCATCAGGTTGCAAACTGAATATAATTTTTTTCTGCATCTAGCTCTGAAAAAATATTTGGCCTTCTAGCAGTGTGTGGGACTTTCTCTATTAGTCCATCTATACTGACCTCCATCAGGTTGCAAATTAAAAATAATTTTTATCTGCATCTAGCTCTGAAAAAATATTTGGCCTTCTAGCAGTGTGTGGGACTTTCTCTATTCGTCCATCTATACTGACCTCCATCAGGTTGCAAATTAAAAATAATTTTTTGTCTGCATCTAGCTCTGAAAAAATATTTGGCCTTCTAGCAGTGTGTGGGACTTTCTCTATTAGTCCATCTATACTGACCTCCATCAGGTTGCAAATTAAAAATATTTTTTTGTCTGCATCTAGCTCTGAAAAAATATTTGGCCTTCTAGCAGTGTGTGGGACTTTCTCTATTAGTCCATCTATACTGACCTCCATCAGGCTGCAAATTAAAACTAATTTTTATCTGCATCTACCTCTGAAAAAATATTTGGCCTTCTAGCTGTGTGTGGGACTTGTTCTATTAGTCCATCTATACTGACCTCCATCAGGTTGCAAACTGAATATAATTTTTTTCTGCATCTAGCTCTGAAAAAATATTTGGCCTTCTAGCAGTGTGTGGGACTTTCTCTATTAGTCCATCTATACTGACCTCCATCAGGTTGCAAATTAAAAATAATTTATATCTGCATCTAGCTCTGAAAAAATATTAGGCCTTCTAGCAGTGTGTGGGACTTTCTCTATTAGTCCATCTATACTGACCTCCATCAGGTTGCAAATTAAAAATATTTTTTTGTCTGCATCTAGCTCTGAAAAAATATTTGGCCTTCTAGCAGTGTGTGGGACTTTCTCTATTAGTCCATCTATACTGACCTCCATCAGGTTGCAAACTGAATATATTTTTTTTCTGCATCTACCTCTGAAAAAATATTGGGCTTCTAGCTGTGTGTGGGACTTGTTCTATTAATCCATCTATACAGACCTCCATCAGGTTGCAAACTGAATATAATTTTTTTCTGCATCTACCTCTGAAAAAATATTTGGGCTTCTAGCTGTGTGTGGGACTTGTTCTATTAGTCCATCTATACTGACCTCCATCAGGTTGCAAACTGAATATAATTTTTTTCTGCATCTAGCTCTGAAAAAATATTTGACCTTCTAGCAGTGTGTGGGACTTTCTCAATTAGTCCATCTATACTGACCTCCATCAGGTTGCAAATTAAAAATAATTTATATCTGCATCTAGCTCTGAAAAAATATTTGGCCTTCTAGCAGTGTGTGGGACTTTCTCTATTAGTCCATCTATACTGACCTCCATCAGGTTGCAAATTAAAAATAATTTTTTGTCTGCATCTAGCTCTGAAAAAATATTTGGCCTTCTAGCAGTGTGTGGGACTTTCTCTATTAGTCCATCTATACTGACCTCCATCAGGTTGCAAACTGAATATATTTTTTTTCTGCATCTACCTCTGAAAAAATATTGGGCTTCTAGCTGTGTGTGGGACTTGTTCTATTAATCCATCTATACAGACCTCCATCAGGTTGCAAACTGAATATAATTTTTTTCTGCATCTACCTCTGAAAAAATATTTGGGCTTCTAGCTGTGTGTGGGACTTGTTCTATTAATCCATCTATACAGACCTCCATCAGGTTGCAAACTGAATATAATATTTTTCTGCATCTACCTCTGAAAAAATATTTGGGCTTCTAGCTGTGTGTGGGCCTTGTTCTATTAGTCCATCTATACTGACCTCCATCAGGTTGCAAACTGAATATAATTTTTTTCTGCATCTAGCTCTGAAAAAATATTTGGCCTTCTAGCAGTGTGTGGGACTTTCTCTATTAGTCCATCTATACTGACCTCCATCAGGTTGCAAATTAAAAATAATTTTTATCTGCATCTAGCTCTGAAAAAATATTTGGCCTTCTAGCAGTGTGTGGGACTTTCTCTATTAGTCCATCTATACTGACCTCCATCAGGTTGCAAACTGAATATATATTTTTTCTGCATCTACCTCTGAAAAAATATTTGGGCTTCTAGCTGTGTGTAGGACTTGTTCTATTAGTCCATCAATACTGACCTCCATCAGGTTGCAAACTGAATACAATTTTTTTCTGCATCTACCTCTGAAAAAATATTTGGGCTTCTAGCTGTGTGTGGGACTTGTTCTATTAGTCCATCTATACTGACCTCCATCAGGTTGCAAATTGAATAAAATTTTTTTCTGCATCTAACCCAGCCAATAGTTTTGGCCTAATACCACAGTTTGGCCACTCAGCTCTGCTCGGTTCCCATCCATTGTTTTTTTGTGCAAACAACTCCAGAGTTGTGAATTAGTTAACCACCAAAATGAGTGGAAAAAGGCCTGCTGCTGGTGGAAAGGGGAATAGGCATGTTGGGATGGGGAAAAAAGGTTGTGTCCGTGGGGTAGGTGTTAAAGCAACAGTAACATCTGCAGAAGAAAGACCATCTTCCAGCCAAACTAAAATGTCTACTTCTTTTAGCGGACAATGTGATAAGATCCCTTTCTTACGGCCACGCCAATCGCTACAAATTCCAGATGAGGCACAAAAACAGCAGGTGCTTCAACGGATATCAAGTGTAGTGTTGAGCCACCCCCGTAGTGTTCGAGTTCGGTTCGGTTCGTCGAACACCCGTGTGTTCGCCGAACTGTTCGTCGAACACCTTCGAACACCGTTAAAACCAATGGCAGGCAAACAAAAACACATAGAAACACATAGAAAACACCTTCAAAGGTGTCCAAAAGCTGACAAACTGCTCAGAAGACACAACTAACACATGGAAAAGTGACAAGTACATATAGTCATGCGAAAAGAAAAGAGGTGGAGGAGTAAAAGGAGGGGGAGACACAGATATAGGCATGTCATGCCCTTCTAAAATCCAAAAAGTGAGAAGCCGAGACGGCCAGTCCGCTCCTGCCCGTGCCACCTCCGTGTCGCCGGGTTTGTGCCAGAGCCGCGGTGAACCCTGACGGCCAGCCCCCCTTTCCCAATACTGGTGCCTGTCCGCTGGTGGGTCGAGAGAGCCCCCCTGTGGTGGAGGCAGCTCTAAGCTTTTTAATTTAAATTGTCCCTCTAATTTGAATGAATACACTTTAAATCCATTTACAAGGATCTATTGGAGGGCAAGTCTCATGCCAGCAGCCGCGTAATTCCAGCTCCAGTAGCGTCCACTAAAGCTGCTGCAGTTAAAAAGCTTTTATAAGGATCGAGCTCGGCTGTCCACCGCAAGGCATCCTAGTGCCAGTCCCAGCCCCTATGCCTTGGGGTGCCTCCTGATGCTCTTCACTGAGTATCCCGTGGTCCCGAAGCATTTCCTTTGAAAAAATTAAGTGTCCAAACTACAGGTGGTGTAGCTTGCTTAACAGCCGGGATAATCCGCTGACTAGCAGACACTGCTACTAGGCACAAAGTATTTCCTGGGCTAGATGCAGTTAAAAATTTGTAAGTAGATACTCTCGTTGGATGCTGAGAAAGCATTCCATAGAGTCTCCTGGCACGCCATATATGATTCTCTTAAAAAGCTTGGGGTAGGGGTCTAGGGGACCCTTTTATAGCCAAAATCATGGCCCTGTATCACAATACTTCACCTAGGCTGAAGATAAATGGAACTGTAGCACCGAGGGCTCGGTTGCTACAGACGTATTGCACCTCACCCAGAGGTGTGATATCTCACTCTCAGATAAGGATGGAGTGTGGATCAGGACCCGACACCTGCATGCATTACACCACATTGCCGTGGGGCAGGGCGACCAATATGCCCTTGAGATGGGCACGACAGTCCCTGTCCCTGGCTGGAGTGGGGGGAGGGAACACTGAGGAAGGGGAACCCTGCAGTGCAGGAGCAGGGAGGAAGCAGTTCCTGGGTGCATTGAGAAGGGAGTATAAAAGGTGGGCACCATCTTAGTTCAGTGCAGAGAAGTCTGAGCAGAAGTGGCAGGGAGCAGGGGCTCTGCATGAGCTCTGCTCCGGAGGCGGGCCTAGTAACAGAGGCCCAGGCCTGCAAGAGGGAGAAGGAAGGAAGAGGAGCGGAGAAGGCTCCAGGAACGAGGAATGAAGGGATCCCAGGGGTGCGGACGGGCGAGTCGCCACCGCACGCCCGAATCCACCTGCGTGGAGGGGTCAGGCCAAAGGGGGAGACCGGTCCCCGAACTAGTGGAGGCAGGAAACGACCCTCAGCTAGAAACCGGAGGCTCTGACATTTTATGTGGCGCAGCCCCTTGCTCCACCCGCTAGGAAGGCACCACATAGGGTCAGGGAAACTGGCGCCAAGTTTACCAAGAGGAGGCCCGAGGCAGCCGGACAGAAGCGTTGGTAAGAAAGGCCAGACAAAGGACACACAAAGGGGGTCCTGTGAAGCGCTCCAAAGTTATCTGGGAGTTGTCTCAGCCCCTCATCTGGTGAGCACAGTACGACGTGGGCAGCCGTTACCTGCAGACGTGGTCTGGATAATAAGAACTGTGAGTAAAGGCCCTGAACTGCATCACTGACTCCGTGTCGTTACTGCTGCTGCCCTGCACCATCACCCCCATCCTCCGCATACACTGCCCTGAGGCTATACTCCTCCCGTGGGGAGTTATGCTACGCTCTGCTGCACCCACAACACCAGCCTTAGCGGTCTGCCCTGTAGCGGCGGTTCACTCTGACCGCAATCCACGGGTGGCGTAGTCGGACATTTAAACATCAAAACCACATAAATAGTTCCGCCACTGGTTTGACCGCCCTGAGCCACGGAACCGGATCGCCGCCACGAAGACTACAACCACCAGCATCCACCAAAAAGGGTCCGGCTCCGGGTGTCCCAAGGCCCAGGGGGTGCGTCAGAACATTTTCATCACCTTTCACAATCACCAATGGGACAAGGCAGGGATGTCCTCTGTCCCCTCTCTTATACATCCTAGTGACGGAGCACCTGCTCTCATCAATTCGCCATAACCCCAATATTAGGTGGATTGAGGTGGGAGGCACCGAGTACAAGTGCTCTCTATTTGCTGATGATGTCCTAGTATATATCACTCAATCACATATATCCATCCCTGCTGTTATGGCTGAAATAGATCACTTTGTTACATGGTAAAATTTTAAAATCAATGCAGCGAAGTCTGAGGCCCTCGATGTCTCCCTCCCTAAATCCATATAGGATTCCATCCAGTCCAACTTTCCCTTTGCCTGGCCCTCACAGGGTATCAAATACTTAGGAATTCCTATTCATAGAGACCTCTCCCATCTATGTTATCTTAATTTTGGGCCCTTTATTGAACAATTCCATACAGACCACGGTTGGCAAGTTAGAACTGTAAGATTCACTACGTGAACCACTGGTGTTTTGTGGAAAAGCACATGTACACCGCGTTCCAAATTATTATGCAAAAAGTGTTTAGGAGTGATAAGGGAAGAATTTGTTTGTTTGTCAGTTAAACTCATTGATGGTGATGTGTGTCAGGGCTCTTTATATCACTGTAAGCAATTGCAGACACCTGTGCTAATTAGTTTGGCAGGTCTGTCCAATGAAAGGCAAGACTACTTAAGAAGGCTCTCTCACATTATTAAGCAGCCTACATTTTCTGCCAAAATGGGAAAGAAAAAGGATGTGTCGGCTGCTGAGAAGCAACAAATTGTGGAGTGTTTAGGTCAAGGCATGACTACAATCAACATTGTGCGATGATCAGGATGAAGTGTCTTGGCAATCAAGAAGTATGTAGCTGATTCACAGTACACACGTGTGCGTGCTGATAAGGGCAAATTGAGGACTCTTTCCTACAGGCAATTACGTCATGTTGAAAGAGCAGCGGCAAAAAAGCCTTGTCATAGCAGCAGACAAGTTTTTGAAGCTGCTTGTGCCTCCAACGTCCCCCGAACAACAAGATGCAGGGTCCTTCAGAGGTTTGCAGCTGTGCATACGCCATCCTGTCGACCTCCTCTATCCACTTCATACAAGCAGAAACGGCTCCAGTGGGCCAAACATTACATGAAGACTGATTTCAAAACTGTTTAGTTCACGGATGAGTGCCGTGCAGCGCTCGATGGTTAAGATGAATGGAGTGGAGGATGGCTGGTTGATGGACACCCCACGCAAACACGGCTACAGCGCCAACAAGGAGGAGGTGGAGTAATGTTTTGGGCTGGAATCATGGGGAGAGAGATTGTCGGCCCCTTTAGGATCCCTGAAGGCGCTAAAGATGAACTCCATAATGTATGTGGATTTTCTCAAACAGCACTTCCTGCCATGGTTCAAGAAGAAGAACCGTGTATTTCACAGCAAGATCATTTTTCTGCATGATAATGCACCATCTCATGCTGCACATAAAACATCTGCATCTGTGGCTGATATGGGCATAAAAGGGGACAAACTTATGGTGTGACCCCCATGCTCCCCTGACCTCTACCCCATTCAGAACCTTTGGAGCATCATTAAAAGGAGTGTCTATGATGGCGGGAGGCAGTTCACATCTAAGCAACAGCTCTGGGAGGGTATTCTGTCCTCATGCAAAACAATTGAAGCAGAAACCATCCAAAACCTGACAAATTCAATGGACGAGAGAGTTCAGAAGCTCCTTTCGAACAAGGGGTCCTATGTGAAAATGTAACATCACCTAGAATAAAGTTTTGAGCTGAAAACTGTTTGATTTCAGTTTCTAACAACCTGCTAATGCTTATAATTTCAAAAATGACCATTTTTTTGGTCTTTATTAAAATGAAAAGGTTGATCGAAAAGTTTGGGGGATCTAAGAGTGTGGCAACCCAGTAGTCATGATTACTTCGAATTCTGACAATATGAGGGTCATGCTGCAGGTAGTGCAGCAAGAAGGCACTTATGTGTCTTGCGCATCTCGGAGCCCCAAAATTATTTTCCGGGCTAGATGCAGCTAAAAATTATTTTTAATTTTAAATCTGGTGAAGCTTATTATAGATGGCCTAATAGGATCAGTGCTGCACACTGCTACAAAGCCCAAATTATTTTCCAGTCAAGATACAGATAAACATGATTAGTAATTTGAAAGCTTAAAACGGTTGGTAGGGTGATTTTAACCAATCATCAAGCTTTTACTCTCCCCAGGATGACACAGGGGTAGAAAAGTCGTTTCGGATCCATGATTTGTTCATCTTTATGAACGTGAGTCTGTCTACATTATCAGTGGAGAGCCGCGTGCGCTTATCTGTCAGCACACCACCAGCAGCGCTGAACACACGTTCAGACAGAACGCTGGCTGCGGGGCATGACAAGATCTCCAAGGCGTAAGTGGCTAGCTCCGGCCATTTATCCAGATTGGAAGCCCAAAAAGAGCAAGGGTCCAGTGACACAGTCGTGGCTTCAATGTTTACTTGGAGATACTCCTGTACCATCGTTTCTAGGCGTTGACTATGTGTCAGACTTCTTGTCTCCTGTGGCCTTGCAAAGGATGGGCTAAAAAAGTGGTGAAATGATTCCGCAAAATTGATGTTACCAGCAGATACTGTGGTTCTGTTACGGTTTGAGTGCTGAACACTTGACGGTCCCACGGTTGGCAAGTTGGAACTGTGAGATTCACTACGTGCACCACTGGTATTTTGTGGAAAAGCACATGTAAGATTCTGCAACAGTCTCTGCTGATACTCCTGCATGCGTGCATCCCTTTCTATGGCAGGAATAATTTCTGCAAATTTACTTTTGTACCGGGGATCTAACAGTGTGGCAACCCAGTAGTCAGGATTATTTCTAATTCTCACAATTCGAGGGTCATGTTGCAGGTAGTGCAGCAAGAAGGCACTCATGTGTGTTGCGCATCCAGGAGCACCAAGTCCCTGTTGTGTTGGTGGCGAGGTAACAATCATGCTTCCTTCCTCTGTCCTCTCCCCCCAACCTCGCACAACAGAAATGTGATCAAGGTCTCCCTCATCTGATGAGTCTTCCATCAGTTCGTCCTCCACTTCTTCCTGGGCTCCTGCACCTTCCTCACTAGTTTGGCTGCTACCATGCGCCCTGGTAAAATCATCTCCCCCACCCTCACATGCCTGCCGCCTTGGTGCTGCCGACCGTCTGGACCTTGCAGATGTTAGCCCTTCCGCATACAACTCCTCCTCCTCTACTTCCTCCACCTCCTCTTGTGCCACCACCTGACTCCGAATTCTGTTTAACATGTGCTCCAGCATGTAAATCACCGGAATAGTCATGCTGAAAATGGCATCGTCAGCACTAAACATCTTCGTCGCCATTTCAAAACTGTGCAGAAGGGTGCATAGGTCCCTGATCTGAGACCACTCCTCCAGCGTGATTTGCCCCACCTCTGAATCTCGTTGGCCCAGGCTATACGTCAGAACGTATTGCACCAGGGCTTGTCGGTGCTGCCACAGTCGCTGCAACATGTGCAGAGTTGAATTCCACCGGGTAGGCACATCGCATTTTAGCCGGTGAAGTGGCAGGCCCAACGACTTCTGTAGAGATGTAAGTCGCTGAGCTGCGGGATGCGAACGGCGGAAGTGAGCACACAGCGACCGTGCCCTCTGCAGAAGGCCATCTAGTCTGGGATAGTGGGCTAAAAATTGCTGGACAACCAGGTTCAACACGTGAGCCATACAAGGCACGTGTGTGACATTGCCCCGGCGAAGGGCCGCACCCAGGTTTGCAGCATTGTCGCACACGGCCTTCCCTGGTTTCAGGTCCAGTGGAGACAACCATTCATGAAATTGGTTCTCCAGAGCTGACCACAACTCCTCAGCTGTGTGACTCACATTTCCCAGACATTTCAATGTAAAAACCGCCTGATGACGTTGAGCCCTACTGCCAGCATAGTAAGGAGGTGTGCAGGATCCCTTCTGCGCAGTTAGAAAGCTTGTGGCATGACCAGACAGGCTTTGGGTGCAGGTGGAAGACCGAGAGGAGGTTGAGGAGGCAGAAGCAGTGGAGGAACTTTGACATAAAGAGGATTGACGCACAACTCGTGGGGACGGCAAGACTTGGACAGCAGCCCCTTGTCCTGCTGTCACCATAGTTACCCAGTGCCCAGTCAGCGACATGTAACGCCCCTGTCCATGCCTACTCGTCCAAGTGTCTGTGGTGAAATGCACCCTGTCACACACAGAGTTTCTCAAAGAAGCGGTGATGTTGTGTGCGACATGCTGGTGGAGCGCAGGCACACCTTTCTTTGAGAAGTAGTGCCGACTGGGCATCTGGTACTGGGGCACTGCGACGGACATAAGGTCTCGAAAATCCTCTGTGTCCACCAGGCGGAAAGGCAGCATTTCTGTAGCCAAGAGCTTGCAGATGGTGAAATTCAACCTCTTAGCTTTCTCATGGCTAGGAGGAAATGGTCTTTTACTTGTCCACATCTGAGGGACCGAGGGCTGGCTATTGTGCTTAGACGGGGTTGATAAGGGTGTCCCCGGCAAACTGCCGGTCTGTGAGGAAGATGCAGGCGGACATGTTAGGTTGCCTTGATCCAAAGGTGGTGCTATCGATGTCGGACAGCGCTCAAGACCAGCTGGTGTTACCACCTCCAAAGAAAATGATGACCTGCCAATCACGCTGGCTGTTGCGGGTAAAGAGGTGGCAGGTCTGCACCCCAAAACAGGTGTGACTGCTGTCTCCCCAGTCACAGAGGATGAAGAGGCCGCGGATGCACAAGATATGGCAGACAGTGGTTGGCCCGGCCGGCTAGGCCGCATTGTAGCACACTGAGCTTCCCACTGCAACTTATGCTTCATGTCCATGTGCCGGTTCATGCATGAAGTACTCAAACTATGTATTTTTTGGCCTCTACTTAGCTTTTGCTGACAAATGTTACAGATAACACGAGTTGGGTCATCTTTATCGATCTGAAAAAATGCCCAGGCTATGCAAGGCTTAGCACCCATGCGACCTGAAGAGCCACCACGACTTGTGGTGAGAGGCAGAGTTGTGTTTGAGGATGCAGTTGTTGATGTGCTTCCAGTACTACGTCTCTGTCCAGGAAGGCGCAACCTGACCTCGTCGTCACTAGCATCTTCCTCCACCTCCTCTGCTGACCTCATCTCTTGGCTGACTGTGGGTTGACAGTAAGTGGGATCTCCGACCTCATCATCATCACCCTGTGCATTATCACACCCGTCGTCCTCAGAGCCAACCTGTTCCTGCCCTGACAAAACACTAAAGTTGTCGCTCCAATCAGGTATTTGAGTCTTATCATCGTCTTCCTCATTGTCTCCACCAACAGGAGTTACAGTTTGGGAATGAGGGTCTACATTATGGTCAGAACCTTCTGCGTCTGGTCCTGGATCCGACTCATAAAGATTCTGGGCATCAGTGCAGATCATTTCCTCGTCTGGATTCACAGAAGCGCTGGAGTCGACCTCTGATTCCCAGGCTATAGTATGAGTAAACAGCTCTGCAGACTCAACCATCTGTTCTACCTCAGCTGGAGATTTGGGAGCTGTGAGGAAGCAACTGCGATTTGGGTGACACCTTTGAGGACTGGAGTATTTGTGATGTTGAAGTTGATGTGGAGGAGAGCCCACTTAAAGGAGCACTTGATATCCGTTGAAGCACCTGCTGTTTTTGTGCCTCATCTGGAATTTGTAGCGATTGGCGTGGCCGTAAGAAAGGGATCTTATCACATTGTCCGCTAAAAGAAGTAGACATTTTAGTTTGGCTGGAAGATGGTCTTTCTTCTGCACCTACCCCACGGACACAACCTTTTTTCCCCTTCCCAACACGCCTATTCCCCTTTCCACCAGCAGCAGGCCTTTTTCCACTCATTTTGGTGTTAACTAATTCACAACTCTGGAGTTGTTTGCACAAAAAAACAATGGATGGTAACCGAGCAGAGCTGAGTGGCCAAACTGTGGTATTAGGCCAAAACTATTGGCTGGGTTAGATGCAGAAAAAAATTATTTTTAATTTGCAACCTGATGGAGGTCAGTATAGATGGACTAATAGACCAAGTCCCACACACCGCTAGAAGCCCAAATATTTTTTCAGAGCTAGATGCAGAAATTTTTTTTATTCAATTTGCAACCTGATGGAGGTCAGTATAGATGGACTAATAGACCAAGTCCCACACACTGCTAGAAGCCCAAATATTTTTTCAGAGCTAGATGCAGAAAAAAATTATTTTTAATTTGCAACCTGATGGAGGTCAGTATAGATGGACTAATAGACCCAGTCCCACACACCGCTAGAAGCCCAAATATTTTTTCAGAGCTAGATGCAGAAAAAAATTATTTTTAATTTGCAACCTGATGGAGGTCAGTATAGATGGACTAATAGAACAAGTCCCACACGCTGCTAGAAGCCCAAATATTTTTTCAGAGATAAATGAAGAAAAAAATTATTTTTAATTTGCAACCTGATGGAGGTCAGTATAGATGGACTAATAGACCAAGTCCCACACACTGCTAGAAGCCCAAATATTTTTTCAGAGCTAGATGCAGAAAAAAATTATTTTTAATTTGCAACCTGATGGAGGTCAGTATAGATGGACTAATAGAACAAGTCCCACACGCTGCTAGAAGCCCAAATATTTGTTCAGAGATAAATGAAGAAAAAAATTATTTTTAATTTGCAACCTGATGGAGGTCAGTATAGATGGACTAATAGACCAAGTCCCACACACTGCTAGAAGCCCAAATATTTTTTCAGAGCTAGATGCAGAAAAAAATTATTTTTAATTTGCAACCTGATGGAGGTCAGTATAGATGGACTAATAGACCAAGTCCCACACACCGCTAGAAGCCCAAATATTTTTTCAGAGCTAGATGCAGAAATTTTTTTTATTCAATTTGCAACCTGATGGAGGTCAGTATAGATGGACTAATAGACCAAGTCCCACACACTGCTAGAAGCCCAAATATTTTTTCAGAGCTAGATGCAGAAAAAAATTATTTTTAATTTGCAACCTGATGGAGGTCAGTATAGATGGACTAATAGACCAAGTCCCACACACCGCTAGAAGCCCAAATATTTTTTCAGAGCTAGATGCAGAAAAAAATTATTTTTAATTTGCAACCTGATGGAGGTCAGTATAGATGGACTAATAGAACAAGTCCCACACGCTGCTAGAAGCCCAAATATTTTTTCAGAGATAAATGAAGAAAAAAATTATTTTTAATTTGCAACCTGATGGAGGTCAGTATAGATGGACTAATAGACCAAGTCCCACACACTGCTAGAAGCCCAAATATTTTTTCAGAGCTAGATGCAGAAAAAAATTATTTTTAATTTGCAACCTGATGGAGGTCAGTATAGATGGACTAATAGAACAAGTCCCACACGCTGCTAGAAGCCCAAATATTTGTTCAGAGATAAATGAAGAAAAAAATTATTTTTAATTTGCAACCTGATGGAGGTCAGTATAGATGGACTAATAGACCAAGTCCCACACACTGCTAGAAGCCCAAATATTTTTTCAGAGCTAGATGCAGAAAAAAATTATTTTTAATTTGCAACCTGATGGAGGTCAGTATAGATGGACTAATAGACCAAGTCCCACACACCGCTAGAAGCCCAAATATTTTTTCAGAGCTAGATGCAGAAAAAAATTATATTCAATTTGCAACCTGCTGGAGGTCAGTATAGAAGGACTAATAGAACAAGTCCCACACACTGCTAGAAGCCCAAATATTTTTTCAGAGCTAAATGAAGAAAAAAATTATTTTTAATTTGCAACCTGATGGAGGTCAGTATAGATGGACTAATAGACCAAGTCCCACACACTGCTAGAAGCCCAAATATTTTTTCAGAGCTAGATGCAGAAAAAAATTATTTTTAATTTGCAACCTGATGGAGGTCAGTATAGATGGACTAATAGACCAAGTCCCACACACCGCTAGAAGCCCAAATATTTTTTCAGAGCTAGATGAAGAAAATTTTTTTATTCAATTTGCAACCTGATGGAGGTCAGTATAGATGGACTAATAGACCAAGTCCCACACACTGCTAGAAGCCCAAATATTTTTTCAGAGCTAGATGCAGAAAAAAATTATTTTTAATTTGCAACCTGATGGAGGTCAGTATAGATGGACTAATAGACCAAGCCCCCAAACACTGCTAGAAGCCCAAATATTTTTTCAGAGCTAGATGCAGAAAAAAATTATTTTTAATTTGCAACCTGATGGAGGTCAGTATAGATGGACTAATAGAACAAGTCCCACACGCTGCTAGAAGCCCAAATATTTTTTCAGAGATAAATGAAGAAAAAAATTATTTTTAATTTGCAACCTGATGGAGGTCAGTATAGATGGACTAATAGACCAAGTCCCACACACTGCTAGAAGCCCAAATATTTTTTCAGAGCTAGATGCAGAAAAAAATTATTTTTAATTTGCAACCTGATGGAGGTCAGTATAGATGGACTAATAGAATGATGCTATGCCCAAAAGATTTTACTTCACTAGGTGCAGTAAAAAAATTGGTATTCTATACACAGGTGGTATATCTTGCAACACAGATAGGCTACTCCACTGACTAACACACTCTGCAATAGGCCAAAAAGGATTAGCTTTGCTAGATTCAGCCAAATGCTGTGAAAAAAACTTGCACAGCACTGGCACAGACCTGCCTGGCAAAAACTGATAGGAACTGATGTAACCTAGTCCTGAAAAGGACTCCAATTACAATTAGTCTTTACTCCCACAATCTATCTATTTAAGAGCACAGACCTGCTTGATAAAAGTCGTAGGAAATGCTGTAACCTAGTCCTTAAAAGGACTGCAATCACAACTATTCCCTACTCCCAAGCTATCTGTATATTTGTGCGAAAATTGGCTTGAAATTAACAAGGTATAGCGCACACAGCAACAGCGGTGCCGTCTAACACGCAGCTGCAGCAGTGAGAAAATGGTGGCGACGGGGAAAATGGCTTGGTCTTATAGGGCAAGGACATGTGACATACACTGCCAATCACACATGCCCTTGCTTGTGTGAAAAAAAGCACTTCGCTCCGTGTGTGCGCTGCTGATAGGCTGACAGATTGCACCTCCCCACTGCAAATGCGGGAAAGAGAAAAAAAAATGGAGATCTTCATTGTTCCTGCAGAGATCCATCCCCTGCCCCTCCCCCCGCCCCGCTGTACACTCAAACTGCGTATTAACATTAATTTTCATCATTACTGAGAAAAAATCCAGTTATGATTTTGGTGCACGAACAGTTATCGAACATAACCTCGAACAGCCGAATTTTTCTCAAATTGTTCGTGTTCGCCGACCGGCTCGAACACCGCCCAAAACAGCTCGAATTTGAGATTGGCGAACAGTTCGAGTAGAACAACGCTCATCTCTAATCAAGTGCTCCTTTAAGTGGGCTCTCCTCCACATCAACTTCAACATCACAAATACTCCAGTCCTCAAAGGTGTCACCCCAATCGCACTTGCTTCCTCACAGCTCCCAAATCTCCAGCTGCCCGTCTGAGTATGAGGTAGAACAGATGGTTGAGTCTGCAGAGCTGTTTACTCATACTATAGCCTGGGAATCAGAGGTCGACTCCAGCGCTTCTGTGAATCCAGACGAGGAAATGATCTGCACTGATGCCCAGAATCTTTATGAGTCGGATCCAGGACCAGACGCAGAAGGTTCTGACCATAATGTAGACCCTCATTCCCAAACTGTAACTCCTGTTGGTGGAGACAATGAGGAAGACGATGATGAGACTCAAATACCTGATTGGAGCGACAACTTTAGTTTTTTGTCAGGGCAGGAACAGGTTGGCTCTGAGAACGACGGGTGTGATAACGCACAGGGTGATGATGATGAGGTTGGAGATCCCACTTACTGTCAACCCACAGTCAGCCAAGAGATGAGGTCAGCAGAGGAGGTGGAGGAAGATGCTAGTGACGACGAGGTCAGGTTGCGCCTTCCTGGACAGAGACGTAGTACTGGAAGCACGTAAACAACTGCATCCTCAAACACAACTCTGCCTCTCACCACAAGTCGTGGTGGCTCTTCAGGTCGCATGGGTGCTAAGCCTTGCATAGCCTGGGCATTTTTTCAGATCGATAAAGATGACCCAACTCGTGTTATCTGTAACATTTGTCAGCAAAAGCTAAGTAGAGGCCAAAAAATACATAGTTTGAGTACTTCATGCATGAACCGGCACATGGACATGAAGCATAAGTTGCAGTAGGAAGCTCAGTGTGCTACAATGCGGCCTAGCCGGCCGGGCCAACCGCCGTCTGCCATATCTTGTGCATCCGCGGCCTCTTCATCCTCTGTGACTGGGGGGACAACAGTCACACCTGTTTTGGGGCGCAGACCTGCCACCTCTTTACCCGCAACAGCCAGCGTGATTGGCAGGTCATCATTTTCTTTGGAGGTGGTAACACCAGCTGGTGTTGAGCGCTGTCCGACATCGATAGCACCACCTTTGGATCAAGGCAACCTAACATGTCCGCCTGCATCTTCCTCACAGACCGGCAGTTTGCCGGGGACACCCTTATCAACCCCGTCTAAGCACAATAGCCAGCCCTCGGTCCCTCAGATGTGGACAAGTAAAAGACCATTTCCTCCTAGCCATGAGAAAGCTAAGAGGTTGAATTTCACCATCTGCAAGCTCTTGGCTACAGAAATGCTGCCTTTCCGCCTGGTGGACACAGAGGATTTTCGAGACCTTATGTCCGTCGCAGTGCCCCAGTACCAGATGCCCAGTCGGCACTACTTCTCAAAGAAAGGTGAGCCTGCGCTCCACCAGCATGTCGCACACAACATCACCGCTTCTTTGAGAAACTCTGTGTGTGACAGGGTGCATTTCACCACAGACACTTGGACGAGTAGGCATGGACAGTGGCGTTACATGTCGCTGACTGGGCACTGGGTAACTATGGTGACAGCAGGACAAGGGGCTGCTGTCCAAGTCTTGCCGTCCCCACGAGTTGTGCGTCAATCCTCTTTATGTCAAAGTTCCTCCACTGCTTCTGCCTCCTCAACCTCCTCTCGGTCTTCCACCTGCACCCAAAGCCTGTCTGGTCATGCCACAAGCTTTCTAACTGCGCAGAAGGGATCCTGCACACCTCCTTACTATGCTGGCAGTAGGGCTCAACGTCATCAGGCGGTTTTTACTTTGAAATGTCTGGGAAATGTGAGTCACACAGCTGAGGAGTTGTGGTCAGCTCTGGAGAACCAATTTCATGAATGGTTGTCTCCACTGGAAGGCCGCGTGCGACAATGCTGCAAACCTGGGTGCGGCCCTTCGCCGGGGCAATGTCACACACGTGCCTTGTATGGCTCACGTGTTGAACCTGGTTGTCCAGCAATTTTTAGCCCACTATCCCAGACTAGATGGCCTTCTGAAGAGGGCACGGTCGCTGTGTGCTCACTTCCGCCGTTCGCATCCCGCAGCTCAGTGACTTACACCTCTACAGAAATCGTTGGGCCTGCCACTTCACCGGCTAAAATGCGATGTGCCTACCCGGTGGAATTCAACTCTGCACATGTTGCAGCGACTGTGGCAGCACCGACAAGCCCTGGTGCAATACGTTCTGACGTATAGCCTGGGCCAACGAGATCCAGAGGTGGGGCAAATCACGCTGGAGGAGTGGTCTCAGATCAGGGACAAATGAACCCTTCTGCACAGTTTTGAAATGGCGACGAAGATGTTTAGTGCTGACGATGCCATTATCAGCATGACTATTCCGGTGATTTACATGCTGGAGCACATGTTAAACAGAATTCGGAGTCAGGTGGTGGCACAAGAGGAGGTGGAGAAAGTAGAGAAGGAGGAGTTGTATGCGGAAGGGCTAACATCTGCAAGGTCCAGACGGTCGGCAGCACCAAGGCGGCAGGCATGTGAGGGTGGGGGAGATGGTTTTACCAGGGCGCATGGTAGCAGCCAAACTAGTGAGGAAGGTGCAGGAGCCCAGGAAGAAGTGGAGGACGAACTGATGGAAGACTCATCAGATGAGGGAGACCTTGATCACATTTCTGTTGTGCGAGGTTGGGGGGAGAGGACAGAGGAAGGAAGCATGATTGTTACCTCGCCACCAACACAACAGGGACTTGGTGCTCCTGGATGCGCAACACACATGAGTGCCTTCTTGCTGCACTACCTGCAACATGACCCTCGAATTGTGAGAATTAGAAATAATCCTGACTACTGGGTTGCCACACTGTTAGATCCCCGGTACAAAAGTAAATTTGCAGAAATTATTCCTGCCATAGAAAGGGATGCACGCATGCAGGAGTATCAGCAGAGACTGTTGCAGAATCTTACATGTGCTTTTCCACAAAACACCAGTGGTGCACGTAGTGAATCTCACAGTTCCAACTTGCCAACCGTGGGACCGTCAAGTGTTCAGCACTCAAACCGTAACAGAACCACAGTATTTGCTGGTAACATCAATTTTGCTGAATCATTTCACCACTTTTTTAGCCCATCCTTTGCAAGGCCACAGGAGACAAGAAGTCTGACACATAGTCAACGCCTAGAGACGATGGTACAGGAGTATCTCCAAGTAAACATTGAAGCCATGACTGTGTCACTGGACCCTTGCACTTTTTGGACTTCCAATCTGGATAAATGGCCGGAGCTAGCCACTTACGCCTTGGAGATCTTGTCATGCCCCGCAGCCAGCGTTCTGTCTGAACGTGTGTTCAGCGCTGCTGGTGGTGTGCTGACAGATAAGCGCACGCGGCTCTCCACTGATAATGTAGACAGACTCACGTTCATAAAGATGAACAAATCATGGATCCGAAACGACTTTTCTACCCCTGTGTCATCCTGGGGAGAGTAAAAGCTTGATGATTGGTTAAAATCACCCTACCAACCGTTTTAAGCTTTCAAATTACTAATCATGTTTATCTGTATCTTGGCTGGAAAATAATTTGGGCTTTGTAGCAGTGTTCAGCACTGATTCTATTAGGCCATCTATAATAAGCTCCACCAGATTTAAAATTACTAATCATGTTTATCTGTATCTTGACTGGAAAATAATTTGGGCTTTGTAGCAGTGTGCAGCACTGATCCTATTAGGCCATCTATACTAAGCTCCACCAGATTTAAAATTAATAATCATTTTTAGCTGTATCTAGCCCGGAAAATAATTTTGGGGCTCCGAGATGCGCAAGACACATAAGTGCCTTCTTTCTGCACTACCTACAACATGACCCTCATATTGTCAGAATTCGAAGTAATCATCACTACTGGGTTGCCACACTCTTAGATCCCCCAAACTTTTCGATCAACCTTTTCATTTTAATAAAGACCAAAAAAATGGTCATTTTTGAAATTATAAGCATTAGCAGGTTATTAGAAACTGAAATCAAACAGTTTTCAACTCAAAACTTTATTCTAGGTGATGTTACATTTTCACATAGGACCCCTTGTTCGAAAGGAGCTTCTGAACTCTCTCGTCCATTGAATTTGTCAGGTTTTGGATGGTTTCTACTTCAATTGTTTTGCATGAGGACAGAATACCCTCCCAGAGCTGTTGCTTAGATGTGAACTGCCTCCCGCCATCATAGACACTCCTTTTGATGATGCTCCAGAGGTTCTGAATGGGGTAGAGGTCAGGGGAGCATGGGGGTCACACCATAAGTTTGTCCCCTTTTATGCCCATATCAGCCAGAGATGCAGATGTTTTATGTGCAGCATGAGATGGTGCATTATCATGCAAAAAAATGATCTTGCTGTGAAATACACGGTTCTTCTTCTTGAACCATGGCAGGAAGTGCTGTTTGAGAAAATCCACATACATTATGGAGTTCATCTTTAGCGCCTTCAGGGATCCTAAAGGGGCCGACAATCTCTCTCCCCATGATTCCAGCCCAAAACATTACTCCACCTCCTCCTTGTTGGCGCTGTAGCCGTTTTTGCGTGGGGTGTCCATCAACCAGCCATCCTCCACTCCATCCATCTGGACCATCGAGCGCTGCACGGCACTCATCCATGAACAAAACAGTTTTCAATCAGTCTTCATGTAATGTTTGGCCCACTGGAGCCGTTTCTGCTTGTGTGAAGTGGATAGAGGAGGTCGACAGGATGGCGTATGCACAGCTGCAAACCTCTGAAGGACCCTGCATCTTGTTGTTCGGGGGACGTTGGAGGCACCAGCAGCTTCAAAAACTTGTCTGCTGCTATGACAAGGCTTTTTGGCCGCTGCTCTTTTAACCTGACGTAATTGCCTGTAGGAAAGAGTCCTCAATTTGCCCTTATCAGCACGCACACATGTGTACTGTGAATCAGCTACATACTTCTTGATTGCCAAGACACTTCATCCTGATCATCGCACAATGTTGATTGTAGTCATGCCTTGACCTAAACACTCCACAATTTGTTGCTTCTCAGCAGCCGACACATCCTTTTTCTTTCCCATTTTGGCAGAAAATGTAGGCTGCTTAATAATGTGAGACAGCCTTCTTAAGTAGTCTTGCCTTTCATTGGACACACCTGCCAAACTAATTAGCACAGGTGTCTGCAATTGCTTACAATGATATAAAGAGCCCTGACACACATCACCATCAATGAGTTTAACTGACAAACAAACAAATTCTTCCCTTATCACTCCTAAACACTTTTTGCATAATAATTTGGAACACAGTGTACATGTGCTTTTCCACAAAACACCAGTGGTTCACGTAGTGAATCTTACAGTTCTAACTTGCCAACCGTGGTCTGTATGGAGTTGTTCAATAAAGGGCTCAAAATTAAGATAACATAGATGGGAGAGGTCTCTATGAATAGGAATTCCTAAGTAATTGATACCCTGTGAGGGCCAGGCAAAGGGAAAGTTGGACTGGATGGAATCCTATATGGATTTGGGGAGGGAGACATCGAGGGCCTCAGACTTCGCTGCATTGATTTTAAAATTTGACCATGTAACAAAGTGATCTATTTCAGCCATAACAGCATGGATGGATATATGTGATTGAGTGATATATACTAGGACATCATCAGCAAATAGAGAGCACTTGTACTCGGTGCCTCCCACCTCAATCCACCTAATATTGGGGTTATGGCGAATTGATGAGAGCAGGTGCTCCATCACTAGGATGTATAAGAGAGGGGACAGAGGACATCCCTGCCTTGTCCCATTGGTGATTGTGAAAGGTGATGAAAATGTTCTGATGCACCCCCTGGGCCTTGGGACACCCGGAGCCGGACCCTTTTTGGTGGATGCTGGTGGTTGTAGTCTTCGTGGCGGCCACCCGGTTCCGTGGCTCAGGGTGGTCAAACCAGTGGCGGAACTATTTATGTGGTTTTGATGTTTAAATGTCCGACTACGCCACCCGTGGATTGCGGTCAGAGTGAACCGCCGCTGGAGGGCAGACCGCTGAGGCTGGTGTTGTGGGTGCAGCAGAGCGTAGCATAACTCCCCACGGGAGGAGTATAGCCTCAGGGCAGTGTATGCGGAGGATGGGGGTGATGGTGCAGGGCAGCAGCAGTAACGACACGGAGTCAGTGATGCAGTCCAGGTCCTTTACTCACAGTTCTTATTATCCAGACCACGTCTGCAGGTAACGGCTGCCCACGTCGTACTGTGCTCACCAGGTGAGGGGCTCAGACAACTCCCAGATAACTTTGGAGCGCTTCACAGGACCCCCTTTGTGTGTCCTTTGTCTGGCCTTTCTTACCAACCCTTCTGTCCGGCTGCCTCGCGCCTCCTCTTGGTAAACTTGGCGCCAGTTTCCCTGACCCTATGTGGTGCCTTCCTAGCGGGTGTAGCGAGGGGCTGCGCAACATAAAATGTCACAGCCTCCGGTTTCTAGCTGAGGGTCGTTTCCTGTCTCCACTAGTTTCGGGGACCGGTCTCCCCCTTTGGCCTGACCCCTCCACGCAGGTGGATTCGGGCGTGCGGTGGTGACTCGCCCGTCCGCACCCCTGGGATCCCTTCATTCCTCATTCCTGGAGCCTTCTCCGCTCCTCTTCCTTCCTTCTCCCTCTTCCAGGCCTGGGCCTCTGTTACTAGGCCCGCCTCCGGAGCAGAGCTCATGCAGAGCCCCTGCTCCCTGCCACTTCTGCTCAGACTTCTCTGCACTGAACTAAGATGGTGCCCACCTTTTATACTCCCTTCTCAATGCACCCAGGAACTGCTTCCTCCCTGCTCCTGCACTACAGGGTTCCCCTTCCTCAGTGTTCCCTCCCCCCACTCCAGCCAGGGACAGGGACTGTCGTGCCCATCTCAGAGGCATATTGGTCGCCCTGCCCCACGGCAATGTGGTGTAATGCATGCAGGTGTCGGGTCCTGATCCACACTCCATCCTTACCTGAGAGTGAGATATCACACCTCTGGGTGAGGTGCAATACCTCTGTAGCAACCGAGCCCTCAGGGTGCTACAGTTCCATTTATCTTCAGCCTAGGTGACGTATTGTGATAGAGGGCCGTGATTTTGGCTATAAAAGGCTCCCCTAGACCCCTACCCCAAGCTTTTTAAGAGAATCATATATGGCGTGCCAGGAGACTCTATGGAATGCTTTCTAAGCATCCAACGAGAGTATCTAATTACAAATTTTTAACTGCATCTAGCCCAGGAAATACTTTGTGCCTAGTAGCAGTGTCTGCTAGTCAGCGGATTATCCCGGCTGTTAAGCAAGCTACACCACCTGTAGTTTGGACACTTAATTTTTTCAAAGGAAATGCTTCGGGACCACGGGATACTCAGTGAAGAGCATCAGGAGGCACCCCAAGGCATAGGGGCTGGAACTGGCAGTAGGATGCCTTGCGGTGGACAGCCGAGCTCGATCCTTATAAAAGCTTTTTAACTGCAGCAGCTTTAGTGGACGGTACTGGAGCTGGAATTACGCGGCTGCTGGCATGAGACTTGCCCTCCAATAGATCCTTGTAAATGGATTTAAAGTGTATTCATTCAAATTAGAGAGAAAATTTAAATTAAAAAGCTTAGAGCTGCCTCCACCACAGGGGGGCTCGCTCGGCCCACCAGCGGACAGGCACCAGTATTGGGAGAGGGGGGCTGGCCGTCAGGGTTCACCGCGGCTCTGGCACAAACCCGACGACACGGAGGTGGCACGGGCAGGAGCGGACTGAACGTGTCGGCTTCGGCTTCTCACTTTTAGGATTTTAGAAGGGCATGACATGCCTATATCTGTGTCTCCCCCTCCTTTTACTCCTCCACCTCTTTTCTTTTCGCATGACTATATGTACTTGTCACTTTTCCATGTGTTAGTTGTGTCTTCTGAGCAGTTTGTCAGCTTTTGGACACCTTTGAAGGTGTTTTCTATGTGTTTCTATGTGTTTTTGTTTGCCTGCCATTGGTTTTAACGGTGTTCGAAGGTGTTCGACGAACAGTTCGGCGAACACACAGGTGTTCGACGAACCGAACCGAACTCGAACACTACGGGGGTGGCTCAACACTACTTACCTCATGTGCAGGCATCGCAGGACCTTTGGTATCCACGGTTACGACCACTAGCAGCTAGCTAACTAACTGTCACTTTATCAGTGGACATAACCATGGATACCTAAGGTCCTGCAATGCCTGCACATGAGGAAATAGACATAGCGAATCAAAAATACTATAGTACATTTCTAATTGGAGGTATTTGCTAATATTATTACACCTACTACATATTGGGGTAGGATCTTGGAGATGGGAATACCCCTTTAAGTCTAAGGGAAACTCGAGCATTTTTCCGGCGGCTTCCCCCGGCGGTCTGCAGAGGGCCTGTTGTCAACAATGTTGTCAGAGTTATTACGTCACTTTTACAGACTCACAATAAAATATACAAAAACGAAACCAATACCGTCCGAAAAATACGGTAAGTTTGCTCCAAATTCAGCCATTTCGGTCTCCATTTAAATTTTGTTGCAGTGTGTCAGTGAACTGATTGACACGAGGTCGACACTGTTAAAAATAGTTACCTACAGGCCAGCTATTTAAAACTGTGGTTTGTCTGTCACACTGATCACATTTAACTGTGCTGAAAATATTGCCATTTCTGGCCTCCATTTAAATTTTGTTACAGTGTGTCAGTGAACTGATTGACATAAGGTCGGCGCTGTTAAAAATAGTTACCTACAGGCCAGCTATTTAAAGCTGTGGTTTGTCCTTCACACGGATCACATATAATTGCTCTGAAAATATTGCGATTTATGGACTCCATTAAAATTTTGTTGCAGTGTGTCAGTGAAGCTATTGACACCAGTTTGCTGTTAAAAATAGTTACCTACAGGCCAGCTAGTTAAAACTGTGGTTTCTCCGTCACACGGATCACATATAAGTTTGCTCCAAATTCAGCCATTTCGGTCTCCATTTAAATTTTATTGCAGTGTGTCATTGAACTGATTGACACGAGGTCATCACTGTTAAAATTTGTTACCTACAGGCCAGCTATTTAAAACTGTGGTTTGTCCATCACACGGATCACATATAATTGCGCTGAAAATATTGCCATTTCTGGCCTCCATTAAAATTTTGTTGCAGTGTGTCAGTGAAGCTATTGACACCAGTTTGCTGTTAAAAATAGTTACCAACAGGCCAGGTATTTAAAACTGTGTTTTTCTCCGTCATACGGATCACATGTAAGTTTGCTCCAAATTCAGTCATTTCTGGTCACCATTTAAAATTTGTTGCAGTGTGTCAGTGAACTGATTGACACGAGGTCGGCGCTGTTAAAAATAGTTACCTACGGGCAGCTATTTAAAACTGTGGTTTGTCCGTAACATGGATCACATATAATTGCGCTGAAAATATTGCCATTTCTGGGCCTCCATTAAAATTTTGTTGCAGTACCCGGATTGGATATCAGGTGTAGAACACAGCTCATATTTATATGAGCAATCTATGTCCATTGTTTAATAGAAAACTGGCAATGAATTTTCATTGGGCTAATTTAGGTGTATAATATACAGCCATAACCCAATAAATAAGGGACTGGGTTAGCATTCCAACTAATACTTCTTTTTACCTTACTACGGACCGGGTTTTGTGGGTCACTATTTGATAGATGGTGACCCTGTATGCATTTATTAATGCACGTTTTGCATACATTTATTCATTTTAAGAGCAATTTTCAATTAACGTTATATTTTATTTTCCATTCACATCTTTTCCTCTTTTCCCTTCCCATTTTATACTCAATAACCCCAAAAAGGCCATTTGCACCACCTGCCAGGCCAGCATCAGCAGGGGTGTCAAAACGACCAGCCTGACCACCACCAGCATGATCAGGCACATGGCAGCAAAGCACCCGATTTTGTGGGCCAAACCCCAGGGTCCAAGAACAGTGTCTGCGGGTGGCACCACTGCTTCTTCTGCTGTTGTGCATGCAAGCCAATCCCCCGTCTATGGTGCATGCGAAGATGCCTCCTGCTCTGCACCTGTCATTGCACACTGTCGAGTAGCAGCATCAGGAAGCTGTTCAAGTATATCCCCCAGGGGTAAATGTTTGTGTTGAATACACCTCCCAAAAAAAGACACTGGATTTGAGTTTATGTTACGCTGCTATCATTCAGTGGTGTTGAGAAGTCTGACCCAATCCAGCCCTTGTTCATTTTTATAAGAGTCAGCCTGTGAGCATTTTCAGTTGACAGGCGGATGCGCTTATCAGTTATAATTCCACCAGCGGCACTAAAAACCTGCTCTGATAAAACGCTAGCAGCAGGGCAGGCCAGGACCTCCAAGGCGTAGACAGCCAGTTTATTCCACGTATCCAGCTTGGATAAACAATAATTATAAGGCACAGAGGAATCACGGAGGACATTGGTACAGTTGGCAAGACACTCCCTCAGCATCTTCCTTTGCACTTCTTATGAGAGTACCCTGCGCCTCAGGGCCTGTGCGATGGGAGGTGCTGAGAAAACTGTCCCAGAACGTTGACAGTGTTCCCCTGCCTCTGCAGGATTGCATTTGTGTCTCTCTCGCCTGTACTCCTTGATTGTCCAACAAACTGTGACCTCTGCCGTCAGCGTTTTCAGATGGGAATTTTTGTAATAGTTCCGCAACAAGGGCCTTCTGGTACAGCCCCATTTTTGTAGATCTGTCCGCCTCAGGAATAAGAGATGTAAAGTTCTCCTTGTAGCGTAGGTCTAGAAGTGTCACGAACCAGTAATGACTGTCACCCAAAATTTTAAGAACGCGAGGGTCACGGGAATGGCAGTGTAACATAAACTCAGCCATGCATGCCAGACTTCCGTGTCTTCACCAAGAGGACGACTGACCATGCTCTCCTCCTCCTCCTCTCTGTCCTCAGGCCATCCACTCTGAACAGACGGTATGACAGATGTGCAGGTTGTACCAACTATAGCGCATGAAACTAGCTCCTGTTCTTCCTCCTCCTCTTCCTCATTGTCATCCAATCCACATAGGGATGAGATGAGGCTGGACTATGTGTAAACACCCTATATGGTTCCTTGCTCCAACTCATCGTGCTCTGCCTGCAATGTATCCTCTTTGGTTGTGAGCAGAGAGCGTTTCAGAAGACAGAGAAGAGGGATGGTGACACTAATTATGGTGTCATCGCCGCTATCCATCTTGGTGGAGTCCTCAAAGTTTTGGAGGATGGTACATATGTCTGACATCCATGTCCACTCAGGACCTCAGGAGGTCTTATGTGTGGAGTCTGAACTGAATACCGACGGCCTTGTTGATGCTGGTACTCAACAACTGCCCTCTTCTGCTCACAAATCCTTCCCAACATCTGCAGTGTAGAGTTCCAATGCATGGGGACATCACACACCAGTCTGTGAGCTGAAAGCTGCAAACGCTGCTGAAACACGGCAAGGCCGGCGGAAGCTGTAGCTGACTCCCTAAAATGGGCACACAGGCGGCGTACTTTGACAAGCAGATCTGACAGAATCGGGTAGGATTTGAGAAACCGCTGAACCACGAGGTTAAGCACATGGGCCAGGCATGGTACGTGTGTGAGCTTGCCTCGTCTCAGAACCGCCACCAGGTTCCGGCCATTGTCACACCATGCCTGGCTGTAGGTTCAGCGGTGTGAGCCACAGATCTGCCTGCTCTTTCACAGCTGTCCACAACTCACAAGCAGTGTGAGGTTTCTCACCTAAGCTTATGAGTTTCAGCACAGCCTGTTGCCGCTTGACTGAGGCATTGCTGCAGTGCTGCCAGCTTGTGACTGATGTGGTCATTTCGGAGATGGAGGTTGAAGAGGAGGAGGAGGCTGAGGAGGATGAGGTGCAGGAGCTGTAGACTGTGGGGGCAAACCTGATTGACATAGGGCCCACAATCCTTGGAGTCGGGAGGACGTGTTTCGTCCCAAGGTCCGACTGGGTCCTGGCTTCCACTATGTTAACCCAGTGTGCCGTCAGCGAGATGTACCATCCCTGCCCACAAGCACTTGTCCACGTGTCCGTGGTTAGGTGGACTTTCCCGGTAACTGCGTTGTTGAGGGCACGGCTATTGTTTTGGGACATATGCTTGTGCAATGCGGGGACGGCACACCAGGAGAAATAGTGGCCGAGTACCGAGTCTCCACGAGCCTAAAAGGCAACATTTCAAGCGCAAGCAGTCACAAAATGTGGGAATTTAGTAGTGTGGCCGGTGGGGCGTTGGCTGCGTATTTGCGCTTGCATTCCAAGTACTGGGGTATGGACAACTGAACGCTGCATTGGAACAAGGACGGTCTTTCTGATGGTGCTAATTGAGAGTGTGCAATAACAGGTGACAGGCAGGAGGCATCATCTCATGCACTATGGACAGGGGATTGGCTTGCACGCATAACAGCGGAAGAAGCAGTGGTGTCACCCGCAGACACTGTTCCTGGACCCTGGAGTTCAGCCCACAAAGTCAGGTGCTTTGCTGCCATGTGCCTGATCATGCTGGTGGTGGTCAGGCTGGTCGTATTGCTACCCCTGCTGATGCTGGCCTGGCAGGTGGTGCAAATGGCCTTTTTGCGGTTTTCGGCAGAGTCTTTAAAAACAACCAGACTCGGGAAGACCTAACAGTTGTGCTGGCAACTTCCGTCTTGTTGGTTGCCTGTCTTCTGTTTGTGGCCTCCGCACTGCTTCTCCCTGCCTGTAGGGGTGCTCTGCCTCCCTCCCCCTTTGTGCTGCTGTCCTTGCTCTGCATGTCCTCCTGCCATGTTGGGTCAGTTACTATATCATCCACCACCTCATCTTCCTCTTCCGTACCCAGGTCCTCCTCCTGACTTTCTGGAAATTGTGTCTCATCATCGTCCACCTCTTGTGACACTTTCCTACCGTCGTCTTAATATGACTGCGGCTGCTCAAATATTTGGGCATCGCTAAATGCGATTTCCTCTTGCCCAGCCTCAAGTGGCCCAGGCGAGAGGCCCAAATCTATAAATGGAAAAGTGAACAGCTCTTCGGAGTGTCCAAGTGTGGGATCAGTTGTCTCCAGGCACTCGGCATTGTGGGAGGAAGGAAGATCAAGGTGAGGAATATGCGGTCCAGACTCACCTCAGGGTGGTGGTGGTGGCAAAGTGACTGGAAGCATTATCCGCTATCCAACCAACAACCTTTTGACACTGCTCTGGGTTCAATGGTGGTGTGCTGTGGTCCCCTTGCAACTGGGACAGGAAGGTCGGGCGAGAAGTTGTGGGTGTTTAATGTGGCACAGTTTCAGCTTGCCCACAGCCTCGGCCTCTGCATGCACCATCACCATCACGTCCAGCTCCCCGTCCCTTGCCACGTGCCTTGCCCATTTTAAATGGAGGACAATATCTTCCATGCTCACTACAAATGGCTGAATTTGGAGCGAACTTATATGTGATCCGTGTGACGGCCAAACCACAGTTTTAAATAGCTGGCCTGTAGGTAACTATTTTTAACAGCGACCTCGTGTCAATAAGTTCGCTGACACACTGCAACAAAATTTCAATTGAGGTCAGAAGTGGCAGAATTTTCAGCGCAATTATATGTGATCCATGTGACGGACAAACCAGAGTTTTAAATAGCTGGATTTTTAGAGCTGTAATATTGAAAGGAACTGGCTGCATTCTGCAGTGCCAACAATCAAATGGCGCAGAAAAACAGTGTTCTTTGGATTTCTTTTTAAGCAAATAATCAGGATTAAGATAAAAAAAAATGTATTCCTGGCCCCTGATACCTGGGGCTATTTCTACAAATATCTGAAAAAGCACCAGCAGAGAGAACTGAAATGGACCCTCTTGCTATATGCACTGCAGTCTGCTATATACTCTGCATGCCTGCCTAGCACTGATATCTCTGCAGCTGGACTCTCTGAAGGACTGTCAGTTGAGATGGATATGTGTAGAGAATCTCGTGAAATACCTACACTAACTAATAAACAACCAAATCTCTCCATAGCTCAGCAGCACCTCTCCTTACACTGCCTGATTGCGGAGCAGACTGACGAGCACGATGGCGCCAGGTCTGATATAGACCTGATGACGCTGTGCGACCAGCAAATCACTGCAATGCCACAACCAATATGGCTGCGGCATTACAGTGTGTGGCAAACAATCCCTGCATGTTGACTGGCACTCTAAAGAGCACCAAACATGCAGGGAGGGGACCCGAGCATCCACCCGAGCATCTCGGAAGTACTCGGCGAGCTCCGGGTATCTCGAGTACTGAGATGCTCAGGCGAATACCGAGTACTTGCGAGTATGCTCACTCATCACTAATATCTGTAATTATTACAGCAGCAGCAGCAGACAGGACGTTCAATAGACCCTCTTGCGCTATATGCACTGCAGTCTGCCACATACACTGCCTGCCTGCCTAACACTGATTATATGCAGCTGGATTAGTCCTCAGAAGGACTGTTAGTTCAGAAGGATATATGTATATGTTACGGAATACCTATACTAACTATAAACAAGCAAATCTCTCCTTGACTCAGCAGCACCTCTCCCTACTCTGCCTGATTCCGGTGTAGACTGTGACGAGCATAGCGGCGCCAGGTCTGATATAGACCTGATGACGCTGTGTAGCCAGACAATCACTGTAATGCCACAACCAACATGGCTATGGCATTACAATGTGTGGCAGATCCCTGCATGTTCATTGGCTCTCTAAAGAGCACCAAACATGCAGGATGGGGACCTGTGCTCCCGCCCGAGCAAGCCAGAAATACTTGCCGAGCGCCGAGTTTGTCGAGCACCGTGATGCTCAGGCGAGTACCAAGCAGTGGTGAGCATGTTCGCTCATCACTAGTAGCCATCCTTGTGGTTTGTTATTATTGACATCTTGAACTTCCAGCCAGCTCTTCCTCTGAGCCTCTAGACTACATTTCCCAAGAGGCAAAGCTATATGTGTTCCACAGCTCACAGACTCACACCTACTCTACCCGCCCAGTCCGTTAATAAGCACCATCTTGAGACGCTGAAGATGGATAAATTACTGCACACAGTTTCTCCTTCCAGACATTTCTCCCACTTCACATAGTATATTTTATCATGACAATGTCCTGCAGTCTGTAATGTTACAAGTGCTGATACTTGAACTACATAAGCTCAGTGTACTTGAGGGGAGCAATGAGTTATAGAACGTATTAATTTATTATAATGTAATGTAGCATTCTGGAGTGTGGTGCCCCTGAGGGTTCAGTCGCCACAGAGGTACTGCACCCCAACCAGAGGTGTGGTATCTCCTTCTCTCAGGTAAGGAGGGAGTGCTGCCCGGAACCCCAACACCTGCATCCAACACTACACTGCTCCAAGCCAGCTGGAAGGGCAAGACGCAATGTATGTTCCTGTTGAGACCTGACCCTGGCTAGAGTGGGGGGAACCCAAAGGTAGGGGGAACCAGTAGTGGGTGTGGGTGGAGGAAGTAGTTAGGGGGAGCACTTTGGTAGGAGATATAAATAGGGAAGCCATCTTAGGGTGGCAGGAGAACAGTAGTGAGAGGACAGTTCAGAAGAACAGTCTGGGAGTAGAGGCTCTTTAGGAGCTCTGCTCCACAAGTAGGGCCCAGTCCTAGAGGCCCAGGTGGGGAGCAGAGGAGTAGGCTCCGTTCTAAGAAGGGATCCTAGGGGGTACGGCGAGTGCTGGACGGCACCCGTACAACCCACATCTGTCAGAAGACAGAGGGATCGTAGGCCGCAAGAAGGGGACCGGCCCCTGGTCCAGCCGTGTTACTCCAGGTCTCGGCTGGGAAAAACGGAGGCTTCTGGCTTATATAGTCAGTTGCCGAAGCCTCATTCTAATCCCCGTGAGGGTCAAGCAGGTCTGTGAACTCCGACGGACAGGAGGGACTTCAGAGCACCCGAGAGGGATTGAGAGTGGGAAGTGCAGGGCAGGAGGGAGAAAGACCCAGCGTGAAGACGGTCTAGCTAGGAACACAAGAAAGTGGGGTTCTGCCAGGTACTCCTAATAAACCTGAGGAAGTGCTGGACCCCTGCCTGGTGAACGCAGCATGACGTGGGAGGCCGACAACTGTACAGTGCACCAGTGGAATTATTATAAGAACTGTGAGTAAAAACTCGGATGACTGCACCGCACTGCGTCCGTCCATTCTTTATCTGCGCCATGTTTCCCTCTCTGCACTACAACGCCCAGCACAACCTTCACCGCCTTACACTGCCCTGGAGCAAGCTCTACCTGTGGAGAGCCACACCATCCCTGCTGCCATAACACCAGCTCCAGAGGACTGCTCCACAGCGGCGGCACCCCCTTTTGCCGCATTCCAAAGGTGGCGTCACGAACAATCCCAAAAACCCCATCTAAAAATATCCCACCTTTTGCACTGACCGCCCTGGGTCACGGACCAGGCCAGCCACCGTGATATTCCCCAGACCGGCATCCATAGGCCCGGCTGCCGAGTACCCCACGGCCCTGGGGGCGCGTCAGGAGCACCCGGCACCATCTTGTCTGATCAAAGTTACTAGTTGAGAGGATTACTTAATCTGTATGTAGTCTGCAATTTCTGTTTCCTCTCTCTGCTCTCACTCTCTGTGCACATCTCCAGGCACTCACAGCTTACTGAGTATCCCATGCTATGCTCACAATCACAGTTTGGAGCACACTGCAGAGCTGTGGGCTGAGCCTCTCACATCACACACAGGAAATCTCTGTGCTCTGTGCTTTGAACAGACTGTAGCAGCAAGAAAGGAGCTGGAGGATATTTCACCACGTGACAGCTAAGGAACTGAGCATAATTTTAAAAGCAAGTAAATTCTGAAGTTTCTTAATTTCTGATAGGCGTTGCTATGCTTGTTCCTATAAAACTCTTTTAAACCTCCTTTTATTATAATTAAAACTATCCATTTACTATTAATATAGAAAGAAAATTTAAAGTTTTTACCAGAGATGAGCAAATCGATTCTCGGGAATCCGATCCTGCTTCAAGGTCATTGGTACCTGGCGGCTATATGGGAATGTTGCGAATATCTTATCTTCCGGCATCTCTGGGCCAGTTTTTGATTAGTCAGGGCTGGCATGACATCATCTGTGCGTCACGTCGCATAGATGACCTTGCGTCAGCCCTGACAAAGTGCTGCATCGGGGACGATTTAAGGTAAGAGATTCGCAGAACTCCTGTCTAGCCGCCAGGTACCACTGACCTAGACTGGAGTCCCGCGAATCGATGGGTTCATCTCTAGTTTATACAATTTTTGTCCAATTGTATTCTCATTTTCTCATGACATATCTATGGGAAAACAATAGAAAGTTCATGCTTTACATAGCATTAAGTAACTGAATATGTTTAAAAAGTTCAACTTTCCTGCATGTCACTGTTGTAGATACTCTTTGTAATTTTTACTTTAGGTCTGAACTCCTGGATCTGCTGGTTGAAGAGTTTTGATTGTTTTGTCTTTCACAGGGGAGTCTGTATAGAAAATAGTCCCTCTATGTGTTAACCAGAAGGTTGTAGGAAACAGTTACGGTAAGTATGGTGCCATACCTTCAGCCAAAGACTCAATTTTAAGTTTTGCCTAAAGTTACACTTTATCAGGAACAGTTTATTAATTTATGTTTCTTTGGCCCACACAAGAAGCAATTTTTTGACAAGATGCAAATGGCTACCAGATTCAGTTCTGAACAGACGTTTCAACAAGCTTTACAGTGTCTGTCCACTTACAACATGCTTGCCTCATTACTGGTAGAGATAATCAACAACAGTTGTTTAGACCTAGATATAGATCAGCACTGAGAACAAGCCCAACAAGACCTGTAATGAGTGTAATGGAGGATGAAGTAATCCTAATTAAACTTGAATGGTAATCAGTGATCTAAGCACATGAGAGCTCAAGTGTCTAATGTATATAGTACATTCCTTGTCCAAGTGGCAATTACTGCACATCCTTCTACCAAATATAGGTGTGATATTCCTCAATAATACAATAATTGAGACAGATTTTAATCCATCTTACCTAGCGGAGGTCCTGTACAATGAAACCGACATTGTCTGAAATTTTAGATTAGTTTCACATATTCTTGAGAAAACCAAGACCCAACCTGCCTCGGGTTATATTTATCTGGCTTTGTTCCTTAGAATCTACTAGCTAGGCAGCTGCCACTTTACCCACATTTCATTAAAAACCATCCCCACCATGTGTTTGCATACAGTACAGCACACAGGGATTTTCTGGGGAAAATCATCCCTTAAAGAATAACTCTCATCTTTAGTTTTTTTATTAAATGTGTGTGTATTTGCATGTAGTCTGAGTGTATTAATATACTCACCTACCATCTCTTTTTCCGATATCTGGCACTGTTCTGCTCCACTTCTAAATTACGTCACCCCTCTGCCGACCCTCTGCTGATGCTCTTCGTGATCTGCAAGTGACTTTTACAGTGTAAGCCTATGGAGCGATAGAACAAAGGCTCCATAGGCTTTCATTACAAAAGAAACTTCAGGCTCACGCATAAATCATAGAGTGAGCCAGCTAGTAGCAATTGCAGTGACGGCACTCAGAAGACGAGCAGAACAGTGCTGGACACTGGAGAGAGCAGCGAAGGTATCACTACATTACATGCACATATCAACACATTTAATAAAAACAATATAGATGGGAAAGTATCTTTAACTTGATGAACATTTCATTTTCCAAACATCCTACAATTTATCTATGTAACTTTATTGAAAAAGTAACATGTCGGTGGATAAATAAATGTTTTTGTGAAGTTGTTGTGATTTTTGTAAGAGGCTTTCCAGGATTAGAAAAAAAATGGCTCTTCTCCTTTCACCCCGGTCCAGTAAACTGTGTTGTGCTCCACGTTGGGCTTTTCAAGTAGATGTGATCATCTACCTAGGCCTATATAAGACACACCTGTGCCTTGGTATTAAGACTCTTAGTTTGTCTGTGCACCTGTACCTGTGTCATACGTGTTTCCCTGTGTCCTGTCTACCTGCGACCTCCAGTGCTAAGCATGCCTGTTTTCCAGTGTCCAGTCTGCCTGTGGCCTCTATTGCTCCTAGTCCTTGTTTCCCATGTGCCTTACCTGCCAGCAGCATCGACGACCGTGGCTCATGTGCCCACCCCAACCTGGGGCTAAGAGGATCCACTTCACAAGATGAGCCCATAACAGTAAATAAGGCTGAGGTGCAATACCATACATAACCTGTAAACAAGCGTGGTGCTGTTTGTGGAAGAAAGCAGCTATGTTCTTCTAATCTTGGAAAATATCTTTAACCCCTTTACTTTCCAACATAGGGAATAATAGTATGTCCTATTTTGGGTGGATGAAACGAGAACAGGAACATTCCAGAAAAAGAGGGCGCCAGCTGCATTATGCAGCCAGCTCCTGACTTTAACAGCTGCAACTGGAGTAAGTTCCAATTGGTGCAGTTTAACCATTCAGATGCTGCTGTCAAGCTCTGTCAATAGGTTTCCATGACAACAAGGCGCCTACTGAAGGGCCCTGTTGCAACCATCTTTAGTAATCCCATGAGGTACAGATTGTGTCTAGGCTTTATAAGAGATCGTCATTTTTGATATATGTTACAATAATTTTTGGTCGCCAACCTTTCACTTAAAAATGGAATAAAAAATATTATACATACATACCCCAAAATGGGACCCAGACAAACTACAGCTCACCACACACAAAAAAGTCTCACTTGCAGCTTTATCAATGGAAAAATAAAAAAGTGACATATCTCAGAAAATGGAGACACAAACCAAATTTTTCTTTTTTAACAAAGTTCAGATTTTTTTCTTTTTTTTTTAATATGGCTACGTTAATGGAAAAATAAAAAAAAATAGTTTTTTAAAGAAGGGGAAGCGGGACGTGTCATAAATGTGTAGTAGATGCAGATCTCAACAATGTTGTCAGTAGAAAGGTCCACGGAAATTCCTAATAAATTAATGGAAATTCTGTCCACCTCTCCACTGACTTGTCAGGGTCCCTTTCTCTGGATAAGGCCGGGGTCATGCGAGAGAACCTGGCTAACTATGCAAATGACATTGGGCTCAAACTCTGTCAGAGCTTGAGCCAAGTGTCCATTCGCTGTTCTTCGATTCTCGTGCATGAGAAAATTGCAGCACAGGTGCAGAGGAGATCTCCTCCAATGCCGGCGTCTGCGGTTATCGCACTGCACTCGGATGACATCCAAGTGCAGTCCCATGTTTCTCATTCACCCATAGACTTGCATAGGTGAATGCAATCCGATCATCGGATGTACTTTATGCTGCGATTGTTTTCTTATGCTGAATCGGCATGAAAACATAATCGCAGATCTGCTCTGCCTCATAGTATAACACTGGTCTGAGAGCTATCCGATAAAACATTGGATAGGACTTGGCCATATTATACGGCAGTGTGAGCGAGCCCTAAATGTAAGTCCCATTGGTAGATCCTGTATGGACAATACATTTTTGCTCTGGCCTATGAATATCCCTTTAACGCAATAACAGTATAAGCATTATATAAAGTTCACTTTAATACCTTAAGAACAAGGCGATTTTCATTTTTACACATTTGTTTTATTCTCCCCTTTTTCTATGAGCAATATATATATTTTTAACAGTATATATCCGATATATACAAATTTGCGCTGGTAACAGGGCTAGGATAAAAGGAAGAAAGGGGATGACACTAACTGGGTGGTTAAAAAATACAGATTTATTACAATACAGTAAATCAACTAAAAGACTAAAAATTGGGAATGGTTTTCTGTTATTTTAAATAGATATGACACTAAGGACACTCGAGGAAAATCCTGTTGGTCCTGGATAAGGTACGATGTGCTTCTGATGATGGAGGATATTTATGTAGAGGTCCCCTAAAAAGAAAGGTTATTTGTTTAGCAGTAGATTTGGGTTAGTTAATCTGTAGAGGGATAATAGAAGACAAGTATTACCTGGATTTTGGGTCAAAGACGGATGATTCTTATTGATCAATGTAGTAGAAGAATCTGCATAATAGATATCCCTTTTGAGGAAGGATAACGGTTTTGTTTAAGAGGGGGTGGGATAACCTGTTGGAAATAGTGAGAGAGATATTTACCTGAGTAGGTAAGTGGAGGACGGGTAGTTTTTAGGTCCGGCCTGAGGTAAAATCCCAAATTGGGGTTAAGCTGTAAACAATAAATAGTTAAAACCTAAAATAGAACAGTTAGTAAATTAATTTATTTTTGTGGATCAATCATTGATCATTTCACACAAAACTCCAAAAAAGGTCCGGACAAAAGTATTGGCACCCTCAGCCTAATACTTGGTTGCACAACCTTTAGCCAAAATAACTGCGAACAACCGCTTCCAGTAACCATCAATGAGTTTCTTACAATGCTCTGCTGGAATTGTAGACCATTCTTCTTTGGCAAACTGCTCCAGGTCCCTGATATTTGAAGGGTGCCTTCTCCAAACTGCCATTTTGAGATCTCTCCACAGGTGTTGTATGGGATTCAGGTCTGGACTCATTGCTGGCCACCTTAGAAGTCTCCAGTGCTTTCTCTCAAACCATTTTATAGTGCTTTTGGAAGTGTGTGTTTGGGTCATTGTCCTGCTGGAAGACGCATGACCTCTGAGGGAGACCCAGCTTTCTCACACTGGGCCCTACATTATGCTGCAAAATTTGTTGGTAGTCTTCAGATTTCATAATGCCATGCACACGGTCAAGCAGTCCAGTGCCAGAGGCAGCAAAGCAACCCCAAAACATCAGGGAACCTCCGCCATGTTTGACTGTAGGGACCGTGTTTTTTTCTTGGAAAGCCTCTTTTTTTTCCTGTACACTCTATGTTTTCCCAAAAAGCTCTACTTTTGTCTCATCTGACCAGAGAACATTCTTCCAAAACATTTTGGGCTTTCTCAGGTAAGTTTTGGCAAACTCCAGCCTGGCTTTTTTATGTATCGGGGTAAGAAGTGGGGTCTTCCTGGGTATCCTACCATACAGTCCCTTTTCATTCAGACGTCGACGGATAGTACGGGTTGATACTGTTGTACCCTCGGACAGCAGGGCAGCTTGAACTTGTTTGGATGTTAGTTGAGGTTCTTTATCCACCATCCGCACAATCTTGCGTTGAAATCTCTCGTCAATTTTTCTTTTCCGTCCACATCTAGGGAGGTTAGCCACAGTGCCATGGGCTTTAAACTTCTTGATGACACTGCGCGCGGAAGACACAGGAACATTCAGGTCTTTGGAGATGGACTTGTAGCCTTGAGATTGCTCATGCTTCTTCACAATTTGGTTTCTCAAGTCCTCAGACAGTTCTTTGGTCTTCTTTCTTTTCTCCATGCTCAATGTGGTACACATAAGGACACAGGACAGAGGTTGAGTCAACTTTAATCCATGTTAACTGGCTGCAAGTGTGATTTGGTTATTGCCAACACCGGTTAGGTGCCACAGGTAAGTTACAGGTGCTGTTAATTACACGAATTAGAGAAGCATCACATGATTTTTCAAAGGGTGCCAATACTTTTGTCCACCCCCTTTTTTAGGTTTGGTGTGGAATTATATCCAATTTGGCTTTAGGACAATTCTTTTTGTGTTTTTTCATTGAAGACAAATTAAATGAAGAGAATAATACCAAAGAATTTGTGATTGCAATCATTTTCAGGAAGAAACTGAGTATTATCTGACAGAATTGCAGGGGTGCCAATACTTTTGGCCAGCACTGTATATATATATATATATATATATATATATATATATATATATATATATATAATAGTAGAGACAGCACTCCAAAAATAGATGATTTATTAGCTCAAGAGGAGCTGTGGCGATGTTTCGGCTAAATATAGCCTTTTTCAAGCAAAGTGCAGAGTATACAGGTGAGGTATATATCAGATCATCCATTCATAGAACAATTTTATTATAAAGTGCAAAAAGTGCAACGTGCAAAGTGCATATAAACATGCAATACATATACATAGATAGATCATAATGTATAAAGGTTTCTATGATTCATAAAAATACATACACATCATTTGTTCTCATGATATAGCTCAATTCATAATAAATTGCAAAATTTAATGAAGGACGGGCACCCAGCCATTTACATTTTGTTTGCTTGTGCTGTCTTATGTCTATATATACCAGCCTTTACCAGCTATTAAAATGGGGGACCCCCCCAAAAAATGACATGGGGTCCCCCCTATTTTAATAGCTTGCAAAGGCTAGGCAGACAGCTGGGGGCTGATATTAATAGCCCAGGAAGGGTGCCATGAATATTGGCCCCCTCCCAGGCTAAAAACACCAGAAATCAGCCGCCCCAGAAATGGCGCATCCATAGGATGCGCCAGTTCTGGCACTTAGCCTCGCTCTTCCCACTGCCCTGTAGCGATGGCAGTGGGGCAATAGGGCTGGGGTTGATGTCAGCTTATAATGCCAGCTGACATCAAGCCCAGGTTAGTAATGGAGAGGCGTCTATAAGACACCCCCATTACTAACCCCATAGTCAAAGTTAAAAAAAAACACAAACACCCAGAATAAAGTCCTTTAATTGAAATAAACACACAATTCTTTAATGTTCTAAATTAAACCCTACTTACCATCACGCCCATTCCAGCTGAAGCCAATGTCTTCTGCAATAAAAGTAAAATAGGGGGGACCCCACGTCATTTTTTTTTTGGGTCCCCCATTTTAATAGCTAGTAAAGGCTAGGTATTCAGCTGGTGGCTGATATTAGTAGTCTGGGAAGCTCCGTGGGTATTACCCCCTTCCCAGGCTTCAAACATCTGCCCCAGCTGTCTGCTTAACCTCCGCTAGAGACTAAAATTACGGGGAACCCCACGCCAATTTTTTTTATAATAAATCCTTTATTTTAACACTTAATGACAAGTACAGTGATCAACACTATCACTGTACTTAGAAACATGTCAGTCACATATATAGTATCTATCTAATCTATGTATGATGCTCTATTCTTTCTGTTCTAAATTGTCGGGTACCGCTGTATGCCACTGATGAATTGCTGGCCGGCTTTTTTAAAGAGACGGGTGCATGAAAATCGGAGGGCACTAGTGTGTTCCAATTGCCCTGCTATGTTTTTAATGCACCCTCCTATATACCCTGCCTGCTTGTCTGCCTATATATTCTGCCTGCCTGACGTTTAATTGAGCACCGTTCCCAACGATTTGAGCAATTTTTGACCTTCTGCAGACCGCCGGGGGGGGGGGGGGGACCACCAGAAAAATGCTCGAGTTTCCCATAGACTTACATTGGGCTCGTTGCTCGGGTCGAGCACCCGAGTACTCCAATGTGCTTGACCCGAGCTTCGAGCACCCGAGCATTTTAGTGCTCGCTCATCACTACACATAATACAACAGATATGAAGAGGAGTGAGGGCCCTACTCATAATCTATGAGGAAATGCCATAGCAGATATGGAGGCCTCCAAAACGTTTGAGTAATCCAAGCAGCACCCCTTCCGTCCTACTCCTTACATAATTTTATGTAATTTAAAAGCCAAAACTCCTTTACCAATACTTCACAGATGTTGGAAACAAAAATCTGCCTGGATGCCATTCGATTCATTACAAATGCAGTAGAAAACTGGGACAATTCTGTAGACAAGTATATATGCCGCAGTGTGTCATACTTGATGAGAGGAATAGATGCACACATTGGAATTACTGTATGATTCCAAACTGCTGAAAGTGTTGCGCTGTTCACACAAAGTGTAGGACTGTTTAACTGGTATTAACTATTATTATTATTTGCTTGAATATCATAGATATTTGGCCTTTATATATAGTCAGTGACTAACCGTTTAACACATTTTGTGTGTTTCAATGGAAAGTCAGCTGCCCAAAATCTTCAATGATTGCACATGACCCAAGTTTATTTATGTGATAACACGTGGAAACGGTTACTCTGCTATAAAGTAAGTGCTGACATAAACATTATTGTGGACTGACTTGACACCATGCCTTAAAATACAACTTGTGGTGGAAATCTTCAGTTCAAGGTGGAAAATAAGTGTCTATACAGGCAAGAATTAATGCTGGTAATATAAACTGGGAAGATTCTTTGAAAGGCTATAGGGTATGTGCATAATAAGGCCCTGATTCATCAACATGTTTGTGCCAGAAAACTGGTGCAAAACACTTTGAAAAGTCACAATTTTTTTCGCACAATGCGAAGTTGTGCAAAAAAAGTGCCACTTTTGGTGGTTTCATGCCAATCATGGCCAAGTCTGACAAAATGGACGGAGGGACAAGGGTGTGGCAACACCTGGCGGTTTTATTTATGACTAGATGTGGCTTATCTTATGCCAAAAATTTTATTCCAGGCCCTGAATAGAGTAAGAATCCGAAAAGATGTACGCCACTTGTAAGATACAATAATTTATAAAAATGAACTATTAACACTTTTATTTTGGAAAGCATTCTTACTTTCCAGCATTTTTTCCACCCCTGTCTAAAATGTTTGCAGAATAGTGTAGTTTAGGATAGATTAGGTAATTAATACCACATTGGTGGAGGTCTGATATCCAGGAACCCACAAATCAGTTGTTATCAGATCCGCTGGTGGCTGCATGCAGTTCTCTGCAATGGCCACTACACAGTGAACTTATCCATACTGTTGCTACTTCATTCAAAGCAGCTCAGCCCCATTAGAAGTGCATTGAAGGTGGACTCTATAAAAAGGTTGAGGTATAAAAAAATTGTATCAGCAAATGGTATAGGCAGCGTACAGGATATACCAACAAAACCTTTCTTTCAGCCTGGGATAATAAAGCAGCTGATATTTAATTTGGAGAACAGAAGCATCTCTCAACCTTCCATTGGAAATGAGAACAAAATTATAAAGAACAATCCATGGCATTTCATGATTTGTTAGAATATGATCCTAATTTGTTTTTCCCAAGTCTGTGTGTATTTTAACAAGATGTTTAATCTTAAGAGCTCTCAAAGCATAAAGCATTCCTCGGAATAATATAGAATATCTGAATCATCCATCACACTGCATTGCTATACCACCGGGACATTCTGTTGTAATTGGAAACAGGCTTTAAAACAATGATTTTTACAGAATGAAAGAACAGTGTGTATTGACTGACAGGTGATTTAGTTTTTGGCCATTAGAGAGAGTGCATGTGTTGCCTAATACTTTGAAGTATAAAACCAATGTATGATAGATGATTTTTGTCACTTTAACTCTAAACACTCTCAGAATAGACCAAAATGGATCTGTTACCAGCTTTTAAAACAATTAAAAATTAAATATAAGCATAAAGTGAAATGTATCTCTCAAGTTAGAGAATGAGAATGCAGGAGATAAATATTGATACAAGGATGGGGGTCACTAAATTAACACTGTTAGGATACATGAGAAATGTTCTGTAGAAATGGCAAATGATGATTATCTAAAATTGTTTACATCTACTTAGTGAGGATTGGGCTATACCGAATTAAGCATTGTGGATGTAGAAATGCTACAATGGCAGGTTTTAATGGAAAAATTTTTTTTGCCACCTTTATTACTATTCATGCTGCTCTAGTAGGTCACTAGAATTTTGACAGCAATTTATACTGATTCCTGTAACTTAACATATTAATGTAATTGAACTTGAATTAATAATGTTTCTGTACTTGTAGAAGGATATCATGAAGTCTGAAACACTCAGGTGACCAGCACACTGTCAAATGTTCTCACTGAAAGCAAGGTCCCGAAGTTCTACCTAGTGGTTTCCATCAGCTGAAAAGCTCCATGAATAGCCAAGCACTTCAAAATGACCTTACAGCTCAGTCTGCTAATGGATAGGATGTAGTCAAAGATGCCATCCATCCAGTAAGCAACTGCATGATCTTTGTTAGCATGATTGGTTTAAAATGTACATTACAAAGAACATCTGCATGCTCTCATTTTGCGAAAGCTTGGGAAAGTCATGTCTGCAAATTGCAGATGTGACTGACTCCGTGTGCAACTCCGTGTGCTTGTCTGCATATCGAACAAGTGCAAGAGCTGCCTGATATTTACATGCAGTAGACTAGTCCATAAATCGGACCAGTATAGTGCATAAAGCTGTTTTTTTCCTGACAGATTCTAGGTCTTTGTGTAAGATCGTCCATGTAATGGATGTGTGTGCTCTTTGTATGTAGTCCATGAGTAATGTCATGTGCATAAAAATGCAAACTTGAAAAATACTCCATTATTTATCCTGCAAGAAGAACATATTTATAAAATAAAGTGACAAAAAGCAATTAAAAAGATATTTGTAGCATCGGCGTCTCTGCCCCCTGCCAGGCAGAGACGCAGTCCCCCTTACCGCCGCGGTCCTGCTCCAGCGTCTTCCGGCCTCCCTGCAGCTGCTGCTGGTGCGCGCAGCTTCCCTGGCTCTGTGCTTAGGGCGTGCGCGCTCCCTCCCTCTTAAAGGGGCCGCGCGCGCCGTCCTAAAAAGTCCCCGGCCAATCACCGGATGGCTTTCCCTATAAGAGGCACCTCCTCCAATATGGAGGTGCTCGTGCAAGGTTGTTGCTTTGTGATTCTTACTTTGCTTCAGCCCCCAGGTCCTCTGCAAGTCAGTCCTGTTCGCCAGTCTGATCTTCTGCTCAGTCCTGTTCGCCAGTCTGATCTTCTGCTCAGTCCGCTAACCTGTCTTCTCTTCAGCCCGACAGTCTGTCTACAGTCCAGTCCGCCAGTCTGTCTATGGGCTCTGCCCGCCTGCTTACCTGGAAGCACCTGCCTGTTACCTGCCGTGCCTGCCTGCCCACTTACCTGGAAGCACCCGCCTGTTACCTGCCGTGCCTGCCAGCTGTTGTGCCGCCAGCTTGCCTACCCGGAATACTCACCTGACTATCTGCCTAATCAGCCTGCTTGTCTACCCGGACCACCCGTCAGCCTGCCAGCCGAAGCTCATCCGCTGTAACGGTCAGTTCCTGCCTTCTGACCCGTGGGAGTCACCTGCTATCCTACAAGGTCGGTCCCAGAGTGGCACCTGGTTCCTCAGCTCAGTTCCTCCCTGGTTCCCGGAGTCGACTGAGCCGCCGTGCGACCTTGGTCGGACCGAGTTGATACTTAGTCACGCTTCTCTGGCCCCTCCTTGCACCGCAGCAAAGAAGTTCCACCACCCGGATCCGTAAAAGTTCGCACTTGCCATGGAACCCGGTGGACCCCAGGCTCCGTCGCTTGCTGACCTGTACCAGGAGATTTTTTGTCAGAGATCCCAACAGGAAACCATCCTGACCTACCTGCGGTCTGTCAACTCCCGCCTGGACACGCTGTCCGTCCCACATGTGTCCGCCTCGAGTGGAGCGGCATCCGCTCCGGCGGCGCCTCTGTCTACTGGTGCCATGGCATCCACCTCTGGACCCCGGCTCTCTGCGCCTCCTCGTTTTGGGGGTGACCCCGTCTTATGTCGGGGTTTTCTGAACCAGTGCATGCTGCACTTTGAACTCCTGGCACATCAGTTTCCCTCCGACCGGTCCAAGGTGGCGTTCATCATGTCGCACCTCACCAGGAAAGCATTGGCATGGCTAAACCCTTTATGGGAGAGAGGTGATCCCCTCGTGTCTGATCTTGCAGCTTTCCTCACTGCCATCCGAAAGGTCTTCGATGAGCCCGGATGAAGGACTTCTACTGCCTCCTCATTGCTCCGTCTCCGCCAAGGGAGTCTCACTGTGGGCCAGTATGCCATACAGTTCCGTACCCTCGCATCTGAGCTTGCCTGGAACAATGAGGCCCTGGTGTCCACCTTCTGGGAGGGTCTTTCCAGACGGATCAAGGACAAGCTAGCCGGCCCGGACATTCCTACCACCCTGGATGACCTGGTATCACTAGCTACCCGGATTGACATCCGTTTCCTGGAACGAGCTAAGGAAACTACCCGGGAGAGAAGATTTCCTCGTCTCGCTCCTGTTTTCTAGAAACCTGCCTCCCAACCAGCAACTCTCCGGGCACGCTCCACCGAACCCATGCAGATCGACCACACCAAAATGGTCAAATCTCGCCAAGAAACATGCTGAGCCCAGGGGAGCTGTTTCTATTGTGGTAGTAAGGAGCATCTGATCCGTTCCTGTCCGATGAAGCCGGGAAACTCCAGTGTCTAGGACCACTCGGAGAGGTTGTCCTAGGCAAGAGTAAATCCTCTCCGTCCTTGACTCTATCCGTTTCTATTTCGTGTGAAGAGACCCGCTCTTTTAAACCACCCACCTGGATTCCGGAGCCGCTGGGAATCTCATTTCTCAGTCCTTTGTGGAGAACTATAAGATTCCCACCAAACGTCTGGCTGAACCATTGGCAGTCGCTTCTGACGCGCCCCCTGGGCCGCGTGTGTGTGGGGATACCCGGAACTGGACCCGTTTCGGATGCTGGGGGTTGTAGTCCTCGTGTGGCAGGGACCCGGTCCCATGGCTCAGGGTGGTCAACCCAAATGGCAGTCTAATTATGTGGTTTTTATGATTAAATGTCCGACTACGCCACCCGTGGATTGCGGTCAGAGTGATCCGCCGCTGCAGAGCAGACCGCTGAGGCTGGTGTTGTGAGTGCAGCAGGAAATAGTATAACTCCCCACGGGAGGAGTATATCCTCAGGGCAGCAAGTGGAGATGTTGGGGGTGATGGTGCGTGGGAGCAGCAGTAACAACACAGAGTCCTGTAATGCAGTCCAGGGTATTTACTCACAGTTCTTTATCCACGTTACTACAGCTGGTCATAACGTCCCTCGTCGCACTGTGTTCACCAGGTGAGGGGCTCGGCCTACTACCAGATAACTTTGGAGCATTTCACAGGACCCCCCGTTATGTGTTCTTTCTCTGGCCTGTCATACCCCGCCAGTGACCTCGCTTCTGTCCGGCTGCCTCGGGCCTTCTCTGGTAAACTTTGGTGCCAGTTTCCCTGACCCTATATGGTGCCTTCCTAGCGGGTGTAGCGAGGGGCTGCGCCGCGTGAAATGTCACAGCCTCCGGTTTCTAGCTGAGGGTAGTTCCCCGCCTCCACTAGTTTCGGGGACCGGTCTCCCCCTTTGGCCTGACCCTTTTACGCAGGTAGATTCGGGCGTGCAGTGGTGACTCGGCGGTCCACACCCCTGGGGTCCCTTTGTTCCTTGTTCCTGGAGCCTTCTCCGCTCCTCTTTCTTCCTTCTTCCTCCTCCAGGCCCCGGCCTCCTTCTCAGGCCTGCCTGCAGAGCAGAGCCCATGCAGAGCCTCTGCTCCCAACTACTGAACTGAACTAACCATCGATCTAAGATGGTGCCCACCTTTTATACCTCCCTCTAGGTGCACCCAGGAACTGCCCTCTCCCTCCTATGCACTACAGGGTTCCCCCTTCCTCGGTGTTCCCTCCCCCCACTCCAGCCAGGGACAGGGACTGTCGTGCTCTACTTGGAGCATATCGGTCGCCCTGCCCCCGGAAATGTGGTGTAATGCATGCAGGTGTCGGGGTCCTGATCCACACTCCATCCTTACCTGAGAGTGAGATATCACACCTCTGGGTGAGGTGCAATACCTCTGTAGCAACCCTCCGGGTGCTACACTTCCGTGGATGGAAGACTCCTTCCGGTGACTATCCGGACTCTCTCACTCCCTTTTGCTAGGTCTACCCTAGCTACAGAAACATGAACCCGTTCTGAATTGGTGATCCGGTGAGGTGCTCCGTTGGGGGCAGGATTGCCATGAGACCGGCCTGGTTCCGGATCGCCCGGCTCTACCTCCGTCTACTCCGGCTAATCTACCCGGTCTGCTGGCACCCTACTGGTCCTATGCGGACGTCTTCGACAAGAAGGGAGCCGAGACACTACCACCTCATAGGCCATATGATTGCCCCATCAACCTGGTACCTGGTGCTTCACCTCCCCGCGGGCGTATCTACCCCTTGTCGCTGGCTGAAACCCGGGCCATGTCTGAGTATATCGAGGAGAATCTTGCTAGGGGATTCCTTCAGAAATCTACTTCCCCTTCTGGAGCAGGATTCTTCTTCATTAAAAAGAAAGACGGCTCGCTGCGGCCGTGTATCGATTACAGGGGGCTTAACCAAATTACCATAAAAAATAAGTACCCCCTGCCTCTCATCTCGGAGCTGTTTGACCGCCTTAAAGGTGCGAGCGTCTTCACCAAGCTCGAGCTACGTGGGGCGTACAATTGGGTCTGGATCCGCCAGTGAGACGAGTGGAAAACAGCATTCAACACTCGGGACGGTCACTATGAATACTGCGTGATGCCCTTTGGTCTCTGTAATGCCCCAGCTGTCTTCCAGGAGCTAGTTAACGACATTTTCCGTGACCTCTTGTATTCTTGCGTAGTGGTGTACCTGGACGATATCTTGGTCTTCTTTCCGGATCTGCCCTCACACCGGAGGAATGTTCATCAGGTTGTGCTTAGGCTCCGGCAGAATCATCTCTATGAAAAATTGAAAAATGTCTCTTCGAGCAGACTTCCCTTCCCTTCCTGGGATATATTATCTCCGAGATTGGTCTTCGGATGGATCCCAAGAAGGTTTCTGCCATCTTAAAATGGCCCCGACCGGAGAGGTTGAAGGCGATTCAGCGATTCCTGGGCTTCGCAAATTATTACCGTCTCTTCATTCCTCATTTCTTCTCCTGGACCGCTCCCATCTCCGCGCTCACCCGCAAGGGAGCAAATCCCAAGGAATGGACTTCCGAAGCGGAGGAGGCCTTCGTCTCCCTAAAACAAGCTTTCTTCTCCGCCCTTGTGCTGCACCGCCCAGATTGCAACAAGCAGTTCTTCCTGAAGGTTGATGCTTCCTCCTCCGGAACTGGAGCGGTGCTCACCTAGAAATCCCTGTCCGGGAGAATGGTAACCTGCGGCTTTTTCTCCAAGCTCTTCTCCTCGACTGAGCGCAACTACTCCATAGGAGATCGTGAGCTGCTTGCCATCAAATTGGCGCTGGAGGAGTGGCACTACCTGCTGGAAGGGGCTCTGCACCTGGTGATCATCTACACAGATCACAAAAACCTGGCCTATCTACAATACGCCCAGAGACTCAATCCACGTCAGGCCCGGTGGTCTCTGTTCTTTGCCCGATTCTGCTTTTCTCTACATTACCACCCTGCTGACAAGAACGTTAAAGCCGACGCTCTATCCCACTCATTCCTGTCCTCCGACCAAGAGGAGGAGCCTCTGCATATCATCGACCCCTCCAGAGTAATGACCATGGCCCCGTTTGACCTGTCTCGTCTTCCACCCGGTAAGACTTTTGTAGCGGTTCCGGATCGTAAGAAGGTTCTTCTCTGGGGTTATTCATCCAAACTTGCTGGCCATTCTGGCCAGAGGAAGACCTTTCTGCTCATCGCCCGGCATTACTGGTGGCTTTCGCTACGCAAGGATGTTGTGGATTTTGTCTCGGCTTGTTCCTCCTGTACCCATAACAAAGTTTCCAGGCATCTGCCCGCCTGCCATCTCCTGCCTCTACCCGTACCTTCTGCCCCTTGGCAACACATTGCTATGGACTTTATTACGCATCTCCCTGTTTCTGCCGGTTGTACGGTCATTTGGGTGGTCGCTGACCACTTTTCTAAAATGGCCCACTTCATCCCTCTGCCTGGTCTCCCATCCGCATCTGTGCTGGCTAAGGACTTCATCCTTCACATCTTTCGTCTCCACGGCCTACCCCTCCACATTGTGTCTGATTGCGGGGTCCAGTTCACTTCGTGCTTCTGGAGAGCTACGTGTAAGCGATTGGATGTCACCCTGAATTTCTCCTTTGCTTATCATCCTCAGTCCAATGGTCAAGTGGAACATATCAACCAGGTCCTTACCAGCTTTCTCCGGCATTTCGTCAATACTCACCATAATGATTGGGTTGAGCTCCTACCTTGGGCCGAGTTCTCCTATAACAACCATGAGAGTGAGTATTCTTCCAAATCCCCGTTCTTTGTGGTCTACGGCCAACACCCCCAGATCCCGTTTCCCGTCTCCGCTTCAGTGGACAATCCTGCTGTGTAGTCTCTGGTCAGCGAATTTTCTACTATTTAGGAAAAGACTAGATCCGCACTTCTTCAGTCCTCTGAACGGATGAAGAGACATGCCGATAAGAGATGTCTGGATCAGCCTCTTTTTCGTCTGGGAGACAGGGTCTGGCTCTCCTCCAAACATGTTCGGCTCAAAATTCCATCGTATAAGTTGGGTCCGCGGTTCATCGGTCCGTTTGAGGTTCTCAAGCAAATCAATCCCGTGGCTTACAAGCTAAAACTCCCGGCCACCTTATGGATTCCCAACTCCTTCCACGTATCTCTCCTCAAACCAGTTGTTCTGAATTATTTTTCTGACGATCCAGGTACCACTCCAGCTCCAGTTTTCGCTGAGGACGTCTATGAGGTAGAGAACATTTTGGCCACCAAAAGGGTAAGAGGAAAAACCCTTTTTTCTGGTGGATTGGAAGGGGTTTGGCCCGGAGGAGAGGTCTTGGGAACCCAGGGAGAACATCCATGCCCCTCTCCTTAAAAAATTTCTTGCTGGCCTGAAAAAGAGGGGGCGTAAGGGGGGGGGGTACTGTAGCATTGGTGTCTCTGCCCCCTGCAAGGCAGAGATGCCGTCCCCCTTACCGCCGCGGTCCTGCTCCAGCATCTTCCGGCTTCCCTGCAGCTGCTGCTGGTGCACGCAGCTTCCCTGGCTCTGTGCTTAGGGCGCGCGCAAGGTTGTTGCTTTGTGATTCTTACTTTGCTTCAGCCCCCAGGTCCTCTGTAAGTCAGTCCTGTTCGCCAGTCTGATCTTTTGCTCAGTCCGCTAGCCTGTCTTCTCTTCAGCCCGACAGTCTGTCTACAGTCCAGTCGGCCAGTCTGTCTATGGGCTCTGCCCGCCTGCTTACCTGGAAGCACCTGCCTGTTACCTGCCATTCCTGCCTGCCCGCTTACCTGGAAGCACCCGCCTGTTACCTGCCGTGCCTGCCAGCCCGCTTACCTGGAAGCACCAGCCAGCTGTTGTGCCGCCAGCTTGCCTACCCGGAACACTCGCCTGACTATCTGCCTAATCAGCCTGCTTGTCTCCCTGGACTGCCCGTCAGCCTGCCAGCCGATGCTCATCCACTGTACCGGTCAGTTCCTGCCTTCTGACCCGTGGGAGTCACCTGCTCTCCTACAAGGTCGGTCCCAGAGTAGCACCTGGTCCCTCTGCTCGGTTCCTCCCTGGTTCACGGAGTCAACTGAGCCGCCATGCGACTCAGACCGAGTTGATACTTAGTCATGCCCCTCTGGCCCCTCCTTGCACCGCAGCACAGAGGTTCCACCACCCGGATCCGTAACAATATTATTATTATTTATTATTTTTCCTGAACCCATGACAGCACCATGGAGAGAGAGTGGGATCCGCCCATATCACTGGACAGGAAGCCAAGAGCACAGTATAAAAAGGCAACTCACACTTCCTCTTCCAATGTGGTTTCCAGTCCTCTGGATGTACAGCAAGAGCCTTGAGCACACGGCTGGGGCAGCCATGAATCATGGAACACCATGGCGTGTTCTATAGCAACCTCTAGAAAGAAGGGCAGTGAATACAGGGGCCCAGTCTGGCACTGAGATGCTAATATCAGTTTGAGAGGATCTACATTTAATGCTTCAGGACCTACCTATGTTTGGTGTCTGGCCTAGGGTCTTGTGTTTCAGTAACCCTGGGGCTTAGTGATTCTCATATGTCTTGGGGCAGCCCCTGCGCGTGGCCTGCAGCCTGGCATTTTTCAGTTAAGCGGAAGCTTAGTTAGCTAAGGAGACTGTCTTGTTAACAGATCCCGTGGTCGATTCTTAGTAATTGGTTTATTGAACCTGTTGCCTCATGGCTTGTGTATTGAACCTGCTGCCTCATGGTTGCTGCCTTATGGCTTGTGTACTGGACCTGCTGCCTCATGGCTGCTGCCTCATGGCTTGTGTACTTGACCTGCTGCCTCTGGGCTGGCTTCATGTCTTTTGTATTGAGCCTACTGCCTCATTTCTTGAGTGTGGGGCCTGCCATCTCATGTCTGGCCTCAGGTCTTTTGTGTTGGGCCTCATGTCGTGTATGGGGCTGATCGCCTGGGGTATGACCTCATCTGTTATAGTGCCATGCCACCTCATATCTGGTGTGTGTTTGTCCTGCCTCAAGGTTTTAGAGCCACTTAGTTGTGGAATAATCTGTCACCTTAGGTCTAGTATTTTCTTTGGTTGTCTCTGTCTCACAGCGTGACTTGATGGGGCCTTTGCTGGAGTATGACTTTCAGTGGCATGTACAAGTTTGGGGGTTCCATGACTTTTGCCTAGTTAGCCAGCCAACTGGGTGCTTGTAGGTTTGTTTTCACTACTGTCTCAAATCGTCACTACCCTTTACTAGCAATTCTGCTGATATGGTAAGGATGGCTTTCGGATGATGCCATCAGTCTCTGGTCATTATACTAAACAACAAGGAGGGGCATTAGAAAATTACAGTCCTAAGGTAGCTGGTGAATCCAACAGATTTCCAGTCAATCCCTTTTACTTGGATAGCTGATTGGATCGGTCTGCAATTAACATCTAGATCCCAGTTATCCTTCTTGTTGGAATTGTTCACGGATGTGGAAGTCCAGTTTTCGGGACTGGAGTCATAACTTGGGACTGGTTGGCATCTAAGTTGGTTCCAGGTTATCCTTCTAGGGGTTTTGTAGCTTAGGCATGGCTAGGCTGAAAAAAACAGTATAAGTCTAGTCGATCCTCCCAGTCTGTTGGGTCATAAGATGGACTGCTAAGACAGTTTCTGGATGATTAGGAGCGACAGGACAGCAGGCATCACCTGGTATGGCGCGGTGTATCCCCAGGGACTAAAGCTGGTATAGCATCTCTGGACAGGGGTCATGGCCTGATGGCCTGGTGTAATGCACACGCCCGGGCTGAGCGGCGTGTGCGTGTGATTGTAGTGATTCCACTGGACCGTGCCGGAGAGTGAATGCCTGGAGGGGCATAACTAGGTATTCACCCGATCCGACCAGGGTCGCACGACGGCATACGACGCCAGTGCACCAAGGAGGAACCGAGCAGAGGGACCAGGTGCTACTCCAGGACAGACCCCGGACACGGCTGTTGACCCACACAGGGGAATACAGGAACAGACTGGTAGGCTGGCACACAGACTGGTGGGTATAGGCAGGCACGACTGGTATGCAGGCAGGCGGGTATGCAGGCAGGGGGGTACAGGCAAGCACAGCTAGAGTGCAGACAGGGAGGCACTAGCAGGTAGGAACACAGGCGGGATAGGACCCAGTACACACTGGGACTCAGGAACAATACAGGCAGAGGGGTACAGGCAAGCACAGCTAGAGTGCAGACAGGGAGGCACTAGCAGGTAGGGACACTGGCGGGATAGGACCCAGTACACACTGGGACTCAGGAACAGAACTACAGATGTGGTGGACAAACACAGCAGAGTGAGGCCGCCCAGAGAGGTGAGCGAGAACAGGGCAGGACAAGGCCGCCTGGAGCGGTGAGCAAGAGTAGAGCAGGACAAGGCCGCCAGGAGCGGTGAGCAAAGGGTCAGAGCTGAGCGAGACTGCCGGAACAGTGAGCAAGAGTAAAGCAGGACGAGACCGCCTGGAGCGGTGAGCAAGAGTGGAGCAAGACTGCCGGAGCAGTGAGCAAAAGGATAAGAGCGGAGCGAGACTGCCGGAGCAGTGAGCAAAAGGGTCAGAGCGGAGCAAGGCTGCCGGAGCAGCGAGCAAAGGAGTAAGAGCAGGCTAGAACCGCCGGAGCGGTAAGCAAAGGAGTCAGAGCAGGCTAGAACCGCCGGAGCGGTGAGCAAAGGAGTCAGAGCAGGCTAGAACCGCCGGAGCGGTGAGCAAAGGAGTCAGAGCAGGCAAGGCTGAGCAGGGGGGACAGGGCTCTGTTCACACGGAACAGACAGGAAGGGAAAGGCAGAGCCAGATACCCACAGGGTACTTGCAGTGAAGTAGCGAGTGGACCACAAACTCACAAACGGGAGTACAGAGACAACAAGCAGGAGTTAGGTACGAGTTCAGACTCTGCAGAAAAAGGAAGGGAACGGACATAGAGGCAAAACAGGTAAAGGATAGGAGAGAGTTCAGACTGGAACTGAGTGTACGGAGGAGACCGACACTGCAGCGGAATACAGGAGCGGGTCTGGGAATACGGCCCCCAGAGAGGCAGGATGAACAGGCAAGGAGTGTGTTCAGACAGGACAGACAAGATACAGGAGCGGGTCTAGGTAATCGGCCCCTAGAAGGCGGGAGGAACAGGCTAGGAGCGTGTTCAGACAGGACAGACAAGATACAGGAACGGATCTAGGTAATCGGCCCCTAGAAGGCGGAAGGAACAGGCAAGGAGCGTGTTCAGACAGGCCTGGAAATACAGCCTCCAGGATAGGCAGACAAGAGAACACAGACAGGACTCAGTTCAGACACGGGAACTGATACCGCAAGGCAGGAGACATAGACAGGACTCAGCTCAGACACGGGAACTGATACCGCAAGGCAGGAGACATAGACAGGACTCAGTTCAGACACGGGAACTGATACCGCAAAGCAGGAGACAAAGAACGGGACCTGGCACCTTCAGAGTGCAAGCACACACTGAATGAAACACTATGCTCAGGCCGGGATAGATGGGAGCAGCTGAGCTATATACCAGGTGACAGACAGCAATAGGCTGAGGACGCACAAGCGGTGTGACCCACAGCAGGTACAAAAAGCAGGAAGTGATCGGGCGCCGCCCTTAAGCAGCAGAAACAGACACAAACAGACAGCATGGAGGGAAGCCAGAGAGACATTCTGGACTGGAGATCAAGTGCGCGCTCTTGCACAGTGGGAGATGGACCACCATGCAAGGACGCCGCCAGGTATGTTACACCTGGTATGGTGCAGTGTATCCCCAGGGTAGAAATATCCCTAAGGACATTCCAGAGGGGGAACACTGCCTGGTATGGCGTGGTGTATCATCAAGGCACTCCGAAGGCCATTACAGGAAGATAAAAAATGAACAAACCACCAATTGCCCCAAATCTACCCTCGTGGTATGGAGTAATAAAATGAACTTGATTGTGGCAAGTGGAGCTGCACTATACCGGTCTGCCCTCCTAATGGAGGTGTGAGTTGGACTCGCCGGTATGGGTCTGATAAACCATCAATATCCCAGTCTATCCTCTTAATAAATGGAGTGGCACGACAGACATTGTTATACAGGATCTGGTAAAAATATTTCAAAACCAGTGCATAGTCCCGGTTGGAGTCGGAAAATGGACTCACTGGAAATTAAGTCGGTGGAGCCATTATACCCAATAAGTATTTCGAGATTTAAATCATAGAACTGGCAGTTTCAATCAAGTAGTGAGTTGGTTAAATATCCAGTCAATATGCTTTTGAAGTGACGAAATGGCAACTCTGTAATCTATAAAGGGAGGAATCGTTGGATAAGTGAAAATGTCCCCTTACCTGTGAGACTCCTGTGGCGAAGAAGGAACATCTTCGCTAGATAAGACAAATACCTTCGAACTGAGGTAAGACTTTTCTGATTATTTCTCAAGCACAGGATGATACGTTCATAAGGTACATGGTTGACGGTATAGGGTTCTAATACTTTGGTGTAAGGCCAGCTGAGATTTGACCAATACCCCATATTGTAAGGTCTATATCTCTCTGATTGGGTCGCTTCCTCAGGGAAGAAATAAAAAAATGGTATATCAGGTGATGGTTATCACTTGGCTTTCTTAGTTTTTTCTTTTGTTCAAAAACAAATCTATTTTGCATTTGAATAATTTTTAACTAACAATTTTCATGGCTGGATTGTATTATTAGCATCCACTTAAGTTGTAAATTGATGCCATTATAGAGAATCATATGTAGTCATTATAATATTTTCTGTGTACCTTGTACAGCATGGTCAGAAATTACCCCTATTCAACCCTAAATATGCATTTTTTGTGCCTATTAAGCCCATGGTCTCTTTTTTATGGTCTTTTTATACCAAGTTAACAGTTATTTTATATTCACCTTAATCAGTAAATCAATTATTTTTCTGGGAAAATATGCAATAACATTTTTAGACAATTGCATACCTACAGGTCTTTGGGGCCATTAACCAAGGATTATTAATGCCACCATGCTGACATGGTGACATTCCTCGGTGTTTGACAGCCAATCATCCTGCTAAATGTCAAAAGTTGTTAGTAGAGTGGACAGTAATACCCTTCACGAACCGATTCAAACCACTAGTCTGCCCTGTCATCTGCTTTGAGGATGGTGGTCGGTATCCCCCATTAATTGCTGGGTCCTTTGGTAGTTCTCGATTATCTAACATCTCAGTCCACCCTTGATTCAACAAATATTATAACTTATAACATAATTTGCACTTTTAAGCATCTTGACTTGTAATGCAATCTTTCCTGTCACCATTATTACTGTTTTACTAATTGGATTACTTTCAGTAATAAAAGAAAAGCACCTAACTATGATAACCTAGTGTTAATTACTTCAATAATGATTATTAAGTGCCACAGCCGTGCATCCTATCTGGCTACTGACGAGTATCGTCTATTGTGACTACAGGCCTATATATTAGCTAATGTTACAGCCCCAAGTACGTGTGTTTTGCTTATTCTCTCAATTAATGATTGTTTGAGCCATTACACAGTCTGCAGAAATGCTAATTGGTCTGTAAAGGACCCAGCCCCTCAGGTTACCTGCCCCAAGAGCTGTCTGAACTCTTACTCATAATTACAGCATGCATTGCTCCTAAATAGACAAGTGTATAGTCCGCGGGAGCTGGGAGTTAATCCCAATGTACATATAACAGGCAACTCATTGTTACAAAATGTATGAAGATTTTATTATGATCAACTCAAGGTGAAATGCATTTGTTATATGCTTAAATACATCATATTCTTAATATAATTCTTTAATAGACAGATGCGTTTATGGACCTCAATGAAAGCTAAGGAAGTAATAAGTATTTACTTGGATTATCTATTAGATCATTGGATTTGAAGCCATTTATAAAAGTTTTAATATAAGTCTTCCCAGACCACCACACCCTAGGAGAGTTCTTGTGATGCTCTTTAGTGCCTTTGTCTGTTAGGCTTATAATGAGGAAATCACTTCAACTTTTGTACAAATATTTTAGCATTTTGTGTGGAAGAGTCTACTTATATAATTTGAAATGGCCATGTTTCTCCTCCATGTAATATTTCTTTTAGCTCAAACAAAGCAGAAGGATTATAGCCTATCACTTGGATGGAAGATAAGAGCATCAAATCACGAGGTTGGCGCTCCTGTCTATGATCTCTGAATAGTAAAACCAAAATAAGGCTGGAGTGTATAGAGTGAACTATTCTTCTAAGGCCACGGCCTCACTATCAGTATTTGGTCAGTATTCAGTCAGTATTTTATCTCAGGAGTGAGAGCCAAAACCAGGTGAGGAACAATCACTATGTGTCCATACTGCATATTTGTTTGCTTTTGATTTTATGTAGAGGCAGGAGGAAGTTTCTCAATGATCTTGTGAGAACATCATATGTCCCAATACATGCAATACTATTGATATATTCTACCTAAGGCCACAGCCCCACTATCAGTATTCGGTCAGTATTTTTTCTCAGGAGTGGGATCCAAAACCAGGAGTGGGTGATAAATGCAGAATTGGTGACTTGTTTCTATTATACCTTTTCTCTGATTGTTCCTCACCTGGGTTTGGCTCCCACTCCTAAGAAAAAATACTGACCAAATACTGATAGTGGGGCTGTGGCCCTACTAGGAACATTCAATCCATTTACTGCATCAAAACTGCAGCACCTGAAGATCTGTAAGGTGGCTGACTTTTTTTTTTTAGAATTCTAAGCTGTTTTAAGAAATTTAGTTATGGCACAGATCCATACAACAGTGTGTATGGATCCTTAATTTTTATAAGGTAGTCCACATTTGGCTAGTATGACTTAGCATAAATTGTTTGTGTGTGAGATCTCAGTTAACCCACAAAATTCAATATGGACCATCTTGTCATACCTATAAATGTGACACCCAGTCAGATATGATAAAATATTGTACATTTTATTATAGAAGTTAAAAATACCAAAACAATAATAAATAGAGGAAGAAAATACCCAGGTATTGCGGACGTCTAGGGTCAACAGGTGAAATGACAAAAGGACACTGATCTCAATAAATAAGGTACACCATTAAACTCACCAATCTAGTATTGCTCAAATTCAATCTAAGAGTGCAGTAAAGTGTATAGTGCTATAGATATTTAACCCACATGGGTTTGAGGGCACTCATGACTCGCCCAGGGGTATGGGGACGACTAGGTACCCGGGCCTTTGCCTGGCCTCGAGGATGTCGCGGTGGTCGGCTCCCGGGCCCGTACTCTGGGGTCAGCTTTTAAAAGGGGATTGTTTGTTAAATTTATGGAAGTTCGTGACGCCACCTGTGGTTTCTGGTGAGAATCACCAGCGCTGCGGCAGTCCACTGAGGCCGGTGATAAGGCAGCTCGATGGTATAGCTCCCCACAGGTGGAGCTAGGCCTCAGGGCAGCGTACGAAGAGGGGGATGCAGGACAGGCGAGACCCAGCCGGGTCAGAGCAAGAACGGGGACGGACACGGTAGTCACTTCAGTACCTTTTACTGGTGGTAGTTCAGGCACATCCCAGAGCACTGTAGGGTGATGGGTGCATATCAGGATCCTCCCCAATGAGCGGGTTTAGAGCCTCCTGTTTCTTGCCTCTGCGTAGTAAGTTTCTGACCTGCCTGAAGCTAGGCCTAACTTTATCTCTGTCCTGCATCGGCTGACGTTGTGGTAGGGCCTTCTCTTGGAGTGCACGCTCCCAGTTTACGGGGCCTATGTGTCTCCTGGCTCTGTTACGTATCAGCTCTCTTGTGAACCTGGGATCTGTCGTTCTCCAGGGATTCTGGTTATGCCTTACTGGGTTGTAGAGATCCCGGTAAGCTCAGACCCGGTGTCCGGTATATGTTTCGGGGTGAGCTGGGTAAGCTCCTCTGCCCCCACTGCTACTCACCTTCCACTCGCCTTCGGCCACGCTTGGGCCCTCACTAGGTGACTCACACTAACGGCAGCTTGCCGCTCTTCACTGCTCTTACAGACGTCGGCACACCTTGGGCTCACTTACTTGAGCTCCTGAGTCTAGACTGGGCTTCAGGACTGCTGGAGGCCTAGCTTGCCTACACAGCAACCCACGTGCTTCTCCGCACACACAGCTTTTCACTCTCTGTGCACTCCAGACTAACTAACTGCCTAGCTCCACCTTCCCTATTTATATCCCTAACGGGCTCCCTCTGCTGGTCTGAGGTGGAAGGTGGAGATGTGTGAATGTTTATGGGGGCCTCTTGTGGAGGATTCCATTAATGCACCCTTCTAGGATCTGTGGTACCAAGAGCAGCTGGGCGCCACATTCCCCCCTAGCAAAGATCAGCACTCCCGGGCTAAAGTACATTTTAAAACAACAATAGTAAACATTAACAATGCAATAACTCTTCCCTTTATGGGAGGCACATTTCTTAAACGTTGCATAATAACATAAACAGGTACAAAGCGTCCTCAGAATTCAAGTCTCTTATGGTGAGGTTCCCAGACAGGATGTCCATCTCACAGGGTAGAGTACTTGGTGGTTTGAGGGACCTGTCCCAAACCCTCAATGTAGGTCCCGAGTTGGACCTCCAGTAGAGCCACTCCAGACAGGTTTTTCTTCTGAGGTCACCTAGAAGGGCACTCCAGGGAGTGCAAATATTTACAAGAAATAGTTTTTGAGCTGCACATAGTCCTCAGCCACAAAGTTCTGTATGTCACAAGGGAAGTGTCCGTATGACTTAATCTGTTCATCAATAAGGCAAAACACAAAATAATATACATATGCACGAAAACACACAAAAATACAGTTCAATACCCCAAGGGTAACTATCTACACTTGTCAGAGTTTAACGATCTTACTGATTTTACCTGACAGGGGGTTGACCTTTAGTACTACGCGCGGACCTGCGTGGTACTGGAATGCGTGAGGCACTAGTAGGTGCTCTACTTCCCAATGTGTCAGTACTAGGTGTGGAGGGGCTACAAGGCTGCATTGACCTCTCTACAGGACTGACAAGTTCACCATTGGCTGGGCCTTCTTGCTCTTTTCCTACCGGGGATCCTTCGTCCGGGGATTCTTCTTGAGCTGGCTCCTCTTCAGCACTTACAGGTTCTTCTTGCTGTGGGTAGAAGGTAATTACAGGCATGATTACTGCTCCTCCTAGTTGGGGCCAATCTACCGGGACATCTCCTAAGTCAGTGTGTATTACTGCTTCTTTAGGCTCCTCCGGTACAGTAAGAGGCACCTCTTCTTGGGGCTTTAGCAGGTCTGGACACAACTTTAGGTGATCCCTGGATACTGTTGCAGTCGTCCTTCCTCCGTCTCTACTAATTATGCAGGTCTTATTATCGAATCTTGAATTCAACACAGTGTAGGGTTCTCTCTCCCACTGGTCATCAAGTTTGTGGTTTCTTCTCTTCCTTTTTAATACTACTTCACCAGGTGTGAAGGGTTCTGCTTGGGCACCTCTGTTGTATTGAGCTTCCTGCTTGTCCCTCACCTGAGTGAGACTGTCTTCAACACAGGCTTGTACTCTTCTGTACTGCTCCTGTCTGGCCGTGTCCCAGTCCTCAGTGGTCACATCCGCTTCTGGTTCTTCAACACCAAGCTCCAGGTCCATGGGCAGCTTTCCTGGCCTTGCCCGCATGAGATATGCCGGAGTACAGCTGGTGGAACTTACTGGTATGTGATTGTACAGATCTACTAGGTCAGGTAGTAGGTCTGGCCACTGATTTCTCTCCTCAAGTGGTATGGTCTTTAGCAGGTTGATGATGATGTTATTCATCTTCTCACAGAGACCATTGGTTGGTGGGTGGTACGGTGTACTTCTTATCTTCTTACACCCGTATAGATGGCAGAACTCCTTGAACAACTCAGCCTCAAAGGCCGGGCCCTGGTCCGTCAGCACCTGCTCAGGATAACCATGGGGTTTACAGAAATATGCTTGGAATGTCTTTGCTGCTGTCTCTGCCGTCAGATCTTTGACGGGGGCGACCACTAGAGATGAGCGTTGTTCTACTCGAACTGTTCGCCAATCTCAAATTCGAGCTGTTTTGGGCGGTGTTCGAGCCGTTCGGCGAACACGAACAATTTGAGAAAAATTCGGCTGTTCGAGGTTATGTTCGATAACTGTTCGTGCACCAAAATCATAACTGGATTTTTTCTCAGTAATGATGAAAATTAATGTTAATACGCAGTTTGAGTGTACAGCGGGGTGGGGGGAGGGGCAGGGGATGGATCTCTGCAGGAACAATGAAGATCTCCATTTTTTTTTCTCTTTCCCGCATTTACAGTGGGGAGGTGCAATCTGTCAGCCTATCAGCAGCGCACACACGGAGCGAAGTGCTTTTTTTCACACAAGCAAGGGCATGTGTCATTGGCAGTGTATGTCACATGTCCTTGCCCTATAAGACCAAGCCATTTTCCCCGTCGCCACCATTTTCTCACTGCTGCAGCTGCGTGTTAGACGGCACCGCTGTTGCTGTGTGCGCTATACCTTGTTAATTTCAAGCCAATTTTCGCACAAATATACAGATAGCTTGGGAGTAGGGAATAGTTGTGATTGCAGTCCTTTTAAGGACTAGGTTACAGCATTTCCTACGACTTTTATCAGGCAGGTCTGTGCTCTTAAATAGATAGGTTGTGGGAGTAAAGACTAATTGTAATTGGAGTCCTTTTCAGGACTAGGTTACATCAGTTCCTATCAGTTTTTGCCAGGCAGGTCTGTGCCAGTGCTGTGCAAGTTTTTTTCACAGCATTTGGCTGAATCTAGCAAAGCTAATCCTTTTTGGCCTATTGCAGAGTGTGTTAGTCAGTGGAGTAGCCTATCTGTGTTGCAAGATATACCACCTGTGTATAGAATACCAATTTTTTTACTGCACCTAGTCAAGTAAAATCTTTTGGGCATAGCATCATTCTATTAGTCCATCTATACTGACCTCCATCAGGTTGCAAACTGAATCTAATTTTTTTCTGCATCTAGCTCTGAAAAAATATTGGGCTTCTAGCTGTGTGTGGGTCTTGTTCTATTAATCCATCTATACTGACCTCCATCAGGTTGCAAACTGAATATAATTTTTTTCTGCATCTAGCTCTGAAAAAATATTGGCCTTCTAGCTGTGTGTGGGTCTTGTTCTATTAATCCATCTATACTGACCTCCATCAGGTTGCAAACTGAATATAATTTTTTTCTGCATCTAGCTCGGAAAAAATATTGGGCTTCTAGCTGTGTGTGGGTCTTGTTCTATTAATCCATCTATACTGACCTCCATCAGGTTGCAAACTGAATATAATTTTTTTCTGCATCTAGCTCTGAAAAAATATTTGGCCTTCTAGCAGTGTGTGGGACTTGTTCTATTAGTCCACCTATACTGACCTCCATCAGGTTGCAAACTGAATATATTTTTTTCTGCATCTACCTCTGAAAAAATATTGGGCTTCTAGCTGTGTGTGGGACTTGTTGTATTAGTCCATCTATACTGACCTCCATCAGGTTGCAAACTGAATATATTTTTTTCTGCATCTACCTCTGAAAAAATATTGGGCTTCTAGCTGTGTGTGGGTCTTGTTCTATTAATCCATCTATACTGACCTCCATCAGGTTGCAAACTGAATATAATTTTTTTCTGCATCTAGCTCTGAAAAAATATTGGGCTTCTAGCTGTGTGTGGGTCTTGCTCTATTAATCCATCTATACTGACCTCCATCAGGTTGCAAACTGAATATAATTTTTTTCTGCATCTAGCTCTGAAAAAATTTTGGGCTTCTAGCTGTGTGTGGGTCTTGTTCTATTAATCCATCTATACTGACCTCCATCAGATTGCAAACTGAATATAATTTTTTTCTGCATCTAGCTCTGAAAAATATTGGGCTTCTAGCTGTGTGTGGGTCTTGTTCTATTAATCCATCTATACTGACCTCCATCAGGTTGCAAACTGAATAAAAATGTTTTCTGCATCTAGCTCTGAAAAAAAATTTGGCCTTCTAGCAGTGTGTGGGACTTGTTCTATTAGTCCACCTATACTGACCTCCATCAGGTTGCAAACTGAATATATTTTTTTCTGCATCTACCTCTGAAAAAATATTGGGCTTCTAGCTGTGTGTGGGACTTGTTGTATTAGTCCATCTATACTGACCTCCATCAGGTTGCAAACTGAATATATTTTTTTCTGCATCTACCTCTGAAAAAATATTGGGCTTCTAGCTGTGTGTGGGTCTTGTTCTATTAATCCATCTATACTGACCTCCATCAGGTTGCAAACTGAATATAATTTTTTTCAGCATCTAGCTCTGAAAAAATATTGGGCTTCTAGCTGTGTGTGGGTCTTGTTCTATTAATCCATCTATACTGACCTCCATCAGGTTGCAAACTGAATATAATATTTTTCTGCATCTAGCTCTGAAAAAATATTGGGCTTCTAGCTGTGTGTGGGTCTTGTTCTATTAAACCATCTATACTGACCTCCATCAGGTTGCAAACTGAATATAATTTTTTTCTGCATCTAGCTCTGAAAAAATATTGGGCTTCTAGCTGTGTGTGGGACTTGTTGTATTAGTCCATCTATACTGACCTCCATCAGGTTGCAAACTGAATATATTTTTTTCTGCATCTACCTCTGAAAAAATATTGGGCTTCTAGCTGTGTGTGGGTCTTGTTCTATTAATCCATCTATACTGACCTCCATCAGGTTGCAAACTGAATCTAATTTTTTTCTGCATCTAGCTCTGAAAAAATATTGGGCTTCTAGCTGTGTGTGGGTCTTGTTCTATTAATCCATCTATACTGACCTCCATCAGGTTGCAAACTGAATATAATTTTTTTCTGCATCTAGCTCTGAAAAAATATTGGGCTTCTAGCTGTGTGTGGGTCTTGTTCTATTAATCCATCTATACTGACCTCCATCAGGTTGCAAACTGAATATAATTTTTTTCTGCATCTAGCTCTGAAAAAATATTGGGCTTCTAGCTGTGTGTGGGTCTTGTTCTATTAATCCATCTATACTGACCTCCATCAGGTTGCAAACTGAATATAATTTTTTTCTGCATCTAGCTCTGAAAAAATATTTGGCCTTCTAGCAGTGTGTGGGACTTGTTCTATTAGTCCACCTATACTGACCTCCATCAGGTTGCAAACTGAATATATTTTTTTCTGCATCTACCTCTGAAAAAATATTGGGCTTCTAGCTGTGTGTGGGACTTGTTGTATTAGTCCATCTATACTGACCTCCATCAGGTTGCAAACTGAATATATTTTTTTCTGCATCTACCTCTGAAAAAATATTGGGCTTCTAGCTGTGTGTGGGTCTTGTTCTATTAATCCATCTATACTGACCTCCATCAGGTTGCAAACTGAATATAATTTTTTTCCGCATCTAGCTCTGAAAAAATATTGGGCTTCTAGCTGTGTGTGGGTCTTGTTCTATTAATCCATCTATACTGACCTCCATCAGGTTGCAAACTGAATATAATTTTTTTCTGCATCTAGCTCTGAAAAAATATTGGGCTTCTAGCTGTGTGTGGGTCTTGTTCTATTAATCCATCTATACTGACCTCCATCAGGTTGCAAACTGAATATAATTTTTTTCTGCATCTAGCTCTGAAAAAATATTGGGCTTCTAGCTGTGTGTGGGTCTTGTTCTATTAATCCATCTATACTGACCTCCATCAGGTTGCAAACTGAATATAATTTTTTTCTTCATCTAGCTCTGAAAAAATATTGGGCTTCTAGCTGTGTGTGGGACTTGTTGTATTAGTCCATCTATACTGACCTCCATCAGGTTGCAAACTGAATATATTTTTTTCTGCATCTACCTCTGAAAAAATATTGGGCTTCTAGCTGTGTGTGGGACTTGTTGTATTAGTCCATCTATACTGACCTCCATCAGGTTGCAAATTGAATATAATTTTTTTCTGCATCTAACCCAGCCAATAGTTTTGGCCTAATACCACAGTTTGGCCACTCAGCTCTGCTCGGTTACCATCCATTGTTTTTTTGTGCAAACAACTCCAGAGTTGTGAATTAGTTAACCACCAAAATGAGTGGAAAAAGGCCTGCTGCTGGTGGAAAGGGGAATAGGCGTGTTGGGAAGGGGAAAAAAGGTTGTGTCCGTGGGGTAGGTGTTAAAGCAACAGTAACATCTGCAGAAGAAAGACCATCTTCCAGCCAAACTAAAATGTCTACTTCTTTTAGCGGACAATGTGATAAGATCCCTTTCTTACGGCCACGCCAATCGCTACAAATTCCAGATGAGGCACAAAAACAGCAGGTGCTTCAACGGATATCAAGTGCTCCTTTAAGTGGGCTCTCCTCCACATCAACTTCAACATCACAAATACTCCAGTCCTCAAAGGTGTCACCCAAATCGCACTTGCTTCCTCACAGCTCCCAAATCTCCAGCTGCCCGTCTGAGTATGAGGTAGAACAGATGGTTGAGTCTGCAGAGCTGTTTACTCATACTATAGCCTGGGAATCAGAGGTCGACTCCAGCGCTTCTGTGAATCCAGACGAGGAAATGATCTGCACTGATGCCCAGAATCTTTATGAGTCGGATCCAGGACCAGACGCAGAAGGTTCTGACCATAATGTAGACCCTCATTCCCAAACTGTAACTCCTGTTGGTGGAGACAATGAGGAAGACGATGATAAGACTCAAATACCTGATTGGAGCGACAACTTTAGTTTTTTGTCAGGGCAGGAACAGGTTGGCTCTGAGGACGACGGGTGTGATAACACACAGGGTGATGATGATGAGGTTGGAGATCCCACTTACTGTCAACCCACAGTCAGCCAAGAGATGAGGTCAGCAGAGGAGGTGGAGGAAGATGCTAGTGACGACGAGGTCAGGTTGCGCCATCCTGGACAGAGACATAGTACTGGAAGCACGTCAACAACTGCATCCTCAAACACAACTCTGCCTCTCACCACAAGTCGTGGTGGCTCTTCAGGTCGCATGGGTGCTAAGCCTTGCATAGCCTGGGCATTTTTTCAGATCGATAAAGATGACCCAACTCGTGTTATCTGTAACATTTGTCAGCAAAAGCTAAGTAGAGGCCAAAAAATACATAGTTTGAGTACTTCATGCATGAACCGGCACATGGACATGAAGCATAAGTTGCAGTGGGAAGCTCAGTGTGCTACAATGCGGCCTAGCCGGCCGGGCCAACCACCGTCTGCCATATCTTGTGCATCCGCGGCCTCTTCATCCTCTGTGACTGGGGGGACAGCAGTCACACCTGTTTTGGGGCGCAGACCTGCCACCTCTTTACCCGCAACAGCCAGCGTGATTGGCAGGTCATCATTTTCTTTGGAGGTGGGAACACCAGCTGGTGTTGAGCGCTGTCCGACATCGATAGCACCACCTTTGGATCAAGGCAACCTAACATGTCCGCCTGCATCTTCCTCACAGACCGGCAGTTTGCCGGGGACACCCTTATCAACCCCGTCTAAGCACAATAGCCAGCCCTCGGTCCCTCAGATGTGGACAAGTAAAAGACCATTTCCTCCTAGCCATGAGAAAGCTAAGAGGTTGAATTTCACCATCTGCAAGCTCTTGGCTACAGAAATGCTGCCTCTCCGCCTGCTGGACACAGAGGATTTTCGAGACCTTATGTCCGTCGCAGTGCCCCAGTACCAGATGCCCAGTCGGCACTACTTCTCAAAGAAAGGTGTGCCTGCGCTCCACCAGCATGTCGCACACAACATCACCGCTTCTTTGAGAAACTCTGTGTGTGACAGGGTGCATTTCACCACAGACACTTGGACGAGTAGGCATGGACAGGGGCGTTACATGTCGCTGACTGGGCACTGGGTAACTATGGTGACAGCAAGACAAGGGGCTGCTGTCCAAGTCTTGCCGTCCCCACGAGTTGTGCGTCAATCCTCTTTATGTCAAAGTTCCTCCACTGCTTCTGCCTCCTCAACCTCCTCTCGGTCTTCCACCTGCACCCAAAGCCTGTCTGGTCATGCCACAAGCTTTCTAACTGCGCAGAAGGGATCCTGCACACCTCCTTACTATGCTGGCAGTAGGGCTCAACGTCATCAGGCGGTTTTTACATTGAAATGTCTGGGAAATGTGAGTCACACAGCTGAGGAGTTGTGGTCAGCTCTGGAGAACCAATTTCATGAATGGTTGTCTCCACTGGACCTGAAACCAGGGAAGGCCGTGTGCGACAATGCTGCAAACCTGGGTGCGGCCCTTCGCCGGGGCAATGTCACACACGTGCCTTGTATGGCTCACGTGTTGAACCTGGTTGTCCAGCAATTTTTAGCCCACTATCCCAGACTAGATGGCCTTCTGCAGAGGGCACGGTCGCTGTGTGCTCACTTCCGCCGTTCGCATCCCGCAGCTCAGCGACTTACATCTCTACAGAAGTCGTTGGGCCTGCCACTTCACCGGCTAAAATGCGATGTGCCTACCCGGTGGAATTCAACTCTGCACATGTTGCAGCGACTGTGGCAGCACCGACAAGCCCTGGTGCAATACGTTCTGACGTATAGCCTGGGCCAACGAGATTCAGAGGTGGGGCAAATCACGCTGGAGGAGTGGTCTCAGATCAGGGACCTATGCACCCTTCTGCACAGTTTTGAAATGGCGACGAAGATGTTTAGTGCTGACGATGCCATTATCAGCATGACTATTCCGGTGATTTACATGCTGGAGCACATGTTAAACAGAATTCGGAGTCAGGTGGTGGCACAAGAGGAGGTGGAGGAAGTAGAGGAGGAGGAGTTGTATGCGGAAGGGCTAACATCTGCAAGGTCCAGACGGTCGGCAGCACCAAGGCGGCAGGCATGTGAGGGTGGGGGAGATGGTTTTACCAGGGCGCATGGTAGCAGCCAAACTAGTGAGGAAGGTGCAGGAGCCCAGGAAGAAGTGGAGGACGAACTGATGGAAGACTCATCAGATGAGGGAGACCTTGATCACATTTCTGTTGTGCGAGGTTGGGGGGAGAGGACAGAGGAAGGAAGCATGATTGTTACCTCGCCACCAACACAACAGGGACTTGGTGCACCTGGATGCGCAACACACATGAGTGCCTTCTTGCTGCACTACCTGCAACATGACCCTCGAATTGTGAGAATTAGAAATAATCCTGACTACTGGGTTGCCACACTGTTAGATCCCCGGTACAAAAGTAAATTTGCAGAAATTATTCCTGCCATAGAAAGGGATGCACGCATGCAGGAGTATCAGCAGAGACTGTTGCAGAATCTTACATGTGCTTTTCCACAAAATACCAGTGGTGCACGTAGTGAATCTCACAGTTCCAACTTGCCAACCGTGGGACCGTCAAGTGTTCAGCACTCAAACCGTAACAGAACCACAGTATCTGCTGGTAACATCAATTTTGCGGAATCATTTCACCACTTTTTTAGCCCATCCTTTGCAAGGCCACAGGAGACAAGAAGTCTGACACATAGTCAACGCCTAGAGACGATGGTACAGGAGTATCTCCAAGTAAACATTGAAGCCACGACTGTGTCACTGGACCCTTGCTCTTTTTGGGCTTCCAATCTGGATAAATGGCCGGAGCTAGCCACTTACGCCTTGGAGATCTTGTCATGCCCCTCAGCCAGCGTTCTGTCTGAACGTGTGTTCAGCGCTGCTGGTGGTGTGCTGACAGATAAGCGCACGCGGCTCTCCACTGATAATGTAGACAGACTCACGTTCATAAAGATGAACAAATCATGGATCCGAAACGACTTTTCTACCCCTGTGTCATCCTGGGGAGAGTAAAAGCTTGATGATTGGTTAAAATCACCCTACCAACCGTTTTAAGCTTTCAAATTACTAATCATGTTTATCTGTATCTTGACTGGAAAATAATTTGGGCTTTGTAGCAGTGTGCAGCACTGATCCTATTAGGCCATCTATACTAAAGCTTCACCAGATTTAAAATTTAAAATAATTTTTAGCTGCATCTAGCCCGGAAAATAATTTTGGGGCTCCGAGATGCGCAAGACACATAAGTGCCTTCTTGCTGCACTACCTGCAGCATGACCCTCATATTGTCAGAATTCGAAGTAATCATGACTACTGGGTTGCCACACTCTTAGATCCCCCAAACTTTTCGATCAACCTTTTCATTTTAATAAAGACCAAAAAAATGGTCATTTTTGAAATTATAAGCATTAGTAGGTTGTTAGAAACTGAAATCAAACAGTTTTCAACTCAAAACTTTATTCTAGGTGATGTTACATTTTCACATAGGACCCCTTGTTCGAAAGGAGCTTCTGAACTCTCTCGTCCATTGAATTTGTCAGGTTTTGGATGGTTTCTGCTTCAATTGTTTTGCATGAGGACAGAATACCCTCCCAGAGCTGTTGCTTAGATGTGAACTGCCTCCCGCCATCATAGACACTCCTTTTAATGATGCTCCAAAGGTTCTGAATGGGGTAGAGGTCAGGGGAGCATGGGGGTCACACCATAAGTTTGTCCCCTTTTATGCCCATATCAGCCAGAGATGCAGATGTTTTATGTGCAGCATGAGATGGTGCATTATCATGCAGAAAAATGATCTTGCTGTGAAATACACGGTTCTTCTTCTTGAACCATGGCAGGAAGTGCTGTTTGAGAAAATCCACATACATTATGGAGTTCATCTTTAGCGCCTTCAGGGATCCTAAAGGGGCCGACAATCTCTCTCCCCATGATTCCAGCCCAAAACATTACTCCACCTCCTCCTTGTTGGCGCTGTAGCCGTGTTTGCGTGGGGTGTCCATCAACCAGCCATCCTCCACTCCATCCATCTGGACCATCGAGCGCTGCACGGCACTCATCCGTGAACAAAACTGTTTTGAAATCAGTCTTCATGTAATGTTTGGCCCACTGGAGCTGTTTCTGCTTGTGTGAAGTGGATAGAGGAGGTCGACAGGATGGCGTATGCACAGCTGCAAACCTCTGAAGGACCCTGCATCTTGTTGTTCGGGGGACGTTGGAGGCACAAGCAGCTTCAAAAACAGAAAATGTAGGCTGCTTAATAATGTGAGAGAGCCTTCTTAAGTAGTCTTGCCTTTCATTGGACACACCTGCCAAACTAATTAGCACAGGTGTCTGCAATTGCTTACAGTGATATAAAGAGCCCTGACACACATCACCATCAATGAGTTTAACTGACAAACAAACAAATTCTTCCCTTATCACTCCTAAACACTTTTTGCATAATAATTTGGAACGCAGTGTACATGTGCTTTTCCACAAAACACCAGCGGTTCACGTAGTGAATCTTACAGTTCTAACTTGCCAACCGTGGTCTGTATGGAGTTGTTCAATAAAGGGCCCAAAATTAAGATAACATAGATGGGAGAGGTCTCTATGAATAGGAATTCCTAAGTATTTGATACCCTGTGAGGGACAGGCAAAGGGAAAGTTGGACTGGATGGAATCCTATATTGATTTGGGGAGGGAGACATCGAGGGCCTCAGACTTCGCTGCATTGATTTTAAAATTTGACCATGTAACAAAGTGATCTATTTCAGCCATAACAGCAGGGATGGATATGTGTGATTGAGTGATATATACTAGGACATCATCAGCAAATAGAGAGCACTTGAACTCGGTGCCTCCCACCTCAATCCACCTAATATTGGGGTTATGGCGAATTGATGAGAGCAGGTGCTCCGTCACTAGGATGTATAAGAGAGGGGACAGAGAACATCCCTGCCTTGTCCCATTGGTGATTGTGAAAGGTGATGAAAATGTTCTGACGCGCCCCCTGGGCCTTGGGACACCCGGAGCCGGACCCTTTTTGGTGGATGCTGGTGGTTGTAGTCTCCGTGGCGGCAACCCGGTTCCGTGGCTCAGGGCGGTCAAACCAGTGGCGGAACTATTTATGTGGTTTTGATGTTTAAATGTCCGACTACGCCACCCGTGGATTGCGGTCAGAGTGAACCACCGCTCCAGGGCAGACCGCTGAGGCTGGTGTTGTGGGTGCAGCAGAGCGTAGCATAACTCCCCACGGGAGGAGTATAGCCTCAGGGCAGTGTATGCGGAGGATGGGGGTGATGGTGCAGGGCAGCAGCAGTAACGACACGGAGTCAGTGATGCAGTCCAGGGCCTTTACTCACAGTTCTTATTATCCAGACCACGTCTGCAGGTAACGGCTGCCCACGTCGTACTGTGCTCACCAGGTGAGGGGCTCAGACAACTCCCAGATAACTTTGGAGCACTTCACAGGACCCCCTTTGTGTGTCCTTTGTCTGGCCTTTCTTACCAACACTTCTGTCCGGCTGCCTCGGGCCTCCTCTTGGTAAACTTGGCGCCAGTTTCCCTGACCCTATGTGGTGCCTTCCTAGCGGGTGTAGCGAGGGGCTGCGCCACATAAAATGTCAGAGCCTCCGGTTTCTAGCTGAGGGTCGTTTCCTGCCTCCACTAGTTCGGGGACCGGTCTCCCCCTTTGGCCTGACCCCTCCACGCAGGTGGATTCGGGCGTGCGGTGGCGACTCGCCCGTCCGCACCCCTGGGATCCCTTCATTCCTCGTTCATGGAGCCTTCTCCGCTCCTCTTCCTTCCTTCTCCCTCTTCCAGGCCTGGGCCTCTGTTACTAGGCCCGCCTCCGGAGCAGAGCTCATGCAGAGCCCCTGCTCCCTGCCACTTCTGCTCAGACTTCTCTGCAGTGAACTAAGATGGTGCCCACCTTTTATACTCCCTTCTCAATGCACCCAGGAACTGCTTCCTCCCTGCTCCTGCACTACAGGGTTCCCCTTCCTCAGTGTTCCCTCCCCCCACTCCAGCCAGGGACAGGGACTGTCGTGCCCATCTCAGGGGCATATTGGTCGCCCTGCCCCACGGCAATGTGGTGTAATGCATGCAGGTGTCGGGTCCTGATCCACACTCCATCCTTACCTGAGAGTGAGATATCACACCTCTGGGTGAGGTGCAATACGTCTGTAGCAACCGAGCCCTCAGGGTGCTACAGTTCCATTTATCTTCAGCCTAGGTGACGTATTGCGATACAGGGCCGTGATTTTGGCTATAAAAGCGTCCCCTAGACCCCTACCCCAAGCTTTTTAAGAGAATCATATATGGCGTGCCAGGAGACTCTATGGAATGCTTTCTCAGCATCCAACGAGAGTATCTAATTACAAATTTTTAACTGCATCTAGCCCAGGAAATACTTTGTGCCTAGTAGCAGTGTCTGCTAGTCAGCGGATTATCCCGGCTGTTAAGCAAGCTACACCACCTGTAGTTTAGACACTTAATTTTTTCAAAGGGAATGATTCGGGACCATGGGATACTTAGTGAAGAGCATCAGGAGGCACCCCAAGGCATAGGGGCTGGGACTGGCATTAGGATGCCTTGCGGTGGACAGCCGAGCTCGATCCTTATAAAAGCTTTTTAACTGCAGCAGCTTTAGTGGACGCTACTGGAGCTGGAATTACGCGGCTGCTGGCATGAGACTTGCCCTCCAATAGATCCTTGTAAATGGATTTAAAGTGTATTCATTCAAATTAGAGAGACAATTTAAATTAAAAAGCTTAGAGCTGCCTCCACCACAGGGGGGCTCGCTCGACCCACCAGCGGACAGGCACCAGTATTGGGAGAGGGGGGCTGGCCGTCAGGGTTCACCGCGGCTCTGGCACAAACCCGGCGACACGGAGGTGGCACGGGCAGGAGCGGACTGGCCGTGTCGGCTTCTCACTTTTTGGATCTTAGAAGGGCATGACATGCCTATATCTGTGTCTCCCCCTCCTTTTACTCCTCCACCTCTTTTATTTTCGCATGACTATATGTACTTGTCACTTTTCCATGTGTTAGTTATGTCTTCTGAGCAGTTTGTCAGCTTTTGGACACCTTTGAAGGTGTTTTCTATGTGTTTCTATGTGTTTTTGTTTGCCTGCCATTGTTTTTAACGGTGTTCGAAGGTGATCGACGAACAGTTCGACGAACAGTTCGGCGAACACACGGGTGTTCGACGAACCGAACCGAACTCGAACACTACGGGGGTGGCTCAACACTAGCGACCACCAGGAAACGTGAGTAGTGATCCACCATGGTCAGAGCATAAGAGTACCCTGACCTGCTGGGGGACAGCTTGACATGGTCCAGGGCCATGATCTCCAGGGGTCGAGTCGTCTTGATGGGTTGCAGGGGTGCCTTCTGGCTGCTGTAGTCTTTTCTTCTGAGGCCACAGGGTCCACAGTCCTGGCACCACCGCTCAATGGAGCTGCGCATTCCTACCCAGTAGAATCGACACTTCAGCAGGGTCTCTAGCTTTTTCCAGCCAAAGTGCCCCGCCTGATCATGGTAGGCCTCCAACACCATTTGGATGTCTGTCTTGGGGACCACTATCTGCCATACCATCTCATGGGTTTTTGGATTGACGTACCTCCGGCACAGCTTCTCACGGTAGCTAAACAGCCACCTTCTCTCGTTTCACAGCTGCTTTGCTTGCAGAGATGCTTCTTTTTCCAGGGAGGAACCTTCTTGGGTTATCAGCTCCTTGATGCGGCTGACAACCGGGTCACTGTCCTGGGTCTCTTTCCAGCTGTGGTGAGGCAGGGGGTTTAATGTCTTTCCATGCTGCCTCCTGGAGGCTCGCTGCTCGTGGATCATCCCATTCTGGTGAAAGCCAGGTCATCCACTTCTTCTTCCGTGTCTGACTGGTGAGGCATCCTGGACAGGGCATCGGCGTTGGCGCTCTTGCGGCCCGCCCGGTATTTAATTGTGAATTGATAATTTGACAGCCGAGCCATCCATCGTTGTTCCAGTGCTCCTAGCTTAGCTGTTTCAAGATGGGTCAAGGGGTTGTTATCAGTGAAGGCAGTGAACTTACTGGAGGCTAGATAGTGCTTGAACCTTTCAGTGATGGCCCAGACCAAGGCCAGGAACTCCAACTTAAAGCTGCTATAGTTCTCTGGGTTCCTCTCGGTCGGGCGGAGCTTCCTGTTTGCATATGCGATCACTTTCTCCTGGCCATTCTGCTTCTGACTTAAGACAGCTCCCAGTCCTTCGTTGCTGGCATCAGTATACAGCAGGAACGGTTGGCTGTAGTCAGGGTAGGCTAAGATCTCATCGCCTGTCAGGATCTCCTTCATCTCCTGAAATGACTCGGCTTGCTCCTTACCCCTGTGGAATGGGGGATTTCTGGCTTTGGGGGACTGCCCTACCAGGAGGTCTTGCAGAGGAGCTGCTTTCTTGGTGTAGTCTTTTACAAACATCCGGTAGCATCCTACTGGTCCCAAGAACTGAGGCACCTCTTTGAGGTTCTTCGGCTCCAGCCACTTCTGGATGGCAGTGACCTTCTCTGGGTCTGTTGATACCCCGTCTGGACTGCAATGTGCCCCAGGTACTGTACCTTTCTCTTGAGCAGGTGGCACTTTGAGGGCTTCAACTTCATCCCGTACCAGGACAGTGACTTAAATACCTCCGCCAGGTGCTTCAAATGGTCCTCATACGTTTTGGAGTACACTATCACGTCATCCAGATATAGTAACACAGTCTCAAAGTTGCGGTGTCCCAGGCAGCACTCCATCAATCTCTGGAACGTTCCAGGGGCATTGCAGAGTCCAAACGGCATACTGTTGAACTCGCAGAGTCCCATCGGGGTAGTGAAAGCCGTCTTCTCCCGATCCTCCTCAGCCACAGCTACTTGCCAGTACCCACTAGTGAGGTCAAGGGTTGAAAAGTAATTTGCAGACTTTAAGGCAGCTAGGGACTCCTCTATGCATGGTAAAGGGTATGCATCTTTATGTGTAATGCGATTTACTTGTCGGTAATCTACACACATTCTCATGCTTCCATCCTTTTTCCTAACTAGCACTAGGGGAGCTGCCCAGGGACTACAACTATCCCTTACTACCCCCGCCTTTCTCATGTCGTGCAACATTTCCTTAGCCTTCTGGTAGTGTGCTGGTGGTATAGGCCTGTAACGTTCTATGATGGTTGGATGGTTACCTGTGGGGATATGGTGTTGTACCCCCTTAATCCTCCCGAAGACAAGTGGATGTTTACTGAACACCTGTGCGTTTTCTTGAACTACCCGATGTACACCCTGTTTCTGATGGGCAGGAGTGGTGTCTGTCCCAACACGGAGCTGTTGACACCAATCCTCCACCTGGGTTGCAGGGTCATCATCCTCCACTACGTCTTGTGAGGTTAATGACTCCGCCTTGTGAATGCAGTTGTTATTTACAGCATGTAATTTGTCAACAGTGGCATAACGAGGCAATCTGACCTCATCTTCCCCACAGTTGAGAAGACGGACGGGCACCCTCCCATTGCGTACATCTACCACTCCTCTGGCGGTTAAGAGCGTGGGTCTGTGCTCGGAGCAAAGGGGTTCTACTACCGCCTGGTAGCTCTGTCTTCTAAGACCTATGGCAGCTCTTCACCAGATAAGCATTTCACTCATTGGGGGGATCACAATGGGTATAGGGTCCGTCACCCGCACATTACCGATTTCACCGTCTGTTAACCTTACTTGCTGTTGGCACATCAAGACTCGGATCTCCTTCTGCAGCGCCCTCCTCTGTCCTGATCTGGCAGTGTCGGCTATCTGTTGGAGCAAGAACACAACTTCTCCCAAACAGTTACCAACAATGTTAGTGCCTAGTACCATATACGGATTGGTATCATCAGGATTAGTCTCTACTACAATTAGTCCCTGGTCCTTCAGCTCCACTCTCCCCACTTTTACTGTCACATTCTTAACCCCGATTAGGTTAAGGGGGAGTCCATTTGAGGCATAAACAGAAAGATTTGGAGCTGGCGGGCTTAGGTCGTCCATGGACCAGAACCTCTTGTAGAGGACGTCAGGCATTATGGTTACCTGAGATCCTGTGTCCAGCAGAGCGTGCGTCGGGATGCCGTCCAGCACAATGGACAGGAAAGGTCTTCCTCCGACGAACCTGTTGTACCAGTCTGAGGGGCCTGGCTGAGTTACTCCTGGGTGTCGGCCCTCGGCCCCAGGGTTTTCTCATTTAAAGGACAGTTCTGGGCGGTGTTTCCGGTCTTGCGGCAGCAGTAGCAGATAGGGTCCATTTGTGGACGGCGCTGGTCACTGATCCTCGTAGAGGGTGGTGTTGTCCTCCTCCTCCTTCGCATCCAGGGGAAATCCTCAGGGCTATCGGCTAACAGGATTTTCCCTCCTACCTCGGGCTCCGTCCGCAGCTGCAGGGCACTCAGCACAGTGGTCAGGGTTTTTGCTCAACTGGCGCACTTCAGAGCGCAGACTTTCCAGCTCTCTAGGGAACGTTGCTGGAACCTTGGCTTCAGCAGCCACTGGGGAAAAGGTGGGTGTAACAGGCACTGAGGTAGCCCCACCCTGGTAACATTGGATGGCATTTGTTTCCAGGGGCTGCAGTCCTATTATAGACATGTCCTTAAGATTGTCAAAGGTGGCATCTGGATGATCTAAGGACCACCAACGCACAGTCCTGCTCTCCTCTGGAGACCTCAGTCCCAGGACAAACTGTTCCTTCAGCATTTTGTTTTCATTTTCGATGATGGTCGGACTAACCTGTTTCAGAGCCTGCAGGGCCCCTTGTATATGCCAGGCATAGTCCCGAACATTGTCCTCCGGCTGTTGGGAACAGTTGTAGGACCTCATCCGGAGGTCTGCCCCGGTATGATCCTCAAAAACAGTGTGTAGCTTTTTAAAGATTGCGGACACTGACTCCTGGTCTGCGGCCGACCATGTTTCCACTTCCCGTTCCGCAGCACAAGTCAGTTGTCCTAATACAACAGCAGCCCTCTGCTTGCCTGTCATAGAGTACATGTCTAAGATACCGCATATCTTCCGTTTGAATCCAGTTTGCCGTTGTACTGGGGGAGCCACTTTGCTCCAGGAATGTACAGTAGAGTTATGGGAATGACAGGAGTTACAGGCGCTGCTGGTGAAGTGGCCGCCTCGGCCTACCCAGCGTCTGGCGCGGGTTGAAAATCAGGGCCGTTAACCGGTATTCCGGCGTCATGCTGTTCCTCGGACATTCTGACGCCCCCCTAGCGAACCGTGGCCTACCTTCTTTTTCTTTTCTTCCGGTAGGCCGCAGCTCCACAGGTGACGGTCGTCTTCAGGACCTTGCGTCGCTTGCGTCCTACGTCAGAGCGTTCAGCGACGCTCCTTCCAGGACCTGGCGCTTCCTGGTTTGACGTCGAGGCGTGGGGCGTGTCCGGGGCTTCGCGTGCTTTTGCAGGTACGTCCCTCAGCTTCCCGCGGTTACGCCCTTCTTCTAGCTCGGCGGCCCAACAATGGCGGCAATCTTCACCACAGTTTAACATACACAGTTTTTTTAATTAAAGGCGCACAGTACCCGGTGGCAACGGGCATAACACTCCGTCATTGCAGCGGGCACGGAATCCTGTTCGTGATGCCAGGAAAGATGACTCGCCCAGGGGGATGGGGACGACTCGGTACCCGGGCCTTTGCATGGCTTCGAGAATGTCGCGGTGGTCAGCTCCCGGGCCCGTACTCTGGGGTCAGCATTTAAAAGGGGATTGTTTGTTAATTTTATGGAAGTTCGCGATGCCACCTGTGGTTTCTGGTGAGAATCACCAGCGCTGTGGCAGTCCACTGAGGCCGGTGATAAGGCAGCTCGATGGTATAGCTCCCCACAGGTGGAGCTAGGCCTCAGGGCAGCATACGGAGAGGGGGATGCAGGACAGGCGAGTCTCAGCCGGGTCAGAGCAAGAACGGGGACGGACACGGTAGTCACTTCAGTACCTTTTACTGTTGGTAGTTCAGGCACATCCCAGAGCACTGTAGGGTGATGGGTGCATATCAGGATCCTCCCCAATGAGCCGGTGTAGAGCCTCCTGTTTCTTGCCTCTGCGTAGTAAGTTTCTGACCTGCCTGAAGCTAGGCCTAACTTTATCTCTGTCCTGCACCGGCTGACGTTGTGGTAGGGCCTTCTCTTGGAGTGCACGCTCCCAGTTTAAGGGGCCTATGTGTCTCCTGGCTCTGTTACGTATCAGCTCTCTGGTGAACCTGGGATCTGTAGTTCTCCAGGGATTCCGGTTATGCCTTACTGGGTCGTAGAGATCCCGGTAAGCTCGGACCCGGTGTCCAGTATATGTTTCGGGGTGAGCTGGGTAAGCTCCTCTGCCCCCACTGCTACTCACTTTCCATTCGCCTTCGGCCACGCTCGGGCCCTCATTAGGCTACTCACACTAATGGCAGCTTGCCGCTCTTCACCGCTCTTACAGGTGTCGGCACACCTTGGGCTCACTTACTTGAGTTCTTGAGTCTAGACTGGGCTTCAGGACCACTGGAGGCCTAGCTTGCCTACACAGCAACCCACGTGCTTCTCTGCACACACAGCTTTTCACTCTCTGTGCACTCCAGACTAACTAACTGCCTAGTTCCACCTTCCCTATTTATATCCCTAACGGGCTCCCTCAGCTGGTCGGAGGTGGAAGGTGGAGATGTGTGAATGCTTATGGGGGCCTCTTGTGGAAGATTCCATTAATGCACCCTTCTAGGATCTGTGGTACCAAGCGCAGCTGGGCGCCACACTCACAAATAACAATTATAGTAGCACACTGTATATGTACACATAGTAAGGCACATGGTAGGTGTATATATCGAGCCCCATGATTAGAAAGAGATATAAAGGATATCCTCATTAAAGCCATCGGCGAAACGCGCGTCGGATTCTTGCAGACCCTGTGGGATTGACAGGTATTATAATATCCACTATGACACTTAGATCCATATGACATTTTGAGCCACATGTGTAGACTCATAGGTACTATTATATCTCTTTCTAATCACGGGGCTCGATATATACACCTACCATGTGCCTTACTATGTGTACATATACAGTGTACTACTATAATTGTTATTTGTGAGTGCCCTCAAACCCATGTGGGTTAAATATCTATAGCAATATTCACTTTACTGCACTCTTAGATTGATTTTGAGCAATATTAGATTGGTGACTTTAATGGTGTACCTTATTTATTGAGATCAGTGTCCTTTTGTCATTTCACCTGTTGACCCTAGACGTCCAGAATACCTGGGTATTTTCTTCCTCTATTTATTATTGTGTTGGTATTTTTAACTTCTATAATAAAATGTACAATATTTTATCATATCCGACTGGGTGTCACATTTATAGGTATGTTTAGTTTTGGTGGACACACAGTTATTCAACACTGTTAATTGTCGGATTGATGGACCATCTTGTGTGGCGGAAGGTGGGAACAACTTTACATAGCCCCAAAACCACTTCCAAAACTTTCTGTTTTGGGTAAGTAGATCATTCTTCCATTATTCTATAGAAGCCATACAAAGAAACAGGTTTCTGTTCTTTGTGTAAATGCAGCATGGCAGAAAAAACAGGGAAAAATGAAAGAATAAGAGCCCCATCACTGGTTTCTCAGAGACCTAATTCCCTTAAAGGAATTTTTCAAATTTTCCAATTAACACACAAACACACACACACACACATATATACACACACACCACAAGTATTTTAAAAATGAATGAACACTAATTACCTACTCTTTTCCTCGACAATCCAACACTGACCCTCCAGTGGTACTCCTGGTCTTTGTTCACATGCCGCCCGTTAATCTGTGGCTGCAACTGTCATGTTCCATAGTACTGGTGTCACCGCTCAGAGATGGGAACTATGATGTCAGCAACACAACACATGAATGTTGCAACTAATCCAACAACACTTTCACCCTCTCTTCCCGGAGAAATGATATAAAACTTGATTGAGAACAGATGTGGCAGTAAACAGGCCTGTGTGTGGCTAGGGAAATTGAACTCAGCTTCTCAAAGATGTGATAAATTAACTGTTGTTTATGTTTTAAGGGGGGAGGGCAATTACTTTTTCACACAGGGCTCTGTAGGTTTGGATTTCTTTTTCCCTTAAAAATAAAGGCCTCCATTTAAAAACTGCATTTTGTGTTTACATGTGTTATCTTTGTCTAATATTAAATTTAATTTTGTGATCTGAAACACTTAGTGTGACAAGCATGCAAAAGAATAATAAATCAGGAAGGGTGCAAATACTTGTTCACACAAACAAAATTGTTTGGATAATTGAGATGTTCAGAGCAAGTTTTTGATCTTATGTTTAGCAGATGGTTGAGATATCTAGCAGTTGGCAATGGAAACCCTAAGGCACTGTCTCTACACCTGGGATTAGGCTTTTACACTTTTGAAGGATTTTATACTATCACTAGCTTGATTAGCTCAGAACAAATCACCAAAAGAACAGTATTAGAAAGAGGCTGTTGTCTTCTAAAAAAAGAAAATTAAAGATTTTGGGGAGTGATTTGACATAAACACAAACTCATTGGGCCCGATTCATCAAGATGTGTTGTTCATGCTGCTCTTGATAAGGGGGCATTCTGGAGTCAGACTCTCTTGATTGAAGAAGAGGTGCATGCCTCTTCAGGAATCTGGAGTGTTTGTCGAGTGGCTGCGCCTCCATGCTCTACGCCAGAAATCTCACTCCAGTCAGGTATCTGAGTGAGATTTTTGGCATAGGAAATGCCACACTTCGTCATAAATTAGACAAGCTTTGGCATCCCGCTCCCACCACACTCCCATCCCACCCAGCTATTTTGGCAGAGCTTGGTGAAACTTGGGTGAAAAAACAATGTGCAAATTTTTTTTGCAAAACTCCGAGTTGTGCCTAAATTTTGCGACTTTTCAAAGCTTTTACGCCAGAATTCTGTCATGAAAGCAATGCTGAATCAAGTTGATTGTATTTATTTGGACAAGTTACGCACTTGGTCAAATGTTGGTTATATTTAGAGATGAGTGAACCCAAACTGTAAATTTCGGGGTTCGTGCCAGACTCCTAGTGTTGAGTGCTGAACTCCGAACACGGACTTCTCCAGGAAGTCCGTGTGAGAGAGCCCTGTTACAGTACCAAAGTTCGGGTCCGCATTGACTTCTACGGGGTTCAGGTTCAAGTTTGGGTAGAGTTCTGGTAATCGAACCAAACATTGGACAAAAGTTTGGTCAAACCTGATGTACCCGAACATCCACGGGTCTGCTCATCCCTAGCTATATTATTGTATAGTGCCATAGCAGGGCATCCAGAGGAGCCTTATTATACCTCTGCATGTCTCTGATTTAAAAGGATGTATGAAAACTCGACACTCAATGGTATGCAGTGGAAATGGTGTTAATTTTCATTCATGCAATCTAAAAAAATATAAAGTAAATTAAGTTTCGGCCCTCATTCTGGACCTTCATCAGACTGGTGTAGATTGCTGTAGAGACCATGTGTAAAGGCAATAAGTGCTATGGTAAAAGCGACCACCATCAGAGCCACCCAGCTAGTGACAGTCGCTTTTTTTTTTTGCATACTTTAGTTCTGAAGTATTTTTTCTTTGTGAAGGATTAAAAGAAGGTGCTCGACAGGTAATAGAATCCATCTTCTTTTTTGCAGTGGGAGTAAAAAGTGTATGGGGGCTTGGAAAAAGATGCAAGCAACAGTTCTGAAATTGACGAATTGTTGATACTAACAGAGCCGTATTTACCATTAGGCACTGGAGGGCAAGTGCTTAGGGCGGCACATTGAAGGGGGCGACACCACGTAGTGGTGAAAAAAAATATACATTTTTATTTAAACTCCTGTCTCCCTCCAGACTTGTAAGTCATTCTGACATTTTTCTGTGTGTGTACACTGTGAATAGTGAAGCCTGAAGGCAGCGCTTAGAAAGAAGCCCTGAGCCTCCAGTTATCCCCTGCTTCTCCATCAGATCATCCTAAAGCACTAACACTGCTTGCTGTGATCCTGTTGTGTGAAGGGGAGGGCAGGAGACTTGGATTCGCAACATCATTTGTCTGGGGAGGGGGAGGGGAGTGTTTCACACAAGCACTGGAGCCCTTGTGTAGATGTCCTGTTCCTTCCATCAATCATGATATTATCCTCACTCCATGTGTTCTGCAGACAGGACAATGATCTGGTTTCTAGAAGTTTGGCATGGTGTGATCCCTGACCTGTGTCTGGACCTGATTGTGGGGGGCGGGGGAGTTCAGTGACATACAGGTCTGTGACACTGCTTTGGAGAAAACTTGGCACTGAGGCAGGCCCATATTTGCCACTAGACACCGGAGGTCCACTGTGATGGGACAAGTTTTTGGAAGTGCTTGATGATGTGCCTCAGAATGTGCAAGGATAGTTGCAGGGCAGGAGGCATCTGCACCAGTATGATGGACAGGGGATTGAGAAGCAGCTAGTACAGGGGAAGAGGCAGTGGTGTTGCTCTCTGGCACCAATCGAGGACACAGGCATTCGGCCCACCGAATCGGGTGCTTAGATGATATGTGCCTGATCATGCTGGTGGTGGTTAGGCTCTTAGTAGTCAGACCTCTGATGATCTTGGCATGGCACAGGTTGCAAATTACCATTTTTTTGTGTCAGAACTCTCTTTAAAAAAGTCAGACTGGGGAACACCTAACTCTTTGACAGAAAAATTCACGAGTGTCGGTGCTCTGCGGAACAGTTGCCCGCCTTTTACCTCTGGTCAATGCACTGATTCTTCCTGCCTATGTCAGTGCTGCCAATCCCCCCTCCCTCAGCACTGCTGGCCTCGCTCTGCATGCCAGATTCCTAGGTTGGGTAGGTGACTTCGTCATCCACCACCTTGTCTTCCACCGCCGCAGCCTGGTCCTCCTGACTTAGTGACTTAACAACAACCTTACTTATTGGCAACTGTGTCTGATCATCATCTACCTCCTTAAACAAAATTTGCCATTCCCCACCATCATCATCTTGTGACTATGGCTGCTCTAAGTTTTGTGCATCACTAAACAGCATCTCCTTCTGTCCCTCTTGGAACATGCAGGGTGAAAGGCCACAATCAATAAATTAAGTTGTAAAGGGCTCCTCGGAGTGTCCTAGTGTGGGATCACTGGTCTCCTGGGACTCAACATAGAGGGAGGAAGGAGGCTCAGGGTGAGGATTAAGTGATTCAGACTGTTGGCTGGTGAGATTGGACCATGTGGGAGACTGGGTGGTGCTGGAAAGCATGCTGGAAATGTTAACTGCTATCCAACCAACCACCTGTTCACACTGGTGTGGCTTCAGAAGTGGTGTTCCGTACAAAGTGGGACAGGAAGCTGTGTGTCGTGGATCAGCAATTCCTTCCCCCGTCCTCAGTATCTGCATGTACCATCATCAGCACTTCCACTTCCCCGTCCCTTACCGCACGCCTTATGCATTTTATAATTGCTAGGTCTCTGGAACCAAGTTTCCTTTATTAATTGAAAACATAAAAATTTTAAGGAACCAAAAAAAATTGGTCAACTGTAGCAGGCCAAGCGGTTTTTAAAAATTTTAAACCACCATAATTTTACACAGAGCATGTTAAACTGTATGGATGACTAAATGTATCCAGAAAAAAATTTTGAACTTTTTTTTTACCACCATAATGTAACACTAACCATGTTAAACTGTATGGATTACTAATTAAATTCAGAAGGATCTTTTGAACGTGTTTTTTAGGTTAATAAAGTACGTTACAGTATATGGATGATAATATAGTACATTTTTTCACCCCAACCCCTCCCAAAAAATGTGGTCACGTGCAGCTGCTATGTATTTAGCAACGAACTGCAAAGTTCTAAGCCCTGCCTAGAGGCTCTATTCTGCCACTCTCCCAGCTCCTGCAACTGTCCTTAGGCTAAATGAAGAATCTGATACAAACAGCAAAGCACAGGATTAGCCCTTAGAAGGACTGTTAGTATGATAGTTCATCATCAGCACTAGTATAACAACTAGAGGACACTGATTAGTTAAACTGTGCACACACAAGCCTGGATAACTTCTCTCTCCCTCCAATCACAACTGTCCCTGAGCTGTGCAATGGCGTCAGTGTGCCGAGCGTGGTGGCGCCTGTCCTTTTATAACATCCGATGAGGTAATGCGGCCAGCCAATCACAGTAATGCCACTACCAAGATGGCTACGGCATTACAGTGACTGGCAGGCAATCCCCATATGTTTATTGACCATGTAACAGGCGCCAAACATGTGGGGCGGGTATTCAGGCTTCAAATCTGAGGACCAGCAAATGCTTGCTGAGTGCCAAGCCTGTCCGAGCACCCAGATACTCTAGTGATATCCGAGTATCACCGAGCATGTTTGCTCATCCATAGTAGGAACATGTCTAAAAATCCTATAAATTTCTTCAAAACACCATTGTATTAGTGTGGCATGTACAGGTGTCAAATTTGCTAGCGAAACGCAAGTACATGACATGCACGGTAAAAATCTCGATATATATATATATATATATATATATATATATATACAGTGGTGGCCAAAAGTATTGGCACCCCTGCAATTCTGTCAGATAATACTCAGCTTCTTCCTGAAAATGATTGCAATCACAAATTCTTTGGTATTATTATCTTCATTTAATTTGCTTGCAAGGAAAAAACACAAAAGAGAATGAAGCAAAAATCAAATCATTGATCATTTCACACAAAACTCCAAAAATGGGCCAGACAAAAGTATTGGCACCCTCAGCCTAATACTTGGTTGCACAACCTTTAGCCAAAATAACTGCAAACAACCGCTTCCGGTAACCATCAATGAGTTTCTTACAATGTTCTGCTGGAATTGTAGACCATTCTTCTTTGGCAAACTACTCCAGGTCCCTGATATTTGAAGAGTGCTTTCTGCCATTTTGAGATCTCTCCACAGGTGTTCTATGGGATTCAGGTCTGGACTCATTGCTGGCCACCTTAGAAGTCTCCAGTGCTTTCTCTCAAACCATTTAATAGTGCTTTTGGAAGTGTGTTTTGGGTCTTTGTCCTGCTGGAAGACCCATGACCTCTGAGGGAGACCCAGCTTTCTCACACTGGGCCCTACATTATGCTGCAAAATTTGTTGGTAGTCTTCAGACTTCATAATGCCTTGCGCACGGTCAAGCAGTCCAGTGCCAGAGGCAGCAAAGCAACCCCAAAACATCAGGGAACCTCCGCCATGTTTGACTGTAGGGACCATGTTCTTTTCTTTGAATGCCTCTTTTTTTTTCCTGTACACTCTATGTTGATGCTTTTTCCCAAAAAGCTCTACTTTTGTCTCATCTGACCAGAGAACATTCTTCCAAAACGTTTTAGGCTTTCACAGGTAAGTTTTGGTAAACTCCAGCCTGGATTTTTTATGTCTCGAGGTAAGAAGTGGGGTCTTCCTGGGTATCCTACCATACAGTCCCTTTTCATTCAGACGCCGACGGATAGTACGGGTTGACACTGTTGTACCCTCGGACTGCAGGGCGGATTGAACTTGTTTGGATGTTAGTCGAGGTTCTTTATCCACCATCCGCACAATCTTGCGTTGAAATCTCTCGTCAATTTTTCTTTTCCATCCACATCTAGGGAGGTTAGCCACAGTGCCATGGGCTTTAAACTTCTTGATGACACTGCGCATGGAAGACACAGGAACATTCAGGTCTTTGGAGATGGACATGTAGCCTTGAGATTGCTCATGCTTCCTCACAATTTGGTTTCTCAAATCCTCAGACAGTTCTTTGGTCTTCTTTCTTTTCTCCATGCTCAATGTGGTACACACAAGGACACAGGACAGAGGTTGAGTCAACTTTAATCAATGTTAACTGGCAGCTAATGTAATTCAGTTATTTCCAACACCTGTTAGGTGCCACAGGTAAGTTACGGGTGCTGTTAATTACACGAATTAGAGAAGCATCACATGATTTTTCAAACAGTGCCAATACTTTTGTCCACCCCCTTTTTTAGGTTTGGTGTGGAATTGTATCCAATTTGGCTTCAGGACAATTCTTTTTGTGCTTTTTCATTGAAGACAAATTAAATGAAGATAATAATACCAAAGAATTTGTGATTGCAATCATTTTCTGGAAGAAACTGAGTATTATCTGAGAGATTTGCGGCGCTGCCAATACTTTTGGCCACCACGGTATATATATACAGTATATATATATTTTTTGGTATTTATTCAACAAAATCCTCCCTTCCTAAGAAGGATGTAACAAGAAATGCTAGATGGGTAACTCTAAAGCCAGAAGCCAGCAAATGCAAAGGGTGTGTTGGTGTGGCATGTACAGGTATCTAATTAGACTAGTACAACAGTTGTGCAAAAAAAACAGACATGCATATTTAAATGTCGGGTTTTATTTATTTTTATTTTTAGTTTTTCCTTTTTAAAAAAAAAAAAAATAATAATAACCACTTTTTACTAAACAGGAGTAACAAGAAACGCCAGGTAGGTTGGTAAATGTCCAAAAACCCAGCAATTTCTATAGGCCACGGTTTTGGTCTACAGATGGAAAATACAGTAGGTGTGCAAAAAAATTGTTTGTGAAATGTATACCAATTTATGAGCTAGACAGTCACAGTTAAATGTATGCTTTGTTAATTTTCTTTTTTTTTTTTTCTTAAAACATAATTATTCCCCCTTATGAAAAATGATTGTACAATAAATGCAAAAACTCAGTACAGTTTCAATCTTGTGACAAGTGGACTTTCTCTGAGTTCAGATTTTTTTTTCTTTGAAAAATATTTGTCTTGGCTTGCTGCTTTCTATTGCATGAAAAATTAAGAACAAATTGTGTAATTCAAATAGAAAAGAACAAGTTAACAGTCGAGCTACTTTATCACTGATAGATCACAGTGTCACTGCTATTGGAACCCCTCCTATTGCTCTCTCCCCCTATCAATTGAATGTCTGTATTAGGTCACATTCACACGTTCAGTATTTGGTCAGTATTTTACATCCGTATTTGTAATCCAAAACCAGGAGTGGAACAGTCAGAGGAAAAGTATAATAGAAACATGTGCACCACTTTTACATTTTTCACACACTCCGGGTTTTGGCTTACCAATACTGATGTAAAACACTGACCAAATACTGAATATGTGAATGTGGCCTTAGTCGCAGACTACTACACTCATCATCTTCACTGCTGCAATTGTAAAGCACATTACTACCAGGTGTATTTTTCCTATATGATCAATATCTCAAATGCTGAACTGTGAGTTTTGACATTCTCTATCTATCCTGAATTGCTCTGAAATGGCAGTTGCAGTACCTGTCTTGGCTTTTATATAGGCTATGATAATCCATCCTGATCACATAAAAAGGAAAAGCACAGCCAAAGTATTATGAGGAAGTCCACGTTGCTGTAGCTGAGGTTATGTGAAGCTTCTGTAACTGATTAAATCTTTCGTAATGTGCAAAATGGCGGTGGGAATTTTTATGGTGATGAGCAAAATTTGAGCAAATCGTTCAAATTCGCCAGGAAAAGTAATATTCGACACATATTCTTTTTACATCAAATCAGTTTGCTCATATTTATCTTTTATAAAGATGATTGAACCTTTTGAAATTCGAATTCACCAGGTTCTTCAAATTTTTCCCCAAAATTAGATTCATGGTGAATAAATTCGCCGCTAATTATTGCGTTGTTAATTGTGTTTATATGGCTAAAAATGTGAAGTTTCCTTGTAGTGTATGCTGCTTTTTTTAAAGTGTTTAAGTGGCTTTGAGTAAGTTGGAACTGAGATGCGAGAGAGAGATTGTCCTACTCCAGAACTGTGCCTATGTGTGGTAGTCATGATGCTGCTTACTCTATCTACATGTGAATTCTTTGTCTTTTCTTCAAAGTCATTATGTAAAATAGTAGACTATTTATATAATTTAAAACCAGCTGTAAGAGGAATGACAAGTGGAAACAACAGGCACAGATGAAAGAAAAAATGAGAAGCTATTAACAGAAAGAAAGATGTTAGGGCTGTGTGATGAGCGCTCTGAGCTGTGCTACCTAATTCTCAGCAGGCGTTCAACAGGAGTTAATACAAGAGTGGGATGAGAGAGATTTATTTACTGTATACACTGTATATATATTGAGGAAGTTTATGCAGCAGTCTGATACAGATACAATCTTTAAAATTGTGATTGCCTTTTTAGGTAGAGTCTTCCAAAACAAATCGCACATTGTTCAAATTTGTCAAGACCTGCGGATTTCAGTAAATTCGCGTTGCATCGATTCGATCATCTCTAATCATGAATGGGGCTGTCTGGTCTTAAGCTAGAAGTCTGCAGTCACTCTGTAACTGCAGATTTGTAAATCTTCACATTGCGCACACTTTACGCTACGAAGATTTTTTGGTGATGGCGCCAGGAGAAGGTGGTCATGTGACTGCAAGTATGTGATTTGCATAAATGCGGTCACATGCCGACTAGATGGCTAGTCTAGTCTAGAATAGATATAGCCTAGTTGAAATGTGGCTGGAAGTATGCAAATAGTTGACTACCTGCTTCTGATGCAGGCACCGGAAAATCCTCACAGCACGCAGTGCTCATGATGTGAGGATTCACAAGTCTGCAATCACAAAGGGTGACTGCAGACTTATAGCTTAAGACCTGACAACTCCCTTAACCTTATGACAAAGTTTTAAAGTGTAAAACAAAAAAGTTTTTACATACTTTTTCTAACCCTAATTAGGATTAGACTTAGGATTAGACATAGGGTTAGTTTGAGCGCTAATGTGATAAAATACAGTGTAGTTACAAAGTAAAGAAAAATAATAAAAACGGTTAAAAAAAAATGTAAAAAATATAGGAATGTAACTTTTTATTTTTAAGATTTTATGGTGTATTTCAGCAAAAAGCACAAAAAACTAGAGTCAAAAGGCAACCTGATGTGCAAAATTGCTATTTATCTGCAGGTAGAGTTAATGTGCAGGCAAAAATGGTGTCTGGCCGTCTTACTGAAAACAATGGCTAGCGCAAAGAAATTGACTTATATCCTCCCAGAGCCTGCTGGCTTTATTCATGTGGGCGTGAATGGAGTGATTGCAGTCAGCTCACTATACTGTGAACATGCTGTAATCAATTTGAGCTGTCGGGGACGGATTATAGCTGTAGCTCACAGTATAGTGCTGTATGCTACATAGCTGGGGTCCTGGGTTCCAATCCCACCATGAACATCATCTACAAGAAGTTTTTATGTTCTCCCCCTGTTTGCCTGGGTTGTCTTCGATATTTAGATTATTTATGGGAGAGAATCTTTCTTTTTTACATCTCATGCGCAGTTCATTTGTTGTTATATGTCATTTTACTTATTTGTTATTTTCCTAATAATAAAGCTTAATTATTGTAAAGACTATAATTATTGCTGTGATGTAAGGGGCACCAACAGTTCTGTATATATGTAGCTCAGTGCTGGATTTACTAGTAAGTGGCGCAAAAGGAAAAACACAGGAATATTATTGTCCCACACATGGTCACCCAGGAAAGTTTGCCTTGTCCACTGATTTGGACTGATTATATATTTAATGTGTATTAGCTTTCCATTCGAAATTCGGTTGGCAGATGTCAAAGAGAAAAGAGATCAGGCTTGTTGAATATCAACATGCTCAATCCTTTGTCCACAATGTAGTTAAGCTGTTTCTAGAGGTGTCTGGTAGTCACTTATTCCACTTTCCCATTGAGTACACATGCACCCTTGGCCAAGTCAAATGTGCATGTAAGAGTAGGTTGGTAGCAAGAATGGCCAAAAGAGTGTTCAGCATGCAGTTATTAAAAGTGTATTGTCACCTTAAGTCTTGCTTGCCATCCTCACTTATAGAAATAGGAATACATTAACTCATGATGATTTATCAAGACTAGAGCAGGTCAAATTCAGGAGTATCACAAGGGCCTTTGAAAAAATAAGTGTCATAGATGCCATTTTTACAAAGCTGCTATTAAAATTAATCAAAGTTATAAATATGTACTACCAAAATAATGAATCAGTCTTGTATCCTTTCTAGTTTCTGAAAGTAAATAATCCCAACAAAAATGTCAGTATAAATAAAAGCTTTATTCCATAAATTCAGATTATTATTTGAAGCACATGTCTGCTTGGAACCGAAACTATGGTGCAACCCTGTCTGGTTCCAGCAAATATAGTATTGTGATTTATGCTTTTAAAATCCCTTCTGATAGAGGTCCATGTTGTTCTCACTGGTAAGTATTAAGATTAATCATTCAGCAACCAGATTTCTTCATGGTTTATTGCCCATGCTTCTATTTTGTGTCTGCAATGAAATCATCCCATCTCTCTGCCAATATTTGGCAGTGATGTTTCAACTTTTAAAATATCTCGCTAGACAATCAGAGATTCCTGTAATTATTGGAATAGACAGTTTCTTAGAGGTAAAGTCAATTTGTTGGCTAAATCTTCATTATGAAGAACAGTTTGTAATTATTCCAGCTATGAGTAAGTGTGACATGAGGTTTTTCTACACTCACTTCCTTGCAGCTTCTACTAGCTCTCCTGAAACTGTACGTCATCAGGGGGCAGCGTTGTGGTCACTAACGGTCACTGCTGTCCCTTGATGTCATGTTTCATGGAAAGTGACCCCAGCGCTGCCACCTGATGACTTACTGTTTCAAGAGGTCTGATAGAAGCTTCAGGGAAGTGACTGCAGGGCCATCCTCCTGTGATGTCCCATTTGAGACTCCCCTCAAACAAAACGTCACAGGAAGTAAAGTAAAAACAAAAAACAGATATAGTGATTAGCTGTAGATTGAGAATGGTAAGCAATTTTATAGGATATATATATATATTTAGAGGTTGTTAAAGGTATAGGACCACCCCCTTTAATACTAGGGGAAGCACCAGCGGGTCCAATCAGCTCCACGCAATGTAAAACAAGGATGAGGCATGTACATTAGATTGTTAGCTACTAGAAATGATAAATTCATTTGAGAAGAATTGAACTATAATCAAATTTTAAAAAAATCTGTATTCTCCAGATTCTCCTAAGGTTTAAAGACAAAAGTCTACTAAGTGTCACTGGTCCGATCCTCAGCGCCTCTTCTTACTGCTGCCACACACTGCGCATGTGCGTCATAAGACTATGCTGCATATTGTGATGTCATGATGTGAAAACCTTACAATACACATGCGCAGGAACGTCCCAAACCTGGTTACAGCCAGAAGTCCCTGTCTAGAGTGAAGAGGTAAGAATAGTAAGTTGAGGGGGCGGACAGGAGACAGTAGGCAGTGAGAGTGGCCAGAAAGTTGAGCGGTAAGGTGAGATTTTTTTAATTTTTCTACATCTTACATTTATTATGTTCTGAGATCTGAAAAGACCCCAAATCATAATACAGGACATTCAATTCAAGGAGAATAAACTCTCTGCAAATCAAATTTTCCAGTAAAATCCACACGATTTGGCAAATTTGAATCTTGGCAGATCTGATTGTCTATCGCAGCTACTCTTATTCAGTGACTCCCTCCACTGGCTCATATGCCGAATTTCCATTATGACTTCCAGATCCTTTAGTAGAAAATATGGACTGTGTTCATTTGGCAGCAAGAGAATGGGATTCTTAAAAACTGGAATCCTTTCTTTGGAAACAAATCACAAAGGTCCATAGAGATCCCATCACAATCTTTTTCTTCAAGTCCTTTTTTAATAACAGGAAATATTAGAAAGAAATTTCAAGAATTTGTTAGAAAGTATTTTTTAGACATGCACAAGTAGGCATGACACACACACACAGGCAACTGTATTACCAATGGTCAGTATAAAACAGAAAACACAAAAAAAAATATTTAGATGGTGTATATATACTGTGATAGTAGATAAAGTGTAGTCATTGCAGTCTGTAGAAATTGAAATTCCTCATGCTCTACTTCGGATCATCTTTAACAATTCTGTGCTGACCACATTATCCTGATGACATCTTGAGATCTAAAAAAAAAAAGCATCCTCTCTGGAAATGTGCGAATTGTTTTTATGTAGTGAATTTGATATACATTGCTTCTTTACCAACAGAAATCATAACCAGGTTACCTGATATGTAGAACTGGCCTTGTGCCGTACATCACATCTGTAAAACTCACTGACAGTTCACTCTTGGCTATGGTTACTAATAGTCTGCTTTGGTTGCTTCCAGTTCATAAAGACTTAGAAAACACTAACTTATAGCATTTATCATCTTGACACAAAAAATAGAATATGTACATTTATCTTAAATTCTTATCTGTTACAGATAATGAAAAAGAAGAGCTTTGAGAAAATTTGTTCTTCTGAACCAAAGCATCAACAAATTTCAAGTTACAAAGTCTGGTCTTTACTAAAGATGAGTGGATCAGGCAAAATTCGAATTTGCCTGTTCATGTGGTTTTTCCCTCAAAATTCGATTCTTAGAGAAATAATTATTTGCTAGTTTAAAGTCCAACATTATGCTCTGGAGTCTCTCCAGACCCCATTGCACAATAAATGTAAGATGTATAAAACAAGAAAATACTTATACTCACCTCACTGCTCATCCCTCCAACCTCTTACAGTCATCTGTCAAGCTGTCGCCGCATCTTCTTATCACTGCTGCAAGAGATGAATCCCAGGGCCTCCTCACACTAGGCTAGGACTTCCAGCTCTGAAGAGCCCCAGGACAGTTCTGCGCAAGCGTGCATCAGGTCACGGCATCAAGATGTTCCAACGTGTGCTGTGACCTTAGGCGCACATATGCAGATTCATCTTGTCCCTCATCACAGCCAAAAGTCCTGGTGTCGCATGAGAAGGCTTGAAAATTCAGCCCTCAACGGTGGTGATCAGATGAAATAAGGACTGGATGGGTAACAGTGAGGAATGTAGGGGCCTGAGAGGTAGCAGATATTGTGAGTATATATTTTTTTTATTTTGTAACTTATTTATTGTCCTTTATGATTCAGAAAAATGGTGGACAACTGTCTTCATTATGCTGAACAATCAAAGGGGTACCTGCACCACCTGATAAACAGCCAAGACACGTAACCCGTAACTTAGGCACAGTTCTGAAAAATCCAGAGATGGTGGTGCAATGCTTTATAGACAGTTCATAGCAAAAAAATTGGAGAAAAAGGTAAGCTGCACTCACCGTACAGGTAAAAGAATTACATCCGCCCTCTCCCTCCCTGCTAGCCACTGTTTTTTAACCAGTGATGAAATAAAGGACTACTTCTTTTACTGGTGCGGTGAGTGCAGCTTTTCTTTTTCTCCAATTTTTCATTATGCTGAATCCATGTGGAAACCAATTACACACTATCAATGAAATGTATCTTCTCAACACCAACAATACTCATGCAGCCCCACATAAGGATACTACCATGACTATGTTTCACTGTAGTCACCATGCATTGTGTTATAATCTTCCCTTGTTTGTGCATAACAACTTAGAAACTTTCAAAAAGGACTATAAAACTATTCTGACATTGATTTTCAAGATAGATACACCAGTTTAATCAGATCCAAGAGGTCGGTTTATTAATGTTACAGCTTGTATTATGAATTTTCATCACAACCCTGTGATGAAATGCCGGCCGGTGGGTGCAGCTCTCTGGCGCCCCCTTACCTCTCAGGTGAGTCAAGGTACTGCACCTAGAGTAAGTAGTGCCAGGAAGCTCCTACCAGCGGGGGAAAACACGGTGGTGTGTTGTCCCTTACACGTCACCAATCCGTGACTCCACGATACAGGCACAACTCTCTGGCACCCCCTTGCCTCTCAGGTCAGCCAAGGTACTGCACCTAGAGTGAGTGGTCGCCGGAGAGGCCGTCCTGTAGCCCTCTGGGTATTTGAGGCCCTCTGCAGTGAGGGCGATATATATATTTCCTAGCTGCGCCAGTAATATATATCCACACCTCCGACCGTCACTGCCAGCCTTCCTCAAATCCCCCAGATGGTATGCTGCCACCAGTTCTCGTTTGATACAAGCCCAGTCCGTTAATAGACTTGTATCGGGTCAGGAACCAACCCAGTAGTGTTTCAGCCAAGCGTTTCCGGACCAATGGATTCGTACATGCAGAGTAAAGGATACAGCTCACGATTAATTTATGATTTAATCGATTATAGGAATACACTAGATTACAAGGCTATACAATTAACTATACAACTGTATTTGGCCAGAATAAGAGATATAACAATTAGGATTACAAAACACAGGAATAACAATGATAAATCAGTTACCGTTCTTGTGGTGCAAGGGAGGATCTGCTATCTCACAGGTTCAAGCTTAGTTGCAGTCGTCCAGGCCTCAGTAGCACATGGCGAAGGTACTCCTCCCACTCAGAGACCTGGACCCGACGTTAGGAGTTGTTCACATCATCTCCTGGGTCAAAACTGAGGGGGTTTCTGGCTGGCGGCTATACTAAAGTCCTGTCACGCCCACTGTTAGTGATGTCAGTTTACTAAGCCCCGCCTCCCCACCAATGCCAGTTTTGGCTCCATTTGAGGAAAGTACCCATAACTTTCCCTGGGGTGATCTCATCGTATCACCAGAGGTCTCGTCGTGATCCTACTCTTCTGGGGAAGCCATTGACTCTAAACATGCCTCCCCTGGGACCTTGTATATGGTTCTTCTAAATATCTAGCTTTCCAGGCCACTCATGGATTTATAAGTCCCATGATTGTGTCCGCGGGCACCTTCCCCACATGATACATTTTATTCGGGTTCCCTAATAACTAGTATCGTGTGGTTATGAATTGATAGTATGTCTGTAGCTTTTGGCGGACATTTTCCACAAAGAAAGCACTTGGTTCCTTGGGACAATGGAGAGGTTTGCAGGCTTGCACAAATGGTTTGCTTCTGGTTTCAAGTGACATCAAGGTGTTAATTACCCCCCTGGGGCCTAGCTGACTCTGTCCTGCTTGGACACAACAGAGCTGGCCCATCTATTTACCATATCAAAGAAGTTCCTTGAGACTGATCTCCAGAGGTGGGGGCGAATTGCTCTGTTTACCAGGGGCTGGAGAATTGTGACATGGTAGGAGCTGTGTGAGGGATTTTTAGAAATGACAATAGGGAATATCTTCAGGTATGATGTATCATACCTAAGATGGCGGCTAACTTTCATGACACCTCCGCCTATAAGATGGCGCGAGGGGGTAACACATTCCTGTGTTCTCCCATGCGTCTTTCTGCACCCTCCCCTTGCCGGGATAACCCGTCAGCGTTACCGTGGTCATGGCCTCTTCTGTGGTGAATGGAGAAGTGATACTGCTGGAGAGCGAGGCTCCAGTGTAGCAACCTTCCATTCGACCCAGAGGCCGTGTGTAACCAGCTGAGGGGGTTGTGGTCCGTCTCCACGGTGAAATGGCTCCCGTACAAGTAGGGCTGCAGACGCTGCAAGGCCCATACAATTACCAGGCATTCCTTTTCCACCATGGAGTAGGCCACCTCCCGTTACAATAGCTTCCTGCTCAGGTACAAGACAGGATGTTCCTGGCCTGTCGCGTTGACCTGACTTAGCACAGCACCGAGGCCAAAGTCACTGGTGTCGGTCTGTACCACAAACGGCCGGTCGAAGTCGGCAGCTTGAAGTACAGGGGAGCTACTTAGGGCGGTCTTGAGTGACCTGAAGGCTGTCTTGCAGGCGACAGTCCAGTCGACTGCAACAGGCAGCGTCTTCTTGGTGAGGTCCGTCAGGGGCTTGGCCAAGGTGCTATAGTATGGAATGAACCTCCTGTAGTACCCGGCAGTCCCCAAGAAGGACAGCACCTGCTTTTTGGTCCTGGGGGTGGGCCAGGATGCGATGGCATCCACTTTTCCAGGTTCTGGCTTCAGAACAACCCCGCCTACCCGGTGACCCAGGTAGAGGACCTCATTCATGCCCAGCTGGCACTTTTCCGGCTTGATGGTCAAGCCTGCCCGGTGGATCCATCCGAGCACCTGCAGCAGGTGCTCTAGGTGATCCTCCCAGGTGGGACTGAAGACTGCAATATCTTCCAAGTACGCAGCCGCGTACCCTCCAAGTCCCTCAAGCAGCGTATTGACCATCCGCTGAAACGTGGCAGGGGCATTCCTCATGCCGAATGGCATCACCGTGGACTCGTATAGTCCAAAAGGGGTGATAAAGGCAGAGCGTTCCCTTGCCACGGGGGTCACAGGAATCTGCCAGTATCCCCGGCTCAGATCCATGATGGTCAGGTACTTGGCCCCGGCCATACGATCGAGCAGGTCATCGATGAGTGGTATGGGAAACGCATCGGGGACCATCACCACGTTGAACCCCCGGTAGTCCACGCAAAACCGCGTAGTTCGGTCCTTTTTAGGAACGAGGACTACAGGTGAGGCCCAAGCGCTGTTGGATGCCTGGATCACCCCCAGCTTCAGCATCTCGTCTATCTCTTGGCGCAGGTTTTCCTGCACCTCAAAAGAGACCCGATATGCTGAACGCCGGATCGGGGGGTGATCGCCGGTGACCACGTCGTGGACAGCCATCTCAGTCCTTCCGGGCAGGCTGCTGAACATCTCCCGGAAGGAGTGTAGGGTGGCCTCCAGCTGGGACCGTTGGTCCTCCGTGAGCTGGTTGCCAACCCTCACATTCTCGATGGATCCATCCGCCTTGGCTTGGGCGAGCAGATCCAGGAGGGTTTCTACCTCTCCCTCCTCGGGAAGGTTGCACACTGGGTGGGCATACGCTTCCCGCTCATGATGAGCCTTCATCATGTTCATGTGGAAGGCCTTCCTCCTTCCACGAGCGTGGTCCAGGGTGACCAGATAGGTGACGGCGTTGAGTTTCTGGTGCATGAGGTATGGACCTTCCCAGGCTGCCTGAAGCTTGTTCTGTGGTAAGGGGACCAGTACCCACACTTTTTGACCCACCTGGTAGGTCCTCTCACAAGCATTCTGGTCGTACCACCGCTTCTCGTCGGCCTGGGCCTGGGCCATATTGTCCTGCACCAGCTTTGCCAAGGCCGATGGCGCGCGACATACTCGATGACCGACACCTCCGAGGTGGCTAAATCCCCTTCCCATGCTTCCTTCACCAGAGTCAGGGGTCCCCGTACACGTCACCCATACAGGAGCTCAAAGGGGGAGAACCCCGTTGAGGCCTGCGGAGCCTCCCGGTAAGCAAATAGCAGGTGTGGGAGATGACTTTCCCAGTCTCTCCCATAGGAGTCGGCGAACGTCTTAAGCATCTGTTTCAAGGTGCCATTGAACCGCTCACACAGGCCATTAGTCTGTGGGTGATACGGGCTGGCCACCAGGTGTTGCACCTGTATTTGCTTACATAGGGACTCCATCAGCTCCGACATGAACTGGGTCCCCTGATCGGTGAGCCTTTCCTGAGGAAATCCTACTCTGGAGAAAATCTCCAATAAGGCGGTTGCCACTTTGTCGGCCTTAGTGGACGACAAAACTACCGCTTCCGGGTACCGGGTGGCGTAGTCTACTACAGTCAGTATGAAGCGTTTCCCGCGGGGGCCAGTGGGCAGGGGTCCCACGAGATCCACAGCCACCCTCGAGAAAGGCTCTCCAATGATTGGCAGAGGTATCAGCGGGGCTTTGGAGTGCCGCCCCGACTTCCCCACCCTCTGACAGGTGACACACGACTTGTAGTAGGCCGTCGCCTCGGCTCCCATCCCAGGCCAGTAGAAATGCTGAGCTATCCTGGTCTTGGTTTTAGCGATCCCCAGGTGTCCGGCCATCGGAATCTCGTGTGCGAGCCGCAACAATTCCGCCCTGAACGGATAGGGTACCACTAACTGTCGGTCCCAGGGCCACGCCTCCGGTGAACCCTGTTGGACCATCATCCGGTACAGCCGTCCCTGGTCCCAGACCACATGTTGCCGTCTGAGTCTTGGGGAGGCTGTGCCGCCCGCTCCTTGAGCACTTTCAGGCTGTCGTCGGCTTCCAACGCAGCCCGAAACTCCTGACTCGATGGGGCAAGAATCGAAGAAACTGCCACATCTTCCGTCAGCACCTCCGGACATGTCTCCTGGCCGCTGTCAGACCCAGCTGCCACTTGGTCAGAAATGGGGAAGCCTTCGGACCTTTCCGAGGCTCCTTGGGCTCCGGCGCTCCCACTCCTGGTGACAGCGGCTATGACCGCTGTGACCGTGGGTAGCGCCCGCTTCCCCTTGGTTTCTGACCAAGCAGCCAGATCAGGCAGGCTTCCTAGGCCTGTCAACATCCCGGACGTGGGGAATTCCTGCTCTGGGGTCTTACCTGGTGGTTCCTCTCCTGGGACACCCCCACCCCCCATGGCTCGCTCCCTCCCCTGCAGAGGCCCTAGACTCAGCGGCCTGGATTCTCCTGGAAGCCCTACACTGCCGGTAGCAACCTTCCTCTCCATCGCTGAGCCTCCCTCTACAGGATCCTGCCCCCCTCCTCCCTCACCGGAGAACAAGAGGTCCCTGTGCGCTGGCTGAGCACCTCTGGGGGCATCCTCACCTTCCTCACCTGCTCTCACTAACAACCCTGTTTGTGTTGTGTCTGTGTGTGGGTTACTCTCAGGTTCCACTCCCTCCTCCTCCACAGGAGACACACTCCATACAACATTATTGGCGTTAGAAGCAGATAAATCAAGACATTCTGGGGGAGCCGAACTTGGGGGTTCAGTGGGTACATACTGCGACACTAACCACCCCAAGTCGGTCCCTAATAAAACATTTGCGGGAATATTTGGTGTTACTCCCACCTCCCGCATCCCCCTCCCGGCACCCCAATCCAAATACACCATGGCAACGGGAAGTGCCGGCTCCACGCCTCCAATCCCAGAGACGGAAAGGGTCTTTCCCGGTACAAAGTTTTCAGGGGACACCACCTCAGGCCGTACCAGGGTTCGTTCAGCGCCAGTGTCCCGCAGTCCCATGACCGCAGAACGGCCTATGGTGACGGGTTGGATATTGTCCAGGGACCTACCACTACCCCCTCCCACACACAGAACATTGGGCGCTCTCTGCGACTGGGATGGGGCCTTTTGGCGCTGGGGACACTCAGCCCTAAAGTGTCCTGGCTTGTTGCAATGATGACAACGTCTTACGTCTGTTCCTTGCCTGGAGAGGGCAACAGGGGGATACACCCCTTGGGTTCTGGGGGCTGGGGAAACAGGGGCAGGATTGGGCTTACCCCCTCTCCAGGTGCTACTGGCAGACTTCTTCGGCTCAGGCGCCCTGTTATTGGCATACTCATCTGTCAGGGCGGCTGTAGCAGAAGCCTCCGTTGGTTTTTGGTCACGGAGGAACTGTCGGAGGTCCTCTGGGCAGTTCCACAAGAACTGCTCCGTGTCGAATAGTTCCTGGACCTCCTGGCGGATAGTAAGCGCTAGACCAGAGGTCCAGTGCTCTGCAGCTCTCAACAGCGCCCGCATATGATCGGTCCAGGTGTCCTTGGGGCCACGCAGCAGGCTCCGGAACTTCTGGCGGTACGACTCCAGAGTGAGGTTGTACTGCAGGATCAGGGCCCACTTGATACTGTCGTAGTCCTGTACCTCCCCGGCAGGTAAGTCCCCCAAGGCATCCAGGGACTTACCCCTCAAACGGGGGGTCAGGTATCTTGCCCACTGATCCCGGGCCAGATGGTTTTGAAGGCAGGTACTTTCGAAAGCCAACAGAAAGGACTCCAGGTCTCCATCTTTCTCAAGCAGGGGGAAGTCCTCAGCTCAGACTTTACAGGTCTTCGCCTCCTGCTGTGCTGGAGGTGCTGTATGGAATCCACGCTGAGCCAGGTCCAGTTGATGCTTGCGCTCTGCATCTCGTTCTGCACGCTCCGCATCTCATTCTGCACGCTCCGCATCTCGCTCTGCACACTCCGCAGCTCGTTCTGCACGCTCCACCTCTTCTATTCCCCGGCGTTCATCCATGAGGAGCCGAAAAGTGGCGGTGTCCCCAGACCGCTGACTGGCCAGGGCCGATTGCAGGAGGGCATCCATGCTGGACAGGCTGTGGTGGGCAGGTGGAGGGCAGTCCACTGCGGGACCGAGTACTGGGGACTGGCTCCCTGAGGTGCCCGAGCTGAGCTCCTCCCCGCCATGAGTAACATTGTCCTCCCCTGCCTGCTCACCGACCAAAGCACTGGTCTTCTCCTTCAACCTGTTCTTGGTGCTTTCCGCCATCTTGGTAACCTTGGGTCACTGACACCGCTGCAACCCTGAGTTTGCACACACCTTGCTATAATTTTACTCTGACCGTCTAGTGTTGGGCTGACCTTAAGACTCCAGCAGTGGAAATTACCACTGGCAGTCTTTAGTGTCTGTGAGTAGGGATCCCACATACACTATACTCTGCAATCCCACCGCTCTGCCACCAATGTGATGAAATGACGGCCGGTGGGTACAGCTCTCTGGCACCCCCTTACCTCTCAGGTCAGTCAAGGTACTGCACCTAGAGTAAGTAGTGCCAGGAAGTTGCTACCAGCGGGGGAAAACACTGTGGTGTGTTGTCCCTTACACGTCACCAATCCGTGACGCCACGATATAGGCACAACTCTCTGGCACCCCCTTGCCTCTCAGGTCAGTCAAGGTACTGCACCTAGAGTAAGTGGTCGCCGGAGAGGCCGTCCTGTAGCCCTCTGGGTATTTGAAGCCCTCTGCAGTGAGGGCGGTATATATATTTCCCTGGCTGCGCCAGTAATATATATCCACACCTCTGACCGTCACTGCCAGCCTTCCTCAAATCCCCCAGATGGTATGCTGCCACCAGTTCTCGTTTGATACAAGCCCGGTCCGTTAATAGACTTGTATCGGGTCAGGAACCAACCCAGTAGCGTTTCAGCCAAGCGTTTCCGGACCAATGGATTCGTATATGCAGAGTAAAGGATACAGCCCACGATTAATTTATGATTTAATCGATTATAGGAATACACTAGATTACAAGGCTATACAATTAACTATACAACGGTATTTGGCCAGAGTAAGAGATATAACAATTAGGATTACAAAACACAGGAATAACAACGATAAATCAGTTACCGTTCTTGTGGTGCAAGAGAGGATCTGCTATCCCACAGGTTCAAGCTTAGTTGCAGTCGTCCAGGCCTCAGTAGCACATGGCGAAGGTGCTCCTCTCACTCAGAGACCTGGACCCGACGTTAGGAGTTGTTCACATCATCTCCTGGGTCAAAACTGAGGGGGTTTCTGGCTGTCGGCTATACTAAAGTCCTGTCACGCCCACTCTTGGTGATGTCAGTTCACTAAGCCCCCCCCACTACCAATGCCAGTTTTGGCTCCATTTGAGGAAAGTACCCATAACTTTTCCTGGGGTGATCTCATCGTATCATCAGAGGTCTCGTCGTGATCCTACTCTTCTGGGGAAGCCATTGACTCTAAACATGCCTCCCCTGGGACCTTGTATATGGTTCTTCTAAATATCTAGCTTTCTAGGCCACTCATGGATTTATAAGTCCCATGATTGTGTCCGCGGGCACCTTCCCCACATGATACATTTTATTCGGGTTCCCTAACTTGTAACGTGTGGTTATGAATTGATAGTATGTCTGTAGCTTTTGGCGGACATTTTCCACAAAGAAAGCACATGGTTCCTTGGGACAATGGAGAGGTTTGCAGGCTTGCACAAATGGTTTGCTTCTGGTTTCAAGTGACATCAAGGTGTTAATTACCCCCCTGGGGCCTAGCTGTCTCTGTTCTGCTTGGACACAACAGAGCTGGCCCATCTATTTACCATATCAAAGAAGTTCCTTGAGACTGATCTCCAGAGGTGGGGGCGAATTGCTCTGTTTACCAGGGGCTGGAGAATTGTGACATGGTAGGAGTTGTGTGAGGGATTTTTAGAAATGGCAATAGGGAATATTTTCAGGTATGACGTATCATACCTAAAATGGCGGCTAACTTTCATGACAGACCCACTTTGCAGTTTATTCCTTATGAGGCGCAAAGATCAATAGTTTCAATAAAGTCACATAGTTAGACATCTTTCGAATATATTTTGAAGGCTTGATGGTTAGTGTTTTAGCACAGCTGCTTAGCAGTTGCACAGCTAACATTACTCACCGGCAACTTAACTAAAAAATGCTGGGCAAAACACAGGTTTGAGTCAGACTCAGTTTCTGTTCACACACTCTGATGGTAGTTTGAATGAGAGTTGTCGCCACCACTGGACGCACCCGGGCAAGTGCACGGCCCTGGACAAACTAGATGGAGGCCCACTTAATGGCATACCGCCAATGGTGGCAGACCACACGACCACTCAACTCCCCCCCACATTCCTCCCGCATCGTACCTTTAACTGTTCCTGAATGCTGATACAGTTGAAGACAATGATGGGAGAGGGAGCCGTCCCTGATGCTCCGTCTCCCATCATTCTCCCTCTGCGTCTGAGCTTTGTGAAGTGTCAGTGCAGAGGGCACAATGACATCACTACAGCACACCCTCAGTGCCAAGAAGTACAGAGGTTCAGAATACCAGAGACTGCAGAGATTTGAGCAGTGGGGGAACAGGGAAAGGTGACTATTTATTTATTTATTTTTAATGTGGTGAGCACTATATGGGGCCCAATATACTGAATGGGGCAATATAATGGGGCCCATTATACTGAATGGAGCAATATTTGGGGCCCATTATAGTGTATTGAGCACTATATGGGGTCCATTATACTGTATGGAGGACTATGTGGGGCCCATAATATTATAAGGACTATATAGGAAGAAAATGACTTTTGTAAAAGGTACACTGCTGCTGAGAATTGTTTCTATTGGTAGGATATATTTATCAATATCCCGTTTATCTCCAATACTACAGGTGCTGAAACCTGTGGACCCTAGATTACCTGAATCCCCTCTGCTGTATGGTATTGTAGAATTTACAATAGATATAACTGATGTAATGTAAGAAGTATTGAAATCTTTGGCATTGTACTATACCTATATTTTTCTGCCATATCTGTGCACCATAAATTGTGGTATGTGTTAAAGGGACCAACTGAGACTCTTTCGCCTGGTGTGTGCTTTCCCAATGAATGCAGAGGAGAGGGAAAGCATGCTGGATACTGGGCTGTGACGTGCGGTGAAACCCTGCCCACAGCCCAGGAATCAGGGGAGAGCATGTCACTAGCTGCAGCCAGAATTTGACGTAACATCAGCGGATGTCAGAGCAGGCTGCAGCCGCGTCACATGATGCCTAATGAGCGGTCAGCGATAGCGCCTCTCACAGGAAACAATGATAATGGAAGGTAATTACAAATACACTTCTTTTCACTGTTTAAATCGATGGGGGCATTATGTATAGTAGTGGACAACCTCTTTAAGGTGGTCTGATTCAGTTAGACTGGATACTCATCAGAACGATGGAAGTGGTCTGAAATCAGTCCAAGTGCACAGGAGCATTGGGAGCCCCAGGAGAATAGCCGTATACATAGGAAATCAGCTACTGCAGCAAACAATGCTGACAGGTCCCCAAAACGCTCTGCAGTTTGTTACTGCTACCAATTGACACATGTTCAATTTCTCCATGCGACACACTTCCTCCACAGCAGTCTTACAATAAATATCTTATGCTCACATTACAATGTTGCTATTAGTGTTGAGCCACCCCCGTAGTGTTCGAGTTCGGTTCGGTTCGTCGAACACCCGTGTGTTCGCCGAACTGTTCGTCGAACTGTTCGTCGAACACCTTCGAACACCGTTAAAACCAATGGCAGGCAAACAAAAACACATAGAAACACATAGAAAACACCTTCAAAGGTGTCCAAAAGCTGACAAACTGCTCAGAAGACATAACTAACACATGGAAAAGTGACAAGTACATATAGTCATGCGAAAATAAAAGAGGTGGAGGAGTAAAAGGAGGGGGAGACACAGATATAGGCATGTCATGCCCTTCTAAAATCCAAAAAGTGAGAAGCCGACACGGCCAGTCCGCTCCTGCCCGTGCCACCTCCGTGTCGCCGGGTTTGTGCCAGAGCCGCGGTGAACCCTGACGGCCAGCCCCCCTCTCCCAATACTGGTGCCTGTCCGCTGGTGGGTCGAGCGAGCCCCCCTGTGGTGGAGGCAGCTCTAAGCTTTTTAATTTAAATTGTCTCTCTAATTTGAATGAATACACTTTAAATCCATTTACAAGGATCTATTGGAGGGCAAGTCTCATGCCAGCAGCCGCGGTAATTCCAGCTCCAGTAGCGTCCACTAAAGCTGCTGCAGTTAAAAAGCTTTTATAAGGATCGAGCTCGGCTGTCCACCGCAAGGCATCCTACTGCCAGTCCCAGCCCCTATGCCTTGGGGTGCCTCCTGATGCTCTTCACTAAGTATCCCATGGTCCCGAAGCATTTCCTTTGAAAAAATTAAGTGTCTAAACTACAGGTGGTGCAGCTTGCTTAACAGCCGGGATAATCCGCTGACTAGCAGACACTGCTACTAGGCACAAAGTATTTCCTGGGCTAGATGCAGTTAAAAATTTGTAATTAGATACTCTCTTTGGATGCTGAGAAAGCATTCCATAGAGTCTCCTGGCACGCCATATATGATTCTCTTAAAAAGCTTGGGGTAGGGGTCTAGGGGACCCTTTTATAGCCAAAATCACGGCCCTGTATCGCAATACGTCACCTAGGCTGAAGATAAATGGAACTGTAGCACCCTGAGGGCTCGGTTGCTACAGACGTATTGCACCTCACCCAGAGGTGTGATATCTCACTCTCAGGTAAGGATGTAGTGTGGATCAGGACCCGACACCTGCATGCATTACACCACATTGCCGTGGGGCAGGGCGACCAATATGCCCCTGAGATGGGCACGACAGTCCCTGTCCCTGGCTGGAGTGGGGGGAGGGAACACTGAGGAAGGGGAACCCTGTAGTGCAGGAGCAGGGAGGAAGCAGTTCCTGGGTGCATTGAGAAGGGAGTATAAAAGGTGGGCACCATCTTAGTTCAGTGCAGAGAAGTCTGAGCAGAAGTGGCAGGGAGCAGGGGCTCTGCATGAGCTCTGCTCCGGAGGCGGGCCTAGTAACAGAGGCCCAGGCCTGGAAGAGGGAGAAGGAAGGAAGAGGAGCGGAGAAGGCTCCAGGAACGAGGAATGAAGGGATCCCAGGGGTGCGGACAGGCGAGTCGCCACCGCACGCCCGAATCCACCTGCGTGGATGGGTCAGGCCAAAGGGGGAGACCGGTCCCCGAACTAGTGGAGGCAGGAAACGACCCTCAGCTAGAAACCGGAGGCTCTGACATTTTATGTGGCGCAGCCCCTCGCTACACCCGCTAGGAAGGCACCACATAGGGTCAGGGAAACTGGCGCCAAGTTTACCAAGAGGAGGCCCGAGGCAGCCGGACAGAAGTGTTGGTAAGAAAGGCCAGACAAAGGACACACAAAGGGGGTCCTGTGAAGTGCTCCAAAGTTATCTGGGAGTTGTCTGAGCCCCTCACCTGGTGAGCACAGTACGACGTGGGCAGCCGTTACCTGCAGACGTGGTCTGGATAATAAGAACTGTGAGTAAAGGCCCTGAACTGCATCACTGACTCCGTGTCATTACTGCTGCTGCCCTGCACCATCACCCCCATCCTCCGCATACACTGCCCTGAGGCTATACTCCTCCCGTGGGGAGTTATGCTACGCTCTGCTGCACCCACAACACCAGCCTCAGTGGTCTGCCCTGTAGCGGCGGTTCACTCTGACCGCAATCCACGGGTGGCGTAGTCGGACATTTAAACATAAAAACCACATAAATAGTTCCGCCACTGGTTTGACCGCCCTGAGCCACGGAACCGGGTCGCCGCCACGAAGACTACAACCACCAGCATCCACCAAAAAGGGTCCGGCTCCGGGTGTCCCAAGGCCCAGGGGGTGCGTCAGAACATTTTCATCACCTTTCACAATCACCAATGGGACAAGGCAGTGATGTCCTCTGTCCCCTCTCTTATACATCCTAGTGACGGAGCACCTGCTCTCATCAATTCGCCATAACCCCAATATTAGGTGGATTGAGGTGGGAGGCACCGAGTACAAGTGCTCTCTATTTGCTGATGATGTCCTAGTATATATCACTCAATCACATATATCCATCCATGCTGTTATGGCTGAAATAGATCACTTTGTTACATGGTAAAATTTTAAAATCAATGCAGCGAAGTCTGAGGCCCTCGATGTCTCCCTCCCCAAATCCATATAGGATTCCATCCAGTCCAACTTTCCCTTTGCCTGGCCCTCACAGGGTATCAAATACTTAGGAATTCCTATTCATAGAGACCTCTCCCATCTATGTTATCTTAATTTTGGGCCCTTTATTGAACAACTCCATACAGACCACGGTTGGCAAGTTAGAACTGTAAGATTCACTACGTGAACCACTGGTGTTTTGTGGAAAAGCACATGTACACTGCGTTCCAAATTATTATACAAAAAGTGTTTAGGAGTGATAAGGGAAGAATTTGTTTGTTTGTCAGTTAAACTCATTGATGGTGATGTGTGTCAGGGCTCTTTATATCACTGTAAGCAATTGCAGACACCTGTGCTAATTAGTTTGGCAGGTGTGTCCAATGAAAGGCAAGACTACTTAAGAAGGCTCTCTCACATTATTAAGCAGCCTACATTTTCTGCCAAAATGGGAAAGAAAAAGGATGTGTCGGCTGCTGAGAAGCAACAAATTGTGGAGTGTTTAGGTCAAGACATGACTACAATCAACATTGTGCGATGATCAGGATGAAGTGTCTTGGCAATCAAGAAGTATGTAGCTGATTCACAGTACACACGTGTGCGTGCTGATAAGGGCAAATTGAGGACTCTTTCCTACAGGCAATTACGTCAGGTTGAAAGAGCAGCGGCAAAAAAGCCTTGTCATAGCAGCAGACAAGTTTTTGAAGCTGCTTGTGCCTCCAACGTCCCCCGAACAACAAGATGCAGGGTCCTTCAGAGGTTTGCAGCTGTGCATGCGCCATCCTGTCGACCTCCTCTATCCACTTCACACAAGCAGAAACGGCTCCAGTGGGCCAAACATTACATGAAGACTGATTTCAAAACTGTTTTGTTCACGGATGAGTGCCGTGCAGCGCTCGATGGTCCAGATGGATGGAGTGGAGGATGGCTGGTTGATGGACACCCCACGCAAACACGGCTACAGCGCCAACAAGGAGGAGGTGGAGTAATGTTTTGGTCTGGAATCATGGGGAGAGAGATTGTCGGCCCCTTTAGGATCCCTGAAGGCGCTAAAGATGAACTCCATAATGTATGTGGATTTTCTCAAACAGCACTTCCTGCCATGGTTCAAGAAGAAGAACCGTGTATTTCACAGCAAGATCATTTTTCTGCATGATAATGCACCATCTCATGCTGCACATAAAACATCTGCATCTCTGGCTGATATGGGCATAAAAGGGGACAAACTTATGGTGTGACCCCCATGCTCCCCTGACCTCTACCCCATTCAGAACCTTTGGAGCATCATTAAAAGGAGTGTCTATGATGGCGGGAGGCAGTTCACATCTAAGCAACAGCTCTGGGAGGGTATTCTGTCCTCATGCAAAACAATTGAAGCAGAAACCATCCAAAACCTGACAAATTCAATGGACGAGAGAGTTCAGAAGCTCCTTTCGAACAAGGGGTCCTATGTGAAAATGTAACATCACCTAGAATAAAGTTTTGAGTTGAAAACTGTTTGATTTCAGTTTCTAACAACCTGCTAATGCTTATAATTTCAAAAATGACCATTTTTTTGGTCTTTATTAAAATGAAAAGGTTGATCGAAAAGTTTGGGGGATCTAAGAGTGTGGCAACCCAGTAGTCATGATTACTTCGAATTCTGACAATATGAGGGTCATGCTGCAGGTAGTGCAGCAAGATGGCACTTATGTGCCTTGCGCATCTCGGAGCCCCAAAATTATTTTCCGGGCTAGATGCAGCTAAAAATTATTTTTAATTTTAAATCTGGTGAAGCTTTAGTATAGATGGCCTAATAGGATCAGTGCTGCACACTGCTACAAAGCCCAAATTATTTTCCAGTCAAGATACAGATAAACATGATTAGTAATTTGAAAGCTTAAAACGGTTGGTAGGGTGATTTTAACCAATCATCAAGCTTTTACTCTCCCCAGGATGACACAGGGGTAGAAAAGTCGTTTCGGATCCATGATTTGTTCATCTTTATGAACGTGAGTCTGTCTACATTATCAGTGGAGAGCCGCGTGCGCTTATCTGTCAGCACACCACCAGCAGCACTGAACACACGTTCAGACAGAACGCTGGCTGCGGGGCATGACAAGATCTCCAAGGCGTAAGTGGCTAGCTCCGGCCATTTATCCAGATTGGAAGCCCAAAAAGAGCAAGGGTCCAGTGACACAGTCGTGGCTTCAATGTTTACTTGGAGATACTCCTGTACCATCGTCTCTAGGCGTTGACTATGTGTCAGACTTCTTGTCTCCTGTGGCCTTGCAAAGGATGGGCTAAAAAAGTGGTGAAATGATTCCACAAAATTGATGTTACCAGCAGATACTGTGGTTCTGTTACGGTTTGAGTGCTGAACACTTGACGGTCCCACGGTTGGCAAGTTGGAACTGTGAGATTCACTACGTGCACCACTGGTATTTTGTGGAAAAGCACATGTAAGATTCTGCAACAGTCTCTGCTGATACTCCTGCATGCGTGCATCCCTTTCTATGGCAGGAATAATTTCTGCAAATTTACTTTTGTACCGGGGATCTAACAGTGTGGCAACCCAGTAGTCAGGATTATTTCTAATTCTCACAATTCGAGGGTCATGTTGCAGGTAGTGCAGCAAGAAGGCACTCATGTGTGTTGCGCATCCAGGAGCACCAAGTCCCTGTTGTGTTGGTGGCGAGGTAACAATCATGCTTCCTTCCTCTGTCCTCTCCCCCCAACCTCGCACAACAGAAATGTGATCAAGGTCTCCCTCATCTGATGAGTCTTCCATCAGTTCGTCCTACACTTCTTCCTGGGCTCCTGCACCTTCCTCACTAGTTTGGCTGCTACCATGCGCCCTGGTAAAACCATCTCCCCCACCCTCACATGCCTGCCGCCTTGGTGCTGCCGACCGTCTGGACCTTGCAGATGTTAGCCCTTCCGCATACAACTCCTCCTCCTCTACTTCCTCCACCTCCTCTTGTGCCACCACCTGACTCCGAATTCTGTTTAACATGTGCTCCAGCATGTAAATCACCGGAATAGTCATGCTGATAATGGCATCGTCAGCACTAAACATCTTCGTCGCCATTTCAAAACTGTGCAGAAGGGTGCATAGGTCCCTGATCTGAGACCACTCCTCCAGCGTGATTTGCCCCAAGTCTGAATCTCGTTGGCCCAGGCTATACGTCAGAACGTATTGCACCAGGGCTTGTCGGTGCTGCCACAGTCGCTGCAACATGTGCAGAGTTGAATTCCACCGGGTAGGCACATCGCATTTTAGCCGGTGAAGTGGCAGGCCCAACGACTTCTGTAGAGATGTAAGTCGCTGAGCTGCGGGATGCGAACGGCGGAAGTGAGCACACAGCGACCGTGCCCTCTGCAGAAGGCCATCTAGTCTGGGATAGTGGGCTAAAAATTGCTGGACAACCAGGTTCAACACGTGAGCCATACAAGGCACGTGTGTGACATTGCCCCGGCGAAGGGCCGCACCCAGGTTTGCAGCATTGTCGCACACGGCCTTCCCTGGTTTCAGGTCCAGTGGAGACAACCATTCATGAAATTGGTTCTCCAGAGCTGACCACAACTCCTCAGCTGTGTGACTCACATTTCCCAGACATTTCAATGTAAAAACCGCCTGATGACGTTGAGCCCTACTGCCAGCATAGTAAGGAGGTGTGCAGGATCCCTTCTGCGCAGTTAGAAAGCTTGTGGCATGACCAGACAGGCTTTGGGTGCAGGTGGAAGACCGAGAGGAGGTTGAGGAGGCAGAAGCAGTGGAGGAACTTTGACATAAAGAGGATTGACGCACAACTCGTGGGGATGGCAAGACTTGGACAGCAGCCCCTTGTCCTGCTGTCACCATAGTTACCCAGTGCCCAGTCAGCGACATGTAACGCCCCTGTCCATGCCTACTCGTCCAAGTGTCTGTGGTGAAATGCACCCTGTCACACACAGAGTTTCTCAAAGAAGCGGTGATGTTGTGTGCGACATGCTGGTGGAGCGCAGGCACACCTTTCTTTGAGAAGTAGTGCCGACTGGGCATCTGGTACTGGGGCACTGCGACGGACATAAGGTCTCGAAAATCCTCTGTGTCCACCAGGCGGAAAGGCAGCATTTCTGTAGCCAAGAGCTTGCAGATGGTGAAATTCAACCTCTTAGCTTTCTCATGGCTAGGAGGAAATGGTCTTTTACTTGTCCACATCTGAGGGACCGAGGGCTGGCTATTGTGCTTAGACGGGGTTGATAAGGGTGTCCCCGGCAAACTGCCGGTCTGTGAGGAAGATGCAGGCGGACATGTTAGGTTGCCTTGATCCAAAGGTGGTGCTATCGATGTCGGACAGCGCTCAACACCAGCTGCTGTTACCACCTCCAAAGAAAATGATGACCTGCCAATCACGCTGGCTGTTGCGGGTAAAGAGGTGGCAGGTCTGCGCCCCAAAACAGGTGTGACTGCTGTCCCCCCAGTCACAGAGGATGAAGAGGCCGCGGATGCACAAGATATGGCAGACGGTGATTGGCCCGGCCGGCTAGGCCGCATTGTAGCACACTGAGCTTCCCACTGCAACTTATGCTTCATGTCCATGTGCCGGTTCATGCATGAAGTACTCAAACTATGTATTTTTTGGCCTCTACTTAGCTTTTGCTGACAAATGTTACAGATAACACGAGTTGGGTCATCTTTATCGATCTGAAAAAATGCCCAGGCTATGCAAGGCTTAGCACCCATGCGACCTGAAGAGCCACCACGACTTGTGGTGAGAGGCAGAGTTGTGTTTGAGGATGCAGTTGTTGACGTGCTTCCAGTACTACGTCTCTGTCCAGGAAGGCGCAACCTGACCTCGTCGTCACTAGCATCTTCCTCCACCTCCTCTGCTGACCTCATCTCTTGGCTGACTGTGGGTTGACAGTAAGTGGGATCTCCGACCTCATCATCATCACCCTGTGCGTTATCACACCCGTCGTCCTCAGAGCCAACCTGTTCCTGCCCTGACAAAAAACTAAAGTTGTCGCTCCAATCAGGTATTTGAGTCTTATCATCGTCTTCCTCATTGTCTCCACCAACAGGAGTTACAGTTTGGGAATGAGGGTCTACATTATGGTCAGAACCTTCTGCGTCTGGTCCTGGATCCGACTCATAAAGATTCTGGGCATCAGTGCAGATCATTTCCTCGTCTGGATTCACAGAAGCGCTGGAGTCGACCTCTGATTCCCAGGCTATAGTATGAGTAAACAGCTCTGCAGACTCAACCATCTGTTCTACCTCATACTCAGACGGGCAGCTGGAGATTTGGGAGCTGTGAGGAAGCAAGTGCGATTTGGGTGACACCTTTGAGGACTGGAGTATTTGTGATGTTGAAGTTGATGTGGAGGAGAGCCCACTTAAAGGAGCACTTGATATCCGTTGAAGCACCTGCTGTTTTTGTGCCTCATCTGGAATTTGTAGCGATTGGCGTGGCCGTAAGAAAGGGATCTTATCACATTGTCCGCTAAAAGAAGTAGACATTTTAGTTTGGCTGGAAGATGGTCTTTCTTCTGCAGATGTTACTGTTGCTTTAACACCTACCCCACGGACACAACCTTTTTTCCCCTTCCCAACACGCCTATTCCCCTTTCCACCAGCAGCAGGCCTTTTTCCACTCATTTTGGTGGTTAACTAATTCACAACTCTGGAGTTGTTTGCACAAAAAAACAATGGATGGTAACCGAGCAGAGCTGAGTGGCCAAACTGTGGTATTAGGCCAAAACTATTGGCTGGGTTAGATGCAGAAAAAAATTATTTTGAATTTGCAACCTGATAGAGGTCAGTATAGATTGACTAATACAAATAGTCCCACACACAGCTAGAAGCCCAAATATTTTTTCAGAGGTACTGTAGATGCAGATAAAAATTAGTTTTAATTTGCAACCTGATGGAGGTCAGTATAGATGGACTAATAGAGAAAGTCCGACACACTACTAGAAGGCCAAATATTTTTTCAGAGGTAGATGCAGAAAAAAATATATTCAGTTTGCAACCTGATGGAGGTCAGTATAGATGGACTAATAGACCAAGTCCCACACACCGCTAGAAGCCCAACTATTTTTTCAGAGCTAGATGCAGAAAAAAATTATATTCAATTTGCAACCTGCTGGAGGTCAGTATAGAAGGACTAATAGAACAAGTCCCACACACTGCTAGAAGCCCAAATATTTTTTCAGAGCTAAATGAAGAAAAAAATTATTTTTAATTTGCAACCTGATGGAGGTCAGTATAGATGGACTAATAGACCAAGTACCACACACTGCTAGAAGCCCAAATATTTTTTCAGAGCTAGATGCAGAAAAAAATTATTTTTAATTTGCAACCTGATGGAGGTCAGTATAGATGGACTAATAGACCAAGTCCCACACACCGCTAGAAGCCCAAATATTTTTTCAGAGCTAGATGCAGAAAAAAATTATTTTTAATTTGCAACCTGATGGAGGTCAGTATAGATGGACTGATAGACCAAGTCCCACACACCGCTGAGAAAAAATCCAGTTATGATTTTGGTGCATGAACAGTTATCGAACATAACCTCGAACAGCCGAATTTTTCTCAAATTGTTCGTGTTCGCCGAACGGCTCGAACACCGCCCAAAACAGCTTGAATTTGAGATTGGCGAACAGTTCGAGTAGAACAACGCTCATCTCTAGTTGCTATGTATCCAGACACTTGACCAGAGACAAAAATTGCCTACAGTACACACTAGACCAGTAGCCTTCATGGTCAACTCTAAAAGCATCTGAATATGTTAACAACACTTGGAGAATGACATAATGGTTGTAGTAACCACTAAACTCACATTGGCATAAAACTGTCACGGGTGTATCAGGTTTGACAGACAGTCGTTCTGGATCCGGCTGTAGAATGTCGCTGTACTTGGCTTTTCAGACACCTTCTTGATCTTTTCATCTCTGTAGTGTAGTGGTATCCCTCTCTCTAGGACCTAGCAGTGATCTCCACCTTCTGCTGCTAATTGACACACCCTTGCTTGATATTTAAAAGCTCTGTGTCTCCACAGAGTCGCCGGTGATAGAACTATTTTCCCTTCACCCATGACGGCACACCTGAGAGAGGGATCCATCCCACCAAGGACAGGAAACCGTCAGAAATAAATGGGTGGTACCTCTCCCCCACTTCAGTTGGTTTTCTGTCCTTGATGGGGACCTAAAAAGAATTACATCGGTGAAGTAAGAAGAAAGAAGATGTGTTTTGTTTTCTACTTACTCAGTCCTGTCCCAGTGTACAGAAGAACAGGCTGTGGCATGGGCACCGGCATTCAGGGTTTGGAAGTGCCGTCCACAGGTCCTTCGGGGCAGTGAGGACAGTTCCGGCTATCCGCAGACTGCGGTGCCGCCCTCCCCCTGCCATGCTTCCCTTTACATGTGATGTTGTGCGGCGGCAGCTTCTGGGGATGACACGCACACGCCGGCATCACACGTCCCTGATGTTACAGGCGCGGGGCACATTGGGCGAGGCGTGCCTGGATGACATCGGGGACGGGGCACCAGATCATAGATGGCGGCGCCCTTTAGCGTTGCCGGTTGGGAAATTATGCATCCCCGGTCGGCAGACGTGAGGAGGGGGGAGGGCAAAGCAACAAATTACTGGGTGGAGGTGGACCCGATGACCCTGGCATCTCTACAAAAGGTGAGGAAGAAAAGTAATTAATTTGGCCTAGGAAGCAATGAAATCTCTAATGATGACATTGAGGAAAGCAATGTCTCTGTTAGGGACTATAACGTCATGTCTCTCAGCGGTCAGATGGGCCCAGGTTCACATGAGACAACTCCAGTGGGAAATCCTGTTTGCACAGAAGTAATTAAATAGACATTTAGAAGGGAATGTAGATCTTTCCTTAGAGGTCAAAGACTCCCTCTCATGATGGACAGCCAGAAAAAATGTAACATCTGGAATGCAGTGGTCTATACCTGTCAACGGCATAATAACAACTGATGCAAGCAGCTCGGACTGGGGAGTTCATCTAGCAGACCACACAATCCATGGATCCTGGAAAGGGTTGGAGAGGGAGAAATCGTCAAACCTAAAAGACCTATGGGCAGTAGAGAAAGCTCTAGAAGACTTTCTTCCTCACATTCAGGGTCACCATGTCTGAATTATGTCAGACAACCAAACAACAGTGGCATACATAAATCACCAAGGGGAACAAGGTCTCACTCCCTAATGATGGCGGCAGGCAGACTTTTTCAACTGGCAGAACAATGTCTTCTGTCCCTCACGGCATTACACATAAGGGGGGTAAAAAACACAAAGGCAGACTTTCTAACCAGCAACAGGTTAAGACAGGGGGAGTGGGCCCTACACCCTGTGGTAATTTATCAGATAGTCCAGCTATGTGGATTGCCAGAAATAGATCTGTTCGCCAGCAGGTCTAACAGGAAGGTAGAAAAGTTCTGTTCATAAGACCCAACAGAAAAAAACATACGCAGTAGATGCCCTCCAGGTGCATTGGAATTTCAAAAACGCCTATGCCTTTCCTCCAATAGTGATGATTCCGGCAGTAGTAAGGAAGATCAGGGAGGATCAGGAGAGAATAATTCTAATCAACCCTTTTGGCCAAAAAGACCTTGTTTTTCTCTAGTCCAGCTAATGTCAATATCAGATCCTTGGATCCTGCCGGAGAGGTCGGACATTCTTATACAAGGGCCAGTATTCCACTCACAAGTCAAAGGTTTCGATCTTGTAGTGTGGAATTTGAGAGGGCAGTATTAAGTAACAAAGGGTTTTCCCTAGGCGTAGTTTCCACCCTGCTGAGCAGCAGTAAACCTATAACAACTAAAATTTATGGCAGGACATGAGAAAAATTCCTAAAATTTTTAGGGACCCCATTAAGTGATAAACCTCCAATAGGGCCCATCCTAGAGTTCTTACAAAAAGGATACGACCTGGGGTTGGCCACCAGAACACTTAAAGTGCAAGTGTCAGGATTAGGGGCATTATATAACTGTAACCTGGCGGGTAACAGATGGGTTTCAAGGCTCATTAAGGCCTGTGTCAGGTCCAGACTGGTTCGGGTTCCCAGAATTCCTCCTTGGGACTTGAATCTGGTTCTGAATGCTCTAGCGGGAAACCCATTTGAGCTTCTGCAGGATCTTTCAGCAAAAATTCTTACCCTTTAAATGATTTTATTAGTAGCGTTAACATCAGCTCGTAGAGTGAGTGACCTGCAGGCCCTTTCAGTCAACCCTCCTTATACGCAAATATATGATGACAGAATTGTACTAAAGCCAGATCCAGCGTATCTCCCTAAAGTGGCTTCAAAATTCCATTGTACCCAAGAAATTATCATACCTTAATTTGGAACAATTCTAAAAACTTAGGAGAAGCGAGATATCTTAATCTATATGTTAGGAGGTTACTATTACAATATATATCTATAACCGTGGAGGAAGGATCATTCCCTGTTCCTAGCCTATCAAGGGAGTAGGATGGGTTACGGAGTGCCAAAATGTACCATCGCTATGTAGTATCATAGTTTTTTTAAGGTTGAAGGAAGACTAAGTCCATCTAGTTCAACCAATAGCCTAACATGTTGATCCAGAGGAAGGCAAAAAAAAACCCATGTGGCAAACACTAAGCTCCACATTGGGAAAAAAATTCCTTCCTGACTCCATACGACAATCAGACAAATTCCCTGGATCAACACCCTATCAAGGAAACTAGTATATATAACCTGTAATATTATACTTTTTAAGAAAGGCATCCATGCCCTTCTTAAATTTTAGTAGTGAATCACTCATTACAACATCATGCAGCAAAGAGTTCCATAGTCTCACTGCTCTTACAGTAAAGAATCCGCGTCTGTGATTATGATTAAACCTTCTTTCCTCCAGATGTAGAAGATGCCACCTTGTCTCCGTCTCAGGCCTCAGAGTAAAAAGATCAGTAGAAAGGTCTTTGTACTGACCCCTCATATACTTGTACATAGTAATAAGATCACCCCTAAGCCTTCGTTTTTCCAAACTAAATAACCCCAGGTGTAATAACCTATCTTGGTATTGGAGACCCCCCAGTCCTCTAATAACCTTGGTCGCTCTTCTCTGCACCCGCTCTAGTTCAGCTACGTCTTTCTTATACACCGAAGACCAGAACTGTACACAGCATTCTAAGTTTGGTCGCACTAATGACTTGTATAGAGGTAAAATTATGTTCTCCTCGTGAGCATCTATGCCTCTTTTAATGCATCCCATTATTTTATTTGCCTTTGCAGCAGCTGCCTGACACTAGCCACCAAACGTGAGCTTGTTGTCCACCAATACACCCAGGTCTTTTTCAGTTACGGTTTTGCCCAGTGTTTTACAATTAAGCATATAATTAAACATTTTATTTCCTCTGCCCAAGTGCATTACCTTACATTTATCCCCATTCAAAGCTCGTTTGCCATTTATCAGCCCAAGCTTCTGGTTTATATAGATCCTCCTGTAATATAAAATTGTCCTCTTCTGTATTGATTACTCTGCAGAGTTTAGTGTCATCTGCAAATATTGAAATACTACTCTGTATGCCCCCTAACAGGTCATTAATAAATATGTTAAAAAGAAGTGGGCACAATACTGACCCCTGTGGTTCCCCACTGATAACGGAGACCCAGTTTGAGTGTGTTCCATTAATAACCACCCTTTGTTTCCTATCACTGAGCCAGTTCTTAACCCACATACATATATTTTCCCCTATCCCCATTGTTCTCATTTTATGTATCAACCTTTTGTGTGGAACCGTATCAAAAGCTTTTGAAAAGTCCATATAAACAACATCCACTGCATTTCCTTGGTCCAGTCCGGAACTTGCCTCCTCATAAAAGCTGATCAGATTAGTTTGACAGGAACAGTCCCTCGTAAACCCATGTTGACATTGGGTCATGAGGTTATTCTTCTTCAGAAACTCTAATAACATCTCTTAGGAAACCCTCCAGGATTTTACCCACAGTAGAGGTTAAGCTTACTCGCCTATAATTTCCAAGTTCGGTTTTTGTCCCCTTTTTGAATATTGGCACCACATTTGCTATACGCCAGTCCTGTGGTACAGACCCTGTTATTATGGAATCTTTAAAGATTAAAAATAATGGTCTCTCTATGACGTTACTTAATTCCTGCAGTACTCGCGGGTGTATCCCATCCGGGCCCAGGGATTTGTCAACTTTATTGATTTTTAGACGCTGCCGTACTTCCTGCTGGGTTAAGCAAGTGACATTTAATGGAGAATTTTGTCATCACTAATCATGTTTTCTGTCATGCGATTTTCTTGTGTAAATACTGTTGAAAAAAATCATTTAGCATATAGGCTTTTTCCTCATCCTCATCCACCATTTCACCCAGACTATTTTTAAGGGGGCCAACACTATCATTTTTTAGTTTTTTACTATTTATATAGTTAAAGAATATTTTGGGATTATTTTTACTTTCTCCGGCAATAAGTCTCTCTGTCTCAATCTTTGCTGCCTTGATTTGGTTTTTACAGAATTTATTGAATTTTCTGTATTTATTTAATGCCTCATCACTGCCTACTTGCTTTAGTTCTCTATATGCTTTCTTTTTGTCACTTATTGCGCCCCTTACAGCTCTATTTAGCCATAGTGATTTCCTCCTATGTGGCTTAGGGAGGCCATCTCCGCATCGCACAGGGCGTGCACTGGGGGAATTCATAAGCCTGCAGTCACACAGAGTGACTGTAGACTTATCGATTTGGACCGGACAACCCCTTTAAGCTACTCATCTTCTGGATATAGTGTGGACTTTTGCTCTATTAGTTTAACTATACTCATATCTGCCGAAAATTAAACTGGTAAATACTTTCAACTTTAAAAACTTTTGCATTAACTTGTAAACTGTACTTTAATGGATATTTCTATGATTTTATTATGGACTTTTTACAACTAATGTTACATGGACTTCTGATCCGTGATTTATGCGTGAATATCTTGCACCATGGTATTTTTAACTTTTTTTTAAAGCAATATATTCATTGCACCATGACATAATAATCCTAATAATCAATAAAAACTAAGATAAAAAAGATAAACTGATCGGATACCTTAGGGCAGAGACAATGAACGGACTGGCCCAGCACCTCTCCTGACCTGAGCATGACAGTGTGATGGATTTTTATGCAGCTGTCAAGACGACCAGTACAAGGTTTACAATGCGATCCTCGCACAAGCAATACGACAGCCTGTCTCAGCCCTTAGCTAAAAAGTCTGTGATCCACAATTTAGTATATTTATTTGGCATATCCATGTAAGTCACCACACTTATGTAAACTGAAAAAGTATTCATACCCCTTAAATTTTTTACACATTTTTTCCCTTACACCCACACAGACTAACATGTATTTTATGTGACATATCAACTTAAGGTTCTACTTTGTTCTCTTCTGACCAGAGCACCATACATGGTAGCTGTCTCATCTACATGGCTTTTTGCAACCTGTAAATTGAACTTCTTATGGCTTGCTTTAAAAAATGATTTTCTTTTTGCCACTCTTCCATAAAAGCCAGATTTGTGGAGTATGTTTAATAGTTGTCCTGTAGACAGATTTTCCCAACTGGGCTGTGGATCTCTGCAGCTCTCCAGAGTGACCATGGTCCTCTTGGCTGCTTCTCTAACTAGTAGAGGGGATGGGAAGAAAAACGCCGGACACGATCATGCAACCAGAGAACATACTAATGAAAGAATTGAAGTGCGACAAAGAAGGTCCAAGACAAGATACTTGGAAGGGAGGTAAGAAAATTTCTAATACAATCCACAGGGAGAAGATTGGAACAAAACAAAATCGTGTAAACTGCGTGCTAGCAAATGCCAGGAGCCTGACAAACAAGATGGATGAACTGGAAGCAGAAATATCTACAGGTAACTATGACATAGTGGGAATAACCGAGACATGGTTAGATGAAAGCTATGACTGGGCAGTTAACTTACAGGGTTACAGTCTGTTTAGAAGGGATCGAAGAAGTCGGAAAGGGGGTGGAGTCTGTCTATATGTAAAGACGTGTCTAAAGCCTACAATACGGGAGGATGTATGGGAGGGAAATGAGGAGGTCGAGTCCTTATGGGTGGAGATACATGGGGCAAAAAACAATAATAAAATTATCATAGGAGTCTGTTATAAACCACCAAATATAGCAGAATCCACGGAAAGTCTATTAATGAGACAAATAGACGAAGTAGCAAAAAATAATGAGGTGCTTATTAAGGGGGACTTCAACTACCCCGATATAGACTGGGAAACCGAAAGCTGTAGATCTCAGAAAGGAAACAGGTTTCTGTCAATTATCAAAGACAATTATTTGTCACAACTTGTGCAGGAACCAACTAGAGGGACGGCCCTTTTAGACTTAATATTAACTAACAGGCCAGACAGAATAACTGAGGTGCAGGTCGGGGGGCACCTGGGAAATAGTGACCACAACATTATACAATTCCACATGTGCTTCAGTAGGGTGCCCAGCAAGGGAGTCACAAAAACACTGAACTTTAGGAGGGCAAAGTTTGATCAGCTAAGAGATGCCCTTCACCTTATAGAACGGGATAGTATCTTTAGTAATAGGAGCACGGATAGAAAATGGGACATTTTCAAAACAGTCCTACATAGTCACTGTAGAAGGTACATACCTTATGGGAATAAAAGGGCTAGGAATAGGAGGAAGCCAATGTGGCTAAATAAGGAAGTCAAGAGGGCAATGAAAAACAAAAAAAGGGCTTTCGGTAAACTTAAACAAGAAGGCAGCGAGGAAGCGCTAATATCTTATAGGGAAAAAAGCAAAATCTGTAAGAAACAAATAAGAATAGCAAAAGAGGAGACAGAGAGACTAATTGCCAAGGAAAGTAAAACGAATCCCAAACTGTTCTTTAACTATATAAACAGTAAAAGGATTAAAACTGATGGCGTTGGCCCATTGAAAAATAACCTGGGTAAAATCATAGAGGGCTATGAGGGTAAAGCAAACCTACTTAATAGCTTCTTCTCCACTGTTTTCACAAAAGAAAACAATTTATCGGAGGAAATGCAGAGTGATAAAGTAAATCCTCCGCTAAATATCACCCACCTAACCCAGGGGGAAGTTCAGAAACGCCTAAATAATATCAAAATAGACAAGTCACCAGGCCCAGATGACATACACCCCCGGGTACTAAAAGAATTAAGTAATGTGATAGACAGGCCGCTGTATCTTATATTCAAGCACTCTTTATGGACAGGGACTGTCCCACTAGACTGGCGCCAAGCAAATGTGGTACCAATATTCAAAAAGGAGTCTAAAAGTGACCCTGGGAACTATAGACCAGTCAGCTTAACGTCTGTTGTGGGTAAATTGTTTGAAGGATTTCTTAGAGATGCTATTGTAGAATATCTTAATGATAATAACTGTCTAACTCCATATCAACATGGATTCATGAGGGATCGCTCCTGCCAAACAAACCTGATCGCCTTCTACGAGGAGGTGAGCTCACAGCTGGACCGGGGAGAGTCAGTGGATGTTGTATACCTTGACTTCTCTAAAGCGTTTGATACCGTGCCACACAAAAGGTTGGTATATAAAATGAGAATGCTTGGTCTGGGGGATAATGTGTGCAAGTGGGTAAATAGCTGGCTGAGTGATAGAAAGCAGAGGGTGGTTATCAATGGAGTAAGCTCAGGGTGTGTCAGGGTTACTAGCGGGGTGCCTCAAGGGTCTGTCTTGGGCCCTATATTATTTAATATATTTATTAATGATCTAGTGGAAGGGTTGCATAGTAAAATAGCAATATTTGCAGATGATACTAAACTTTGTAAAGTAGTTAATACAGATGAGGACAGGGCACAGCTACAGGAGAATTTAGATAAATTGGGGAGTTGGGCCAAAAAATGGCAAATGGGGTTCAATGCCGATAAATGTAAGGTCATGCACATGGGAAAGAAAAACAGCAGTCACCCATACATATTAAATGGGAAACCGTTGGGGAAATCTGACATGGAGAAGGACCTGGGCGTCTTGGTTAACAGCAAATTAAATTGGAGTGCCCAGTGTCAGGCAGCAGCTGCGAAGGCAAATAGAGTCATGGCATGCATCAGAAGAGGAATAGGGGCATATGATGAGAACATTGTTCTTCCTCTGTATAAAGCGCTGGTAAGGCCGCACTTAGAATATTGTGCACAGTTCTGGGCTCCGGTGCTCAGGAAAGACATATTGGAGCTAGAGAGGGTACAAAGGAGGGCGACTAAGGTAATAAAGGGAATGGAGGGACTAGAATACCCAGAGAGGTTGTCAAAATTAGGCCTATTTACATTGGAAAAGAGAAGGCTTAGGGGAGACCTCATAAACATGTATAAATACATCAGGGGGCAGTACAGAGATCTCTCCCATGACCTGTTTATACCAAGGATGGTGACAAAGACGAGGGGGCACACTATGCGTCTGGAGGAAAGGAGGTTCCTGCACCAGCATAGAAGGGGATTCTTTACGGTCAGAGCCGTGAGACTCTGGAACTCTCTGGGAGAGGAAGTGGTGATGTCCAACTCACTTAAAGAGTTCAAGAGAGGCCTGGACGCCTTTCTTGAGAACAATAAAATTACATCTTATGCTTAGTTAATTAATCCAGGGATTTAATCTTACTGCCAGATTGGTGTCGGGAAGTGAATTTTTCCTCAGTGATGTAAATTGGCCTATACCTCATGGTTTTTTTTTTTTTTTTTTTGTTGCCTTCCCCTGGATCAACGCTGCGGAATAGCTGCAGTGCACAAGAAATAGGCTGAACTGGATGGACGCTTGTCTTTTTTCGGCCTTATAAACTATGTAACTAGTATCCATACTCCTTGATTTTTGTGTGATTTTGTTGTCAGCACATTCAACTTTGTACAGAACAAAGTATTCAATGAGAATATTTCATTCATTCAGATCTATGATGTGTTATTTGAGTGTTCCCTTTATTTTTTTTTAGCAGTGTATATACAGTGGGTACGGAAAGTATTCAGACCCCTTTAAATTTTTCACTCATTGTTTCATTGCAGCCGTTTGGCAAATTCTAAAAAGTTTATTTTTTTTCTCATTAAAGTACACTCTGCACCCCATCTTGACTGAAAAAAACAGAAATGTAGACATTTTTGTAAATTTATTAAAAAAGAAAAACTGAAATATCACATAGTCATCAGTATTCAGACCCTTTGCTCAATATTGAGTAGAAGCACCCTTTTGAGCTAGTACAGCCATGAGTTTTCTTGGGAATGATGCAACAAGTTTTTCACACCGGGATTTGGGGATCCTCTGCCATTCTTCCTTGCAGATCCTCTCCAGTTTCGTCAGTTTGGATGGTGTACGTAGTTGGACAGCCATTTTCAGGTCTCTCCAGAGATGCTCAATTGAGTTTAGGTCAGGGCTCTGGCTGGGCCAGTCAAGAATGGTCACAGAGTTAGTCTGAACCCACTCCTTTGTTATTTTAGCTGCGTGCTTAGGGTCATTGTCTTGTTGGAAGGTGAACCTTTGGCCAAGTCTGAGGTCCAGAGCACTCTGGAAGAAGTTTTCATCCAGGATATCTCTGTAATTGGCCGCATTCATGTTTCCTTCAATTGCAACCAGTCGTCCGGTCCCTGCAGCTGAAAAACACCCCCATAGCATGATGCTGCCACCACCATGTTTCACTGTTGGGATTGTATTGGGCAGGTGATGAGCAGTACCTGGTTTTCTCCACACATACCACTTAGAATTATCACCAAAAAGTTTTATCTTCATCTCATCAGACCATAGAATCTTATTTCTCATAGTCTGGGAGCCCTTCATGTGTTTTTGAGCAAACTCTATGCGGGCTTTCATATGTCTTGCACTGAGGAGAGGCTTCCATCGGGCCACTCTGCCATAAAGGCCCGACTGGTGGAGGGCTGCAGTGATAGTTGACTTTGTGGAACTTTCTCCTATCTCACTACTGCATCTCTGGAGCTCAGCCACAGTGATCTTGGGGTTCTTCTTTACCTCTCTCACCAAGGCTCTTCTCCCACGATTGCTCAGTTTAGCGGGACGGCCAGGTCTAGGAAGACTTCTGGTGGTCCAAAACGTCTTCCATTTAAGGATTATGGAGGCCACTGTGCTCTTAGGAACCTTGAGTACTGCAGAAATTCTTTTGTAAACTTGGCCAGATCTGTGCCCTGCCACAATTCTGTCTCTATGCTCCTTCGGCAGTTCCTTTGAGCTCATGATTCTCATTTGGTCTGACATGCACTGTGAGCTGTGAGGAATTATATAGATGTGCAATCTGGCTGCAGACAAAACAAAACATCCACATCCCAGACAGGGATGAGGAGTGTGGCCCTGGAGATCGCGGTATGCGTAGGCACTGAACGCATACCATGATTTCCGGCGCCATAAACACATACCTGTTCGGGCCAGAGGCCAGGGGAGGAGTGTGGTACAGTTTGGGCCAGAGGCTGGGGTGGAGTGTGGCGGCGGAATCGGCACCTGCGCATAGCGCGATATCCTGCCCATTTTAGTGAAGACCAATTTGCAGAGTGTCTTCAACGCGGTATGCGCATGCCCGTACTCCAGCGTCATTTTGTTGAATACATTCTGCACATTTATCTTCAATTAAAATGGCACCGGATATCGTGTTATGCGCAGGCGCTGATTAGTAAAATAAGGCAGGCGACGCACTGCAGGGGAGCGATGGAAAGGTGAGTAGGAGTGTTTTTTCTTTCATTTATTTATTGATGGATGAGGGAGCATATTCCAGGATGGGGGAGCATATACCAGGATGGGGGAGCATATACCAGGATGGGGGTGCACATAACAGGATGGAAAAGCATATACCAGGATGGGGGACCAGGATGGAAAAGCATATACCAGGGTGGGGGACCAGGATTAAGGAGCATATACCTGAATGGGGGAGCATATACCAGGATGGGGGAGCATATACCAGGATGAGGACCAGGATGGGGGAGCATATACCAGGATGGGGCATCATATACCAGGATGAAGGACCAGGATGGGGGAGCATATACCAAGATGGGAGAGCATATACCAGGATAGGGGACCAGGATGGGGGAGCATATACCAGGATGGGGGACCAGGAGGGGGGAGCATATACCAGGATGGGGAGCATATACCAGGATGGGGGAGCGTATACCAGCATGGGGAAGTGTATACCTGGATGGGGAAGCATATACCAGGATAGGGGACCAGGATGGGGGAGCATATACCAGGCTGGGGGAGCATATACCAGGATGGGGGACCAGGATGGGAGAGCACATACCAGGGTGAAGGAGCATATACTAGGATGGGGGATCAGGATTGGGCACCATATACCAGGATGGGGAAGCATATACTAGGATAAGGGCCCAGGATGGGGGAGCATATACCAGGATATGGGAGCATATACCAGGATAGGGGACCAAGATGGGGGAGCCTATACCAAGATAGGGGACCAGGATGGGGGAGCATGTACCAGGATAGGGGACCAGGATGGGGGAGCGTATTCCATGATAGGGAACCATGATGGGGGAGTGTATACAAGGATAGGGGACCAGGATGGGGGAGCATATACCAGTATGGGGGATCAGGATGGGGGAGCATATAACAGGATAGGGCACCAGGATGGGTGAGCGTATAACAGGATAGGGGACCAGGATGGCAGAGCGTATAACAGGATAGGGGACCAGAATGGGGGAGCGTATATCAGGATAAGGAACTAGGATGGGGGGAGCATATACCAGGATAAGGGACCAGGATGGGGGAGCATATACTAGGATGGGGGACCTGGATTGGGGCACCAGAATGGGGGACCAGGATTGGGGAGCATATACCAGGATAGGGGACCAGAATGGGGGAGCATATACCAGGATTGGGGACAATATACCAATAAAAATGCTTGTCACCCAGCCATAGAACGGGTTTAATAGCTTGTCTAGTCTATACATATATATATATTGCTCTTTTTTTTATTAGCATCCATGACCAAATGATAAAAGTATGAACTATGTACATCCTGCCCTTCTAATATTCTAATATTCATCTTTTCCAGATGGTTGATGTTAAAGAAGACCTGTTCATACACATCGGTTTAGTTTACATAAGAGTTGCTTTTATTTCCACTTTCTTCAAAAAGAAAATACACCATAGTATTGCGCATGGAAGATGGTGACCCAGGACATAGACTATTTTTATGAGATCAGTGACTTTCGCTTGCTCTGTCGTTGACATGGAAAGTGTAACAAACGCATCCTGTTTGAAGTGTGCTGACTTTTGTCTGTCCATAGTAAGATCACACATCGTAGAATGAACAGGCCAGGTGGTGGAACATTAATACATTTACTCTATGTGCACTGTCCTGATAGTACATTTAAAAATACTGATTGATTGTAAACATTAGGATTTTTGTAAATTGCAATGTTAAACACTATTTTGAAAAATTATAGTTTCTAAATTCTCACATGTTAAATTTTCAGTATTTATAAGTGAATTAACTAAAAATATGAACTGGTTTGAGAAGTCGATGTTTACAGTAGTGATCATGCCATCTTTCTTTTACATAAAATAGTTAATTCTCTGTGTCTTTTTCGAATAAACTCATTTTAGGTTAGAGTAAGCAATAAGCTTTTTTTCCTCTTGTGCACAATATTCAAATTTGTTCTCGTAAGTGATTTATTTTAGAGGATTATAATGCTTTTTAGCTTTTATTTAGTGATGAGCGAGTGTATTCGTTACTATTCGCATGGATAGTACGGTATTTGGGTTACTCGTTATTCTGCGAGTATTTGTGTACTCGCCTCGCTATATTCGGATGTCCCGCCCTGCAGTTTTGGCACTTTCTTTGCAGCCACTAAACATGCTGGGCTTCATAACCAATCACACTAATGCCGCAGACATCTTGGTTGTGGCATTACGGTGATTGACTGGCCGCCCAGCGTCATAAGGTCTATTTAAGCCCTGCCGCCGCCATTTTGTGCACATTGCGTCTGGAGCCTGCGTTCTATAAGCATAGGGAGAGATCACTGAGCTGCTAGGGAGAGTGTTTAGGCCTCTTGATAAAACAAAAGCCCTTTTAAGGGCTACCTGCAGTGTATACTAGTTCTGTGTGTAAAGGAGCCGTTCACTAGCTCCATAATACCACGAAAAAATAGCTCTTTTCAGAGCTGAAGGCACAAAACAATGTCAGAGTACAGGGAGGGAGAGATTGTGTATCAGGTAGGGAGTGTATTAGATAGTGTTCCTCCAGTGTCCAACTTAAAACAGCTCTTTTCAGAGGCAAAGAAATATTTTTCCAGCACACACAGAAGTAGCATTTTGTGCTGTCTTTTTTTTTTTTTTAGCACCGGTCTATTTTCCCTGCTGTTTTAGCCTGGCTTCTGCTGTCCACATTAGTCCACTTAAAAAGGCATTTGGTGCCCCTTTAAGCAGTAGTTCAAACATTTCCTACTGCCTGCTACCAAGCACGCACAAGGCCATTTTAACCACTATTTTGGGGTGTCAGCCTGCCTTCTGTCCATATTAGTCCACTTAAAAAAATATTGATTTCCCTGCACAAAGCAGTAGTCCAAACATTTCCTACTGCCTGCTACAAAGCACGCACCAGCCCATTTTAACCACTATTTTGGCTGTGACAGCTAGCTTGGCTTGTGCCATCAACATCTGAAAATCTGTCAACAAAACCTAAAATGCCAAAAAAGTCTGTTGTTAAGGGACGTGGACGTGGTGTTGTCAGTGGTGCGCGAGAAGGCACTCAGTTTGTGTCAGGTCAGAAGAAGCTTGATGCATCCACTATGTTCCTGGAAAAATTTCCTGGTCTGGAACATAAACGTGTGTGGAAGCCAGAAGAGCGAGAGCAGATTCCACGTCCACACAAATCTTCCACGACCACACAGTCTATTGTGGATACACAGAAGGTTGGCCCATCCAATCCTGAAGCTGGTTCTCCTTCCTCCTGCCATTATCAGTCACAGGAGACATATGACCCCAAGCTTGGCCGCTCCAAGGATCTGTTAGGTAAGTATCCTTCGGTTGGCTTTGGCCTATCACTGAGCAGCATTGGAGAGGGACAAGAGGAGGTGGCGTGCGTTGATGCTCAAGTATTTGAGGACCTACGGCCAAAAAAAAGCCACTTGGCGGAACGTCATTTACTGTCTCCAGAGGTGGAGGCTGATGATGATGAGACACAGTTGCCATCAGGTTAGCCTACAATGTCAACTGGGAAGGAGGATGAGATGGAAGACGAGGTGGTCGATAATGAGTCCACTCATCTGACCTGGACCGTTGGCATGCATAGCCATGACAGCAGCACAGAGGAAGATGGATATGTAGCACCAGCACAGGCACAAAGGGGTCGTGGTTTGCCCTGAGTGAGAACTCGGTAAACTGTTCCCAAGAGCACCCCCACTGTGTTCCAAGACAGGGCAAGGGGGCGTTCAGCTGCTGTGTGGAATTTTTTTCCTGAAAGTCCTTCAGAGAAAAACATTGTAGTCTGTAGCATCTGCCATTCCAAGTTAGGCAGAGGCCAGGGCAAAGGCAACCTAAGCACCACCAGTATGCAAAACCACATGGCAGCCAAGCACCCCAGTAGTTGGGCGGAACACCAGGGTACCAAATCTGCATCTGCGGGTCAAACCAATGCCATGTCGCCTGGGCTATGTCCTTCAGAATCTGCTGTTCAGTAAGCAGGCACTCATACCTTCTACACACAATCTGCAATTGCTCACACACAACAAACATCAACCACATCCACTTCCTTGTCCCAGCAAAGCATCCAATTGTCCGTGCCTGAGAGCTTGGAAAGAAAGCGTAAATACCCAGCCACGCACCCACAGGCACAAATACTAAACTCACAGATTGCCAAATTGCTAGCTGTGGAGATGTTGCCGTTAAGGCTTGTGAGAACACAGTCTTTCTGTGATCTCTTAGCTGTGGCTGTCCCACGATACAGTGTTCCCAGCTGCCACTATTTTGCCCGGTGTGCCGTCCCTGCATTACACAAGCATGCGTTAAACAATCACACAAGCACGTGTTAAACAATGTGAACCATGCTCTCACCAATTCCGTAATCGGGAAGGTCCACCTAACAACAGACACCTGGACAAATTTTTGTGGACAGGGCTGACACATTTTTGTTACGGCACACTGGGTGAACCTGGTGGAGGGTGGGACAAAGGCGCAAACAGGAACATCACACATCCTACCCACGCCAAGAATAGCGGGCCCAAATTCTGTTAGGGTTTCTGCCTCTTCATATTCCACTTCCTCTCTCCCCTCCTCCTGCTCCTCATTTTCTGCTGAATTACCCTCCCCATCACTGCCAAGCTGGGACCTGTGCAGCAGCGCATCGGCAAAGCGGCAACAGGCTATGCTGAAGTTGATCTGTTTAGGTCAGAAAGCACACACTGCAGCAGAGCTGTGGCAAGCTTTAAAATAACAGACCGATCAGTGGCTCTCCCCGCTGCACCTCCAACCCGGTCTGGTCGTCTGCGTTAATGGGCGTAACCTGGTGGCGGCTTTAAAAGTCGGCAAGCTGGTACATGTGCCATGCATGGCTCACGTACTGAACCTAGTTGTTCAGAAATTTCTGAAAACATACCGTGACTTGCCATACCTACTTGAGAAGATGCGCCGTATTCTCGCCCATTTCCACAATTCCTCTACCGCTTTTTCTGCTCGTACAGGGCTGCAAAAGCGCTTGAATTTTCCAAGTCACCGACTCATTTGCTACCTGCCCACGCGGTGGAACTCCACCTATCATATGTTGGCAAGGTTTAGTGAACAGCAGAGGGCAGTAGCTGAATACCAGCTTCAGCATGCCCATCAGTCTGAGAGTCAGCCACCACACATAACAACTGTCAAGTGGCTGTGGATCGCTGACATTTGTGAGGTTCTTGAGAACTTTGAGAACTGCACCAACCCCATGAGCGGTGATCAGATATTATCAGCGTAACCATCCCTCTGCTGTGTCTCTTGAAACAATCACTGCATAATCTCAAAGAGGAAGCTTTGAGTGCCCTGCATGTTGGTATGGAGCCAAATTTCCCAATGGGTGTTACTACCCAGCCCAGCAAATATTCTGAGGCAACAATGGGTGATGAGGAGGAAAATGAGGAGGGAGAGGACTTGTTTTTCTGTTCTACCGAGGGGACTCATAATGCTACAGAGGGGACACCCAACCCAAGCTTCATGTCTGTCCAGGCTGGATGGGCTGGAGAGGAGGACGAGGAGGTGGAGGAGGAGGCGAGTCAGCGCGAGGAGAGGATGGGTACTTTTTCTACTGTTGAGGACACAGAACATTTGCCTTTTTGCAGCTTGGCCCACATGGCACAGTTCATGTGTAAGTGTCTGTGGCAAGACCCTCGCGTGATACACATTTTATCCGACAACCTATACTGGTTGGCCACCTTTCTCGATCCATGGTACAAGGAGATATTTCTTTCTCTCCTTTTGGAGTCACCAAAGAGTTTTACAATGGAATCGTTCAGGAGGGCCGTTGTAGATCAGTTTCTGAAACATCACCCTCAGACAATGCTGGTGGCAGAGGTATCTGCTCTTATCAACACCAAGGGATAATGGGGAGAGACACGAACACCAGCTCCAACAGAGGTGGGGGGAAAATGTGCACAAATTGGGCAATTTTCAATAAACCAGCACAACAGCAAGGGCTATCTGTGCCTGTAACAATGGCAAGTAGGGATAACTAGCAGAACATGGTCAAGGGGTACTTAAGTCACCATACGTGCATCCTTTCTGATGCTTCAGTTTCCTTTAATTATTGGGTGTCTAAGATGAACACTTGGCCCGACCTCTCCTTATATGCCTTGGAGGTGCTGGCCTGCCCGGCTGCTGGTGTCTGAGCATGTTTTCAGTTCCGCTGGGGCAATCAACACTGATAGGTGCACACGCCTCTCCATGGAAAATGCACACAGACTTACTCTGATTAAATTCAACAGGAACTGGATATATCCACAGTTTGTAATCCCTCCAGATGACAGCAAGCCTACCTAAATTCACCAAAAATGCAGATTCATTCTACTGCTGTTAACATCACCCCCCTCCCATAAAACCCATTTCCTTCCTTCGTCAACCATGACTCAACCCATAGGGCTAATTTTCACAAACCCTTTGCACATTGTGCAGTGGACAAACCAGGACAGCTTTCCTACTACAGCCTAACTACTATTTGTGATTGGAGGCCCTTGGGATGGTTGTTCCTGCGTCAACCATGACTCAGCCCATAGGCCTCATTTTTACAAACCCCATGCAAATTGTGCAGTGGACAAATTTGGAATGTACAGTGGTCCTACCAAACTAATATTTGTCATTCTAGGCCCTTGTCACAGGTTGTGCCACATTGTGACTGAGATAGGGGATACATATTCAATAGAAATGTACCATCAGTCACCCTATTTGGCAAAAAACATGCCTGGCTTGTGCCACATTGTGACTGAGATAGGGGATACATATTCAATAGAAATTTACACTGACTGTTGATGACCGAATGATGGCCCGCTGAAAACTTGAATTGAGGGCCACAACTACTCCAGTACTCCATCGTAGATAATGTTTGACAAGGGAGGCCCTTGTCGTGGAATCTCCTTGCACCTATGACACAGCCTCCAGGAGTAATTTTTGGAAATACGATGCACATTCTGCACTGGAACAAGTAGTACAGTATCAAGAAGTCTTCTCTTCCTATATAATCTGGGGAATATTGACAATCAAAATCTCTGAGCCATTTGGAGAAGCTTCTCCAACCAATCCTGGAGGGGGGCACCATATATCCTTTGTCCATTGACTTGCACAAGTGATATATTTGAGCTCGTCATCCAGTTGACTAGTGTAGCTTATTTTTCCGGTTCACAGATTTCAGCCATACCTGAGGATCGCAGGCTGCACTCACTGCTACCTTCTAGTTCTCCATGTCTCTTGGCCTTTTTCTCTGTAGTCTCTGCCCTTAAATGAGTCAAATAATAGAGTGAGGGCCCTACAATATGAATAAGTGAGGGCACTCTCAAATGTATTGTACACAAGAGGGACCTCCAAAAACTATAGAGGAGGGCACTTCAAAATGTATGTTACAGGGCCACAAGAGGGCTCTCACAAAACTCAGCTTTCCTGCCTACTGCAGGCCCTCTGAACATTTGAATTTAGGGCCACAGTATCACATGATGGTGGAGTAGGAGGAGGAGGAGGGTCAAGCCCAATGCTACAATGGGCACATAGTGAAATACATATTCAATAGCAGTTTACAATCTGAGTGACAATGATGGAGGGACCGCCCAAATATCTAAGTAACAGCTGTCCCTCCAAAATGCATGTTACAGAGCCACCTGAGGCCACTCAGGTCAAAGACCAACATACCTACTGGTGCGTTCTAGCTGTGCTTGTAAAGTGCAGGCGAATGGCGAACTAAAAATGATGTATGACTGAAGGACCTACAAAATGTATTAGTCAGGGCCCTCCCAATTGTAAAAGGCGAAAAAAGCCACAACAGTATGTGTGAACAAAGGCTAAAATGGATATTTTTTTGGTTTCTCTGGTTTACTTAGCCTTATATACAAGTGATTATGCAGGAAAAACTGTTTCTTAACCTTTTTGACCTGTTAAATGCAATTTAGGTTAGGTTTGGTAGTTGCTCTTGTGTGTCTGTAAAAGTGGCGTAATACTGCGACAAACTTATTCCCAAAAACCATATGTGAGTCAGAAATGCATGCAGGCACATTCTCCAGGCTCTTCTCATTCTGTTTCATCACTTTCCCATCCATTTCAGCCTTTTACTCAGGCCCCCAGACCTCTTTGTAGGGTCCACCAGAAAATTACTCGCATTTCCCATTGACTTACATTGTACTCGCTATTCGGAACGAATACGCGACTATTACAAAGTACCAAAGTACTCATTACAAGTATAGTGATTACAAATATTACGGTACTCGCTCATCACTACTTTTATTATGCTTTTTGTTAGCTTTTTTTTTTATTTAGCTTGAATATATACACTTCTCAATGTTGAAATTGCAACATCAAGAAGGAAAAGTCATGGCAGTTTGAAAATCACAATGGATAAACATGTTAAAGGGGTTATCCGGGTCTATTTTTTTTTTATTATTTCTTTTTCATGGGTCTAAGAACTTACATGCAGATAATTGCTAACTACCTGTCTGTTGTGAAAGGCGTCGATCTCTGCCCGCCCAGAGCAGTCACTGGCCGCTTCTATCGGCAATTCTGCGGCTTCAGGTCAGAGGTGTATCTAGGTTTTCTGGCACCTGGGGCAAAAATTCAGTTTGGCGCCCTCCTAAGCACATATGCACATTTGCGATTTGCATATGCGATTTTCACACTTAGTCACGTGCTGACAAGCTGCTCTCCTTAATTCTTGCAATGTTCAGTGAAAAACTGAGAGAAGCAGGAAGAGAAGCTCGTTGTCATGTGACTGTAAGTATGAAAATCGCATATGAGTGAAGTGGCCATGTGATGACTGCTGGAACCTGCAAGCCGAGCTGAATCCTGACAGTGAGTATATTAAACGCTGTTAGGATTGGACACAGGGCTTCATTTTATAATTAAAGGGCTTGTCCAGGTTTGAGATGAATGTCTGCAGTCACTCTGTGACTGCAGGCTTCTGAATTCTCACAGCTCATGCACTGTACACTTTTAGGATTATCCCTTGCACAAGTATATGATTTCTATACTTCTGGCCACATTCCGACTAGATGTATCCGGCCTCGCTCAATTAATTTTCATTGAGTGAGGCCACACATGTCTAGTCGGCATGTGACCGCACGTATACAAACCGCCGGCACGAGAGAATCCTGACAGCGTGCCGGGCGCACTGTGAGAATTCAGAAGCCTTCAGTTACATAGAATGACTGCAGACTCATCACAAACTTGGACAACCCCTTTACTGCTCCTAACTAGTGATGGGCGAGCACTAAAATGCTTGGGTGTTCGTTGCTCTGGTCGAGCACATTGGAATGCTCGGGTGTTCGACCCGAGCAATGAGCCCAATGTAAGTCTATGGGAAACTCGAGCATTTTTCAGGCGGCTCCCCCCGGCGGTCTGCAGAGGGCCTAAAAATTGCACAAATTGATGGGAACAGTGCTCAAATGGCATGGGAGCAGCATGGGGAAGACCCCTGGAAGCATTTCTGACTCCCAGGTCACTGCTGTCAACAATGTTGTCAGAGGTATTACGCCACTTTTATGGACTCACAATAAAACATACTAAAACGAAACCAAATGGATTTTCCTGGGAAATATGTTAAGGAACATCCTTTCCAGGGTAATGACTTGTATATAAGGCAAAATAAATAACCAAAAATAAAAATACTCCTCCACACCTTGGTGGGCTATGTTCACACATAGAGTTTTTGATGCATTTTTGCACTTTTGCATTGCTTTCAACCGTGACAAATGCATGCACCGGGAAATGTCATTTTAACAGTTTACAACCTTATTTGGCTAAGTGGTGTGTGAGACATGATCAGACACATCCTGTTTCATTTATGAAGGAGGGACTCTGAAAATCACAAAGCCTATTTTTATAGGGCTATCAGGTAGCCTTTACTATTCGTAAAGGGCTAGCAGTCGGCCCTCACTATTCTTAGAGATCCATCAGCCGGCTAGGCTTTGTTGATCCCATTACTAAAGAGTGGGTCTCTTATACTGTTATTGCATATACAGTGAGTGGCAGGGCTGCCCAAAATTTGGACGGACCCCAATACCCCTTTGAAAATTTGGATGCACCCCAATACCCCTTTGAAGAGACTTAGAGGAGGGCCTCCTGAAAACAATGTTCCCATTATTAGGAAGTGGGTTTCCCATTGCGTTTGCCCATGCAGTGAATGCAAGGGTTGCCAAAAATTAGGAGGCACTCCAATGCCCCTTGGAAGAGACGTAGAGGGCCTCATGAAAAAATGTTCCCATTATTAGGAAGTGGGTCTCCCATAGTGTTGGCCTATGCAGTGAATGCAAGGCTTGCCAAAAATTGGGAGGAAATCCAATGCCCCTTGGAAGAGACGTAGAGGGCCTCCTGAAACAATGTTCCCATTATTAGGAAGTGGGTCTCCCATAGTGTTGTCCTATGCAGTGAATGCAAGGGTTGCCAAAAATTTGTTGGCACTCCAATGCGCTTTGGAAGAGACGTGGAGGTCAGAGGGCCTCCTGAAACAATGTTCCCATTATTAGGAAGTGGGTCTCCCATAGTGTTGTCCTATGCAGTGAATGCAAGGGTTGCAAAAAATTTGTAGGCCCTCCAATGCTCCTTGGAAGAGACGTGGAGGTCAGAGGGATTCATGAAAACAATGTTCCCATTATTAGGAAGTGGGTTTCCCATTGTGTTTGCCTATGCAGTGAATGCAAGGGTTGCCAAAAATTGGGAGGCACTCCAATGCCCCTTGGAAGAGACATAGAGGGTCTCATGAAAAAATGTTCCCATTATTAGGAAGTGGGTCTCCCATAGTGTTGGCCTATGCAGTGAATGCAAGAGTTGCCAAAAATTGGGAGGAAATCCAATGCCCCTTGGAAGAGACGTAGAGGGTCTCATGAAAAAATGTTCCCATTCTTAGGAAGTGGGTCTCCCATAGTGTTGGCCTATGCAGTGAATGCAAGGGTAGCCAAAAAATTGGAGCCACTCCAATGCCCCTTGGAAGAGACGTAGAGGGTCTCATGAAAAAATGTTCCCATTATTAGGAATTGGGTCTCCCATAGTGTTGGCCTATGCAGTGAATGCAAGGGATGCCAAAAAATTGTAGGCACGCCAATGCCCCTTGGAAGAGACATGGAGGTCAGAGGGCCTTCTGAAAACAATATTCCCATTATTAGGAAGTGGGTTTCCCATTGTGTTTGCCTATGCTGTGAATGCAAGGGTTGCCAAAAATTGGGAGACATTCCAATGCCCCTTGGAAGAGACGTAGAGGGCCTCATAAAAAAATGTTCCCATTATTAGGAAGTGGGTCTCCCATAGCGTTGGCCTATGCAGTGAATGCAAGGGTTGCCAAAAATTGGGAGGCACTCCAATGCCCCTTGGAAGAGACATGGAGGAAGGCCTCATAAAAAATTTTTCCCATTAGAAAGAAGCAGGTCTCCTATACTTGTAATGCCATGCACTAAGTTTATGGGCTGACAAACGTTTACCCCTGGGGGGTATACATGAACATACTGTATAAAAACATTTTTTTTACGGGCATCATAAACACCCTTTAAAAAAATTATGTGGGTGTTGCATCATGGACCACGATCACCCTGGTGATATGGTGGTGGAGGATGAGGATGAGGAGAAGGAGGAGGACAAGAGCAAGTAGGCAAAATCAGGAAGCTTATACGCATGTGTGGGTGTAAAAAGGTGCATGGGAATACACTTCCCTAAAAAAGACACTGGATTTGAGTTTATGTTACGCTGCTATCATTCGGTAGTATTTACAAAAAAACTGCAACGAATCCCTGGTATATATAAGGTGTCCTAGAGGGCATTATTACCTATAAATACATCCAACGAAGAAAAAAAATGCCAGGACCAAAATGCATCCACATTATTTAAAAAGATGTAAATTTTATTGAATAAAAGACAAAAACAAATATTATAGGAATCCAACAACAGGTATAATGATGCACAGAAAGGTGAGTGAGCTATAGAGATAGCCCAATACTGTATATACTCTAATTAATTCTGCAGGTATAAAGTGACATAGTGCTCAATAAATCTCTGATCATATAAATAATACATCAAATACATATATATAAAGAAAATATATACACTGCGTTCCAAATTATTATGCAAATAATATTTTCTCAGATTTTCCCAAATTACCTATATGAATTGCAGTCATTGTAATTTTCCAGTCAAATAACTATTAGAGTACAATTGAAAGGTTTTTGTACAAACTGCCTATGATAACAGTATATTTAAAAAAAAATAAAAAACTCAAACTGCACTCAAAATGCATGTTCCAAATTATTATGCACAGCAGAGTTTTCAACCTTTTCATTTTAATAAAGAACAAAAAAATGGTCATTTTTGAAATTATAAGCATTAGCAGGTTATTACAAACTGAAATCAAACAGTTTTCAACTCAAAACTTTATTCTAGGTGATGTTACATTTGCACATAGGACCGCTTGTTCGAAAGGAGCTTCTGAACTCTCTCGTCCATTGAATTTGTCAGGTTTTGGATGGTTTCTGCTTCAATTGTTTTGCATGAGGACAGAATACCCTCCCAGAGCTGTTGCTTAGATGTGAACTGCCTCCCGCCATCATAGGCACTCCTTTTGATGATGCTCCAGAGATTCTCAATGGGGTTAAGGTCAGGGGAGCATGGGTCCCCTTTTATGCCCATAGCAGCCAGAGATGCAGATGTGTTATGTGCAGCATGAGACGGGGCATTATCATGCATGAAAATGATCTTGCATGCGGAATGCACGGTTCTTCTTCTTGAACATGGAAGGAAGTGCTGTTTGAGAAACTCAACATACATTATGGAGTTCATCTTTACCCCTTCAGGGATCCTAAAAGGGCAGACAATCTCTCTCCCCATGATTCCAGCCTAAAACATTACTCCACCTCCTCCTTGTTAGCGCCGTAGCCGTGTTTGCATGGGGTGTCCATCAACCAGCCATCCTCCACTCCATCCATCTGGACCATCGAGATCATTTCATGCATGATAATGCCCCGTCTCATGCTGCACATAACACATCTGCATCTCTGGCTGCTATGGGCATAAAAGGGGACAAACTTATGGTGTGGCACCCATGCTCCCCTGACCGCAACCCCATTGAGAACCTCTGGAGCATCATCAAAAGGAGTGTCTATGATGGCGGGAGGCAGTTCACATCTAAACAACAGCTCTGGGAGGGTATTCTGTCCTCATGCAAAACAATTGAAGCAGAAACCATCCAAAACCTGACAAATTCAATGGACGAGAGAGTTCAGAAGCTCCTTTCGAACAAGCGGTCCTATGTGCAAATGTAACATCACCTAGAATAAAGTTTTGAGTTGAAAACTGTTTGATTTCAGTTTGTAATAACCTGCTAATGCTTATAATTTCAAAAATGACCATTTTTTTGTTCTTTATTAAAATGAAAAGGTTGAAAACTCTGCTGTGCATAATAATTTGGAACATGCATTTTGAGTGCAGTTTGAGTTTTTTATTTTTTTTTAAATATACTGTTATCATAGGCAGTTTGTACAAAAACCTTTCAATTGTACTCTAATAGTTATTTGACTGGAAAATTACAATGACTGCAATTCATATAGGTAATTTGGGAAAATCTGAGAAAATATTATTTGCATAATAATTTGGAACACAGTGTATGCATTTTTTTTTTCTTCTTCGTTGGATGTATCATTCGGTAGTGTTGAGAAGTCTGGCCCAATCCAGCCCTTGTTCATTTTTGTAAGAGTCAGCCTGTCAGCATTTTCAGTTGACAGGCGGATGCGCTTATCAGTTATAATTCCACAAGCGGCACTAAAAACCCACTCTGATAAAACGCTAGCGGCAGGGCAGGCCAGGACCTCCAAGGCGTAGAGAGCCAGTTCATTCCACATATCCAGCTTGGATACCCAATAATGATAAGGCACAGAGGAATCACAGTGGATGTTGGTACGTTCGGCAAGGTACTCCCTCAGCATCTTCGCAAACTTTGCACTCCTTGTGAGAGTACCCCGCGCCTCAGGGCCTGTGCGATGGGGGGGGGCTGAGAAAATTCTCCCAGAACTTTGACAGTGTTCCCCTGCCTATGCTGTATTGGAGTTGTGTCTCTCTCGCCTGTAATCCTTGGTTGTCCAACGAACTGTGACCCCTGCCGCCAGCGTTTTCAGATGGGAATTTTTTTAATAGTTCCGTAGCAAGGGCCTTCTGGTACTGCCCCATTTTTGTAGACCTGCCGCCACAGGAATAAGAGATATAAAGTTCTCCTTGTAGCGTGGGTCTAGAAGTGTCACTGACTCGCCCAGGGGGATATGGGGGACTCGGTACCTGGGCCTTTACCTTCTTGGGATGTCACAGCGGTCGGCTCCCGGGCCCGTACCCTGGGGTCACTCTTTAAAAGGGGTTTTGTCTCGTGACGCCACCTGTGGTTCCCGGTAATGGTTACCGGCGCTACTGCAGACCTCTGGGGCAGATGTTAGGGCACCTGAGTTGGTGCGGCTCTCCACAGGCAGAGCACAGCTCTAGGGCAGTGTAGGTGCAGATGGTGATGCTGGGCGTTGTAGTGCAGGAGCGATAGCGTGGTAGAAATAACTGACAGAAACAGTGGGGTGCAGTCATCTGAGTTTATTCACAGTTAATTAGATTCCTCAGGTAGCACTAGATAGCTGACAGTCTCCCACGTAGCGCTGCGTTCACCAGGCAGGGGTTTAGCACTCTCACAAGTATTTCAAGAGCACTTAACGGGACCCCCTTTCTGTATGTTCCTTTCTTAGCCGACTTCCCGCGCTGGGTCTCTCCCTCCTGCCCTGCGCCTCGCCACACAAAGTCCCGATCGGGTACCTTGAGATCCCTCTGGGCAACTTGAAGTTCCCGGACCTGGCTTGGTGCCCTTTTCGGCGGCTTAGGTGCGAATGTGGCAACTGCACCTTGAAAGTGCAGAAGCCTCCGGTTTTCTAGCTGAGACTTAAAGTAACTCGGCTAGTCCAGGGACCGGTTCCCTTCTTGCGGCCTGATCCCTCTGATGCCTGGCACTCACCCTACCCCCTGGGATCCCTTCTGTTACTGGAGCCTTCCTCCCTAGTTCCCACTCCTCTCTCAGCCTTGGGCATGACAGGCCGAGCCTGTCTCCCGAGCAGAGCTCCTGAAGAGCCTCTCCTCCCTTCACTTCTCCTCTTCTCTTACTGACTGACTGACTCCTCTCTCTAAGATGGCTTCCATTTTTATAAATATATCTTCAATTGCTTCCCTGACCTGCGTCCTCCACCCACACCCACTACTTGGTTCCCCCTCACTTTTGGTTCCCCCCACTCCAGCCAGAAGAAGTGCATAATGCCCTTTCCGCCGGCCTGGAGTAGTGTAGTATTGAGTGCAGGTGTTAGGGTCCCGGGCAGTACTCCATCCTTACCTGAGAGAAGGAGATGCCACACCTCTGGGTGAGGTGCAGTACCTCTGTGGCGACTGAACCCTCAGGGGCGCCACATCACAACCAGTAATGACTGTCACCCAAAATTTTGAGAACGCGAGGGTCATGGGAAAGGCAGCGTGACATAAACTCAGCCATGCGCGCCAGACTGCTAACAGGTGTTACGCTCACGCCCGGACTGACTGGTGTGAGCGTGATTAGTGATCCCACTGTACCATGAACCGAGGAGTGCCTGGAGTATCAACCCGATCCGACCAAGGTCGCACGGTGGCTCAGTCGACTTCGTGAACCAAGGAGGAACCGAGCAGAGGGACCAGGTGTTACTCCAGGTCAGACCCCGGTCACAGCTGTTGACCCACACCGGGGAATGCAGGAACAGGCAGGTTAGACTGGCATGTAGACAGGTGGGTACTGGCAAACACAGCTGGTATGCAGACAGGTGGATATTGACAGGCACAACTGGTATACAAACAGGTGGGCACTGGCAGGCACGGCTGGCGTGCAGACAGGAGGGCACAGGCAGGCATGGATGACATGCAGAGAGGCGGGTACTGGCAGGTAGAAACGCATGCAGGATAGGGACCTGTACAGACTAGGACACAGGAACGGAGCCGCAGGTGCGGTAGACGAGCAGAGCAGAGCAAAACCCGCAGATGCAGTAGACAAGCTGAGCAGAGCAAAACCCGCAGATGCGGTAGACAAGCTGAGCAGAGCAAAACCCGCAGATGCGGTAGACAAGCTGAGCAGAGCAAAACCCGCAGATGCGGTAGACAAGCTGAGCAGAGCAAAACCCGCAGATGCGGTAGACAAGCTGAGCAGAGCAAAACCCGCAGATGCGGTAGACAAGCTGAGCAGAGCAAAACACGCAGATGCGATAGATAAGCTGAGCAGAGCAAAACCCACAGGTGCGGTAAACAAGCTGAGCATAGCAAAACCCACAGATGCGGTAGACAAGCTGAGCAGAGCAAAACCCGCAGGTGCGGTAGACAAGCTGAGCAGAGCAAAACCCGCAGGTGCGGTAGACAAGCTGAGCAGAGCAAAACCGCAGATGCGGTAGACAAGCTGAGCAGAGCAAAACCCGCAGATGCGGTAGACAAGCTGAGCAGAGCAAAACCCGCAGATGCGGTAGACAAGCTGAGCAGAGCAAAACCCGCAGATGAGGTAGAAAAAGCAGAGCGGAGCAAAACCGCAGGTGCGGCAAACAAGCGAAGCAGAGCGGAACCGCTGGAGCGGTGAACAAGCAGAGCAGAAGGTGAAGGCAGACAGGACAGGGCTCTGTTCACATGGAACAGACTGGAAAATACAGGAAGATGGTTAAAACACAGGAGGTAGATACGGAGGCAGGGAAAGGAGACAAGCAGAACCAGATGCACACAAGGTACTTACAATGAAGTAGCGAGTGAACACAAAACTCACAAACAGAAGTACAGAGACAATGAGTTGGAGTTAGGTGCAAGTTCAGACACTGCGGGCAAAGGGAAGGTACGGACATAGAGAGAAACAAGTAACGGGCTAGGACACTGTTCAGACAGGAACTGAACCGGGAATGAGATACAAGAACGAGCCTGGGAACTCAGCCCCCAGGGTGGCGGAAACAGACTAGAAGTCAGAGATACAGGTAGTGGCCCTGGGTACTCGGCCCCCCAGGGTGGCGGAAACAGAGTCAGGACAGGACCTGGCAACAAACAGTTGCACAGAACACAGACTGTAAAAAAGTGTTGCTCAGGCACCTCCCACTGGGTGGAGGGGGTTTAAGTATCCAGTGACTCACAGCAATAGGCTGGGGACGCATTAGGACTGTGCACACAGTAGATACTGTATAAGAAACAAGCAGAAAGCCGCGCCGACGCCCTAAGCAATCAGACAAGAGACATGGACAGAGCAGACACTGGAGCAAAGAGTGCAGCATGGACTGACAGGTAAAATTGCGGTCTTGCATAGTGGGAGGTGGTGCACTATGCAAGCACGCCACCAGGGATGTTACAACAGGTAAGACTTCCGTGTCCTCACCAAGAGGACGAGTGACCATGCTCTCCTCTTCCTCCTCCTCCTCTCTGTCCTCAGGCCATCCACGCTGAACAGACGGTATGACAGTTGTGCAGGTAGTACCGTATGTAGCGCATTAAACTAGCTCTTGTTCTTCCTCCTCCTCCTCCTCCTCTTCCTCATTGTCACCCAATCCACGTTGGGATGAGATGAGGCTGGGCTGTGTGTAATCACCCTGTATCGTTCCTTGCTCCATCTCATTGTGCTCCGCCTGCAATGCATCCTCTTTGATTGTGAGCAGAGAGCATTTCAGAAGACAGAGAAGCGGGATGGTGATGCTAATTATGGCGTTATCGCCGCTCACCATCTTGGTGGAGTCCTCAAAGTTTTGGAGGATGGTACATATGTCTGACATTCATGTCCACTCCTGAGGCCTTATGTGTGGAGTCTGAACTGAATACAGACGGCCTTGTTGATGCTGGTACTCAACAACTGCCCTCTTCTGCTCGCAAATCCTTCCCAACATCTGCAATGTAGAGTTCCAACGCGTGGGGACATCACACACCAGTCTGTGAGCCAGAAGCTGCAAACGCTGCTGAAACTCGCCAAGGGCGGCAGAAGCTGTAGGTGACTTTCTTAAATGGTGACACAGGCGGCGTACTTTTACAAGCAGATCCCGCAACTTTGGGTAAGATTTGAGAAACCGCTGAACCAAGAGGTTAAGCACATGGGCCAGGCATGGTACGTGTGAGAGCTCGCCTCAGAGCCGCCACCAGGTTCCAGCCATTGTCACACACGACCATGCTTGGCTGTAGGTTCAGCAGTGTGAGCCACAGATCTGCCTGTTCTTTCATAGCTGTCCACAACTCTTCAGCATTGTGCGGTTTGTCACCTAAGCATATTAGCTTCAGCACAGCCTGTTGCAGCTTGGCCGAGGCAGTGCAGCAGTGCTTCCAGCTTGTGACTGATGTGGTCATTTTGGAGATGGAGGCTGAAGAGGAGGAGGAGGCTGAGGAGGATGAGGTGCAGGAGCTGTAGACTCTGGGGCAACCCTGATTGACCTAGGGCCCGCAATCCTTGGCGTCGGGAGGACGTGTTCCGTCCCAAGGTCCAACTGAGTCCCGGCTTCCACTATGTTAACCCAGTGTGCTGTCAGTGAGATGTACCGTCCCTGCCCACAAGCACTTCTCCCGGTAACTGCGTTGTTGATGGCATGGTTAATGTTTGGGACACATGCTTGTGTAATGCGGGGACGGTACACCAGGAGAAATAGTGCCGGCTGGGGACCGAGTACCCAGGGGCGGCCGCCGCCATCAGGTTGCGGTATGCTTCCATCTCCACGAGCCTAAAAGGCAACATTTCGAGCGCAAGCAGTCTTGAAATGTGTGAATTTAGTAGTGTGGCCTGTGGGGCGTTGGCTGCATATTTGCGCTTGCCTTCCAAGGACTGGGGTATGGACAACTGAATGCTGCTCTGGGACAAGGACGTGGATGTGCTTCCTGATGCTGCTAGTTGAGAGTGTGCAATGACAGGTGCAGGGAAGGAGGCATCTTCGCATGCACCATGGACAGGGGATTGGCTTGCATGCACAACAGCGGAAGAAGCAGTGGTGCCACCCACAGACACTGTTCCTGGACCCTTGGGTTCAGCCCACAAAGTCGGGTGCTTTGCTGCCATGTGCCTGATCATGCAGGTGGTGGTCAGGCTGGTAGTTTTGCCACCCCTGCTGATGCTGGCCTGGCAGGTGGTGCAAATGGCCTTTTTGGGGTTATCGGCAGAGTTTTTAAAAAACAACCTGACTCAGGAAGACCTAACAGTTGTACTGGCAACTTCTTTCGTGTTGGTGTTATGGGGAACGGTTGCCTGCCTTCTGTCTGCGGCCACCACACTGCTTCTTCCTGCCTGTTGGGGTGCTCTGCCTCTTTCCCCCTGTGTGCTGATGTCCTCGCTCTCCATGTCCTCCTGCCAGGTTGGGTCAGTTACTATATCATCCACCACCTCGTCTTCCACTTCCGCACACTGGTCCTCCTCCTGACTTTCTGGCAATTGTGTCTCATCATCATCCACCTCTTGGGACACTTTCCCACCGTCGCCTTCATGTGACCATGGGTGCTCAAATATTTGGGCATCACTACATGCATTCTCGTCTTGCCCCGCTTCAAGTGGACCGGGCGAGAGGCCCGAATCTACAAATGGAAAAGTGAACAGCTCTTCGGAGTGTCCAAGTGTGGGATCAGTTGTCTCTGGGCTCTCGGCATGGTGTGAGCAAGGAGGTTCGGGGTGAGGAATATGCGGTCCAGACTCATAGCTACTGAGACTTGACAGTGTGGAAGACAGGGTGGTGGTGGCTAAGTGACTGGAAGCATTATCTGCTATCCAACCAATAACCTTTTCACACTGCTCTGTGTTCAATATTGGTGTTCTGCAGTCCCCCATTAATTGGAACAGGAAGGTCGAGCGAGAAGATGTGGGTGTTTGTTGTGGCACAATTTCAGCTTGCCTACGGCCTCGGCCTCTGCATGCACCATCACCATCACGTCCAGTTCCCCGTCCCTTGCCACTTGCCTTGCCCATTTTAAATGGAGGACAATATCTTCCACACTCACTACAAATGGCTGAATTTGGAGCGAACTCATATGTGATCCGTGTGACGGACAAACCACATTTTTAAATAGCTGGCCTGTAGGTAACTATTTTGAACAGCAAACTGATGTCATTAGTTTCACTGACACACTGAAACAAATTTTGTAATGGAGGCCAGAAATGGCAGTATTTTCTGAAAACATATATGTGATCCGTGTGACGAAGAAAACACAGTTTTGAAAACCTGGCATGTAGTTAACTATTTTGAACAGCAAACTGGTGTCAATAGCTTCATTGACACACTGAAACAAAATTTCAATGGAGGCCAGAAATGGCAATATTTTCAGCACTATTATATGTGATCCATGTGACGGACAAACCACAGTGTTAAATAGCAGGAGGTCTGCTGTTTTGGCACATCAGGGGCTCTGCCCATGTGACATGGCATCCTCAAACCATTCCAGCAAAATCTGAACTCCAGTATGGCGTTTATTCTATTCTGAGCTTTGCACTGTGCCTTAAAAGTAGTATTTGACCACATATGGGGTATTGGCATACTAAGGAGAAATTGTGTAACAAATTGTACCATTCATTTTCTCCTATTATTTCTGTTGAAAATTAAACATTTGTTCCCAAAACAACATTTTAGTGGAAAAAATGGTAATTTTCCACTTACTCAGACCAATGTTATATAATTTTCTGTGCCCTCAACCTGTGCCTTAATGAGACCCGCGTTCCAACTTTGCCTTGGAGATCGCAGTCTTACAGCTCAAGAGTTATGGACAGCTATCCAGGCCGAGTTTGAGTAATGGCTGTTTCCACTGAACCTGGAGCCAGGGAAGGCTGTGTGCAATAACGGTGTGAAACTGGTGGCGGCCCTACGCTGGGTCAACCTCACACACATGCTTTGCCTTGCTCACGTCCTCAACCTGGTGATACAGTGATTTCTCCACCACTATCCCGGCCTGGATGCGCTGCTGCAGAAAGCACGGTCGCTGTGTGCTCACTTCCGCCGTTCGCACCCTGCGGGTCATTGACTTGCATTGCTACAGAGGTCTTTGGCCCTAAAGGTTAACCAGTTGACATGCGATGTGCCGACGCAGTGGAATTCCACTCTGCACATGTTGCAGCAAATGTGGCAGCAGCGATGAGCCCTGATGCAGTATCTCATTTTGCATAGACTGGGCCAACGCAGTACGGACATGGTACAAATCACATTTGCGGAGTGGGCACAGATTAAGGACATCTGCACCCTTCTGCACAGTTTCAAAATGGCTACTAGGATGGTTAGCACTGACGAAGCCATCATCAGTATCACTATTCCGGTCATCTACATGCTGGAGCACACTTTGAATAGATCCACTATACAAAACTAAATTTTGCCAGATGCTTCACGCCCTGGAAAAGGACGCACGCATGCTGGAGTATCGAAACACGCTTGTTAACAACCTTAAAAGAGGTTTTCCTCAAGACAGCAGTGAGGCACACAGTGTTCATTGCAGTTCCAGACTTGCAACCCCGGGAACGTCAATTCGTCAGTGCAAAAATATTACCAGCAGCAGTGTAAGTGGCAGAGTCGTTTCACACATTTTTTAGAACAGCCTGTGCACCAGCAGAACAGAGTACAAGTCTGACGCGTAGTGAACGACTGGAGTGGATGGTGCAGGAGTATCTCAAGCTTAATATCCATGCCATCAGGGAGGGTTTGGACCCGTTTGCATTTTCGTCTTCAAAAATGGAAGCGTGGCCTGAGCTCACCTGTCACGCCTTGGAGGTTTTGTCATACCCGGCAGCCAGAGTTCTCTCAGAACGTGTCTTCAGTGCTGCTGGTGGTGTCCTGACGGGTAAGCACATCCGGCTGTCCCCTGAAAGTGTAGACCACCTAACTTTCATCAAGATGAACAAGTCATGGATCTCTAAGGACTTTTTCACCCCAATCGTAGACTTTGCAGACTAGGCAATGTTGTAGTTTTTAGTGTGCTGCATTGATCTTGCGTTATTGCAGTCTGTGATACCTGAATCACTGATACCTATGAAACAGATGTTTGTGCTACCTGAGTGTGGCTGAGCAGAAAAGCAGTTTGAGCTGTTGCATGAGGTATCAGGGCTTCCAGCACAGAAGGCATACATGGGTCCCTCACCCACCTCTTCTTATTTTTTAGTTTAAATTCAAAGCTGTAAATGCTGGCCCTGACCCTGATACCTCATGCATGTCTTGTGGCTGACTGCTCCTGTGCCATTATAAAATTTGTACTGTGGGTCAATTTATGCCACTTTTTCTGGTGTCTGCCCCTAACTTGAGCTGTTTTGGCAACTTTTGGGCCCCTTGGAAGGTGTTGTCTATGCGTTTGGGTTTGCCTCCCATTAAATCCAATGGGATTTGGATAGGTTTGACAAACCATTCGACGAACTGTTTGGCGAATATTGGGAAATTCGTCGATCGAAACTGAATTGAACCTTGAAAGGTTCGCTCACCTCTACTCGTGATCCAAGGAATTAGGTGAGTAAGGGCATCATACACATGAGACTAAAGTAGGTTAAACCTGTCAATACTGGAGGGATCATCTGACATCTGACAAATGGTAAGAGAGGATGTTGAGAAGGCCGAACTTTTTAATTGCTATTTTGCATCTGTTTTCTCTCAGAAAGAAAATGTATCATCAACTGATCTTCACTGTCGTTTTAAAGGAATAGAAGAATCCAAGTTATCTGTAAACAGAAAGATTGTGAGGGAATATTTAGCTAACATAAATGAGTTCAAGTCTCCAGGTCCAGATGAATTACACCCCAGAGTACTGAAGGAGATCGTAGAAGAAATTTTAGAACCACTCTCCATAATCTTTGAAAATTCTTGGAGAACAGGAGAAGTCCCAGAAGACTGGAGAAGAGCAAATGTTGTTCCTATCTTCAAAAAGGGGAAGAAGGTGGACCCAGGGAACTATAGGCCGGTGAGTCTGACTTCTATACCAGGAAAGATCTTTGAACAAATTATTAAACAACATGTAGGTGTAACGGGTCCGGGAGGCGGAACCTCTGAGCTACTATACAAGGGGGCGGCCCTTGTAAGGGAGCGGGTGGCAGTCTCTGGATGAACGGACAGGGAGTTGCGGCAAGTGATCAGGGCAGTCTCTGGGTAAGGGGTAGGTACGACCTGTGATGGCAGAGCCTCCGGGTAGGCTAGCAGGCAGATGGTAGATGTGTGCTCCCAGGTGAGCAAGCGAGAGTCTCTGGAATAGCAGGTGGTCACGGCACGTGACGGCGGAACCTCCGGGCTGGCAGGCAGGTAGGTAACGGAGAAGCGCTCCCAGGTGAGCGGGCAAGAGTCTCTGGAATAGCTGGTGGTCACCGCACGTGACAACGGGACCTCCGGGCTGGCAAGCAGGCAGGTAACGGAGATGCGCTCCCAGGTGAGCGGGCAAGAGTCTCTGAGATAGCTGGTGGTCACAGCACGTGACAACGGAGCCTCCGGGCTGGCAAGCAGGCAGGTAGCGGAGAAGCGCTCCCAGGTGAGCGGGCAAGCTGGTCCATAGACAGACTGACCGGAGTTGTAAGGCAGACCGTCGGACCTCAGGCAAGCAGGCAGGTAGCTGATGTGCGCTCCCAGGTGAGCGGACAAGTTGGTCCTTAGACAGACTGACCGGAGTTGTAAGGCAGACCGTCGGACCTCAGGCAGGCAGGCAGGTAACAAGTATTCAGGCAGGAATCAGGCAGGTAACTAGCAGGAAACTGGCAGGAAACTGGCAGGTAACTGGCAGGTAACTGGCAACGGGACCTGAGGGCTGAAGCACAGGTGAGACACAGGTGCAAACAACATTGCTCGGGCACCTCCATTTTGGAGGAGGTGCCTTATATATGATGAAGTCCTCCGGCCATTGGCCGGGGACTCTTTAGGGCGGCGCGCGCGGCCCCTTTAAGAGGAGGGGAGCGCGCGCGCGCGTGCCCTAAGCACAGGGGCCGGGAAGGAGCGCGCGCTGAGAGCAGAGCAGGAGGAGGACGCCGGGACGGAGCGCGCGCTGACAGCAGAGCGGGGGAAGGAAGCCGGGCACGGAGCAGAGCGGTGAGGGGAGCAGCGTCCCTGCCTAGCAGAGGGCAGGGACGCCGGCACTACAGTAGGTAAGTACATGGATAAGAATGAAGTGATTAACCAGAGTCAGCATGGGTTTGTAACTAACAAGTCATGTCAGACTAACTTAATTTCCTTCTATGACAGAATCACTGACTGGGTGGATCAGGGAAATGCTGTAGATATAGTATATCTTGACTTCAGCAAAGCATTTGACAAAGTATCTCACACCATCCTTATTGAAAAAATGACCAAGTATGCAATGGACCAGGCAACTGTTGGGTGGATTCATAACTGGCTTAGTGATCGGACTCAAAGGGTGGTTGTAAATGGCTTCACATCCAGCTGGATGAATGTCTCAAGTGGGGTACCACAGGGCTCCGTCCTGGGACCTGTATTGTTCAACATCTTTATCAATGATTTAGATGAAGGAATTGAGGGTAAACTGATTAAATTTGCTGATGACACAAAGCTAGGAGGGATAGCTAATACTAGAGAAGAGAGAGAGAGGATTCAAAAAGACCTAAATAAACTGGAGCAGTGGGCAGCAACCAACAGAATGGTTTTTAACAGGGAAAAATGCAAAGTACTACATCTGGGCAATAAAAATGAAAAAAGCATATACAGAATGAGAGGAATAGAGCTAAGCAACAGTACATGTGAAAAAGACTTAGGTATACTAATAGATCATAGACTGAACATGAGTCAACAGTGTGATGCAGCAGCAAAAAAGGAAAATACAATTCTGGGATGTATTAACAGAAGCATACAGTCTAGATCACGTGAAGTCATTATCAGACTTTACTCCTCATTGGTCAGACCTCATCTGGAATACTGTGTACAGTTTTGGGCACCACATTTTAAAAAAGACATAGACAAACTGGAGCAAGTTCAGAGAAGAGCGACCAGAATGGTGACTGGTCTGCAAACCATGTCCTATGAGGAACGGTTGCAGGATTTGGGAATGTTTAGCTTGCAAAAAAGAAGACTGAGAGGAGACTTAATAGCTGTCTACAAATATGTCAAGGGCTGTCACATTGTAGAAGGATCATCTTTATTCTCATTTGCACAAGGAAAGACTAGAAGCAATGGGATGAAACTAAATGGGAGGAGACACAGATTAGATATTAGAAAAAACTTTTTGACAGTGAGGGTGATCAATGAGTGGAACAGGCTGCCACGAGAGGTGGTGAGTTCCCCTTCAATGGACGTCTTCAAACAGAGGCTGGACAGACATCTGTTTGAGATGATTTAGTGAATCCTGCTTTGAGCAGGGGGTTGGACCAGATGACCCAGGAGGTCCCTTCCAACTCTACATTCTATGATTCTATGATTCTATGATATCTAATGTGTTCCGAATCTCCTCCTAATCATGTTTTTAAAAACATCTTTGTATGTTCATCATATAGAGAGAACCTTATCTATTTCATTTTTGTGAGTAAAGAGCTGTAAGAGGGCGTTTCTTTGTGGAATAAACTGTAACTAGTTTTTATTTAATGTTGTGAGGCAATATGAACAGAAGCAGTTATTCTAGCATGGTCTTTCACTTTTATTTATTTTTTTACAGCATTCACTGTGCGAGATTGTTGATCATATAGTTTTATAGTGTGGGTCGTTATAAGAATGGTGATACCCAATATTTGTTGCGTTTGTATACGTTTTTTTTACAGTTAAACCATTTTTTTGTATTAATAAAACTGTGCTTTGGATTTTTTTTAAAGTTATATACAGTATATTTAGTTTTACTTAAAAACATTATTTTGAAACTTCCTGGAGGTGGCCAAGGAATGGCTGCATTTTAACAGAGCTCCCTGGCTGTGGAGGAAAATCCCTCTCCATTCCCCTGACAGGGGCATCAAAAAGCCAGGATAAGGACAAGGGCACCCACTAACGGACCCAGCTCTCCAGAAACCCCAGGGTTGGTAGGCACAGGCAGTGCCACATAAAGCAGTAGTATCCCAGAAGAGGGAGCGAGAACACTGAGAACCACGCTACTAACCGGATCCTGAGAGAAGCACAGGAGCTGCGGACCGGATCAGTGCTCATCTGTGGGTGCCTGGCAGTGGTGTAGATAGACAATAGAAGAGTAGCCAGAGGCTGTGATGACCAGGTGAATGGTGGTGAGTGCTGAAGGAAAATCAGCATTGTGCAGACGCTGCTCCCCATCCCCCTCCTGAAGCGTGGGAGAGCAGTGCTGAATAGATACAGGCTGGATGAAACCCAAGGCCCCTTTGCTTAAAGATAGTTCGGGACACTAGTGAAACAGGCTGAGAAAAAAAACCCTGAACAGGCAGATAAGTGTGTGAGAGTGTACTGGGATCTGGGGAAAAATTCTGCAACCCAGGAACACTGATATTCCTGAGGTGGGACTGTAACATAACACCATTCACAATTCAGAGGGACAGAAAAACAACAACACACATAGCACCTCTGAAACCACTTATCAAAAGCCTCTCCAGTGAATCATACTAAGGGACAGGATATATGAACATTGAATCATCTGCATAGACTCTCTGACAGGCACTAGAGAGAGGTTGTGAATCATCTAAAACATCCAGTTCCTTGCAGTCCCTATTTTTTATGAGTCTACCATCACCACCATCACCACAGCAGGAGCCTCATAGTACTGCTCTAACCAGTCAGTCTACTGAATCAACAAGCGCTCCTTTATGTAACTTACTATTACCAGCTTCTTAGCTGAACTTCCTTACAAAGATATATGTGACTATTAAGTCAACAGTGACGTCACTGCCTTTTATATGGAATTTCATTAGTGACTCTATACGCCATGGACAAATTCGTTGGCAAAAACAACAAGGGAGGCAGACCCTCGACAAGCACCCAAAACGCAAATTCTCCCACAAAGCTGGCAAGTGATACAAGCAGAAACGACCCACAGCCCATAGCCCAAGTTATAATGGACCATCAAATGCCAGAAATTGACAACAGTCTGACGGCCTTTCAGGCCTCGTTGGAAGTAATTGTATCACAAGCCAATACACAGGGGTCACATCTCGCGGAGGCGGAGCAGAGAATTTCTGATCTGGAAGATGCAGTAAAGGACATCACAGGAAGGCTGGAAGCCAAAGAAAAAGAAACCTCCTTTCTGTTAGACAAAGTTGATGACCTGGAAAATAGATCTCGCTGCAACAATTTAAGGCTGGTGGGCCTCCCTGAGTCGGTCCCATCATCGGACCTCATCACATCAGAGTGGCTTCCGAAAGCGTTGAACTTAAACCCAGCATCAAAGGAGTTCATGATTGAAAGAGCCCACCGCATGGGGCCACGAAGGAATGGTGAGAAGGACAAACCATGACCGGTCATCTTCAGGGTCCAGGACTTTCAAGATAAGCTACGAATACTATTAAGGCCCCGTCACACTTAGCGATGCTACAGCGATCCTGACAACGATACGACCTGTCAGGGATCGATGCTGCGTCGCTATGTGATCGCTGGTGAGCTGTCAAACAGGCAGGCTCACCAGCGATCAGGGGAGCAGCGACATCGTGGAAAGAATCTTTCCACGATGTCCTGCTCACTGTAGCAGGCTCGTAACCATGATAAACAGAGGGTTACTAGGTGCGCATGTGCCCCTAGTAACCCGCTGTTTATCATGGTTACCAGCCTGATCGCTGGTCCCGCTGGTCACACACAGCAATTTGTGATGACCAGCGGGAGGGCAAAAACCAAAAAATGGTCCAGGACATTTTGCAGCGATCAGCGACCTCACAGCAGGGGCCTGATCGCTGCAAAGTGTCACACATAGCGACATCGCTGGTGAGGTCGCTGTTGCGTCACTAAAACCGTGACTCAGCAGCGATCTCGCTAGCGATCTCGCTATGTGAGACAGGGTCTTTAGTCTTTAGGAAAAAACGGAAGATATCCTATAACAACATGAGCTCCTTCTTTTTCAGGACTACTCTGCAGCCTTAGCGGCAAAATGCAAAGCCTTCAACCCAGCATGTAAAACCCTGGTGGATAACAACATTCTGTTTGGTTTACAATACCCGGCTGTCCTACGCTTTACAATATCCGAAAAGAACTGGGCTTTTGACGATCCAACAAAGGCCCTAACCTATCTGCGCTCAGAGATTCAGTCTTCACCTAGAGATCTAGGTGATACTTGAACATGTGGGGTCACAATGCTTATTTACTCCTGTGATGTCACTGAACTTTAAAGGCATTGGCTATATTTACACATGCTTTGCATTACTGTTATGGTTGTTTATATTTTTTTTCTTCAAGTAATGATAGTTTGTGGGAAGAATTACTGTTGATGAGGTGGGGGAGGGTCTCTGCGTGCTCTTATGCAGCTTACAGGTTTTAGCAGCTCTAGCACTTACTCGCTGGGATGTGTGGAGCTGGAACACAAATTCAGATAATTTCATGGCTGGTTCCGCGCTTAGGGATAGGTTAATGGCGAATACAGCCAACCCAGAGATATCCATAATACAATCACTTTATTGGTGTTCTTGGAACGTAAATGGGCTTAACTCTCCTGTCAAAAGGAAAAAAGTCTTGAATTATTTACAACGTGCAAATTTCCATGCTATTTTTTGGCAGGAAGCATATTGGTATTGGGTAAAGAATAATCATCCTTCTCTCCTTAGCAAGAAGTATATGCTATGAGCGGAGGCCTCTTATGTCAAAAAACAAAAAGGAGTAGCTATACTTTTTAACAAAGTTATTAACCATGAGATTTTAGATGTGGTGGCTGACCCTCAAGGAAGATTTCTGCTGGTTAAAGCTAACATAGAAGAGGTTACTTACTGTTTGGTCAATGTGTATGCACCTAATGTCTATGACCCTCAATTTCAGGCGCAATTAATAGCAAACATAACTGACTGGGAAACGTCCAACTTAATAATAGGAGGAGATTTTAATGAGGCCCACGATGTACTACTAGAAAGATCTGACGCGTCCCCTGGCCTGTGCGGTGCAGGGGAATACCCGGAGCCGGATCGCTGGGGGTTGTAGTCCTCCGTGGCGGTGACACGGTCCGTGCCCAGGGCGGTCAAACCAGTGGCAGTCTATAGGTAAGAACAATGTCCGACTACGCCACCCGTGGATTGCGGTCAGTGGGGACCGCCGCTGCGCTGCCGACCGCTGAGGCTGATGTTGTTTGCGCAGCCGAGTATGGGATAACTCCCCACGGGAGAAGTATTGCCTCAGGGCAGCTAATGTGGATGATGGGAGTGATGGTGTGAGCGTCCCAGTAGTAATGGTGCTGGTGCGGTAAGGAATCACAGAGACGTGTGGTGCAGTTCAGGGTCTTTACTGATGGTATATAGCAGACCCTCCCGGGAGTACTGGTTAGCAGTAGGGGCCTGGTCAGTCTGTGAGCAAGCAGGATCTCCCCTGGCCAGGTGGAGTTGTAGGCCTCCCCGACTATCTGCACTCTTTCCTGGCTACCTTGCTCTATGCGGGTAGAAGTAGCCCACGTCCCTGAGTATACCGTGTGGTGCTCACCCGTATGGCCGGTGACTTGGGGCCTTCCGTTAGCCTTCGCTTCACGATGGCGGTGCTGGTCCCTTGCTTGTGACCGTGCCTTCGGGCTTCTAAGGCCAGAGGACATGGAATCCCCTGCCGGTTGGATTCTGCTGCTGGACCTGGATGTCCCCACAGCCTCGGACTCTGTGTCCGGGTTTAGTGTCTTCAGCCAAGGCGAGCTCTCTAGCTTTCAGCCTCTGGCACTCGCTCCTGCTCCTACAGAGCTCCTAGTTCTTCCTTTCCCTGTGTCTGGAACTGAACTCCAGGCTCTGACTGACTTAATCCCGCCCCAGACCCAGTTTATAAGGGCAGATTCCTCCCCTCCCAGGTCTGGGTGGGCCGTGTTGCATGCTTAGGGCTCCTGACCAGAGAAACCTCCCACTTGCTCTCAGACATAATATCTCTACTACTGTGGCAACCAGACCCCTGGGGTGTCACAGATCCAGTCCTCACACTTCACATCAATCATCACAGAGCGGTTACATACAGTCACTACTGAAACATTTGGGACTGATAGACATATGGAAACTACAATATCCTATAGAGAGAGACTACTCACATTACTCTCACATGCGCAATTCCCACGCTAGATTGGATTGCTGGCTGCTGGGCATATCCATGTTGCCAATAGTGCTCAAATCGGATATTTTGAATATCCATATAGCAGATCATGCCCCTGTGACTTTCAGATCCCTCTTAGTTAGCCCAATAAAGAGGGAGAGAAGTTGGAGATTTCTCGCTTATTTATATAAATCAGATGACTTCAGAGCATTTTTGCAAACCTCTTGGGACACCTATAAGAATGACAATCAGGAGGAGAGTCAAAATACTTCCTTGTTTTAGGCAGCCTCCAAGGCCGTGATAAGGGGACAAATTATCTCCTATACAATTAATAAAAGAAAGAAATTAATGGAAAACACCATAGAAACACAGAAGCTACTGACAAACATATAAAAACTTTAAAACCAACAGTACTCCCATTAATAAAAAAAACTTCTTGGAGGCAAAAGAAATAGCGGACACATTGGCACATGAAAGAGCAATGCACAATTTAGACTACCAAAAGAATAAGTGTTTTAAATGGGGTGACAAACCAGGATGGCTGCTAGCATCCCTCACTAAACCCTTCAGAACACAAGCTAGGATAAATAGGATTCGTAAAAAAAAAAAGTGGCCAGACAACATCTAAAAACGGGGAGCTAGCGGACGAGTTTAGGTCCTTTTTTAGTTCCTTATACGAAGAGGGAGTGGGGGAACTGGATGGAGGCTTGTGCTTTTTCCAGAGCGATGTTACTCCTACATTCACAGAAGAACAAAGAACAACTCTTAACATGCCCATCACTCCAACAGAGGTGTTGCAAACCATCAACACTTTAAGCATATCTAAAGCTCCTGCGGATGGGTTTGGAAATGAGCATTATAAAATATTAGGAACTACAGTGAGCCCACATCTATGCGAGGTATTCAGTGGAATAGTGGGAGATGGTCGATTACCTGACCGGTATAATGAGTCTAATATCATTGTGTTACCCAAACCGGGTAAAGATCTCTCACAGGTTGACGGATATAGATCAATCTCATTACTCAACTGATTTTAAAATCTTCACAAAAATTTTAGTAAATAGAGTCCAACAGATGATTCCTGAACTAATATCACCACACCAAACGGGATTTGTTCACGGAAAATCCATCAGGTATAATATTAGGACAGCAATAGGAGCGATATCCTCTGGCAGAATGCATGAACACAAAAAAAGCATTGTGGTGAGTCTTGAGGCTGACAAGGCTTTAGACCCAGTATCTTGGCTCTACCTGCATAAATTGCTAGAAAACTGCAATTTTGGTCCACGGTTCTGCGAGGCTGTCAAACTAATTAATAAAAAACGTCACATCCCGACTTTACATAAACAATACATTCTCTGAACTCTTCCAAATACAGCGGGGCACGAGACAGGGATGCCCACTATCCCCATTATTATTGAACCTAGCATTAGACCCTCTCCTACAAAATCTATCTGCTTTCCATAGAATCACAGTGGGAAACTCATCAGTTATACTACTAGCCTTTGCTGATGACATATTGTTGTTTATTGCCAACCTGACTCAAGCCATTTCAGCCATAATGAGGATCTTGGACTCATTTGGAGGAAATTCTGACTTTAAGGTGAACTATAGCAAGTCGGAGGCTTTAGCGCTGTTCCGATCGAGCAGAATAACAGATGTAGCGTTCCCATTCCAATCCATTAAATATTTGGGTATACAACTTCCATCAGTCCCTTCAAAATTATATACAATTAATTTTAAACCACATATAGCATTGATAATTAGTCTCCTAAACTTGTGGAGACATTTTGCACTATCTTTTTCAGGTAGATGCTATCTGATTAAAATGGTCATCTTTCCAAAGTTATTATACCTATTCCAAACTCTTCCGTTGCTATTGACACAACCAGACATTAAACAATTAAATGCAGCATTTAGGAGATTCATATGGGGTGAGAAGGGAAGAACGCGTATAGGATTGCTCAAGCTACAACTGCCCAAGAGAGAGGGAGGTATTAATTTTCCAGATATTGGAAGATACAATCTGGCAGCGAACTTCAGATACATAGTGGATCTTTTGCAACAGTATAACGCAGTGCTTTCCTTTTTTCAGACACAGGCCTTTCCTCTTCCTTCAGGCACATAGTCTGGCCCAAAAATATATCAGTGTTAGGAAAGACACTGTTCAGATGAATAACATGGAGGTTTTTCTTAAAACCTCGAGGCTGCAAAATGCTTCAACAAGCAAAATACACTCCATACTGCGTCAGAGATATCCCAGGGTTTGAAGTGGGAGACTTTTTGGATGCTACGATGACACAGAAGAAATATATCCCCTATGATAGCTATACGGACATGGCTCTATTGATCCTCCATAGAGCATACATCACCCCATCAATGCAGGCCAAAATGACACCTACAACATCGTATACATGCTCAAAATGTGGGACACACAATCCAGACATACTCCATCACCTGTGGAACTGTCCAAGAATACAGGATTTATGTCACAGAATACATACAGAAATACAGACTACCCTACATTCCCACTTACACCGCAATGGGCAATCTTTAATATACTGGGGGAGTCCCAAAAATCTCTGCCCAAACACATAAAAGCAGTTCTGGTAATATGGGCCTCAGCAGTTAGGAAGAGAATACTACACCATTGGCTGAAGCCTAATATACCATCCCAATCATTAATACAGACAAAAATAATGTTCCTATTCAAAATGGATTGACTGGAAACATTAACTGACAGAGAGAGATTAACCGGGAGGTTTTTCACAACCTGGTGTTTCCTTATTCCCACATTATCACCAGCTATTAAAGATAAACTGAGAGCCCAGTTGAAGGACACCATATGGTATCTCCGTAAATGTATTGAAGGACAAAATCCCGATTCCATAAATTCTAGATCTTTATGGTTGCACGTAGAGAGGAGGGAGGGTGAACGGGGGGATATAGAATAAGTAAAGTTTGAGGCTGTGTGCCCACGATGCGTTTTTTTAAGCGTTTGCGCAGCGGCAAAAACGCTGCAGAAACACTTAAAAAATGCATGGTAGAAGGCCTGCCATGTTCCCCAATGATAATCCGCATGAGCTGTGCACATGCTGCGGAAATTTCCACTGCGGATTATCATTGCGGAAAAAAACGCAGCACTACCAATTATTTTGCGGAAGTGCTGCGTTTTTGCCACCATTGACATGCATTAGAACGCGCCAATTCCGCAAGACTGCATCTGTGCTTGCGTAATTGACGCGTTCTAATGTGCGGATGGTACCCGGGTGTGGAGGAGAGGAGAGTCTCATCCACACCCAGGTACCATTAAAAAAGCTGTAAAAAGAGAATAAAATAAAAAGTAAATATATACTTACCTTCTAGCGGCCCGCGGTGCGCTCCTCCTTGCTTCCCGGTACTTCGAGATGGAATGAAGGACCTGCGCTGACGTCGGCAGGTCTTCACTCTACCGCTGCCGGCAGCTGGGACCGAGCGAAGCAAGACAGCATGGGCCATCGGAGGGTAAGTATATATTTATTTTTTTATTTTTTGACATTCTCTCGGTCACACTATATAAATCCATGCCTTTTGCATGGATTTATATAGTGTGACCAAGTTGACAAGCACTTTCCAAGTGATACTAAAATCGCTTGGAAAGCGCTTGTAGACCCGGATGCGGAAATGCATGTGAAAAACGCTTCACCTCTGCATGTCCCTGGCAGCAAAACGCATGTACAATCCACATGTACAATCCGCATGTGTTTTTTTCTGCCAGGGAGATGCAGAAACGCTCAGGAAAAAATCCTGAGCATTTCTGCATCGTGGGCACATAGCCTGAATGAGATTCTTTTTGTACTAAGTCATATTCATATTGATACAGAATGAAAAAGACAAATTGACTTGGATTCCGTGACATGTTATTGGTTTGAAATAAACAAAAAAAACATTATTTTACTTTTTTACAATACTTACTAGTCCCACAAGGTGACTTGGACATGGGATCCTTTGATCGCACTGATATTACACTGTATAACTTATGTTGTACTGTACATTATTTAATCTGTCAATGTTTGACTGACAGCTTTTTAGACCCAACTCTCAGTTGGATGTGATAGACTGAAATTTATGGCGAATACAAGGCCATTGTTAGGCCTTCTTGTTGCCATAGCTACTATCAACACCCTACGATTTTTTTATTTATTTATTTTATTCACTTATATAGTGCCATTAATACATTATGGACACTGTCCCTATTGGGGCTCACAATCTAGATTTCCTATCAGTATGTCTTTGGAGTGTGGGAGGAAACCAGAGAACCCGGAGGAAACCCACACAAACACAGGGAGAACATACAAGCTCTTTGCAGATGTTGTCCTTGGTGGGATTTGAACCTAGGAGCCCAGTACTGAGCCACCGATTGTGCTGTGCGTGTGCACATAGGCTCACAGAGAGCTCAGTTTTCTTCTGTCAAACTTCTCACTTGCCACTGTCACAATTGCATGTGAGAGATTAAAGTGCTAGAATCAAAACTAGTTCCGGTCCCAGCGCACGCAGTAAGAGTTTAGCTGTGAGTAACAGTCAGCTCCTGCTGCAGATGGCATGGACACAACCGTGCCATCCCCTTGAAATAACTATAAGGCTGTGTGAACACGATTCGTTTTTTAAGCGTTTCCGCAGCGGCAAAAACGCTGCAGAAATGCTTAAAAAATGCATGGTAGAAGGCCTGCCATGTTCCCCAATGATAATCCGCATGTGCTGTGCACATGCTGCGGAAATTTCCACTGTGGATTATCATTGCGGAAAAAAATGCAGCACTACCAATTATTTTGCGGAAGTGCTGCATTTTCGCCGCCATTGACTTGCATTAGATCGCATGGATTACGCATCACTTTATATGTAGATGCGCATTCCATGGGTTCTACTGTGCGGATGGTACCCAGGTCTAGAGAAGAGGAGACTCTCCTCCGGACCTGGGTACCATAGAAAACTGTAAAAAAAAGAATAAAATATAAAACAAATCTATACTTACCTTCTGACGGCCCCCGCTCTCCTTCTTTTCACTTGCCGGCAGTTCGCGATGGACTGAAGGACCTGCGCTGACATCATAGTTATGTGACGGGTCATGCAACGCTGACGTCGGCAGGTCCTTCAGTGTAACGCGATCTGCCTGCAGCCGGGACGGTGAAGCAAGACTGCGGGGGCCATCAGAAGGTAAGTATAGATTTATTTTTTATTTTTTGACATTCTCTCGGGTCACACTATATAAATCCATGCTGTTTTCATGGATTTATATAGTGTGACCAAGTTGTCAAGCACTTTCCAAGTGATGCTAAAATCACTTGGAAAGCGCTTGACACCTGCATACGGAAATGCATGTGAAGAACGCTTCACATCCGCTTGTCCCTGGCAGGAAAAACACATGTACAATCCGCATGCGTTTTTTCTGCCAGGGAGATGCAGAAACGCTCAGGAAAAAATCCGGAGCATTTCTGCATCGTGAGCACATAGCCTAAGGCTGATTTCAGGAAATCACTTGCAATCTGGACGTGCAATTAAAGGGAACTTGTCACCATGAAAATGATGTCACATTTACTCAGCTCTCCCTGCTCTACAAAATGATGCCTGCAGATTCAACTGTATTTTCATAGTGACAGGTTCCCTTTAAGTCATTTTGTGGAAAGGAGTGTAGAATTCTATATACTGGAGTTGAGCAAATTTATTTGCGTGAAACTGAATTCTATTTTAATTATAGAAAATCCATATTCTCTAGGCTACAGATTTTTTGTAACTCTCGCTGTGTAAATTCAGTAAAAATGGTGATCAGCTGTGGATGAATCTTTGTTAAACTGTAGAGGGCCAATAAAAGGTTAAAAGAAAATAAATCCCTATAATACTCACTTCACTACTTACATGTCCCCGGCACTCCTGCTGACTCTCAGAGGCATGGTCATGGTCGAAAATCCTATTCTAGAATAAAGAACTGAGGACAGAAGAGGGATTGAGGATTGGATGAATGGACAGTGGGCACTGGCGGCAACAGGGGTGCTGAGACAGGTGAGCTTTGAGGAGAATATTAAGCTTTTTATTTTTTTATGTTATGTTTACTATGCTCTGAGAGCGTACTGGGGAACATTCAATTCATGGAGAATAACTTCGCTGCGAATCGAATTTTATTTTTGTGAAATTTAATTTTGTTAGAGACTGGGTCAACAGAGATTGGTGTTGGACCAGCATTTTTTTTAGTTTCTTATTTTGGCATAGCAAGAGTCGTAACCTTTTCATTTTTTAGTCTTTGTAACTGTATAAAAGTTGTTATTTTCAGGACACGTTGTATTGTTCAGTGACATTTTGGGCTACATATACAGTATTGTTTACCTTTTTTTGGGGGGGGGGAGGAGTCGGAGAAAAACCTATACCAATTCCATTTTCTTTTCACTATTTTTTTAGTTTACCAAGTTAAAACTTGATGGACCAGTGTCTTCTTCAACCTATGTAGCTATGTACAATGCGCAGATCCCAGTACCATTAGTGATAACCGTGCATGCTGCTTTGCGCACTGATGAAGTAACAGGCACACAGCCATTCATGCGCAGGGGTGCCACTGGCACTTACTGACCCCTCACATGGATGTTATATGTTGTACCCCAGGGTTGAAATGTAGAGAGAAATAAGGCAGCAATGGTGCAAAAACGCTTAACTTAAAGACCATACTAGTTCCTGTTTTAGAAAAAACAAGGACTAACAAGGTAAATGCATTTTGTGGGAAAAATATGAGCAGGTCTAAGAAGTAGATGCACTGAAATATATGCATTGCATCTATTCTAACCTGTGTATTCAAGTCCTGTCTCTTTTTAGGGTGCAAATTTTGGATCTGTGACATGTGCTGTTGCACTTTTAGAATTCCAGATAGGCAATTTCTGCCTGGTTTTATCAATTTTCCAAGGGTGTCAACAGTAGATCATGCACAAATCAGGCTATTTTTACATAACTATGGATATGCCATAAATGTTTAAGATCATGCCCTTAAAAGCATAAAAATAAATAAATGCCAAAAAAAATAACAATTTCATTTCTCTAGAGAATATACTTTCGTTCTACAAATATCACACTTCTAGCTGCTGCCAGATTTCCTTGACATTTTTGATGCGAGTCCATCAGCTGCCATTTTCTAAATGTTCAGAGGAATAATGTGTAAAAATATACTGAGCGCCTGTTGGAGAGGTGTGTTTTACAAAGTCCATTCCTACTTACTACTCAGAAAGCTGAGTGTGTGTTGATGATTTGGTAAACATATGTGACTTGGTGTGTACAGTACGATCATGGCTAACTATTGTAGAAATCTTTCAAACTGCTTCAATAATTCTTAGAGACAAGACGCTTATTTTAGCCCACCGTCATTGTGTGATCTACAAATGTCAAATTATGGGATTTCTGTTGTTCTGAACTGTTGTAATAATAAACTAATGCAATGTTCCATCCAGAGGACATCCAATCTACGCCTGTTAACATTTCCTAGTACATGTATATAAAGTTTGCCAAACATACAAGTCACAAGCAGGTATTGCTGACAGTTCTTAAACATTCATATATTATAGTTATAATTACACTGCTCAAAAAAATAAAGGGAACACTTAAACAACAGAATATAACTCCAAGTAAATCAAACTTCTCTGAAATCAAACTATCCACTTAGGAAGCAACACTGATTGACAATCAATTTCACATGCTGTTGTGCAAATGGAATAGACAATAGATGGAAATTATTGGCAATTATCAAGACACCCTCAATAAAATAGTGGTTCTGCAGGTGGGGAACACAGACCACATCTCAGTACCAATGCTTTCTGACTGATGTTTTGGTCACTTTTGAATGTTGGTTGTGCTTTCACACTCGTGGTAGCATGAGACGGACTCTACAACCCACAGAAGTTGCTCAAATAGTGCAGCTCATCCAGGATGGCACATCAATGCGAGCTGTAGCAAGAAGGTTTTGTCAGCGTAGTGTCCAGAGGCTGGAGGCGCTACCAGGAGACAGGCCAGTACACCAGGAGACGTGGAGGGGGCCGTAGGAGGGCAACAACCCAGAAGCAGTATCGCTACCTCCGCCTTTATGCAAGGAGGAACAGGAGGAGCACTGCCAGAGCCCTGCAAAATGACCTCCAGCAGGCCACAAATGTGCATGTGTCTGCACAAACGGTTAGAAACCGACTCCATGAGGGTGGTATGAGGGCCCGAAGTCCACAGATGGGGGTTGTGCTCATAGCCCAACACAGTGCAGGACGATTGGCATTTGCCACAGAACACCAGGATTGGCAAAGTCACAACTGGCACCCTGTGCTCTTCACAGATGAAAGCAGGTTCATACTGAGCACATGTGACAGACGTGACAGAGTCTGGAGACGCCGTGGAGAGCGATCTGCTGCCTGCAACATCCTTCAGCATGACCGGTTTGGCAGTGGGTAAGTAATGGCGTGGGGTGGCATTTCTTTGGAGGGCCGCACAACCCTCCATGTGCTCGCCAGAGGTAGCCTGACTGCCATTAGGTACCGAGATGAGATTCTCAGACCCCTTGTGAGACCATATGCTGGTGCGGTTGGCCCTGAGTTCCTCCTAATGCACGACAATGCAGACCTCATGTGGCTGGAGTGTGTCAGCAGTTCCTGCAAGATGAAGGCATCGAAGCTATGGACTGGCCCGCCAATTCCCCAGACCTGAATCTGATTGAGCACATCTGGGACATCATTTCTCACTCTATCCACCAACATCACGTTGCACCACAGACTGTCCAGGAGTTGGTGGATGGTTTAGTCCAGGTCTGGGAGGAGATCCCACAGGAGACCATCTGCAATCTCAACAGGAGCATGCCCAGGCTTTGTGGGGAGGTCATACAGACACGTGGGGGCTACACACAATACTGAGCCTCATTTTGACTTGTTTTAAGGACATTACATCAAAGTTGGATCAGCCTGTAGTGTTTTTCCACTTTAATTTTGGGGGTGACACCAAATCCAGGCCTCCATTGGTTAATAAATTTGATTTCCATAGATAATTTTTGTGTGATTTTGTTGTCAGCATATTCAACTTTGTACAGAACAAAGTATTCAATGAGAATATTTCATTCATTCAGATCTAGGATGTGTTATTTGAGTGTTCCCTTTACTTTTTTGAGTTGTGTAAAAATACCTAGGTAGGAAATAAGTACTACGATGTAATATAAATGATTAATACTACTGAAATAAATTATATATATATATATATATATATATATATATATACAGTATATATATATCTTACACTGATATATTAAGTATTGCTATTACTGCTTATGTACAGTAACTGAATTACACGAAAATAAAGAACAAATTGATTCACAAAGAATATGCCAATAATAAAGTTGTAATGAAACAAAAAATAAATATTAGTTACTTTTATATATTTATATTTTAAATGAGTTGTCTAGCATAGATTGTGAAACTACATCAATATCTGATTAGTAGGAGTCCAAACTCTGTGACTTTCTAAATTTCTACGATGAAGTTGCAGTAGTTCTACGAAAGCCTTGTACCAGCATTTTTTCCAAAATTATGTGGAGGCACATTGATTATAATGGATCAACCATGGGGCTTTCTGAAAAAAAAAATTGATCAGATTGAAGTGAATAAATTCTAAGTTTTCTATTCACTGACAGCAGACAGATCTTTTAAGAAAAGGAATTGTAATATAAAGTAAGGCAGAATACGTCTCATGTAATTGTGTGGTGGCATTTATAGGATAGTTTACCTACTTTGGACCTCATTTACTATGAACTTGTGTTCTTACAACCTTCTGCTAATATACACCTCATCTAGCATAAATGTCTTATTTCAGTATATTAAAGTTCATGTACGATGGTACAAATATTCTCCAAGTTAGGGATTACCTTGTGAGGTGGCTTTACAAAGCCGCAGGTCAAGGGGAACAAATAGACCAGGGGAGGAGTCCTGAGGAGATAATTTGCATATTCCCACTGCATTTTGGGGTAAGTGAAGAGTCTCCGCGAGCTCAAAGAACACTGGATTTTGGCTGTTGGAGCTGAAAAGAGGACATCGGTAAACCAGGGGAGGAGTCCTGAGGAGATAATTTGCATATTCCCACTGCATTTTGGGGTAAGTGAAGAGTCTCTGCGAGCTCAAAGAACACTGGATTTTGGCTGTTGGAGCTGAAAAGAGGACATCGGTAAACCAGGGGAGGAGTCCTGAGGAGATAATTTGCATATTCCCACTGCGTTTTGGGGTAAGTGAAGAGTCTCCGCGAGCTCAAAGAACACTGGATTTTGGCTGTTGGAGCTGAAAAGAGGACATCGGTAAACCGCGCGCCGGTAGGCGCGTGCATTTTGAAGCTTTTTTTTTAAGCTTTTTTCACTGTTTTCAGAACATTAACAATAAGAACATGGAAGAGTCCAGGAGCCATTTGGTGAGCTGCATATCCTGCTACATGTTCACAGACTTGCCAGTGGAAAAGCCAAACTTCACATGCCAGAAATGCAAGCTTGTGTCCATGTTGGAGGAAAAGTTGCGAAATCTAGAAGAGAGGTTAACTACCTTGAAAATCATTAAGGAAGGTGAAGAGTTCTTAGACAGAGCAGAATTATCTCTTCATGATTCAGAAAGAGAAGAAATTCGAACTGCACCTGACGAAACAGAGGAATGGAAGCATGTGACCCACAGAAGCAGGAGGATCGAGAGGCAGTCAGCACCCATACTGCTTAGGAACCAGTACCAGGCTCTCACGCAGGAGAACCATGAAGAAATACAGCAAAATAAGACTTTGCCAGCAATGAATAACCTTGTAAGCCCTCAGAATCCTCCTGGATGGAGAAAGAAGAATGTTGTGAAGAAAAAACGGAGAGTGGTGGTCATGGGGGATTCCCTGTTAAGAGGAACAGAGGCCGCTATCTGCAGACCAGACATAACCTCAAGAGAAATATGCTGTCTTCCAGGAGCAAAAATTAAAGATGTATCTGACAGGATATCAAGACTCTTCAGACCTACAGATCACTACCCATTCCTGCTAATACATGTGGGGACAAATGACACCGCAAGAAAGGACCTGGAAACCATCTGCAGTGACTTTGAAGACTTAGGCAAGAAAGTGAAAGAATTGGGAGCGCAGGTGGTCTTCTCATCCATCCTCCCAGTGGATGGCCATGGAACAATGAGGTGGAATAAGATTCTACAGGTGAACAACTGGCTACGTCGATGGTGCCGTCAACAAGGATTTGGATTTCTGGATCACTGAATGAATTACCTATACGATGGACTACTTGCTAGAGATGGGGTGCACCTTACGAAGACTGGAAAACATGTATTTGGAAGTCGCCTTGCTACACTCATCAGAAGAGCTTTAAACTAGAACAATGTGGGAAGGGAAGCAAAAGGCCAGAAAAAGCCATACAGCTGACAAATACTATTGAGATCTCTGCTACTGGAAGTGGAAAGGAAGAACAAAGACAAAACAATTTAAATAATAAAAATATGGGAGGAAGAGAAACCAATCACAAATTAAAATGTTTTTATACAAATGCACAAAGCATGGGCAACAAACAAGGAGAATTGGAACTACTAATGCAGGAAAAGGAATATGATGTCATTGGAATCACTGAAACTTGGTGGGACGATACACATGATTGGAATAAAAGGCTAAAAGGATACAACTTATTTGCAAGAAACAGACTTGATAAACGAGGAGGAGGTGTTGCATTGTATGTTAGAAAAGCGTATATCTGCACAGAGATTGAAGCTTCAGAGACTGGGAGTTCTGTGGAAACTGTTTGGGTAAGAATACAAGGAGAGAACAACGGAAAGGACACCATTGTAGGCATTTACTACAGGCCACCTGGGCAAGCTGAAGATATGGATGAACTCTTTATGTATCAAATGACCAAGTTCTCCAAAAAATATGACGTAGTGGTCATGGGAGATTTCAACTATCCAGACATTTGTTGGGAATCTCTCTCAAGTAAAACTAACAGGTCAAGCAAATTCTTATCCTCTCTTGCTGACAACTTTATCTTCCAAAAGGTAGGGGAGAAAACAAGGGGATCTGCTACTTTGGATCTAATCCTTATAAACAGGGAGGAAATGGTTGAGGAGGTAAAGGTGGCTGGGACCCTAGGAGGCAGCGATCATGCTATTATAGAATTTTGGATAACTAGAGGAGGAAGACATGTGAAGACTCAGACTTCAAGGTTAGATTTTAGAAAGGCAGATTTTAAGAGACTCAGAAAGAGAATAGGAGGGATCCAATGGCTGGATGTCCTTAAGGACAAAAATGTCCAGGAAGGATGGGAAATTTTTAAAAATGAGATTCTCAAAGCACAATCGTTAACAATCCCGAAAAGTAGGAAGAATGGGAAGCATTTAAGGAAACCAGGATGGATGAACACAGAACTTAAACACATGCTAAAAAGAAAGAAAGAAATGTTTATTAAATGGAAAGAGGGAGGCATATCTAAAGAAGATTATAATGCAGTCTGCAGATCCTGTAGGGCACGTATCAGGTTAGCTAAAGCTGACAATGAATTAAGGCTTGCAAGAGATGTCAAAAGCAATAAAAAAGGATTTTGGGGGTATGTCAAAAGTAAAAGAAAAGTCAAAGATGCTATAGGATTTTTACAGGATGAAAATGGAGAAATGGTAAGAGAGGATGTTGAGAAGGCCGAACTTTTTAATTCCTATTTTGCATCTGTTTTCTCTCAGAAAGAAAATGTAACATCAACTGATCTTCACTGTCCTTTTAAAGGAATAGAGGAATCCAAGTTATCTGTAAACAGAAAGATTGTGAGGGAATATTTAGCTGACATAAATGAGTTCAAGTCTCCAGGTCCAGATGAATTACACCCCAGAGTACTGAAGGAGATCGTAGAAGAAATTTTAGAACCACTCTCCATAATCTTTGAAAATTCTTGGAGAACAGGAGAAGTCCCAGAAGACTGGAGAAGAGCAAATGTTGTTCCTATCTTCAAAAAGGGGAAGAAGGTGGACCCAGGGAACTATAGGCCGGTGAGTCTGACTTCTATACCAGGAAAGATCTTTGAACAAATTATTAAACAACATGTATGTAAGTACATGGATAAGAATGAAGTGATTAACCAGAGTCAGCATGGGTTTGTAACTAACAAGTCATGTCAGACTAACTTAATTTCCTTCTATGACAGAATCACTGACTGGGTGGATCAGGGAAATGCTGTAGATATAGTATATCTTGACTTCAGCAAAGCATTTGACAAAGTATCTCACACCATCCTTATTGAAAAAATGACCAAGTATGCAATGGACCAGGCAACTGTTAGGTGGATTCATAACTGGCTTAGTGATCGGACTCAAAGGGTGGTTGTAAATGGCTTCACATCCAGCTGGATGAATGTCTCAAGTGGGGTACCACAGGGCTCCGTCCTGGGACCTGTATTGTTCAACATCTTTATCAATGATTTAGATGAAGGAATTGAGGGTAAACTGATTAAATTTGCTGATGACACAAAGCTAGGAGGGATAGCTAATACTAGAGAAGAGAGAGAGAGGATTAAAAAAGACCTAAATAAACTGGAGCAGTGGGCAGCAACCAACAGAATGGTTTTTAACAGGGAAAAATGCAAAGTACTACATCTGGGCAATAAAAATGAAAAAAGCATATACAGAATGGGAGGAATAGAGCTAAGCAACAGTACATGTGAAAAAGACTTAGGTATACTAATAGATCATAGACTGAACATGAGTCAACAGTGTGATGCAGCAGCAAAAAAGACAAATACAATTCTGGGATGTATTAACAGAAGCATACAGTCTAGATCATGTGAAGTCATTATCGGTCTTTACTCCTCTTTGGTCAGACCTCATCTGGAGTACTGTGTACAGTTTTGGGCACCACATTTTAAAAAAGACATAGACAAACTGGAGCAAGTTCAGAGAAGAGCGACCAGAATGGTGACTGGTCTGCAAACCATGTCCTATGAGGAACGGTTGCAGGATTTGGGAATGTTTAGCTTGCAAAAAAGAAGACTGAGAGGAGACTTAATAGCTGTCTACAAATATGTCAAGGGCTGTCACATTGTAGAAGGATCATCTTTATTCTCATTTGCACAAGGAAAGACTAGAAGCAATGGGATGAAACTAAATGGGAGGAGACACAGATTAGATATTAGAAAAAACTTTTTGACAGTTAGGGTGATTAATGAGTGGAACAGGCTGCCACGAGAGGTGGTGAGTTCCCCTTCAATGGACGTCTTCAAACAGAGGCTGGACAGACATCTGTCTGAGATGATCTAGTGAATCCTGCTTTGAGCAGGGGGTTGGACCAGATGACCCAGGAGGTCCCTTCCAACTCTACCATTCTATGATTCTATGATTCTATGAGACCAAGGGTGATGTCACAGTGGGCTGGATTTTCTGGATGACAAGTGGCACAGAGAGGACTAGGCTATGCTGGAAGGCAGGCAGATAAGCGGAGCAGGACACGCTGAAAGTCACAGAGCCATGAGAGTAGATGCAGGCTGTAGAAATCAGCGGAGATGACTGCAGTGCAATGTGAACAGTCTCTAAGTAGCAGATGATGGGTTAATCAGCAGGTCTGTGGAGCAATAGATGTAGGTAGTAGAAAGGAATTTGCAAATTAATATGAACAGTCTCTAAGAAGCAGTTTATAATGCTTACAGCAAATGATGGGTTAATCAGCAGGTAGCAAATAATGGTTAATAAGCAGATCTGAGGAACAGCAGAAGTAAGTTGTAGAAACCACAAGATTCTGAGGAGATGACAGAAACAGAAAAAACTGGATGGTGGGAAGCTCCAAAACAAACTGCAACTTAACACATCACTGACTTAAGACTCAGAATCAGAGGTGTATCTAAGTGGGTCTTAAAAGGCATTTGGAGATTCTGTTACTGAGCAAAAATCTGACCACTTGTAAGGCCCAACATGGAGCACAGTAAGAGGCAATGGCCATAGGTGAAAAGAGTGAAACCCAGTCCTGAAGGTAACATTCAATGCATCTACAATAAAATATGAAGCTTCACAAACAGCCTTTAATTATAAATGTTTTAGGATTTCTGTCTATAGTCTCTCTGCAGACCTATATACAGTCATGGCCGAAAGTGTTGGCAACCTTGAAATTGTTCCAAAATATGAAATGAAGTATTTATCCCAGAAAATTATTGCAATTACACATGTTTGGTTTAATACACGTTTTTTTACTTCGTTTATATTGGAACAACACAAAAAAACTGAGAAAAAAAGGCAAATTGGACATAATTTCACACAAAACCCCACAAATAGACCAGACAAAATTGATGGCTCCCTCAACTTAATATTTCGTTGCACACCATGTGGAATAAATAACTGCAATCAATCGTTACTATAGTCATCAACAAGCTTCTTACACCTCTCAACTGGAATTTTGGACCACTTTTCTTTTGCAAACTGCTCCAGGTCTCTCATAATTGAAGGGTGTCTTGTCCCAACACAAATTTTAAGATCTTTCCACGGGTGTTCAATGGGATTTAGATCCAGACTCACTGCTGGCCATTTCAGAGCTCTCCAGCACTGTTTCCATCCATTTCTGGGTGCTTCTTGAAGTATGTTTGGAATCATTATCCTGCGGGAAGACGCATGACCTAAGACACATACTGGACACTACTGTCATACTGGACACTACATTGTGAACCAAAATCCTTTGGTATTCTTCAGATTTCATGATGCCTTGCGCACAGTCAAGTCAGCCAATGCGAAAGGGAGACAAACAACCCAAAACATCTTTGAACCTCCACCATATTTGACTGTAGGTAGAGTGTTATTTTCTTTTTAGGCCTCATTCCATTTTTGGTGAACACTAGAATGATGTGCTTTACCAATTAGCTCTATCTTGGTCTCATATGTCCACAATAATAGAAAAAACAGAAAATCACATTGTGTGATTTGTAAATAATTAAATTGCATTTTATTGCAAGTATTTGATCACCTACCAACCAGCAAGAATTCTGGCTCTCACAGACCTGTTAGTTTATCTTTAAAAATCCCTCCTACTCTCCACTCATTACCTGTATTATTTGCACCTGTTTGAACTCTTTACCTGTATAAAAGACACCTGTCCACAAACTCAATCAATCACACTCCAACGTCTCCACCATGGCCAAGACCAAAGAGCTGTTGGAGACCTGCACAAGGCTGGGATGGGCTACAGGACAAGCAGCTTGGTGAGAAGCAAACAACTGCTTGCATAATTATTAGAAATTGGAAGAAACGCAAGATGACTGTCAATCTAACTTGGCATGGGGCTCCATGCTGGATTTTGCCTCGAGGGGTAAGGCTGATTCTGAGAAAAGTCAGGAATCTGCCCAGAACTACACAGGAGAACATGGTCAATAACCTGAAGAGAGCTGGGACCACAGTCTCAAACATTACCATTGGTAACACACTATGCCGAGTAAAGTCCTGCAGTGCATGCAAGGTCCCCCTGCTCACGCCAGCACATGTCCAGGCCTGTTTGAAGTTCACACATAACCATCTTGATAATCCAGAGGAAGCATGGGAGAAGGTCATGTGGTCAAATGAAACCAAAATAGAACTTTTTGGTATCAACTCCACTTGCTGTGTTTGGAGGAAGAAGAAAGAATGCCATCACAACCGTGAAGCATGGTGGGGGAAACATCATATTTTGAGGGTGCTTTTCTGCAAAGGGGACAGGACGACTGCACCGTATTGAAGGGAGGATGAATGGGGTGATGTATCACAAGATATTGGCCAACAACCTCCTTCCCTCAGTAAGAGCATTTAAAATGGGTCGTGGCCAGGTCTTCCAGCATGACAATGACCTGAAACACATAGCCCGGGCAACTAAGGAGTGGCTTCGTAAGAAGCATTTCAAGGTCCTGGAGTGGCCTAGCCAGTCTCCTGACCTGAACCCAATAGAAAATCTTTGGAGGGAGCTGAAACTCAATGTTGCCCAGCGACAGCCCCGAAACCTGAAAAATGTGGAGAAGATCTGCATGGAGGAGTGGGCCACAATCCCTGTTGCATTGTGTGCAAACTTGGTCAAGAATAGAGATGAGCGGTGTTCGACTAGAACTGTTCGCCAATCTCAAATTCGAGCTGTTTTGGGCGGTGTTCGAGTTGTTCGACGAACCCGAACGATTTGCAAAAAATTCGGCTGTTCGAGGTTATGTTCGATAACTGTTCGTGCACCAAAAGCTGTCCTGCATGTCTGGTGCTATTTAGAGCACCAATCATGCAGGGATTGTCTGTCACTCACTGTAATGCCACAGCCATGGTGGTTGTGGCATTACAGTGATTGCCCAAATCGATGGGAACAGTGCCAACAGTGAAACATGAAAAGCTGGCAATTCAGCAGCGGCATACACCGGTACCCGACAATTTAGAACCGAAAGAATAGAGCTTCACACATAGATTAGATAGATATAAACACGTCAGCCACATATATACGAAGTACAGTGACAGTGTTGCTTACTGTACTTGTCATTTAGCGTAAAGGATTTATCAAAAAAAATAATAGTGTTTTCATGCACCGTCTCTTTAAAAAAGCCGGCCGGCAATTCAGCAGCGGTACCCGACAATTTATAACAGACAGAATAGAGCTTCACACATAGATTAGATAGATAGAAACATGTCAGTCACATATATATGAAGTACAGTGAAAGTGCTGCTTACTGTACTTGTCATTTAGTGTAAAGGATTTATCAAAAAAAATAATAGTGTTTTCATGCACCGTCTCTTTAAAAAAGCCGGCCGGCAATTCAGCATCTGTACCCAACAATTTAGAATAGAAGGAATAGAGAATCACACATAGATTAGATAGATAGAAACATGTCAGTCACATATATATGAAGTACAGTGACAGTGTTGCTTACTGTACTTGTCATTTAGTGTAAAGGATTTATTAAAAAAAATAATAGTGTTTTCATGCACCGTCTCTTTAAGAAAGCCGCCGGCAATTCAGCATCTGTACCCGACAATTTATAACAGACAGAATAGAGCTTCACACATAGATTAGATAGATAGAAACATGTCAGTCACATATATATGAAGTACAGTGATAGTGTTGGTTACTGTACTTGTCATTTAGTATTAAAATAAAGGATTTATTATTAAAAAAATCGGCGTGGGGTTCCCCTTAATTTTAGGCTCTAGCAGAGGTTAAGCAGACAGCTGGGGCAGATGTTTGAAGCCTGGGAAGGGGGTAATACCCACGGAGCTTCCCAGGCTACTAATATCAGCCCCCAGCTGAATACATAGCCTTTACTAGCTATTAAAATGGGGGACCCCCCCAAAAAAATGACGTGGGGTCCCCCCTAATTTAATAGCTAGCAAAGGCTAGGCAGACAGCGGGGGGCTGATATTAATAGCCCAGGAAGGGAGCCATGAATATTGGCCCCCTCCCAGGCTAGAAACACCAGCCGTCAGCCGCCCCAGAAATGGCGCATCCATAGGATGCGCCAATTCTGGCACTTAGCCTCGCTCTTCCACGCTGCCCTGGTGCGGTGGCAGGGGGTAATAGGGCTGGGGTTGATGTCAGCTTATAATGCCAGCTGACATCAAGCCCAGGTTAGTAATGGAGAGGCGTCTATAAGACACCCCCATTACTAACCCCATAGTCAAAGTTAAAAAAAACACAAACACCCAGAATAAAGTCCTTTAATTGAAATAAAGACACAATTCTTTATTGTTCTAAATTAAACCATACTTACCGTCACGCCCATTCCAGCTGAAGCCAACGATCTCCTGTAATAAAAATAAAATAATAAAGCAACCTCATCCTTACCTTTCCATGGCTCCCACGACAGCTTCAGCTCTGCTACATCGAGATGACTGGCTGGACCGCAGCAGAACGCTGCCATCCAGCCTGTCATCCCGCGGACACTGAGAAGCGCAGGCATGCTTGCGCTCCACATTGTCTCTCTGTGACGGCATAAAGATGAGCCGAGGTCATGTCCAATGAACTCGGCTCACCTCATGCACGTCACTTACAGCGTGGGAGAATTCTCACGCTGAAGCGCTGAGTGCAGGAGAATTTTCCCACGCTGTCAGTGAGGTGCATGAGGTGAGCTGAGTTCATTGGACATGAGCTCACCTCATGCACGTCACTGACAGCGTGGGAGAATTCTCCTGCACTCTGCACTTCAGCGTGAGAATTTTCCCACGCTGTCAGTGACGTGCATGAGGTGAGCCAAGTTCATTGGACATGACCTCGGCTCATCTGGATGCCGTCACAGCGAGACACTGAGGAGCGCAAGCATGCCTGCTCTTCTCAGTGTCTGCGGCATGACAGGCTGGATGGCAGCGTTCTGCTGCGGTCCAGCCTGTCATCTCGATGTAGCAGAGCTGAAGCTGTCGTGGGAACCATGGAAAGGTAAGGATGAGGTTGGTTTATTATTTTTCTTTTATTGCAGGAGATCGTTGGCTTCAGCTCGAATGGGCGTGATGGTAAGTATAGTTTAATTTAGAACAATAAAGAATTGTGTGTTTATTTCAATTAAAGGACTTTATTCTGGGTGTTGTGTTTTTTTTAAATACTTTACTAGAAATTCATGGCGGTCATGTCTAATACTGGCGTGACCCCATGAATTTTGGGCTTGGGGCCAGCTGATAATACCAAGCTGGCCCTAACCCCTTTATTACCCAGTGAGCCACCGCACCAGGGCCCTGGATGAGTTGGGTACAGCGCCAGAAGATGGCGCTTCTATGAACGCGCCATTTTCTGGGGTGGCTGCGGACTGCAATTTGCAGCCGGGGGTGCCCAGAAAGCTTGGGCCTCCCTGCGCTGCAGATTCCAGCCCCCAGCTGCCTAGTTGTACCTGGCTGGACACAAAAATAGGGCGAAGCCCCACGTATTTTTTTTAAAATTATTTCATGAAATTCATGAAATAATTAAGAAAAAAAGGCCTTCCCTATATTGTTGTGTCCGGCCAGGTACAAATAGTCAGCTGGTGGTTGGGGGCAGCCCGTTCCTGCCTGCTGTACCTGGCTGGACACAAATATAGTGCGAAGCCCCACTTCAATTTTTTTTAATTATTTCAGGAAATTCATGAAATAATTTAAAAAAAATTGACGTGGGGCTTCGCACTATATTTGTGTCCAGTCAGGTGCAGGAGGCAGGAACGGGCTGCCCCCAACCACTAGCTGCCTATTTGTACCTGGCCGGACACAACAATATAGGGAAGCCCTTTTTTTCTTAATTATTTCATGAAATAATTTAAAGAAAATTGACGTGGGGCTTCGCCCTGTTTTTGTGTCCAGCCAGGTACAACTATGCAGCTGGGGGCTGGAATCCGCAGCGCAGGGAGGCCCAAGCTTTCTGGGCCACCCCCGCTGCAAATTGCAGTCCGCAGCCACCCCGGAAAATGGCGCGTTCATAGAAGCGCCATCTTCTGGCGCTGTACCCAACTCATCCAGGGCCCTGATGCGGTGGCTCACTGGGTAATAAAGGGGTTAGGGCCAGCTTGGCATTATCAGCTGGCCCTAAGCCCAAAATTCATGGGGTCACGCCAATATTAGACATGACCACCATGAATTTCTAGTAAAGTATTTAAAAAAAACACAACACCCAGAAAAAAGTCCTTTAATTGAAATAAACACACAATTCTTTATTGTTCTAAATTAAACCATACTTACCGTCACGCCCATTCCAGCTGAAGCCAACGATCTCCTGAAATAAAAGAAAAATAATAAAGCAACATCATCCTTACCTTTCCATGGTTCCCATGACAGCTTCAGCTCTGCTACATCGAGATGACAGGCTGGACCGCAGCAGAACGCTGCCATCCAGCCTGTCATCCCGCAGACACTGAGAAGCGCAGGCTTGCTTGCGCTCCACAGTGTCTCTCTGTGAGGGCATCCAGATGAGCCGAGTTAATGTCCAATGAACTCGGCTCACCTCATGCACGTCACTGACAGCGTGGGAAAATTCTCCTGCACTCAGCGCTTCAGCGTGGGAGAATTCTCACGCTGAAGCGCTGAGTGCAGGAGAATTCTCCCACGCTGTCAGTGACGTGCAGGAGGTGAGCTGAGTTCATTGGACATGAGCTCACCTTATGCACGTCACTGACAGCGTGGGAGAATTCTCCTGCACTCAGCGCTTCAGCGTGAGAATTTTCCCACGCTGTCAGTGACGTGCATGAGGTGCGCCGAGTTCATTGGACATGAACTCGTCTCATCTTTATGCCGTCACAGCCAGACACTGCAGAGCGCAAGCATGCCTGCGCTTCTCAGTGTCTGCGGGATGACAGGCTGGATGGCAGCGTTCTGCTGCGGTCCAGCCTGTCATCTCGATGTAGCAGAGCTGAAGCTGTCGTGGGAACCATGGAAAGGTAAGGATGATGTTGCTTTATTATTTTTCTTTTATTGCAGGAGATCGTTGGCTTCAGCTGGAATGGGCGTGATGGAAAGTATGGTTTAATTTAGAACAATAAAGGATTGTGTCTTTATTTCAATTAAAGGACTTTATTCTGGGTGTTTGTGTTTTCTTTCAACTTTGACTATGGGGTTAGTAATGGGGTGTGTTATAGACGCCTCTCCATTACTAACCTGGGCTTGATGTCAGCTGGCATTATAAGCTGACATCAACCCCAGCCCTATTACCCCCTGCCACCGCTACAGGGCAGCGTGGAAGAGCGAGGCTAAGTGCCAGAATTGGCGCATCCTATGAATGCGCCATTTCTGGGGCGGCTGACGGCTGGTGTTTCTAGCCTGGGAGGGGGCCAATATTCATGGCACCCTTCCTGGGCTATTAATATCAGCCCCCAGCTGTCTGCCTAGCCTTTGCTAGCTATTAAATTAGGGGGGACCCCACGTCATTTTTTTGGGGGGGTCCCCATTTTAATAGCTAGTAAAGGCTATGTATTCAGCTGGGGGCTCATATTAGTAGCCTGGGAAGCTCCGTGGGTATTACCCCCTTCCCAGGCTTCAAACATCTGCCCCAGCTGTCTGCTTAACCTCCGCTAGAGACTAAAATTAAGGGGAACCACACGCCAATTTTTTTTAATAATAAATCCTTTATTTTAATACTAAATGACAAGTACAGTAACCAACACTATCACTGTACTTCATATATATGTGACTGACATGTTTCTATCTATCTAATCTATGTGTGAAGCTCTATTCTGTCTGTTATAAATTGTCGGGTACAGATGCTGAATTGCCGGCCGGCTTTTTTAAAGAGACGGTGCATGAAAACACTATTATTTTTTTTAATAAATCCTTTACACTAAATGACAAGTACAGTAAGCAACATTGTCACTGTACTTCATATATATGTGACTGACATGTTTCTATCTATCTAATCTATGTGTGAAGCTCTATTCTGTCTGTTATAAATTGTCGGGTACAGATGCTGAATTGCCGGCCGGCTTTTTTAAAGAGACAGTGCATGAAAACACTATTATATTTTTTAATAAATCCTTTACACTAAATGACAAGTACAGTAAGCAACACTGTCACTGTACTTCATATATATGTGACTGACATGTTTCTATCTATCTAATCTATGTGTGAGGCTCTATTCCTTCTTGTCTAAATTGTCGGGTACCGGTGTATGCCGCTGCTGAATTGCCGGCCGGCTTTTTTAAAGAAAGCGTCTTCTGAGCAGTTTGTCAGCTTTTGGACACCTTTGAAGGTGTTTTCTATGTGTTTCTATGTGTTTTTGTTTGCCTGCCATTGGTTTTAACGGTGTTCGACGGTGTTCTAAGGTGTTCGACGAACAGTTCGACGAACAGTTCCTCGAACATCCCGGTGTTCGACGAACCGAACCGAACCCGAACACTACGGGGGTGGCTCAACACTAGTCAAGAACTACCGCAAAGTCTGACCTCTGTAATTGGAAACAAAGGTTTCTGTACCAAATATTAAGTTCTGTTTTTCTTTTGTATCAAATACTTATTTTATGCAATAAAATGCAAATTAATTATGTAAAAATCATACAATGTGATTTTCTGGATTTTTTTTATGATTCTGTCTCTCACAGTTAAAGTGTACCTACGATAACAGACCTCTCCATCCTTTGTAGATGGGAAAACTTTCAAAATCGGCAGTGTATCAAATACTTATTTTCCCCACTGTATATACACAAAATGGCATAACTTTTTTAATCATGAATACAGTGGTATGTAAAAGTGTGGGCACCCCTGGACACATTTTCTTTGTATTTTAGGTAAAAAAAAATATATTATTAATGTTATTTTTTACATTTTAAAAATTACAAAAAGGAAAATGGGCAGATGCAAAAGTTTGGGAACTCTGCATGGTTAGTACCTAGTACTAGTAGTACCCCTTTTGCGAGTATCACAGCTTGTAAACACTTTCTGTATCCAGCCAAGAGTCTTTCAATTCTTGTTTGAGGGATTTTCATCCATTTTTCCTTACAAAATTCTTCTATATCTGTGAGATTCCTGAGTGGTCTTGCATGCACTGCTATTTTGAGGTCTAGCCACAGATTTTCAATGATGTTCAGATCAGGGGACTGTGAGGGCCATTGTAAAACCTTCAGCTTGCACCTTTTGAGGTAGTCTATTATTTATTTTGATGTGTGTTTAGGATCATTATCTATTTGTAGAAGCCATCCTTTTTTCAACTTCAGCTTTTTTAGAGATGGTGTTATGTTTGTATCAAAAATTTGTTTAAATTTCATTGAATCCATTCTTCCCTCTACCCATGAAATGAGTTTTTGGCTGCAACATGACCCCAAAACATGATTGATCCACCCAAATGCGTAATGGTTGGCGAGATGTCCTTTTCCTGAGATTCTGTTCCCTTTTTTCTCTACACATACCTTTGATAATTGTGGCCAAAGAGTTCTATTTTAACCTCATTAGTCCACAGGACTTGTTTCAAAAATGCATCAGGCTTGTTTAGATGTTTTTTCCATACTTCTGACACTGATTTTCATGGTGGGGATGCAGGAGAGGTTTTCTTCTGATGACATTTCCATGAAAGCCATATTTGCGCAGGTGTCTCTGAGCAGTAGAACAATGTACCGCAACTCCAGAGTCTGCTAAATCTTTCTGAAGTCTTTTGCAGTCAAGTGTGGTTCTAATTTCCCTCTTTAGCAATCCTAGAAGGAGTTTTCACTGAAATTTTGCTTGGTCTTCCAGACCTTATCTTGACCTCCACTGTTCCTGTTTACTGCGGAAAGGGCAACTTGAAAATGCTTGGCTATCTTTTATGGCCTTCTCCTGATTTGTGGGTCGCCACCATTTTCATTTTCAGAGTGCAAGGCAGCTTCTTAGAAGAACCCAAGGATGCAGTTTTTGCCACAAGGTTAAAGGAGGCTGGTTTTTTATAAAGCCGGGATGTTTGCACCACCTGGCCTTACCTAACAATGTTAGTGAACAGGCCATAACCCTAACAGGCTAATTAAGGACTGAAACCTTGGTCAATGTTATCTGAGCACACAAATCTCCCAGTGTGCCCAAAGTTTTTCATCTGCCCATTTTCTTTTTTGTAATTTTTAAAATGTAAAAAATGGCTATTTTTTTTCTAACCTAAAATACAAAGTAAATGTGTAATTTTTAACCATTTATTGCTTCCTACCACTAAATTATGATTGTTTACTTCGGTCTTCTAGTCATTGAAGTGTTTTGAGCACTTCAATCTTTTATCTTTAAAGAGAACCTGTCAGCACAATTTTGTAATGTAAAAACATGGCTGTAATGGAGCTGTAATACTGATTACTTTGTTACCTTTGTTGAATAAATCCTCTTTGTGGTTCTTCTTTAATCACCATTTGAAATCACCTGCTAATTAGATTTTGGTACACAGGGGCTGGTCTGTACAATTGGCCTTCTTCTCCCTGCCTGTGATTCCCCAGTCCCTCCGCCTGTCTCCAGTCTTTAAATGACAGACCGTTGCTGAGATTTCAAACAGACAAAGGCAGGTTATTCAAAGACCCATCTACACAGTATGATATCCCATAGCCTTATTTACACGGTATTATGTCCTATTTACACTGTATTAAGACCCATACACAACAGCACTATTTCTCAAAGGCTCATATACACAGTATGATTTCCTATAACCTTATATACACTGTACTATGCCCCATATACACTGTATTCTGTATTATGCCCCATAAACTGCCCCATATAAACCATATGATGGCTCATAGCCTCATGTACATAGTATGATATCTATTAGCCCCATATACACAGAATGATTCCTTATAGTCCCAATCGATTTTTTTTAATGGCCTTCGGCTCGATCAATCTTGTGCAAGCCTAGATAGGTCCAGTAGGGTGTTCTCTACTGTTACCTTGATAGTATCAAGCCATCGGTTTGCTGGTCTTCCTCTTCACCTTAATCCTTCTATTGTTCCGACCATGATGTCCTTCTCCATTGATTGCTCTTTTGTATGATGTGTCCAAAGTAGACAAATCATAGCTTGGTGATCATTGTTTTGAGTAACATGTCTAGCTTGATTTGACAAAAATTGATTTGTTTTTTCTTTTTTCCATCCTTGTTATTGATAACATCCTTCTCTACTATCACATTTCGAAGACATCGATTCTTCTTCTGTCTTGTTTCCTTATTGTCCAAATTTTGCATCTGTATGTTACCACGGAAAAGACCAAGGACGAGCTATGTCTTCATTGCCAATGAAATGTTCCTTGATTTGAAGATCTTGTCCTGTGACTTCACTGTTGATTTTCTCATAGCTTTTCTCCTACTGATTTCCGGTTTCATGATTGCATCTTGAATGATCATCGATCCGAGTAGGTTGAAGCCCTTTACAACTTCTAGTTCATCTCTGTCAATTTCAAAAGTGTCCCAGTCATACCTGGCAGTAGTCAATATAGCCCTCATATTTACAGTGTGATGCCACCACGGCTCCACTTTACACAATATAATGGCCCATAGCCCAATATACCAAACATTATGGCCTCCACAGCTCCCCTATACATGTGTCATGCCCCCCAAATCCCATAATAATAATATATAATAAAAATTACTCATCCAATCCTGTGTCCTCATCTGTTCACTGCACCTGCTGCCTGTTCTTTTCTAGCTCATAGGTGAGGTTGGGCCACTCAAAGTCTCCTATGTGGCACTGGCCTCCAGCAGGCCGGAGGACAGTAGCAGTCTGTGGCATGCTGGATAAAGTGGCACTACAGGCAGCTGATGGATCTCTGCCCCGATCCAGCTGTTAACATTATTGGCGTCTTTAGTACACTGATAATGTTAATAGGTTTGCAGGTTGATGTTGCCCACGGCCAGAACAGCTGATCTGGCCATTGCTTGATTTGGCCAATGGCCAGTCTGGCCCTGCTGACTACTACATTCCTCATCTTTGGTGCTGCAATTGTACAACACAGTTGTACAGAGTACTTTCCCAATGCTTTAGAGCTTTCTCTCCCTATTTCTAATGCTAAGCTGTGCGCTCTGACTTTCTCGTTCTAGGCTGTAATTACATAAAATGGCTGATGCATTCTCTGCCATAACTTTTATAGTGGCACTAAGAGTCCTTCCTGATTTACTGCACTATACCATGTGATGTGATGGTTGCAAAGCATTTTGGGGAACTCATGTGCCCATGGACTAGGTCATGTGAGTCTCCTCTAGCTGTTGCAATCTTCTGCAGTGTATGAAGGTTGCCGGCAAATAGCAAATCTCATAAAAAATTGAAAAAAATTTTCTCATCTTTAATCCATATTAAAATAGCAGGACATTCTGTAGGGAAAAAATCTGATGCATTTTGAAGCTATAGACAGGTTCTAAATCTTATATCCAACTAGAGCTGATGTTCTGACCCTGACAGAGTAGATACTAAACCTTAGTACGTTGCCCCATAGAAACTTTGAGGGTCTCCACAATAATTCTATTCAATTTTGTTTTTGTATAATTTCATTGCACGTATATTTAAGTTTCTATTTCTAAAAGCTATATAGTTATTTCTTTTTTTTCAGTTTTGAAATGCTGCCTTATGTTTGTACATGCTGGCTGCTATTTGTTCTTTTCAAGAACATGATTGTATCACTCTTGGAGTTGTAATAAGGTAGGAAGTGGTATTTTAAGGGACCATCATGTTTGCTTTGTGGTCCCAAAGCGCCTGGTTGTAGTACCCCTGAATGTGTATAAGTGTTGTGAGGGTTTGCTGACTACCTCTATTCAGGACACATGTCGGTTGATGGAATGGGGACCTTTGAAATGATCTCTAAACCTCCAGAACTTGCTAACCCGGTGCCTTTTTTTTGCCCACTCCTTCTAGCTGCCTAGGGGATTTACGCCTCCCTCAGCTCTGTTATGCTACGACTGTACTCACTGAAGATGGAAAGGAACCTCCTCATTACTCTTCTTCAATCTCTGTACTCAAGCTGTATAGAAATCAGTTGCTGGTAGATGTATACAGTACAGACCAAAAGTTTGGACACACTTTCTCATTTAAAGATTTTTCTGTATTTTCATGACTTTGAAAATTGTACATTCACATTGAATGCATCAAAACTATGAATTAACACATGTGGAATTATATACTTAACAAAAAAGTGTGAAACAACTGAAAATATGTCTTATATTCTAGGTTCTTCAAAGTAGCCACCTTTTGCTTTGATGACTGCTTTGCACACTCTTGGCATTCTCTTGATGAGTTTCAAGAGGTAGTCACCGGAAATGGTCTTCCAACAATCTTGAAGGAGTTCCCAGAGATGCTTAGCACTTGTTGGCCCTTTTGCCTTCACTCTGCGGTCCAGCTCACCCCAAACCATCTCGATTGGGTTTAGGTCTGGTGACTGTGGAGGCCAGGTCATCTGGCGTAGCACCCCATCACTCTCCATCTTGGTCAAATAGCCCTTACACAGCCTGGAGGTGTGTTTGGGGTCATTGTCCTGTTGAAAAATAAATGATGGTCCAACTAAACGCAAACCGGATGGAATAGCATGCCGCTGCAAGATGCTGTTGTAGCCATGCTGGTTCAGTATGCCTTCAATTTTGAATAAATCCCCAACAGTGTCACCAGCAAAGCACCCCCACACCATCACACCCCCTCCTCCATGCTTCACGGTGGGAACCAGGCATGTAGAGTCCATCCGTTCACCTTTTCTGCCTCGCACAAAGACACGGTGGTTGAAACCAAAGATCTCAAATTTGGACTCATCAGACCAAAGCACAGATTTCCACTGGTCTAATGTCCATTCCTTGTGTTCTTTAGCCCAAACAAGTCTCTTCTGCTTGTTGCCTGTCCTTAGCAGTGGTTTCCTAGCAGCTATTTTACCATGAAGGCCTGCTGCACAAAGTCTCCTCTTAACAGTTGTTGTAGAGATGTGTCTGCTGCTAGAACTCTGTGTGGCATTGACCTGGTCTCAAATCTGAGCTGCTGTTAACCTGCGATTTCTGAGGCTGGTGACTCGGATAAACTTATCCTCAGAAGCAGAGGTGACTATTGGTCTTCCTTTTCTGGGGCGGTCCTCATGTGAGCCAGTTTCTTTGTAGCGCTTGATGGTTTTTGCAACTGTACTTGGGGACACTTTCAAAGTTTTCCCAATTTTTCGGACTGACTGACCTTCCTTTCTTAAAGTAATGATGGCCACTCGTTTTTCTTTACTTAGCTGCTTTTTTCTTGCCATAATACAAATTCTAACAGTCTATTCAGTAGGAATATCAGCTGTGTATGCACCTGACTTCTGCACAACACAACTGATGGTCCCATCCCCATTTATAAGGCAAGAAATCCCACTTATTAAACCTGACAGGGAACACCTGTGAAGTGACAACCATTTCCGGTGACTACCTCTTGAAGCTCATCAAGAGAATGCCAAGAGTGTGCAAAGCAGTCATCAAAGCAAAAGGTGGCTACTTTGAATAACCTAGAATATAAGACATATTTTCAGTTGTTTCACACTTTTTTGCTAAGTATATAATTCCACATGTGTTAATCTATAGTTTTCATGCCTTCAGTGTGAATGTACAATTTTCATAGTCATGAAAATGCAGAAAAATCTTTAAATGAGATGTTGTGTCCAAACTTTTGGTCTGTACTGTATATATATATTGTATAGAAATTGCTACAGTGCAAAAAATAAAAAAAAATTGATGGAGCCCTAGTCCCGGCCAGGCCTATAGGCTACAATACAGTCATCCTTAGGAATAATACATCTCCATTTAAGAGTTAGTAGTACACTTCAAGACCACATTTGACTTTTTAGCGACCCATAAACAATGACTTTCTTAGACATTAATAAAACATAAAATCCTTGGTTCCTGGGTTTTGTCCAGCATTGCTGTAATATCAGTGTAGAATCCATTGTCCTCTTAACTAATAATTTTGCATTTGACAAAAATTTGACCAGAATTTGAGCAAAAGAAAATTCAATATATTCTAGAGACTGGAAATAAAGGCTATAAAACACATCTTAGTGAAATAGGCAACAAAACAATAACAAACATTAATTTGAAATGTTAAATATTAGAATAATGTCCATTGGTACAGTATAAATCATTGTTGAACACACTATCTATTTTCTTACTTTCTTATTTCATATAGTCAGGTCTATAAATTTCTCTGTAATTACAGGGGCTTTCTAAAATAAATTTTGTGAAGTACTTTGAAACATAGAAATATATCTCACTAATATGGCATAAAGTGTACAGAGGGACCCAGGCCATATTTGGCACATTATGCGATCCAAAATATATATATTAAACTGCAAAACAGATTTTGCGAAGGCAACCATTACTTTCAGCAGAAGATAGGAAATAAATAGTCTGTGCTGGTTTATTGCTAGAAAAACACAAGCTGTTAATTCAAATTCACATTCACTATGCCAACTTAGCAGCTGTTTTCATGCCAGGACACTTTTTGGTCCAGACAAAATAGAGCTTGGTATTAAACATGATCCTACTTTGCGTAAAAACAGAGAGAAGTAAATGATCCTAATGGTTTAACCCCTGTAATATTCTGGCTCGCAACTAAAATTTCTTTGCAGTGATTAAGAAACTAATCACCAATCAGCAAACTCTCAACTGACTTCAGAGGGATCACCAATCTGTGCGAGAAGAACTACAATCATGCTAAAATCCAGGGAGAAGCAAGTCAAGATTTATCGTATTAATTTAATGTAACTGAATATTAAAATATGGCAAACACAAAATTAATATTATATTAACTATATTAATTGACTGTTCTAGTACACTTAAAAATGGTAAACAGAAAAACGAAATGCATTAATTTTAATTATATGCAAATTAAAGCTGAGTGGATTGATTTGTTTTAGTCGAATCTCCAGCAATTCCACATGAATTCTAACACTCTGACTCGATTCTTGAAGATCAACAAAAAAAATACTCCGCACCATTTCACACTCCGGTGAAGAGTCAGTGAGCTAATGGGGCCAAGCAGGGCAGTGTGGATTTCCCAATAATTTCCTGCAGCTGTCAAATCACATGGTCTAGCGCAGTCAATCAGTCAGGCTATCACAGCCAACATAAAATATAGGAGCCAATCAAGAAACGCCCTTTTATCCCTCAACAGTGTAGAGATAGGAGGGCAGGGCACAAGCACAGAGCATAGGGATAGAAAAAGGCCTGATGCAATTGTGGTGTACTACCTCAGTGCTGATGAAGCAGATTGAAAATTTATGTAGTAGTTTCAGTCTGTCAATACTAATGCAAACTTTATGTGATACATAGCTGTAGCTACAAAATTTTTTTAGCTTGCGTCACTCACTATTTTTCAAGGCCCATAATATTTTCATTTTTCAGTTACTGGAGCTGTGTGAAGGTTGATTTTGTGCCTGACCTGACATTTTCATTGATACCATTTTGGGGTAGATAAGATGTTTTGATTGCTTCTTATATTTGTGGTGTATGAAAAATCACAATTCTGGAGTTTTGCGTTTTTTTCTCATTACAGTACATACTGATCAGGTTAATTAATTTTCTATTTTTTCCATTTTTATTATATTTTGTAGTCCCCTTAGGGGATTTGAACCTGTCATCGCCTGATCACTTGTACTACAGTATATAGAGCAATTCCACAGTATTGCTGTGTATCACAAAAATTATGGTCTCCTATAAATGCAAGTCATTGACTGGCTTTCGAACAATTACCATCATGACAGGCACAGGGATCTTCAGCAAACCCACAGCTGTGATGGCAACTCAATGGCACCCCAAGATGGCATTTCTGGGGGAGTATTGGGTGGTTAGCATAATATGCCCCCCCCTGGTGGCGAGCTGTAAATGCCACTGTCAGAGATTAACAGCAGCATTTAACTACCATATTTTTCAGACTATAAGACTCACTTTTCCCCCCAAAATTTGGGTGGAAAATGGGGATGCATCTTATAGTCAAAATGTAGCTTGCCAGCGGCAGCAGGAGTGGGGTGATGCTGCAGGCCCTGGGCTGGGAGGAGGGGGTATCCAGGTGGTGTCTTTCAAGAAAATGTCAATGGAGCAGGCAGGAGCGGAGTCCCTGCTCTGCACAATGCTCTCCCGGCGGCGGGCTTCAGGAAAATGACATATGATGCAATAGTATGTCATATGTCAGGAAGGGATTAAAATAACAAAACCATAATCAAAAGATGTAAACATAACAGTTTACTCCACAAAGTGTGCACATTGGCAACTTTTAATTATTTTATTTTTTTGCCTCTTCATTGTTCTAATAATCCAACATGAGAAATGTACACATGTCATCTTAGTACAGCGAAATACATTTTAGCTTTTAAATATCTGTTTAATTCTCCAAGTTAGCAGCTATACATCCCACGACAAACTGAACGCTGTTTCCACATTTTAATTTCCGGTCTTAAACCTATGTGTAGCTACTTCACAACATAGCATGTTTCATTTTGGTTGAAGGGTGGAAGAGGATAGTTAACATTTAAAAAAATATGTAATAGCAAAAAATGTGGTAACAAAGATATCTAAAGCAATTAAATGTACTTTTATCCAAAATAGATGTTAAACCCAAAGTGGCATGAGCAATGGACATGGCAGCACAATAGAGAAAAACCCTCATGCGACAGAAATATGTGGGATCTGCTAGCAGCAGCAACCTTGGAACTGCTGGCAGTAACCGTCCCAGCAGTACTAGTACCAAACGCAGGTCACACCTTACCTCTGCCTCCTTTGCCTCTAGCAAATGTATTAATGGAGAGAAAGTGAAGGTCGTAATAGAATATCTGTCAGTCCATTTATCTCAATCACGGCAAAATGATCTAGCCCCTGACAGTGACACCATAAGCTAGAGTCAGTGTTTTTCTCAGTTCACCTTCTTCAAAGCCATACCATTTAATGTCTTACAGAATGGACTTTACATTCTATTGATTAAACTTGTTCCTATAGTGAACAATAGTCCCTTAACCAACAGCACCATAGGGACTAAGGAAGGTACTACACCAAAACAACTTCTTCCAGGTTATTTTTTAGAATAGATGAACAGTCAGTCTTTGTACTCAGAAGACATGTGACTAGAGGTGATGGAGAACATGTTTCTAATTCCAACCTGTGCTATTGGCTTTGTAAGCCATGGTGGTAGAGGCACAGGCAGTGGCATTAGTAAGCGTCAAGTTGCCTGCTACATGGCTCCCTGTGAAGTGCAAATCAGAATTGTAATGAGCGACAATGACCGGAACATTCTGGCTGCCTTACGGTCAGGCAAAATAACTCACACTCCATGCATGGCTGAGATCCTGATTTTATTTGTGCAACATTTGTTTCACAAATATATCTGTAATGAATAAGGTGGTAGTTTTGGGCAGGAAAAGTGTCATATCTTATGTGGCAAAGCTCAACCTCCTGGCTTTACAAAAACAAAACAAGTTGCAGCAGTTCCACCTGATTTGTGACAGTGCACTGAAATTTAATGATGTACAGTATATATTGCAGTTTCTGTAAAAACAGTGTAAATCAGCTACAGATTTCATCTTGCAGCAGGCAAACTGGAACATTTGTTACTATGAATCTCACATTGGCAGCTGATGAGGATTGTGTGTCGCTTACTGTAGCCCTTTGAAGAGGAACAAAATTTATCAGTAGGAACATGTGTGGAACCAATCAATATGTAATTTTGCTAATATTAATCCTGGTAAAAACTCTTACCCAAATGTAAAAGGTTATGGAGGAAGATCAACAGTTCACACCTTTTCAGGACTGTGTCTCTTGGGGACCCTTAATGACCATGTTACAAGCTGCAGGATTTGGAAAAGGAGGAAGAATATGTAGAATGGAACATATAGGCAGAAGACTAGGCAGACAGTCATAGTGAAAATGATGATGACTATGACGCTGGCCATGACAACCGACCATTGCAGCAGAGTAATGACAATGAAGCAACTGGGCCCTTGGTAATGCTGGCGAGCATGGCAAGCTGTATACTCCAATGTTTGTGTGAGAACAGGCATATTGCTTACAAGAAGCAAGGTGATAACTATTGATTAGCAATGTTCTTAAATGCTGACTATCAAATCAAAATGGGGGATTTTTTCCAACTTTTGAAAGAGAGTTCAAATTAGCTTAATACCAGGATAAGCTGTGTTACCTGCTACCTGTTACCAAATATTTCACCAATTGAATGCCTGCTGCCCACATGACTGACCAGCAGACCCCTATGAGATCCACAACTTGACTCCTAATTGATAAACAAACTTGTCTCCCTAATAAAAATAATAATTTTTGATGGCTTGTGAAAAAGCTATTTCTTCTTTAGTTAGCGAAGCTCTTTGTTACGGGTCCGGGTGTTGGAACCTCTGTGCCGAGGTGCAAGGAGGGACCCAGAGGGGCGTGACTAAGTATCAACCCGAACCGACCCTGGTCAGACGGCGGCTAACGACTCTGTGACCAGGGAGGATCCGGGCAGAGGGACCAGGTGCTACTCTGGGGACTACCTTGTAAGAGAGCAGGTGGCTCCCACGGGTCAGGTGGCTGGAACTGACCAGTATGACGGATGGACACTGCAAGCAGACGGAAGTCTCTGGTAGCTGACAGGTGGTCACAGTTCGTGATAGCAGGGCCGGTAGCAGTCTTTAGGTTTACCGGGAAGGTGGTCACAGCAAGTGACGGCAGGGTCTCCAGGCAGGCTGGCAGGAAACAGGCGGGTGCTCCCAGATGAGCGGGCAGACGAGGCAGGTAACTGGCAGGTAACTGGTGGGCGCTCCCAGGTGAGCGGGCTGATGGACACAGCAGGTAACAGGCGGGTGCTCCCAGGTGAGCGGTCTGACGGACACAGCAGATAACAGGCGGATGCTCCCAGGTGAGCGGTCTGACAGACAAGGCAGGCGGATGCTCCTAGGTGAGCGGACTGATAGCCAAAGCAGGTAACAGGCAGGTAACAGGTGAGCGCTCCAGGTGAGCAGGCTGGCAGGCTCAGCAGGTAACGGGCAGATAACAGGCTGGCAGGCAGGATGAGGAGTCAGGCTAGCAGCGGGACCTGAGGGCTGAAGCAAAGATCAGACACAGTGCAAACAACTTTGCTCGGGCACCTCCATTTTGGAGGAGGTGCCTTATATATGGGAAGTCCTCCGGCAATTGGCCGGGGACTCCTTAGGACGGCGCGCGCGGTCCCTTTAAGAGAGGGGGAGCGCGCGCGCGCGCGCCCTAAGCACACTGCCGGGGAAGGAGCGCGTGCCGGAAGCAGCGGGGAGAGAACCGCTGGAGGACACCGCGCCAGGAGCGGAGAGGTGAGAGGGACGGCGTCTCTGCCTAGCAAGGGGCAGAGACCCCGATGCTACACTCTTCATACTTCCCAAACACAGACAATTTTTGCACCCCAATAAATGAAAATGCCATGGCTTCTACCATGTGCACTACCTGTGTATAAACAACAGCAAAGCAGACATGTTCCCCTGAAAGGGAAATTATTAGACCGTTTATACAATATAAGAAGCATACAAAGTCTGAATCTGCAGTGTGTGATTAAATAGACTTCTGATTACCAACTTACCATCTGTTTTGAGACTGACTCAAATTGGCTTTTCACAAAGTTTGCAGTTTCAGTGTTTTTAGATATTTGACTAATATTTGATATTGACTCCCAGACGAAGCGGTGGCGAAACGTGCGTTGGAGTGGGTGGAGGGGGATGTGGTGCGCACCACAGGTGGATATTATATCCCTTTCTATCTCCCTGCAGTAAATTCATTCCATGCTGTGCAGACTAAGCATTTTTGGTGGGAGCTTTCTTGTTCCCTACTTCCAACTAGCACTTGGCACTTTAACTTTGGGCATGTCATGCTATTGAATGTATATTTTTGGATTTATTGGGGCAGCACAATATCATGTAAGTGATTAATTGCCATAATGAAATGATGAAATTATACCCTCTCTTATGTACCCTTTATGTATTAAAATTCTAATGGAGGACTAGTGCAATATATTTAATACATGTTAGGTAGTTAGACAGGTGTTTTCCCCATGGCTTCATATACTCTTTATGCCTATGGTGTTTATTCCTATTTCATGCCATAATTAGTTTTGACATAGCATCTCCAGTGTATGCAGTGGTGGCGCATCCTTCCCCCCTCTACTTGTTAGACTCTTTTTTTTATTCCTTTCCTTACCATTTTTTAATTTTCCCCCTTTTTAATCAATATATATATTTCTCTGTGTCTTGTTTTGTGATTTTCAATAAAGATTATAATTTTTAAATATACTGATAGCCTAATTTTTGAATATTTATTAGAGGGTATCTTTTTTACATATTTTAGTCAGATGTTTCTATGAAATACTAAAATACAATTATAAGCATTTCATTCACTTTTAAAATTTTATTGATAAAAACATCAAGGTTATTCAAAGACTCAATATACAGTGAGGGAAATAATTATTTGATCCCTTGCTGTTTTTGTAAGTTTGCCCACTGACAAAGACATGAACAGTCTACAATTTTAAGGGAAGGTTAATTTTAACATTGAGAGATAGAATATCCAAAAAAAAATCAAGACAATCACATTGTATAAATTAGATAAATTTATTTGCATTTTGCAGTGAGAAATATGTATTTGATCCCCTACAAACCATTATGAGTTCTGGCTCCTACAGACCAGTTAGATGCTCCTAATCAACTCGTTACCTGCATTAAAGACAGCTGTCTTACATAGTCACCTGTATAAAAGACTCCTGTCCACAGACTCAATTAATCAGTTAGACTCTAACCTCTAAATCATGGGCAAGACCAAAGAGCTTTCTAAGGATGTCAGGGACAAGATCATAGACCTGCACGAAGCTGGAATGGGCTACAAAACCATAAGTAAGACGCTGGGTGAGAAGGAGACAACTGTTGGTTCAATAGTAAGAAAATGGAAGAAATACAAAATAACTGTCAATCGACATCGATCTGGGGCACCATGCAAAATCTCACCTCGTGGGGTATCCTTGACTATGAGGAAGGTGAGAGATCAGCCTAAAACTACATGGGGGGAACTTGTTAATGATCTCAAGGCAGCTGGGACCACAGTCACCAAGAAAACCATTGGTAACACATTACGCCTTAAAGGTTTAAAATCCTGCAGTGCCCACAAGGTCCCCCTGATCAAGAAGGCACATGTGCAGGCCCATCTGAAGTTTGCCAACGAACACCTGGATGATTCTGTGAGTTATTGGGAGAAGGTGCTGTGGTCAGATGAGACAAAGATTGAGCTCTTTGGCATTAACTCAACTCGCCGTGTTTGGAGGAAGAGAAATGCTGCATATGACACAAAGAACACCGTCCCCACTGTCAAGCAGGTGGAAACATTATGTTTTGGGGGTGTTTCTCTGCTAAGGGCACAGTACTGCTTCACCGCATCAATGAGAGAATGGATGGAGCCATGTATCCTGAGTGACAGCCTCTTTCCCTCTGCCAGGACATAAAAAATGGGCCGTGGCTGGGTCTTCCAGCAAGACAATGACACAAAACATACATCCAAGGCACCAAAGGAGTGGCTCAAAAAGAAGCACATTAAGGTCATGGAGTGGCCTAGCCAGTCTCCAGACCTTAATCCCATAGAAAACTTATGGAGGGAGTTGAAGCTCCAAGTTGCCAAGCGACAGCCTCAAAATCTGAATGATTTAGAGATGATCTGCAAAGAGGAGTGGGCCAAAATTCCTCCTGACATGTGTTCAACCCTCATCATCAACTACAAAAAACGTCTGGCTGCTGTGCTTGCCAACAAGGGTTTTGCCACCAAGTATTAAGTGTTTTTTAAACCTATACATATTATCCCCTATCAGAAGTATCGCACCAAAGAAGAAGACTGTATCCAGTATCTAATTAATATTTATGAATGGCACAAATCTCAAGAAAAAGCCAGAGATGAAGCTCTTAATGATAATAAATGTTTATTGTCCATAAATAGAAAAGATATAAAGCACTATGAAATGTATAATACACTACAAGTGGTTAGGGTGAGAGAAGTGACTAAAGACGGCAGATGTAAAATGGCTAGAGATCAGAGACCACATCCCTCAAAGCAGGACCCCCATAGTAACCGCCTATGAAAATGGATAACAAATACTAATACATAAATATCAAGTGGAAGTTACAGTAAGGGCAAACTATCTCATAAAAGCTATGTTTGTTAGCAGAAATATATCCATACAGCAGCAGCCCTACAGTTCTATATAATAAGGGTAAACAAGCCTATGGGGTTACACCAATAGGAGGAACACCAGAGACTATGAGAGGACCCTTGCATCTGCAATCTCATGCAGCCTACTATCTATAAGATATCAATAGTAGTCACTGTAAGGACACCCGAGAATTAAGCTGTCGCAATATTGGTAATGCTGCTCACATAAATAATAAAGTATTACCTTGAGACATGATGTATATGGCATTGGGGAACTGCAAGAGGGAGATGATAGTGTGCCTCAATGCCCGTTTCGCCTGCGTGGCTTCATCAGGAGGCTTGGCTTGGAGTGAAAAAGTAGATGTATATATATGAGCCAGTGACGGTGTCACACCAATCAATGCGCCACAGATGCACTAATGTCGTACCTCCCCAGGCGGCCGGGCGGGTCCGAGGACGCCATGAGCGACGAGGGGGAGGACAAAGTCATCCATCATGCTGCCCCGGGAACTCAACTGACGCCGGAGATGCACGGCAGCATGTGCATGGATTTCACTGGTGAAGAAAAAGTCTGAGTGAGATAGTATTGACATTGGCGGCGGCTGGGGGCACACTACCTGGCCCCCAATGGGTGGCCCAGCCCATCAACACCAGGGGCGCCACCCCAGTCTCACTGCCTTAAGTCATAAACAGTTAATATGTAATAAGGCCTCAAAAATATAACCCATATGGGGTAAGTATGGATAGATGAGAAAAAAAGGAATATAGCAGATATTAAGCAGGGACAGCTATCTCATCACCAAATATAAACATTTCTATACTTTGATCAATCAAATCCTCATTTTTGTATATCATGATTGTACTAGCATAAAAGTCAAAAAGTAATAATAGTATAATATTTAATTACTGAGTAAACAGTTTGTACTGATATATCCGGCACGACTAATAGTCATATGACCAGTATGCATGCAACACGAATAAGGATACCGTAGCAATTTGTACAGCATGAATTCACGGGTTATAGACCACAAAGTCCATAGAAGTGGTAGATATGTCCAACATTCAGATGCATTAAGCAAGATGCGTACATCCAAACGTCAATCCCCATGTTGGAATTCATGGGTTAGAATAAGGCCTCATACTCTAGACAGCGTAGATATCAAATGACACCACGTATGGTGGGCGAGACTCTAAATGACAAACATAAGCAGTTAAAACATGATCAGAAGATCATAAAATCAAAATGTCCCACTGTTAAAAAGAACATAAGCACTCAAGCTCTTAAGGCAGAAAAAGGCTTGAAACTCACACTTTCGTTAAGCCACTTGGGAGCTACTGTATCCAACGTAATTATCCAACGTGTTTCCTTCTGCAATAGTTTTTGTTTTAGGTTACTCACCCTAATTCCAAGATATATATGATCGATACCACATACTACCGTACCCTTTGGATTACCGCGATGAACCGTAAGATAGTGTTTGGGGATATTTTTTTGGAATTGTGGGTCTGGGCATGTGGTTTCATTTTTAATTTCACGAATGTGTTCCTGAATATGGGTTTTTAATGGCCTAGTGGTCATCCCTACATAGATAAATCCGCAGGGACAAGTAATATGGTAAACTACCGCTTCGGTCTCACATGATATATGGTGTACCATTTTGGAATTTTTATCATTTCTGGAATTACAAAAATCCAAAGTTTTTGGAACATGCTTGCAGATAAAACATCTACCGCAAGGAAAACTACCCCAAGGTGGACCTTTGCTTCCAAAAATAAAGCGATTCACTGGAGGTATATAATGGCTTTTGGCGAGCATATCTCTCAATGTTTCCGATCTCCGCCATGTGATCAATGGGTATGCCGTCAGATTGCAGAGTAAATCCCTACCTGTCAAGAGTAGTGTTGAGCGAATTTGTTCGGCGAATGTTTGAAAGTTTCAAATTCGGCACGAATATGGCACATTAGGATTCGTGATTGCAAAGGCGAGCAAATTTTCTTAAAATCAGAAAAGTTAGACGAATTTGCGTGGGATCGCGAATACAGGGCAACCACAGCGTTTTGAACAGTTTTGCTAGCATAGTGCAAGTGTATGATGAGCGGTGACATGTGCCAGGTGAGTGTGGGGGCTGTGGAGAGCTTAGAACAGGTCAGATCAGCGGCGCACTGTTTTTTTTTTTTTTTCCTGTGGGCGGTAACTTTAACTGAGGAAAGCACAGCCAGCCAATCATATCACAGGAAGCATCTACACTGTCCAGACATAAGGGCTTCTGCAATTGGCTGCAGAAATCACATGTCCTCTCAATATAAAAAGCGGCCATGTTCCCTCAGCGCTATTATATCCATGTCACTGCTGGAGACAGACGCAGCTCAGTGTTCTCCTGTGTAATGAGAGATATTAGCTAGGTAGATGGGCGCTTGTGTGGTAGTCAGATAGTGTAGAAAATTCCTGGCCTGTGTACCTCTGCAACCGCTGGTGCAGCACATTCTTGGTGTTCTTGTGCAAGTACTGAGATTCTGACAGAAACAGAGGGCCCATGCCATACAATAGTGCTGTGCACCGCTGGTATAGAGCTCCATGTCTCAGTATACCTTGAATCTTTTTTTGCACTTGCTAATGTGATCAAGCAAGCGCAGTGCACCTTTTCATTTAGTGGGGTTGAAATTGTGCTCTGCACAGTCTGCAGAGCACAAAATCTGTTTTTTTTTCTGTTGCTATTGTGATATTGAAAGCTGTGTGCACTAAAGTTTTTTTTAGTGTCAGATACTATTTTAGTGGAGTTGAACTTCAGGTGGTTTCAGAGTAAAAAAATACATTTTTTCTCGTGCTTCGCCCAGTCCAAAAAATATTTTTTCCTGTGCCAAAAGTCATACAGTGCTATAAGCCAGTTACTATGTCAGTGGCGGTCAAATTCAGCTTGTACGCACAGTCAAACCTATATATATTTTTGGTTGGCAAGCAGAGTCCACCAAAGTTTTTTTACTGTGGCAAAGTTGATCCAGTCTGCTAAAAGGCAGATCCTATTTTAGAGACGTTGAACTTGTCCTGGTTTCACAATAAAAAAAAAAACTTCTCTTACTAGGCCCAGTCCAAAAAGTATTTTTTTCCTGTGCCAAAAGTCATACAGTGCTAGAAGCCAGTTACTACGTCAGTGGCGGTCAAAGTCAGCTGGACGCAGAGCTTATGCATAGTGACTCAAAAATATTTTTTGCTCTGAGTAAAGTGATACAGCTGGCTACATCTGAGTTTGAAATATTTTGGAGCATATATTCTATGTCATATCCAAAGACAACTGACAACTTATGTTAGTGGATGGCCTGCTTCACTCCCTTCCTTTGGCAGCTGCACAGCGATACGCCTTGTTGATAAGGCCCAGAAAGAGCAGGTGCTCCAGTGGATGGCAAGTTCTGCTTCCAGTGCCCTCTCCTCTTCTTCATCCACCTCAACATCACAAACAGTACAGTCCACAGAGGTGGCACCCTAATTACCCATGCTTCCCCCCGCGTCACAACTGGCCAACTGCTCCACTGACTGTAGCGAACCATAGATGGGCCAGTCTGTAGCACTCTTGACTAGTATTGAGCGAGCACTAAAATGCTCGGGTGCTCGAAGCTCGGGCCGAGCTCGCCGTGATACTTGGGTGCTCGACCCGAGCAATGAGCCCAATGTTAGTCTATGGGAGACCCGAGCATTTTTGCGGCGGCACCCCCGGCAGTCTTTTAAAAGCCTAACAAGTGCCCAAAACGATAGTGACAGTGCTCAAATGACATGGGGACAGCATGGGGATCGCCCCAGGAAGTATTTCTGACCCCCAGGACACTGCTGTCAACAACGTGGTCAGAGGTATTAAGCCACGTTAAGGGCTCCCAATAAAACGTTCAAAAACGAAACTGAAACTGCTTTCCTGTGAAATATGTTAAGGAAGTTCCTTTCCAGGGTAAAGACTTGTGTATAAGGTAAAATAAATAACCCCCCAAAAAAATACTCCTCCACACCTTGGGCTATGTTCACAAGTAGCATTTTTATGCGATTTTGCACTTTTGTATTGCTTTCAACCGTGACAAATGCATTCACCGGAAAATGTCATTTTAACATTTTACAATCCTTATCTGGCCATGTGCTGTGTGACACATGCATAAAGTGCTGAAAAGACATGGGAACAGCATGGGGAAGACCCCTGGAAGCATCTCTGACCCCCAGGTCACTGCCTAAAAGTGTGCCCATCAGAAGACTTGCAACTATCCCCATGCAAGTCCTTGTCCCAGGGCAGTGTTCAATTGTACCTCCCCCATTCCTTGCAATGCAAGCGCAAATATGCAGCCAACCACCCACCCACCCCCAGGCTGCAATACCATACTACTTGCTTGCTTACACTTGAAATTGGGCTTTTTAGGCATGTGGAGGCGGAATCTGGCCACCACGTCATGGCTGCGTTGGCGGCCTAGAATCCATACTCAGTCCCCAGCGGCCCGGCGGCCGGGTGTCCACACTCGTTCCCCAGCCGCCAGGGGGCGGCCGGGTGTCCATACTCGGTCCCCAGCCGCCCCGCAGCCGGGTGTCCACACACGGTCCCCAGCCGCCCCTATTTCTCCTTGGAACATCCCCCCACACACTTTTCTTATCCCGGCCTGCTTTAGGGCAGCATTGGACGAGCCCACCAGAGAACCAGACTCCTCCAGTGGGCCCTGGCTTTTTCCATCAGGGGAGTTGAGAGTGCCAAGGTGAGGAGCATGATGAGGATGATAGAAGTGAGCATCTGCTTTGTTTTCAAGGAATGCAAGTGCATGTATGTAGTAGCGGCTAGGCCTGAGGTGGTCAGCGTTTTAGCGCATATCCTACCTCCTCCGAGGATTGCTGGATGTTTTCCTGCTACTATCCAAGTTCTATGACTCCCATTAAAACAAAGCTTCAGGTGATGAATGATGGATGAGGTAGTGGTAAAGGAGAAAGAGCAAGAGGAACAGGGACCATTCACATCAATATCAGGCCAGTCAACCACAAATGTCTTGTAGGATATGTTTCTGTAACAAAAGGAGCAGTTCGGCTACACAGTTATAGGGCATACAGTGAGTGCAATGCATACCAAAAATTTTGAGACACTCCAATGCCCCTTGGAAATGAAATAGAGGTCAGAGGGCCTTAACTAAACATTTTATTCCATTTATAGCAACTGGGTCTCCTGTGCACTTTTGGCCTAAGCAGTGAATGGAAGTCTTTCCAAAAATTATGAGGAACTGCAATGCCCGTTCGAAGTGTCGTGGAGGTCCCAGTAGCTTAACAAGATGCTTTTAATGCCCCTCAGAAGAGACGTGAAGGTCAGAGTGTTATAACAAGACGGTTTTAATGCCCCTCACAAGAGATGTGGAGGTCAGAGTGGTATAACAAGACGCTTTTAATGCCCCTTACAAGAGATGTGGAGGTCAGAGTGGTATAACAAGACGCTTTTAATGCCCCTCAGAAGAGACGTGGAGGTCAGAGTGGTATAACAAGATGGTTTTAATGCCCCTCAGAAGAGACGTGGAGGTCAGAGTGTTATAACAAGACACTTTTAATGCCCCTCAGAAGAGACGTGGAGGTCAGAGTGGTATAACAAGACGCTTTTAATGCCCCTCGGAAGAGACGTGGAGGTCAGAGTGGTATAACAAGGCCCTTTTAATGCCCCTTGGAAGAGCCATACAGTACAGCATCTTAAAAATATTATTCCCATTATTGGGGAGTGGGTCTCCCACAGTCTTTGCTTATGCCTTCCAAGCAAAAGATGACAAAAATCAGGATGGAGGAACTTTCAATAATGGCAACACGGACCACGGTCATCCTGGTGGTATAGTGGTGGTGGAGGCTGAGGATAAGGAGAAGAGCATAAAGCGCCGAAATGAGGAAGCGTATACCCATGTGTGGGTGTGAAGCGTTACATGTGAATACACCTCCCGAAATAACACAGTGAATTTGACTTTATGTTACTCTGCTGTCATTTGGTGGTGATGAGAAGTCTGGCCCCATCCAGCCCTTGTTCATTTTGATAAGGGTCAGCTTGTCAGCATTGTCAGTTGACAGGTGAGTGCGCTTATCATTTATAATTCCCCCAGCGGCACTAAAAACACGCTCCGATAACACGCTAGCGGCAGGGCAGGCCAGGACCTCCAAAGGGTACAGAGCGAGTTCATTCCAAGTGTCCAGCTTGGATACCCAATAATTAAAAGGCACAGAGGAATCACGGAGGACGCTGGTACGGTCGGCAAGGTACTCCCTCACCATCTTTTGAAACTTTCCACTCCTTGTGAGAGTACCCCGCGCCTCAGGGTCTGTCCGAAGGGAGGGTCTGATAAAACTATCCTAGAACGTTGACAGTGTTCCCCTGCCTCTGCTGGATTGGAGTTGCATCTCTCTCGCATGTACGCCTTGGTTGGGCAACAACGAACTGTGACCTCTGCCGCTAGCGTGTTCAGATGGGAATTTTTTTAACAGTTCAGCAGCAAGGGCCTTCTGGTACTGCCCCATTTTTGTAGACCTCCCCACCTCAGGAATAAGAGAGTGAAAGTTCTCCTTGTAGCGCGGGTCTACAAGTGTCACCAACCAGTAATGACTGTCACCCAACATTTTGACAACGCGAGGGTCACGGTTAAGGCAGTGTAACATAAAGTCAGCCATGCGTGCCAGACTGGTAATGGGCAAGATTTCCGTGTCCTCACCAAGATAACGACTGACAATGCTCTGCTCCTCTCCCTCATTGTCCCCCAATGCACGTTGGGATGAGATGAGGCTGGGCTGTGTGTAATCGCCCGCTACGGCTTCTTGATCCATCTCATCATACTCTGGCTGCAATGCCTCCTCTTTAATTCTCTGCAGAGAGTGTTGCAAAAGACAGAAAAGTGGGATGCTGACACTAATGATGGAGTCATCGCCACTCACCATCTTGGTGGCCTCCTCAAAGTTTGTCAGGATGGTACATATGTCAGACATCCAGGTCTACTCCTGAGGTCTTATGTGTGGAGTCTGACCTGAATATCGACGGCCTTGTTGCAGCTGGTACTCCACAACTGCTCTCTTCTGCTCACAAATCCTTAGCAACATGTGGAGGGTAGAGTTCCAACGTGTGGGGACATCACACACCAGTCGGTGTGCCTGAAGCTGCAAACGCTGCTGCAACACAGCAAGGGTGGCGGAAGCTGTAGCCGACTTGCGAAAATGAGCTGACAGGAGGAGTATTTTCACGAGCAGATCTGGCAACTCGGGGTACGATTTAAGAAACCACGAGGTTAAGCACATGAGCCAGGCATGGTACGTGTGTTATCTCGCCTCGCCTCAGAGCCGCCACCAGGTTAAGGCCATTGTCACACACGACCATGACTGGATGTAGGTTCAGCGGTCTCAGCCACAGATCTGTCTGCTCTTTCACAGCTGTCCACAACCCACAAGCAGTGTGAGGTTTATCACCTAAGCTTATGAGTTTCAGCACAGCCTGTTGCCGCTTGGCGGAGGCAGCACTGCAGTGCTTCCAGCTTGTAACTGATGTGGTGATATCTGAGATGGAGGGTGAACATGAGGAGGAGGAGGAGGAGGATGATGCGGAGGAGCTGTATACTGTGGGGGCAACTCTCGGTGCGGGGAGGATGTCCCAAGGTCCGACTGGGTCCCGGCTTCCACTATGTTTACCCAGTGTGCCTTAAGGGAGATGTACCGTCCCTGGCCACAAGCACTTGTCCATGTGTCCATTGTCAGGTGGACTCTCCCAGTAACTGCGTTGTTGAGGGCACAGCAGATGTTTTGGGACACGTGCTTGTGTAGTGCGGGGATGGCACACCGGGCAAAATAGTGTCGGCTGGGGACCGAGTACCAAGGGACGGCCACTGCCATAAGGTTGCAGAAGGATTCCGTCCCCACCAGCCTAAAAGGCAGCATTTCCAACGCAAGCAGTCGTGAAATGTGCAAATTTAGGACTGTGGCCTGTGGGGCGTTAGCTACGAATTTCCGCTTTCGTTCAAAGGTCTGGGATATGGACAATTGAATGCTGCGGTGGGACGTGGACGTTGATGCTGTTTCTTGAGAAACTGCCATAACAAGTGAAGACTGAGAGGAGGGGGCATCTTTACATGCAGTATGGACAGGGGATTGCCTTGCACACACAACAGGGGGTTCTATTGCATGCACAACAGCGGAAGAAGCAGTGGTGACACCCGCTGACACTGGCCGTGGACCCTGGGGTTCGCCCCACAAAGTCGGGTGCTTTGCTGCCATGTGCCTGATCATGCTGGTGGTGGTCAGGCTGGTAGTTTTGTCACCCCCGCTGATGCTGGCATGGCAGGTGGTACAAATGGCCTTTTTGGGGTTATCAGCAGAGTCTTTAAAATAATTCCAGACTCTGGAAGACCTACCGCTTGTACTGGCAACGTCCCTCGTGTTGGTGTTAAGGGGAACGGTTGCCCGCCTTCTGTCTGCGGCCACCACACTGCTTCTTCCTGCTTGTTGTGGTACTCTGCCTCCCAACCACTGTGTGCTGCTGGCCTCACTCTGCATGTCCTCCTGCCACGTTGGGTCAGTTACTAGATCATCCACCACCTCCTCCTCTTCCACTTGCGCACCACGATCCTCTTCCTCACTTCCTGGCAATTGTGTCTCGTCATCATCCACCTTTTGTGACAAATTGCCAACGTTGACTTCCTGTGGCCGTGGCTGTTCAAATATTTGGGCATTGCTACATGGGATCTCATCTTCCACCACTTCAAGCGGAGCAGGCGAGGGGCACAAATCTGGAAATGAACCAGTGAACAGCTCTTCAGAGTGTCCAAGTGTGGTATCAGTTGCTGTCTGACGACACTCGGCATGGTGGGAGGAAGGAGCATCAGGGTGAGGAGGAGTATGCGGTCGAGACTCATGGCTACAAAGAGTTGACTGTGTGGAAGACAGACCGGAGGTGGTGGTGCTCAGGTAACTGGAAGTATTATCTGCTATCCAATTAATAACCTGTTCACACTGATCAGTTCGCAAAACTGGTGTTGTTCTGTGCTTCCCTAGTAATTCAGTCAAGAAGTGGGAGCGAGAAGATGTGGCTGTTGGTTGTGGCAAATTTTCACCTTGGCCACGGCCCCGTCCTCTGCACGCACCATCACCAGAACATCCACTTCCACGTCTCTTGCCACGTGCCTTGCCCATTGTAAGGGAAGTAAAATAGCTTACACTCGCACTATCAATGGAAAAAGGGTAATAAAAAGTCGATTAGAACCGTGGAAGAGGAAAACCACAGTTCTATTTCTCTGGCCTACACCCGACTCTTTTAAACAATCAGAACAATCAGGGAGAAACTATTACTGTTTTTCTTTACGGAAAAAATACCAAAACCTGAACAATAGAGATTTTTTACCGTGGAATGGCAAAACCACAGTTATTGTTTACTGGGGTACACCATAAAATTTTAAATATATATATTTGCGGCTGAACAGTGAGCGACACACTCAAACTGTTTTTTTTAGATACAAAAGGCCCAAAACTGGATACTACAGAGATTTGACCCGTGAAACTGCAAAACCACACTTGGATTTGTCGGGTCTACAACAGACTATTTTCAACAGATATATTTTTGTGTCAGAACAGTCAGGAGGCACTACTGTTTTTTTTTAAGGCAAAAAAAGCGAAAAACAGGATAATAGAGATTTTTTACCGTGGAACAGCAAAACTACAGTTATAATTTACTGGTGTATAACAGACTTTTTTAAATATACAGTATATATTTGCGGCTGAACAGTGAGCGACACACTCAAACTGTTTTTTTTTAGATACAAAAGGCCCAAAACTGGATAATACAGAGATTTGACCCGTGGAACTGCAAAACCACACTGGGATTTGTTGGGCCTGCAACAGACTATTTTCAACAGATATATTTTTGTGTCAGAACAGTCAGGAGACACTACTGTTTTTTTTTAAGGCAAAAAATGCGCAAAAACAGGATTATAGAGATTTTTTACCATGGAACAGCAAAACCACAGTTTTAATTTACTGGTGTATACCAGACTTTTTTAAATATATAGATTTGCGGCTGAACAGTGTGCGACACACTCAAACTGTTTTTTTTTAGATACAAAAGGTCCAAAACTGGATAATACAGAGATTTGACCCGTGGAACTGCAGAACCACACAGGGATTTGTCGGGCCTACAACAGACTATTTTCAACAGATATATTTTTGTGTCAGAACAGTCAGGAAACACTACTGTTTTTTTTTAAGGCAAAAAATGCGCAAAAACAGGATTATAGAGATTTTTTACCGTGGAACAGCAAAACCACAGTTTTAATTTTCTGGTGTATACCAGACTTTTTTAAATATATATATTTGCGGCTGAACAGTGATCGACTCACTCAAACTGTTTTTTTTTGTTACATACAAAAGGCCAAAAACTGGATACTACAGAGATTTGACCCGTGGAACTGCAAAACCACACTCGGATTTGTCGGGCCTACAGCAGACTATTTTCAACAGATATATTTTTGTGTTAGAACAGTTAGGAGACACTACTGTTTTTTTTTTTGGCAAAAAATGCGCAAAAACAGGATTATAGAGATTTTTTATCGTGGAACAGCAAAACCACAGGTTTAATTTACTGGTGTATACCAGACTTTTTAAATATATATATTTGCGGCTGAACAGTGAGCGACACACTCAAACTGTTTTTTTTTAGATACAAAAGGCCAAAAACTGGATACTACAGAGATTTGACCGGTGGAACTGCAAAACCACACTGGGATTTGTCGGGTCTACAACAGACTATTTTCAACAGATATATTTTTGTGTCAGAACTAGTGTTGAGCCACCCCCGTAGTGTTCGAGTTCGGTTCGGTTCGTCGAACACCCGTGTGTTCGCCGAACTGTTCGTCGAACTGTTCGTCGAACACCTTCGAACACCGTTAAAACCAATGGCAGGCAAACAAAAACACATAGAAACACATAGAAAACACCTTCAAAGGTGTCCAAAAGCTGACAAACTGCTCAGAAGACACAACTAACACATGGAAAAGTGACAAGTACATATAGTCATGCGAAAAGAAAAGAGGTGGAGGAGTAAAAGGAGGGGGAGACACAGATATAGGCATGTCATGCCCTTCTAAAATCCAAAAAGTGAGAAGCCGACACGTTCAGTCCGCTCCTGCTCGTGCCACCTCCGTGTCGCCGGGTTTGTGCCAGAGCCGCGGTGAACCCTGACGGCCAGCCCCCCTCTCCCAATACTGGTGCCTGTCCGCTGGTGGGTCGAGCGAGCCCCCCTGTGGTGGAGGCAGCTCTAAGCTTTTTAATTTAAATTGTCTCTCTAATTTGAATGAATACACTTTAAATCCATTTACAAGGATCTATTGGAGGGCAAGTCTCATGCCAGCAGCCGCGTAATTCCAGCTCCAGTAGAGTCCACTAAAGCTGCTGCAGTTAAAAAGCTTTTATAAGGATCGAGCTCGGCTGTCCACCGCAAGGCATCCTACTGCCAGTCCCAGCCCCTATGCCTTGGGGTGCCTCCTGATGCTCTTCACTGAGTATCCCGTGGTCCCGAAGCATTTCCTTTGAAAAAATTAAGTGTCCAAACTACAGGTGGTGTAGCTTGCTTAACAGCCGGGATAATCCGCTGACTAGCAGACACTGCTACTAGGCACAAAGTATTTCCTGGGCTAGATGCAGTTAAAAATTTGTAATTAGATACTCTCGTTGGATGCTGAGAAAACATTCCATAGAGTCTCCTGGCACGCCATATATGATTCTCTTAAAAAGCTTGGGGTAGGGGTCTAGGGGACCCTTTTACAGCCAAAATCACGGCCCTGTATCACATTACGTCACATAGGCTGAAGATAAATGGAACTGTAGCACCCTGAGGGCTCGGTTGCTACAGAGGTATTGCACCTCACCCAGAGGTGTGATATCTCACTCTCAGGTAAGGATGAAGTGTGGATCAGGACCCCGACACCTGCATGCATTACACCACATTGCCGTGGGGCAGGGCGACCAATATGCCCCTGAGATGGGCACGACAGTCACTGACCCTGGCTGGAGTGGGGGGAGGGAACACTAAGGAAGGGGAACCCTGTAGTGCAGGAGCAGGGAGGAAGCAGTTCCTGGGTGCATTGATAAGGGAGTATAAAAGGTGGGCACCATCTTAGTTCAGTGCAGAGAAGTCTGAGCAGAAGTGACAGGGAGCAGGGGCTCTGCATGAGCTCTGCTCCGGAGGCGGGCCTAGTAACACAGGCCCAGGCCTGGAAGAGGGAGAAGGAAGGAAGAGGAGTGGAGAAGGCTCCAGGAACGAGGAACGAAGGGATCCCAGGGTTGCGGATGGGCGAGTCGCCACCGCACGCCCGAATCCACCTGCGTAGAGGGGTCAGGCCAAAGGGGGAGACCGGTCCCTGAAACTAGTGGAGGCGGGAAACGACCCTCAGCTAGAAACCGGAGGCTGTGACATTTTATGTGGCGCAGCCCCTCGCTACACCCGCTAGGAAGGCACCACATAGGGTCAGGGAAACTGGTGCCAAGTTTACCAAGAGGAGGCCCGAGGCAGCCGGACAGAAGCGTTGGTAAGAAAGGCCAGACAAAGGACACACAAAGGGGGTCCTGTGAAGCGCTCCAAAGTTATCTGAGAGTTGTCTGAGCCCCTCACCTGGTGAGCACAGTACGACGTGGGCAGCCGTTACCTGCAGACGTGGTCTGGATAATAAGAACTGTGAGTAAAGGCCCTGGACTGCAGCACTGACTCGGTGTCGTTACTGCTGCTGCCGTGCACCATCACCCCCATCCTCCGCATACACTGCCCTGAGGCTATACTCCTCCCGTGGGGAGTTATGCTACGCTCTGCTGCACCCACAACACCAGCCTCAGCGGTCTGCCCTGCAGCAGCGGTTCACTCTGACCGCAATCCACGGGTGGCGTAGTCGGACATTTAAACATCAAAACCACATAAATAGTTCCGCCACTGGTTTGACCACCCTGAGCCACGGAACCGGGTCGCCGCCACGAAGACTACAACCACCAGCATCCACCAAAAAGGGTCCGGCTCCTGGTGTCCCAAGGCCCAGGGGGTGCCTCAGAACATTTTCATCACCTTTCACAATCACCAATGGGACAAGGCAGGGATGTCCTCTGTCCCCTCTCTTATACATCCTAGTGACGGAGCACCTGCTCTCATCAATTCGCCATAACCCCAATATTAGGTGGATTGAGGTAGGAGGCACCGAGTACAAGTGCTCTCTATTTGCTGATGATGTCCTAGTATATATCACTCAATCACATATATCCATCCATGCTGTTATGGCTGAAATAGATCACTTTGTTACATGGTCAAATTTTAAAATCAATGCAGCGAAGTCTGAGGCCCTCGATGTCTCCCTCCCCAAATCCATATAGGATTCCATACAGTCCAACTTTCCCTTTGCCTGGCCCTCACAGGGTATCAAATACTTAGGAATTCCTATTCATAGAGACCTCTCCCATCTATGTTATCTTAATTTTGGGCCCTTTATTGAACAACTCCATACAGACCACGGTTGGCAAGTTAGAACTGTAAGATTCACTACGTGAACCATTGGTGTTTTGTGGAAAAGCACATGTACACTGTGTTCCAAATTATTATGCAAAAAGTGTTTAGGAGTGATAAGGGAAGAATTTGTTTGTTTGTCAGTTAAACTCATTGATGGTGATGTGTGTCAGGGCTCTTTATATCACTGTAAGCAATTGCAGACACCTGTGCTAATTAGTTTGGCAGGTGTGTCCAATGAAAGGCAAGACTACTTAAGAAGGCTGGCTCACATTATTAAGCAGCCTACATTTTCTGCCAAAATGGGAAAGAAAAAGGATGTGTCGGCTGCTGAGAAGCAACAAGTTGTGGAGTGTTTAGGTCAAGGCATGACTACAATCAACATTGTGCGATGATCAGGATGAAGTGTCTTGGCAATCAAGAAGTATGTAGCTGATTCACAGTACACACGTGTGCGTGCTGATAAGGGCAAATTGAGGACTCTTTCCTACAGGCAATTACGTGAGGTTAAAAGAGCAGCTGCAAAAAAGCCTTGTCATAGCAGCAGACAAGTTTTTGAAGCTGCTGGTGCCTCCAACGTCTCCCGAACAACAAGATGCAGGGTCCTTCAGAGGTTTGCAGCTGTGCATACGCCATCCTGTCGACCTCCTCTATCCACTTCACACAAGCAGAAACGGCTCCAGTGGGCCAAACATTACATGAAGACTGATTTCAAAACTGTTTTGTTCACGGATGAGTGCCGTGCAGCACTCGATGGTCCAGATGGATGGAGTGGAGGATGGCTGGTTAATGGACACCCCACGCAAACACGGCTACAGTGCCAACAAGGAGGAGGTGGAGTAATGTTTTGGGCTGGAATCATGGGGAGAGAGATTGTCGGCCCCTTTAGGATCCCTGAAGGCGCTAAAGATGAACTCCATAATGTATGTGGATTTTCTCAAACAGCACTTCCTGCCATGGTTCAAGAAGAAGAACCGTGTATTTCACAGCAAGATCATTTTTTTGCATGATAATGCACCATCTCATGCTGCACATAAAACATCTGCATCTCTGGCTGATATGGGCATAAAAGGGGACAAACTTATGGTGTGACCCCCATGCTCCCCTGACCTCTACCCCATTCAGAACCTCTGGAGCATCATCAAAAGGAGTGTCTATGATGGCGGGAGGCAGTTCACATCTAAGCAACAGCTCTGGGAGGGTATTCTGTCCTCATGCAAAACAATTGAAGCAGAAACCATCCAAAACCTGACAAATTCAATGGACGAGAGAGTTCAGAAGCTCCTTTCGAACAAGGGGTCCTATGTGAAAATGTAACATCACCTAGAATAAAGTTTTGAGTTGAAAACTGTTTGATTTCAGTTTCTAATAACCTGCTAATGCTTATAATTTCAAAAATGACCATTTTTTTGGTCTTTATTAAAATGAAAAGGTTGATCGAAAAGTTTGGGGGATCTAAGAGTGTGACAACATAGTAGTCATGATTACTTCGAATTCTGACAATATGAGGGTCATGTTGCAGGAAGTGCAGCAAGAAGGCACTTATGTGTCTTGCGCATCTCGGAGCCCCAAAATTATTTTCCGGGCTAGATGCAGCTAAAAATTATTATTAATTTTAAATCTGGTGGAGCTTAGTATAGATGGCCTAATAGGATCAGTGCTGCACACTGCTACAAAGCCCAAATTATTTTCCAGTCAAGATACAGATAAACATGATTAGTAATTTTAAATCTGGTGGAGCTTATTATAGATGGCCTAATAGAATCAGTTCTGCACACTGCTACAAAGCCCAAATTATTTTCCAGCCAAGATACAGATAAACATGATTAGTAATTTGAAAGCTTAAAACGGTTGGTAGGGTGATTTTAACCAATCATCAAGCTTTTACTCTCCCCAGGATGACACAGGGGTAGAAAAGTCGTTTCGGATCCATGATTTGTTCATCTTTATGAACGTGAGTCTGTCTACATTATCAGTGGAGAGCCGCGTGCGCTTATCTGTCAGCACACCACCAGCAGCGCTGAACACACGTTCAGACAGAACGCTGGCTGCGGGGCATGACAAGATCTCCAAGGCGTAAGTGGCTAGCTCCGGCCATTTATCCAGATTGGAAGCCCAAAAAGAGCAAGGGTCCAGTGACACAGTCATGGCTTCAATGTTTACTTGGAGATACTCCTGTACCATCGTCTCTAGGCGTTGACTATGTGCCAGACTTCTTGTCTCCTGTGGCCTTGCAAAGGATGGGCTAAAAAAGTGGTGAAATGATTCCGCAAAATTGATGTTACCAGCAGATACTGTGGTTCTGTTACGGTTTGAGTGCTGAACACTTGACGGTCCCACGGTTGGCAAGTTGGAACTGTGAGATTCACTACGTGCACCACTGGTGTTTTGTGGAAAAGCACATGTAAGATTCTGCAACAGTCTCTGCTGATACTCCTGCATGCGTGCATCCCTTTCTATGGCAGGAATAATTTCTGCAAATTTACTTTTGTACCGGGGATCTAAGAGTGTGGCAACCCAGTAGTCAGGATTATTTCTAATTCTCACAATTCGAGGGTCATGTTGCAGGTAGTGCAGCAAGAAGGCACTCATGTGTGTTGCGCATCCAGGAGCACCAAGTCCCTGTTGTGTTGGTGACGAGGTAACAATCATGCTTCCTTCCTCTGTCCTCTCCCCCCAACCTCGCACAACAGAAATGTGATCAAGGTCTCCCTCATCTGATGAGTCTTCCATCAGTTCGTCCTCCACTTCTTCCTGGGCTCCTGCACCTTCCTCACTAGTTTGGCTGCTACCATGTGCCCTGGTAAAACCATCTCCCCCACCCTCACATGCCTGCCGCCTTGGTGCTGCCGACCATCTGGACCTTGCAGATGTTAGCCCTTCCGCATACAACTCCTCCTCCTCTACTTCCTCCACCTCCTCTTGTGCCACCACCTGACTCCGAATTCTGTTTAACATGTGCTCCAGCATGTAAATCACCGGAATAGTCATGCTGATACTGGCATCGTCAGCACTAAACATCTTCGTCGCCATTTCAAAACTGTGCAGAAGGGTGCATAGGTCCCTGATCTGAGACCACTCCTCCAGCGTGATTTGCCCCACCTCTGGATCTCGTTGGCCCAGGCTATACGTCAGAACGTATTGCACCAGGGCTTGTCGGTGCTGCCATAGTCGCTGCAACATGTGCAGAGTTGAATTCCACCGGGTAGGCACATCGCATTTTAGCCAGTGAAGTGGCAGGCCCAACGTCTTCTGTAGAGATGTAAGTCGCTGAGCTGCGGGATGCGAACGGCGGAAGTGAGCACACAGCGACCGTGCCCTCTGCAAAAGGCCATCTAGTCTGGGATAGTGGGCTAAAAATTGCTGGACAACCAGGTTCAACACGTGAGCCATACAAGGCACGTGTGTGACATTGCCCCGGCGAAGGGCCGCACCCAGGTTTGCATAATTGTCGCACACGGCCTTCCCTGGTTTCAGGTCCAGTGGAGACAACCATTCATGAAATTGGTTCTCCAGAGCTGACCACAACTCCTCAGCTGTGTGACTCACATTTCCCAGACATTTCAAAGTAAAAACCGCCTGATGACGTTGAGCCCTACTGCCAGCATAGTAAGGAGGTGTGCAGGATCCCTTCTGCGCAGTTAGAAAGCTTGTGGCATGACCAGACAGGCTTTGGGTGCAGGTGGAAGACCGAGAGGAGGTTGAGGAGGCAGAAGCAGTGGAGGAACTTTGACATAAAGAGGATTGACGCACAACTCGTGGGGACGGCAAGACTTGGACAGCAGCCCCTTGTCCTGCTGTCACCATAGTTACCCAGTGCCCAGTCAGCGACATGTAACGCCCCTGTCCATGCCTACTCGTCCAAGTGTCTGTAGTGAAATGCACCCTGTCACACACAGAGTTTCTCAAAGAAGCGGTGATGTTGTGTGCGACATGCTGGTAGAGCGCAGGCACACCTTTCTTTGAGAAGTAGTGCCGACTGGGCATCTGGTACTGGGGCACTGCGACGGACATAAGTTCTCGAAAATCCTCTGTGTCCACCAGGCGGAAAGGCAGCATTTCTGTAGCCAAGAGCTTGCAGATGGTGAAATTCAACCTCTTAGCTTTCTCATGGCTAGGAGGAAATGGTCTTTTACTTGTCCACATCTGAGGGACCGAGGGCTGGCTATTGTGCTTAGACAGGGTTGATAAGGGTGTCCCCGGCAAACTGCCGGTCTGTGAGGAAGATGCAGGCGGACATGTTAGGTTGCCTTGATCCAAAGGTGGTGCTATCGATGTCGGACAGCGCTCAACACCAGCTGGTGTTACCACCTCCAAAGAAAATGATGACCTGCCAATCACGCTGGCTGTTGCGGGTAAAGAGGTGGCAGGTCTGCACCCCAAAACAGGTGTGACTGCTGTCCCCCCAGTCACAGAGGATGAAGAGGCCGCGGATGCACAAGATATGGCAGACGGTGGTTGGCCCGGCCGGCTAGGCCGCATTGTAGCACACTGAGCTTCCCACTGCAACTTATGCTTCATGTCCATGTGCCGGTTCATGCATGAAGTACTCAAACTATGTATTTTTTGGCCTCTACTTAGCTTTTGCTGACAAATGTTACAAATAACACGAGTTGGGTCATCTTTATCAATCTGAAAAAATGCCCAGGCTATGCAAGGCTTAGCACCCATGCGACCTGAAGAGCCACCACGACTTGTGGTGAGAGGCAGAGTTGTGTTTGAGGATGCAGTTGTTGACGTGCTTCCAGTACTACGTCTCTGTCCAGGAAGGCGCAACCTGACCTCGTCGTCACTAGCATCTTCCTCCACCTCCTCTGCTGACCTCATCTCTTGGCTGACTGTGGGTTGACAGTAAGTGGGATCTCCAACCTCATCATCATCACCCTGTGCGTTATCACACCCGTCGTCCTCGGAGCCAACCTGTTCCTGCCCTGACAAGAAACTAAAGTTGTCGCTCCAATCAGGTATTTGAGTCTCATCATCGTCTTCCTCATTGTCTCCACCAACAGGAGTTACAGTTTGGGAATGAGGGTCTACATTATGGTCAGAACCTTCTGCGTCTGGTCCTGGATCCGACTCATAAAGATTCTGGGCATTAGTGCAGATCATTTCCTCGTATGGATTCAGAGAAGCGCTGGAGTCGACCTCTGATTCCCAGGCTATAGTATGAGTAAACAGCTCTGCAGACTCAACCATCTGTTCTACCTCATACTCAGACGGGCAGCTGGAGATTTGGGAGCTGTGAGGAAGCAAGTGCGATTGGGGTGACACCTTTGAGGACTGGAGTATTTGTGATGTTGAAGTTGATGTGGAGGAGAGCCCACTTAAAGGAGCACTTGATATCCGTTGAAGCACCTGCTGTTTTTGTGCCTCATCTGGAATTTGCAGCGATTGGCGTGGCCATAAGAAAGGGATCTTATCACATTGTCCGCTAAAAGAAGTAGACATTTTAGTTTGGCTGGAAGATGGTCTTTCTTCTGCAGATGTTACTGTTGCTTTAACACCTACCCCACGGACACAACCTTTTTTCCCCTTCCCAACACGCCTATTCCCCTTTCCACCAGCAGCAGGCCTTTTTCCACTCATTTTGGTGGTTAACTAATTCACAACTCTGGAGTTGTTTGCACAAAAAAACAATGGATGGGAACCGAGCAGAGCTGAGTGGCCAAACTGTGGTATTAGGCCAAAACTATTGGCTGGGTTAGATGCAGAGAAAAATTATATTCAATTTGCAACCTGATGGAGGTCAGTATAGATGGACTAATAGAACAAGTCCCACACACAGCTAGAAGCCCAAATATTTTTTCAGAGGTAGATGCAGAAAAAAATTGTATTCAGTTTGCAACCTGATGGAGGTCAGTATAGATGGACTAATAGAGAAAGTCCCACACACTGCTAGAAGGCCAAATATTTTTTCAGAGCTAGATGCAGATATAAATTATTTTTAATTTGCAACCTGATGGAGGTCAGTATAGATGGACTAATAGAGAAAGTCCCACACACTGCTAGAAGGCCAAATATTTTTTCAGAGCTAGATGCAGAAAAAAATTATATTCAGTTTGCAACCTGATGGAGGTCAGAATAGATGGACTAATAGAACAAGTCCTACACACAGCTAGAAGCCCAAATATTTTTTCAGAGGTAGATGCAGAAAAAAAATATATTCAGTTAGCAACCTGATGGAGGTCAGTATAGATGGACTAATAGAGAAAATCCCACACACTGCTAGAAGGCCAAATATTTTTTCAGAGCTAGATGCAGATATAAATTATTTTTAATTTGCAACCTGATGGAGGTCAGTATAGATGGACTAATAGAGAATGTCCCACACACTGCTAGAAGGCCAAATATTTTTTCAGAGGTAGATGCAGAAAAAAATTATATTTAGTTTGCAACCTGATGGAGGTCAGTATAGATGGACTAATAGAAAAAATCCCACACACTGCTAGAAGGCCAAATATTTTTTCAGAGCTAGATGCAGACAAAAAATTATTTTTAATTTGCAACCTGATGAAGGTCAGTATAGATGGACTAATAGAGAAAGTCCCACACACTGCTAGAAGGCCAAATATTTTTTCAGAGCTAGATGCAGATATAAATTATTTTTAATTTGCAACCTGATGGAGGTCAGTATAGATGGACTAATAGAGAAAGTCCCACACACTGCTAGAAGGCCAAATATTTTTTCAGAGCTAGATGCAGACAAAAAATTATTTTGAATTTGCAACCTGATGGAGGTCAGTATAGATGGACTAATAGAGAAAGTCCCACACACTGCTAGAAGGCCAAATATTTTTTCAGAGCTAGATGCAGATATAAATTATTTTTAATTTGCAACCTGATGGAGGTCAGTATAGATGGACTAATAGAGAAAGTCCTACACACTGCTAGAAGGCCAAATATTTTTTCAGAGCTAGATGCAGAAAAAAATTATATTCAGTTTGCAACCTGATGGAGGTCAGTATAGATGGACTAATAGAACAAGTCCTACACAGCTAGAAGCCCAAATATTTTTTCAGAGGTAGATGCAGAAAAAAAATATATTCAGTTAGCAACCTGATGGAGGTCAGTATAGATGGACTAATAGAGAAAGTCCCACACACTGCTAGAAGGCCAAATATTTTTTCAGAGCTAGATGCAGATATAAATTATTTTTAATTTGCAACCTGATGGAGGTCAGTATAGATGGACTAATAGAGAAAGTCCCACACACTGCTAGAAGGCCAAATATTTTTTCAGAGCTAGATGCAGAAAAAAATTATATTCAGTTTGCAACCTGATGGAGGTCAGTATAGATGGACTAATAGAACAAGTCCCACACACAGCTAGAAGGCCAAATATTTTTTCAGAGGTAGATGCAGATAAAAATTATTTTTAATTTGCAGCCTGATGGAGGTCAGTGTAGATGGACTAATAGAGAAAGTCCCACACACTGCTAGAAGGCCAAATATTTTTTCAGAGCTAGATGCAGACAAAAAATTATTTTGAATTTGCAACCTGATGGAGGTCAGTATAGATGGACTAATAGAGAAAGTCCCACACACTGCTAGAAGGCCAAATATTTTTTCAGAGCTAGATGCAGACAAAAAATTATTTTTAATTTGCAACCTGATGGAGGTCAGTATAGATGGACTAATAGAGAAAGTCCCACACACTGCTAGAAGGCCAAATATTTTTTCAGAGCTAGATGCAGAAAAAAATTATATTCAATTTGCAACCTGATGGAGGTCAGTATAGATGGACTAATAGAAAGATTTTACTTCACTAGGTGCAGTAAAAAAATTGGTATTCTATACACAGGTGGTATATCTTGCAACACAGATAGGCTACTCCACTGACTAACACACTCTGCAATAGGCCAAAAAGGATAAGCTTTGCTAGATTCAGCCAAATGCTGTGAAAAAAACTTGCACAGCACTGGCACAGACCTGCCTGGCAAAAACTGATAGGAACTGATGTAACCTAGTCCTGAAAAGGACTGCAATTACAATTAGTCTTTACTCCCACAATCTATCTATTTAAGAGCACAGACCTGCCTGATAAAAGTCGTAGGAAATGTTGTAACCTAGTCCTTAAAAGGACTGCAATCACAACTATTCCCTACTCCCAAGCTATCTGTAGATTTGTGCGAAAATTGGCTTGAAATTAACAAGGTATAGCGCACACAGCAACAGCGGTGCCGTCTAACACGCAGCTGCAGCAGTGAGAAAATGGTGGCGACGGGGAAAATGGCTTGGTCTTATAGGGCAAGGACATGTGACATACACTGCCAATGACACATGCCCTTGCTTGTGTGAAAAAAATCACTTCGCTCCGTGTGTGCGCTGCTGATAGGCTGACAGATTGCACCTCCCCACTGTAAATGCGGGAAAGAGAAAAAAAAATGGAGATCTTCATTATTCCTGCAGAGATCCATCCCCTGCCCCTCCCCCCACCCCGCTGTACACTCAAACTGCGTATTAACATTAATTTTCATCATTACTGAGAAAAAATCCAGTTATGATTTTGGTGCACGAACAGTTATCGAACATAACCTCGAACAGCCGAATTTTTCTCAAATCGTTCGTGTTCGCCGAACGGCTCAAACACCGCCCAAAACAGCTCGAATTTGAGATTGGCGAACAGTTCGAGTCGAACAACGCTCATCTCTAATTATGAGACAGTTTGCCCTTACTGTAACTTCTGCCTGATATTTATGTATTAGTATTTGTTATCCATTTTCATAGGCGGTTACTATGGGGGTCCTGCTTTGAGGGATGTGGTCTCTGATCTCTGGCCATTTTACATCTGCGTCTTTAGTCACTTCTCTCACCCTAACCACTTGTAGCGTATTATTCATTTCATAGTGCTTTACATCTTTTCTATTTATGGACAATAAACATTTATTATCATTAAGAGCTTCATTTCTGGCTTTTTCTTGACACTTGTGCCATTCATATATATTAATTATATACTGGATGCAGTCTTCTTCTTTGGTGCTATAAGTATTAAGTGTTGTTTGCCAGAGAAATCAAATACTTATTTCTCACTGCAAAATGCAAATAAATTTATCTAATTTATACAATGTGATTTTCTTGATTTTTTTTTGATATTCTATCTCTCAATGTTAAAATTAACCTACCCTTAAAATTATAGACTGTTCATGTCTTTGTCACTGGGCAAACTTACAAAAACAGCAAGGGATCAAATAATTTCCTTCACTGTATACAGAGTCAAGTTGACCCTTATTTTTCATGACATCTGCAATTTGCCCTGGCATGCTGTATATTAACTTCTGGGCCATATCCTGACTTATGACAACTCATTCTTGCCTAATTAGCGCTTGAGATTTATCACACTTTCTGTGTTTTTGTTTGTCAGCCCACTTTTTGAGACTTGACCACAAGTTCTCAATAGGATTGAGATTTGGGGAGTTTCATGGCCATGGACCCAAAATATCAATATTTTGTACATCACTTTTGTTAAGTGATAACTTTAGCTATCACTTTTGCCTTGGGACATAGTGCTCCATTATCATTAATGATTATCAAATTGTTCCTGGATTCTTGGGAGAAGTTGCTCTTGGGGAATGTTTAGATATTATTCTTTATTCATAACTGTGTTCTTAGGCAAAATTGTGAGTGAGTCATCAACTTTGGATAAAAAGCAACTGCACACATGAATGGTCTCAGGATGCTTTGCTGTTGGACATATAACTCATGATTGCGCTCACCTATTCTTCTCAAAAGAATCATTCTTCCAGATATCCCAAGCAGTTGAAAGTGGACTATTCCCCAGCCCTCTGTATTCTATTCTCTTAGAGAGATAGAGAGTATGAAAGATAGACAGGAGGAATAAGAGACTGTAAGTTATTCCTTGGTTTCCAAATTTCCCAAAGAGTCAATTCTTGAGACTTGATAGAAAAAGTAAAAAAAATGTTTTTCTAATTTTAATACAATTCTAGTACAGAGGTACATATGACTTTACTCTCCAGGAATTGGGAAATTGTAAAAAAAAGTTATTAGGGTGCAACAAGGAGAAGTAAAGGAAAAAAATTGGAAAGTGCGATAAAATGGGTGTATATCCGGTGTCAGAGTGCACAAACTACTATTTCAACCCCTCTTGGAGTCCCTGCTGTCAGAGTAAAGTTAAAGTTCATTCAAGTGGAATCACTTTTCCACTTTCATTCTTTTTTAGACAGAGAGAGAGAAAATGTCAGCTATTATATGTGCAAAATTATTGGGAAGCATGTTAAAAAGCTGTTTAAATGGTCACCCAGTAATATGACAAGAAGCAATATTTCAAAGTGGCAAAAATTAAATACAAATTATACAAGAATTATTTCTTGTGAACTTTTTCCCACTTAAAGTAAATATTTTATACATTGTTAGATGTAGAAATGAATAAATCTGCGAATCTGTTTATAGCTTAGTGGACTACACTGTGGTAGATTCATTGATTCATTCACTCTACTGCCAAACATTGGCTCCAGTACAGAGGTAATCATCTGCAGCTCATTAAAGTCAAATAGAACAAAAAATGAGGAGAAAAACTTATACAATTCCTCCATATTGCCATATGGTTCTAGTCATTTTATGTGTTTAATAAGCTGGCATAAAATACTAGCATAGTCCATGAAGGTGCAAAGAGAAAAGAACTACTGAATCATTGGCATAAATTGCCTTATGGAATTAAATGTGACAAGATCACCTATTGCCTTCCATTAAACTATTCCAACTGTCCACAGGTTTTGTCTGATTCATGATCAAATTCTTACCTCATCAAAGCCATTCAGAGTACATTTTGTATGTAATTTTGTTACTGTAGTTAAGTTATAACTGCTTGTCTATTGCTAGTCAAGTTTCAAATGTCCAATTTTGAAGATTAGTAGCTTAATTGACTTGTATTGTAGATACCATTATAAGAAATTATTATTTTATTGTTATTGTATTCTACCTTCTTTTACCAAACATTACTTCGAATAATGGGAGCTTCTGGAAAGTGAGTACAAAATTCCCTTATGTGAAAGGAGTAGTGATGAGCGAGCACTAAAATGCTCGGATACTCGTTGCTCGGGTCGAGCAAATTCGAATACTCGGGTGATCGATCCGAGCAACGAGCCCAATGTAAGTCTATGGGAAACTCGAGCATTTTTCAGGCGGCTCCCCCCAGCGGTCAGCAGAGGGTCTAAAAATTGCCGAAATCGTGCTCAAATGACATGGGGACAGCATGGGGAAGACCCCTGGAAGCATTTCTGACTCCCAGGTCACTTCTGTCAACAACGTTGTCAGAGGTATTACGCCACTTTTACGGACTCACAATAAAACATACCAAAACGAAACCAAAATGGATTTTTGTGGGAAATATGTTAAGGAACATCCTTTCCATAACATGTACAATGTATATAAAGCAAAATAAATAACCAAAAATAAAAATACTCCTCCACACCTTGGGCTATGTTCACACGTAGCGTTTTTGATGCGTTTTTGCACTTTTGCATTGCTTTCAACCAAGACAAATGCATTCACCAGGAAATTTAATTTTAACATTTTACAACCTTATCTAGCCATGTGGTGTGTGACACATCATCAGACACATGCATACAGTGCTGAAAAGTCATGGGAACAGCATGGGGAAGACCTCTGGAAGCATCTCTGACTCCCAGGTCACTGCCTAAAGTGTGCCCATCATAAGTGATCCTTGGCGCATGCGAAGATGCCTCCCGCCATGCACCTGTCATTGCAGACTTGCAACAATCACCGTCCACGTCCTTGTCTCACTGCAGCGTTCAGTTGTCCCTACCCCATTCCTTGGAATGCAAGGGAAAGTATGCAGGCAGCCAGCCACCCACCCACCCACATGCTGCAATACTATACTGCCAAATTTTTGACAGCTGCTGTCAAGACGACACCGGCAGGATCATACAATATCCCACCGCTGCCACCAATTTGTCAAGACGACACCGGCAGTATCGTACAATATCTCACCACTGCCACCAATTTGTCAGGACAGCACTGGCAGGATCATACAATATCCCACCGCTGCCACAAATTTGTCAGGAATTCCATCAACACACAGTCAGGAGACGACACCCGGGGAGATCACACAATACTCGCCGTGCCGTTACGCTGTCTGTATTTCGTCCGGAGTCGCGAGCATGTGATCCAGACTAATCTCTACGTAGGTATCGGTAAGCGACCAGTGAGCGTATGGCTCAACACCCTGGGTTCCACAGCCTGGAAACCGTGTTTAACGCCCTCCGTACGGTCACTGTCAGCTTCACGATGGCCCAATTATTAATACTCTCTGCCACCACAGGCCGAGTTTGAAATATAATACAGGCCTGGCCGGACGCCTGCGTTTTGGTAGCGTATATGGCTTCAGGGGAGGGAACGATTACAGAACAAAAGAAACAGAACTATTAAATTTTATAGTTAATCCAAAAGGGAGGCAGTGTTTAGGAAAAATATATACAAGGATGTCACAAAGGGGACATTAAAATACATAGGCAGTTACATCAAATAAACAGGAGGAAAGAGAAGATAACTTTACTTACACTATAAGATCGCGGAGACGATTCAATATAGATGGAGGAGGGTCTCTCCAGATTATGCTGTTATTGAACAGGACCCGTTGCTTATAATTCTTATTCTCCCCTGGCAATGAGTGCTCCTGTCATCTCCAGAGATTCTTTTATACCTAAGGGGAGATCTGCCCACACGTCCCTTGTGGTGACATCATGTGGGCCGGTCTCCAGCCTGTACATTTTTATTAGAAACGCTAACTTCTGCGATAACTCATTGCTCGTTGATCGCAGAAGCTTACAAACTACGCCATTTTTTCCCTTATAATTTTACCTATATTTTGATATCACACTTCACATAGCAGCAGTCTGCTATTCTGGTGTTTTTGCGCTACAGCTCCCTGATTTTGGTTACAGCCCTGGAAAACTACCTACACATTCCTGGGCTGATTTGGTCACTACCCATTTGGGTCTCGTTATTGCCGGACATATGGAACTCATACTATTTCATATCTAATATCGGAGCCGATCTGGCTATGGCTGGTGGCCAGGAATTGTCAGTGGGTCTCTTTGAACTTAACGAACCATTTCCATTTTCCTCCAAACTCATTGCGTGGGAGAAGGTGTCAATCTATCTCTGGTCTGTGTTAAGAGGAAATACATTTGCATTTTAGCTTGTGACACTTCATGTGTAAAGCCTTTTGGCTGTGGGGGATAATTTGCAGGAAGACACAGTATAATTGTCATCTCTGGACAAACACTACAGGAGAGGGCATGGGAGTGTTAGAACCTTGCTCTTAGGTTTTTTTTCCTTTGCTGGTCACATGACCTTGTTGGCCTATTTAATCCTGCTCCGCCCTTCTGGCTTTGCTGGACTCCATTGTATATCTACTTTCTAGCTAGCCTGTGCTCTGTGTCTTGCTCTGTTAGTTTGCTATGTTCTATATATTTTGTTTGTTCGTCTGTCTGCTACTATTTCTGTTAGGAGGTGTCCCATATTCCTCCCAGTCCTTAGTACTTGTAGGGATTCCTTCCCCACATCTATAGGTCTCCGTACAGACTAGCTTAGGACTTTAGCAGGTCTGATCGCAGGATCAGGTTCCCTGTTACATCGTAGGGATTAAGCTGAGTTCTATCGTAGGGACAGATCTCCTCTCTTTCCTTAGCTCTGGTAGCAGAACTTAACAGTAAGTCCAGCCAGCAAATTCTCTAAGGAAAGATTTTTCTCTTCCATCATGGTGTCGGTTCAGGATTTGGCTCATCGCCTGCAGGGACTCTCTCTGGAGGTGGCCGAGCTCCGTCAGCACGTGAGTAACTGTCCTGGAGCACATTTCTTGGAGCCTAAGGTATGTTTGCCGGATTTATTTTTTGGTGAACACCGAGAATTTTTTTCATTCAAAAATGCTTGCTTATTGTATTTTCGTTTGAGACCTAAGTCCTCTGGGGATGAATCCCAGCGCGTAGGGTTCATAATGTCACTTTTGCGCAAAGAGCCTCAGGAGTGGGCCTTTTCTTTGCAACCTAGTGATACATGCTTCAGATCAGTGGATAGTTTTTTTTCTGCTTTGGGACTATTATATGATGATCCTGACCGTGTCGCATCAGCTGAGACTAAGTTGAGACGTTTAAAACAAGGATCAGGTAATGTGGAAAAATATTGTACTCATTTCCGTCGTTGGTCTACTCAAACAGGGTGGAACGATTCTGCTCTGAAAAGTCTATTTCTTGCTGGGCTCAGTGAAAGGGTTAAAGACCTGCTAATTGCTTATCCTACACCTGAAGATTTGCAACAGGCTATGCAATTAGCTATACGGGTGGATAGAAGACTGCGTGCAAGGGTTAATGAGAGCAAATCCTCTGCTATGTCAGTTTCTGGTTATGAGAATGTGTGTACTAACAGTGGTGAACCGATGGAGATTGGATCGGTGGCACCTCGCTCTCAAGAAAAAGACCGTCGATTTTTTGAAGGCTTGTGTTTCTATTGCGGAAAATCTGGTCATTTGATTAAAGGCTGTGAGCTTCGTATGAAGAAAGAAAAAAAAATGGTCAGTCATGCCCGTATTGCCTGTTTAAATTCCAAGGGTGTATTTTTAGCTGCTTCCACGATTGCTCAGGAAAAATTAATGGAATTTCGGGTGTTTGTCGATTGTGGGTCTACTCTGAATGTTATTGATGGGGGATTCGTGGAAAGACTCAATTTAAAACCTGAACCTTTATCATCCCCCATTGCTGTGGTTTCTGTGGATGGTTCCCCTTTGAAGAATATTACCCTTTGGTAGTTTTGAATAACTTGCCTTCTCCAGTAATATTGGGATTGCCCTGGTTAAAATTTCACAATCCTGTACTGGATTGGTCTACCAGTGAAATTAAATCCTGGAGCCATAAATGTTATGACAAGTGTTGTAATGGGTGTATTGCAGCTTTGGATAGGGGAGAATTGCCTGTTCCTATTCAGGATTTTTGGAGAGTTTTTTCTGAGAAGGAATCGCAGGTTTTGCCTCCCCATAGAGACTATGATTGTTCTATTGAATTTGTCCCTGGAGCGACTCTTCCTAAAAGTCGTTTATTTAACCTTACTATTCCTGAGAGGAAGGCTTTGGAGGAATACATACAGACAAGTTTGGCCGCCGGTCACATTAGGCCCTCTAAGTCTCCTGTGGCGGTTGGATTTTTTTTTGTAAAAAAAAAGGACGGCGGTTTACGTCCTTGTCTGGATTTTCGTGAGATTAACAAAATTACTGTACGCAATCCTTACCCACTGCCATTGATTCCTGATCTGTTTAACCAGTTAATGGGGGCCAAGTGGTTCTCTAAAATTGACCTTAAGGGGGCATACAATCTGTTGCGCATGAAGGAGGGTGACGAATGGAAGACTGCTTTTAACACTCCTGTGGGTCATTTTGAGAATCTGGTTATGCCTTTTGGTCTTACTAATGCTCCTGCATTTTTTCAGAATCTGATTAATGACATCCTTAGACCTTTGATCGGTAAAAATGTGGTTGTGTATTTGGATGACATTTTGATTTATTCGCCGGATCTGGAGTCTCATTGGCGGAGCGTGCGTGAGGTATTACAGTTATTAATGGACAATTCGCTTTTTGCTAAGCTGGAGAAATGTGAGTTCGCTGTACAGAGAATTAGTTTTTTGGGCTACATTATCTCCAGCAAAGGTTTTGAGATGGATCCGGTTAAGGTTCAGGCTGTGCAGGAATGGCCTAGGCCTATTGGTTTGAAATCGATACAGAGGTTTTTGGGTTTCGCCAATTACTATAGAAAATTCATAAAAAATTTTTCTAGTATTGTCAAACCTCTGACTGATCTCACCAGGAAAGGTGCTGATGCGGTTCAGTGGTCTTCTGAGGCCATTGAAGCTTTTGTGTATCTCAAGGAGAGGTTCACCTCTGCTCCCATCCTTATGCAGCCTGATGTTACTAGGCCGTTTTTGGTTGAGGTTGATGCTTCCTCTGTGGGGGTTGGCGCAGTATTGTCTCAGGATAACGGGGATGGATTACATCCCTGTGCCTTTTTTTCAAAAAAATTTTCGGAGACTGAACTGAATTACGATATTGGTAATCGGGAATTATTGGCTATTAAACTCGCATTTGAACACTGGCGCCACTTCTTGGAAGGTGCGGAATTTCCCGTTCAGGTTCTTACGGATCATAAAAATCTGATATATCTTGATGCTGCCAAGCGCCTGAATGCCCGTCAGGCTAGGTGGGCACTGTTTTTCTCGCGGTTTAATTTCTCCGTTACTTACATCCCTGGTACTAAGAATGTTAAGGCGGATGCCTTGTCTCGCAGTTTTTCTCCCATAGTCGGTGCTGAGAAAGAGGAGAACATTTTACAAGAAGGTGTTGTGATAGCTGCTTTGGACTCCGTTTTGGAAAATGAGATTCTTAAAGCACAGGAGAATGCCCCTTCTAACACTCCTCATGGGAGGTTGTTTGTGCCTGGGACCTTTAGGAGAGATTTGTTTGTTGAGTGTCACGAATCTCGGTTGGCAGGTCATCCCGGAATCTCTGAGACCAAGAGACTGGTGGGTCGCAGTTTTTGGTGGCCTGGATGGCAGAAGGAAGTCATTAAGTGGGTGCGTCAATGTACTATATGTGCTAGATCTAAGTCCTCACATACTCCTGCTGCGGGGTTGCTTTGTCCTTTGGAGGTTCCCAGTGCTCCTTGGACACATTTGGCTATGGACTTTATAACTGACCTTCCCCCCTCTGAGGGTCTTACTGTCATCTGGGTGGTCGTGGACCGTTTTAGCAAGATGTGTCACTTGGTTCCTTTCGTCAAACTGCCCTGCGCTAAAACTCTCGCTAAGGCCTTTGTCAAGGAAATTGTCAGACTTCATGGCGTTCCTACTGACATTGTTTCTGATAGGGGTCCTCAGTTCGTGGCTCGTTTTTGGCGTGCCTTTTGTGATAGGTTGGGAGTTCATTTGTCGTTCTCGTCCGGATATCATCCTGAATCTAATGGCCAGACAGAAAGGAAAAACCAGGATGTTGAGCAGTTCTTGCGTTGTTTTGTGGCAGACAATCAAGAGGGGTGGTCTGAGTTTCTGCCACTTGCTGAATTTGCTCTGAACAATCATACATCTTCTTCTGCTGGTTGTTCGCCTTTTTTTTGTTGTTCTGGGAGACATCCGTCGTTTGGGTCGTTCTCCAAGTTGGGATTTGCCGTGCCTGAGGAGGAGAATTTTTCCGGTGATTTGGAGAGAGTTTGGATGGATGTGCGTGGTAATCTTCAGGAGGCCAACAGAAAATCTAAAGACTACTTTGATAGGAAGCGACAGGAGGTTTTGTTCGCTGTTGGTGACATGGTTTGGTTGTCCTCTAGGAATCTGCGGTTGAGGATTCCTTCAAAGAAATTGGGTCCCAAGTTTGTAGGGCCCTTTAAGGTGCTTCAGGTTGTCAACCAATCTGCTGTTAGGTTGGAGGTTCCTACCTCCTGGAGAATTAATCCGGTATTTCATGTCTCTCTGTTGAAAAAAGCTGTTGTATCGGATTGTGACGCCTCTGCCTCTGTTCCTCCGGTGGTGGAGGACGGGGAATATGAAATTTCTCGCATCCTTAACTCTAGACGGTATAGAGGTAGTTTGCATTATCTTGTGGCCTGGAAAGGTTTCGGTCCCGAGGATAACTCTTGGGTGAGGTCGGATGATGTTTCCGCGTCCAGACTTATCAGAGCGTTTCACAGGAGATTTCCTGATAAGCCTGGTCCTAGGGGATCCGGAGGATCCTCTTAGAAGGGGGGGTACTGTTAGAACCTTGCTCTTAGGTTTTTTTTCCTTTGCTGGTCACATGACCTTGTTGGCCTATTTAATCCTGCTCCGCCCTTCTGGCTTTGCTGGACTCCATTGTATATCTACTTTCTAGCTAGCCTGTGCTCTGTGTCTTGCTCTGTTAGTTTGCTTGGTCTACTGACCTCTATGTTCTATATATTTTGTTTGTTCGTCTGTCTGCTACTATTTCTGTTAGGAGGTGTCCCATATTCCTCCCAGTCCTTAGTACTTGTAGGGATTCCTTCCCCACATCTATAGGTCTCCGTACAGACTAGCTTAGGACTTTAGCAGGTCTGATTGCAGGATCAGGTTCCCTGTTACATCGTAGGGATTAAGCTGAGTTCTATCGTAGGGACAGATCTCCTCTCTTTCCTTAGCTCTGGTAGCAGAACTTAACAGGGAGAAGGGCTAATATTCGGTTAATCTGTCCCTGACATTAATATTTTCCTGACATCTCCCCCTCTTTGAGGTGGCATAAGGGGTGATTTACAGATCGCCCTTTTAAGACTACCTCCTTGGTCTCTCCTTGACGGGACAGCCCGTCGGTGTTGCCATGTTCACTACCCTTCTTGTGCTGAATGGTAAAATCGCACTGCTGTAGAGCCAGGCTACACCGCAGTAGTTTACCATTGTTACCGGACACCCGGTGCAGCCAACTGAGGGGATTGTGGTCAGTCACTATGGTGAAGCTGCAGCCCGTGACACCGGCAGGATCATACAATATCCCACCGCTGCCACCAATTTGTCAAGACGACACCGGCAGGATCATACAATATCCCACCGCTGCCACCAATTTGTCAGGACGACACCGGCAGGATTATACAATATCCCACCGCTGCCACAAATTTGCCAGGAATTCCACCCACACACAGTCAGGAGACGACACCGGGGAGATCACACAATATCTCACCGTGCCGTCACGCTGTCCGTATTTTGTCCGGAGTCGCGAGCACGCGATCCAGACTACTCTCTATGTAGGTATCGGTAAGCGACCAGTGAACGTATGGCTCAACACCCTGGGTTCCACAGCCTGGAAACCGTGTTTAACACCCTCCGTATGGTCACTGTCAGCTTCACGATAGCCCAATTATTAATGCTCTCTGCCACCACAGGCCGAGTTTGAAATATAATACAGGCCTGGCCGGATGCCTGCATTTTGGTAGCGTATATGGCTTCGGGGGAGGGAACGATTACAGAACAAAAGAAACAGAACGATTAAATTTTATAGTTAATCCAAGAGGGAGAAAGTCTTTAGGAAAAATATATACAAGGATGTTGCAAAGGGGACATTAAAATACATAGGCAGTTACATAAAATAAACAGGAGGAAAGAGAAGATAACTTTACTTACACTATACGATCGCGAAGACGATTCAATATAGGAGGAGGGGCTCTCCAGATTATGCTGTTATTGAACAGGACCCGTTGCTTATAATTCTTATTCCCCCCTGGCAATGAGAGCACCTGTCTTCTCCATAGATTCTTTTATTCATAAGGGGAGATCTGCCCACATTCCCCTTGTGGTGACATCATGTGGGCCAGTCTCCAGCCTGTACATTTTTATTAGAAACGCTAACTTCTGCGATAACTCATTGCTCGTTGATCGCAGAAGCTTGCAAACTGCGCCATTTTTTCCCTTATGATTTTACCTATATTTTGATATCACACTTCACATAGCTGCAGTCTGCTATTCTGGTGTTTTTGCGCTACAGCTCCCTGATTTTGGTTACAGCCCTGGAAAACTACCTACACATTCCTGGGCTGATTTGGTCACTACCCTTTTGGGTCTCGTTATTGCCGGACGTATGGAACTCATACTATTTCATATCTAATATCGGGGCCGATCTGGCTATGGCTGGTGGCCAGGAATTGTCTGTGGGTCTCTTTGAACGTAACAAACCATTTCCTCTTTCCTCCAAACTCATTGCTTGGGAGAAGGTGTCAATAGTGTTGAGCGATACCTTCCGATATCAGGAAATATCGTATCGGATTGGATCGGGCCGATACCCAAAAAGTATCGGATATCGCCGATTCCGATACCGGAAACCAATGCAAGTCAATGGGACACAAATATCGGAATGAAAATAAACCCTTTCTTTCCTTGTAGGTTAATTCTACATGAAGTAAAACAACTAAGAATAATGTAGAATGACATGAAAAGCCGGCAATTCATCAGCGGCATTCACCGGTACCCGACAATTTACAACAGAAAGAATAGAGCTTCACACATAGATTAGATAGATAGAAACATGTCAGTCACATATATATGAAGTACAGTGACAGTGTTGCTTACTGTACTTGTCATTTAGTGTAAAGGATTTATTAAAAAAAATATTAGTGTTTTCGTGCACCGTCTCTTTAAAAAAGCCGGCCGGCAATTCAGCATCTGTACCCGACAATTTATAACAGACAGAATAGAGCTTCACACATAGATTAGATAGATAGAAACATGTCAGTCACATATATAAGAAGTACAGTGACAGTGTTGCTTACAGAACTTGTCATTTAGTGTAAAGGATTTATTTAAAAAAATAATAGTGTTTTCATGCACCGTCTCTTTAAGAAAGCCGGCCGGCAATTCAGCATCTGTACCCGACAATTTAGAATAGAAGGAATAGAGAATCACACATAGATTAGATAGATAGAAACATGTCAGTCACATATATATGAAGTACAGTGACAGTGTTGATTACTGTACTTGTCATTTAGTGTTAAAATAAAGGATTTATTTAAAAAAAAATTGGCGTGGGGTTCCCCTTAATTTTAGGCTCTAGCGGAGGTTAAGCAGACAGCTGGGGCAAATGTTTGAAGCCTGGGAAGGGGGTAATACCCACGGAGCTTCCCAGGCTACTAATATCAGCCCCCAGCTGAATACCTAGCCTTTACTAGCTATTAAAATGGGGGACCCCCCCAAAAAAATGACGTGGGGTCCCCCCTAATTTAATAGCTAGCACAGGCTAGGCAGACAGCTGGGGGCTGATATTAATAGCCCAGGAAGGGTGCCATGAATATTGGCCCCCTCCCAGGCTAGAAACACCAGCCGTCAGCCGCCCCAGAAATGGCGCATCCATAGGATGCGCCAATTCTGGCACTTAGCCTCGCTCTTCCACGCTGCCCTGGTGCGGTGGCAGGGGGTAATAGGGTTGGGGTTGATGTCAGCTTATAATGCCAGCTGACATCAAGCCCAGGTTAGTAATGGAGAGGCGTCTATAAGACACCCCCATTACTAACCCCATAGTCAAAGTTAAAAGAAAACACAAACACCCAGAATAAAGTCCTTTAATTGAAATAAAGACACAATTCTTTATTGTTCTAAATTAAACCATACTTACCATCACGCCCATTCCAGCTGAAGCCAACGATCTCCTGCAATAAAAGAAAAATAATAAAGCAACCTCATCCTTACCTTTCGATGGTTCCCAGGACAGCTCCAGCTCTGCTACATCGAGATGACAGGCTGGACCGCAGCAGAAAGCTGCCATCCAGCCTGTCATCCCGCAGACACTGAGAAGCGCAGGCATGCTTGCGCTCCTCAGTGTCTCTCTGTGACGTCATCCAGATGAGCCGAGTTCATGTCCAATGAACTCAGCTCACCTCATGCACGTCACTGACAGCGTGGGAAAATTCTCCTGCACTCAGCGCTTCAGCGTGAGAATTCTCCCACGCTGTCAGTGACATACATGAGGTGAGGTCATGTCCAATGAACTCAGCTCACCTCATGCACGTCACTGACAGCGTGGGAAAATTCTCACGCTGAAGTGCTGAGTGCAGGAGAATTTTCCCACGCTGTCAGTGACGTACATGAAGTGAGCGGAGTTCATTGGACATGACCTCGGCTCATCTGGATGCCGTCACAGCCAGACACTGAGGAGTGGAAGTATGCCTGCGCTTCTCAGTGTCTGCGGGATGACAGGATGGATGGCAGCGTTCTGCTGCGGTCCAGCCTGTCATCTCGATGTAGCAGAGCTGAAGCTGTCGTGGGAGCCATGGAAAGGTAAGGATGAGGTTGCTTTATTATTTTACTTTTATTGCAGGAGATCATTGGCTTCAGCTGGAATGGGCGTGGTGGTAAGTATGGTTTAATTTAGAACAATAAAGAATTGTGTGTTTATTTCAATTAAAGGACTTTTTTCTGGGTGTTGTGTTTTTTTAAATACTTTACTAGAAATTCATGGTGGTCATGTCTAATATTGGCGTGACCCCATGAATTTTGGGCTTAGGGCCAGCTGATAATGCCAAGCTGGCCTTAACCCCTTTATTACCCAGTGAGCCACCGCACCAGGGCCCTGGATGAGTTGGGTACAGCGCCAGAAGATGGCGCTTCTATGAACGCGCCATTTTCTGGGGCGGCTGCGGACTGCAATTTGCAGCGGGGGTGGCCCAGAAAGCTTGGGTCTCCCTGCGCTGCGGATTCCAGCCCCCAGCTGCCTAGTTGTATCTGGCTGGGCACAAAAATAGGGCGAAGCCCCACGCATTTTTTTTTAAAATTATTTCATGAAATTCATGGAATAATTAAGAAAAAAAGGGCTTCCCTATATTGTTGTGTCCAACCAGGTACAAATAGGCAGCTGGTGGTTGGGGGCAGCCCATTCCTGCCTGCTGTACCTGGCTGGACACAAATATAGTGCGAAGCCCCACGTCAATTTTTTTTTAATTATTTCATGAAATAATTTTTTTAAAAAAGGGCTTCCCTATATTGTTGTGTCCGGCCAGGTACAAATAGGCAGCTGGTGGTTGGGGGCAGCCTGTTCCTGCCTGCTGTACCTGGCTGGACACAAATATAGGGCGAAGCCCCACGTCAATTTTTTTTAAAATAAGTCCATTATTTTAACACTAAATGACATTTGAGGAGTTAATAAAGATGCAGTCCCTAAATTATTATTTATTTTTTAATTAATTTTTCCCAAAACTTTTGACGTGGGCTTCGCCATATTTTTGTATGCCAGCCAGGTACAGCATCCAGCTTCTATGAACGCGCCATTTTCCGGGGTGGCTGCGCACTGCAATTTTCAGCGGGGGGAGGGGGGGGGGCAGAAAGCTTGGGCCTCCCTGCGCTGCAGATTCCATCCCCCAGCTGCCTAGTTGTACCTGGCTGGACACAAAAATAGGGAGAAGCTTCACGTATTTTTTTTTTTTAATTATTTCATGAAATTCATGAAATAATTAAGAAAAAAAGGGCTTCCCTATATTGTTGTGTCCAACCAGGTACAAATAGGCAGCTGGTGGTTGGGGGCAGCCCGTTCCTGCCTGCTGTACCTGGCTGGACACAATTATAGGGCGAAGCCCCACATAATTTTTTTTTAATTATTTCATGAATTTCCTGAAATAATTAAAAAAAAATTGACGTGGGGCTTCACACTATATTTGTGTCCAGCCAGGTACAGCAGGCAGGAACGGGCTGCCCCCAACCACCAGCTGCCTATTTGTACCTAGCCGGACACAACAATATAGGGAAGCCCTTTTTTTCTTAATTATTCCATGAATTTCATCAAATAATTAAAAAAAAAAAAACGTGGAGCTTCTCCCTATTTTTGTGTCCAGCCAGGTACAACTAGGCAGCTGGGGGATGGAATCTGCAGCGCAGGGAGGCCCAAGCTTTTTGCCCTCCCCCCCCCCGCTGAAAATTGCAGTCCGCGGCCGCCCCGGAAAATGGCGCGTTCATAGAAGCTGGATGCTGTACCTGGCTGGCATACAAAAATATGGCGAAGCCCACGTCAAAAGTTTTGGGAAAAATTTATTAAAAAATAAATAATAATTTAGGGACTGCATCTTTATTAAGTCCTCAAATGTCATTTAGTGTTAAAATAAAGGATTTATTTAAAAAAAAAATGGCGTGGGATCCCCCATAATTTTAGTCTCTAGCGGAGGTTAAGCAGACGGCTGGGGCAGATGTTTGAAGCCTGGGAAGGGGGTAAAACCCACGGAGCTTCCCAGGCTACTAATATCAGCCCCCAGCTGAATACCTAGCCTTTACTAGCTATTAAAATGGGGGACCCCCCAAAAAAAAATGACGTGGGGTCCCCTCTATTTTAATAGCTAGCAAAGGCTAGGCAGACAGCTGGGGGCTGATATTAATAGCTCAGGAAGGGTGCCATGAATATTGGCCCCCTCCCAGGCTAGAAACACCAGCCGTCAGCCGCCCCAGAAATGGCGCATCCATAGGATGCGCCAATTCTGGCACTTAGCCTCGCTCTTCCACGCTGCCCTGGTGCGGTGGCAGGGGGTAATAGTGGTGGGGTTCATGTCAGCGCCAGCTGCCATGAAGCCCAGGTTAGTAATGATGGCCGTCTATATGACACCCCCATTACTAACCTACAAAGTGTTAAAAAGAAAAAACACACTACACCCAGAAAAAAATAATTTATTTGAAATAAAACACCATTTTATTTAATTCTTAGTTTACTAAAAAAAAAATAGTTACCTGTCCACGTTCCTGCGCTGATCTCCCATGCACAGCTGTCACATCTGGAGATGGTGACAGCTGTGCATGGCTGCTGTAAGCTCACGCTGCCGGGAACACGTCCGCTCCCGGCAGCGGGAGCCACTGACTGAGGTCACCGGAGTGCATTCAGGCAGCGCAGCTCCGGAGACCTCCTTTACGGCAGTGCTGTACCGTGGGAATTTCTCACGATACAGCAGTGCCGTAAAGGAGCTAACCGGAGCAGCGCTGCCTGAACTCCGGTGAACCCTTACGGCCCCGTCATTCTAGCGGCGGCAGCGGTTCAGAGCGGTCACATTCTATGTGGCTGCTCTGAACTGGAGATCTTCGTGGGACACTCGTGGACTACTACGGAGGGGTAAGGATAAGGTTGTGGTTTATTATTTTATATTTTATTACAGGAGATCGATGGCTTCGGGGAATTAGGTGTCTTGGTGAGTATAGGTGTAGTTTTTTATTTTTTACTTTATTTTAGGTGGCGATCGGCGGGGACAGGTAATGTATGAACTAATTTCTTTTAGGTAACCACTGGCCACCAATGACATGTATTTAACATTTATTGGGGACACAGTAGGGCAATTTAAATAGCAGGATCAGGCTGATGGGAACTACTGCTCCCATCGAGCTGATCCTGCTGGCAGGAGTGGACGGGGGACAGACATAGGCCGATGGGAGTAGTAGTGTCACATCGGCCTATGTCTGCCCGCACACACACCCGCACACACACCCGCACACACACACCCCGCACACACACCCGCACACACACCCCGCACACACACACACCCCGCACACACTAATCATGACGGGTCCGGGAGGTGAGGCTGACCTGTGCGGCCGTGGGAAAGTTGATGTGAGTTCATGCAGTCAAGCATGAACTCACATGAACCCTCTGAGGGCACCGCGGCTGCTTCAAATGAACAGCTGATCGGCATCACCTGATACCTCAGCTGTTCATTTGAAATAACCGGCGGGAAAGCGCAGCACAGAACGGGAAAGCCGGCGGTGAAGTCTTTTCACTGCCGGCTTCCCCGCCCGGGTCCTTCGCTCCTTGGTGCTGCGCTCCCCGCCCGGTCCTAATTTACGATCGGGATGGGAGGTGGCGAGGGGAGCGGAGGATCGGGGTGGGAGGCTGCGGGGAAGCAGTATGGGGCTGCGTGATTGTTTAAAAGCCGGCGGCTTTTTACCGCGCGCCGGCTTTTAAACAATCAGGAGAATTCTCCCACGCTGGGATGGCATTCTGATGACAAGCTGGATCGCAGCTGAGCGCTGCCATCCAGCTTGTCATCCTTCAGAGACACTGCAGAGCGCAGGCATTATGGGAACTTCCGATTCCGGTATTCGATATTATAAAAGTATCGGAATTAAGTATCGGAATTCCGATACAGTGAATATCGGCCGATACCCGATATTTCAGTATCGGAATGCTCAACACTAGGTGTCAATCTATCTCTGGTCTGTGTTAAGAGGAAATACATTTGCATTTTAGCTTGTGACACTTCATGTGTAAAGCCTTTTGACTGTGGGGGATAATTTGCAGGAAGACACAGTATAATTGTCATCTCTGGACAAACACTACAGGAGAGGGCATGGGAGAAGGGCTAATATTCGGTTAATCTGTCCCTGACATTAATATTTTCCTGACAGCTGCTTGCACTTGAAATGTGCCTTTTAGGCTCATGGAGGCGGAAGCTTTTCATAACCTCATGCCGGTGGCAGCCGGGTGTCCATACTCGGTCCCCAGCCGCCACTATATTTCACGGTATCTGTATCTGTAATGTAGTTTGAGAAATAACATGCATAAGCATGGCCGATCCACATTAAAAAAGCAGCCATAGAGTGTCCGGGAACCTTCCCCCACACTTTTCTTTGCCACGGCTGCTTCTTCAGCAGGGTTGGATGGGTCCACCAGAGAACTGGAGACTCCTCCGGAGGGCCCTGGCTTCTCCTTCAGGAGAGTTCATAGTGCCAAGGTGAGGCCATGATGATGATAGAGGCCACCATCTGCTTAGTTTTCTGTTACCTGGAATGCAAGTGCAAGTGTGCAGCCAAACAGGCCGCAACACTAAACTGCCAGATTTCTGGGCAGCTTTTTGCACTTGAAATATGGCCTTTTAAGCTCATGGAGGCAGAAGCTTTTCACAACCTCATGCCGGCGGCGTCCGGGTGTCCATACTCGGTCCCCAGCCGCCACTATATTTCCCGGTATCACCTCCGCCTTCCACAAGCACGGGTCCCACAACATTACCCATGCCCTCGCCAGTGCACTTACTGGGAAGGACCGCCTAACCACAAACATGTGGACAGATGAATGTGGCCAGGGACAGTACGGAGCCAGTCCACAACTTTTTTTGCTGACAGTTGTATTTAGCTCGGTGAAAGGACGGCATAGAGGGAAACCCTATCTACCCTGTGTGTCATTTCTCACAGGAAGTCCTGTAAAGCTGCTTTCACTTGAAATTTGGCCTTTTAGGCTTATGGAGGTGGAAGCTTTTCACAACCACATGCCTCATGCCTCGTGTCCATACTCGGTCCCCAGCCGTCACTATTTCTCCCGGTGTTGTCTCCGTCTTCTACAAGCGCGGGTCCCTGAACATTACTGCTGGTACTTTTCTGTGGGAATTTGCTTGCCTCCTACCAGCCTGGAATATTTCCAGCAAACTATAGTATGACGCCATGGTATTAGCACTGCCCCCAGTACCAGTAGCTAAGCCATCCCAAATTTCCTTCTCAAGCATTTTATTTGGTAGACTGAGTGGCTGCCCAAATACATTTTTTCACAAAGGAGCTGGAGATAGAGTGGCAGGACATTAGATCAGTGGTTAGTAGAGATGAGCGGTGTTCGACTCGAACTGTTCGCCAATCTCAAATTCGAGCTGTTTTGGGCGGTGTTCGAGCCGTTCGGCAAACACGAACGATTTGAAAAAAATTCGGCTGTTCGAGGTTATGTTCGATAACTGTTCGTGCACCAAAATCATAACTGGATTTTTTCTCAGTAATGCTGAAAATTAAAGTTAATACGCAGTTTGAGTGTACAGCAGGGCGGGGGGAGGGGCAGGGGATGGATCTTTGCAGAAATAATGAAGATCTCCATTTTATTTTCTCTTTCCCGCATTTACAGTGGGGAGGTGCAATCTGTCAGCCTATCAGCAGTGCACACACGGAGCGAACTGCTTTTTTTCACACAAGCAAGGGCATGTGTCATTGGCAGTGTATGTCACATGTCCTTGCCCTATAAGACCCAGCCATTTTCCCCGTAGCCACCATTTTCTCACTGCTGCAGCTGCGTGTTAGACTGCACCGCTGTTGCTGTGTGCGCTATACTTTGTTAATTTCAAGCCAATTTTCGCACAAATCTACAGATAGCTTGGGAGTATGGAATAGTTGTGATTGCAGTCCTTTTAAGGACTAGGTTACATCATTTCCTACGACTTTTATCAGGCAGGTCTATGCTCTTAAATAGATAGGTTGGGAGTAAAGACTAATTGTAATTGCACTCCTTTTCAGGGCTAGGTTACATCAGTTCCTATCACTTTTTGCAAGGCAGGTCTGTGCCAGCGCTGTGCAAGTTTTTTTCACAGGATTTGGCTAAATCTAGCAAAGCTAATCCTTTTTGTCCTCTTGCAGTGTGTGTTAGTCAGTGGAGAAGCCTATCTGTGTTGTAAGCTACACCACCTGTGTTAGAATACAATTTATTTTACTGCACCTAGTGAAGTAAAACCTTTTGGGCATAGCATCATTCTATTAGTCCATCTATACTAACGTCTATCAGGTTGCAAATTCAATATAATTTTTTTCTGCATCTAGCTCTGAAAAAATATTTTGGCTTCTAGCAGTGTGTGGGACTTGTTCTATTATTCCATCTATACTAACCTCCATCAGGTTGCAAATTCAATATAATTTTTTTCTGCATCTAGCTCTGAAAAAATATTTCGGCTTCTAGCAGTGTGTGGGACTTGTTCTATTAGCCAATCTATACTAACCTCCATCAGGTTGCAAATTCAATATCATTTTTTTCTGCATCTAGCTCTGAAAAACTATTTCGGCTTCTAGCAGTGTGTGGGACTTGTTCTATTAGTCCATCTATACTAACCTCCATCAGGTTGCAAATTCAATATAATTTTTTTCGGCATCTAGCTCTGAAAAATTATTTCGGCTTCTAGTAGTGTGTGGGACTTGTTCTATTATTCCATCTATACCAAAATCCATCAGGTTGCAAATTCAAAATAATTTTTTTCTGCATCTAGCTCTGAAAAAATATTTCGGCTTCTAGCTGTGTGTGGGACTTGTTCTATTAGTCCATCTATACTAACCTCCATCAGGTTGCAAATTCAATATAATTTTTTTCTGCATCTAGCTCTGAAAAACTATTTCGGCTTCTAGCAGTGTGTGGGACTTGTTCTATTAGTCCATCTATACTAACCTCCATCAGGTTGCAAATTCAATATAATTTTTTTCTGCATCTAGCTCTGAAAAAATATTTTGGCTTCTAGCAGTGTGTGGGACTTGTTCTATTAGTCCATCTATACTAACCTCCAGCAGGTTGCAAATTCAATATAATTTTTTTCTGCATCTAGCTCTGAAAAACCATTTTGGCTTCTAGCAGTGTGTGGGACTTGTTCTATTAGTCCATCTATACTAACCTCCATCAGGTTGCAAATTCAAAATAATTTTTATCTGCATCTAGCTCTGAAAAAATATTTGGGCTTCGGCTTGTAGCAGTGCGTGGGACTTGTTCTATTAGTCCATCTATACTAACCTCCACCAGGTTGCAAATTCAATTTAATTTTTTTCTGCACCTAGCTCTGAAAAAATATTTCGGCTTGTAGCAGTGTGTGGGACTTGTTATATTAGTCCATCTATACTAACCTCCAGCAAGTTGCAAATTCAATATAATTTTTTTCTGCATCTAGCTCTGAAAAAATATTTTGGCTTCTAGCAGTGTGTGGGACTTGTTCTATTAGTCCATCTATACTAACCACCAGCAGGTTGCAAATTCAATATAATTTTTTTCTGCATTTAGCTCTGAAAAAATATTTCGGCTTCTAGCAGTGTGTGGGACTTGTTCTATTAGTCCATCTATACTAACCTCCATTAGGTTGAAAATTCAATATAATTTTTTTCTGCATCTAACTCTGAAAAACTATTTCGGCTTCTAGCAGTGTGTGGGACTTGTTCTCTTAGTCCATCTATACTAACCTCCAGCAGGTTGCAAATTCAATATAATTTTTTTCTGTATCTAGCTCTGAAAAACTATTTCGGCTTCTAGCAGTGTGTGGGACTTGTTCTATTCGTCCATCTATACTAACCTCCACCAGGTTGCAAATTCAAAATAATTTTTATCTGCATCTAGCTCTGAAAAAATATTTGGACTTGGGCTTGTAGCAGTGTGTGGGACTTGTTCTATTAGTCCATCTATACTAACCTCCACCAGGTTGCAAATTCAAAATAATTTTTATCTGCATCTAGCTTTGAAAAAATATTTGGGCTTTGGCTTGTAGCAGTGTGTGGGACTTGTTCTATTCGTCCATCTATACTAACCTCCACCAGGTTGCAAATTCAAAATAATTTTTATCTGCATCTAGCTCTGAAAAAATATTTGGACTTGGGCTTGTAGCAGTGTGTGGGACTTGTTCTATTAGTCCATCTATACTAACCTCCACCAGGTTGCAAATTCAAAATAATTTTTAGCTGCATCTTGCCTGTAAACTAATTTTGGGCATATTAGCTGTGTGTGGTACTCATTCTATTAGGCCATCTATACTAAGCTCCACCAGCTTTCAAATTACTAATAATTTTTAGCAGCATATTGCCTGGAAAATAATTTTGGGCTTAGTAGCAGTGTGTAGTACTCATTGTATTAGGCCATCTAAACCAAGCTCCACCAGCTTTGAAATTAATAATAATTTTTATCTGCATCTAGCCCGGAAAAATTTTTTTCTTCCCAATAGTGGTAGCAATAGAAATATGGGGTGCGCTCCTGGCTAACAAAAATATACGCTTTATAACAAAAAACACCAGCCTAGAGCACTGCATTAATAAGATGGCATCATCGTCTCTCCCGTCTACGCCGGCTAGCATTCCTGTGCCTAAAACACAATGCATGGGTCCGCGCTAGCCATGATGCCGAGGGGTCTAAAGCTGCTGCTAACGCTTTATTACAATTCAATTGGCAGATTTTCACAGAGCTCCTCCCCAACGCCCACCCATCGGGCAACAGTTGCCCACCCTCCCTATGGGATCTAGTGGCGAATAGTTGATGCCGTTAATCACAGCGTCAGTTGCCCCGTCGACATGGCAAGCATACGGTAAGGCATGGGAAGAGTGGACACGACTAGTAGCAGGCAGACGGGTTGACCAATGTGAACAAGCCAGATTACAAGTCACCATAGAATTTCTCCACCAGCTAATGATGAGGGGCATATCAGGGGCATCAGCGCAGCGGTGTCTGACTGGAGTAGCATTTCACTTCCAACTACTGAATTGGGGAGATGTGACATAGAGATTCATCATCAGACAATCCACAAAAGGGTGGAAAAGGGGTCAGCCAAGTTAGGAGTGTAGACGTCCCGTCCCGTGTCACTAAAACTGATTTCTCACATCATATCCCTAACACCATTAACATGACACTCACAATTTGAAGCAACACTACTGTCTACTGCATTTGCGATCGCCTTCTTCGGGGCCCTATGCATAAGCGAATTAGTCCCTCTATCCAAAATTACCACCAGTGGAGGCTTATTACACTAGGACGTAGTCATAGCCAATAATGCAATACGTCTACGCATACGCCAATCGAAAACGGTTCCAGCGGGCAGGGGCACTTGGGTACTTCTACAACCCACAAATGGTACGCTGAGTCGGGTAACAATAGTAAAAACATATATAACCATCAGATCACAAAGTAATTTCTTCCTATCACACATTGATGGAACGCCATTATCAAAATACCAGTTCCAAGCTATATTTAATAAATGCATAACATCGGCGGGGAACCACCCCAAAGATTACGGGACACACTCATTCCGCATATGCGCAGCCACGGAAGCAGCAACAGCAGGTCTGTCAGAAACGGAAGTTCATAGGATAGGGAGATGGCGATCCACGTGTTTGGCGAGATACATAAGACCGGACTTGTTATCCTAACGTGGTTTGTTTCTTTTACAGGTGACGCTAAGCCAACAGTGTGGGTGATAGGCCACTCGCATATATATTGGGCAGAAAAAAGGGCGGAAGTCCGCCCAGGTGGGAGGAAATTAGAGTTTCATAACACATATTTCAACTGGAGAGGTATTAGAGGCCTGCTATGGCCACAGGTACTAATGGAGGTAATCAAGGTAGGGAGAGAGGCAAGAGGTCCGGTCATCTTAGTTATACAGGCCCGGGGAAATGACCTAGGTCATCACAAGAGCGCATAACTAATGGCAATAATGAAACTAGACACTGAGCGCTTCAGAGAATTTTTCACAAAACTAACTATAGTATGGTCAGAGATTGTGCCGATAGCAGTATGGCAAGGTGCGCGAGACATCACGGCCATCAAACGGACAAGGCAGGTAATAAATATTCGGTTGGCAAAATTTAGAAGAGACAGAGGCGGTGTAGTGATACAACACCGACAACTGGAGGGAGATAAAGCAGGCCTCATACCGCCCGACGGTGTTCACTTAATGGATATTGGACTGGACATATTCCTGTCAGGACTCCAGGACGGAGTGGAACAAGCGTTAAGAGTGATGGATGGGGGCCAGAGTCCTGCATACGAGTACGCAGGATCCTCCATGGCCTGGAAATAGAAAGGACATGTTGGAGAGTTACACTTGTTGGCCAACTTGCCGGTGTGGAGACCCAGAGCATGCTGCAACAAGCTGAATTATTTTAGAAATAAAATGCCTTTCTAATGGAATGAGTATAAAGAGTTAATAAAGCTGTGACCGATCCTCACCCATCCAGTTGTAAGAGTTACATTATTGTATTGTCTAGGAAAGTGGGGCAGTAGGGGGGCTGAGCATCTGGGTTTGGTTGGGGGTCCCCACAGTCTGCCTAGGCTAGATGCATTTAAAAATTCTTATTAGATACACAGGCGGTGCAGCTTGCTTCGCGGCTGGGCTACTATGCCCAAAGTATTGCCTAGGCTAGATGCAGTTAAATATTCTACGCTGACTAGCAGACACTGAAGCTTTGGAGCAGACCTCTGAGTAAACAGCTCTTCAGACTCAACCATCTGTGTTACCCCAAGCCATAGTGTATGTAGTTCCTTACAGTTAAAAGGGGGGGGGGGGAGCGACCCAACCCACCTGGAATTGACGATGCCAACGTCACGTAAAACACAGCAAGGGGACTCCAAAAAGAGTCTCCATTTTTTCCAAAAATTGTGGCACAGACACCACTTAAGTGGCATCAATTGCCCCAGAGTTGCTTAAAACAGTTGGTGAGGTGATTTTACCAAATCCTCAAGCTTTTAGTCTCCCCAGGATGACACAGGGGTAGAAAAGTCCTTGCGGATCCATGATTTGTTCATCTTTATGAACGTGAGTCTGTTTTCATTCTCAGTGGACAGCCGCGTGCGCTTATCTGTCAGCACACCACCAGCAGCGCTGAACACACGTTCAGAGAGAACGCTGGCTGCAGGGCATGACAAGATCTCCAAGGCGTGAGTGGCGAGCTCAGGCCATTTTTCCGATTGGAAGCCCAAAATGAGCAAGGGTCCAGTGACACAGTCATAGCTTCGATGTTCACTTGGAGATACTCCTGTACCATCCTCTCTAGGCGTTGACTATGTGTCAGACTTCTTGTCTCCTGTGGCCTTGTAAAGGATGGTCTAAAAAAGTGTTGAAACGATTCCACAAAATTGCTGTTACCAGCAGATACTGTGTTACTGTTACGGTTTGAGTGATGAAGACTCGACAGTCCCACGGTTTGCAAGTTAGAACTGTGAGATTCACTACGTGCACCACTGGTGTTTTGTGGAAAAGCACATGCAAGATTCTGCAACAGCCTCTGCGGATACTTCCTTTCTATGGCAGGAATTATTTTGGCAAATTTACTTTTGTACCGGGGATCTAAGAGTGTGGCAACCCAATAGTCGGGATTACTTCGAATTCTGACAATCCGAGGGTCATGTTGCAGGTAGTGCAGCAAGAAGGCACTCATGTGTCTTGCGCATCCAGGAGCACCAAGTCCCTGTTGTGTTGGTAGCGAGGTAAGAATCATGCTTCCTTCCTCTGCCCTCTCCCCCCAACCTCGCACAACAGAAATGTGATCAAGGTCTCCCTCATCTGATGAGCCTTACATGCCCATCGCCAGTTCGTCCTCCACTTCTTCCTTGGCTCCTGCACCTTCCTCAACAGTTTGGCTGCTACCATGCGCCCTGGGTAATCCCTCTCCCCCACCCTCCCATGCCTGCCGCCTTGGTGCTGCCGACCGTCTGGACCTTAGAGATGTTATCCCTTCCGCATACGACTCGTCCTCTACTTCCTCCACCTCCTCTTGTCCCACCACCTGACTCTGAATTCTGTTTAACGTGTGCTCCAGCATGTAAATCACAAGAATAGTCATGCTGATAATGGCATCGTCGTCAGCACTAAACATCTTCGTCGCCATTTCAAAACTGTGCAGAAGGGTGTGTGGTGCCCCTGAGGGTTCAGTTGCCATAGAGGTACTGCATCTCACCCAGAGGTGTGGTATCTCACCCTCAGGTAAGGAAGGAGTATGGCTCGGGACCCTAAAACCTGCATCCAACACATACCCTCAGTGGGGGTAGGGCGAGATTGCTCCTAAGGGAGAGCACAGTCCCAGGTCCCTAGCTGGTGGGAGGGTCCTATATAGTGGGTGTGGGTGGAGAAAGCAGCTTAGGGGAGCACATGACAGGGAGAGTATAAATAGGAAGCCATCTTAGAAAGAGCAAGCCAGTCAGAGGAGGAGAAGTGACAGGAGCAGAGGCTCTGCATGAGCTCTGCTCCGGAGGCGGGCCTAGCCTGGGAGGCCCAGGACTGAAGGAGAGAAGAGAGGAGTGGGAGCAGGACGGCTCCAGGAACCGAAGGGACCCTAGGGCTACGGGCCATGCAGAAGGCCACCCGTACGCCCGCTGCTACCAGGAGGTAGAGGGGTCAGGCCAGATAAGGGGAACCGGTCCCTCAACTAGCGGAGAAACAGCAAGGCTTAACTAGAAACCGGAGGCTGCAGCATTTCATGTACTGCAGGCCAAAGTCCACACCAGTCTCACTAAGAAGGTAGCCACATAGGACCCAGGGGACGGAACACACGTCGCCCGCCAAGGCCCGAGGGTACCGGATAGAAGTGTCACTGGGTGTGAGGTGCAGGGAGAAGGCCAGAGAAAGGACACACAGAAGGGGGTCCTGCTAAGTACTCCGGAGCTATCTAGGGGTGGACTGAGCCCCTCACTGAGTACGCACAGCACGACGGGGAGATTGCTCTGGTACCTGTAATCTGGACTGCAACAAACGTGAGTAAAGATCTTGGGACTGCATCACACGGACTCTGTGTTCATTACTGACTCCCTGCACTACAACCACCATCATCCACCCACACTGCCCTGAAGCTACACTCTTCCTGTGGGGAGTAATAATACCATTGCTGAAAAACCACCAGCTTCAGAGGACTGTTCCGCAGTGGCGGGCCCCTTTGGCCGCACTCCACAGGTGGCGTAGTCGGACATTATAAAACCCATATATACAAATTACCCTTGGATTGACCGCCCTGGGTCACGGACCGGGTCACCGCCACAGTGACTACAACCCCCAGCGTCTACCGGCCCGGCTCCGGGTACCCCACGGCCCAGGGGGCGGGTCAACTTCATAGGTCCCTGATCTGAGACCACTCCTGCAGCGTGATTTGCCCCACCTCTGCATCTCGTTGGCCCAGGCTATACGTCAGAACGTATTGCACCAGGGCTTGTCGGTGCTGCCACAGTCGCTGCAACATGTGCAGAGTTGAATTCCACTGTGTCGGCACATCGCATTTCAGCCGGTGAACTGGCAGGCCCAACGACTTCTGTAGAGATGTAAGTCATTGAGCTGTGGGATGCGAACGGCGGAAGTGAGCACACAACGACCGTGCCCTCTGCAGAAGGCCATCTAGTCCGGGATAGTGGGCTAAAAATTGCTGGACAACCAGGTTCAACACATGAGCCATACAAGGCACGTGTGTGACATTGCCCCGGCGAAGGGCCGCACCCAGGTTTGCAGCATTGTCGCACACGGCCTTCCCTGGTTGCAGGTCCAGTGGAGACAACCATTCATGAAACTGGGTCTCCAGAGCTGACCACAACTCCTCAGCTGTGTGACTCACATTTCCCAGACATTTCAAAGCAAACACCGCCTGATGCCGTTGAGCCCTGCTGCCAGCATAGTAAGGAGATGTGCAGGATTCCTTCTGCACAGTTAGAAAGCGGGAGGCATTACCAGGCAGGCTTTGGGTGCAGGTGGAGGACCGAGATGAGGTTGAGGAGGTAGAAGCAGTGGAGGAACTTTGAGATAAAGAGGATTGACGCACAACTCGTGGGGACGGCAAGACTTGGACAGCAGCCCCTTGTCCTGCTGTCACCATAGTTACCCAGTGCCCAGTCAGCGACATGTAACGCCCCTGTCCATGCCTACTCGTCCAAGTGTCTGTGGTGAAATGCACCCTGTCACACACAGAATTTCTCAAAGAAGCGGTGATGTTGTGTGCGACATGCTGGTGTAGCGCAGGCACAGCTTTCTTTGAGAAGTAGTGCCGACTGGACATCTGGTACAGGGGCACTGAGACGGACATACGGTCTCGAAAATCCTCTGTGTCCACCAGGTGGAAAGGCAGTATTTCTGTAGCCAAGAGCTTGCAGATGGTGAAATTCAACCTCTTAGCTTTGTCATGGCTAGGATCTGAATTACAGACAAAGGGAGGACAACAACAGGATACCTCTTGTGGTCACATACAACCCCCACATGAACATCCTAAGGAAAATTGGTGCTGATCTCCAACCCATATTCCACAGAGACCACAAACTGAAAGAAATATTCCCAGAACTACCACTTCTCTCCTACAAATTGCCCCCTAACTTAAGGAATCTCCTTGTCAGAAGTGTCCTCTCATCACCATTAGTGACGGGCACATTCCCATGTAAAAACAAAGAATGCAAAACTTGTACCCACATATTACCATCAAATACAGTGGGCATACCTAACACAAATCAGGACTACAAAATCATGGATGTCTTTTCATGTACATCCTCCAATGTGGTGTACATGATACAATGTACAAAGTGCCCAGAAGGAGTTTATATTGGAGAAACTATGCAAAGGCTGCAAACCAGAATGAATTTACACAGACGCACAATTAAGAATGAACTGGATACACCTGTGGGAAAACATTTCTCTGGCCGGGGACACTGTATGAAAGATCTAAAAGTTTTAATTCTAAAAGGTCACTTCAAGGGCAACAGAGAAAGAAAAATTTGGGAATTCAAATTTATAAGGATGTTCAATTCACTGACAACAGGACGAAATATAACACCTGGCTTTATGAGTCACTACATGGACACAATTCACACCTCCAGATAATTAAACATTACCAAGGCCTCTCATTTTGCAACAAAAAAAAAACTAATTAGCTGTCCCTAACTTATCAGTAGGAGGCATCACAACTTACACCTCATGAACAAATGTCTTGTAACATCTCTCAAATGCTGTGCCTTTTGTCTTATGAATTCATTTGTAATCCTGCCTGAAGAAGGAGCCTCTGTGCTCTGAAAGCTTGCATATATATATATATATTTTTTTTCTGGTTAGCCAATAAAGGTATCACCACAAGAATACTTCTGTCATTTTTGGCATAAAAGTATTTACATCGATTTTTCTGGCTAACACGGTACCACAATATAACTTTGTATTGTACATCATCATGGCTAGGAGGAAATGGTCTTTTACTTGTCCACATCTGAGGGACCGAGGGCTGGCTGTTGTGTTTAGACGGGGTTGAGTAGGGTGTCCCCGGAAAACTGCGGGTCTGTGAGGAAGATGCAGGCGGACATGTTATGTTGCCTTGATCCAAAGGTGGTGCTCTCGATGTCGGAGAGCGCTCAACACCAGCAGGTGTTTCCACTTCCAAATGAACTGACGACCTGCCAATCACACTGGCTGTTGCGGGTAAAGAGGTGGCAGGTCTGCATCCAAAAACATGTGTGACTGCTGTCCCCCCTGTCACAGAGGATGAAGAGGCTGCGGATGCACAAGATGGAGCAGACGGTGGTTGGCCCGGCCCGCTAGGCCGCATTGTAGCACAGTGAGCTTCCCAGTGTAACTTATGCTTCATATCCATGTGACGGTTCATGCATGAAGTACTCAAACTATGGATTTTTTGGCCTCTACTTAGCTTTTGGTGACAAATGTTACAGATAACATGAGTTGGGTCATCCTTATCGATCTCAAAAAATGCCCAGGCTATGCAAGGCTTAGAGCCCATGCGACCTGAAGAGCCACCACGACTTGTGGTCAGAGGCAGAGTTGTGGTTGAGGATGCAGTTGTTGACGTGCTTCCAGTACTCCGTCTCTGTCCAAAAAGGCGCAACCAAACCTCGTCGTCAATAGCATCCTCCTCCACCTCCTCTGCTGACCTCATCGACTGGCTGACTGTGGGTTCACAGTAAGTGGAATCTCCAACCTGGTCATCATCACCCTGTATGTTCTCACACCCGTTGTCCTCAGAGCCAACCTCTTCCTGCCCTGACCGAAAAGTCAAGTTGTCGCTCCAATCAGGTATCTGAGTCTCATCATCGTCTTCCTGATTGTCTCCACCAACAGGAGTTACAGTTTGGGAACGAGGGTCTACATTATGCTCAGAACCGTTTTCATCTGGGCCTGGATTCGACTCATATACATTCTGGGCATCAGTGCAGATCATTTCCTCATCTGGATTCACAGAAGCTCTGGAGCAGACCTCTGATTCCCAGGCTATAGTATGAGTAAACAGCTCTGCAGACTCAACCATCTGTGTTACCCCATACTCAGACGGGCAGCTGGAGACTTGGGAGCTGTGAGGAAGCAAGTGCGATTGGGGTGACACCTCTGAGGACTGGAGTATTTGTGATGTTGAAGTTGAGGTGGAGGAGAGCCAACTTGAAGGAGCACTTGATATCCATTGAAGCACCTGCTGTTTTTGTGCCTCATCTGGAATTTGTAGCGATGGGCGTGTCCGTAAGAAAGGGATCGTATAACATTGTCCACGAAAAGAAGTAGACATCTTAGTTTGGCTGGAAGATGATCTTTCTTCTGCAAATGTTACTCCCCCCACCGCGGCGGGGCTCGACCTACCAGCGGACAGGCACCAGTATTGAGAGAGGGGGCTGGCCATCAGGGTCCACCGCGGCTCTGGCACAAACCCGGCGACATGGAGTTCGCATGGGCAGGAACGGACTGGCCGTGTCAGCTTCGCACTCCAGCGTAGTCCCTCTGCCCGCTCGCACCCGTAAGGGATGCGCAAGCTTTTCTTCCCAGGGCTGTTCCCTGCCCAGCAGGAACGTGGGGGAGCTCAGGTCGGCCTTCCACTGTACTCCCTTACCTCCCTCGCCCTCTTTCCTTCTTCCGTTCTCCATCTAACCACTAGGCTCTGTGGTGTCCGCTCTCCATTCAGCTCTCTCCTTCTCACAGTTGGACTACCACGTGTATTCACACTGTGGCAAATCTTTTGGGCCCAGGCATAAGAAGTTGTCGAGGTAATGGATAATATGTGCCCCCTTAGAAACGTCCATTACAACCCATTCGAGGAAGCAACTAAACGCCTCAAGTAGTGAGCAGGATCTGGAGCACCCCATGGGCAAACAGCGATCTATATAGTAGACTCCTTCCCAGAAGCAGCCCAATAGGTGGACACTATTCGGAGGCACAGGTAGTAAGTAACCGGAACGCTGCATCAATGTCTGTTTTGGCCATTAGGGTGACCCTTCCCAACTTCTTGATCCGCCTGATTGCCTTGTCAAAGGATGTACAGTATATACTACTGTACTTGGTTCCACGTCGATGTTGTTGTTAACTGACCTGCCCCTTGGATATGACAAATGGTGGATTAGTCCGAATGTATTGGGTTCCGTTTTTGGCACAACTCACAACGGGGATACCACTATGTCTTGTAAGGTCTTGGAACCGCCATTCTACCTAAAGATATTTCTTTTTTTAATTTTCTTGTCACGACATCTGGGTGTTGGTAGGCTGATTTTAGATTTTTACTCCAGCCTTTCTTGATTTTAGAAGGGCATGACATGCCTATATCTGTGTCTCCCTCTCCTTTTACTCCTCCACCTCTTTTCTTTTCGCATGACTATATGTACTTCTCACTTTTCCATGTGTTAGTTGTGTCTTCTGAGCAGTTTGTCAGCTTTTGGACACCTTTGAAGGTGTTTTCTATGTGTTTCTATGTGTTTTTGTTTGCCTGCCATTGATTTTAACGGTGTTCGAAGGTGTTCGACAAACAGTTCGACGAACAGTTCGGCGAACATACGGGCGTTCGACGAACCGAACCGAACTCGAACACTACGGGGGTGGCTCAACACTAGTGGTTAGCAATGAAATCTTGCAGTGCTGGGATCCTGAGTTCAAATCCCAGCAAGAACAACATCTGCAAGGACTTTGTATGTTCTCCCCGTGTTTGCATGTGTTTCCTCCTCAGTTAAAAAGCAGCCATAGAGTGTCCAGGAACCTTTCCACACACTTTCCTTAGCCAGGACTGCTTCTTGGCAGGGTTGGACGGTCCCATCAGAGAATCCTCTGGTGTGCCTTGGCTTCTACCTCAGGAGAGTTCATGATAGCGCTAACTTTGCAGCTGCTATTGGGCTCTTGAGCGGGGGAGAAAGGTTAGCCCTCAGAATGAAATCCTCTGGTGGGCACAATGTTTTTCAATCTGAAACAGCTTCTCAGGGGGAGTTGTATTTCACCACAGCCATATTCTTTAGCTCAGTGAAAGGACTGGCATAGAGGGAAACCATATCTACCCCAGCTGTCACCAGGTTCCGTCCATTGTCACACACGACCATGCCTGGCTGTAGGTGTATGGGCTGACAAACATTTACCTCTGTGGGGTACCCTTTAAAAAAATTAGGTGGGTGTTGCATCACGGACCACGGTCACCCTGGTGATATGGTGGTGGAGGATGAGGAGAAGGAGGAGGACAAGAGCAAATAGCCAAAATTAGGAAGCTTATACCCATGTGTGGGTGTGAAAAGGTGCATGGGAATACACCTCCCAAGAAAAGACACTGGATTGGAGTTTATATTATGCTGCTATCATTCGGTAGTGTTGAGAAGTCTGTCCCAATCCAGCCCTTGTTCATTTTTATAAGAGTCAGCCTGTCAGCATTTTCAGTTGACAGGCGGATGCGCTTAGCAGTTATAATTCCACCAGCGGCACTAAAAATCCGCTCTGATAAAACGCTGGCGGCAGGGCAGGCCAGGATCTCCAAGGCATAGAGTGCCAGTTCATTCCACGTATACAGCTTGGATACCCAATAATTATAAGGCACAGCGGAATCACGGAGGACGTTGGTATGGTCGGCAAGGTACTCCCTCAGCATCTTCCCAAACTTTGCACTCCTTGTGAGAGTACCTCGTGCCTCAGGGCCTGTCCGATGGGAGGGTCTGAGAAAACTCTAACAGAACTTTGACAGTGTTCCCCTGCCTCTGCTGGATTGAAGCTGTGTCTCTCTCGCCTGTACTCCTTGGTTGTCCAACGAAGTGTGCCCTCTGCCGCCAGCATTTTCAGATGGGAATTTTTTTAATAGTTCCGCAACAAGGGCCTTCTGGTACAGCCCCATTTTTGTAGACCTGTCCGCCTCAGTAATAAGAGATATAAAGTTCTCCTTGTAGCGTGGGTCTAGAAGTGTCACCAACCAGTAATGACTGCCACCCAAAATTTTGAGAACGCAAGGGTTATGGGAAAGGCAGCGTAACATAAACTCGGCCATGCGTTCCAGACTACTAACAGGCAAGACTTCTGTGTCCTCACCCAGAGGATAACTGACCATGCTCTCCTCCTCATCCTCTCTGTCCTCTGGCCATCCACGCTGAACAGACGGTATGGCAGCTCTGCAGGTAGTACCGTCTATAGTGCATGAAACTAGCTCCTCTTCTTCCTCCTCCTCCTTCTCCTCTTCCTCATTGTCACCCAATCCACTTTGGGATGAGATGAGGCTTGGCTGTGTGTAATCACCCTGTATGGTTCCTTGCTCCATCTCATCGTGCTCCGCCTGCAATGCATCCTCTTTGATTCTGAGCAGAGAGCGTTTCAGAAGACAGAGAAGCGGGATGGTGACGCTAATTATAGCATCATCGCCGCTCACCATCTTGGTGGAGTCCTCAAAGTTTTGGAGGATGGTACATATGTCTGACATCCATGTCCACTCCTGAGGTCTTATGTGTGGAGTCTGAACTGAATACCACGGCCTTGTTGATGCTGGTACTCAACAACTGCCCTCTTCTGCTCACAAATCCTTCCCAATATCTGCAGTGCAGAGTTCCAATGCGTGGGGACATTACACACCAGTCTGTGAGCGGGAAGCTGCAAACGCTGCTGAAACACTGCAAGGGCGGCAGAAGCTGTAGCTGACTTTCTAAAATGGGCACACAGGCGGCGTACTTTAACAAGCAGCTCTGGGTATGATTTCAGAAACCACTGAACCACGAGGTTAAGCACATGGGCCAGGCATGGTACGTGTGTGAGCTCGCCTCACCTCAGAGCCGCCACCAGGTTCTGGCCATTGTCACACACAACCATGCCTGGCTGTAGGTTCAGCGGTGTGAGCCACAGATCTGCCTGCTCTTTCAGAGTTGTCCACAACTCTTCAGCATTGTGTGGTTTTTCACCTAAGCATATTAGCTTCAGCACAGCCTGTTGCCGCTTGGCCAAGGTAGTGCTGCTGTGCTTCCAGCTTGTGACTGATGTGGTCATTTCAGAGATGGAGGCTGAAGAGGAGGAGGAGGTGCAGGAGCTGTAGACCGTGGGGAAACCCTGATTGACCTGGGGCCCGCAATCCTTGGCGTCGGGAGGACGTGTTCCAACCCAAGGTCCGACTGGGTCCCGTGTCCGTGGTTAGATGGACTTTACCGGTAACTGCGTTGTTGAGAGCACGGCTAATGTTTTGGGACACGTGCTTGTGTAATGCGGGGACGGCACACCGGGAGAAATAGTGGCAGCTGGGGACCAAGTACGGAGGGACGGCCGCCGCCATCAGGTTGCGGAATGCTTCCGTCTCCATGAGCCTAAATGGCAACATTTTGAGCGCAAGCAGTCGTGAAATGTGAGAATTTAGTAGTGTGGCCTGTGGGGCGTTGGCTGCATATTTGTGCTTGCGTTCCAAGGACTGGGGTATGGACAACTGAACGCTGCTCTGGGACAAGGACATGGACGTGCTTCCTGATGCTGCTACTTGAGATTGTGCAACGACAGGTGCAGGGCAGGAGGCATCTTCGCATGCATCATGGACAGGGGATTGGCTTGCATGCACAACAGCGGAAGAAACAATGGTGCCACCCGCAGACACTGTTCCTGTACCCTGGGGTTCGGCCCACAAAGTCGGGTGCTTTGCTGCCATGTGCCTGATCATGCTGGTGGTGGTCAGGCTGGTCGTTTTGCCACCCCTGATGATACTGGCCTGGCATGTGTTGCAAATGGCCTTTTTGGGGTTATCGGCAGAGTCTTTAAAAAACAACCAGACTCAGGAAGACCTAACAGTTGCTGGCAACTTCCTTCGTGTTGGTGTTACGGGGAACGGTTGCCTGTCTTCTGTCTGCGGCCACTACACTGCTTCTTCCTGCCTGTTGGGGTGCTCTGCCTCCCTCCCCCTGTGTGCTGCTGTCCTCGGTCTGCATGTCCTCCTGCCAGGTTGGGTCAGTTACTATATCATCCACCACCTCGTCTTTCGCTTCCTCACCCTGGTCCTCCTCCTGACTTTCTTGCAAATGTGTCTCATCATCGTCCACCTCTTGTGACACTTTCTCACCGTCGCCTTCATGTGACCGTGGCTGCTCAAATATTTGGGCATCGCTACACCCGATCTCCTCTTGCCCCGCTTCAAGTCGACCGGGCGAGAGGCCCGAATCTATAAATGGAAAAGTGAACAGCTCTTCAGAGGGTCTAAGTGTGGGATCAGTTGTCTTTGGGTACTCGGCATGGTGGGAGGAAGGAGGATCAGGGTGAGGAATATGTGGTCCAGACTCAAGGCTACTGAGACTTGACCGTGTGGAAGACAGGGTGGTGGTGGTGGTGGTGGTGGTGGCTAAGTGACTGGAAGCATTATCCGCTATCCAACCTACAACCTTTTGACACTGCTCTGGGTTCAATAGTGGTGTGCTGCGGTCCCCTAGAAATTGGGACAGGAAGGTCAGGCGAGAAGATGTGGGTGTTTGTGGTGGCACAATTTCGGCTTGCCCACGGCCTTGTCCTCGGCCTATGCATGTACCATTACCATCACGTCCAGTTCCCTGTCCCTTGCCACGTGCCTTGCCCATTTTAAATGGAGGACAGTATCTTCCACGCTCACTACAAATGACTGAGTTTGTAGCGAATTTATATGTGATCCGTGTGACGGAGAAAACAGAGTTTTAAATACCCGGCCTGTAGGTAAGTAGTTTGACCAGCAAATTGCTGTGAATTGCTTCACTGACACACTGAAAGAAATTTTTAATGGAGGCCAGAAATGGCAGTATTTTCTGACAACGTATATGTGAGCCGTGTGATGGAGAAAACACAGTTTTACATACCTGGCCTGTAGGTAACTATTTTGAACAGCAATCTGGTGTCAATTGCTTCACTGATACACTGAAATTTTTTTTTAATGGAGGCCATAAATGGCAGTATTTTCTGAAAACGTATATGTGATCAGTGTGACGGAGAAACCACAGTTTTAAATACCAGGCCTGTAGGTAACTGTTTTGAACAGCAAACCAGTGTCAAAAACTTTGCTGACACACTGAAAAAATATTTTAATGGAGGCCAGAAATTGCAGTATTTTCTGAAAACGTATATGTGATCCGTGTGACGGAGAAAACACAGTTTTAAATACTTGACCTGTAGTTAACTATTTCGAACAGCAATCTGGTGTCAAAAACTTTGCTGACACACTGAAAACATTTTTTAATGGAGGCCAGAAATGGCAGTATTTTCTGAAAACGTATATGTGATCCGTGTGACGGAGAAAACACAGTTTTAAATACCTGGCCTGTAGGTAACTGTTTTGAACAGCAAACCAGTGTCAAAAACTTTGCTGACACACTGAAATTTTTTTTTAATTGAGGCCAGAAATGGCAGTATTTTCTGAAAATATATATGTGATCCGTGTGACGGAGAAAACACAGTTTTAAATACCTGGCCTGTAAGTAACTGTTTTGAGCAGCAAACCAGTGTCAAAAACTTTGCTGACACACTGAAAAAAAAATTTAATGGAGGCCAGAAATGGCAGTATTTTCTGAAAACGTATTTGTGATCCGTGTGACGGAGAAAACACAGTTTTAAATAGATGGATTTTTAGAGCTGTAACATGGAAAGGACCTGGCTGTATTCTGCAGTGCCAACAAGCAAATGGCACAGAAAAACTGTGTTTTCTGGATTGCTTTTTAAGCAAATAATGAGGATTAAGATGCAAAAAAAATTATTCCTGGCCACTGTGACCTGGGCCTATTTCCAGAAATATCTAACAGCAGCAGCTGACAGAACTGGAATGGAGCCTCTTGTGCTATGTGCACTGCAGTCTGCTATATACACTGCCTGCCTGCCTATATACACTGCCTGCCTGATATCTCTGCAGATGGATTAGTTAGTCCTCAAAAGGACTGTTTGTTAAGATGGATATGTGTAATGTACGGTTTTTCTCCCTACACTACCTAATACACAAGCAAATCTCTCCCTAGCTCAGCAGCAGCTCTCCCTACACTGTCTGATCCGGAGTGACTGTGACGAGCATGGCGGCGCCAGGTCTGATATACACCTGATGACGCTGTGCGGCCAGCCAATCACTGTAATGCCCACAACCAACATGGCTACGGCATTACAGTGCATGGCAGGCATTCCCTGCATGTTCATTGGCTCTCTAAAGAGCGCCAAACATGCAGGGAGGGGACCCGAGTTCCCGCCCGAGCAACTCGGAAATACTCGCCGAGCTACGAGCTTGTCGAGCACCATGATGCTCGGGCGAGTACCGAGTAGTGGCGAGCACATTCGCTCATCACTAGAAAGGAGCCATAGTGAAAATGTTCAGCAATTACAATTGCTTCGTTCACACAGGATAGTTTGGGATCCCAATTCTTGTGATTAACAGGGTCTCAGTGGTCAGACATACAGCAATCATACTTGTGGAAAGGTAATATTTTTTATTTATGGAAAAATTTATTTGAAAATTGATAGCCTATCAATAATTTAGGCAATTGATCAGGGGCGTTGGTAGGGTCCGAAAAGATCAGGGGCTTAACCCAGAGACATACAGTCATGTGAAAAAGTGTTTGCCCCCTTCCTGATTTCTTAGTATTTTTCATGTTTGTCACACTTAAATGTTTCAGATCACAAAACAAATTTAAATATTAGACAAAGATAACACAAGTAAACACATTATTAAGAGAAAAAAGAAATCCAAACCTACAGGGCCATTTGTGAAAAAGTGATTGCCCCTAAACCTAATAAGTGGTTGGTCCACCCATAGCAGCAACAACTGCAATCAAGCATTTGCGATAACTGGCAATGAGTCTTTTACAACGCTCTGGAAGAATTTTGGCCCACTTATCTTTGCAAAATTGTTCTAATTCAGGGACAATGGAGGGTTTCCGAGCATGAACCGCCTTTTTAAGGTCATGCCACAGCATCTCAATTGGATTAAGGTCAGGACTTTGACTAGGCCACTCCAAAGTCTTAATTTTGTTTTTCTTAAGCTATTCAGAGGTGGATTTGCCAGTGTGTTTTGAATAATTGTCCTGTTGCATAACCCCAGTGTGCTTCAGCTTGAGGTCATAAACAGATGGTCGTACATTCTCCTTCGGGACTTTTTTGTAGACGGCAGAATTCATGGTTCCATTTACCACAGCAAGTCTTCCAGGTCCTGAAGCAGCAAAACAGCCCCAGACCATCACACTATTACCCCCATATTTTACTGTGGTATTGATTTTCCTTTTCTGAAAAGCTGTTACTTCTACACCAGATGTAATGGGACATACACCTTCCAAAAAGTTCTTTTTTTCTCATCAGTCCACAGAATGTTCTCCCAAAAGTTTTGGCGATCATCAAGATGTTTTCTGGCAAAACTGAGATGAGCATTTATGTTCTTTTTGCTCAGTAGTGGTTTTTGTCTTGGGACTCTGCCATGCAGGCCATTTTTGCCCAGTCTCTTTCTTATGGTGGAGTCATGAACACTGACCTTAACTGAGGCAAGTCAGGCCTTCAGTTCTTTGGATATTGTTGTGGGGTCTTTTGTGACCTCTTGGATGAGTCGTCGCTGTGCTCTTGGGGTAATTTTGGTAGGACGGCCACTCCTGGGAAGGTTCACCACTGTTCCATTTTTTCGCCATTTGTAGATATTAATAATAATAATAATAATAATAATCTTTATTTATATAGCGCCAACATATTCCGCAGCGCTTTACAATTCAATGGTTCTCACTGGAGTCCGAAAACTTTAGAAATGGCTTTATAACCTTTTCCAGACTGATAGATCTCAATTATTCTCATTTATTCCTGAATTTTTTTGGATCGCAGCATGATGTCTAGTCTTTGAGAATCTTCACTTTGTCAGGCAGGTCCTATTTAAGTGATTTCTTGATTGAGAACAGGTGTGGCAGTAAACAGGCCTGTGTGTGGCTAGGGAACTCAACTTCCCAAAGATGTAATAAACCACAGTTAATTTATGTTTTAAGGGGGGGTGCAATCACTTTTTCCCACAGGGCCCTATAGGTTTGGATTTTTTTCCCCTTAATAATAAAGACCTTCATTTAAAAACTGTATTTTTTTGTTTACTTGTGTTATCTTTGTCTAATATTTAAATTTGTTTTGTGATCTGAAACATTTAAGTGTGACAAACATTCAAAATAATAAGAAATCAGGAAGGGGGCAAACATTTTTTCACACCACTGTATATGCATGCTGCAGACATTTCTGCACCAAAACCATGTCTCTTAGCAGGAAAAACACAGCATAAAATAAACGCATTTTTCCTGGGTTTTTTTGCTTGCGTTTTTTTCCCATGCATTGGAAAGAGTGAAAAACGCTCTAAAATCGTTGAATGAATTTACATGCTGCAGATATGAACCTGCATCAAATCTGCAAGGTAAAAGGAAACTATGTGTGCATGAGACTTCAATGAATCTCATTCACTTTGCTAATACAAAAAAATACTTCAGGTTAATAGCTTTCTGAACCTGTCCGGCGCCTACACTTAGACCCCCGCTGCTGGGAGAAAATTAACTTTACCCCCCCCGACAGCATTCGGCTTCAAGTCATAAGGGCGGCACCGGCGTGGGTTCAGTTACCGCTCTGTGTATAGAGAATGATGGCTGTAACCGCACCTCGTCACTGATTGACAGCTGGCTCTAATGCTGAGCTGCTGTCACTCACTATGTACTGAGCGGTGACTTATCCCGCACCGGTGCCGCCTCTATGACTGGGAGCTGAACGCTGCAGTGGGGAATAAAGTTAATCTTGTCCTCCCAGTTGGGCTCTAAGTGCCAGTGCCAGGCAGGTCCCCAATGCTATTGACCAGCAGATTAACCCCATATCTACAGATTAATAGCGTTTTTTCAGGTGACAGATTCACTTTAACTTTTTTTTCCCTAAATTAAAGTACATGTGACGCGCCCCCTGGGCTGTGCGTGTGTGTGTGAATACCCGGAGCCGGGCCTCTGTGCGAGGCTGGGGTTTGTAGTCTCCGTGGCGGCGACCCGGTCCCGTGGCTCAGGGTGGTCAAACCAGTGGCGGATCTGTCTCTTTGGTTTTGTAATGCTTAAATGTCCGACTATGCCACCCGTGGATTGCGGTAACTGAGAACCGCCGCTGCGTGACAGACCGTTGAGGCTGATGTTGTGTGCGCAGCAGAGGGTAGTATAACTCCCCACGGGAGGAGTATAGCCTCAGTGCAGTGAGTGCAGATGGTGGGGGTGATGGTGCGCGGGAGCAGCAGTAATGACTCAGAGTCCAGTGATGCAGTCCAGGGTCTTTACTCACAGTTATACACTCCAAGCCACTTCTGCAGGTAATGGCTGCCCACGTCGTGCTGTGCTCACCAGGTGAGGGGCTCGGCCAACTCCCAGGTACCTTTGGAGTGCTTTTCAGGACCCCCTTCGTGTGTCCTTTCTCTGGCCTGTCGTACCCCACAATTGACCATGTTTCTGTCCAGCTGCCTCGGGCCTTGGCGGGCAAACGTATGTTCCGTTTCCCTGGGTCCTATATGGTGCCTTCTTAACGGGTGTAGTGAGGGGCCGTGACACGTGCAATGCCACGGCCTCCGGTTACTAGCTAAGGGTAGTTGCTCTCCTCCACTAGATGAGGGATCCGGTTCCCTTTTCTTGGCCTGACCCCCCTACTCTGGTAGCGGCGGGCGTGCGGTGGCGGCTGGCCGGTCCGCACCCCTGGGGTCCCTTCAGTCTTCTCCTAGAGCTTCCTCCTTTCTTCTTCCTTCCTTCCTTCTCCTCCAGGCCAAGGCCTTAAGACTTGGCCTGCCTGCGGAGCAGAGCCCATGCCGAGCCTCTGCTCCCCGCCTCCTTCTCTCTCTGCTCTCTCTCCCTTTCTACTCTTCTCTTCTACCCCTGACTCTAAGATGGAGCCCACTATATATACTCCTTACAGTGCACCCGGGATCTACTCTCCCCACCCACACACTATCGGGTTCCCCCTTTCTAGGTGTTCCCTCCCCCCACTCCAGCCAGGGACAGTTGTGCTCACTATTGGGAGCATTGTCGCCCTGTCCCCCGGAAATGTGGTGTAGTGCATGTGGGTGTTAGGGTCCTGAGCCACACTCCATCCTTACCTGGAAGTGAGATATCACACCTCTGGGTGAGATGCAATACCTCTGTAGCGACCGAACCCTCGGGGCGCTACACATGCATGTAGTGTAAGGTCAGTGAATTAATATACTTGCCTACAGGCATCTTCTCCAGGATCCAGCATTGTTCTTCTCTTCTCAGTCACATCATCGCTCTGCAGACTCTACCGGTCACATTGCGCTCTTTGTGACCTGGAAGTGGCTTTTACAATGTAGTCCTATGGAGTGTCAGTACGAGGCTCCATAGGATTACATTATAAAAGCCATGTCTGGCTCATTCATAGAGCACTGTGTGACCCGGAGAGTCTAAATCGCTGTCTCGTGACTTAAAAGAGGATATACTTACAGTATACATACATGTCATCTGCATGAGCAAACACATAAAACACACATTACACACGTGCATATTATACACAAATGACATACACACACTGTACTGTATACACATATACTCACTCTTTTCTACATCACAGAGGAGGGGTAAAGGTAGGGTTGGTGCAGTTGGGAATCAGCAGCCTGAGGAAGCCCACTTGTTAGCCCAGCACACCTCCACCGTCTCGACTGCTGAGCTGCTGGGTATATTACAGGAGGGAGGGAGATTCTGTGTGTGAAAAGCAGCCACAGAGGGGAAAGTGCTGGAAGGTTTCTACCCTCTCCTCAGTAATGTTACTCCACTCTCCTGCCCTCATGGGTGACATATTTCTCCTCTCTCCCCAGTACAGTTACTCCACCTTCTTTTCTCAGTAGTTTCTCCCATCTCACCTCTCCTCAGTAATTTCTCCCCTCAGTAGTTTCATCCACCTCTCCTCAGTAATTTCTCCCCTCTCAGTAGTTTCTCCCATCCCTCCTCTCCTCAATAGTTTCTCCCATCTCCCCACTCGTCAGTAATTTCTCCCCTCTCAGTAGTTTCTCCCATCCCTCCTCTCCTCAATAGTTCTCCAATCTCCCCTCTTCTCAGTAATTTCTCCCCTTTCAGTAGTTTCTCCCATTTCCCCTCTCCTCAGTAATTTGTCCCCTCTCCTCACTCGTTTCTCCCATCTCCCCTCTCCTCAGTAATTTCTGCCCTCTCCTCAGTAGTTTCTCCTTTCTACTTAGTACTGTCTCATTCTCCCTACATACCTGGCCCTGTCCGTCACTTCCTTTTCTCATCCTCAACGTGTAGTTGCTCTGCACAGACAGGGAAACCTTTCCTGTGACTAATCAAATGAGCCCAGGTAGGAAAAAGCTGGGATAGAAGAAGGAAAGTGCTACCTAAGTGTAATAAGTAGAGTAAAATAGTGAGATAATAAGATATGTCTTATATGTGCTCACCTCAGCTGGTTGTGAATTTTTAGGTACAACACTAGTTACAATTCCGTAATATTGTGGGTCTCCATCAACAGTCAGCAGCTTACCCAGAGGCCGTGGTTGCGAGTTTGTCCTAGCCCGACAGTTGCCTCCACGTGAATGTGGTTGAAGGACTGATCCAGAGGCGCTCCTGCAAATAACCACAATCCCCGTTGGAAAAAACAATTTAGTACAGCTTGTCTTTTACTCATGCCAAGGGATCAGCCACATAGTAAAAAATCCCTTAATTTTATTAAAATAGTGATATAATACAATCAAAAGAGGTTGCTATAAAATTATCGCACAATGTGTTTCTGCTACAAGAGCCTTCGTCAGGTTTTTACTATGTGGCTGATCCTTTGGCACGAGTAAAAGACAAGCTGTACTAAATTGTTTTCTCCAACGGGATTCCGGTTATCTATGGAAGTGCCTCCAGATCAATCCTTCAACCACTTTCCTGTGACTGGTGCTGAAGAGGAGGACCAGGGAACAGTGAGGAGATTCGAGGCAGTACGCTTCTGATCTGGGGCCCATTCCTTGGATCGAAGTGCCTAGTGACGCCCCTGCCATTGATCATTTATTTCAAGAGCCACATCGCTCCTTATTATTTACATATTGCACACAACATCATGCGTACTTGTACATGCAGCTTATTCCCATTAAAGAGAACTTGTTACTGGGAAAATGTAGACCAATCTGTAGGCACTATGTGACAAAGGAGGGGGAGCTGAGCAGATTGATATCTAGTTTTGTGAGAGAAGATTAAGTATAATTTGTGTTCTAAACATTTAACCCTCTATTCTTTCTGGGATTTTGGGTCCAGTGGACGTTCCTATCAGTGACTGACAGCTTCCTTTGTATAAGTGTGCATGCTGAGATAGCTGATAGGACCTCTCACTGGACCCAAAATCCCAGAAAGAGTAGGGGTTTAATTGATGAAAACACAGGTTATACTGAATCTTTTTTCACAAAACTATATATCAATCTACTCGGCTCCCCATGCTATATAACATGCTGCCTACAGATTAGACTGCATTTTCATGATGACATGATGGCAGGTTCCCTTTAAAGAGTGCAGTAGCCCCTTTAACGTGTTGCTGGGCCATAATCCTGTTTGAAACTAAGAACAGGAGAACTTAAATATTTTAAGTGCTTTTTATATCTCAAATTCTAACACTAAATTTCAAGATTAATTTTCACAATGTCACAATAAAAGGCCAGCTTTTAACTATAATTCTCATTTTAAGGTCTATAAAGAGAACTTTGTTTGCTGCACTTTCCCTTTTCTTTTGGCACAAGTAATGCATTTCTAAAAATATAGTGAAGGTGTCTATGACATTTTGCATTTCCAAAGCATGATGAAATCTCAATGGTATTACTAAAATTAATGTATGCATTATTCTTATAAGCAAACATTCCATTTCTGTGATCAAAAATCTCAGCGGTTAGCCACAAATTGTTAATGTTCTAATAAAAAAGTGTTTGATGGCAGCTCTTATACCTGATAATGTTGTCTTTGCGTGCTGCTCTCCTGTGAATAACGATTGAAGATATCTATGACTTTCATTTCTGTTTTATTCAATTTGGGCACCAAAGGCAGATATGTTACAGGCACACTTCAGCTAACAGGCACCGTAAACCACAGAAATGTTTTAAAAGTTATCATTGGAGTCTCTTATCTTTTAGAAAGCTAGTAAAGATTCACTTTGCTTATTGAACCTACTTTAAACGTACCCATGAAAAACAGCTTAGCTTTTTGGCGCCTGACTTAGTTTTTTAACCATGTATTTTTTATCTATAGTATTTTTTATGATAAATGCTCACATTCTTAAAGTGAACCTTTTACTAAATATTTTAATATCTAATTTAAAAGCACAAGTAAAAATATCAATAATTTGACAAAAAAAATTATAAACAAGGTATATACCAAGTGGGAGAAAAACTCCCTTTCTTGGCAGAAGCCTCTCATTTAACTGAGCCAACTTCAGCTGAAATGCCTCCAGGGGATTCCCCAAGCTCCTCTGCTCTGCTGATGTCACTCTCCCTTGATGCATTGCACCAAGGGAAAGTGATCAGCAGTCTGCGCTCTGCGCTCTTTTACTAATACTAGAGCTGCTCAGCTAGGGGTAAGATGCAGAATAGGATGGCTGGGCTGCTATATACATTGGTAACTATCCAGTGAGTCAGCATTAACCCAGCCATCCTGCTCTACATCTGCTGAGATGGCACAATCAGCTCTGTGTCTGCTGAGGTCCTGTAACTCCCTCCATAACTCACCAGGCAGTGAGCTGGAGTGCTGCCCTTGGTTTCCTCCTTCCACCTCCCTCTTCTGTGGTAAAGCCTTGCATGATGTTCTTGCACTGAAGTTCAGATCTTCTGAAGGCTCCTGTAGCCTGCCAGGGTAGTGATTGTGCCCCTCCCCCACTGTGTCACAGCAAGCAGGGATGAAAGGAGAGAGCTGTGGGAAGCAGAAATTACCCACTGAAAGAAGATGTGTGACAGACAAGAGGGTTTTTATTTATGTCCAGTTTCTCTATATGGCCAGTGTATGTGTAATTGTCTTTGTATATACAGTGAGGGAAATAAGTATTTGATCCCTTGCTGCAAAAAAATTTATCTAATTTATACAATGTGATTTTCTTGATTTTTTGGGGGATATTTTATCTCTCTATGTTAAAATTAACCTACCCTTAAAATTATAGACTGTTCATGTCTTTGTCAGTGGGCAAACTTACAAAAACAGCAAGGGATCAAATAATTATTTCCCCCACTGTACATGTGTCATACAGCCATATATGTGGCAGATTTCTGTAGACTTTCCCATGATGCTACACAAAGAAGAAACTTGCTCACATGAGGACCGCCCCAGGAAAGGAAGACCAAGAGTCACCTCTGCTTCTGAGGATAAGTTTATCCGAGTCACCAGCCTCAGAAATCGCATGTTAACAGCAGCTCAGATTAGAGACCAGGTCAATGCCACACAGAGTTCTAGCAGCAGACACATCTCTGCAACAACTGTTAAGAGGAGACTTTGTGCAGCAGGCCTTCATGGTAAAATAGCTGCTAGGAAACCACTGCTAAAGACAGGCAACAAGCAGAAGAGACTTGCTTGGGCTAAAAAACACAAGGAATGGACATTAGACCAGTGGAAATCTGTGCTTTGGTCTGATGAGTCGACGCAGAAAAGGTAAACGGATGGACTCTACATGCCTGGTTCCCACCGTGAAGCATGGAGGAGGAGGTGTGATGGTGTGGGAGTGCTTTGCTGGTGACATTGTTGGGGATTAATTCAAAATTGAAGGCATACTGAACCAGCATGGCTACCACAACATCTTGCAGCGGCATGCTATTCCATCCGGTTTTCATTTAGTTGGACCATAATTTATTTTTCAATAGGACAATGACCCCAAACACACCTCCAGGCTGTGTAAGGGCTATTTGGCCAAGAAGGAGAGCGATGGGGTGCTATACCAGATGACCTGGCCTCCACAGTCACCAGACCTTAACCCAATCGAGATGGTTTGGGGTGAGCTGGACCACAGAGTGAAGGCAAAAGGGACAACAAGTGCTAAGCATCTCTGGGAACTCCTTCAAGATTGTTGGAAGACCATTTCCGGTGACTACCTCTTGAAGCTCATCAAGAGAATACCAAGAGTGTGCAAAGCAGTCATCAAAGCAAAAGGTGGCTACTTTGAAGAACCTAGAATATAAGACATATTTTCAGTTGCTTCACACTTTTTTGTTAAGTATATAATTCCACATGTGTTAATTCATAGTTTTGATGCCTTCAGTGTGAATGTACAATTTTCATAGTCTTGAAAATACAGAAAAATCTTTAAATTAGAAGGTGTGTCCAAACTTTTGGTATGTACTGTGTATATATATATATATATATATATATATATATATATATATACACAGTGGGTATGGAAAGTTTTCCGACCCCTTTAAATTTTTCACTTTGTTTCATTGCAGCCATTTGGTAAATTCATTTTTTTCTCATTAAAGTGCACTCTACACCCCATCTTGACTGAAAAAAACAGAAATGTAGACATTTTTGCAAATTTGTTAAAAAAAGAAAAATTGAAATATCACATGGTCATAAGTATTCAGACCCTTTGCTCAGACACTCATATTTAAGTCACATGCTGTCCATTTCCTTGTGATCCTCCTTGAAATGGTTCTACTCCTTCATTGGAGTCCAGCTGTGTTTAATTAAACTGATAGGACTTGATTTGGAAAGGCACACACCTGTCTATATAAGACCTCACAGCCCACAGTGCATGTCAGACCAAATGAGAATCATGAGTTCAAAGGAACTGCCCAAGGAGCTCAGAGACAGAATTGTGGCAAAGCACAGATCTGGCCAAGGTTACAAAAGAATTTCTGCATTACTCAATGTTCCTAAGAGCACAGTGGCCTCCATAATCCTTAAATGGAATAAGTTTGGGACCACCAGAAATCTTCCTAGACCTGGCCGTCCAGCCAAACTGAGCAATCTTGGCAGAAGAGCCTTGGTGAGAAATGTAAAGAAGAACCCCAAGATCACAGTGGCTGAGCTCCAGAGATGCAATAGGGAGATGGGAGAAAGTTCCACAAAGTCAACTATCACTGCAGCCCTCCACCAGTCGGGCCTTTATGGCAGAGTGGCCCGATGGAAGCCTCTCCTCAGTGCAAGACATATGAAAGCCCGCATAGAGTTTGCTCAAAAACACATGAAGGACTCGCAGACTATGAGAAATAAGGTTCTCTGGTCTGATGAGACAAAGATAGAACTTTTTGGTGATAATTCTAAGTGATATGTGTGGAGAAAACCAGGCACTGCTCATCACCTGCCCAATACAATCCCAACAGTGAAACATGGTGGTGGCAGCATCATGCTATGGGGGTGTTTTTCAGCTGCAGGGACAGGACGACTGGTTGCAATTGAAGGAAACATGAATGCGGCCAAGTACAGAGATATCCTGGACAAAAACGTCTTCCACAGTGGTCTGGATCTCAGACTTGGCCGAAGGTTCACCTGCCAACAAGCCAAAAGCCTCCAAGTATAGGAAAAATAGAATGGAGGCAGCAATATAATGGAAGTTATATTCACTGGAGTGCAGCGTCGATATATATAATTATATTATATACACCTACACACACACATATACTGTATGTATGTATATATATACTGTATATGTATATATATACAGCTCTGGCAAAAATTAAGAGACCACTGCACAGTTTTCTAAAAATCACCATCTCTACATGTCTGACAGCCATTCCATTAAAGTGTCAGTTGAATTCCAACCAAATTACACCTCATTCTAATTAATTTGCTTCTGATTAGGTGATCACCTGAACCAAATCTTATGTAAGGTGGGAAATTATAAAAAACACTGCTGTGGTCTTCACAATCCTCTTGCAATAGGACAAGCTGGATGGCAAAACCAGTGCTAGGAATATCCCAAAAGTAATTTGAATGAAAAAATAACTTTTAACCATGCCAAAGGAGTTGAAAAGAAAAGTCTTGAGTGAGGAAAAGAAGGGCTCAATTCTGCCTTTACTAGAAGAGGGATACAGTGAGCATCATGTTGCCTCCATCCTTAAAATTTTGAAGACAGCAGTCCATTACAACAAGGTGAAGCAGCAGACATTGGGGACAACAAAGCTACAGACCGGCAGAGGGCGAAAGCAACTCTCCACTGACCGGGATAACTGTCATCTTATTCGAATGTCACTCAGCAACCGCAGGATGACTTCAAGTGACCTACAAAAGGAATGGCAAATGGCAGCTGGGCTGAAGTGCACGGCCAGAACAGTTCATAACAGGCTCCTAGAGGCAGGCCTCAAGTCAAGTAAAACTAGAAAAAAGCCTTTCATCAATGAGAAGCAAAGGTGAGCCAGGCTGAAGTTTGCCAAAGACGATAAGGATTGGAGCATAGAGGACTGGATCTTCTATGATGAGTCTAATTTTCACCTTTGCCCAACACCTGGTCATCTAATGGTTAGACGGAGACCAGGAGAGACATACAAGCCACAGTGTCTTGAACCCACTGTGAAATTTGGTGGAGGATCGGTGATGATCTGGGGATGCTTCAGGAAGGCTGGAATTGGGCAGGTTAATCTTTGCGAAGGACGTATGAATCAAGCCGCATACAAGGTTATCCTTGAAAAACACTTGTTTACTTCTGCTCAGGCAATTATCCCCAACTCTGAGGACTGTTGTTTCCAGCAGGACAATGCCCCATGCCACACAGCTAGGTCAATCAATGTGTGGATGAAGGAGCACCACATCAAGACCCTGTCATGGCCAGCCCAATCTCCAGACCTGAACCCCATTGAAAACCTCTGGAATGTAATCAAGAGGAAGATGGATAGTCACAAGCCATCAAACAAAGAAGAACTGCTTAAATTTTTGTGCCAGGAGTGGCATAAGGTCACCCAAAAGCAGTGTGAAAGACTGGTGGAACGCATGCCAAGACGCATGAAAGCTGTGATTAAAAATCATGGTTAGTCCACCAAATATTGATTTCTGAACTCTTCCTGAGTTAAAACATGAGTATTTTTGTTTCTAAATGAATAAGAACCTGTTTTCTTTGCATTATTTGAGGTCTGAAAGCATGGTTTCTTTTTTATTATTTTGACGATTTCTCATTTGCTGTAAATAAATACAACATTTTTAGCTTTGAATTTCGGAGATATGTTGCCAGTAGTTTATAGACTAAAACAACAATGTACATTTTACTCAAAAATATACCTATAAAGAGAAAAATCAGAGAAAATGAAAATTTTGCAGTGGTCTCTTAATTTTTGCCAGAGCTGTATATACTGTATATATATATATATATATATATATATATATATATATACACATATACATACATGGACATATACAGTACACAGACACACTTGTGTTTACTCTGTAGCCTTTTCTCTGGCTCTACACACCGTATTTACAGTATAGATAGAAAGCCCCTTTATATACACTTTTCGTGTTTCCATAATGGTACAATTTGGTAAATGAGCTGTTAGTGTTGCTAAACAGCTGCTGACCAGAGGCACTCCCTAGCAACCATCCTGGAATCTGGGGGCATGTCTCATTAGAACACAGCACACTAAGCTGACAATCCCAAGATGGTGGCTCCCATAAACTGATTTTCTCATAACATAATTCACTTAATATTAGTCATTATTCTTCCAAAAGTAAGTTACTTCATGTTTATTTTATTTCTACAGTCTCCTTACTGTAATATACCATAGTATGTGTGAAGGCAATAGGTGCTCTTTAACTCCATCTCCATAGTATGAGTATGAATATATACTGTAGAATACAGAAACAACACACTGCAAAAGATATTAATAACAATTCTAAAACTCAGATTGGATAAGCACATATACCAATGCTCTACATCAAGAAGGTCAATTACATGAAAAAGGAAATTTGCACTCTGACCCCCATGTCACATTATCCCCTATCTCATGTTACAATTTTAGACATAAGTACCATAGTAGAAGGAAAGCAGGGAGCAGAAAAAGCACAATAGGGTCTTATCTGGTGGTATGTGGGAATTTAGTACAAAAAAATTGCTTACCTGGTAAAGTTGTGTGGTACACAACAATAATTAATGCTTGGAGGTAATCAGCTGCTGCAGACCCACGGGTTAGAAAACTATAAATGCCAAATTTCTCATTTTTAATGCTTTCCTTCCACACAGGCATTATGATCATTCTTACTTTCACCATTCCTCTATGGCTCACCACACTACACATTTATCGTACAGACTTTTCCGCTCAAACTACACTGGTTCTAATTAATTTTTATCAATATAATGAACGACACTTTTTTATTTTTAATTCATTGTCACTTTTATTAATATACAGTATTTTATTTTTACATATGTCTTCTATGTATCCAAGGTCTTTTTCTTTTCTTTTTTTTTGATACGTCATGTTATATTTCTCCTGTGTGTATTTTTTCCTTCTCCTCTGCTTTTTTTCAAAATTATTTATTTACATGAGTTTTATTGAAATGGACAATGATTGAGTCTTTGAAACTCCATGTGCTACTCTCTGTTTGGCGCCCTTATTTGAATGTATACCCTACTTAATGCTGCCACAATGTAATTACCTCCTCACTGTGGTTGTATCCTGATTAGTGTTGAGCCACCCCCGTAGTGTTCGAGTTCGGTTCGGTTCGTCGAACACCCGTGTGTTCGCCGAACTGTTCGTCGAACTGTTCGTCGAACACCTTCGAACACCGTTAAAACCAATGGCAGGCAAACAAAAACACATAGAAACACATAGAAAACACCTTCAAAGGTGTCCAAAAGCTGACAAACTGCTCAGAAGACACAACTAACACATGGAAAAGTGACAAGTACATATAGTCATGCGAAAAGAAAAGAGGTGGAGGAGTAAAAGGAGGGGGAGACACAGATATAGGCATGTCATGCCCTTCTAAAATCCAAAAAGTGAGAAGCAGAGACGGCCAGTCCGCTCCTGCCCGTGCCACCTCCGTGTCGCCGGGTTTGTGCCAGAGCCGCGGTGAACCCTGACGGCCAGCCCCCCTCTCCCAATACTGGTGCCTGTCCGCTGGTGGGTCGAGAGAGCCCCCCTGTGGTGGAGGCAGCTCTAAGCTTTTTAATTTAAATTGTCCCTCTAATTTGAATGAATACACTTTAAATCCATTTACAAGGATCTATTGGAGGGCAAGTCTCATGCCAGCAGCCGCGTAATTCCAGCTCCAGTAGCGTCCACTAAAGCTGCTGCAGTTAAAAAGCTTTTATAAGGATCGAGCTCGGCTGTCCACCGCAAGGCATCCTAGTGCCAGTCCCAGCCCCTATGCCTTGGGGTGCCTCCTGATGCTCTTCACTGAGTATCCCGTGGTCCCGAAGCATTTCCTTTGAAAAAATTAAGTGTCCAAACTACAGGTGGTGTAGCTTGCTTAACAGCCGGGATAATCCGCTGACTAGCAGACACTGCTACTAGGCACAAAGTATTTCCTGGGCTAGATGCAGTTAAAAATTTGTAAGTAGATACTCTCGTTGGATGCTGAGAAAGCATTCCATAAGGTCTCCTGGCACGCCATATATGATTCTCTTAAAAAGCTTGGGGTAGGGGTCTAGGGGACCCTTTTATAGCCAAAATCACGGCCCTGTATCACAATACGTCACCTAGGCTGAAGATAAATGGAACTGTAGCACCGAGGGCTCGGTTGCTACAGACGTATTGCACCTCACCCAGAGGTGTGATATCTCACTCTCAGATAAGGATGGAGTGTGGATCAGGACCCGACACCTGCATGCATTACACCACATTGCCGTGGGGCAGGGCGACCAATATGCCCCTGAGATGGGCACGACAGTCCCTGTCCCTGGCTGGAGTGGGGGGAGGGAACACTGAGGAAGGGGAACCCTGCAGTGCAGGAGCAGGGAGGAAGCAGTTCCTGGGTGCATTGAGAAGGGAGTATAAAAGGTGGGCACCATCTTAGTTCAGTGCAGAGAAGTCTGAGCAGAAGTGGCAGGGAGCAGGGGCTCTGCATGAGCTCTGCTCCGGAGGCGGGCCTAGTAACAGAGGCCCAGGCCTGCAAGAGGGAGAAGGAAGGAAGAGGAGCGGAGAAGGCTCCAGGAACGAGGAATGAAGGGATCCCAGGGGTGCGGACGGGCGAGTCGCCACCGCACGCCCGAATCCACCTGCGTGGAGGGGTCAGGCCAAAGGGGGAGACCGGTCCCCGAACTAGTGGAGGCAGGAAACGACCCTCAGCTAGAAACCGGAGGCTCTGACATTTTATGTGGCGCAGCCCCTTGCTCCACCCGCTAGGAAGGCACCACATAGGGTCAGGGAAACTGGCGCCAAGTTTACCAAGAGGAGGCCCGAGGCAGCCGGACAGAATTGTTGGTAAGAAAGGCCAGACAAAGGACACACAAAGGGGGTCCTGTGAAGCGCTCCAAAGTTATCTGGGAGTTGTCTGAGCCCCTCACCTGGTGAGCACAGTACGACGTGGGCAGCCGTTACCTGCAGACGTGGTCTGGATAATAAGAACTGTGAGTAAAGGCCCTGAACTGCATCACTGACTCCGTGTCGTTACTGCTGCTGCCCTGCACCATCACCCCCATCCTCCGCATACACTGCCCTGAGGCTATACTCCTCCCGTGGGGAGTTATGCTACGCTCTGCTGCACCCACAACACCAGCCTTAGCGGTCTGCCCTGTAGCGGCGGTTCACTCTGACCGCAATCCACGGGTGGCGTAGTCGGACATTTAAACATCAAAACCACATAAATAGTTCCGCCACTGGTTTGACCGCCCTGAGCCACGGAACCGGATCGCCGCCACGAAGACTACAACCACCAGCATCCACCAAAAAGGGTCCGGCTCCGGGTGTCCCAAGGCCCAGGGGGTGCGTCAGAACATTTTCATCACCTTTCACAATCACCAATGTGACAAGGCAGGGATGTCCTCTGTCCCCTCTCTTATACATCCTAGTGACGGAGCACCTGCTCTCATCAATTCGCCATAACCCCAATATTAGGTGGATTGAGGTGGGAGGCACCGAGTACAAGTGCTCTCTATTTGCTGATGATGTCCTAGTATATATCACTCAATCACATATATCCATCCCTGCTGTTATGGCTGAAATAGATCACTTTGTTACATGGTAAAATTTTAAAATCAATGCAGCGAAGTCTGAGGCCCTCGATGTCTCCCTCCCTAAATCCATATAGGATTCCATCCAGTCCAACTTTCCCTTTGCCTGGCCCTCACAGGGTATCAAATACTTAGGAATTCCTATTCATAGAGACCTCTCCCATCTATGTTATCTTAATTTTGGGCCCTTTATTGAACAATTCCATACAGACCACGGTTGGCAAGTTAGAACTGTAAGATTCACTACGTGAACCACTGGTGTTTTGTGGAAAAGCACATGTACACCGCGTTCCAAATTATTATGCAAAAAGTGTTTAGGAGTGATAAGGGAAGAATTTGTTTGTTTGTCAGTTAAACTCATTGATGGTGATGTGTGTCAGGGCTCTTTATATCACTGTAAGCAATTGCAGACACCTGTGCTAATTAGTTTGGCAGGTGTGTCCAATGAAAGGCAAGACTACTTAAGAAGGCTCTCTCACATTATTAAGCAGCCTACATTTTCTGCCAAAATGGGAAAGAAAAAGGATGTGTCGGCTGCTGAGAAGCAACAAATTGTGGAGTGTTTAGGTCAAGGCATGACTACAATCAACATTGTGCGATGATCAGGATGAAGTGTCTTGGCAATCAAGAAGTATGTAGCTGATTCACAGTACACACGTGTGCGTGCTGATAAGGGCAAATTGAGGACTCTTTCCTACAGGCAATTACGTCAGGTTGAAAGAGCAGCGGCAAAAAAGCCTTGTCATAGCAGCAGACAAGTTTTTGAAGCTGCTTGTGCCTCCAACGTCCCCCGAACAACAAGATGCAGGGTCCTTCAGAGGTTTGCAGCTGTGCATACGCCATCCTGTCGACCTCCTCTATCCACTTCACACAAGCAGAAACGGCTCCAGTGGGCCAAACATTACATGAAGACTGATTTCAAAACTGTTTTGTTCACGGATGAGTGCCGTGCAGCGCTCGATGGTCCAGATGAATGGAGTGGAGGATGGCTGGTTGATGGACACCCCACGCAAACACGGCTACAGCGCCAACAAGGAGGAGGTGGAGTAATGTTTTGGGCTGGAATCATGGGGAGAGAGATTGTCGGCCCCTTTAGGATCCCTGAAGGCGCTAAAGATGAACTCCATAATGTATGTGGATTTTCTCAAACAGCACTTCCTGCCATGGTTCAAGAAGAAGAACCGTGTATTTCACAGCAAGATCATTTTTCTGCATGATAATGCACCATCTCATGCTGCACATAAAACATCTGCATCTCTGGCTGATATGGGCATAAAAGGGGACAAACTTATGGTGTGACCCCCATGCTCCCCTGACCTCTACCCCATTCAGAACCTTTGGAGCATCATTAAAAGGAGTGTCTATGATGGCGGGAGGCAGTTCACATCTAAGCAACAGCTCTGGGAGGGTATTCTGTCCTCATGCAAAACAATTGAAGCAGAAACCATCCAAAACCTGACAAATTCAATGGACGAGAGAGTTCAGAAGCTCCTTTCGAACAAGGGGTCCTATGTGAAAATGTAACATCACCTAGAATAAAGTTTTGAGTTGAAAACTGTTTGATTTCAGTTTCTAACAACCTGCTAATGCTTATAATTTCAAAAATGACCATTTTTTTGGTCTTTATTAAAATGAAAAGGTTGATCGAAAAGTTTGGGGGATCTAAGAGTGTGGCAACCCAGTAGTCATGATTACTTCGAATTCTGACAATATGAGGGTCATGCTGCAGGTAGTGCAGCAAGAAGGCACTTATGTGTCTTGCGCACCTCGGAGCCCCAAAATTATTTTCCGGGCTAGATGCAGCTAAAAATTATTTTTAATTTTAAATCTGGTGAAGCTTATTATAGATGGCCTAATAGGATCAGTGCTGCACACTGCTACAAAGCCCAAATTATTTTCCAGTCAAGATACAGATAAACATGATTAGTAATTTGAAAGCTTAAAACGGTTGGTAGGGTGATTTTAACCAATCATCAAGCTTTTACTCTCCCCAGGATGACACAGGGGTAGAAAAGTCGTTTCGGATCCATGATTTGTTCATCTTTATGAACGTGAGTCTGTCTACATTATCAGTGGAGAGCCGCGTGCGCTTATCTGTCAGCACACCACCAGCAGCGCTGAACACACGTTCAGACAGAACGCTGGCTGCGGGGCATGACAAGATCTCCAAGGCATAAGTGGCTAGCTCCGGCCATTTATCCAGATTGGAAGCCCAAAAAGAGCAAGGGTCCAGTGACACAGTCGTGGCTTCAATGTTTACTTGGAGATACTCCTGTACCATCGTCTCTAGGCGTTGACTATGTGTCAGACTTCTTGTCTCCTGTGGCCTTGCAAAGGATGGGCTAAAAAAGTGGTGAAATGATTCAGAAAAATTGATGTTACCAGCAGATACTGTGGTTCTGTTACGGTTTGAGTGCTGAACACTTGACGGTCCCACGGTTGGCAAGTTGGAACTGTGAGATTCACTACGTGCACCACTGGTATTTTGTGGAAAAGCACATGTAAGATTCTGCAACAGTCTCTGCTGATACTCCTGCATGCGTGCATCCCTTTCTATGGCAGGAATAATTTCTGCAAATTTACTTTTGTACCGGGGATCTAACAGTGTGGCAACCCAGTAGTCAGGATTATTTCTAATTCTCACAATTCGAGGGTCATGTTGCAGGTAGTGCAGCAAGAAGGCACTCATGTGTGTTGCGCATCCAGGAGCACCAAGTCCCTGTTGTGTTGGTGGCGAGGTAACAATCATGCTTCCTTCCTCTGTCCTCTCCCCCCAACCTCGCACAACAGAAATGTGATCAAGGTCTCCCTCATCTGATGAGTCTTCCATCAGTTCGTCCTCCACTTCTTCCTGGGCTCCTGCACCTTCCTCACTAGTTTGGCTGCTACCATGCGCCCTGGTAAAATCATCTCCCCCACCCTCACATGCCTGCCGCCCTGGTGCTGCCGACCGTCTGGACCTTGCAGATGTTAGCCCTTCCGCATACAACTCCTCCTCCTCTACTTCCTCCACCTCCTCTTGTGCCACCACCTGACTCCGAATTCTGTTTAACATGTGCTCCAGCATGTAAATCACCGGAATAGTCATGCTGATAATGGCATCGTCAGCACTAAACATCTTCGTCGCCATTTCAAAACTGTGCAGAAGGGTGCATAGGTCCCTGATCTGAGACCACTCCTCCAGCGTGATTTGCCCCACCTCTGAATCTCGTTGGCCCAGGCTATACGTCAGAACGTATTGCACCAGGGCTTGTCGGTGCTGCCACAGTCGCTGCAACATGTGCAGAGTTGAATTCCACCGGGTAGGCACATCGCATTTTAGCCGGTGAAGTGGCAGGCCCAACGACTTCTGTAGAGATGTAAGTCGCTGAGCTGCGGGATGCGAACGGCGGAAGTGAGCACACAGCGACCGTGCCCTCTGCAGAAGGCCATCTAGTCTGGGATAGTGGGCTAAAAATTGCTGGACAACCAGGTTCAACACGTGAGCCATACAAGGCACGTGTGTGACATTGCCCCGGCGAAGGGCCGCACCCAGGTTTGCAGCATTGTCGCACACGGCCTTCCCTGGTTTCAGGTCCAGTGGAGACAACCATTCATGAAATTGGTTCTCCAGAGCTGACCACAACTCCTCAGCTGTGTGACTCACATTTCCCAGACATTTCAATGTAAAAACCGCCTGATGACGTTGAGCCCTACTGCCAGCATAGTAAGGAGGTGTGCAGGATCCCTTCTGCGCAGTTAGAAAGCTTGTGGCATGACCAGACAGGCTTTGGGTGCAGGTGGAAGACCGAGAGGAGGTTGAGGAGGCAGAAGCAGTGGAGGAAAAATGACATAAAGAGGATTGACGCACAACTCGTGGGGACGGCAAGACTTGGACAGCAGCCCCTTGTCCTGCTGTCACCATAGTTACCCAGTGCCCAGTCAGCGACATGTAACGCCCCTGTCCATGCCTACTCGTCCAAGTGTCTGTGGTGAAATGCACCCTGTCACACACAGAGTTTCTCAAAGAAGCGGTGATGTTGTGTGCGACATGCTGGTGGAGCGCAGGCACACCTTTCTTTGAGAAGTAGTGCCGACTGGGCATCTGGTACTGGGGCACTGCGACGGACATAAGGTCTCGAAAATCCTCTGTGTCCACCAGGCGGAAAGGCAGCATTTCTGTAGCCAAGAGCTTGCAGATGGTGAAATTCAACCTCTTAGCTTTCTCATGGCTAGGAGGAAATGGTCTTTTACTTGTCCACATCTGAGGGACCGAGGGCTGGCTATTGTGCTTAGACGGGGTTGATAAGGGTGTCCCCGGCAAACTGCCGGTCTGTGAGGAAGATGCAGGCGGACATGTTAGGTTGCCTTGATCCAAAGGTGGTGCTATCGATGTCGGACAGCGCTCAAGACCAGCTGGTGTTACCACCTCCAAAGAAAATGATGACCTGCCAATCACGCTGGCTGTTGCGGGTAAAGAGGTGGCAGGTCTGCGCCCCAAAACAGGTGTGACTGCTGTCCCCCCAGTCACAGAGGATGAAGAGGCCGCGGATGCACAAGATATGGCAGACGGTGGTTGGCCCGGCCGGCTAGACCGCATTGTAGCACACTGAGCTTCCCACTGCAACTTATGCTTCATGTCCATGTGCCGGTTCATGCATGAAGTACTCAAACTATGTATTTTTTGGCCTCTACTTAGCTTTTGCTGACAAATGTTACAGATAACACGAGTTGGGTCATCTTTATCGATCTGAAAAAATGCCCAGGCTATGCAAGGCTTAGCACCCATGCGACCTGAAGAGCCACCACGACTTGTGGTGAGAGGCAGAGTTGTGTTTGAGGATGCAGTTGTTGACGTGCTTCCAGTACTACGTCTCTGTCCAGGAAGGCGCAACCTGACCTCGTCGTCACTAGCATCTTCCTCCACCTCCTCTGCTGACCTCATCTCTTGGCTGACTGTGGGTTGACAGTAAGTGGGATCTCCGACCTCATCATCATCACCCTGTGCGTTATCACACCTGTCGTCCTCAGAGCCAACCTGTTCCTGCCCTGACAAAAAACTAAAGTTGTCGCTCCAATCAGGTATTTGAGTCTTATCATCGTCTACCTCATTGTCTCCACCAACAGGAGTTACAGTTTGGGAATGAGGGTCTACATTATGGTCAGAACCTTCTGCGTCTGGTCCTGGATCCGACTCATAAAGATTCTGGGCATCAGTGCAGATCATTTCCTCGTCTGGATTCACAGAAGCGCTGGAGTCGACCTCTGATTCCCAGGCTATAGTATGAGTAAACAGCTCTGCAGACTCAACCATCTGTTCTACCTCATACTCAGACGGGCAGCTGGAGATTTGGGAGCTGTGAGGAAGCAAGTGCGATTTGGGTGACACCTTTGAGGACTGGAGTATTTGTGATGTTGAAGTTGATGTGGAGGAGAGCCCACTTAAAGGAGCACTTGATATCCGTTGAAGCACCTGCTGTTTTTGTGCCTCATCTGGAATTTGTAGCGATTGGCGTGGCCGTAAGAAAGGGATCTTATCACATTGTCCGCTAAAAGAAGTAGACATTTTAGTTTGGCTGGAAGATGGTCTTTCTTCTGCACCTACCCCATGGACACAACCTTTTTTCCCCTTCCCAACACGCCTATTCCCCTTTCCACCAGCAGCAGGCCTTTTTCCACTCATTTTGGTGGTTAACTAATTCACAACTCTGGAGTTGTTTGCACAAAAAAACAATGGATGGTAACCGAGCAGAGCTGAGTGGCCAAACTGTGGTATTAGGCCAAAACTATTGGCTGGGTTAGATGCAGAAAAAAATTATTTTTAATTTGCAACCTGATGGAGGTCAGTATAGATGGACTAATAGACCAAGTCCCACACACCGCTAGAAGCCCAAATATTTTTTCAGAGCTAGATGCAGAAAATTTTTTTATTCAATTTGCAACCTGATGGAGGTCAGTATAGATGGACTAATAGACCAAGTCCCACACACTGCTAGAAGCCCAAATATTTTTTCAGAGCTAGATGCAGAAAAAAATTATTTTTAATTTGCAACCTGATGGAGGTCAGTATAGATGGACTAATAGACCAAGTCCCACACACCGCTAGAAGCCCAAATATTTTTTCAGAGCTAGATGCAGAAAAAAATTATTTTTAATTTGCAACCTGATGGAGGTCAGTATAGATGGACTAATAGACCAAGTCCCACACACCGCTAGAAGCCCAAATATTTTTTCAGAGCTAGATGCAGAAAAAAATTATATTCAATTTGCAACCTGCTGGAGGTCAGTATAGAAGGACTAATAGAACAAGTCCCACACACTGCTAGAAGCCCAAATATTTTTTCAGAGCTAAATGAAGAAAAAAATTATTTTTAATTTGCAACCTGATGGAGGTCAGTATAGATGGACTAATAGACCAAGTCCCACACACTGCTAGAAGCCCAAATATTTTTTCAGAGCTAGATGCAGAAAAAAATTATTTTTAATTTGCAACCTGATGGAGGTCAGTATAGATGGACTAATAGACCAAGTCCCACACACCGCTAGAAGCCCAAATATTTTTTCAGAGCTAGATGCAGAAATTTTTTTTATTCAATTTGCAACCTGATGGAGGTCAGTATAGATGGACTAATAGACCAAGTCCCACACACTGCTAGAAGCCCAAATATTTTTTCAGAGCTAGATGCAGAAAAAAATAATTTTTAATTTGCAACCTGATGGAGGTCAGTATAGATGGACTAATAGACCAAGTCCCACACACTGCTAGAAGCCCAAATATTTTTTCAGAGCTAGATGCAGAAAAAAAATATTTTTAATTTGCAACCTGATGGAGGTCAGTATAGATGGACTAATAGAACAAGTCCCACACGCTGCTAGAAGCCCAAATATTTTTTCAGAGATAAATGAAGAAAAAAATTATTTTTAATTTGCAACCTGATGGAGGTCAGTATAGATGGACTAATAGACCAAGTCCCACACACTGCTAGAAGCCCAAATATTTTTTCAGAGCTAGATGCAGAAAAAAATTATTTTTAATTTGCAACCTGATGGAGGTCAGTATAGATGGACTAATAGACCAAGTCCCACACACCGCTAGAAGCCCAAATATTTTTTCAGAGCTAGATGCAGAAAAAATTATATTCAATTTGCAACCTGCTGGAGGTCAGTATAGAAGGACTAATAGAACAAGTCCCACACACTGCTAGAAGCCCAAATATTTTTTCAGAGCTAAATGAAGAAAAAAAAATTTTTAATTTGCAACCTGATGGAGGTCAGTATAGATGGACTAATAGACCAAGTCCCACACACTGCTAGAAGCCCAAATATTTTTTCAGAGCTAGATGCAGAAAAAAATTATATTCAGTTTGCAACCTGATGGAGGTCAGTATAGATGGACTAATAGAATGATGCTATGCCCAAAAGATTTTACTTCACTAGGTGCAGTAAAAAAATTGGTATTCTATACACAGGTGGTATATCTTGCAACACAGATAGGCTACTCCACTGACTAACACACTCTGCAATAGGCCAAAAAGGATTAGCTTTGCTAGATTCAGCCAAATGCTGTGAAAAAAACTTGCACAGCACTGGCACAGACCTGCCTGGCAAAAACTGATAGGAACTGATGTAACCTAGTCCTGAAAAGGACTCCAATTACAATTAGTCTTTACTCCCACAATCTATCTATTTAAGAGCACAGACCTGCCTGATAAAAGTCGTAGGAAATGCTGTAACCTAGTCCTTAAAAGGACTGCAATCACAACTCTTCCCTACTCCCAAGCTATCTGTAGATTTGTGTGAAATTTGGCTTGAAATTAACAAGGTATAGCACACACAGCAACAGCGGTGCCGTCTAACACGCAGCTGCAGCAGTGAGAAAATGGTGGCGACGGGGAAAATGGCTTGGTCTTATAGGGCAAGGACATGTGACATACACTGCCAATCACACATGCCCTTGCTTGTGTGAAAAAAAGCACTTCGCTCCGTGTGTGCGCTGCTGATAGGCTGACAGATTGCACCTCCCCACTGCAAATGCGGGAAAGAGAAAAAAAAATGGAGATCTTCATTGTTCCTGCAGAGATCCATCCCCTGCCCCTCCCCCCGCCCCGCTGTACACTCAAACTGCGTATTAACATTAATTTTCATCATTACTGAGAAAAAATCCAGTTATGATTTTGGTGCACGAACAGTTATCGAACATAACCTCGAACAGCCGAATTTTTCTCAAATTGTTCGTGTTCGCCGACCGGCTCGAACACCGCCCAAAACAGCTCGAATTTGAGATTGGCGAACAGTTCGAGTAGAACAACGCTCATCTCTAATCCTGATGAAGAAGTTGGATGATTTTGAAAGGCTTTGATATAAAAAAACACATCCGATTTATCAAGTCTCCTGGATTATTCCTGTGGATTTTTATCAGCAGCGCAGAGGAACCACTTAATCTCTCCTTTTGGCAATTCTAGACATAACTCACTACTATCCACTAGGTGAATGGCTGAAGCCTTAACTGATAATCCGACAATAGTAATATTGATCACGAAGTACTGATTCATGAGTCACCAATCGTGCTGCGTAACTGAAGTATAACTACAGTGGGTGCAGGGTTTGCAGTTGCTCACGGGCCTTGAAGTCTAAAGGTCATTCAAAAGGTCTCTTTGTCCCATATGTGGAAACTAAGACCTGTGAAAGTTGGGTGCCCTATTGGAGATTTTGCATTGACGTTCACAAGCTTCAAGTTACGCCACTGCTGCATAGGAAATTCTACAACTATCAGCTGCAGTCCTTGGCTATTGTGGTATTCTCTATATATCCTGCTTAGTAGTGTTGAGCGAGCGTGCTCGTTTAACCCTTTCATCAAGCACACTCGGGTGTTTGCCTAGTATTTCGCTGCGACACATTGCCTAACAAACTGGCAATCCCTGCAGCTGTCTAACAGTCGTGACACATGCAGCCGTGGCACATGAAACATAGATGCCGAGCACGCTGAAAATATTCGGCAAACACCAGAGCATGCTCGATTAAAGGGTTAAACGAGCAAGCTTGCTCAACAATAATACTTATGGCTCATGACACTGCAGCTTGGAGGTCAAGTTGTCATAATCACTAAAGACAAATTTTCATTATCTAAGATTGATTATTCTAGAACATACATGTCAAACTCTGGCCCGTGGGCCAAATCTGGCCCGCAGGGTGATTTTATTTGGCCCGTGACACCAGAACCACCATACCTATGTGGGGCCATTATTCTGTATGGAGGACTATGTGAGACCCATTATATTGTATAAGATAATAAGATAAGATATACTTTATTTATCCCGGAGGAAATTGCGGTATCACAGCAGCAGAACACAGATCTCGAACATGACACATATGATAACATAACATTTGGAATGCTTTAGACATTGCTTTTCAGACATTTGTTAAACACCCCCATAGCTGTTGGAACAAACGATCTCCTGTATTTTTCCTTTTTACACCTTAGTTGTATTAGGCGATTGCTGAATGTGCTTTTCTGTTTCGCAAACAGTTCATAAAGCGGGTGTGTGTTGTTGCCCATTATAGCTCTGCACTTCTTCTTAATCCTATCCTCTACCACCTCTTCAAAAGTCCCAAGCTGTAGGCCCACCGTTGCGCTAGCCTTCTTTATAAGTTTGTTGAGCTTGTTGGCGTCAGCAACACGCACACTGTTACCCCAGCAAATTATTGCCGCAAAGGTGGCACTAGCCACAATGGATTGGTAGAACACCTCAAGCATTTTGCCACACACATTAAAAGACCTTAACTTCCTTAGGAAGTACAATCTACTCATCCCCTTCTTGTAGACCTTCTCCATGTGGCACTTCCAGTCTAGCTTGCTATCCAGGTAAACCCCCAAATATTTGAAACTGTCCACCATCTCCACATCCTGACCGTCAATGGTAACAGGTAGGCATACCTTCTTGCACCTTCCATAGCTCATCACCAACTCCCTGGTTTTCTTAACATTTAGCTCTAGATGGTTAGCCTGGCACCATACTACAAAGTCCGCAACCACCCTTCTATATTCCTCTTCATCCTGGTCCTTCCCAATACCGCCAACTATCACAGAGTCATCCGAGTACTTCTGGAGGTGACAACGGTCTGATTTATACTGAAAGTCAGCTGTGTACAATGTAAAGAGGAATGGCGACAGCACTGTTCCCTGCGGGGCTCCGACACTGCTCAGTACACTATCTGATGTAGCCGTCCCCCACCTAACAAACTGTGGCCTATCCGACAGGTAGTCAATTATCCAATTCACAAGTCCCTCATCCACCGCCATTTTAATCAACTTTCCACGCAGTAAGAGTGGCTGTAATGTGTTGAACGCACTAGAGAAATCAAAGAACAAAGCACGCACTGTGGTTCCATCATTGTCCAAAAAGGAATGTACTGTTTGTAGCAGAGACGCTACAGCATCGTCCACCCCCAGTCCCTGCCGGTACGCAAACTGAAGAGCATCAGTATGCGCCATCACCCTCGGACACAAGTGAGCAAGTACTATTCTCTCCAAGGACTTCATCGCATTCGATGTTAAGGCCACCGGTCTATAGTCCCCCGGGAAAGCCGTGAAGGTAGTCTTGGGAACCGGCACCAGGCAGGAAGTCTTCCATAGCACTGGTACTCTCTTTGATTGTAAGCTCTGGTTAAAGAGATGCTGGAAGACAGTACACAACTCATTTGCACACACTCTGAGGACACGTGGACTGAGACCGTCAGGCCCTGCTGCTTTGCCAATGGCCAGCTTACTAAACTGGTCCCTCACGACATTTTTGGAGACCGAGAAATGATCTATTTCACCCCCTGTTAATTTAGCTAGTTGTTCCCCGGCCTCCTCCCCCTTCCCTGCTGCTACCGCACCTTTATTGCTGAATCTATTGAAGAACTCATTCATTTCATTAGCCATTCTAAGTCCACCACCCCCCTGCTCTGACCTTGCCTTAAACCCAGTCACTAGCTTCATTCCAGCCCACACCTCTCTGGAGCTTTTTTGTGCAAATTGATTTTCTAATTTAACTCTGAATGCCTCACGGGCAATCTTAATTTTCCCCTTTAGGTCTCGCTGTATAATTTTCAATGCCTCCTTGTCCTTCCTTTTAAAAGCCAGTTTTTTCATGTTTAGTAAATGTTTCAACTCTTTCGTAATCCATGGCTTATTGTTTGCATAACACCGAATCTCTTGAACAGGTACTACAATGTCCATACAGAAGTTGATGTAATTAGTAACTCTGCCAGTAATCTCATTAACATCACAATTCTCTTTCATGGTACACAACACCTCCCAGTCTGTACTATCAAAGCAGTCTTGTAACGCCTCCTCTGCTGCTGGACACCACTTCCTTATCTTTTTAATTGTCACTGGTTGTTTGCGGACGTCTGGTTGGTAAGCAGGAGACAATAGTATGAGGTTGTAGTCAGATTTCCCCAGGGGGGGTATGGAGGACTAAGTGGGTCCCATTATTCTGTATGGAGGACTGTGTGGGGCCCATTATTCTGTATGGAAGAATTTTTGGGGCTCATTATTCTGTATACTGGTTGGCCCGCGACTTTGTCCAAGTTTCATTTTGGCCCTCTGTGTGTTTGAGTTTGACATCCCTGTTCTAGAACATAATCAATATATTTCATTCAGTTAGCATAATTTGTATTGTATTATTTTAAAATATCATATAAAATGTACTATTTATTTTTCTCTTTTTTGGAGTTGTTTTCTAAGATCTTTCATATATTGTTTCCATTGTAGTTATTTAGGGACTCAAGCTTCAAATATGTTTAATACATTACGGCTTACACAAGTGCAGGACTGACCAGTGTTGTTTGAATCTTTTGAAATTCGAATTCTCCAGCCTCATTTAATTTGTCAAAAAAATGTGATGTGCAGCAAATCGCAATGCTGCAAAGCCTCTAACTGTCCAGAAAAGATGTGTATGATTCTCTGAGGTCTCATAGGACTGAAGTGAACCCCTTTCAAGCTCCTTAATAGTGTTGAGCCACCCCGTAGTGTTCGGGTTCGGTTCGTCGAACACAGGTATGTTCGCCGAACTGTTCGTCGAACTGTTCATCGAACACCGTCGAACACTGTTAAAACCAATGCCGGCAAACAAAAACACATAGAAACACATAGAAAACACCTTCAAAGGTGTCCAAAACCTGACAAACTGCTCAGAAGACAGAAATAACAGATGGAAAAGTAACAAGTAAATATAGTCATGCGAAAAGAAAGAGGTGGAGGAGTAAAATGAGGGGGAGACACAGATATAGGCATGTCATGCCCTTCTAAAACCAAAAAAGTGAGAAGCCGACACGGCCAGTCCGTTCCTGCCCGTGCGACCTCCATGTCGCCAGGTTTGTGCCAGAGCTGCGGTGGACCCTGACGACCAGCCTCCCACTCCCAATACTGGTGCCTGTCTGCTGGTGGGTCGAGCCCCCCCGCAGTGGAGGCATGTCTAAGCTCTGTAATTTAAATTGTCTCTCTAATTTGAATGAGTACACTTTAAATCCTTTTACAAGGATCTATTGGAGGGCAAGTCTGATGCCAGCAGCCGCGGTAATTCCAGCTCCAGTAGCGTCCACTAAAGCTGCTGCAGTTAAAAAGCTTTTATAAGGATCGAGCTTGGCGGTCCACCTCAAGACGTCCTACCGCCAGTCCCAGCCCCTATGACTTGGGGTGCCTCCCCCGATGCTCTTCACTGAGTGTCCCGGGGGCCCGAAGCATTTCCTTTGAAAAAATTAAGTGTCCAAACTACAGGTGGTGTAGCTTGCTTAACAGCTGGGATAATCCGCTGACTAGCAGACAATGCTACTAGGCCCAAAGTATTGCCTGGGCTAGATGCAGTTAAAAATTTGTAATTAGATCTACAGGCGGTGGCTACTCCGCTGACTAGCAGACACTGAAGCTTTGCAGCAGACCTCTGATTCCCAGGCTATAGTATGAGTAAACAGCTCTTCAGACTCAACCATCTGTGTTACCCCAAGCCATAGTGTATGTACTTTCTTATGGTTAAAAGGGGGGGGTAAAGACCCGACCCACCTGGAATTGACGATGCCAATGTCATGTAAAACACAGCAAGGGGACACCAAAAAGAGTCTCCATTTTTTCCAAAAATTGTGGCACAGACACCACTTAAGTGGCATCAATTGTCCCAGAGTTGCTTAAAATGGTTGGTGAGGTGATTTTCCAAAATCCACAAGCTTTTAGTCTCCCCGGGATGACACAGGTGGGGCAGATGGTGGTTGGACTGGCCCACTAGGAGCATTGTAGCACAGTGAGCTTCGCACTGCAACTTATGCTTCATATCCATGTGACGGTTCAAGCATAAAGTACTCAAACTATTGTTTTTTTGGCCTCTACTTAGCTTTTGGTGACAAATGTTACAGATAACATGAGTTGGGTCATCCTTAGACATCTCAAAAAATGCCCAGGCTATGCAAAAATGCCCATGCGACTCTGCTACTAGCAATACTATCAAATGATTGGCTGGGTTAGATCCAGTAAAAAATTCTTATTAGATACACAGGCGGTGCAGCTTGCTTCGCAGCTGGGCTACTACGCCCAAAGTATTGGTAGACTCTATACTAAATAAGGAAGGATTCACTGACTGTGGTGGCCCCTCCGCGGGCCGTGGCGATTGGTCATCCACTTTCACTGCCCCTTACTCAACGAATTCACAAACATCTCCCGTCGGTTTGGAGTCCCATTGTGCCCAACCAAAAACATAGGCCCCACAACAAAGATATCGTGCTTAGGCATCGAAATCGACACCACAGCAAGGTTGTTCCGCCTCCCATGGGAGAAAATACCAAAACATTACACCTGATCTAGGTTTTTTGCGCAGTATGGAAAGTAACACTACAGCAGATGCAAGTATTACTAGGTCTCCTCGTGTTTGCGAGCCAGGTGATGCCAGTCGGAAGGGTTTTTTCTCTTCATTTATCGCCCGCAACAAAAGGGGCATCTAAACCGAGTCATACAATCAGAATCAGCAGGCAGCTACGGACGGACTTAGAGGTGTGGAAAACCTTCTTACAATCATTCAACGGTCACACGTTATTTATGTCAGCAGAACAGTCCAACATTGAACTAAGATTATTCACCGGGGCGGCAGAATCAGGCGGATATGCAGCGATACTAAATAACCAATGGTGCACAAGCTTATGGCTTCCATATTGGGCAGAACAAGTGCTGACAAAAAAACAGACAGTCCTGGAACTGTTTCCAATAGTGGTAGCAATAGAAATATGGGGCGCACGCCTGGCTAACAAAAATATACGCTTCATAACAAAAAACACCAGCCTAGCGCACTTCATTAATAGTATGGCATCATCGTCTCACCCAGTGCTAGGCCTACTACGCCGACTAGCATTCCTGTGCCTAAAACACAATGTATGGGTCTGCGCTAGCCACGATGCTGAGGGGTCTAACGCTGCTGCCAACGCTTTATCACAATTCAATTGGCAGATTTTCACAGAGCTCCTCCCCAACGCCCACCCATCGGGCAACAGTTGCCCAGCCTCCCTATGGTATCTAGTGGCGAATAGTTGATGCCATTAATCAAAGCGTCAGTTGCCCCGTCGATGTGGCAAGCATACGGTAAGGCATGGGAAGAGTGGACACGACTAGTAGCAGGCAGACGGGTTGACCAATGTGAACAAGCCAGATTACAAGTCACCATAGAATTTCTCCACCAGCTAATGATGAGGGGCATATCAGGGGCGTCAGCGCAGCGGTGGCTGACTAGAGTAGCATTTCACTTCCAACTACTGAATTGGGGAGATGTGACAAAGAGATTCATCATCAGACAATCCATAAAAGGGTGGAAAAGGAGTCAGCCAAGTCAGGAGTGTAGACGTCCCGTCCCGTGTCACTAAAACTGATTTCTCACATCATATCCCTAACACCATTAACATGACACTCACAATTCGAAGCAACACTACTGTCTACTGCATTTGCGATCGCCTTCTTCGGGGCGTTATGCATAAGCGAATTAGTCCCTCAATCCAAAATTACCACCAGTGGAGGCTTATTACACCAGGACGTAGTCATAGCCAATAATGCAATACGTCTACGCATACGCAAATTGAAAATGGTTCCAGCGGGCAGGGGCACTTGGGTACATCTACAACCCACAAACGGTACGCTGAGTCGGGTAACAATATTAAAAACATATAGAACCATCAGATCACAAAGTAATTTCTTCCTATCACACATTGATGGAACGCCATTATCAAGATACCAGTTCCAAGCTATATTTAATAAATGCCTAACATCGGCAGGGAACCACCCCAAAGATTATGGGACACACTCATTCCGCATATGCGCAGCCACGGAAGCAGCAAGAGCAGGACTGTCAGAAACGGAAGTTCAGAGGATAGGGAGATGGCGATCCACATGTTTGGCGAGATACATAAGACCGGACTTGTTATCCTAACGTGGTTTGTTTCTTTTACAGGTGACGCTAAGCCAACAGTGTGGGTGATAGGCCACTCGTATATATATTGTGCAGAAAAAAGGGCGAAAGTCCGCCCAGGCGGGAGGAAATTTGAGTTTCATAACACATATTTCAACTGGAGAGGTATTAGAGGCCTGCAATGGCCACAGGTACTAATGGAGGTAATCAAGGTAGGGAGAGAGGCAAGAGGTCCGGTCATCTTAGTTATACAGGCCCTTCGGAAACGACATAGGTTATAACAAGAGCGCATTACTAATGGCAATAATGAAACTAGACACTGAGCGCTTCAGAGAATTTTTCACAAAAATATCTTTAGTATGGTCAGAGATTGTGTCGAGAGCGGTATGGCAAGGTGCACGAGACATCACGGCCATTGAACGGACAAGGCGGCTAATAAATATTTGGATGGCAAGATATAAGAGACTGAGGCGGTGTAGTGATACGACACCGACAACTGGAAGGAGATAAAGCAGGCCTCATAAGGCCCGAAAGTGTTCACTTAATGGATATTGGACTGGACAAATTCCTGTCAGGACTCCTGGATGGAGTGGAACAAGCGTTAAGAGTTATGGATGGGGGTCAGAGTCCTGCATACGAGTACGCAGGATCCTCCATGGCCTGGAAATAGAAAGGACCTGTTGGAGAGTTACACTTGTTGGCCAACTTGCCGGTGTGGAGACACAGGGCATGCTGCAACAAGCTGAATTATTTTAGAAATAGAATGCCTTTCTAATATCATGACTATAAACAGTTAATAAAGCTGTGACCGATCCTCACCCATCCAGTTGTAAGAGTTACATGATTGTATTGTCAATGAAAGGGGGGCTGTAGGGGGGCTGAGCATCTGGGTTTGGTTGGGGGTCCCCACAGTCTGCCTAGGCTACATGCAGTTAAAAATTATTATTAGATACACAGGCGGTGCAGCTTGCTTCACAGCTGGGCTACTACGCTGACTAACAGATACTGAAGCTTTGGAGCAGACCTCTGAGTAAATAGCTCTTCAGACTCAACCATCTATGTTACCCCAAGCCATAGTGTATGTAGTTTGTTACGGTTAAAAGGGGGGGGGGGGGGGAGTCCAACCCACCTGTAATTGACGATGCCAACGTCACGTAAAACACAGCAAGGGGACTCCAAAAAGAGTCTCCATTTTTTCCAAAAATTTGTGGCACAGACATCACTTAAGTGGCATCAATTGCCCCAGAGTACCTTAAAACAGTTGGTGAGGTGATTTTATTAAATCCTCAAGCTTTTACTCTCCCCAGGATGACAAAAGGGTAGAAAAGTCCTTGCAGATCCATGATTTGTTCATCTTTATGAACGTGAGTCTGTCTACATTCTCAGTGGACAGCCGCATGCGCTTATCTGTCAGAACACCACCAGCAGCGCTGAACACACGTTCAGAGAGAACGCTGGCTGCGGGGCACGACAAGATCTCCAAGGCATGAGTGGCGAGCTCAGGCCATTTTTCCAGATTGGAAGCCCAAAATAAGCAAGGGTCCAGTGACACAGTCATGGCTTCGATGTTCACTTGGAGATACTCCTGTACCATTGTCTCTAGGCGTTGACTATGTGTCAGACTTCTTGTCTCCTGTGGCCTTGCAAAAGGATGGGCTAAAAAAGTGGTGAAATGATTGCACAAAATTGCTGTTACCAGCAGATATTGTGTTTCTGTTACTGTTTGAGTGCTGAAGACTCGACAGTCCCACGGTTGGCAAGTTAGAACTGTGAGATTCACTACGTGCACCACTGGTGTTTTGTGGAAAAGCACATGTAAGATTGTGCAACAGTCTCTGCTGATACTCCTGCATGCGTGAACCCTCTTCTATGGTATGAAGTAATTATGTAAATTTACTTTTGAACCAGGGATCTAAGAGTCTGGCAACCCAGTAGTCAGGATTATTTCGAATTCTGACAATCCGAGGGTCATGTTGCAGGTAGTGCAGCAAGAAGGCACTCATGTGTCTTGCGCATCCTGGAGCACCAAGTCCCTGTTGTGTTGGTGGCGAGGTAAGAATCATGCTTCCTTCCTCTGCCCTCTCCCCCCAATCTCGCACAACAGAAATGTGATCAAGGTCTCCCTCATTTGATGAGTCTTCCATGCCCATCGCCAGTTCGTCCTCCACTTCTTCCTCAGCTCCTGCACCTTCCTCAACAGTTTGGCTGCTACCATGCACCCTGGTTAATCCCTCTCCCCCACCCTCCCATGCCTGCCGCCTTGGTGCTGCCGACCGTCTGGACCTTGCAGATGTTAGCGCTTCCGCATACAACTCCTCCTCTACTTCCTCCACCTGCTCTTGTCCCACCACCTGACTCTGAATTCTGTTTATCGTGTGCTCCAGCATGTGAATCACCGGAATAGTCATGCTGATAATGGCATCGTCAGCACTAAACATCTTTGTCGCCATTTCAAAACTGTGCAGAAAAGTGCATAGGTCCCTGATCTGAGACCACTCCTCCAACGTGATTTTCCCCAGCTCTGGATCTCGTTGGCCCAGGCTGTACGTCACAACCTTCACCAGGGCTTGTCGGTGCTGCCACAGTCGCTGCAACATGTGCAGAGTTGAATTCCACCGTGTCGGCACATCGCATTTCAGCCGGTGAAGTGGCAGGCCCAACGACTTCTGTAGAGATGTAAGTCGCTGAGCTGCGGGATGCGAACGGCGGAAGTGAGCACACAGCGACCGTGTCCTCTGCAGAAGGCCATCTAGTCCGGGATAGTGGGTTAAAAATTGCTGGACAACTAGGTTCAACACGTGAGCCATACAAGGCACGTGTGTGACATTGCCCAGGCGAAGGGCCGCACCCAGGTTTGCAGCATTGTCGCACACGGCCTTCCATTGTTGCAGGTCCAGTGGAGACAACCATTCATGAAACTGGTTCTCCAGAGCTGACCACAACTCTTCAGCATTGTGACTCACATTTACCAGACATTTCAAAGTAAAAACCGCCTGATGCCGTTGAGCCCTACTGCCAGCATAGTAAGGAGGTGTGCAGGATTCCTTCTGCACAGTTAGAAAGCGGGTGGCATTACCAGACAGGCTTTGGGTGCAGGTGGAGGACCGAGAGGAGGTTGAGGAGGCAGAAGCAGTGGAGGAACTTTGAGATAAAGAGGATTGACGCACAACTCGTGGGGACGGCAAGACTTGGACAGCTGCCCCTTGTCCTGCTGTCACCATAGTTACCGAGTGCCCAGTCAGCGACATGTAACGCCCCTGTCCATGCCTACTCATCCAAGTGTCTGTGGTGAAATGCACCCTGTCACACACAGAGTTTCTCAAAGAAGCGGTGATGTTGTGTGCTACATGCTGGTGGAGCGCAAGCACACCTTTCTTTGAGAAGTAGTGCCGACTGGGCATCTGGTAATGGGGCACTGCGACGGACATAAGGTCTCGAAAATCCTCTGTGTTCACCAGGCGGAAAGGCAGCATTTCTGTAGCTAACAGCTTGCAGATGGTGAAATTCAACCTCTTAGCTTTCTCATGGCTAGGAGGAAATGGTCTTTTACTTGTCCACATCTGAGGGACCGAGGGCTGGCTGTTGTGCTTAGACGGGGTTCAGTATGGTGTCCCCGGCAAACTGCCGGTCTGTGAGGAAGATGCAGGCGGAAAAGTTAGGTTGCCTTGATCCAAAGGTGGTGCTCTCGATGTCGGAGAGCGTTCAACACCAGCTGGTGTTTCCGCTTCCAAATGAAATGATGACCTGCCAATCACACTGGCTGTTGCGGATAAAGAGGTGGTAGGTCTGCGTCCAAAAACATGTGTGATTGCTGTCCCCCCAGTCACAGGAGGATGAAGAGGCTGCGGATGCACAAGATGGGGCAGAAGGTAGTTGGCCCGGCCCGCTAGGCCGCATTGTAGCACAGTGAGCTTCCCACTGCAACTTATGCTTCTTATCCATGTGACGGTTCATGCATGAAGTACTCAAACTATGGATTTTTTGGTCTCTACTTAGCTTTTGGTGACAAATGTTACAGATAACACGAGTTGGGTCATCCTTATCAATCTGAAAAAATGCCCAGGCTATGCAAGGCTTAGAGCCCATGCGACCTGAAGAGCCACCACGACTTGTGGTCAGAGGCACAGTTGTGTTTGAGAATGCAGTTGTTGACGTGCTTCCAGTACTACGTCTCTGTCCAGGAAGGTGCAACCTAACCTCGTCGTCGCTAGCATCCTCCTCCACCTCCTCTGCTGACCTCATTGACTGGCTGACTGTGGGTTGGCAGTAAGTGGGATCTCCAACCTCGTCATCATCACCCTGTGTGTTCTCACACCCGTCGTCCTCAGAGCCAACCTCTTCCTGCCCTGACCGAAAACTCAAGTTGTCGCTCCAATCAGGTATTTGAGTCTCATCATTGTCTTCATCATTGTCTCCACCAACATGAGTTACAGTTTGGGAACGAGGGTCTACATTATGCTCAGAACCTTCTTCATCTAGTCCTGGATCCGACTCATAAAGATTCTGGGCATCAGTGCAGATCATTTCCTCGTCTGGATTCACAGAAGCTCTGGAGCAGACCTCTGATTCCCAGGGTATAGTATGAGTAAACAGCTCTGCAGACTCAACCATCTGTGCTACCCCATACTCAGATGGGCAGCTGGAGACTTGGGAGCTGTGAGGAAGCAAGTGCGATTGGGGTGACACCTCTGAGGACTAGAGTATTTGTGTTGTTGAAGTTGAGGTGGAGGAGAGCCCACTTAAAGGAGCACTTGATATCTGTTGAAGCACCTGCTGTTTTTGTGCCTCATCTGGAATTTGTAGCCATGGGCGTGGCCGTAAGAAAGGGATCGGATCACATTGTCCACGAAAAGAAGTAGACATCTTAGTTTGGCTGGGAGATGGTCTTTCATCTGCAGATGTTACTGTTGCTTTAACACCTACCCCATGGACACAACCTTTTTTTCTCTTCCCAACACGCCTATTCCCCTTTCCGCCAGCAGCAGGCCTTTTGCCACTCATTTTGGTGGTTAACTAATTGACAACTCTGTAATTGTTTGCACAAAAAACGATGGATGGAAACCGAGCAGAGCTGAGTGGCCAAACTGTGGTACTAGCCCAAAAGGATTGGCTGGGTTAGAAGCAGTAAAACAATTTTTTTACATACATAGGGGTGGAGATTGGTATAGATGGCCTAATAGAATGAGTACCACACACTACTACAGGCCCAAAATTATTTTCCGGGCTAGATGCAGCTAAAAATTATTTTTAATTTCAAAGCTGGTGGAGCTTGGTATAGATGGCCTAATACAATGAGTACCACACACTGCTACTATGCCCAAATTATTTTCCGGGCTAGATGCAGCTAAAAATTTCTATTAATTTCAAAGCTGGTGGAGCTTGGTATAGATGGCCCAATACAATGAGTACCACACACTGCTACTATGCCCAAAATTATTTTCCGGGCTAGATGCAGCTTAAAATTATTATTAATTTCAAAGCTGGTGGAGCTTGGTATAGATGGCCTAATACAATGAGTACCACACACTGCTACTATGCCCAAAATTATTTTCTGGGCTAGATGCAGCTAAAAATTATTTTTAATTTCAAATCTGGCGGAGCTTGGTATAGATGACCTAATACAATGAGTACCACACACTGCTACTATGCCCAAAATTATTTTCCTTGCTAGATGCAGCTAAAAATTATTATTAATTTCAAAGCTGGTGGAGCTTAGTATAGATGGACTAATAGAATGAGTACCACACACTGCTACAGGCCCAAAATTATTTTCCGGGCTAGATGCAGCTTAAGATTATTATTAATTTCAAAGCTGGTGGAGCTTGGTATAGATGGCCTAATACAATGTGTACCACACACTGCTACTATGCCCAAAATTATTTTCCGGGCTAGATGCAGCTAAAAATTATTATTAATTTCAAAGCTGGTGAAGCTTGGTATAGATGG